>NC_059161.1:63230828-64480828 GCF_019923935.1 Bubalus bubalis | reverse complement strand
GGGTTGTCATGCCCTCCTTCACAGGATCTTCCCCATCAAGTGATGGAAACCTAGTCTCTCACATCTCCTGCATTGGCAGGTGGGTTTTTTATAGCACTAGTGCCATCTGGGTGGGCCCAAGTTATCTTGCAGAATGTCTTAAATTTTTTAATGTTCCATTTGCTTGATTAGGCTCAAATGCTATTAGGTGCTCCATGGTTACAGCCTGTCAATGACAAAAAGTCTAGTTATTGGACACTTACTGAAGTTAAGATTGATCCATGGGTCACATGGTGATGTTCTCATTCCTCCATTAGTAAGATTTCCTAAAGTATTTCTATATTCGTTTCATACATTGATGCCTCTTCCCTGAATCACAGATTCCGCTATAGGATTATTCCTTTCACAATTGTTCACTAAAACTCCGTTTCTAAGGAGAAAATTTTCTTATCAATAATGCAATTGCCTTGAAATAGATTTCATACAAAAAATATTGAATAAACTATTAATTCTTTTGTTTTGTTTGACAATATTCAGGGCAAGGAGTTTTTGCCTCAGATATTTTCAGTGATGTCCAATCTTACCTTTTTTGTTTGGGGGGAGTGGTGAAGGTGTAGTGAATTGCTTTACTGATATCATTAATGTATCTTTTTTTTTTATTTATCTTTTTTTTTTAATTTTATTTTATTTTTAAACTTTACATCATTAATGTATCTTTATCCTACCAGAAAAATGTAAACATGTACCATTGGCTAAATGATATTCAGTGTCTCACAGAGTACAACATACATTTCACTCTCAATATCAGACTTGGTTGTGTTATTTGGCCAATGAATGTATGAAAATTTTACTGTCCAAAGTGAAAGTGAAAGTTACTCAGTCATGTCCGACTCTTTGCCACCCCATGGTCTATACAGTCCATGGAATTCTCCAGGCCAGAATACTGGCATGGGTAGACTTTCCCTTCTCCAGGAGATCATCCCAACCTAAGGATTGAACCCAGGTCTCCCGCACTGCAGGTGGATTCTTTACCAGCTGAGCCACAAGGGAAGCCCTACTGTCCAAACAGAACCTTTATCAAAACAACCTTTATATATATATATATATATATATATATATATATGGATTAGAGAGTCTCTTGTGTTACTTCTAATGAGATAAGCAAGTCTTACATAGGGGCTACACCTTCAACCTTAGCTCTAAAATGTGAAGACCTGTAAAGACCACCTGAGTTGGACATATCTCTCCAGCCAATCCACAAGCACCCAGTCAGTCACATGTGTGCTGTGCTTAGTCCTGTCCCACTCTTTGCAAGCCCATGGACTGCAGCCCACCAGACTTCTCTGTTGATTGGATTTCCTAGGCAAGAATACTGAAGTGGGTTGCCATGCCCTCTTCCAGGGCATCTTCCTGACTCAGGGATCAAACCCACATTTCCTGCATCACTTGCATTGCAGGCAGATTCTTTATTGCCGAGCCACTTGGGAAGCACTTCAGTCAGCCACATCAACCGCTAATTTGGATGTGTGACCCACTCATTATATGGTTAGTTTATAGACTCACCATTGTAGTGGGAAACTTACCTATGTCTGTCCTTGTGACAGCACCTGTCTGAGGCATGACTTTAAGAAGCCAACTTCACAGGCAACACATTTTTGGTTTTCTAAGTTTGAACTCTTAGGTCTGAGTCACATTACTGGGTATTTGCTGTTTATTTATCAATAGATTTGGTCTGATTTATCTTTAGCTATTATGAGATTCCTCATACATAAGAATGTAACTGGATTCTGAGTATAATGATGAAATCCAACAATGTTTGTTAATTACTGAGAGTTTGATGTGCCAGTGTATTATTTGGAAATTTGAATGTGTTGATCAATAACAAGAAATTCATATTACATCATTTCAGATTAGAGTCTTCAGGACAATTTATTGGCATTTTGCCAATTGTAAAATGTAATAAATTAAACTATGAGGTATGCTACAATGCTCATAGTCATTCTCTTTTTGCTGTTGGCCTCTCAAAAATGAAAGCATGGCTATGATGCCAGTGCTCAGAAGTTCACAGGATGAGAGAGTGACAGCAGGGGAGTGAAAGGGGGCAACAGAGCATCTATTATTTTGACTGCCTTTTATTATTACTAAGAAGTTAACTCTGGGATGGACTCTGCCAGAATGACAAATAGTAAATTACTGCTCAAAATTTTTAATATTATGTTAATGGACTTGTTGCTAACATTGGCAATTGAACATCTTTAATTATGTAAAACATTGCCATTAACACTTTTTAAGATATTTTTCATCTCTAAAATATTAGTTACTGTATTAAATATGTTTTCATTTCCTTAACTACTGTCTTGAAGGGAACAGTTTCTTTTATTAATTGAAATTTAAATTGATTTCAAAAGAGAATGGTTATATTGAGTATAGAACAGATTTAATTCCTTAGCAATTTTGTGTATGGATTACAGTTCTTTTGCCACAGAATACAGATAATAATATAATAATATCCTTCTGTCTTAAAATAGTCAATCACCATCAAGATTGTACACAATTTACATCCGATGTAACATTTGTAATAATTTAATTTTTGGATCATGTTATGTACATTTTAAATAAGAAAGGAGGAATTAATATAAGTGCAAAGAATAATTTTGACACAAGAGAATAATATGTCCAACCATCCATGAAGCTATGGGAAGTAACTTTACAATTTTTTGCTTCAAAGATGAATATGTTTAACGGAAGATATAAATATTATAAATCTGGTGAAACAATTTGGAAGTGATTGCTTTATTTCTGGATGGACAAGAAAATATACAACGGAGAGGCAAGATGGGAGAAGAAAACAAAACAGTATATAAAATAAGATAGAAAATAATTTGTTTGTTTGTTTGTTTTTTGTACAAGCAGGAATAGGCAGAATCCAACTGGCTTAAAATCTCAAGGACATTTATCACAAGTAAGCTTAACAGACTCTTAAGAGTCCCTTGGACTGCAAGGAGATCAAACCAGTCCATCCTAAAGGAAATCAGTTCTGAATACTCATTGGAAAAACTGGTGCTGACGCTGAAGCCCGAATAGTTTGGCCACCTGATGTGAAGAAATGACTCATTGGAAAAGACCCTGATGCTGGGAAAGATTGAAGGTGGGATGAGAAGGGGATGATAGAGGAGAAGATGGTTGGATGGCATCGCCGACCTGACAGACATGATTTTGAGCAAGCTCCGGGAGTTGGTGAAGGACAGGGAAGCCTGGGGTGCTACAGTACATGGTGTCGCAAAGAGTTGGACACAACTTAGTGACTGAATTGATCTGAACTGAAGCTTAACAGAATATATTTCAGCATAAGGTATTAATATCAATAATGATAAATTAACTCACATAATTGGAATTACAAATCATATAGAAGGAGCACAAGAGTAAATTTCATAATATTTCTAATGAACTTGCCTTCATATTGACAAGAGGGATCTCTGAAATAGAAGATATTAAACAATGAAAAGTCTAATTGTCTCCAAGGGTTATACAATGTAAGAATACATATAGTTGGAATTTGCAAAATCTTCCCATCTGAAGAAAAGCTGACCTAAGCTGGGAAATCAATAACCTCAGACATGCAGATGACACTACCCTATGGCAGAAAGTGAAGAAGAACTAAAGAGCCTCTTAATGAAAGTGAAAGAGGAGAGTGAAAAAATTGGCCTAAAGCTCAACATTCAAAAAACTAAGATCGTGGTATCTGGTCCCATCACTTCACGGCAAATAGATGGGGAAACAGTGGAAACAGTGGCTGACTTTATTTTTCTGGCCTCCAAAAATCACTGCAGATGGTGATTGCAGCCATGAAATTAAAAGATGCTTACTCCTTGGAAGGAAAGTTATGACCAACCTAGACAGCATATTAAAAAGCAGAGACATTACTTTGCCAACAAAGGTCCGTCTAGTCAAGGCTATGGTTTTTCCATTGGTTATGTATGAATGTGAGAGTTGGACTATAAAGAAAGCTGAGCACTGAAGTATTGATGCTTTTGAACTGTGGTGTTGGAGAAGACTCTTGAGAGTCCCTTGGACTGCAAGGAGAGCCAACCAGTCCATTCTAAAGGAGATCAGTCCAGGGTGTTCATTAGAAGGACTGATGTTGAAGTTAGAACTCCAATACTTTGGCCACCTGATACAAAGAACTGACTCATTAGAAAAGACCCTGATGCTGGGAAAGATTGAAGGCGGGAGGAGACGGGAATGACAGAGGATGAGATGGCTGGATGGCATCACCGACTCAATGGACATGAGTTTGAGTAAACTCTGGGAGTTGGTAACGGACAGGGAGGCCTGGCATACTGTGGTTCATGGGGTGGCAAAGAATCAGACACGACTTAGTGATTGAACTGAAGTGAACTGAAATCTGGGAAATGAATTTTTATGCCTTTTTCACTCTCATTTTCAATATTTGCATGTTTTTGGAGTAACTTATGGGGCTAAATCTATCTTCTACAAACAGAATTAATATTAGGAAAACCACTTTTTTGCACTGACTGTGAGGATTTAACATAAAACTATATTGATTTACCCCGAGCTTATGTAATTATGACAACTATGCAGCATGTGGTTAATTATTTTATGAAAATAAGATGATGCCCCATATTATATGTTTAACTTGCTAGAATATATTTTATTATATCACATTTAAGGAGGAAAGAGTCTAGAAAGAGAGTTTAAATTATGGATTTTTAAGGTTATGTTAAGCATTGCAATGTGGTCCTAACCTTTTACACAGATGCAATTAAGTCTCAGTCTGCCATTTCAGCACCTGCCCTTCAGGGTGTTTATAGCTGATATTTTAAGCAGACAGTAAATGCAGAAAGGAAATTTCATACAGCATAATCAACAAATACATGTAAAAATTCAACTCTATAACTAAAATCCCATTACATATCTATTTAATCTTATTTTTGAAGGAAATGCTATTTTTTTTTTTCTTTCTAGAGCAATAAAATGCTACATTTGAAATCAATCTGTGCATAACTCACTGACATGGATTAAAACTCTAGCTTGTATGGCATTTTTAGCAGAGTGTACAAAATGGAAATGTCACCTTTTCTTTTGGGTGAAAGTCTTTTGACTTTGCCTAGAATAAAATACAGTTTAACATTAGCTTTAAAAGAGAAAAATTCTCTGTTAACCTAAAAGTTCGCCAAAATGTTAAGTCTGCAAAACTATTACTAAATAACAGAATGTCTCAAGAGATATCATTGGCCAGAGACAATAATTCTATTTCTTTTTTTTTCTTATATTTCATTGGAGGAATAATCCAAATAGACCAAAGTAATTTTTCTAGAACTATGTATGGAAATCTTCATAAAATACACTATGTATCTACTCACCAGTTTCCTTTGGAGTGCCATTTTGAAAGTTAAAGATACATGATTTGTGAGTATACCAAGTCTACTGATGAACTAAAGTAAGCCAGAAGATAAATGTTACATATCCTGATGTCTCCACACTTGCTTTATGAATTCTTATATGCTAATGAGATGATTTCTCATGGCCTTGAAGCCTTGAACTGATTTTACTGATACACAAGTTAGAAGAATATTTTATTACATGACATATGACATATTCATAAGAGAGACAAAAATATTTTTAGTGAACTCAATAATTAATCTAAATGGTAAGAGTTTATTTTTAAAAACTAGAAACTAAGTGTCATGGTTAGGTGGGACTGTTTTTCACTTTTAAAATAAACATCAAGTATATGATTTATTAAGATTGTTCAATAAAGTTATTATTTTTAGGTCAAGGGGAAATAGTCTCTTGGATCTAGGACTTAAACCAAATAGCTGACATAAAAAGTTCATAAAAGCCGAGGAATAATATATTCTTATACCAATATATTCTCAAAATTTAAAGGGAAAAATGGTCCAATTTTGATAGTTTAAAATAATGCCTTCTTTCTGTGGGCAATTAGAAATGAATACTCAGATTATCTATATCAGTGTGATGAGAATTAAAGAATCATTATTTTAAAAAGCTTTTATACTCTGTTCAAATATTAAAAAAATAGGAATATCACATAGTCTTAACTTGAGGATATTTTATATGTGATGAGGTTTAAATCATTTTCTTTTGTATAAAATAATCACCTTAAATGTTAGCTTTCACATTTATGCTTAGTTAAAAAAAAAATTCTCCTTTCTAGGCTTTTATACAGTTTGAATAATTCTGACCTTAATGTTACAAAACTTTGATAAGACAGCTTTGAGAGACATGAGCAGAGTACACCTGAAAGACTTCAGTAAAGCAAAATCCATGACTGAATACCCATTTACTCAGTGTTAATAATTCCACTTATAATTTTAATAACACATGAAAATAAATGTCCCAAAATAGAATACACAACACTGCACACACCACAAAAGGAGGAAAAGCATACAGTAAACTGAGTTAATAAGAAAAGCTTGTGACAGTTATTATTAAAGCTATTGATTGATATATTTTAGTACATGTATAAAATATAAAGGGTCTTCCCAGGTGGTGGCTCAGTGGGTAAAGAATCCAACTGCCAATGAATAAATGCAAGAAATGCAGGTTCAATCCCTAGGTCTGGAAGATCCCCTGAAGAAGGAAATGGCAAACCATTCCAATATTCTTGCCTGGGAGATCCCAGGGACAGAGGAGCGTGGTGGGCTACAGTCCATGGGGACACAAATAATTGGACATGACTGAGTGACTAAATACACAAACATATAAAATATAAATTTTATATTCAAACCAAAATATCTTAGCAGAAACATTAAACAAGTTAAATTTTAAAATTTAGGAAAAACCAAAAGTAAAAAAATAATGTTATGTACATACATACAAAATAATTGTTACAAGATTGTGAAAGGTCTGTGTGACAGTTTCTAAAATAACTCCCAATTATCTTTGCTGACTGGAATGGGGGTGTGAAACCCTTTCCTCTTGAATGTGTGCTATACTTTGCACTGCTTCTAAGCAGAAAAATAAACAAAACTGATGAGATATCAATTTATCAAAATATTGGGTTATATCACTTGCCATCTCTGGCCCAATTTTGTCCCCTTACATATCTGCTCTGATGGAAATCAGCTGATAGGTGTCAAGGGCTCCAACCAGTGAGAAACTGAGGTGCTCAGTCAAACAATGTATGAGGAGCTGCCAATGGTCATTCGGATGATCTTGGAAATCTTCTCTGAGTTGATCCTTGAGATGTTTGCAATTGTGGCTGATCACCTTAACTTCAGTTTGTGAGACTCAGGCCATAGGACTAAGCTAAGTCATGTCTAAGATCCTGACTCTAGAAAGTATGAGATAGAAAATGTTTCTGTTAATAATACATGAACTTCTGAGAAAAATCTGTTTTTCAGGCATAGAAAATCATTATCATCTTTATAAACACAAAAGGAAAAAAAAGAAAAAGCTCAGATATAAAACATTAAATTACATATATATTAAAAATGATAAAATAAAACACATGGGAAAATACACTGTTCATAACCATGTAAAATACTAATATTCTTACACAATGGATTCTTAATATTTTAAAAATATAGCTATATTATAATGGCATTAAGAAGAGGTGGGAAGAATACACATAAGAATTATATAAAAAAGATCTTAATGACCCAGATAACCATGACAGTGTAATGATTCACCTAGAGCCAGACATCTTGGAGCGCAAAGTCAAATGGCCTTAGGAAGCATCACTAAAGACAAGGCTAGCAGAAGTGATGGAATTCCAGCTGAGCTATTTCAAGTCCTAAAAGATGATGCTGTTAAAGTGCTGCACACAATATATCAGCAAATTAGGAAAGCTCAGCAGTGGCCACAGGACTCAATAATGTCAGTTTTCATTCCAATCCCAAATAAGTGCAATGCCAAAGAATGTTCAAACTATCACACAATTGAACTCATTTCACATGCTAGCAAAGTAATGCTCAAAATTCTCCAAGCCAGGCTTCTAGAGTACATGAACCATAAACTTCCAGATGTTCAAGTTGGATTTAGAAAAGGCAGAGGAACCAGAGATCAAATTGCCAACATCCATTGGATCATAGAAAACGCAAGAGAATTCGAGAAGAACATATACTTCTATTTCACTGACAACCCTAAAGCCTTTGACTGTGTGGATGACAACAAACTGTGGAAAATTCTTAAAAGAGGTGGGAATACCAGACCACTTTACCTGCCTCCTGAGAAACTCATATGCCAGTCAAGAAGCAACAGTTAGAACTGGACATGGAACAACAGACTGGTTCAAAACTGGGATAGGAGTATATCAAGGCTGTATATTGTCACCCTGCTTAATTAACTTATACTCAAAGTACATCATGCAAAATGCTGGTCTGGATGAGACATAAGCTGGAATCAAGATTGCCAATAAATTTATTAATAACCTCAGATATGCAGATATACCACCCTTATGGCAGAAAGTGAAGAGGAACAAAAGAGCTTCTTGATGAAAGTGAAAGAGGAGAGTGAAAAAGCTGGCTCAAAACTCAACATTCAAAAAACTAAGATCATGGTATCTGGTCCCATCACTCCATGGTAAATAGATGGGGAAACAATGGAAACATGAGAGACTTTATTTTCTTGAGCTCCAAAATCACTGCAGATGGTGACTGCAGCCACATAATTAAAAGACGCTTGCTCCTTGGAAGTAAAGCTATGACCAACATAAACAGCATATAAAAAGCAGAGACATTATGTGCTGACAAAGGTCCATCTAGTCAAAGCTATTGTTTTTCCAGTAGTCATGTATGGATGTGAGAGTTTGACCATAAAGAAGGCTGAGTGTCAAAGAATTGATGCTTTTGAACTGTGGTGTTGGAGTAGACTCTTGAGAGTGCCTTAGACTGCAAGGAGATGAAACCAGTCAATCATAAAGGCTATCAATCCTGAATATTCATTGGAAGGACTGATGCTGAAGCGAAGCTCTAATACTTTGGCCATTTGATGTGAAGAAACAACTTATTAGAAAAGATCCTGATGCTGGGAAAGATTGAAGGCAGAAAGAAAAGGGGACAATGGAGGACAAGATAGTTGGATGGCATCAACGACTCAATGGACATGAGTTTCAATAAGCTCCAGGAGATGGTGAAGGACAGGGAAGACTTGCGTGCTGCAGTCGATGGGGTCACAAGAAATCGGACACAACTGAATGACTGAACAACAAAATAATGGTAAAAATGTAATTAATAGATGACTTATGCAAATACAAATATAACTGTCCAGTAAAAACACAAAAGAAGTTATATTTTATTAATAATAAAATCAAATAACCAATCTGATAACTTTTTAAAGATTTAATTTTTCTAAAATTTTAGTTTCACGGCATCGTGTTTTATTTTCACAGAACTGTTTTAGTTTCACAGCAAAATGGAAAGAAATGTGCAACCATTTCCTATCACTCCCTGCCTCCACACATGCGTGCATGTGTTGTAATGTTTTTGTGTGTTAGTCACTCAGTCGTGTTCAACTTTTTGTGACCCCATGAACTGTAGCCTACCAGGAATTCTCCAGGCATGATTAGTGGGATGGGTAGCCATTTCCTTCTTCAGGGGATCTTTCCAACCAAGGGATTGAACCTGAGTCTCCTGCATTGTAGGAGGATTCTTTACCATCTGAGCTACCAGAGAAGCCCATAACAATGTCTTTAGTTATATAAAATAATAAATTAGTACCTGATTGATTTTCAAGTATTAAATTACAAAGTATTTCTTTAAAGCATACCCTCTTTACAGTATCATCGTAAACAAAGGAAGGTCTGAAGACCAGAGTGAGAACCTCAGATGAAGCAAACAGTCCTCCTGGCTAGCCCAGTTTACACAAGGCAGGCTGAGGGGGAGGAGAAAAAATATATAACAAGAAGAGCCAAAATTGAGCCTCTGGCTTCTCTTCTCTTTGCGTCTTTTGGGTCGGCCTGCCCTCATGCCTCAAGTATGTATTTTCCTTTGCTTACCAAAAAACACTGAACTGTAATCAAGTGGTAACACTGGTCTGTCTGTTGCTTCAAATTTTTGCTACGGCAAGACAGAACTGAGGAAATTACACACTCCCCTGACAGAAGTCTATTAAGTATTAAATAGCATTGTCTAACGGAGAAGGCAATGGCAACTCACTCCAGTACTCTTGCCTGGAAAATCCCATGGACAGAGGAGCCTGGTGGGCTGCAGTCTATGGGGTCACTAAGAGTCGGACATGACTGAGTGACTTCACTTTCACTTTTCACTTTCATGCATTGGAGAAGGAAATGGCAGCCCACTCCAGTGTTCTTGCCTGGAGAATCTCAGGGATGGGGGAGCCTGGTGGGCTGTCGTCTATGGGGTCGCACAGAGTCGGACACTACTGAAGCAACTTAGCAGCAGCAGCAGCAGCACTGTCTAAAAAGAGAACAATGTACATACCTAATTTAAAAATGCTTTATTGCCGAAGACATGTTACACATCATCTGGACCTTCAGCAAGTTGTAGTAGTAACATCAAAGATCAAAGACTACACATGTATAACTCCCCATTTATCAACACAACTCACACAATTGTTACTTTTGTTGTAGTTGATGAACATACACTGATATATCATAATCATTCAAAATCTATTGTTTACATTAAGGTTCATTCTTGGTGGTGTAAATTTTATAGTTATGGGTGATGAGTGAGAGTTCATATTGCTAGCACTATTAACTAGCACTATTGCTAGCACAAGTTCACACACTTGCTTGCATTTCATGTTGTTCTGGATTTGGGCCACTTAAATAGATGTGTAGCAATATTGTTGTTTTAACCTGTGTTTCCCTGATGACACATGATGTAAAGCATCTTTTCATATACTTACTTAGCATCTGTATATATTCTTTGGTGAGGTATCTGTTAAGGGTTTTGGCTCATTTATTAATTAGCTTGTTTGTTTTCCTTTTGTTGAGTTTTAAGGCTTTGTATATTTTGGATGAAAGAGTGATTGCTAAGTCTTCAGTCAATCCGACTCTTTGGGACCCGCCAGGCTCCTCTGTCCATGGGATTCTCTAGGTAAGAATACTGGAGTGGGGTGCCATGACTTCCTCCAGGGTACCTTCCTGACACAGGGATCAAACCTGCATCTCTTATGTCTCCTGTATTAGTAGATGGGTTCTTTACCACTACTGACAAAATATGGGAAGCCCCATATTTTGGATAACAGTCCTTTATCTGATGTGCCTTTTAAAAAGAGGCCTTTCTGCTGTGTTCCAGTAGGTGTCATTATAGCAGAAGATTTTGGTTTCTCCTACCTGAACTGCTTCTGGTTTTGAGTCTGCACATTCCTCCCCCCCACCATCTCTGTCAAAGGTGTTGCCCTAGTCTGCTTCACAGCTTCTTTGGCCTCCAGGGGTTTGGTATCTTACTGCTGCCAAGGTCTCTGACTTTGTTGCCTGGTGCACTGAGATGGTGGGCCCTCCTATCACCTCTGGAATTTCCTAAGCACAGGCTCCACTGCAGGGGAGGGAAAATGCAGAGGAAGACAGGGTCATGTGGCCACCTTTCCTGGACTCAAGCCCCACAGCCACTGCTGCCTGTTGCCCCAGGGGCCTCTAGGGATGAGAGGTTGGAATTGTATGCACCGCCTCCCCAGCTGACTCCAGTTCTCTGGTGCTTTCAGCCCCGGGGAATGCAATTTTTTTCTTTCATAAAAAAACTCACAGGAAGGGTTTTTGATTCATTTGGAAAGTCCATGAATACCGAGTATTAAAACCAAGCTTGAGACAAATGATTGACAACAGTTCAACAAGTTCAGCAACATCCTTTTGCTTTATAATCAAGATGTGCTGCATGAAGCTTAAATTAGCTTCAAACCTTTGAGTTTTTGTCCTTGTACTTTAAATAAGTAGTAACTGTAGTATTTATGCCTTGCCTTATCTGCATAGGTGTAAGCTATGACAATTAAGGCACACTCTGAATAACTGCCTCAATTAACGCTTTCATTTACTAATTTGGGGATCTTTAAAAGAGAATAGAAGAAATTGGGTTTTAAAACAAGATGTGTAAAATGTGCCATTGTACATTATTGAAATTTCTAATTGCTTATTTAAGAATACAGTAATAACTAACACAGGGCTTCCCAGGTGGCACGGTGGTAAAGAATCTGCCTGCCAATGCATTGAGACGTGGTTTCAATCTCTGGGTTGGGAAGATCCCCTAGTGAGGGAAATGGCAAACTGCTCCAGTATTCTTGCCTGGAAAGTTCCATGGACAGAGGAGATGGTTAGATAGCATCACTGACTCAATGGACATGGATTTGAGCAAACTCTGGGAGATAGTGAAGGACAGGGAAACCTGGCATGCTGGAGTCCATGTGGTTGCAAAGAGTCAGACAGGACTCAGAAATTGACCAACAACTAACACTGTACTAAGAATATAGGATTTTATCTCAATCATTCTGAAGAAGCCATTAAGATATCTGTCATTTCACTCATGGCATTTTATTAAATTTTTTTATTTTCTTATAATATGAGCTCAGTGAATCCAGGTAGTAAGCCACATTTGTATTTTTATTGTCAGTATATAATGGCATATGTAATATTTATAACTAATGTTTGTTGCCTAAAAATCTTAAATGAGGTGAGAAGATTATAAAGATGATATATAACTAGGAAAGTGAAAAATACTGTTTTTATACTTTAAACTACAGTGAAAACTTGTAGGGCAATTATATGCTATAGTTTACCTTGATCAATCATTTCAGACATGAGTACTAGAAGCTAATTTTAATTATCTTCCATTAGTATATACATTGCCTAAAGCATTTTAGTAAGGAAAAAAGAAAAAATATGCTTCATCCAAAGGCTAAATCATTAATATTTCATTTGATAATTTCTCAGTGAGAAATTAACTTAATGTGTTTACATTCATGTATCTTCTTTTCAGTCCACCTTATATTGAGAAGTTGAAGCCCAACCCCAGAAAACAGACTACATGGGTTTGTTTTCTCAGGGTTAATGTCAAACTAGATTCCCAAAGTGAAATTTTCTTCTCTTCTGTAATAGCTTTTTTTATATTGAAGATGAATCATTGTGTAACTATGACAGAGAATAATCATTGTCAGAGGGAATGGCTAGCTGAGGACAGGTGCCATGGCATTCTTTAGGCAGTACAGAAAAATGTATATTTGACATGCTCAAGAAAATGACACTAACTGAAGCGTTGTCTTCATTTATCCATATTTGTCTGTTGTATAATTTCATGTGTAGATAAACGATCAGCCAATGTCAACAGTGAAGAAAGAGTATTAGCATATATATGAATTGAGCCAAAGCTAATTATGTTGAAATCAAAAACTCAGATATTTTCATATCAGTATTTTCAGTAGTTAAAAATGGGAAAAAATTCAGATAAAGAAATCATTAAAACATATCTAACCCTGCTCTTTTCCCTAAGTGAATTTGAAAACAAACAAATAGCAACAAAACCTAGGAAAATCAGAGAAGAAAGTTCAACCCCAGTGAAAAGACAGCAACAACTATACAAATTATTTTTAGAAAAACCTCTCAAAGACAGTGAAATTTGGGCAAAGTTTTTTAGACAGTTAAAACAGACATATTTCTACAGATAATGAGTGCAAGTGTGTGTGCAATGCATCCCGAGAGCCCAACTATCAAGGTCTAATGTAAATGAACAGAATCATGAACTCAGGGCAATGTAGGAGTCTCTCTATCACCTTTTCACGTGGCAGAATGACAAATAAGGACCAATTTGCAGCAGACAGTGGTGTGTTGCCTCCTCAGCACTAATTTTCAACTTCCCTCTCCTTTTGAAAAACTTTCAAGAGTTCTGAAATACAGCAATATATCTATCTTAATTGGCATTTGTGAAATCCAGTTGGCTAAAGATCAATAAGTTCTAAATCCCCTGAACATTATTTAACATTCTGGAATTCATTTTGAGCTAAACATACCAGAGTTAGAGAGTCCATGACAAACGTGATATGAATGTATCCTCAGGCAATGGGCTTAACTGTCCCAGCTTCAGTAAAGAAAACATACACAGATCAACAAAAGGGAAATACAAATCACTAAGTGAACAAAGGAAACAAATGGATGATTAAAGCCAAAACAAAATAGACTACAAGTTAAGATTGATTTAAACTCCCAGAGATAACTTCATCAATGTAAAAAAAAACTACCTGGGTTTTGCCAAAGCAGGAGAAATTTAAACCAGAATTTAAGAGCTTTCTAGAATTGATCTCTTACTCCTTGTTTACACACTTCTTTTCTAGCATTCAATTGCATATGCAGAGATGTGGGTCTGATGCAAGTTCTTCTAAAGCATACTGAGTTTTAACTTTGGGCTCCAAGCTTTTTTTTCTTTTTAATCACTTTTAAAGTAATCTCTAACTCTTTCTCTTCTGATACTGTATGGTTCTTGTTCTCATTTCATTCAGGTTACACTCATTCCTCATATCATCAAAAAGTACTGACTTCATCATACTACATGAATAAATAACCACCACACTTTCTTTTTACACTATTTTATATTTTCTTCACAGAATATTTCTGACAATAATTCTATACATAAATGTAAGCTTTCTGTGATCATGCTCTTTGTCTTATTCATTGAAGTATCATAGGCACTACTTATTTCCCTTCATGGGAAAAATGATTTAAATAGAAACAATAATACATATGATTCAGTTATAATAAAAATGTATGTGAGTATTAAATAATCTGATGTAATAAGATACTGACAAAAAAGACCAAGTTATGTGATTTGTTAACCAATTCATATTTTAGAGGGCAGTAATTGAAGAATGGTTTTCTGTATTAGTTTTGTTTAAAATATAGAAGAATAGAAAATTATAAAATTACTGCAACAGAGTGACTGATTTTACAAAAAAGAAGCGGTTTCACTATTAGAGGGAAGCTTACCAAATGAAACCATCTTTGATGTAATTTATCATGAAGACATAGATGAATACTGGAAAGAGTTTGAAAGCATGTATTTCAAAAGAATGAAAAAAGATTTTTTTCCCCTAATGGATTAAATACATTAACTTGATATTTTTGAATAAATTTTCAGGTTCACTTTATGCTGCCAGTCAACTCTTGATTATTCATGTCATTATAAGAACACATCAGCACATAAAGGAGAAGTTTAACCTGGGAGTAGTTGTGGTTATAACTGATGCACATAGAGAGTGGAGGGAAGTCAGCCTGTGATGTGTAATGGGGCAGAGATAATTGATCACTCAAATAGTAAAGAATGGTTGTTTGGAGGAAATCCTCAATCCTAAATCTTCAGGCTTCCCTGGTGGTTCAGTGTTAAAGAATCTGCCTGTCAAACAGGAGACTCAGATTTGATTCGTGGGTTGGGAAGATCCCCCAGAGAAGGAAATGACAATCTACTTCAGTATTCTTGCCTGGAATATTTTCTAGATAGAGGAACCTGGAAGGTGGCAGCCCACTGGGTCACAAGAGTTGGACACCATTGAGCAACTAAACAACAAAATCTTCATCATGGATAACCAGAAGTTATTTAATTTATATTAATCTGCATTTTAATTAGTCTGCATTTTAACTCATACCAAAATATTTGAAAACTTTTCTGTGCCAAGTACAATCATTGGTAAGGAAATTATCTATGGCTTGCACTGGCATTAGAACGTAGTGAGTCAAAGAAAACAATTAGATGATTTGGTGGTGTTGATTAGTCGCTAAGTCTTTTGCAGTACCATGGACTGCAGCCCTAGGCTCCTTTGTCCATGAGATTTCCCTGGCAAGAATACTAGAGTGGGTTGCCATTTCCTTTGCCAGGGGATCTTCCTGATAGAGGGGTCAAACCAATGTCTCCTGTTGGCAGGCAGATTCTTTACCAGTGAGCCTCCAGGGAAGCCCTTTGAGATGCTAACCACTAGTGATTTCCCTGGCGGCTCAGACGGTAAAAGCCTCTGCCTACAACTCGTGATGGGATTCCCTGGTGGCTCAGAGGTTAAAGTGTCTGCCTCCAATGCAGAAGACCCGGGGTTGATCCCTGGGTCGAGAAGAACCCCTGGAGAAGGAAAAGGTAACCCATTCCAGTATTTTTGCCTGGAGAATCTCATGGACAGAGAAGCCTGGTAGGCTACAGTCCATGGGGTAGCAAAAGAGTCGGACACGACTGAGCGACTTCACTTTCACTTTCACAACCCGGGATACCCGGTTTTGATCCCTGGGTCAGGAAGATCCCCTGGAGAAGGAAATGGCAACCCACTCCAGTACTCTTGCTTTGAAAATCCCATGGACAGAGGAGCCTGGTAGGCTGCAGTCCATGGAATCCCAAAGAGTCAGACAGGACTGAGCAACTTCACTTTCACTTTGTCAGTGTCTATACCAATATATTTTTGACTGAAATTGAATAAAAGATGCATTAATTTCAACAAATATTTTAAAATCTGCTTCCTACACACTTAATGTAAATTTTGAACACACCTAAACCAACTAATATTCAATGAGTTAATTCTGGGTGAAATTATTATATTAATTAGATAATAAGATAACCCAGGTGGCACTAGTGGTAAGAACCTGCCTGCCAATGCAGAAGACATAAGAGGTGAAGGTGCCATCCCTGGGTCAGGAAGATCCCCTGAATGAGGGCACGGCAACCCACTCCAGTAATCTTGCCTGGAAAATCCCATGGACAGAGGAGCCTGGCAGGCTACAGTCCATAGAGTTGCAAAGAGTTGGACACGACTGACATGATTTAGCCCATGTACAAGGTAAAATAATATTTGTTGTTGTTGTTTTTTTCCTGAATGTTTCCTGAATACTCATTGGAAGGACAATGCTGAAGCTCCAATACTTTGGCTACCTGATGCAAACAGCAAACTCATTGGAAAAGACCCTGAAGCTGGAAAAGATTTAAGGCAAAAGGAGAAAGGGCAGCAGAGGATGAGATGGTTGTATAGAGTCACCAAAAAAATGGATATGAACTTGGGAAAATCCCAGGAGATAGTGAGGGATAGGGAAGCCAGGCATGCTGCAGCCCATGGGGTCACAAAGAGTCAGACAGGACTTAGCCACTGAACAACAACAAAGATAAAAGAAACAAAAAAAATTAAAGTTATCTCAAGAAGAGTTAATGAATTAATTTTATAAAGAGAGAAAAAATTTCATTAAATTGTATGCATTTTTTCCAACTTATTTATGGATGTGGTGATAGACACATTATTTTTATTCTCTCTTCTGTTAGGTAGTAATGTGGGCGTTTTGTGAAAATTTTTTTACTTATTGCTTTTCATTTTTATTTTTAAGCACAGCCAGTTTCCAAAGAGAGCTTTGAAGTCAACAACTTATTGTATATATTCTGAAGTTATTCTAGATTATTTAATACTTATTCATACTTTTAATTAAAATATATTTTACTATGCAGAATAGAATTAATATATTAAAACAATTCCTGACTATAATATCAAGCAGAGTAGTATTGAGAAGGCATAATTTTCTCTTAATCATACTTAAACACAAACTTGGATCACCTTTCCAAAGTTATCAGTTATATCTTTTTTGATTGTAAGTTAGCATAGAAGGCATATTCTAGGGTATTTTATTTTAAAATAAATAATTATCATTGATCTCATGCTTGTTCAAGCATTCGTAGCCAAGGCCAGGTTCTAATATCTGGAGAAACAGCCTCTGAGCAGAGTCTGGGAACCCTGCACTGCTGGTTGATAGAGAACTTAACGCAAAAGAAAGTGTTTTCAATCTTGACTTCAAGTGCATGTTTCACACTGCTCCTTTTAACATTGCCATAGTAAACTCTTACTAATAATCAGTTCAATATATTACATTAAAAATAGTTGGAAATGCAGTGATTCCTAGTGACAGTTACACAAATGTGTATACTTGCTGCTTGTTTATGCTTTGTATATTTTTCAGCATGTATGTTGCACCTCAATAAATGGTTATTTAAAAGTGAGGAATCAAAAAGAGTTTTAATTATATCTAAGGATATGAAAATAAAACTAAGAATAATCATACAATTAAATAAAATTGGGGGTAAATCAAGAGAGAGGAAATATATAAATTTATGTTCATAATAAAGAATTAATGGATAATGTCTAAGCTTAGAGACTATTTCTAATAAAATATAGTTAATTTATAAAGCAATCTTTCTAATTTCAAATCTATAATAAAATTACATAAGTAAGAAAAAAATGAAATATAAAACATTTAAAGAACATACAGGCTAGAAATTATAAAATAAATTAATAATAATATGAGACAGAAATAGTATTATACATATCTATCATAGTTTCATATGGGTGTGTGGACTAACCTCAAATATTTAAAGAAAAATCACTATGTGATTTGACAACAAAATAAAAGTTTAAGTTATATAAAAAAACATAAAATACAGACTTTTAGTAAGACTAAAGAAAAGAAATAAAAAATATATATATTTATAAATGCAAAGGTTAACAAAAGTCAATTATTAAGCATTCTAATTTTATATCAGAGATGTTTAAACACAACTATAAATTATTAAGGGCTTCCCAGGTGGCATTAATGTTAAAGAACCCACCTGTCAATGAAGGGGACATAAGAGAAGTAGGTAAGTTTCCTGGGTTGGGAAGATCCCTTGCAAGAGGGCAAGGAAACCCACACCAGTATTTTTGCCTGGAGAATCCCAGAGACAAAGGAGCCTGGTGGGCTACAGTCCATAGGCTTGATCTTATTAATATAATTCTTTAAAATGCTAAAGGATCAAATTCACTTTGAAGATAAACCAAATAATGTAGCACTAACATTTACAGTAAAAACATGCAAAGAATTACAAAGAAAACAGACATAAATGAAGAGGTCATATATTGAATTAACTACTGGAAAACATTTTAGAAATGAAGCACTGTAATTCTTGGTATTATAGCATGATTTCTCTTGTAATAACATATAATAATTTGTGCTTTCTCTTAGCATAGATATTCTTTAATATGGCATGGGTCTGGAAAAGGTGTTTTTAAGGTTTAACTCCAATTCACATCATGTCCAACCACCTACCATAATAACCCTACCCCTCTAAAAAAAAGACCTCCCAAAGTCTCTTGCTCATTTCTAAATAATAGTCAACAGAATTATTTAGAAGAAAATCTTAATTTTGGCAAAAAAAAAAAAAAAGATTTCAAAGTAGAAAATACATGCAATGTAAAATATATAAAATCAACAGTGGAATTCCTATTTCCAGTTTTGGAGTCTAAGTCACTAAAATTAAGGCAGTATTATTAACAATTTAAACAATAATTAAAATATTAATAATGTAAACAGACACCAGTCCCTGGTGGCTCAGAAAGTAAAGAATCTGGAGACCTGTGCTAAATCCCTGGGTCGGGAAGATCCCAACTCTGGGTTGGGAAAATGAAGAACAAACCTTGAAAAAAATACGCTTTAGAATGGTTTTACACATATTACGATGTAATCAGAGAAAACAAAATTCCTATCAAATTATGCAAAAAATATATGTTTTATGAAGAATAAACAAAATGTAAACTATGAATTAAAATTTATTTTGATATGTCACTAGTGGGCTTCCCTGTTGGCTCAGACAGATTGCAGAATCTGTCTGCAATGTGAGAGACCTGAGTTTGATCCCTGGGTTGTGAAGATCCCCTGGAGGAGGGAAAGGCTACCCACTCCAGTATTCTTGCTTGGCGAATCCCCATGGACAGAGGTGCCTGGCAGGCTACAGTCCATAGGGTCATGAAGAGTAGGACACGACTGAGCTGCTAAGCACATGTCGCTAGCAGTGAAAGTTTTACCAAACTATACAATGTTAATATAAAATTATATTTGAGGCCTTTAAATACCTCCCAAAAGATGTACACCGAAAAGACATTGCAACTCATGACATAACAGTTAGCTTGGTCCATTATTATTTACTCTTCTTCATTTATGATTGAAATATTCCTAGCTTTGCAATTTGAAACATTATGTTCCTAGGTGGCTCAGTGGTAAAGAATCCTCCTGCCAATGCAGGAGATGGAGACGCAGGAGACTGGGTTTGATCCTTGGGTCATCAAGACCTCCTGGATGAGGAAACGATAACCCACTCCAGTGTTCTTGTCTGGGAGCTCCCATTAAAGAGGAACCTGGCGGGCTACAGTCCTCTTAGTCACGAAGAGTGGACCTTATCTGAGCCACTGAGCTTGCATGCACTCAAGGTAAATCCATTCTCCTTCTCAGGTTAACCTAGTTAACCTAATTAATAACCTAATTAACTAGGTTAACCTAGTTCCATGGTTGTTATTAATGCAATAAACAAATAATGTTAGCAAGAAGAAGGAAGAAAGGAGGGTGGGAGGGATGGCAGCTAAGTATTTAAATAATATTCTCACCTGTCTAGAGCTGTGCCTTGTAAGCATGCAGTTATTTTGAGTGTCCATGTGATGTGCATTTCTCATCCCTTTAATCTGCACTATTAACTTCTAAATGCTCTTTAGGATTGAAGTTCAATCATTTTGTGAAGTATTTATTATGAACTCTGACCTATGTGAAGTTCGGTGCTTTAAAGATAAATAGTATGTTTCCTATTAATGTGCAAAATCCTCTTGGGGTTGTTTTACATCACATGGATTGCTGTTAAGTGATTATTTTCTGTGATGTTGTTTACACTACACTAATGCAAACAAGATTATGTCTGCTATTTTAGCATCTGTTTTAAATGATTGACTCATTAAACTTTCCAAGAACTGATACCACTGGATCCTGACATCATTTTCTGCTGTTAATCATCTCTCTCATATATAACCATGTAATCCTGTTTTAAAACAAATTAAAGGCGTTTAATAATCATTACAAATTTTAAAGCTTTTAGTTTATCCAGCATTATATTTTTAAAACATTTTAAATCCAATTCTGTAAATCTAACAACATAGTAATAATTGTACTATTTACACTTTTAGTTTTCTGTTACAAAAAGATAAAGCATTCATTAAATGTTTTTATCTAAAGCATTATTAAGAGTTTTAAAATGTACAAACATAAAGTTTGCTATTCCCTTAAATGCCCACATATTTTTGATCCATGTGCCCACAGAGCCACCAGAGACCCCAGTTGGTGGTTGGTAAGTGCTTTTTAACTGTGGTATTGGAGAAGACTCTTGAGAGCCCCTTGGAATGCAAGGAGATCCAACCAGTCCATTCTGAAGGAGATCAGCCCTGGGATTTCTTTGGAGGGAATGATGCTAAAGCTGAAACTACTTTGGCCACCTCATGCGAAGAGCTGACTCATTGGAAAAGACTCTGATGCTGGGAGGGATTGGGGGCAGGAGGAGAAGGGGAC
This sequence comes from Bubalus bubalis, assembly GCF_019923935.1. NCBI lineage: Eukaryota > Metazoa > Chordata > Mammalia > Artiodactyla > Bovidae > Bubalus > Bubalus bubalis. The sequence goes on along the minus strand of NC_059161.1, from coordinate 64,459,551 downwards.
GACAGAGGATGAGATGGCTGGATGGCATCACTTACTCGATGGACGTGAGTCTGAGTGAACTCCGGGAGTTGGTGATGGACAGGGAGGCCTGGCGTGCTGCGATTCATGGGGTCACAAAGAGTCGGACATGACTGAGCGACTGAACGGAACTGAACTGAAGGTGTGTAAGTCTCCTGGCTGAGAACTGCCTTTCTCCCACAAACATCATACAAATGCATAGAAAATTTTATGAAAAAAAAAAAAATCTATACCTATGCCCTCTAAAATAGTAAAATATAGTTGCTTGTGTCTAAAATATAGCTAGCTAAACTGAGAATATTCAATTTTATTTGATTGTAGCTATTTAAATATGTTCTTTAATATCTATATTGTATAGAGTAGTTCTACAATAAATTACAAGGAAAAACTGACCCAATACAGAGAGCTTTATGAGCAGTTTACAAATATTTTTGGAAACAAAGTGATTAATACATGTTTCCATGAATTCAAATTAATACAGCTCTACACGGACATATTTTTAGTGGATAACTTTGGATGATGGGAATTATGTGATTTTTGTGTGCGTGTATCTAAAACTGGAGCAGGTTATTTACATATGTTATGGATATATTTAGTCAAGGAATGATAACTATTTTCTTTTAATGGAGTGAAAGATATAAGAATATTATAAAATACGACAGTCAAGACTTTCTGACTGAATGGGGACATAGCTCAAATCAGTTCAGCTCAGTTCAGTTCAGTCGCTCAGTCATGTCCGACTCTTTGCAACCCCATGAATTGCAGCACACCAGGCCTCCCTATCCATCACCAACTCCCGGAGCTTACTCAAACTCATGCCCATAGAGTCAGTGATGCTATCCAGCCATCTCATCCTCTATCATCCCCTTCTCCTCCTGTCTCTAATCTCTCCTAGCATTAGGGTCTTTTCCAATGAGTCAACACTTCGCATGAGGTGACCAAAGTATTGGAGTTTCTGCTTTAGCATCAGTCCTTCCAATGAACACCCAGGACTGTTCTCCTTTAGAATGGACTGGTTGGGTTTCCTTGTAGTCCAAGGGACTCTCAAGAGTCTTCCCCAACATCACAGTTCAAAAGCATCAATTCTTCGGCACTTAGCATTCTTCACTGTCCAACTCTCACATCCATATATGACCATTGGAAAAACCATAGCCTTCACTAGACGGACCTTTGTTGGCAAAGTAATGTCTCTGCTTTTCAATATGCTATTTAGGTTGGTCATAACTGTCCTTCCAAGGAGTAAGTGTATTTTAATTTCATGGCTGCAGTCGCCATCTTCAGTGATTTTGGAGCGCAAAAAATTAAAGTGTGACACTGTTTCCACTGTTTCCCCATCTATTTGCCATGAAGTGATGGGATTTGTTGCATGATCATCATTTTCTGAATGTTGAGCTTTAAGCCAACTTTTTCACTCTCCACTTTCACTTTCATCAAGAGACTTTTTAGTTTTTGTGTCATGTGCATATCTGAGGTTATTGACATTTCTCCCAGCAATCTTGATTCCAGCTTGTGCTTCTTCCAGCCCAGCATTTCTCATGATGTACTCTGCATATAAGTTAAATAAGCAAGGTGACAATAGACAGCCTTGATGTACTCATTTTCCTATTTGGAACCAGTCTGTTGTTCCATGTCCAGTTCTAACTGTTGCTTCCTGACCTGCATATAGGTTTCTCAAGAGGCAGGTCAGGTGGTCTGGTATTCCCATCTCTTGAAGAATTTTCCACAGTTTCTTGTGATCCACCCAGTCAAAGGCTTTGACATAGTCAATAAAGCAGAAATAGATGTTTTTCTCGAACTCCCTTGCTTTTTCCATGATCCAGCGGATGTTGGCAATTTGATCTCTGGTTCCTCTGCCTTTTCTAAAACCAGCTTGAACATCTGGAAGTTCATGATTCACATATTGCTGAAGCCTAGCTTGGAGAATTTTGAGCATTACTTTACTAGCGTGTGAGATGAGTGCAATTGTGGGATAGTTTGAGCATTCTTTGGCATTGCCTTTCTTTGGGATTGGAAAGAAAAGTGACATTTTCCAGTCCTGTGGCCACTGCTGAGTTTTCCAAATTTGCTGGCATATTGAGTACAGCACTTTCACAGCATCATCGTCCAATATTTGAAATAGCTCAACTGGGATTCCATCACCTCCACTAGCTTTGTTCATAGTGATGCTTTCTAAGGCCCACTTGACTTCACATTCCAGGATGTCTGGCTCTAGGTCAGTCATCACACCATTGTGATTATCTGGGTCGTGAAGATCTTTTTTGGACAGTTCTTCTGTGTATTCCTGCCACCTCTTCTTGATATCTTCTGCTTCTGTTAGGTCCATACCATTTCTGTCCTTTATCAAGCCCATCTTTGCATGAAATATTCCCTTGGTATCTCTAATTTTCTTGAAGAGATCTTTAGTCTTTCCCATTCTGTTGTTTTCCTCTATTTCTTTACATTCATCGCTGAGGAAGGCTTTCTTATCTCTCCTTGCTATTCTTTGGAACTCTGCATTCAGATACTTATATCTTTTCTTTTCTCCTTTGCTTTTCACTTCTCTTCTTTTCACAGCTATTTGTAAGGCCTCCTCAGACAGCCATTTTGCCTTTTTGCATTTTTTTTCCATGGGGATGGTCTTGATCCCTGTCTCCTGTACAATATCATGAACTTCCATCTGTAGTTCATCAGGCACTGTGTCTATCAGATCTAGTCCCTTAAATCTATTTCTCACTTCCACTGTACAGTCCGAAGGGATTTAATTTAGGTCATACCTGAATGGTCTGGTGTTTTCCCTATTTTCTTCAATTTAAGTTCGAATTTGGCAATAAGGAGTTCATGATCTGAGCCACAGTCAGCTCCCAGTCTTGTTTTTGCTAACTGTATAGAGCTTCTCCATCTTTGGCTGCAAAGAATATAATCAATCTGATTTCGGTGTTGACCATCTGGTGATGTCCATGTGTAGAGTTTTCTTTTGTGTTGTTGGAATAGGGTGTTTGCTATGACCAGTGCATTCTCTTGGCAAACATCTGTTAGTCTTTGCCCTGCTTCATTCCGTACTCCAAGGCCAAATTTGCCTGTTACTCCAGGTTTTGCTTGACTTCCTACTTTTGCATTCCAGTCCCCTAAAATGAAAAGGACATCTTTTGGGGTGTTAGTTCTAAAAGGTCTTGTAGGTATTCATAGAGCCATTCAGCTTCAGTTTCTTCAGCGTTACTGGTTGGGGCATAGGCTTGGATTACCGTGATATTGAATAGTCTGCCTTGGAAATGAACAGGGATCATTCTGTCGTTTTTGAGATTGCATCCAAGTACTGCATTTCAGACTCTTTTGTTGACTATGATGGCTACTCCATTTCTCCTAAGGGATTCCTGCTGACAGTAGTAGATATAATGGTCATCTTAGTTAAATTCACCCATTCCATTTTAGTTAGCTGATTCCTAGAATGTTGATGTTCACTCTTGCCATCTACTGTTTGACCACTTCCAATTTGCCTTGATTCATGGACCTAACATACCAGGTTCCTATGCAATGAAAGTGAAAGTGGAGAGTGAAAAATTTGGCTTAAAGCTCAACATTCAGAAAATGACAATCATGGCATCCAGTCCCATCACTTCATGGGAAATAGATGGGGAAACAGTGGAAACAGTGTTAGACTTTAGTTTTTTGGGCTCCAAAATCACTGCAGATGGTGACTGCAGCCATGAAATTAAAAGACACTTCCTCCTTGGAAGGAAAGTTATGTCCAACCTAGATAGCATATTGAAAAGCAGAGACATTACTTTGCCAACAAAGGTCCATCTAGTCAAGACTATGGTTTTTCCATTGGTCATGTATGGATGTGAGAGTTGGACTGTGAAAAGGCTGAACGCCAAAGAATTTATGCTTTTGAACTGTGGTGTTGGAGAAGACTCTTGAGAGTCCCTTGGACTGCAAAGAGATGGAACCAGTCCATTCTGAAGTAGATCAGCCCTGGGATTTCTTTGGAAGGAATGATGCTAAAGCTGAAACTCCAGTACTTTGGCCACCTCATGCGGAGAGTTGACTCATTGGAAAAGACTGTGATGCTGGGAGGGATTGGGGGCAGGAGGAGAAGGGGATGACCAAGGATGAGATGGCTGGATGGCATAACTGACTCTACGGACGTGAGTTTGAGTAAACTTCAGCAGTTGGTGATGGACTGGGAGGCCTAGCGTGCTGCGATTCATGGGGTCGCAAAGAGTCGGACATGACTGAGCGACTGAACTGAACTGAACTGATGCAATACTGCTTTTTACAGCATTGGACATTGCTTCTATCACCAGTCACATCCACAGCTGGGTATTGTTTTTGCTTTGGCTCCATCCCTTCATTATTTCTGGAGTTATTTCTCCACTAATCTCCAGTAGCATATTGGGCACTTATTGACCGGGGAGTTCCTCTTTCAGTATCCTGTCATGCCTTTTAATGCTGTTCATGAGGTTCTCAAGGCAAGAATACTGAGGTGGTTTTCCATTTTCTTATCCAGTAGACCACATTCCGTTAGAACTCTCCACCATGACCTGTCCCTCTTTGGTTGGCCCCACACGGCATGGCTTAGTTTCACTGAGTTAGACATGTGAGTGGTCCGTGTGATCAGACTGGCTAGTTTTCTGTGATTATGGTTCCAGTGTGTCTGCCCTCTGATGCCCTTTTGCAACCCCTACCGTCTTACTTGGGTTTCTCTTACCTTGGACATGGGGCATCTCTTCACGGCTGCTCCAGCAAAGCGCAGCCTCTGCTCCTTACCTTGGGCAAGGGGTATCTCTTTATGGCTTCCCCTCCTGACCTTGCAACCTCTGCATCACTTTGGCGATGTCCTGAGGGGCCTGCGAGGCTGCACTTGAAGTGGCCATGGCTGCCCCTGAGGGTGGATACACCACGGGAGACTCTGTCCAGCGGGATGTGTCTCTAGACCACTCCAGAAATCATACTTGAAGTTTTCCAGTTCTTTCAAGTGACAGACTATTGCCAAGTCCCAGGCACTCACAGCAGTCTGGGAGGAAATCTCCCAGAGATCCAACCACTTCTTTTTCTTCTCTTGCTTTAAGACTATCTTATAGGAACTCAGGATCCTCCTGGAGATGCTCGGCCGCCTCCAGTGTCTTGCTGCAGTGGCAAAGGCTTTCAGCGGCTCTCTTTCGTGTGGAGCCTTTCCACCAGGTCCACCTCCCAAGGGGTCGAGGAGAAAAGAAATGGTTCAGATCAGTATGATTAGTCAAATCATAATTCTAAAACTCTAATCATATGTATGTCTAAATGACAGAAATTTCACATCTACAGGAAGAGTTGGCCAGAATAATAATTTTATGTAGATGTTTTGAATTGGAAATGAGTCAGCTATGAAAAAAGGCAAAGTGTTGATTATCATTCCAGACTGATATACAACAGCTATGGATATAGCAGTTAATTTTGAAGAATAATACTTACTGATACAGTTGACTGTTGAACAACATGTGGTACCCAAAACAGCAGATGCTCAAGTCCCATAGTCAGTTCTACATATCTGTGGTTCTGTATCCACAGATTCAGCCCACCACAGATTATGTAGCACTGTTTACTGAAAAGGAAATTGCACATGAGTGGGCCCACACAGTTCAAACTCATGCTGTTCAAAAATTCACTGTATATTGATCACCTACTATTTGTTAGACACTGACCCAATTCTTTATCTGTTTTGTCTCCAAGGCAGGCATATTAATGCCCCCTTTTTTAAAATAGATGAGGAAACTGAGGGAGTTAATAAACTTGCCAAATATCATAGAGATGAAACTGAGATTTCAATGCAGGGAGTCTAGCCAACTTTAAGAGCCTACACTTATAACCACTATACTATATAATCTCACATATGTAGTTATCTATGTAGGTATATAACCTATATAGGTTATGCAACCTCATATATGATGATGATTCTATGAAGACCAAAAAAAAAAAAAAAAAAAAAAAAGACAACTGTGACAAAAGGAGAGATTTTTGCAGGGAAAAAGTAGAAAACAGAAAAATATAGTTGGAGTTTGTATGAGAACTTAGAGCTGTATGTATTAAATAAGAATAAGAAAGTATGAAAGCAGTAGGTGTTAAAAATACAAGGCTATATATTGAACTTGGCATGTTAATAAACCAATGGGGAAAGACCTGTGTTATATTTTAGGATTAATGTAGCAGTTAAGAAAAATGAGATAGCATACCTAAATGTTTGCATAAGTGCATGAAATTAAATGCAAAAATAATCAGTAAAAATAGCATCTATGCATTGAAAACACATTTAAGGACATGCGTTGTGCTTTACCAAACAACAATAAGGCATTTTCCTAATGTGAAGTATTTAATCTGTTAGTAAATACTAATTAAGGATATCCAAACTTATCAAATTTTATTTCAATTTAAGATATTTTCTTTTCTTATACATGAAAACAAAAATTAAATTGTAACACTCAAACTTTTTGTGCAATGTATTTGCATTGCTAAATTTTATGGACCAAATTATTCCAGAAATCATATAAATTTAACTTTCTATTTTTAGTTTTATAACAAAGAAAATAGTAATTTATAACATTCACTGTTTGTGGTAGATAAATAATGATTTCTATATATTTATGTATATGCATATTTTAGTTTTTAAGTGATTAAAAAAAGTAAATATGGGAGAAATTTGAGAATTTCTCATTGATATTTTATGTACCATGTCAGTTTTCTAAAGTCTGCTTAGACCTTGCTTTAAAAAATCCTTGTCAAAAAGTGGAACAACTGATTCATCATGATATTGGGGTCAGTTGATTGTCTTTTCTTATTCAGTTGTGATTTTTTTTTTCTTTTTATGACATGATTTTTAAAAAATCTCATCTTTGATATCTGGTCTACTATGTTAAGAGTTCCTCAGTTCTAGTTAAACATTTTGTCTTAGCAAATAGTCACCCTGTTTAGATTCAACATGTTACTCTTGGTTGAGTTTGGGGGCTGTGATTTCAGAATTTTTAACAATGCTGTTCTGGTCTACTTAGCTTACCTGGTGCCATGTAGTTCCCATCAGTCCTTGCTGATGCTGCCTGAGGGGGCAATAGAGGTTTGCCTGGGTTGGGTGACAACATGTTTCTAAGTGGGGGATGGTAATGGTGGAATCTCCTCCAGTCTCATACACACACACACACACACACACACACACACACACTCACGTCTTGATGGTATGTCCTGAGCAGAAGAGGAGAGAGTCAGAGTGGCAAGAACAAGGAGGCCTTCTAGGACAGGCCATTCTCTGAGGCTGAGTCTCTGCTGCCTTCTTGGCCCACCTGCCTTTGCATTTTTCAATAAGAAGGGAAGCAGAGGGTCTTTCCTTACTTCTCATTGTTAGTAGAGCTCCTGATTTAATTCCTCTTGCCATTGTGTCAGGCAGGCCAGGCCCACATAATGTCAGAAGGACTCAGATCTGATCCTGGGATGGAATGAAAAGTAATAAAATGATTTTGCATTGTCTGTGTTGCCTTTTGTCAAGAGGTAGAAAACACTAGACCTGGATGGTCTTTCCATTTTGAGGAAGGGAGAATACATAAATCCTAAAATTTTATATGACTTTGTGATAGGTGAAGATTTCTTAAACAAGATTCAACAAAGTATCAAATTTAACTTGATTAATTAACTGAACTTTATTAAAATGAAGAATTTATGTTGTTCAAAAACGTCATATAGAGGGTAAACAAGGAAAGTCACAAGGAGAGAGAACAATCATGAAACTCTTAAAGAGTACATTTCTGACACACAATTCATAGCTGGAATGTATAATTAAGCTCTACAAATGAGAAAAAAAATCAAAGAAAAAAAATCTACTGCAAAGAAATGGCAAAAGTGAACAAGAACTGTGTAAAAGATAACCACATAGACAAGAAGCATAAGAACATTTTCTCTACATCATCACATATCATGGCTATGCCTGTGGAAAGCCTCAGTGAGTTACCACCAGAAACCTGGAGGAGTGGAGAAAAATAAGGAACTAAAAATTTCCAGTTTCCCTGAAAATGAGTGAACTTTAAACATTTTTCATGAGAATGAATGATTTAAAATCACCATGGGGTGCTTGACTGTATTAAAGCAGTTTCTCATTATTAACAAAAATAACACCTCTTTTGTTTCACAACCCAGCAATTCTATTTCTATATAAATAGATATATAAGGCAAAGGAGTGCATATGTGCAAAAAGTTAAAAAGTAGAAACAAAACAAACAAAATAAACAAAGAAAACTACTCACAGTTGCCAAAAGTTAGAACTAACCAAAATGTTCATAAGTATAAGCAGAAAAAATTAGTTTAGTATATTAAAATAATGGAATGTTTTACAGCAATAGAAAAGTACTAGTATATGCAATCACAGAGTTGAATTTAATAGACATATTAATAAAAATGACAAAAGGGAACCATGTTAAAATAATGTGTGATTCAATGTTTATGTAAAATACAAGAAATCATAGCTATAATCTATGCTGAGAGAAGACAGAAGAAGAGTTAATTCTACGAGGAGGGTATTGACTGTAAAATACAATAGGGGAATCTCATGTCCTTGAAATATTCAATGTTCTGTGTTTTTATCCTTTAAACTAATTAATAATCAGAATTAAAATGGCAAATTTATTTCAAATAAATTTAAATTAGTTAGCTTAAAATTTATCATATGACCATATAATTAATAGAATTTTTGTTGTAGTCATAATTAATAACCAAAGCTTATTTTTGGATAAGTCAGAGATAACCTCAGGATGGATATTTGGCAAACATTATTATCATTATTATTGCAAAGAAATGGAAAAAAAATTCTTGACGTTCTCATAAGGTAGGATTACCAACGGAATTTTTTGGAATCATTTTTATCATCTTCCATATGTAATTTATTTTACATATGCTTGTTATAATTATTAAAATTAAAATTGTCCATAGTTAATATTTTCTGAGCTTTCAAACAAGGAATTCATCATATTTGAATTTAATTAAATTTAATTAAATAAATACTATTGAGTGCTCAAGTATTATTTAACTGCAGCATACTTGATTTCCTTTGAGTTTTCTATACTTTGCTGCTCTTGCCTTTCTATGAATTATAAAATGTTTCCCACACCCTCCCGCCCATTATTACATGAAATAATTCAAGGTAATTAATTTTTTTTGACAGGCTAGCTCAATGATGCACTTCCAATATATTAATTACTGTCATGATGAGGTTTGCAATGAAAGTTGAATACAGTTATTCTCTATTGGACAAACGAAGTCAACTCAGAAATAAATCACCAGTCTACTGCTCTAGGTGAAAAAGTATACACGATTACTACATGTAAGAAATTTTGACATTACCTAATCATATTCTAGATATCAACAATTTGTCATAAATGTTGGAAGTATATTTCATCAGATTTTTTCTTATTTAAATATATATCTTTCTACGTTTGTGTGATATAAGAAGCTATATATGTTTATACAATCATGCTATTTGTCCTTGGTTTGGCTTTCACCCTTGCATAAAAATAAGTTTTTCCTATATATTTATATGAACATTTATTCCTGTTACAATTTTGTAGCTTAATGACACTTAAATATTTGATCCAGATTGAATATATTTTAGTATAAATGATGAGGCTGGGTATTGCTTTTCTCTTCATTGCACTTCAGGCATTAGGTAAACTATATCTGTCTTGGTTTGAAGTTATACTTTATTATGGGCTAAATGTCCGTGTGTTCTTGAGAATGGTTTGAATTTCTTTTTACTATGATTTGTCATTCTATTTCTGCAAATGTACAGCATGCTGGACATTACGTGTAAATATCTGGTAGGAAAATGTCACTCTGTCACTTTGAAGTATTTGTTTAATCTCTTTTTCTTTTCATTCTCTGGATGAATTGTGGCCATATTTTCCTCAACTTTCAAAGATCCCATAATAGTTTTAATTGAAGTCTTTTTTAATTTATAGATTAATTTAGGGAGATGAAATCTTTATGACTGAGATTTCCAATCCTAAATGATATTTATTTCCTTATGTTTAAGTATTTTTAAGTCCTGGAATAAGATTTTATAATTGTTCAAACACAGGTCCTGAACATTTAGCTATTTTATAACTATTCCTAAGTTATCCTTTGATTGCCTCCAGAAATTTATTTTTTGACATGTTGGACTTTTCTATTAAGACATGTAATTAGAATGCTTTGGAAATATAGTTAAATTTAGTATGGATTTATCAGAGTAATCATTAATCTTGAATACTGATTGTAACTTTTTTTCTATACATTTCTCATCTGGCAGTGATGTTAACAACTTCTTCAGACCTCAGCACTCTTTCTAAGACTCCAAAATGCTTTCTAAATTGAATTATGACTTGAAATTAAATGGGTTTATAGATGTTACTTTTGGAATCACTATCTTAGTGAGAATAACACCAATTTTATGACATATTGTAATCAAATTATCCGTTCCCTTGCCATTACCACTGACATTTTCTTATTTGTTTTCCATTTTATTACTTTTGAGCTATTTCTTGACAGTTTTGAGAAAACAGCAGATAATCTATGAACTCTCAGCATTGAAGGGAAATTATATTAAAGATATTATTTGTTCTTACAGAATCATTACTGTGTTCATATACCAAGATAGTTACTTCACAAGATTTAATAACACTTTCAGAAACTTCATAAAAATGTTTAGTCTGTTGAGATCAAGATGCTGAAACTTATTGATACAAAAATTACTGTTGGAGCAAAACCCAACTTACACACACAAAATATCCTTAGCTTTCCATTTGCAATATGTAGACTGAAAAATGCTCCCAGCTTCCACACACCAATCTCCACAAACATGTCCATATTCTAATCCTTGTCTTGTGATTGTGAATGTAACCTTCTATGGCAAAAGGGACTTTTTATGTATGATTTTAGTTCTTTGGATGAGTTACCTAGAATCATCCTGGGTTACTCGGGTGGGCTGATAATAACCACATCTTTATATGAAGGTCTTGAGAGGAGTCAGAGCCAGAAGGCATGATGACGTGATGATGGAAGCAGAGACTAGGGTAATGTACTCTGAGGGGGCCACAAGCCAATGGGATGCATGTAGCCATTAGAAGATGGAAAAGACAAAGAAACATAGTTTCCCTATAGAGTTCCAGCAGTAGACCAACCTGCTAATGACTTGATTTTGGCCCAATGGATGATTTTTGCCTTCCAGCTTCTGAACAGTAAAAAAAAAATGTTTATGTTATTTTAAGTGACAAATTCCATGGCAATTATTAACAGTAGTGATAAGACACTAATATAATTTGCTAAGATGAATGCAGTCTCTAATTGGGTATAGATGACCTAAACATTGTTGAGGTCATCAAGTTTTGGTTCCAGAAATTAGAGAACTACAGTCTGAGTTTGGAGTGGCCAATTATACTATTTTTAATTCTGCCTTGACTACTAAATTCTCCTTTTTTTAGATGCATACAACACTACAATTACATAATACACCATCTTTTCCTACAGAATTTATCCTTAGGCTTGTTGTAATTACCTTGTAACTCATTGCTCTATGACATCATTCCACTCAACCCTTCACACACAACCACTTAGTAACTCCCCAAAATGTGTAAATATTAGCGAAATATCATCAGGAAATCTATTTATGTATATTAAAGCAAAATAAAACAAATTTGATTTATAATAAACATTAAAAATAATCAAAGGTGAATAACTGTGAGTTAAAATTAATTTCAAAATGTACCTACCTTAAGGTTATGAAAACATCATTTAAAATTATCTTTAGCAATACTATTAGTTTGTTTTTTACACTTTGTTGCTGAACCAAACATGGGTCAGCTTGCCTGACATGAAGCAAAGTCACTCTACTGACACCAGCTCATGCTCAAAAGACCTGAATTCCTTGATGGTTTTTAGGAAAGAGTTTTAAAAGACAGAGTGAGAGAGAGGGTTGAGGAGTATGTATTCAGCTTGTGCACAGTTTTGATTGGTGGATAGGGAGGTAACCATGTGAGGGTACAGGAGTCAGCATTATTAAACCTGAGATTCCAGTCAGTCTGGGGGCTATGTTCAATGGTCAGCATACAGTTAAGGTGTTCCACCTTGACTTTGCTTTATGGGTAAACTATTATTTGCTTTTGTTTTCCTTTGTGTCTACATTTTCTCATGTCTCTGGTTAAATATGGTTTTTGGAATTCAGGGAAAGGCCTGATTCTAGGAGGCAAAAATTTTAGGAGGCCAAACCTTTTCCACAAACAAAAAACAGGGGATCTGGGAGAGGAACAGAAAGGGGTCTATTCCTGGGAAGAACCGCAGGGTCCTGCTTGGCTTCAGTATCAACAATCCTATTGGAATTGGTTTTTGTATGTGGTTTGAATTAGGGAAGTAGAATTCAGCTTTTACATATGGCTACCCATTTGATTCAGTAGCATTTATTGAGAGCAAAATCAATATCCTACCATTTCACAATACTGCAGAGTTATATTTATCATAAAACACACAAAGGGCTTTCCAGATAACCATTTCCCAGTTTAAGAGAAGTAAATCTCTTTGGATCTGTCCCACATTTAAACTTTGTTTTTCTCCTTTGCTGTTTTATAAGTAATGCCTATGCTGAATTTTGTATTTATCATTTCTTTTACTTTCATTAAAGTTTATCATATATGTTTATTTCCACTGGCATTATTATGTTTTTTGGGGTTCTAAGCTGACAAATTATGATAACAATATCATGAATATCTAAAAAAATATTTTTCAATTAAAAGTTATGTGAAACACACACATATTTAAACATTTCCTTAATTAAAATAGTAACACAATGATAATGTTATTCATCTATTCTTATAAAACTTCAGCTTCAGAAGTATATACTGATATTTTAAGATTTAAGTGACTAATAGTAAATACTGAAAAGTTTAAAAAGCTGGCATAAATGTCACATAAAGGGGAAAATGACACAGGTCAATAATAAGGAAATTTATTTGTGGTATATTGCAAATTAATTCTCCCTCATTACTTTTTTGGTGTTTTTTCAATATGACACTGTAGCTCCTCATAAAAGTGGTGGACTCTCTTTAATTAACCATGTGACTTACTTTGACTAATGGTATAACAGTTCGTATGATGGAAGGAATGGCTTAAAAATATTGTGCATTTGGATTTGCTCTCATATGCTGATCTTGGGATCATTAACGTATCAGAAGAACCACTTAGAACTTCCCAGGGGAGCCCAGCTCAAACTACTGACCCATGGAATTCTGAGATAATAAATGGCCTATTTTTTAAGTTACTAAATTAAATAGAGGTTGTTTTTTTTTTTTACTCTGCAAAATAAGGCTGACAAAATTTCCCCTAAACTTATAGACTATTTATCCTTCAAACCTACATCCTAAAAAAATACTTAAATACTTAATGAAATACCGCAATGCATATACTTCGAAATATGTGAATTGACTTGCAAGAAGGGGAGGGAAATTATGAGACCAAAAGCGAAGGATGAAGACAAATAGAGAATTGCAGGTGGACCAAAGCCAACAGCTACAATAAGGGAATTTAAAGATCTCACGGAATTCAGAGACTTGCTTTTTGTGTGTTTGTTTCTTTTTCTACAGCCTTACTTTTTAAATTAATTAATTTACTTTTGTTGAAATATAGTTGATTTACAATGTGGCATTAGCTTTAGGTATACAGCAAAACTGATTCATGTACATTCTTCTCAGATTCTTTTCCCTTCTACCTTATGACAGAATAGTGAGTGTAGTTCCCTGCACTATATAGTAGGTCCTTGTTGGTATCTATTTTTTATATATCAATGTGTATGCTAATCCCAAACTCCTAATTTATTCCTCCTTTTTCTGCCCCTTTGGTAACCAATAGTTTGTTTCTTATGTCTGTAGGTCTATTTCTGTTCTCTATATAAATAGATTCCACACAAAAACAGTGTGGCAGAAAAAAAAGAGGAAATAAAGACCCCCTGAATGCAACTGAAAGAGGAAAGTGAAAAAGCTGGCTCAAAATTGAACATTCAAAAAGCTAAGACCATGGGATGCAGTCCCATCCCTTTATGGCAAATAGATGGGGAAACAGTGCAAACAGTGACAGACTATTTTCTTGGGCTCCAAACTCACTGCAGATGGTGACTGTGGACGTGAAGTTAAGACACTTGCTCCTTATGACCAACCTAGACAGCATATTAAAAAGCAGAGACATTAGTTTGTGGACAAAGGTCTGATTTTTTTTCCAGAAGTCATGTATGGATGTGAGAGTTGGAGAATAATGAAAGCTGAGTGCTAAAGAATTGATGTTTTTGAACTGTGGTGTTGAAGAGGACTCTTGAAGGTCCCTTGTACAGCAAGGAAATCCAACCAGTCAATCCTAAGGGAAATTAATCCTGAATATTCATTGGAAGTACTGATGCTGAAGCTGAAACTCCAATACTTTGGCCACCTGATGCAAAGAAGTGACTCATTGGAAAAGACCCTGATGTTGGGAAAGATTGAAGGTGGGAGGAGAAGGGGACGACAGAGGATGAGATGGCTGGATGGTATCACTGACTCAATGGACGTGAATTTGAGCAAGTTCTTGGTGTTAGTGATGGACAGAGAAGCCTGGCATGCTGCATTTCATGGAGTCGCAAAGTGTCAGATATGACTGAGTGACTGAACTGAACTAAACTGAAAGATTACCACCCTGATGGGACAGGTCCTGTGACTCCATTCTATTTCCTCTTTGTTTTACTGGGCATGAAGCATTTTTAAATATTTTATTACCTAAAATTAAAATATACATATATATAGTATAGGCCAGTATACATATGAATAGTAATATTTAAAAGAGATTACTTGTATCACATCTAGATAAGCAACTAGATGATAGATAGTAGGTAGGTAAGTAAACAAATACAGATGTTAGGAAATGCAAATACTGGGAGTAGAAGTACAAAGGATTGTTTAAATGTACACATGAATTTTATACATATTTAAAGGTAGTTGTTTCATTGGAAAAATCTAACAAAAAGAAAAAAAAACAGATACTTTAAATAATACTGTAATGATTCTTTGGTTTATGATGGGCTTATAGGGTTTTCTTATTAATGTTAATTATTTATTAAAGTAACAAAAGGTTATTTTGGGGGGCTCCAAAATCACTGCAGATGGTGATTGCAGCCATGAAATTAAAAGACGCTTTCCCCTTGGAAGGAAAGTTATAACCAAACTAGACAGCATATTAAAAAGCAGAGACATTACCTTGCCAACAAAGGTCCGTCTAGTCAAGGCTATGGTTTTTCCTGTGGTCATGTATGGATGTGAGAGTTGGACTGTGAAGAAAGCTGAGCACTGAAGAATTGATGCTTTTGAACTGTGGTGTTGGAGAAGACTCTTGAGAGTCCCTTGGACTGCAAGGAGATCCAACTAGTCCATTCTAAAAGACATCAGTCCTGGCTGTTCAATGGAAGGACTGATGCTAAGGCTGAAACTCCAGTACTTTGGCCACCTTATGCAAAGAGTTGACTCATTGGAAAAGATTCTGATGCTGGGAGGGATTTGGGGGCAGGAGGAGAAGGGGATGACAGAGGATGAGATGGCTGGATGGCATCACCGACTCAATGGACATGAGTTTGAGTAAACTCTGGGAGTTGATGATGGACAGGGAGGCCTGGTGTGCTGCAATTCATGGGGTCACAAAGAGTCAGACACGACTGAACTGACCTGAACTGAACTGAGATATCGACTATTGAATGGAGTCATGAACCAAACCATCAATGATTGGTCCAGGCTTTCTCACATTGTATCACTCTGACACTGATCCTTCTGTCTTTATCTAGCCTTTATAAGAACATCTGTGATAATGCTGGGCTAACCAGGATAATCCAGGATAATCTCCCCATCTCAGAGTCATTTTATTAACAAACTTAATTCTATCTGAAGCCTTAATTCTCCCTTGCCATCCAACGTAACATATTCACAAATTTTAGGGATTAAGATGTGAATATCTGAGGTGGGGAGACCATAATTCTGCCCATAGCATATAGGAAGGGACTAACAGTGAGATCTAGGTATAGAAAGGCCAGGAATGATGAGTTATATAAACTGAAACACCTGACATCTACTTTTGCACTTCCCTGGTGGCTCAGATGGTAAAGAAGACCTAGGTTTGATCCTGGGTTGGGAAGATTCCCTGTAGAACGGAATGACTACCCATTCCAGTATTCTTGCCTGGAAAATTTCATGAACAGAGGAGCCTTGTGGGCTAGTTAACAAAATAATAATACAATTTCAATAAAAGAATTCACTCTTTTTGAGGTACAGAACCATGACTCCTATTTAATTGTCTATATTTTCTTGATAAGGGTGAAAGGGGAGAGTGAAAAACCTGGCTTGAAACTCAACATTCAAAAAACTAAAGTCATGGCACCCAGTCCCATCACTTCATAGCAAATAGAAAGGGAAAAATTGGAAACAGTGACAAATTTTAATTTTGGGGGGCTCCAAAATCACTGTGGACGGTGACTTCTGCCATGAAATTAAAATATGCTTACTCCTTGGAAGGAAAGCTATGACAAACCCAGACAGCATATTAATACAAATTCTTCAGACCTGTTAGCCAAAGTCACAGAGTCTCTCATAAGGGAAATAAAATCAGATTATCATACTATTCAACAGTAAAAATTTACAAGAGAAGAAATATTATGAGGGAATTTAAGATAAAAATTATTATGAAATTCCATATTTAAGGTAAGAAAACATGAGCCCAATATATATATATTTTGCATATAGTTTGCATATAACCAAACTAATTTTCAAGTATAAAACTCACAAACTGTTATCATCTAGAATTGAAGAATATTGTTCCCATTGGCTGTTCCTGAGGAATCTACTAGAAAACAAACTTCAGTGAATCAAAATGACTAGAGAGACATTAATATAAGGACTTACAGTACTACACATATACTTGTAAAACAAAGATTCAGTGAGTGTTAAAAAATGAGAAAGTATGGTCTGCAGAGAATGGAGGAATCATATGCAAAATATTTTAAAAACTATTTCCTGTAATCACAATGTTGGTAGTAGTACTGGTGTTATGATTTGGAGACTGAATGTATTGTGAAATAAAAACCAAATGAGTGTTTTCTCTAAAAAAAAAAAAAAAAAAAGGCAGAGACATCATTTTGCCAACAAAGGTCCGTATAGTCAAAGCCATGGTTTTTCCAGTCATCATGTAGGCATGTGAGAGTTGGACCATAAAGAAGGCTGAGCACTGAAGAATTGATGCTTTTGAACTGAGGTGCTGGAGAAGACACTTGAGAGTTCCTTGGACATCAAGGAGATCAAATCAATCAATCTGAAAGGAAATCAACCCTTTAATATTCATTGGAAGGACTGATGCTGAAGCTGAAGTTCCAATGCTTTTGCCACCTGAAGCAAAGACCCTGAAGCTGGAAAGGATTGGAGGCAGGGCAACAGAGGATGAAATGGTTGGATGGCATCACCGACTCAAAGGATATGACTTTACAAACTATGGGAGATGGTGAAGGACAGGGAAGCCTGGAGTGCTGCAGTCCATGGGGTTGCAAAGAGTCGGACATGATTTAGTACGTGAACAAAAACATTTTTGAACAAAGTGATAGATATGTGTTAGATTGAAATATAGAGCTCTAAATAGGAAAAAAAGAAAACACTTTAAACAAAGGATGGGACTTATAAGAGAAAACATCCTTTCAAATTGTACTTATAATCAAGACAGATAATAAACAGAAGAATGATAAAATAAAAATACTCAAAAGTGAAGAGAAATTAAATCTACATCTTGAAAATAAAAGGAAAGAACACAAACATAATGTTTAGGGATAAGATCTGACATTATGGAAGAGTTATAGATATGTGTGGAAATAACATTCCTATTCAAATTCTTTCTTGGAAGAAAAAAAAAAAACCCTTTATTAAAAACACATTTTAAGTATAAAATAATGAACATATAGATTAAAACAATTATCTTTAATACAATATAAACTAGATTTTTAATAAGGTAATATTAAAATCCCTTGTTAATTTAATGTTATAAAGAGACAATAAAACATGTGTAACTTACCTTGCAAATTTGAGACTTCATACTAAGTGAATATTGTTTGACCACAAAACTTCTGAATATTAAGCCTAGGTAGGGCCCTAAGGTGGTAAGACAGTTAATTATCACTGACAAGAAAAATATGTTATTTTCTTTTATGCTATTATGTATCTACATAAGTGTACTCATAAATTTTACTGTCTTTAATATTTCTTAGATTTTTAAATTGATTAATTTACTTTCCCAAATATCCTTCATATACACCATTAAGTCTCCTTGTAACTCAACATTGATACTAATATCATCAATTATATAAGTCATGGTTTAATATTGCATTAATTAAATAATTCTGAACCTATACACATTAACTATGTTTGATGAATGATATTACAGCTTTTGGTCAAATTTCTAATTGGTGTACTGAATTTCTATGTTAAAATTACTGTAGTCTATCACAAATTTAAAATGTTTTATCTTGGCAACTTTTTTAATATCAGTATGATTTTGCTAATACTTTTCTAGTGAAAAAAATTCATACCTTAAAATTATTACCTCATTGAAAAGTTCCTCATGTACTTATAAATGGCAGTTAATATTATGAACTACACTCACTGAAATTCATTAGAGGTTTCTACTTCCATGATTGAGGCTTCCCAGGTGCCTCAGTGGTAAAGAATCTGCCTGCCAATGCAGGAAACACGGGTTTGATTCCTGGGTTGGAAAAATCCCATGGAGGATGAAATGGCAACCCACTGCAATATTCTTGCCTGGAAGTCCCATGGATAGAGGAACCTGGCGGGCTATAGCCAAGGGGTTGCAAAGAGTCAGACAAAACTAAGCAACTAACACTTTCAAGAAATAATAATAAAATTTGGAGAATTTTCCCATTTTATAAAATTAATATGAAAATACTTATAATAAACACAAATCTATATTATCATAATTA
Source organism: Bubalus bubalis (assembly GCF_019923935.1). Lineage (NCBI taxonomy): Eukaryota > Metazoa > Chordata > Mammalia > Artiodactyla > Bovidae > Bubalus > Bubalus bubalis. The sequence continues at coordinate 64,440,539 of NC_059161.1, read as the reverse complement.
GTATTTCAGTCAGTTCAGTCGCTCAGTTGTGTCCGACTCTTCACGACCCCATGAATTGCAGCATGCCAGGCCTCCCTGTCCATCACCAACTCCCGGAGTTCACTCAGACTCACGTCCATTGAGTCAGTGATGCCATCCAGCCATCTCATCCTCTGTTGTCCCCTTCTCCTCCTGCCCCCAATCCCTCCCAGCATCACAGTCTTTTCCAATGAGTCAACTCTTCGCATGAGGTGCCCAAGGTACTGGAGTTTCAGCTTTAGCATCATTCCTTCTAAAGAAATCCCAGGGCTGATCTCCTTCGGAATGGACTGGTTGGATCTCCTTGCAGTCCAAGGGACTCTCAAGAGTCTTCTCCAACACCACAGTTCAAAAGCACCAATTCTTCGGTGCTCAGCCTTCTTCACAGTCCAACTCTCACATCCATACATGACCACAGGAAAAATCATAGCCTTGACTAGACGGACCTTTGTTGGCAAAGTAATGTCTCTGCTTTTCAATATGCTATCTAGGTTGGTCATAACTTTCCTTCCAAGGAGTAAGCGTCTTTTAATTTCATGGCTGCAGTCACCATCTGCAGTGATTTTGGAGCCCAGAAAAATAGAGTCTGACACTGTTTCCACTGTTTCCCCATCCATTTCTCATGAAGTGATGGGACCGGTTGCCATGATCGTCATTTTCTGAATGTTGAGCTTTAAGCCAACTTTTTCACTCTCAACTTTCACTTTCATCAAGAGGCTTTTGAGTTCCTCTTCACTTTCTGCCATAAGGGTGGTGTCATCTGCATATCTGAGGTTATTGAGATTTCTCCTGGCAATCTTGATTCCAGCTTGTGCTCCTTCCAGTCCAGCGTTTCTCATGATGTACTCTGCATAGAAGTTAAATAAGCAGGGTGACAATATACAGCCTTGACGCACTCCTTTTCCTATTTGGAACCAGTATGTTGTTTCATGTCCAGTTCTAACTGTTGCCTCCTGACCTGCATGCAGATTCCTCAAGAGGCAGGTCAAGTGGTCTGGTATTCCCATCTCTCAGAATTTTCCACAGTTTATTGTGATCCACACAGTCAAAGGCTTTGGCATAGTCAATAAAGCAGAAGTAGATGTTTTTCTGGAACTCCCTTGCTTTTTCCATGATCCAGCAGATGTTGGCAATTTGGTCTCTGGTTCCTCTGTGTTTTCTAAAACTAGCTTGAACATCTGGAAGTTCATGGTTCATGTGTTGCTGAAGCCTGGCTTGGAGAATTTTGAGCATTACTTTACTAGCATGTGAGATGAGTGCAATTGTGCGGTAGTTTGAGCATTTTTGGCATTGCCTTTCTTTGGGGATTGCAATGAAAACTGACCTTTCCCAGTCATGTGGCCACTGCTGAGTTTTCCAAAATTAGTATTTAATTCACCTAAAAACTCACATGTTCCTGGTTAATGGGAAAAGACACGTTTTCCTAGATATAGATGAAGTGTAAAGAATTGCTTCCTTTCATAGATACAGTGCTTATTTAAATGATTTTGGCTTTCTGAGGTTTTGGCAAATATTTTAAAAACATTTGTGTGAGGATGAGATTCAAATATCTAAACAGTCATATATAGAAATAAGTAGCAATGTCCTAATGACTTCAGGAATTTTGGTCTCAGGATCAATTTCTCAAATATCCTGTTGGAATGTATAAAAGATGCATAATTTGAAACTCCTTCAAATAAAGGAAATGAGGACCTGAATAAAACTAAGGTCACTTATGGAAAAAAAAATATTGCTTTTCAAAATGCAAGCAGCCCCAAATAAAACATAGTATTAATTTTTAATTAAATATTTAAAAAATGAAATTAAGGAGATAGAAAGCTTAAATGTGATGGCAATCAAGAAATAGACACACCCATACACATGCAATATGCCTGCAAGCAGGAGACCTGGATTTGAACTTTGGGTCAGGAAGATACACTGGAGAAGGGAATGGCAACCCACTCCAGTATTCTTGCCTGGAGAATTCCATGGACAGAGATACAGTTCATGGGGTTGCAAAGAATAGGACACAACTGAGAGACTAACACTTCCACTTCCATATACTTGCAAGCATGCACACACACACAAACACATACATCAAACACACACATTAAGAAAATAAACAAGTTTGGTTGATAGACTACAGTGAGTATTTCTTGGTGTTTCAGTTCAGTTCAGTCGCTCAGTCGTGTCCGACTCTTTGCGATCCCATGAATCACAGCACGCCAGGACTCCCTGTCCATCACCAACTCCCGGAGTTCACTCAGACTCACGTCCATCGAGTCAGTGATGCCATCCAGCCATCTCATCCTCTGTCGTCCCCTTCTCCTCCTGCCCCCAATCCCTCCCAGTATCAGAGTCTTTTCCAATGAGTCAACTCTCCGCATGAGGTGGCCAAAGTACTGGAGTTTCAGCTTTAGCATCATTCCTTCTAAAGAAATCCCAGGGCTGATCTCCTTCAGAATGGACTGGTTGGATCTCCTTGCAGTCCAAGGGACTCTCAAGAGTCTTCTCCAACACCACGGTTCAAAAGCATCATTTCTTCAGCGCTCAGCCTTCTTCACAGTCCCACTCTCACATCCATACATGACCACAGGAAAAACCATAGCCTTGACTAGACGAACCTTTGTTGGCAAAGTAATGTCTCTGCTTTTGAATATGCTAACTAGGTTGGTCATAACTTTCCTCCCAAGGAGTAAGTGTGTTTTAATTTCATGGCTGCAATCACCATCTGCAGTGATTTTGGAGCCCAAAACAATAAAGTCTGACAGTGTTTCCACTGTTTCCCTATCTATTTTCCATGCAGTGATGGGACCAGATGCCATGATCTTCATTTTCTGAAATTTGAGCTTTAAGCCAACTTTTTCACTCTCCTTTTTCACTCTCATCAAGAGGCTTTTTAGTTCCTCTTCACTTTCTGCCATAAGGGTGGTGTCATCTGCATATCTGAGGTTATTGATATTTTTCCTGGCAATCTTGATTCCAGCTTGTACTTCTTCCAGCCCAGCATTTCTCATGATGTCCTCTGCATACAAGTTAAATAAGCAGGGTGACAATATACAACTTTGACGTACTCCTTTTCCTATTTGGAACCAGTCTGTTGTTCCATGTCCAGTTCTAACTGTTGCTTCCTGACCTGCATACAGGTTTCTCAAGAGGCAGGTCAGGTGGTCTGCTGTTCCCATCTCTTTCAGAATCTTCCACATTTTATTGTGATCCACACAGTCAAAGGCTTTGGCATAGTCAATAAAGCAGAAATAGATGTTTTTCTGGAACTCTCTTGCTTTTTCCATGATCCAGCGGATGTTGGGAATTTGATCTCTGTATTTAGAAAACATTTAAAAGGATCTGAAGTGTGAGTACTCAGAGAAAAGGAAGACAGAATGAAGATAGCACTACCTTTGTTTAATATTTTTAAAAAAACCTTTGCTCAAACCTTACTCTTTAGTATTGATTAATTATTATATGTTATCTATTAACAGTACATCTCAACATGTTATAGATGACTAAGAATTAATTAAACACATTAGGTAGGATAACTCTTCTCTATTTGAAGTTGTATTTGAGGTTGGAATGAAGGATTGCTTTGCAAAGGTGAAACAAATACTTCTTTAAAAATTACTAAAATAGTTCATAGATAGTTTGGGAATAGGATAATTCTTTCCAACAGTTGATATGGAAAACATTTAGAGGTTAATATCCCATATCCCCCTCTTTTCTCTTGGTGCAATGTCTCTGACGTTGGGGGACTCAAAACACCTGCAGGATCAGAGTCAAATATCTACAAAGAGGGACTGGAATATCAGAATCCTATGTAAGAAATTAATCATTAGAGTAAACATGTTAACTATTAATTAGAAATTAACCATTAGAGTGGGAAAATTCCTTATTACTCAACTTCCTAATGCTTGGATGTCATCAAAACTGTGTTTGATTTTGTACTTAATAAAGCATTTGCATTTTCCATTGGTGTGATGAAAGAATGAGCTTAGCTTTTGCTTTGTTTCTGTCAATGGAATCAACCTCTTTTTTTATTATTTTAACATCATGATGTTATAAAATTCTACTTAACATCTCTGAATTACCCACAATTAAACAAAACCCTTAATGTTGGACATATTATATTTATATTAGTGTAGAAAGATATCATGCCAGTATCAGATGTCAATAAATGTATTTTTAATGAATGAATAAATGAACAAATGAATAAAATTTCATAAGACTTTAAGAATTATACAGTCCATGGAATTCTCCAGTAGAGAATACTGGAGTAGGTAGCCTTTCCCTTCTCCAGGGGCTCTTCCCAATCCAGGGCTTGAACACAGATTTCCTGCATTGCAGGCAGATTCTTTACCAGCTGAGCTACAAGGGAAGGCCTAGAATACTGGAGTGGGTAGCCTATCCCTTCTCCAGTGTATCTTCCCAACCCAGGAACTGAACCAGGGTCTCTTGTATTGCAGGCAGATTCTTTACCAACTGAGCTATAAGGGAAGCCCAAGAGTTACTACACTATTGTCTAAATATTATTTCTTATAATACACAAAAGGAACCACAAGAAGAAAACAAACCCATAAGACCTACTCCATAAATCACTGGAAAACACAAATATCTAAAAGAGAAATATATAAAAGTAAAACCAAAGTAACTAGTAATAATGAGGCAGCAGGCAAAACAAATATTTTGATTGGGGCAACTTTGATTTTCACAAGTTGTTAATAAAACACGTTAGTTATTTCAATTGTACTAAAATTTGGTCAAAAAGTATGCACAAAGATTATGTGGGAAACAACATCCACACCAGGAAATGAAAACATACTCACAATTTTTAGTGGAAATATTAATATCAGAAAAAGTAGAGACCAGAGCAATCAATGTTGGATCAAGATCTCTTTTGAGAAATAAGAGATGAAAGGATTGATGCAATGCAATTAAAGCTGATTGTACTAAATTATTTCATCTCTAAGTTTTACACAGATTTCCACAAGCAAAATACCAGAGACAATGGAATTATATTTGTCACTTTATTAGTATACAGTAGAAAGTAGGGATGAATTCCCTTAAACTAGATCAAAGTTTATGAGATGATCCTCAGTTTCCTATTTAGCAAAACTGGTGTGGATTTAAGCTTATTAATTATAAGATTGACAAAACCTTGTAATTGGCATTATGGACATATGGGTAGTAGAAGTTTACAATATAAGAATGTTATTGTTTGAATACCAAATTGTTATAAAATTGCTTTCATAACATTTGTACATTTCTAGATCATGTTTGTATGAATTTTATTTTTCAAAGTTTTAAATAATTTTAATTGAAGAAATAAAAGTAGTAATTTATATATGTATATATTGCCAACGATTGTCATTCAGTTGTTCAGTTGTGTCTACTCTTTGCAATCCCATGGACTGTAGAACGCCAGACTTCCCTGTCCTTCACCATCTTGCAGAGCTTGCTCAAACTGATGTCCATTGAGCTCAGGATGCCATCCAGCCGTCTTATCCTCAGTCCTCCCCTTCTCCTCCTGCTTTCAATCTTTGCCAGCATCAGGGTCTTTTCCCTTGAGTTGGCTCTTCGCATCAGGTGGCCAAAGTATTGGAGCTTCAGCTTCAGTATGAGTCTTCCAGCCCAAGGGACTCTCCAGAGTCTTCTCCAATACCAAAGCTCAAAAGCATCAATTCTTCAGAGCTTAGCTTTCCTTATTGTCCAATTTTCATATACATACATACATGACTACTGGAAAAACCATGGCTTTGATTAGATGGACCTTTGAAGGCAAAGTGACACCCCTGCTTTTTAATATGCTGTCTAGGAAAGCTACATAGAAGGCAATAGCACCCCACTCCAGTACTCTTGGCTGGAAAATCCCATGGACGGAGGAGCCTGGAAGCCTGCAGTCCATGGCGTTGCTGAGGGTCGGACACGACTGAACGACTTCAGTTTCACATTTCACTTTCATGCATTGGAGAAAGAAATGGCAACCCACTCCAGTGTTCTTGCCTGGAGAATCCCAGGGACGGGGGAGCCTGGTAGGCTGCCGTCTATGGGGTCGCACAGAGTTGGACACGACTGAAGTGACTTAGCAGTAGCAGAAAGTCTATGACTTTTCTTTCAAAGAGCAAGTGTCTTGTAATTTCATGGCTGCAGTCACCATCTGCAGTGATTTTGGAGCCCAAGAAAATAAAGTCTGTCACTATTTCCATTGTTTCCCTTCTATTTGCCATGAACTAATGGGACTGGATGTCATGATCCTTGTTTTTGGAATGTTGAGTTTTAAGCCAGCATTTTCACTCTTTTCACTCTTCTCTTTCACTTTCATCAAGAAACCCTTTAGTTCTTCTTCACTGTCTGCCATAAGGGTGGTGTCATCTGCATAGCTGAGGCTATTGATATTTCTCCCAGCAATCTTGATTCCAGCTTGTGTTTCATCCAGCCCTGCATTTTATATGATATAGTTTGCATATTAGTCAAAAAAGCAGAGTGACAATATACAGCCTTGACATACTGCTTTACCAAGGAGTCTGTTGTTCCATGTCCATTTCTAACTGTTGCTTTTTGACCTGCATGCAGATTCCTCAGGAGGCACGTAAGGGTGGTCTAGTATTCCCATCTCTTGAAGAATTTTCCAGTTTGTTGTAAACAGCTTTAGCATAGTCAATGAGGCAGAAGTCTATGTTTATCTGGAACTCTCTTGGTTTTTCTATGATCCAACAAAAGTTAGCAATTTGATCTCTGGTTCCTCTGCCTTTTCTAAATCCAGCTTGAATATCTGGAAGTTCTCAGTTCATGAACTGTTGAAGCCTGGCTTGGGCAATTTTGAGCATTTTTTTGCTAGTTTGTGAAATGAGCCCAATTGTTCGGTGCTTTGAATATTCTTTGGCATTGCCCTTCTTTGGGATTGGAATGAAAACTGACTTTTCCAGTCCTGTGGCCACCGCTGAGTTTTCCACATTTGCTGGCATATTGAGTGCAGCACTTTCACAGCATCATCTTTTAGGTATTGAAATAGCTCAGCTGAAATTCCATCACCTCCACTAGCTTTGTTCGTAGTGATGCTTCCTAAGGCCCACTGACTTCGCGTTCCAGGATGTCTGGCTCTAGGTGAGTGATCACACCATCGTCATTATCTGGGTCATCAAGATCTTTGTTGTATAATTCTTCTGTGTATTCTTGCCACCTCTTCTTAATATCTTCTGCTATGTTAGGTCCATACCATTTCTGTTCTTTATTGTGTGGGGACATTATTTCTTTGCATGAAATACTCCCTTGGCATCTCTAATTTTCTTGAAAAGATCTCTAGTCTTTTCCATTCTATTGTTGTCCTCTTTTTCTCTGTTTCTCTATTGTTTTCCTCTGTTTCTCTATTTCATGAATCTATCTATCTATATATACATTTTTGTGTTTACACACATATATACATATGTATATGCCTGACTTTTGTGGAAATAATAAAGATTTTTTTAAAAGACATTTTGATAAACATTTGAGTAGTGTATACCAAACAGATACAAACTGTTGAAAATATGGGATCCATGCTTATTACTACTCTCAGTGCATTGAGACAACTCTTTTGTTGTTGTTCAGTACTTTTCATTTTTTGTACCTACTAAAAATTAAGCAAACTCTTTAAGATTGAGACAAATACCTAAGGGCCTTCATACTTGCATATTTTTTTATGACAGGATATAATTAAGCAGTACAACAGTGTCTCCCCTAGCACACAGGCTGGTAGGATTTACTCTGGAGGTTCTTGTCTTTCATAGGATGCTTACTCCAGATCAGTGATTTTTTCTTTTTTTTTCTGTTACAAGTGTTCCTGAATGATACTGTACAGGAGCATCTCACTCACTGCCTCAAAATTACTAAGGAAAGAAACAATTCTATAAAGATTCTGGAAGAAGCCTATAGCTTTTCTTCACTGTAAGTGCAATTCAAGAAGGGTTTGTATGTGTGTGTGATTTTCAAGTCTGTACTTTTTTAAAGAGAAAGAAAGGATCTATTTTCTTGCCAATCTTCAGTATAAAAGATTTGATAAATCTGTTATCAAAATCTCCAGAGAGCAAACTTTCCAAAGTGTAAAAAGTTTAATGCAAATCTCTTTTACTGCTTTCCAAATTTTACATACTAAACACGGAAACCAATTCTTCACTGCCCAGGGGTTATTTCTAAATGGAATAACAATAAACCCTTATGGAACTAACAAAATAATTTCATGTCACTGTTCTTTTAGACATTGAGACTATCTTCTTCTTTAAAGAACAGAAATGCTAACACATTTCCCTGGATTTACCTTGCAAATTATCAGTTGAGGACCTCCCACAACTAAAATACCATGTGATTTCTGAAAAATTTTAGCATTTTCCTTAGTTCTGAAATAATATAGTATTTGTAACAATAATTATTCATGAACAAGACACAAGATCACATCTCAAAATAGTTTATATTAATGCAATCTATGTGCTCAATCCTCTACTAGCAATGAAGTCTCTAAGAGCTCAAAAGAAGAGAAAATGCTATTTTATATCATATTGCATACTATTTATTAAGCATAATTAACTACAGTTATGATTTATATTTAGCTTATCATTTATAAATATATTCATATCCTCTTTTTAATGTAATTACTACATTGTATTGTTTTCCTATAATAAGCTGAAAGTTGATAAGCATTCAGATCCTGCTGAACTGCCAGTTAGTGAAATAATATTTAAACAATAAACATTCTCTCAGAAACACCATTTAATACTAACAACATGAAATGAAAATATATTAATTTCCAAATATTATTTTTTAAAAACACTGAAGAATTAACTCTTTTGACATTTGCTCTCTAAATTTGGCTTTTCTGGTAAAAATGCCTCCAATAAAAATATTAATACCATAACAAAGTAATAAATAAAATACTACATAGATTGAATAAAGAATCAATCAAACAGATTGAATTTTATTTTCACACGAAAATAACCATGCCAAAAAGGTGTTGACGAAATAGGAATTAATAAGCCATTTAAATGGAGTTTTTCTAGAAAGGACTTTTTCAACAAATATGTGTCAATATTCTTAAAATTTCAAGGGGAATTATCATATTCATAGCTTGTATCTGAAACCTTTATTAAGCCAGGATAGTCAAGCTTCATATCATTCAAAATACTGAAAACAAAGCGTGTCACAGCTAAAACTTTTCCTATGTTGCAGCAGATCATTGTTTTTATTCAAATAATCCAAATCAAATAATCTTTAATGTTCAGAGTTCTTTTGCCCATTCTTCTCTATGGTAGAAGAGTGATAGTCTAATACAAGACTATCTCTTTTTTTTTTTTTCCACATAAAATAACTGTTTCTGAAATTACCAATGCTTAATTAAATACAATTACAATATTGAATAAAATACATCAATATATTAGTCTGTGAAAATATTTGCCACTATTAGCTCATTGATATGTTAATTCTACATTTTCTAATTACCTAATCTCATTTCAAACCTATCTGTTTTTATTGCACTGAATATCTGTTGTGGTTTCTTGTATTCTATGTCCTTTAACATGACATAGCCATGAGAAAGTGTTTTCCTGTCAAGTTCTTGAAGGAAGCATAACTTTCTTGATTAAACAATGAATAAAACAATGAGGAAAATATTAGGGGAATTTTATATTTGGCAGAACAATGCCAATACACCTCAAACATCTAGACTTTTAGGTATATTTATGAAAATCATTTCAGTTCAATCAGCTCAGTCATGTCTGACTCTCTGTGACCCTATGGACTGCAGCACGTGAGTCTTCCCTGAGCAGCAACAACTCCCAGAGCTTGCTTAAACTCATGGCCATTGAGTTGGTGATGTCATCCAACCATCTCATCCTCTGTTGTCCTTGTCCCTTCCCTTGCCTTCAGTCTTTCTCAGCGTCAAGGTCTTTTCTGAGGAGTCAGTTCTTCACATCAGTTGGCCAAAGTATTGGAGCTTCAGCTTCAGCATCAGTCCTTGCAATTAATATTCAGGACTGATTTCCTTTAGGTTGGATCTTCTTGCAGTCCAAAGAACTCTCAAGAGTCTTCTCCAACACCACAGTTCAAAAGCATCATTTTTTGGTGCTCAGCTTTCTTTATGGTCCAACTCTCACATACTCACATGACTACTGGAAAAAGCTCAGCTTTGACTAGATGGACCTTTGTCAGTAAAGTCATGTCTCTGCTTTCTAATATGCTGTCTAGGTTGGTCATAGCTTTCTTCCAAAGAGCAAGTGTCTTTTAATTTCATGTCTGCAGTCACCATCTGCAGTGATTTTGGAGCCCAAGAAAATAAAGTCTCTCACTGTTCCATTGTTTCTGCTTCTATTTGCCATGAAGTGATGGGGCTAGATGCCATGATCTTAGTTTTTTGAATGTTGAGTTTTCAGCTAACATTTTCACTCTCCTCTTTCATCAAGAGGCTCTTTAATTCCTCTTTGTATAAGGATGGTATCATATGCATATCTGAGGTTGTTGATATTTCTCCTGGCAATCTTGATTCAGTTTGTGCTTCATGCAGCCCAGTGTTTCTCATGATGTACTCTGCCTATAAGTTAAATAAGCAGAGTGACAATAAACAGTTTTGACATACTCCTTTCCCAATTTGGAACCAGTCCATTGTTCCATGTCCCTTTTTAACTGTTGCTTCTTGACCTGCATGCAGATTTCTCAAGAGGGAGGTAAGGTGGTCTTGTATTCCCATCTCTTTAAGAATTTTCCACAGCTCCATGATAGAGCCACTGAGCAGACAACCCAGACTGGAGAACACTTACATCAAAGAAGTTCTTACCTTGTTATGAAAGTTCTACGACCCATGAGAGATTTCTCCAACTGGGGATCCACCAAAGGGACTGAGAACCCCCAGGGAATTTAATTTTGGAAGCCAGTGGGATTTGATTACAGACATTCCACAGGAATGGGAAAACAGGTTCTTGGAGGGCACAAACAAATCCTTGTCCACACCAGGATCCAGGCAGGAGAAAGGAGCAGTGATCCCACAAGAGACCAAACCAGAGGTGCCTGTGAGTGTCCACGAGTTTCTGGCAGAGTCATGAGTTGACAGTGCCTGTCAAGGGGTCAGGGGCCCTGGATACAACAGTGCTGACATAAGTCCTTTTGGAGAAGGTCACCATTACTGCCATAATCCCTACCATAGTTTGGCTCAGGCCAAACAACAGGGAGGGAAAACAGCCCCACCTATCAACAGAAAGTTGGATTAAAGATTTACTGAGCATGGCCTTGCCCATCAGAACAAGACCCAGATTCCAGACCCACAGCCAGGCCCTCCCATCAGGGAGCTTCCACTAGCCTGTTATCCATCAGAGGGCAGACAGAATGAAAAACAATCACAGAAAACTAACCAAACTGATCACGTGGATCACAGCCTTGTCTAATTCAATGAAACTATGAGCCATGCTGTGTAGGGTCACCCAAGATAGACAGGTATGGTGGAGAATTCTGACAAAATGTGGTGCACTGGAGATAGGAATGGCAAAGCACTTCAGTATTTTTGCCTCGAGAATCCCATGAACAGTATGAAAAGGCAAAAAGATATGACACTGAAAGATGAACTCCGCAGGTCTGTAGGTGCCCAATATGCTACTGCAGAAGAGCGGAGAAATAGCTCCTGAAAGAATGAAGAGATGGAGCCAAAGTGAAAACAATGCCCAGTTATGGATGTGACTGTGGTGGTGTTGGAAGTAAAGTTCAATGCTGTGAATAACAATATTGCATAGGAAACTGGAATATTAGGTCCATGAACAAGGTAAATTGGAAGTGGTCAAACAGGAGATGGCAAGAGTGAACATCAACATTTTAGGAATCAGTGAACTAAAATGGACTGGAATGGGAGAATTTAATTCACATGACCATTATGTCTACTACTGTGGGCAATAATCCCTTTGAAGAAATGGAGTAGCCCTCATAGCTCTACTTTTGCATTCAATTCCCCTATGATGAAAAGGACATCATTTTTGGTGTTAGTTCTAGAAGGTTTTGTAGGTCTTCATAGAACCATTAACCTTCAGTTTCTTCAGCATTAGTGGTTAGGACATAGACCACTTGGATTACTGTGATATTGAATGGTGTACCTTCAAAATGAACAGAGACCATTCTGTCATTTTTGAGACTGCACCCAAGTACTGCATTTAGGACTCTTTTATGACGGATAGGACTATCCCTCATAGTCCTAAATGCAAGTCTGCATTTAGGACTATGAGGGATACTTCATTTCTTCTTTAGTTCAATAGTCTATTTTTAAACTAGTAATCCTACATACATGTGTAATCCAATATTTTAGTTTCTGAGAACTTGATATATAGATAGTTAAAATGGAAATGCTCTGTTAGTATAAAATGTATATCAGATGCTAAAAGACTTTGTAAAAAAAAATACATATTGATAATATGCTGTAGATTATTTGTTAAATGACAGTATTTTGCACATAACAGGCCAAATAAAATGTATCATTAAAATTATTTTTACACTCTCTTTTTTACTTTTTAAAAATGACTATTAGAAAATTTTAAATCACATATGTTGATTGCATTAAACTGTTAATAAGCAGTGCTGCCATAAGCAATTTGTCTGCCTGAAAACAAGTTATACTCTTAAAAGAGAAAATGTTGCCATTACATTTGCATCAAAAGTCCATACTTTCTGCATATTTGTTTGAATGAGAGAATAATCAAAGTGTTTTTGTCTTATAAAGAATAAAATGTTTATTTGCATTATTGTTTCTAACTTCTCTAAAGAAAAGCTTGCTTTTTTGATCAATGAGTATAGAAGTGATGGATGCTAATCTAGAATTATACAGAGTAAACCATAGTGCAATTAGGTTTATAAAAGTAATATCTGTAGAATATTAAGCTATATTCCTAAAGGAGAATGTTTTGTTCTCATATTTTTAGCAAAGCAAGTTATCAATCAACAGAAAAGCTCAAACATTCACTGGCTGAATAAATAGTAATTGCAAAGAGACTTGCAGGAAGAATCCTTAAACATACCATAAACATCTAGTGACCTTTTTTAGATCTCTAAAGGAAAGGCAAGGCACTTATTATAATAAAATCTTGTTAGGAATAAATTATCAATGAAAAAAAGCATAATAGAAGCCAAGTGAAAAAAGAAAGTTTGGCAAAGAAAAGTGTCTCATAAAAGTAAGAATACTGAAAACTCAAGGGCACAAGGCTCAAATATTTTTATAATGTATTTTTTCTGTTTTACTAGTGATAGAATGGGAAAATTATTTTCTTAGACTATTAAAATGATTTTGACTTACTGTAGGTATTAGTTTCCCATTGCTGCTGTAATAATTAACTTGCCACAAACTTAGTGACTTAAAACTGAATGACAGAACACAAGGTATTGTCAGGGCTTGCTCCTTCTGAAGGCAGTAGGGGAGAATCTATCTCCCAGTTTTTCTGCATCCTAGAGGCTTTTCCCATTTCTATTACTCTCACCTTCCTGTTGCTCTTCTGTAAGAAACTTATGATTACATGGGGCTCATCAGAATAATTCAAAATAATCTCTCCATCTTTAGGTCATTCACTTAATTATATATGCAAAATCCCTTTGTCATGTACATAAACATATTCCCAGGTTTACTTTGCCTATCATATCATCTTATCACCAGAATATCATGGAGTATTCTAGCAGCTGTAATAATAAATGATACGTCATCACAACACATAAACAGATACAGAACACAGTGCCATATAAATTAGTCAATTATGATACCATTTTTTGGTTAATGCTCAATTATATTATATACCTAAAATGTAAAAAAAAACACAAAAAACGAATTTTAAAAAACATAGGACACTAATTTTGCTTTTGTTGCTTATGTTTTTGTTGTGATATCCAAAAAAAAAAAAAAAAAAAATCACTGCCAAGCCCAATATCATGAAACTTTTCCCCTATTTTTAATTCTAAGAGTTTTGCAATTTCAGGTCTTACATTGAAATATTTAATTCATTTTGAGTGTCGTGTAGGATGTAAACTGTTAGTTTTATTCTTTTTCATGCAAATATCCAGTTTTCTCAACATAATTTGTTGAGTTCCTGACCAGGGATCAAACCCAGGTCTCCTGCTCTACAGTCAGATTCTTCACCAACTGAGCCACCACGGAAGCCCCAGTTTGTTGACAAGACTATTTTTTCTCCATTGTATATTCTTTTAAAAAAATATTACATTTAACCTAATATCTCTAAAATATTACTTGAACATGTAATCAACATAAACAATTATTACCGAGACTACATTTTTATACTAAGTTCAGTGTACATTTAACCTTATAGAATGTCTCAATTTGGACCAGCATTCATTCTTATCTTTATTTCCCTAAATGCACTGTTTTTTTCTCCTCCATGCTTTTAAATTTCTTCTCTTAATCACTGGCTTTTGAAATAAGTCAGAAAGAGGGAGGGAAAAAAGACACTCCATTTTGTATTCTTGACAATCTTGTCTAAGATCACTTGATCATATGCATGTGGGTTTACTTTATTTCTTGTTTCTGTATTCTGTTCCATTGATCAAGCAACAAAGGCCAATTTTGACAAAAAAGGCTACATAAAATTAAAATGATTACATGGCAAAGGAACCAATCAACAGAGTAAAAGCAATGTACTGAATACGAAAACAATGTATCTGATGAAAGATTGGTATTCAAAATATGTGGGGACTCTTTCAGTTCAGTTCAGTCGCTCAGTCGTGTTTGACTCTTTGCGACCCCATGACTCTTACAACGCCATAAAAAAAAAAAAAAAAAAAAAAAAGAAAAGAAAAGAAAGAAAGAAAAACCCAAACAATCTAGTAAAAACTAAACAAAGACTTAAATAGACATTGCTAAAGTTTCTCAAGTTAAGGAATCTCTTGTGTATCTTAAAGGATGTGCCTGTTTGTATTATAATCTGGGTAGATTCTGAGCCTTTCTGTTGGTGAGTGGGAGGCCATTCACAATGGGATCACTGCAGCAGCATACATTACTTTAGGAAAAATTTGTAAATAAGTAACATGTTGCCTCTAGCAACCAATTTTTTTTTTTTCTAGCCCCCAAAGATGTTGGATTCGTTTTAACATTGCACATGCTAAAAATGGTAGATAGAGGTGTTAAGTGTCAAAGAGAGCAACTCTGATTTGACTATATCATGTCCAGAAGTTAATCAAAGGGACAGGGCCTTGTACTAGTACTGGGCAATGTCTCATCACTCAGTGAGAGTGTGTGTGTATGTGCACATGCTCCTTTGTGAATGGGTGTATATCTAGAATGAGTGTGTTAAATTTCTGAGAAGGATGACTTCAAAATATTGTTGTATCTGTATTCTGAGAAAATAATGAATATGGTTAGGCTCTTGACTGCAAAGCATGTGTACAATAGCAGAACTGTAATTTACCCAGATCTCGGTTAAAAAAAAAAATATATATATATATATATATATATATATATAGTCTCTTAGAAAGTGAAGAAAACAATGTGAAGAGAGGCTGTTGAAATAGGCACTGAATAGAACATAGAAGGAAGATGAAATAGAAAATTATTTTCTAGTCACTGATTGGATAAAGTCAATAATTTCTATAATACCATGTATGCATGCCTGCTCAGTTGCTCAGTCATGCAAAGAGCAAAATGTCATGCTCTTTGTGATCCTAGGACTGTAGCCCACCAGATTCCTCTGTCCATGGGATTTTCCAGGCAAGAATACTGAAGTGGGTTGTCATTTCCACCTCCAGCAAATCTTTCTGACCCAAGGACTGAACCCATATCTCCTGTGTCTCTTGCATTGGCAGGCAGATTCTTTAACACTGAACCACATGAAAAGCCCAATGTTGTGTATAGGAAACTTAATAAGGGGTGTAATGGATGTAAATTTGCAGTCATCTATTCCTGGGAGCCAGACATCTTTTATCAAGATGGAGCAATGACCAAATTGGGTTGCTAAAGGACAAGAAAGCAGGCACAATGGCCCCCTCCATAAATATGAGTCTATGATAGAACTTAATTAGTTTAGGCCTTGTTTTATTCTATATTGGATTGTATTGGGTATTTTTACTGGGTAAAAGGGTGTTCCTGGGCATTCTAAGTGCCCATGTTTGTTGTTGTGGAGGCAATAAGTCATGTCTGATTCTTTGTGGCCTTATGGACTGTAGCATGCCAGCCATGTCTGTCCTTTACTATCTTCTACAGTATGCTCAAATTCATGTCCATTGAGTTGATGATGCTATCTAACCATCTCACCCTCAGCCGTCCCCTTCTCCTTTTGCCCTCAATGTGTCCTAGCATCAGGGACTTTTCCAATGAGTCACCTCTTCATATCAGGTGGCCAAAGTATTGGAGCTTCAGCTTCAGGACCAGTCTTTCCAATAAATAAATATTCAGGACTGATTTCCTTTAGGATTGACTGGTTTGATCTCCCTGCTGTCCGAGGGACCCTCAAGAGTCCTCTCTAGCACCACAATTCAAAAGCATCAATTCTTCAGTGCTCAGCCTTTTTTATAGTCCAAACTCACATCTGTACATGACTACTGGAAAAACCATAGCTTTGACTAGATGGATTTTTGTTGGCAAAGTGATGTCTCTGCTTTTTTAAAAAATTATTGTAATTGAAGTCTAATTACTTTACAATATTGTGGTGGTTTTTGCCATACATTGACATGAATCAGCCATGGGTATACATGTGCCCAACCATCCCAGACCCCCTCCCCACCTCTCTCCCCATCCCATCCCTCTGGGCTGTCCCAGGGCACCAGCTTAGAGTGCCCTGTTTAATGCATCATACTTGGATTGGTCATTGATTTCACATATGGTAATATACATGTTTCAATGCTATTCTCTCAAATCATCCCACCCTCAGCTTCTCCACAGAGTCCAAAAGTCTGCACTTTATATCTGGGTCTCTTTTGCTGTCTTGCATATAGGGTTGTCATTACCATTTTTCTAAATTTCATATATATGCATTAATATACTGTATTGTCATTTTTCTTTCTGACTTACTTCACTCTGTATAATAGGCTCCAGTTTCATCCACCTCATTAGAATTGATTCAAATGCATTCTTTTCAATAGCTGAGTAATATTCCATTGTGTATATGTACCACAGTTTTCTTATCCATTCATCTTCAGATGGACATCTAGGCTGCTTCCATGTCCTAGCTACTGTAAACAGTACTGAAATGAACATTGGGGTACAAGTTTCTCTTCCAATTCTGGTTCCTTTGGTGTGTATGCTCAATAGTGGGATTGCTGGGTCACATGGCAGTTATATTTCCAGTTTTTTAAGGAATCTCCACATAGTGGCTGTACTAGTTTGCATTCCCACAAACAGTGTAAGAGGGTTCCATTTTCTCCACACTCTCCAGCATTTATTTTTTGTAGAGGTTTTTGATAGAGCTTTGTAGGGCCATTCTGACCAGTATGAGATGGTACTTCATTGTGGTTTTGATTTGCATTTCTCTGATCATGAGTGATGTTGAGCATCTTTTTATGTGTTTGTTAGCCATCTGCATGTGTTCTTTGGCAAATGTGTGTTTAGTTCTTTGGGCCATTTTTTGATTGGGTCATTTATTTTTCTGATATTGAGCTGCATGAGTTACTTGTATATTTTTGAGATTAATTCTTTGTCAGTTGTTTAGTTTGCTAGTATTTTCTCTCATTCTGAAGGCTGACTTTTCACTTTGCTTATAGTACCCTTCACTTTGCCAAAGCCTTTTAAATTTAATTAGGTCCTATTTGTTTATTTGTGTTTTTATTTCCATTACTCTGAGGGGGAGTGCATCATAGAGGATCTTGTGACTTATGTCAGAGAGTGTTCTGCCTTTGTTTTCCTCTAGGAGTTTTATAGTTTCTGGTCTTACATTTAGATCTTTAATCCATTTTAAGTTTATTTTTGTGTATGATATTAATGTTTTTAGTGTCATTCTTTTACAGGTGGTTGACCAGTTTTCCCAGCATGATTTGTTAAAGAGATTGTCTTTTCTCCATTGTATATTTTTGCCTCCTTTGTCAGAGATAAGGTGTCCATAGTTGTATGGATTCATCTCTAGGTTTTCTATTTTGTTCTATTGATCTATATTTCTGTCTTTGTGTCAATACCATACTGTCTTGATGACTGTAGCTTTGTAGTATAGTCTGAAGTCAGGCACGTTGATTCCTCCAGTTCCATTCTTCCTTCTCAAGATTGCTTTTACTATTTAAGGTTTTTTGTATTTCAATACAAGTTGTGAAATTATTTGTTCTAGTTTCAAAAATACCATTGGTAGCTTAATAGGGATTATATTGAATCTATAGATTGGCTTTGGGTAGTACACTCATTTTCACTGTATTGATTCTTCCGATACATGAACATGGTATATTTCTCCATCTATTTGTGTCATCTTTGATTCCTTTTATTAGTGTTTTATAGTTTTCTGTATATAGGTCTTTTGTTTATTTAGGTAAATTTCTTCCTAAGTATTTTATTCTCTTCATCACAATGGTTAATGGGATTGCTTCCTTAATTTCTCTTTAATTTAATTATCTTTAATGTTTTCTCATTGTTAGTGTATAGGAATGCAAAGGATTTCTGTGTATTTACTTTATATCCTAAAAATTTACTATGTTCACTAATTAGCTCTAGTAATTCTCTGGTGGTGTCTTTAGGGTTTTCTAGGTACAGGATCATGTCACCTGCAAACAGTGAGAGTTTTACTTCTTCTTTTTCCAATCTGGGCTCTTTTTATTTCTTTTTCTTCTTTCATTGCTGTGGCTAAAAATTCCAAAACTATGTTGAATAGTAGTGGTGAGAGTGGGCACCCTTGTCTTGTTCCTGACTTTAAGCGAATTGCTTTCAATTTTTTGCCATTGAGGATAATATTTACTGTAGGTTTATCATATATGGCTTTTATTATGTTGAGATATGTTCCCTTCTATGCCTGCTTCATGGAGAGTTTTTGTCATGAATGGGTGTTGAATTTTTTCAAAGTCTTTCTCTGCATCTATTGAGATAATCATATGGTTTTAATCTTTCAATTTGTTAATATGGTGTATCACATTGACTGATTTGAGAATACTGAATAATCCTTGCATTCCCTGGGAAAAAGCCCACTTGATCATGATGTATGATCTTTTTATTATGCTGTTGGATTGTGTTTGCTAGAATTTTGTTGAGGATTTTTGCATCTATGTTCATCAGTGGTATTGGCCTGTAGTTTTCTTTTTTTTTGCATCTTTGTCTGGTTTTGATATTAGGGTGACAGTGGCCTCATCAAATGAGTTTGGGAGTTTACCTTCCTCTGATTTTCTGGAAGAGTTTGAGTAGGATAGGTGTTAGCTCTTCTCTAAATTTTTGGTAGAATTCACCTGTGAAGCCATCGGTCCTGGGCTTTTTTTTTTGTTGGAAGATTTTTTGTTACAGCTTCAATTTCCGTGCTTGTGATGGGTCTGTTAAGATTTTCTATTTCTTGCTATTTCAGTTTTGGAAGGTTATACTTTTCTAAGAATCCATCTGTTCTTCCAAGTTGTCCATTTTATTGGCATATAGTTTCTGATAGTAGTCTCTTATGATCCTTTGTATTTCTGTGTTGTCTGTTGTGATTTCTCCATTTTCACTTCTAAGTTTGTAGATTTGATTCTTTTTTTTTCTTGATGAGTCTGCTAATGGTTTGTCTATTTCATTTACTTTCTCAAAGAATCAGCTTTTAGTTTTGTTGATTTTTGCTATAGTCTCCTTTATTTCTTTTTCATTTATTTCTGCTCTAATTTTTATGATTTCTATCCTTCTACTAACTCCGGTGTTCTTCATTTCTTCTTTTTATAGTTGCTTTAGGTGTAAAGTTAGGTTATTTTATTTTTTCTCTTGTTTCTTGAGGTAAGATTGTACTGCTATGAACCTTCCTTTTAGCACTGCTTTTACTGAATCTCATAGGATTTGGGTTGTTATGTTTTAATTTCATTTGTTTTTAATGCATATTTTGATTTCCTTTTTGATTTCTTCCATGATCTGTTGGTTATTCAGAAGTGTGTTGTTTAGCCTCCATATGTTTGTATTTTTAATAATTTTTTTTCCTGTAGTTGACATTGAATTTCACTGCATTGTGATCAGAAAAGATGTTTGAAATGATTTCAATTTTGTTGAATTTACCAGTGATAGATTTATGGTCCAGGATGTGATCTATACTGGAGAATGTTCTGTGTGCACTTGAAAAAAAGGTGAAATTCATTGTTTTGGGGTGAAAGGTCCTATAGGTATCAATTAGGTCTAACTGGTCCATTGTATCATTTAAAGCTTGTGTTTCCTTACCAATTTTCTGTTTGGTTGTCATAGGGGTGAGTGGGGTATTAAAGTCTCCCACTATTATTGTGTTACTGTTAATCTCCCATTTC
Organism: Bubalus bubalis; assembly: GCF_019923935.1. Taxonomy (NCBI): domain Eukaryota; kingdom Metazoa; phylum Chordata; class Mammalia; order Artiodactyla; family Bovidae; genus Bubalus; species Bubalus bubalis. Next base: position 64,420,184 of record NC_059161.1, on the reverse strand, counting down.
ATACTTGTTAGCATTTGCCTTATGTATTGAAGTGCTCCTATGTTAGGTGAATATATATTTATAATTGTTATATCTCCTTCTTGGATTGATCCTTTGATCATTATGTACTATCCTTCTTTGTCTCTTTTCACAGTCTTTATTTCAAAGTCTATTTTATCTGATATGAGTATTGCTACTCCTGCTTTCTTTTGGTCTCCATTTGCATCAAATATCTTTTTCCAGCCCTTCATTTTTAGTCTGTGTGTTTCCCTTGGTCTGAGGTGGGTCTCTTGTAGACAGCATATATAGAGGTCTTATTGTGTCTGTTTTTTTAATGCACTGTCTAGGTTTGTCATAGCTTTTATTGCAAGTTACAAGTGTATTTTAATTTCTCAACCCAACAAATAGGTGTAGGACAAAACACTTCACCCAGGGTCACCTTAAGACAGGCCTGATCCCACACTGCTCTCTCTAAAAACCAATTACAAAAACTTTCAACAAATGTTGGTTAAGTCTATAGCAGAAGCTAAGTAGGACTCAGTAAGTGCAACACAGCCAACACAAAACCACACAATGCAAGGTACTACATAACTTGTAGGTGGCATCTCAATGAACATTCATGATCAGACAACACAGTCAGTCAGCAAGCAGAGCAAAACAGACAGATTCTGGTCTAGGTGAAGACTGTTTAACTACTGTGTCCTCTGTGCCAACTGTCTTGTGATTGCCCTTTGGAAGCAAGATCAACTCCCCACTGAAATAATGGTTTGGATATCAAAACTTATGATCCTGCACTCTCACTTAGGGGATACATGAAAGGTTTCTTCCTTACATAATGGACAAAGCAAAGTGCTCCTAAGCTGATCATAAAATTAGTTAGTAAGGCTGAGAAGCAAATGACTGGAGGGGTTACTATGGTTAGGGTTCCTGGAATTTCATGGTTTGAAGTTCCCATCTCCACCAAAAGAGAGAGCTCTCTAGCTTTCTTATTGGCCTTCTTAGATAATAGGATGAAAGCAAAAGGAGGAGGGATGAGGCTGCAAAGATGCCAGCAGTTTAAAATATAAAAAATGGAGTCAAAATTCTAATCATAATTTGCTTCTGGGAATGATAGATTTCTTAGGGTCTATGTTTAAGTTAAAAGGCACAACTTCTGCCATTCAAGGAAAACTGCTAACAGTTAGACCAAACTACTACTTAGTTATTGGTTTAGTCTGTGTCAGAAGGATTTCTTAGCAGCCTGGGAAATCTTGCCTGCATCAGGCAATGTGAACTCAAGGTACAAGACATACATTTCTTCCCATCAATATTTAATGGTAAATAAGTTAGGAATAAGGGTGGCACTATGCAAATAAGAGCCAAGAAAGAAAACAAGAAAATAATCTGACTCCTTGGTCTCTGGCTCAGGTGACCAAACGGGCTGCTCCAGAAAGAGAGACTGAGCAGATCACCATTTGAAGGCTTGCAAAGATGTACAACATCAAAACCCAAACTATCAATCAACTAAAGGAAGTCAACCTTGAATATTCATTAGAAAGACTGATGCTGAAGCTGAAGCTCCAATACCTTGGCCACCTGATTCAAAGAGCTAACTCATTGGAAAAGACTCTGATGCTGGGAAAGATTGAGAGCAGGAGTAGAAAGGTCTGACAAAGGATGAAATGGTTGGATGACATCACCAACTCAATGGACATGCATTTGAGCTAACGCCAGGAGATAGGGAAGGACTAGGAAGCCTGGCATGCTGCAGTCCAGAAGGTCTCAAAGAATCAGACATGACTTAGCGAATAAACAACAACAACAATCAACCAACAAACCAAAGACACATACAAATGAAAGAACCATAGATATGTAACATCTCTTGGACCTTGTTTTATGCAAAACATAGACCTGCTTGCAAAAAAACACAAAACATAAACCTACTCACAAAAAACTCTTTTCACTAAAGTTATTATCTGCTACAGTTTTGGGTGTAAACTCATAGTGAACTTTCAAAATATTATCATATATTTTACTTTTCTGAAATGAAAAGTATAAAGTATATAGAGTCAGGAGTTTCTGCTTTTTATTCTACACAAATGATTTGTTAATAGGTTGTAATATATGGTTTCTATATCAATACATATAGATATGTCTCACAAATTGCTTTTGCAATTAATTTTATTTCCTGTTAAGGCAGACCTTCATTACTCTTCCTGATTTTTAATTAAACATTAATTTAATTAAATGTGAATTAATTAAATTAATTAATGTGATTCACATTCAGTTGTAATAAGAAAGAGATATTTCCTACCACTTTATAAGACAGTATCATCTTGCAAGACTACAATACTGAGTTTGTCAAAAAGTCATTTGGGTTTTTCTATCAGATGTAATGGAAAAACCTGAATGGATTTTTTGGCCAACCCAGTACAATATTACAACCAGGATACTGACAGTGCTTTAAAAATGTAGAGAACACTTCTATCACCACAAGGATCCCTGTGGCTACCTCACTTCCCATCTGCTCCTACTCCTTCCTTAGGCCATGGAAAACTGTAATCTCCTCTCCATACTATAATTTCATCATTTTAGGAAATGTTATGTATAAATGGAATAATACAGTATGTATTTAGAATTATTTTAATGTAGCATAATTCTATGAAGATGTATTATGAGTTTTGTATGTATCAAATTGTTGAAGGTATGGATTTATGTTTGTTTACCCATTCACTTGTTGAAGGACAAGTTTGTTTACCTGCTAGTTTGCTGAGGTGATTCCAGACTTTGGTCTTTACAAATAAACTTGCTATAAATATTTATGAATCAATTTTGTATGAAATATAAGTTTTCATTTATCTGGGATAAATGTGCAATGGCAGATCACATGTTAGTTTTATGTTCAGTTTTTAAAAACTGTCAAATTACTTTCCATAGTGGCTATGCCACTTTACATTCTCATGTCAAACGTAAAAATGACCTGATTTTTTGCATCCTGATCACATTTTGTATCACTGTTTTAAGAAATTAGCCATTCTGATAAGAAAGGAGTATAGTTATATTTAATTGTGCTTTTAATTTGTATTTTTTGAATGGCTGATGTTGAGTATCTTCCAAGGGTTTGCCATGTGCACAGAGTTATGATTGTTAATTTTATATATTAACTTTACTAAGCCATGGTACCAAGATATTTGATCAAAGACCAGTCCAGATCACATCAAAGGTACTTTTAGATGAGATTAAAATGTAAATCAAAAGATTTCATAAAGAGCAAATTACCCTTCATAATGTGGATCAACCTCTTCTATTTAGTTGAAGTTCTTTTAAAAAATTAAACTTTCTCGAGGAAGACAGAATTCTGTTTCCAGGATGATTCCAGACTTGAACTGCAACATCAACACTTCCTACAATAGGTCTCTCAATTTCTCACTCTCTTCACCCCTCCCTCCCTCTGAAAAATACTACTGTAGAAATATGCTACTGTTTCTATTTTTCTGGAGAACACTGAGTAATACAGTTCTCCTCAGTGAAATATCTATTCTGTTTTTTTCCTAATTATTCAACTCTAGAGGTTTCAGTTTTTAATATATCCTATAAACAATTTGCTGTAGAATTGTAGCTTGCAATGTCTTTCCCAGGATGTAACTTGTCTTGTCATCCATTTAACAGGATATTACACTATTTTGTTGATGAAGTCCAATTTATCAAAGCAGCAGCAACAACAAAACCCAAATGCAAAACCTAGAATTCCATATCTAATAAAACCACTCTTCATATGTAGATAAAATAAAACCTTCTGTGGATAGATAAAACATGAGAAAGTTTCCAGGCATCAGAACTGAACTGCAAATAACAGTAAATAGATGTGTGTGTGTGTGCTTAGTCTTTCAGTCATGTCTGATTCTTCAGGACCCCATGGACTGTAGCCTGCCAGGCTCCTCTGTCCTTGGGGCTTCTCCAGGCAGGAACACTGGAGTGGGTAGCTATTTCCTTTTCCACAGGATCTTCCAAAACCAGGGATCAAACTCAAGTCTCCTGCTTTGCAGGTGGATTCTTTACAATCTAAGCCACAGGGAAGGCCCTAAAATAAAGGGAAATGACACCAAATAGAATGTTAGGTGTAGGAAGAAATGAGGGGCAAGTGAAACTGTAAAGATCACCCTTGTTGTGTTGTCTTTAATGTATGTAGATGTAATATACATGAAAAACATTGCACAAAGGATGAGGATAATTAATTGTATGTATCTGCAGCAAGATTTTTTCATTTTAGGTACTAGATTAAGGGTACTGTGATACATTAAAGGCACATTTAAAAATTTATTTCTTATATTAAAGTATTCTTTATTTATTTTATTATATTCATTTCAGGTACAATATAGTGATTCAATATTTTATAGATTTGTTCCATTTAAATTTATTAGAAAATATTGGCTATATTCCAAGAATTAATTCTTTAACCTCTAGAGAAATCACTAAAAAGTGAATAGGCATAGCTAAAAAGTCAATAGAATAAATAAACTACAGTAGTTAAAAAAAAAAAAAAAAAACACTGGATAACTCAAGAAAGAACCCAATAGTAGGACAGAAGGATAAGGAGAAAGGATTGGGCAAGCAGGAAATAGTAAAACAGACCTCAATCCAACCATTTATATTAATTTTGTTTATAATTAATGATCTTAATATTCCAAGTGGTAGTTTCATCCCATTGTCATCCTGCTTATTTAACTTGTATGCAGAGTACTTCATGTGAAATGCCTGGCTGGATGAAGCACAATCTAGAATCAAGATTTCCTGGAGAAATATCAACAACCTCAGATATGCAGATGGCAACCACCCTTATGACAGAAAGCAAAGAAGAACTAAAGAGCCTCTTGATGAGAGTGAAAGAGGAGAGTGAAAAAGTTGGCTTAAAAACTCAACATTCAGAAAACTAAGATCATGACATCAAGTCCCATCACTTCATGGCAAATAGACGGGGAAACAATGGAAACAGTGATAGACTTTATTATGGGGGGCTCCAAAATCACTGCAGATGGTTCCTGCAACCATGGAATTGAAAGATGCTTGCTCCTTGAAAGAAAAGTTATGACCAATCTAGATAGCATATTAAAAAGCAGAGACATTACTTTGCTGACAAAGGCCCGTCTAACTAAAGTTTTGTTCTTTTCAGTAGTCACGTGTAGATGTAAAAGTTGGACTATTAAGAAAGCTGAGTTCCAAAGAATTGATGCCTTTAAACTGTGATGTTGGAGAAGACTCTTGAGAGTCCTTTGGAATGCAAGGAGATTCGACCTGTCAATCCTAAAGGAAATCAGTTCTGACTATTCATTGGAAGGACTGATGCTGAAGCTGAAACTCCAATACTTTGGCCACCTGATGTGAAGAGCTGACTCACTTGAAAATACCCTGATGCTGGGAAAGACTGAAGGCTGGAGGACAAGTGAACGAAAGATGAGATGGTTGTATGGCATCACTGATATGATGGACATGAGTTTCAGTAGGCTCCAGTATTTGGTGATGGACAGGGGATACTGGCATGCTGTTGTCCATGGAGTCACAAAGAGTTGGACATGACTGAGTGACTGAACTGAACTGAGCAACTAAGCACAGAACTCATATCCAATAATTATAGAATATTTATTCTGCACCCATACTTATCATCAGAAAAGACCATATACACCAGTCTCAAATATAGAAATACTAGAAAGTATTTTCTCTTAAAATATTGATTTTAAAAGAAAAAATAATTATTAAAGGCATTTAGAAATATCCTATATATTTGGACATTTAAAAATCATTTGTAAATAATTCATGGATCAAATGGGATTATCAGGTGGTGCTGGTGATAAGGAATCCACTTGCCAATGCAGGAGAGGTAAGAGATCCAGGTTCAGTCCCTGGGTCGGGAAGATCCCCTGGAGGAGGGCATAGCATGCCACTCCAGTATTCTTGCCTGGAGAATCCCATGGACAGAGGAGCCTGTTGAGCTACAGTTGATTGGGTTGCAAGGAGTCAGACATGAATTAAGCAACTTAGCATGCATGCATGGACCAAAAATGCAATCACAGAGATAATTATAAAATATTTTGAAAGTAATTATATTAAAATTTCAATATATCTACATTTGTGGAACTATAACAGTAATTAGAGAGAAACTTATAGAATAAATGATCATATATAAAAATGTAAAATAAATAATCTCATAAAAATAAATGGAAGTTGAGTAATTTAAATCTGATGCAATTAGTAAGAAGGAAATAATAGTTAGAACAAACAAAAGAAAAAGCACAACAGTAATAGGAGAAACAGCAAAAAAAAAAAAAAAATTAATTCTTGAATAAGCACATTAGCAAGACCAAGTAAGAGAGGAAATAAGTGAGAGTATAAATTACCTACATCAAAAATTAAAGACGGAATATAAAAACTGATCTTTGCATAGACAATAAAAGGTAATTAAAGGGTTTTCATGCCCAACTCTATGCCAAGAAATGGAACAATCTTGAAAAACCACAACTTGCCACACTTGTCATAGAATTTCCCTCTGCAAATTAAAGAAGCTCTCAAAGCCCCTATGCTTTCAGAGCTGACTGCTCAAATGTGTTTGGAAGAGCTGATAGCAACCCTATATGATATCTTTCATAAGTCAGAAAAGAAGCAAAGTTCCTGACTCATTTTTTAAAGGCAGAATAACACTGACATAGAAACATGAATATTACAGCTTGCATTGCATTCCACAAAAGATATGTTGAAGTCCTAACTCTTGGTACCTTTGAAGGTGACCTTATTTGGAATCAGGGTCTTTGTGCATGTAAATGCTGCTGCTGCTGCTAAGTCGCTTTAGTCATGTCCAACTCTGTGTGACCCCATAGTCGGCAGCCCACTAGGCTCCTCTGTCCCTGGGATTCTCCAGGCAAGAACCCTGGAGTGGGTTGCCATTTCCTTCTCCAATGCATGAAAGTGAAAAGTGAAAGTGAAGATGCTCAGTCCTGTCCGACTCTTAGCGACTCCATGGACTGCCGCCCACCAGGCTCCTCCATCTATGGGATTTTCCAGGCAAGGGTACTGGAGTGGGTTGCTATCGCATGTAAATAAATTAGTCTAAACTTATACCAATTAGGGTGGTCCTTAATCCATGGGACTTATCTCCCTATAAGAAGAGAAGACACTGACTCATAAGGAGAGAAGACCACATGACTAGGGAGGCAGAGATGGAAGACTAGTGGAGAGTCACAAACACTTGAGTTGGAAATGTCAATTACTTTATTGTGAATATTAAATACCATTGGTGATGAAATGGCAAAGGTAGGGGAGAAGAGGATGGGAATATATGATACAGAATATCAATGCTACATATTATCTGAAAATGGAGAGGTTCAAAAGATGCAAAGCTCGAGTGTTAGAAATAGACCAGTATAATTAGGATGACCATAACTAGAATTTACTGAAAAGTTTACATATGCTTAGCACTGCACAGACAAGCAGAAAATCATTATGACATTCAATGAAACCTCTTTATATTGTACAAAATTAATAAATAATTAGGTAACAAACTAATAAAACCAACAAACAGCTTTGAAAGTTAAAGTGAAAGTTGCTCAGTCGTGTCCGACTCTTTGCAACCCTATGGACTATACAGTTCATGGAATTCTCCAGGCCAGAATACTGGAGTGGGTTGCCTTTCTTTCCCTTCTCCAGGAGAGCTTCCCAACTCAGTGATCAAACCCAGGTTTCCCACATTGCAGATGGATTCTTTACCAGCTGAGCCATCAGGGAAGTCCAAGAATACTGGAGTGGGTAGGATGTCCCTTCCCCAGGGGATCTTCCTGAGCCAGGAATTGAACAAGGGTCTCCTGCATTGCAGAAGGATTCTTTACCAACTCAGCTATCAAAATATATTTCATTTATGATTCTCCCCCAAAAGCTTTAGATTGATTTTTAATATTTGAATACACTCAAAAAATCCTCAATTAATGCATTTTTTCTGTCAAATACAGCTTTGGAAATATGGTGGGTCCATGGAACCACCATATTTCCAAAGCTGTATTTGACAGAAAGAATGCATTAATTGAGGCTTGAGTGCATTCAAATATTAAAAATCAATCTAAAGCTTTTTGGAGGAATCATAAATGAAATATATTTTCATACTATCATAAGGTCATTTAACATTTTTTCCCAGTGTTATCATACACAGAAAGCTATCAACAGCCACAACATGATAAAAAGTATCCTGTATTTTAGTTTTTACAAATTCTACAGCAAGAGGCAGGAGAGTGGAAGAATGTGTATAGTTGTAGTTACTTATATTTTTGAAGTCTTGTTTCTTCTTGAAAGTGATGCCAAAATATTATAAATTTCTTGAGGCCATTTTATAACAAGGAACTCTTGTATTTACCTATAAAAATCCAGTGTCAGATGTGTAATCTCTTGTACTGAACATCAGAGAGACTAGATGTGCTGTCAGACAATATCTGTGGTGGTGAGGATGAATGGATAAAAGTCTCTTGGGATTTTTTTTTTTTGGTCAGTTATTTCCAAGTTTTTCTTACTTGTATCTGACAGTGTTATAAATCCATTCATCCTGTTAAAGCTTTTGTGGAAAATAACTTGTTAAAACTACCACTCAACTTTGATAAGTAAGTGCTTTTATTAATAATACTTTATAATAGCCTTTTATTTTTAAACATGATGCACTTTGTCAATTTTTAAATAGTAATGACTTTGTGGTCTTGGCTTTATGACTAATTCATCATTTTCATTGAATGGTTATTATGTTTGGGAGGTATAGAGATGCCTATGATATTCTAAGCAATTGATCAAAACTTCTTTAAAGGGAAAGAAAAAACATTCTTTTGATGAAATGCAACATTATAAAATATAGCCACCTTATGGTGACTGGCCTTTTTCATTTCTTTTTTTCTTGTTCACTTCTCTGTTATAAATCTGCAAAGAAATGGATAGGAGCAGCTTTTACTCTAGATAGTTTTGAATTAGCTACATAATTCTTATGCAGAAACATTACTTAAAGAACAATTCTTTTCCCTCCCTAAACATACCAAAATTTCTATTATAAGGCATGTAAAGTTTTACACTATTTTAAATCTTATGTGTGTGTATGTGTGTGTATGTGTGTGTGTGTGTATTCAGTTGCTCAGTCATGTCTGACCCTTTTGCAACCCTAAGGACTGTAGCCAGGCAGGCTTCTCTGTCCAGGAGATTTTACAGGCAAATCCAGAGTTGCCATTTCCTACTCCAGAAGATCTTCACCACCCAGGGATCAAATCCACATCTCTTGTGTCTCCTGCATTGGCAGATGGATTATTTAAACCTTATATTTTACTAACTATACTAATCAAGTATTTTACTGTGTGTGTTAATTGCTCAACGTGTCCAACTCTTTGTGACCCCATGGACTGTAGCCCACAAGGCTCCTCTGTCCATGGAATTCTCCAGGCAAGAACACTGGAATAGGTTGACATTTCCCACTCCGGGGGATCTTCCCGACCCAAGAATTGAACCCGGACCTCCCGCATTGCAGGCAGATTCTTTACCATGTGAGCTACCAGGGAAGCATCAGATGAATATCAAGTACATCTTATGCCTGCTGATAAGCCATGTTGAAAAAGAAGTATCTCTATAACCTTCTCACTGGTAAGCAGAGGCTGTAGGCAACATGAACCAAAGTGGAGTAAAAGCTTAGTTATTCGAGCTGTTCTCTACACTGTAAGCAGGTCTCCAACCAAAGTGGAAAGCTTCTATATTGGTGCCATAATAAAGCTGATAAACAGCTGCCAGATCAGCTGGGTAGACCGGAGATGGCAAAGTAATTGCATCTATGGGCAAAGTTTTATTCACAGTCTCATCAGAAATCTTGTAAAATCACTCTACCGGTTTCTAGCACATGGATGAATCACAGTTAGGACCCAAGAATAAAGGAAGAAAAACATGGCCAGGCTTATGGCTACCACCACTGGCCCTCTCCAGAAGGTAGTCACAGGGGTAAATTTGCAATTGCTTTGATTCCAAATCAACAGGAATGAAATTCAACTGACTGGCAAGTTCAATAACCTTCTGTGGAGATTGAATATTGTTGCTGCATATGTAAACATGCCAGACAGCATCCTTAGGTTGTAATGGAAGCACCCAAGCTGTTGCTCAGTTGCTAAATCATGTCCGACTCTTTACCACCTCACCGATTGCAGCATGCCAGTCTTCCTTGTCCTTCAGTATCTCCTGGAGTTTGCTCAAACTCATATCCATTGAGTCAGTGATGCCATCGAACCATCTCATCCTCTGTAGCCCCCTTCTCCTCTTGCCCTCAATCTTTCACAACATCAGGGTCTTTTCCAATGAGTCGTCTCTTTACATCAGGTGGCTAACTATTGCAGCTTAAGCATCAGTCCTTCCAATGAACATTCAGGGTTGATTTCCTTTAGGATTGACTGGTTTGATTTCCTTGTTGTCCAAGGGAATCTCAAGAGTCTTCTCCAGCACCACAGTTTGAAGCATCAATTCTTTGGCACTGAGCGTTCTTTATGGTCCAACTGTCATATCCATACATGACTACTGGAAACACCACAGCTCTGACTAGATAGACATTTGTGCAAATTGATGTCTTTGTTTTTAATATGCTGTATAGGTTTGTTATAGCTTTTCTTCCAAGGAGCAAGCATCTTTTAATTTCATGGCTGCAGACACTCTCCACAGTGTGGAGAGTCCAAGAAAATAAATTTCTGGAGTCCAAGAAAATAAATTCTGTCACTGTTTCCATTGTTTCCCCTTCTATTCGCCATGAAGTGATAGGACCAGATGCCCAAGCTGAGACAACATTAAATCCTTTCACAATCAAAGAGTCCAGGAATAATGAAGCCAAATATTCCACATTGGATGTTGGGTATTGGTTTATCCTCATGTTATTGTTCACATCAATCAAAATTCACCCACAGCAGATATCTAGGTCCCACAGTAAGGTGTAATGTTCCTATATATAGCAACAACATTATATTTGATATGATTTGATTTGATCAACTTTTTGGTGAGTGGCATCTACCATATGAGGATAAAATTCAGCATAAAATTTAGGATTTCTGCTTCCTATGACTACATCATGATAGCCACACCTAATAAGTCAAATAGTCAGGGGTTTAGCAAAATTTCTACTGCCAATTACACCTATAGTGGCCTTCCTTACATCCTTCTTTTTTCTTTTTTGCCATGCCCTGTGGCATGTGGGATCTTAGTTCCTTGACCAGGGATCAAACAGGTGTTCCCTGCATTGGAAGCATAGAGCCTCAACTGGACCAGCAAAGTGCCTTCCTTGCATCTTTGATACCATTTTTTCCCCTGAGGCCAAAGAGTTTTTCTAAGGCTCTTGTGGTTTCCCATCAGTGTTTCATTCCTTGATACAGACTCTTCCAAGATCACCAGGGATATCTCGAGAATCTGGTTAAAACAAAGATTCTGTTTGAGTGAGTCTGGAGTGAGGCCAAAGAATCAGCATTTCTAATAAGGTGATGCCAATGCTGCTTGTATGCGAGCTCCTCTTTGAACAGCAAGGCTCTCTGTACCCTCTGACTGGCCCTTTTCTATGATGCCCCTTGTCAGTTTCTCCTTTCTCTCTGAGTCAAATCAGAAAATTAGATCATGGCATTTCAGAAGCTGTCCATGGCTGAAGATCCCCTCAGAGGATGTGAAAATGTAGAACCAGTAGTTTGGCTCAAGCAGTGGAAGGCAAAGGTTACATTTCTGTGTAGTGATGAAGCAAAAACAAACTTGACAGCAGATGAAATGAGTATTTTATGGACATGCAATGGAAAAGAGAAATATTTAAGTATTAGTAGCTCAGTCATGTCTGACTCATTGCAACCCCATGGACTATAGCCTGCCAGGCTCCTCTGTCCATGGGATTTCCCAAGGAATCTTAGGCAAGATCCTGGAGTGAGTAGTCATCCCCTTCTCCAAGGGATCTTCCCAACTCAGGGACTGAATCCAGGTCTCCTGCATTGCAGGCAGGTTCTTTACTGTCTGAGCCCCCGGGGAAGCCCAGAAATATTTAAGGGAGAGAGATAAAATAAGAGAGAGAAGAAAACAATATTAAAGGAATGGGATGAAGCACAAAGGCAATTTCTGTGGCTGAAAAGCTTGACAAGCCATTCAAGAAATACCTGGGAAGTCCCATCCCTGGAAGTTATGCTCTGTAACTGTGTTCTCCTCTCTTGCTGCTGTGGTCATCAGCTTTCAAAAACAGTCCATTGTGAATATTTTTATATTTCTTTAAGGCCCAGGCTTTCTGACCCAAGAGCACTGGCAAGCTTGATTAAAGGATGATTGTTCAGAAGCTCTATATTGTATATTGTTCCAAAGAGACTATGGGGATTAGACTCATATTACCTGGAGACGTTTGCTCATATTCTAGGACACTAAAAATCTAGGTACCTTCCTAATACTCTCCCTAGAAAATATTTATTTTATTTTGTGTTTTTTTTTGTTTGTTTGTTTGTTTTTGAAATTCAAAGTAAAGGAATTTCTTTCAACCAGGGGGAGGTTGGGCCTCATAGACTGTCTTCTACAAGTTCTAAATCACACAACATTAAGATTCTTACAGATTTCCCTGGTGGCTCGGTGGTAAAGAATCCATATGCCAACGCAGGAGACAAGGGTTTGATCCCTGGATTGGGTTGGGAAGATCCTACTTGCCTCAGAACAACTAAGCCGATGAGCCATAACTGGTAAGCCTGTGATTTACAGCCCGGGACCCACAACTACTGAGACCACACACCTAGAGCCATGCTCCCCAACAAGAGAAGACACTGCAATGAGAAGCCCATGCACAGCAACTAGAGAGAAGGCCCCACTTGCTGAAAATAGAGAAAAACCCACCCAGCAATGAAGACCCTGCACATCCAAAAATAAATATATAAAAATTTAAGGAAAAAGATTCTTTTTTTTTTTAATTTTATTTTATTTTTAAACTTTACAAATTGTATTAGTTTTGCCAAATATCAAAGATTCTTGAGCTGCAGGAACTAGCGAACATTTGGCTGACACTGTACCCCTCCATTGGCATCAGGGCTCCAGAAAATAGCACTGAGATTCCCTATGAGAATTAAACTTTTCTAGACCAGAGATTACATGGTTTATGTCAACACACACACATAAAAATTTCAGGCAAACACTTATCAGCCACCTGCACAAAGAAGTTCTATGCCAGTTCCTCAGTCTGTAGTGCCTGTATCACTGTTTCCTGGACTCTGACCCTCTAGGTCCCATCACCTAGACTTTGCTTCACTCTTCTGACCCAGGTCCACTGTGACCCCCAGCATTAAGTGCCCTGTTCTTCACTATGACCAACACAATCCTGTGGTTATGAATATCAATTCTTTGCAGTCTGCTTCTAAACCCTGATTTTAGTCAAATCTCCAAGACCTGAATGTGTTAGGTACATCTCTGAAAGACATACTCTTTAGTAACTTAGAAGCATTTGATCTCAGAAAATGCAAAGATTAGGTGAAATTCATTTTAAGAACTGTTGAAGCTGCCCAAAACATATTTCAAGTATATTTGCTTTCATAAGACTAGTCAAACTCTAAATGGATTATATTTCACTTATTACAAGTATTTATTCATAGGACAAATATGACTAGCGATTTCATTGCAATTATTTTAAGCTTATCTTATGCACATAATGTTCTGAAATGTGTATTTATATACTGTAGTAATAAAGAACACAATATAATATATACTACATATCTCAGGGAAAGCTATGCCTGTGAATAGGCTGATTATCCTATTCTTGTGACTGAATTTGACTCCTAAAACACTCTATGATTAGTTATCTATTTCTCATTAAGTGAAAACAGAAGACTAAACTTGGATCTAAAATGGAAAATACAACCCACAGGCTGAAATTTTATTATAACAGGTGTAAGAAGCCTTAGTTTAAATCAGTAATATGCTAACAAGCATTTTAGGATAAATAACTAGGTATCAGTAATGGGGTATAAACATGAATTAGATACAAAAGTAAAAATGAAAAGAAATACACAATTTGTGGAAAAGATAAACCTGAAAATGACTACTATCTTATATGATTTATATTACCATTAAATTTAATGAGAAGTGATACTTGCTGTGAAATGGATGAGCTAGAAAATTCCACTTTGCCTGAAATTCACTATGGGCAAAACCTGATAACCCATATTCTTCTCCAGATAAACTTGTGTTTATTCAAGCTGTACCTTTTCTCCAAATTCAAATCCTTTTTGGCTGTACTAAATGTTCTTATATCTTTTTAGGTTGAATTAAGTCTTCTTAATTTTTCCAAAAAAATCTTTTCAAGCATCAGGTATATCAAGGTATAGTAATTTTGTAATATATTTTAGTTAAAAATCTGTCTTTTTCACGGATAAAAATTGGGTAATATTAGAGCATTATATATCATGCATGTTCTATCTCCATTATTTAGCACAGTATTAGGGTTTTTCACACTGTTCTCAGAATAATTTCAAATCTTCAGAAACGAGAAATCAATAGATTCACCACAGTTCAGTTCAGTCGCTCAGTCATGACCGACTCTTTGCGACCCCATGAATTGCAGCACACCAGGCCTCCCTGTCCATCACCAACTCCCAGAGTTCACTCAAACTCATGTCCATCAAGTGGGTGATGCCATCCAGCCATCTCATCCTCTGTCGTCCCCTTCTCCTCCTGCCCCCAATCCCTCCCAGTATCAGAGTCTTTTCCAATGAGTCAATTCTTCGCACGAGGTGGCCAAAGTACTGGAGTTTCAGCTTTAGCATCATTCCTTCCAAAGAAATCCCAGGGCTGATCTCCTTCAGAATGGACTGGTTGGATCTCCTTGCAGTCCAAGGGACTCTCAAGAGTCTTCTCCAACACCACAGTTCAAAAGCATCAATTCTTCGGTGCTCAGCCTTCTTCAAAGTCCAACTGTCACATCCATACATGACCACAGGAAAAACCATAGCCTTGACTAGACGGACCTTTGTTGGCAAAGTAATGCCTCTGCTTTTGAATATGCTATCTAGGTTGGTCATAACTTTCCTTCCAAGGAGTAAGCGTGTTTTAATTTCATGGCTGCAATCACCATCTGCTGTGATTTTGGAGCCCAAAAAAATAAAGTCTGACACTGTTTCCACTGTTTCCTCATCTATTTCCCATGAACTGATGGGACCAGATGCCATGATCTTTGTTTTCTGAATGTTGAGCTTTAAGCCAACTTTTTCACTCTCCTCTTTCACTTTCATCAAGAGGCTTTTGAGTTCCTCTTCACTTTCTGCCATAAGGGTGGAGTCATTTGCATATCTGAGATTATTGATACTTCTCCCAGCAATCTTGATTCCAGCTTGTGCTTCTTCCAGCCCGGCGTTTTTCATGATGTACTCTGCATATAAGTTAAATAAGCAGGGTGAAAATATACAGCCTTGATGTACTCGTTTTCCTATTCGGAATCTGTCTGTTGTTCCAACAACCAGTCTGTTGTTGCATGTCCAGTTCTAACTGTTGCTTCCTGACCTTCATATAATCTCCTTAAAATTTCTTGCAGTTATTGTCCCAAGAAATTATATTAGTGCAAAATCTACAGCACAGCACCGATTCTTGATTGTTTGAAGAAAAATTATATTCAATGTTAAAACTGATAAATGTTTTAAAAATACTACAAATGGTTAGAAATGGTCTATGTCAAAAACTTTATAAAGATTTCCCTTGGGTTTTTCACAAAAAAATTACCAAATTAATACTATATGATTAGACAAAAGTAGAAAAACCACTTCCTAAGTTAAGTAAGTTTATACTATTAAATCTAAGAAAAATTAGAAGAAATTGTTATCTTAAAAGTATTTTTCTTATAACTAAGTCTCTATAATAAAAGATTACAGTTATCACATGAATTTTTTTTTAATTTTTTATTTTATTTTTTAACTTTACAATATTGTATTGGTTTTGCCATATATCAACATGAACCCGCCACAGGTATACACATGTTCCCCATCCTGAACCCTCCTCCGTTCTCCCTCCCCATACCATCCCTCTGGGTCATCTCAGTGCACCAGCCCCAAGCATCCAGTATCATGCATTGAACCTGGACTGGCGACTTGTTTCATTTAAGGAATAAATGTAGGCATGCATTTTTTTTCTAAAATATCTAATGTAATTTATATCAATTTTTCTCTTTTTTATCTCTATCTAAATTTTATCCTAAATTGCTATGACATTGTGAAAGTTACACTTGCTTATTTAAATATTAATATGGTTTTTGTTGTTAATAAATTATTATCATTCTTATAATTCTAATAATCTCATGACCCTAATGCAAAACTATTAAGTTCATAATAATTTTAACTTAGCCTATGTATTTATTGGTGTTTTACTTTCAAAATAAATCCTTTATTTCTCTTTATCCTATATTTGCATGTAAAATGCTTAAATTATATGTCAAACTTTTGTAATTTATACCTGTAAATTTGAAGCATAATGCACATGTATGAACACATCAGATTAAGGAATGCAGTGCAAATGTACTGCTTTGATCAAGTAAGATTATATTATATGTTAATTTCATATTGTTACATATTATTTATGATATTTACTTATTGACAGGGCATCAAAAATAAGCTTCAGTATTCTCTAAAAACATACTGGAAGATAATAAAGCATTTTCCATTACATTCCAAATTTATCATACTATAATATTTTAAAAGAGGTCCTGATTAAATGTCTTATGTTAGATTGTTCAAGTATTACAGCAAAAGATATAACTCTAGTTTGTCAGGGAGCTTCTTACTTTCAAGAGTCAAGCATGTTTATAATTCTTCTTGAATTTGAAAATAAAATGTCAATAAATGCCTTAACATTAGCCTTAATATAGGCTAAGTTAAAGTCATTATTGAATTAAGTTTTGCATTAGAATCATGAGATTATTAGAATTATAAGAATGATAATACATAAATAGAATTATATGAATGATAATACATAAATAGAATTATATGAATGATAATGTGCCAAGAATGTTCAAACTATGCAACAATTGCTCACATTTCACAAGCTAGCAAAGCAATGCTCAAATTCTCCAAGCTAGGCTTCAACAGTACCTGAACTGAGAGCTTCCAGATGTTCAAGCTGGATTTAGAAAAGGCAGAGGAACCAGAGATTAAATTGCCAACATCTATTGGGTCATGAAAACTGAAGAAAATTCCAGAAAAACCTCTACTTCTGCTTTATTGACTACACTAAAGCCTTTGACTGTGTGGATCACAACAAACCATGGAAAATTCTTTAGGAGATGGGAATACCAGACCACCTCACGTGCCTCCAGGAAACCTGTATGCAGGTCAAGAAGCAACAATTTGAACTGGACATGGAACAGCAGACTGGTGCCAAATTAGGAAATCAGTATGTCAAGGCTGTATATTGTCACCCTGCATATTTAACTTATATTCAGAGTACATCATGTGAAGTGCCAGGCTGGATGAAGTGCAAGCTGGAATCAAGACTTCCAGGAGATATATCGATAACCTCAGATATGAAGATGATACCACCCATATGGCAGAAAGTGAAGAGGAACTAAAGACCTTCTTGATGAAAGTGAAAGAGGAGAGAGAAAAAGCTGGCTTAAAACTAAACTTTCAAAAAACAAAGATCATGGCATCCAGTCCCATCACTTCATGGCAAATAGATGGGGAAACAATGGAAACAGTGACAGACTTTCTTTTCTTGGGCTCCAAAATCACTGCAGATGGTGAGTGCAGTCATGAAATTAAAAGTCGCTTGCTGCTTGGAAGAAAAGCTATGACAAAACTAGACAGCATATTAAAAAGCAGAGATGTTACTTTGCCAAGAAATTTCTATATAATCAGTGCTACAGTTTTTCCAGTAGTCATGTATGGATGTGAGAGTTGGACTATGAAGAAGACTGAGCACCTAAGAACTGATGTTTTTGAACTGTGGTGTTGGATAAGATTCTAGAGAGCCCCTTGGACTGCAAGGAGATCAAATCAGTCAATCCTAAAGGAGATCAGTCCTGGGTGTTTATTGGAAGGACTGATGTTGAAGCTGAAGCTCCAATACTTTGGCCACCTGATGTGAAGAGCTGACTCACTGAAAAAGATCCTGATGCTGTGGAAGACTGAAGGCAGGAGGGGAAGAGGATGACAAAGGATGAGATGGTTGGATGGTATCACCGACTCAATGGACATGAATTTGAGCAAGGTCCAGGAGTTGGTGATGGACAAGGAAGCCTGGAGTGTTGCAGTCCATGGAGTTGAAAAGAGCTGGACACAACTGAGTGACTAAACAAAGAATGATAATGAGAATTCATGGGAAAAACTAGAAAAAGCTAGGAACAAAACCAAGAACTAGAAAACAAACTATGGAAGAAAAAATTCCCTTCTATACATAGTATAAACATCCCTGAAGGATGGAATTTATCTTCCCTATATTCTAGTTGAATTATAAATAAAATTAGTATCACAATATTTACAGTAGCTTCAACTAGATTCATTACTTTTTTGTTTACATTACATGAGCATTCTCTGTATGCTCTGTATATTTAAAGCTGCATATATCTGTACATATGACAGAACCCAATTTATGTGTTTAGTTCCTCAGCTGTGTTTTGCATCATAATTACAAATAAGGTTTAATATTTAGCAAATTTGCTTAATACATGTAAAAACAAAAATTCCCTAAAGCCACACTACTATATAGCAATTAAATTTCTGAATGTTAGCATTTATTTTGAAAATTTCTTTTAAAGGCAGCTTTAACAAATTTAAAATTCACTGAATTATTTGATGCATATGTTCTTACTTAGTGAAAGCATCATATTAGTAACAGAAACATGTAGAAATTATCAATAATCATTTATGAGAAAGATCCATCTTGTCAGCTCATATTATTTTATATATTGTTTTGTTGGTAATGAGTGTGAAAGTAGGAATTAAATGACTTAATTAAAATAAATTTTAAAATACAACTTTAATGTAAAATCTGCCTATTTGAACTTAGAAAATGTTTGTTCTATGATAAAGTTTTTCTCATATGGATACAGCATTGCCATTGTAATTCTGGTCTTGACATTAATCTAAGACTTAGACTTCATTCTCTACTCCTTTCAAACACTCATCTGGTTTCTGTTTAGTGTTCAATAAAAATGAATGAGGTAACAGAAATCACTTGCTCAGGTCGAAACTTCTTAATTTTCTACTTGGAAAATCTTTGCACAAATCTTAAAGTACTATTGGAAGAAATTAATGTTGTTCATGTCAGCTAATTTATGTATAAAGTAACTAGTTTGGGAATTATCCATTATATAATGGTCTATCGCTGTATCTCCTGGTCAATGGTTCCCCAATTTCAGTACATTTGGGTTCCTCATCTTGGAACAAATGGGTTCCAGATATAAGATTGCTATGAAATAAGGCATACAGTTTGAATCTTCATTTTATTTGTCTACAAGATCGACATCTATTGATGACTTCTGCCTGTCCCTAGTGCTCTCTTCCCTTGGCCGATGGCATGAAATGACTCTGATGCTCGTGCTAACTCGGCGATAGTCTTTACTGGTCCCTGTTCTTCAATCCAAGCCAAGAATTGTTTCTGTTCAGGTTTTTACTCTCTATTTCAAGTCATTATTATCCCATTCTTGAATTACTGCAAATATTTCAGGAGAATTTTCCTTGTCTCTGGCATTTTCCCTCTCTGAAATCATATTCTTTTAGCAACTTTGTTTGTTACTGTGTGTATACCTTAACTTAGCACTTATGACACAGAACTGCCACTGCCAATTCCGTTGTCTTGTTATACATCTAGACAGTAAATTCATTAAAAACGGTATTATCTTCTTCAACACTGTATTACTAGCTCATTGTAAAATGTGTAAAACATATGATAAGCAAAATACAATTTTCAGTAAACAACCTCCCTTGATCTGCTATTTAGATTGTCATCTTGTGTTTTTCAGTGCTTTTTCTATCACATTTATCAGAACACCATAATTATCCAATGGTTCCACTGATTAATCAACCACACACCATTAGCAAACATGGGCCATAGATTTTTGTACCTATCATCATAATGAACTTGTTCTCACAGAAACTGTTAATGCTGTAATGTTACTATTAACTAACAATTTCTTCTATTATTTATTGTTAATATGCAGAAAGTAGAATAAATGGAAATTCAACAAACATTAAGGTAGTGCACATATTGTGTTTTATTTCCTTTTAGGCTCCTGGTCACAAAAAGATCGTCATTAATTAAATAACTAATTCAATACATACTTTTGAAATCATTCTATGGGATAAGAATTTTAATGAGTTGAAGCTAAAAAAGTGGGTAAAGTCGTTCCTGAATCCTCATTAAAATTAGATTACAGTTAGAATATGTGGATATAGTTCGAATAATTAAAAAAATACATCTTAGAAACAGGAAAGAACAGGATGCTTTGGAGAGCATAAAATAAGACAAACTAGTCTAGAAGATAAGAGGGAAGTAGAAAATTGTGAAACTGAGGAGGTCAGTGAAAAATGAAGACTATCATTTAAGGAAGCAATATCAGGAGCTTAGAAACCTGAATGAATAACTAGGTAAAATGAAATTACAGACTGATGGGATAAGAGAAAAGCATCATTGGAGTGGCAGGCACTAAAGCAAAGTCTTTCATTTGGGACAGGTGGTGTTTTGAGATGCTTGTGAAATACCCAAGTGGTTAGTTCTAAGAAATAGTCAACACTAAGGACGTGAGGCCAAAGAATTAGATGTGGACCTCAGACATGTACGTGTGAGACTGTAGTATGAGAAGATTATAGGCTACACAGGAGTACGTGCCATCATCTGTGGCAGGTTTAAAGACTGAAAATTTTAAGACCTTGGCTGTGGCTCTGATATTCCCCCAACATTAACCAAAAAGCAAAGGAGAAGCCTGTAAAGGAATCTGACATGAGCCAGAGACAGAAAGCCAAGTGAATAAAATGTCACAGAACCAAAGAATATATTGAGGAAGAGGTCAACAAGTCTAATACTCTGGGTGTCAATATGTATGAAAAAAAAATTTCCACTGGATCCATTGGCACATAGTTTATGAAACTCATTTTGCTCAAACAAAAAGAATAAAAACAGAATGTTAGAAGTTGATTAGAAAGAGTTTAGGGAGGGAGGAAAAAAGTAAATGTAAATATTTTTTTGAAGATATGGCTGTGAAAAAAGAATGGGAGAGACTAGAGCCCATGGGGATGCTGAGGAAAGTACCAATAAAGGGAAACAGGTGGAACAGAATTAAAAAAGAAAATAACTGAAAATTTAGGTCTCTTAAAAGAGACTGGAATAAGAGTTACACTGACATCAGTAGAAAAGAATATTATTCCACCACAAGCAATAAGAAGTAGGAAAGAATAACTTCAACTACTGTAGGTTTGCATATTCAATGGGAGAAAATTGAAAACAAAAGAAAAAATATTTCTAGAATTTTCTATGAAAATATGGCAGCTTAAATATTGGCTATGTTTTGGAAGAGAAAGCAGGAGATAATAGATAAGCAAAATGAGAGAAGACGGTCAGAATGTGTGGAGATTATAGGTGTTACTACAGAGTAAATTTACAGAAGTTGTGAACATTTCTTAAATAGCACTGTTCAATGATGACAGTAGTTTTTAGGTGAACTAATAATTGCTATTGTACTTTAAATTCTAAGCTGGTTATTTTCTTTTATTCCTCTAAATTCAAAAATAATACTTGTCTTTTCATCATTGCTAATTACTCATGACCTTGAATTTTTAACTTTTTTGTTGCAATCTATTTTACATACGGTAAATGTGTACCTATATTGATTTCCACTGTGATGACTTTCAACATATTCATCAACTGTGTACACCATACCATTATCAAAATACAGAAAATTACTGTTGGCTTAGAAAGACCCTTCATGGAACTTCTTTTTCTCCTCCACATGAGATTTCTACTGTGAGCATTTCAAAACAGATTGGCTTGATGGAGCTCCAGTGTTTCATAAAAATGCAATCTTGCATTGTGTACTCATTTATATTTGCTTCTTCCACTCCTTATAATGATTATGACATTCATTCACATTGCTTTCATTGGTCATTAGTTTTTTTTTTTTTTTTTATATTCCTACATGGTATTACATTGCAGCATGATGCCATAATTTGTTTATCCATTATTCTTTAGTTGACATTAGCATAGTTCCCAATTACTAGCTATTACATGCAAATATCCTTGTATCTGCTTTTGGATTTCTGCTTCTATTTTTCTTGTCTGAGTACTTAGGAGTGGAATTGTTATGTCATAAAGTTATTATAATTTATTAAAGAAGCAGCTGCCAAAGTTACTTTCCAAAGTGACTGTACTATTTTAAGCTCCTTTTAGCAATGTATGGAGAATTTCTGCTGTTCCACATCCTTATCAAAAATGTTTGTTGTCACTATTTATACCATTTTGTTTTTGAATTTTTGTCTTTCTTCTATTATTGGTTTATAGGCTATCTGAATAATTCATTTATTTTGGAAGGAAGTTCTTGTATATGTAATAATAGTAGTAGTAATAACTATTATTATTATACTTTTAAGGCTTCCATAACAAAATAGCACAGTCTGGGTGGCTTAAACAACAGAAATTTATTTCTCACAATTCTGGAGGTTAGATGTTCAACATCAATGGGTCAGCAGATTTGGTTTCTCCTTAGACCATTTCCCTTTTCCTGAAAGACTGCCACAGTATTATTGTGTTCTCATGTCACCTTTTCTCTGAGTACATATAACCCTGGTCTCTCTCTCTCTTTCTTCTTATGAACATATCAGTCATATTGAATTAGGGCCCCATGCTTATATCCTTCTTTAACCTTTATTAACTCCTTAAAAGCCCCATCTCTGAATACAGTCATATTGGAGAACCATATGAATTTTGGCTTCAACATATGAATTTTGGAAAGACAAGTATATATAAACACATTATTTTATATAAATATAAAGTATTTCCCCATCCTGTTCTGCCATTATTTTGTGAAACATATCTTTTGATGGGCAGATTTTAACTTTGAAGGAACCATCTTATGCTTTTCTAAAAATGTTACACTTTCTGGGTCCAATTTAAGAAATACTTGCTCACTCAAAATCTGAGAAAATATGTACCTACATTTTCTTCTAGAAACTTTTTAATACTTGTGTTTATATTTATCTTAATGATTCATCTCAAATTAATTTTTGATGTATGGTGTGAGATAAATGACAAGTTTCAATGTTTTAAAGTGTTTATAAGTTGTCCCAGCCATTTGTTTCAAAGATTTTCCATTTTCTTTGGAACATATTTGACATGATTTAAAAAAAACTTTTTTTTCCTAGTTTATCTAACATTTATCTCTAGGATTTTTTTTTATTTTAATTGAAGGCTAATTACTTTACAATATTGTATTGGTTTTGCCATACATCAACATGAATCCACCACGGGTGTACATGTGTTCCTCATCCTGAAGCCCCCTCCCACCTCCCTCCCCATACCATCCCTCTGGGTCATCCCAGTGGACTAGCCCCAAGCTTCCTGTATCCTGCATCAAACCTGGACTGGCGATTCATTTCTTACATGATATTATACATGTTTCAATGCCATTCTCCCAAATCATCCCCCACCACCTCTCCCACAGAATCCAAAAGACTGTTCTATACATCTGTGTCTCTTTTGCTGTCTCTCATACAGGGTTATCGTTACCATCTTTCTAAATTCCATATTATATGCATTAGTATACTGCATTGGTGTTTTTCTTTTTGGCTTACTTCACTCTGTATAACCGGCTCCAGTTTCATCCACCTCATTAGAACTGATTCAAATATATTCTTTTTAATGGCTGAGTAATACTCCATTGTGTATATGTACCACAGCTTTCTTATCCATTCATCTGCTGATGGACATCTAGGTTGCTTCCATGTCCTGGCTATTATAAACAGTGCTGCAATGAACATTGGGGTACATGTGTCTCTTTCAATTAAAAATATTTTTGACCATTAGTGTGTGAGGAAAGTATTAGTCGCTGGACTGTATAGCCCACCAGGCTCCTCTGTTCATGGAATTCTCCAGGGAAGAATACTGGAGTGGGCTGCTATTTCTTCCTCCAGGGGATTTCCCAACCCAGGGATCGAGCTCTGGTCTCCAAATATCTTTGTACCTTTCTATCCTCAGGCCCATGCCACACTCTTTTGGTTAATGTGGAAATAGAGTCAGTTCCATTCAGTCTCTCAGTCGTGTCCCACTCTTGGCGACCCCGTGGACTGCAGTACTCCAGGCCTCCCTGTCCATCACCAACTCATGGAGTTTACTCAAACTCATGTCCATTGAGTCAGTGATGCCATCCAACTATCTCATCCTCTGTCATCCCCTTCTCCTCCTGCCTTCAATCTTTCCATAACTCAAAGTAAATTAGTATATGTCTTTTTAATTGGTTTTTCTTTTTAATGATCACTTGGCTATCCATATTTTTTAAAGTGAGATATTTTATTGTCATTTATTTTAAAATCAATTTTAATATAATCTAAACACATACCATTTAGAAAACCCTGAGGAATCAATGTACAAAAGTTGATGCTATTATATTTGGATAAAGTTGGCAAGTTCTGTTACTTACTTTTAGTCCAGGAAATAGCGTCAAGGAAACCTAATATATTGGAATAGATGTGTGAAGTTTGGCCCCCTGTTAACCTGAAGTTGTCAATAATTAGAAACAGATGTGAAATTTCATTGGTTCCCCTAGAACCATTTAGACTGCTTACACATATTCTATCTATTAATACTTTTTAAGCAGACTATCTCTCCTAGGTCCAAATATTCTGGAATAGTCTGCAGTACTAATATTGCAAAAAAAAAAAAAAAATCAATCCCTAAGCCATCAAAACACAGTTTGATAACTGGCACAAATGCTTCAACAGCTCCTAAATCTTTCACTTTTTCCTGTAAATTCAATTTATAGAATGAGGTGAAAAAGTCACTTCAACCAATATATCTTGGTGCAACACACATCAGTATTGGCACCTTTTGTAGGCATTCCTAATTGGCAAGATCCAAGCATAAACATTTTTCCTTCAACATTTTCAATTACAGATTGTGGAAGATTCTTGCTTTCGCCAATTTCTTGTATCCACTCTTTCATTAGGCTAAATTTCCCAAAGTCTGAGTCTTGCATTGCAGTTCCTCTTACTCTTCAGAAACCACAAAGGGCTTCGGAATCTCAATTAGTTTGTTTTAAGTCAGTCTCCTTTTGGGTCTGCTAAACAGATAGCATGGCTCAGGTGGTAAAGCGTCTGCCTATGATACAGGGACCCAGGTTCGATTCCTGGGTGGGGAAGATCTCCTGGAAAAGGAAATGGCAACCCACTCCAGTACTCTCCCCTGGAAAATCCCATGGACGGAGGAGCCTGATGGGCTACAGTCCATGGGGTCGCAAAGAGTTGGACACGACTGAGTGACTTCCCCTCCCTTAAACAGATAGCATAGGATGCTATAATGCTCGTGTGGTTGCTGCATTTGTTGTGATCCCTGAGTTGTTAATAGAAAGAACATCACCTCCTGCACAGGGACCACATAGTCACTTCCCCAGGACAACAGTTGTCACCAAGGACCTGAGATAGAGGGAAGGAGGAGTCCTGCCTCTGCCCTGAGTCCAACTGCCTAAATAAAATACATATTTAAGTGTATCTTGTCAATTTCTGCCAAAAGACTGCTAGAATTTGGAGGCAAATATTTTGGAAAGAAAGGACATCTTACCAGTTTGAGTCTTCTTATTTATGAAGATTTATTCATCTTTTCATTTGTCTTTTTTTTTTTCTTTCCTTTTTTCCATTTTTCCATTTTTGAGAAGTTTTAAATAAAGAATTTATACAACTTTTGACAAATTTCAATTTAAACCCAAGTATTCTATTTCCTTATTTTGCTTTAAATTGGAAATGCTACTTTATAATTATTGTAAAACAAAAATTGTAGTTATACAAAAATAAATTAGATTGTATATTGACCTCATATGCAAAAACTTTAATACAATAATTTGGGTATTGTAGGTTCTTTTTTAAAATTATAACAGAATTTTCTATTATCCTACCACTGCAAATATAAATACTTTTACTTTCAAATTGTTATCAAATTATTTATTTTTTCATTATATAAAGTCTCCAGTCTGAAGAAGTAGTATCTCATTCTCAGGTTTAAGTTGAAAATACAGAGACCCTGAAAATTAAAAACTATCTTATGTGAGGCTTCTTTCCTTAGTTACTAATTATCTGATTGAGAGATTCACTTCTAATTTTTTATTTTTTATCTTAAATGTGTGCTGAATTCTGTTAAAGACTTTTTATTCAAATATTGAGATGTATTATTTTCTTCATTCTGTTAATATAGTGAATTATATTAATTGACATTTAATATGAGACAAACCTTTTCTTCTTTTGTAAAAATTAATTTATTGAAGCATAGCTCACATATATACGTTATCCATCTTATGGGTACAAATCAATGACATTTCAGTAAGTTTATCAAGTTATGCAATAATTATAATAAACTTTAAAACATTTCATCATTTTAATAGGATTCTTCCTATATATTTTCTGTTAAACCTCTGCCCATTCTCAGACAATTACTAATCTGCTCTATAGACTTGCATTTCTTTAACATTTCATATAAAAAACAATACAATATACAGTCACTTATGTCAGACTATGTTATTTTGAACTGAGCATAATATTTTGAGGTTCAGCCACATCATAGCATGTATCTGTAGTAATTCCTTTTTATTGATCTGTACTATTCCATTCTACGGATATATCATATTTTGTCCATCCAGTCACTAGGTGAAAATCATTTACATGGTTTCCAATTTTTATTATTAATATGATGAATAATCTTGCAAAAACCATCCACCTGTAAGTATCTATATGGAAATATATACCATTTCTCTTGAACAGACAACCACTAATGGGGTTGAATTGCTAGGTCATAAATTTAATACATATATATATATAATATATATATATATATATGCTGCTAAGTCGCTTCAGTCGTATCCGACTCTGTGTGACACCAGAGACGGCAGCCCACCAGGCTCCCCCGTCCCTGGGATTCTCCAGGCAAGAACACTGGAGTGGGTTGCCATTTCCTTCTCCAATGCATGAAAGTGAAAAGTGAAAGTGAAGTCGCTCAGTCGTGCCCGACTCCCAGAGACCCCATGGACTGCAGCCCACCAGGCTCCTCCGTGCATGGGATTTTCCAGGCAAGAGTACTGGAGTGGGGTGCCATTGCCTTCTCCAATATCTATATCTATCTATCTATCTATCTATCTATATATATGCTTAATATTCTAAGAAATTTCCAAAATGTTTTCCAAAGTGCATTATTTTATGTTACCACCAGCAATGCCTGAGCATTCTCCTTTCTTCACATACTCCTCAACATTTGTAGCTGTCTTTTCATTCTTTTTTTAATGAACTGCTGGAGAGAATTTGATAACAGTTTGTTTAGAATTTGAATTATAATTTCATAAAATATAGTGTAATTTTCTGTTTTCAGTAATATTATTAAGATTTTCACTTCCATGATTTGTTCACTTTGTAAAATTAATATAAAACTGTTCTTTTACCCTCTATTGTCTAAAGATTCTATGAGAGAAGCATATACTTATGATACTCATGGAGACAGTTTTCTATAGTGACAGTCTGTTGTTTCTTTTTCTTTTTCTTTTCGTAGCTATAGAACTACTCAGATTTTATATTATTCCTGAGGAATATTTGGTCATTTTTCTCTTTAAAGGAATTATTCCTTTTTGTTTAAGATGCTCAGTTTATTGTCATGCAACATTTTATGAAAGTCTCTGATATTTATTTTATTGTGTGATATTCAGGATATCTTATCTTTCATATATGATACTGAAAATTTATATTTCCCCACTCTTTTCTTTGAGTAGTCTCGCTGTGGTTGTTCAGTTGCTAAGTTGTGTCTATTTGCGACCCCATGAACTGCAGGTGAACTGCCTCATACTAGGCTTCCCTGTCCTTCATATCTCCCTGAGTTTGCTCAAACTCATGTCCATTGAGTCATTCAACCATCTTATTCTCTGTCGCCCCCTTCTGCTCCTGCCCTCAATCTTTCCCAACATCAGGGTCTTTCAGAATAAGTCCACTCTTTGCATCGGGTGGCCAAAGTATTGGAGCTTCAGTTTCAGTCCTTCCAATGAATATTCAGGGTTGATTTCATTTAGGATTGATTGGTTTGATCTTGCGGTCCAAGGGACTCTCAAGAGTCTTCTTTAGAAAAACAATTCCAAAGCATCAATTCTTTGGTGTTCAGCCTTCATGGTATAACTCTCACCTCCATACATGACTCCTGAAAAAAACCACAGCTATGACTATTCAGACCTTTGTTGGCAAAGTGATGTCTGCCACTGTTTCCATTGTTTCCCCATCTATTTGCCATGAAGTGATGGGACTGGATGCCATGATCTTAGTTTTTTTGAATGTTGAGTTTTAAGCCAGCTTTTTCACTGTCTTCTTTCACCATCATCATGAAGCTTTTAGTTCCTCTTCACTTTCTGCCATTAGTTTGAGATCATCTGTGTATCTGAGGTTCTTGATATTTCTTCTGGCAATCTTGATTCCAGCTTGTGCTTCATCCAGCTCCACATTTTGTGTGGTGTACTCTGCATATAAGTTAAATAAAGAGGGTGACAATATACAGCCTTGATGTAATCCTTTCCCAATTTGGAACCAGTCAGTTGTTCCCTCTCTGGTTCTAACTGTTGTTTCTTGACCTACAAACAAGTTTCTCAGGGGGCAGGTTAGGTGGCCTGGTATTCCCATTTCTTGAAGAATTTCCCACATTTTATTGAGATTCACATAGTCAAAGGCTTTAGTGTAGTCAATGACGCAGAAGTAGTTGTATTTTTGGAATTCGCTTGATTTTTCTATGACCCAGCAGTTTAGCTAGGATTTTATTTTCGCATACTTATTTTCAAATAATAAAATTTGTCTCTTTGATTTTTTCTGTGGCTCCTCTTTTCTACTAATTAGTTTCCTCTTTTATCTTTTTTATGTATGATCTTCTAAATAATTTGAGTTTAATTTGGTCTTTGTTTTCTGCCTTCTTAAGGGGAATATAGACTATTTAATCATTTTCTTCATTTTAAGTATTTAGAATTATAAATTTGGCTTAACACCCTTTTAACACTATCCAACAATTTGTGACACTTTTTTAGTACCATTTGCTACAAAATAATATCCTAATATATATTTTTATTAACAATGGATATGAGCTGTTTAATTTACATATATTTGTTTTTCACTATCCCTTTCCAGGGGATCTTCTCCTCCCAGGAATTGAACCAGGGTCTCCTGCATCACAGGTGGATTCTTTACCAGGTGAGCTACCAGGGAAGCCCCTGTTGAAGTATAATATTGCAGAGATATCAATTAAATTTGTTGTTATTGTGATTTTTCTAAACAATTGATACCATTCTGTTTATTTTTCAATCAGCTATTGAGAGAAGACTATAATCTCCATCTGAGATTTTGTTTTTGTCTACTTTTATTTGAAACATTTTTTTCCTTCATCTATTTTTGTTCTGTATTAAATTAATGCACATCTGGATAAATTGGCACTTTCTATTAATGTGTTTTTTTCCAATGAGTCAACTCTTTGCATGAGGTGGCCAAAGTACTGGAGTTAAGGGGACGACAGAGGATGAGATGGCTGGATGGTATCACTGACTCAATGGGTGTGAGTCTGGGTGAAATCCGGGAGTTGGTGATGGACAGGGAGGCCTGGTGTGCTGCGATTCATGGGGTCGCAAAGAGTTGGACATGACTGAGCCACTAAACTGAACTGAACTGATTAATGTGTTATTAAGTGACTATGTTAACCTTTTTTTTTTTTTTAATTACATGAAACACAGTAGCTTAAGTACACACTGCTTGGCATGTAAAAAAGTACTGAGTAAATATTTTAAAATTATAGTTGTTATGTTCAGTTCAGTTCAGTCGCTCAGTCGTGTCCGACTCTTTGCTACCCCACGAATCACAGCACGCCAGGCCTCCCTGTCCATCATCAACTCCTGGAGTTCACCCAGACTCACATCCATCGAGTCAGTGATGCCATCCAGCCATCTCATCCTCTTTTGTCCCCTTCTCCTCCTACCCCCAATCCCTCCCAGCATCACAGTCTTTTCCAATGAGTCAACTCTTCACATGAGGTGGCCAAAGTATTGGAGTTTCAGCTTTAGTATCATTCCTTCCAAAGAAATCCCAGGGCTGATCTCCTTCAGAATGGACTGGTTGGATCTCCTTGCAGTCCAAGGGACTCTCAAGAGTCTTCTCCAACACACAGTTCAAAAGCATCAATTCTTCGGTGCTCAGCCTTCTTCAAAGTCCAACTGTCACATCCATACATGACCACAGGAAAAACCATAGCCTTGACTAGACGGACCTTTGTTGGCAAAGTAATGTCTCTGCTTTTGAATATGCTATCTAGGTTGGTCATAAATTTCCTTCCAAGGAGTAAGCGTCTTTTAATTTCATGGCTGCAGTCACCATCTGCAGTGATTTTGGAGCCCAGAGAAATAAAGTGAGCCACTGTTTCCACTGTTTCCCCATCTATTTCCCGTGAAGTGATGGGACCGGATGCCATGATCTTCGTATTCTGAATGTTGAGCTTTAAGCCAAATTTTTCACTCTCCACTTTCACTTTCATCAAGAGGCTTTTGAGTTCCTCTTCACTTTCTGCCATAAGGGTGGTGTCATCTGCATATCTGGGGTTATTGAGATTTCTCCTGGCAATCTTGATTCCAGCTTGTGTTTCTTCCAGTCCAGCGTTTCTCATAATGTACTCTGCATGTAAGTTAAATAAGCAGGTTGACAATATACAGCCTTGATGTACTCCTTTTCCTATTTGGAACCAGTCTGTTTTTCCATGACCAGGTCTAACTGTTGCTTCCCGACCTGCATACAAATTTCTCAAGAGGCAGGTCAGGTGGTCTGGTATTACCATCTCTTTCAGAATTTTCCACAGTTTATTGTGATCCACACAGTCAAAGCCTTTGGCATACTGTAGTGTTATGTAAGTTACAGGTGAGCAATACAGTGTTCACGATTTTTAAAGGCTATTCTTTGTTAACAGTTATCATAAAATATTGACTATTCAGCACGATGCACAACATATAGTTGCAGCTTATCTCACAGCTAATAGTTTGTATCTCCTATATCCCTTCCTTAAAATCTTTTATTATTAGAAGAATATGTATCTCTATTAGCATTTCTTATCTTGGTGGTGGTGAATTGCTAAGGTGTGTCCAACTGTTGCAACTGTATGGACTATAGCTCGCCAAGCTCCTTTGTCCGGGGAATTTCCCAGGCAAGAACAATGGAGTCAGTTGCCATTTCCTTCTCCAGGAGATCTTATCCTCCCAACCCAGGGATGGAATTGAGGACTCCTGCATTTCAGGCGGATTCTTTACCTAAGGTTTTCTTCTTGTTTATCTTGCTTTGGGTTTGTTGTTTTGTTGATAAATCAGCTAATATTATTTCAAAACTTTTGAAAAATGTCTGAATTAATTATTCTAATAATTTTTATGTTCCAATTTTTCTCTCTCCTTTTTTTTTTTTTCCTTTTAACTCCCACCACCACTCTCCTTTGTGCTTCCTCTTAGGCAGCTTCACTTGACCTATCTTCAAATTTTAACTAATCTTATCTTCTGTAGTATTTAATCTGACTTTAAATTCATCTATTATGCTTTTATATGTGTTTCAATTCTAGATTTTACATCTGGCTTTTTATACCTTTGGTGGTTGGTGGTTTAGTCGCTAAGTTGTGCAGGACTCTTGTCCGCCAGGCTCCTCTGTCCATGGGATTCTCCAAGCAAGATTACTGGAGTGGGTCGCCATTTCCTTCTCCAGGGGATCTTCCTGACCCAGGAATTGAACCCCAGTCTCCTGCATTGCAGGCAGATTCTTTACCAACTTCCCCATAGCTATATCAGTAAATATATCTTTATCAGTAGAAAATCTTCATTGGTTACCTTATAATGCCTATTATTTACATTAAATCCTTAGACATATTTATAATTGCATTTTCTAAGCCCTTAATTACAAACTCCAACATAAAGTTGTTTTGGAGTCTATATTTATTACTATTTATTTAATTTTGCATTTTTCATACATTTTTTTGCTTCTTCACAAATCTAGTAACTGTCTCAGTTGTATTGCAGATGTTATGGATGTTACCTTGTAAACAGTCTAAGTTTTCCATTCTTCTCTTAAAGGTAAATTATGATGAAAATGTAATGCAAATATAAATAGCTAAGAGAAATAATACTAACAAATGATCAAAGCAAAGCAAATCTGATTGACTTAAAATGTCATACATACATTTATTACAATGTAGTTATTAGCAATTAAATTATTATGAAATTAAATTAAAAATCAATTTTTTAAAATGCTGGAACTGAAAGAGTAAATATTTTAACCAACCATCTGAATAACATATACAAGAGGATTATTATGTATATTTCTTATCTTTATAAGTCTTTTGTTTTTCTAAATTGATTTCAAGCTTTCTGAAGACTAAATTTGTTTAGCTATTTTTTAGACTCAGGAATATATTCTTTAATAGTAAGTCAATAGGAGTAGGTATATATCACTAAGTCATAATTATTAGAGAAATATGATAGCTACTTAAGTGAATTCTTGGAGTAAAATAAACAATGGTGGGATTTATTTGAGCTTAAAAAGCTCACCGCTTATGAAAGTTAAAATTCTGTTATCCTAGAATAAAAGTCTTTGACCCTCATCATTTAGATGCTTTATGTCTTGTCAAGTGGCTCTCACCTTAATATTTCATAATCATTTGATGATAACTATAGAGGAACTATCCCACATTGAAGGTCAGGAAGGGTGGTGGTGAGAAGATACCCCTCGTCCAAGGTAAGGAGCAATGGCTGCGCTTTGCTGAGGCAGCCATGTAGAGATACCCCACGCCCAAGGTAAGAGAAACCCAAGTAAGACGGTAGGTGTTGCGAGAGGGCATCAGAGGGCAAACACACTGAAACCATACTCACAGAAAACTAGTCGATCTAATCACACTAGGACCGCAGCCTTGTCTAACTCAATGAAACTAAGCCATGCCCGAAGGGCAACCCAAGATGGGCAGGTCATGGTGGAGAGATCTGACAGAATGTGGTCCATGGGAGAAGGGAATGGCAAACCACTTCAGTATTCTTGCCCTGAGAACCCCATGAACAGTATGAAAAGGCAAAATGATAGGATACTGAAAGAGAAACTCCCTAGATCAGTAGGTGCCCAATATGCTACTGGAGATCAGTGGAGAAATAACTCCAGAAAGAATGAAGGGATGGAGCCAAAGCAAAAACAATACCCAGCTGTGGATGTGACTGGTGATAGAAGCAAGGTCCGATGCTCTAAAGAGCAATATTGCATAGGAACCTGGAATGTCAGGTCCGTGAATCAAGGCAAATTGGAAGTGGTCAAACAAGAGATGGCAAGAGTGAATGTCGACATTCTAGGAATCAGCAACTGAAATGGACTGGAATGGGTAAATTTAACTCAGATGACCATTATATCTACTACTGCGGGCAGGAATCCCTCAGAAGAAATGGAGTGGCCATCATGGTCAACAAAAGAGTCTGAAATGCAGTACTTGGATGCAATCTCAAAAACGACAGAATGATCTCTGTTTGTTTCCAAGGCAAACCATTCAATATCACAGTAATCCAAGTCTATGCCCCAACCGGTAATGCTGAAGAAGCTGAAGTTGAACGGTTCTATGAAGACCTACAAGACCTTTTAGAACTAACACCCAAAAAAGATGTCCTTTTCATTATAGGGGACTGGAATGCAAAAGTAGGAAGTCAAGAAACACCTGGAGTAACAGGGAAATTTGGCCTTGGAATACGGA
Organism: Bubalus bubalis; assembly: GCF_019923935.1. Lineage (NCBI taxonomy): Eukaryota > Metazoa > Chordata > Mammalia > Artiodactyla > Bovidae > Bubalus > Bubalus bubalis. Next base: position 64,386,269 of record NC_059161.1, on the reverse strand, counting down.
ATGAAGCAGGGCAAAGACTAATAGAGTTTTGCCAAGAAAATGCATTGGTCATAACAAACACCCTCTTCCAACAACACAAGAGAAGACTCTATACATGGACATCACCAGATGGTCAACACCAAAATCAGATTGATTATATTCTTTGCAGCCAAAGATGGAGAAGCTCTATACAGTCAGCAAAAACAAGACCTGGAGCTGACTGTGGCTCAGACCATGAACTCCTTACTGCCAAATTCAGACTTAAATTGAAGAAAGTAGGGAAAACCACTAGACTATTCAGGTATGACCTAAATCAAATCCCTTATGATTATACAGTGGAAGTGAGAAATAGATTTAAGGGCCTACATCTGATAGATAGAGTGCCTGATGAACTATGGACTGAGGTTCGTGACATTGTACAGGAGACAGGGATCAAGACCATCCCCATGGAAAAGAAATGCAAAAAAGCAAAATGGCTGTCTGGGGAGGCCTTACAAATAGCTGTGAAAAGAAGAGAAGTGAAAAGCAAAGGAGAAAAGGAAAGATATAAACATCTGAATGCAGAGTTCCAAAGAATAGCAAGAAGAGATAAGAAAGCCTTCTTCAGTGATCAGTGCAAAGAAATAGAGGAAAACAACAGAATGGAAAAGACTAGAGATCTCTTCAAGAAAATCAGAGATACTAAAGGAATGTTTCATGCAAAGATAAGCTCGATAAAGGACAGAAATGGTATGGACCTAACAGAAGCAGAAGATATTAAGAAGACGTGGCAATAATACACAGAAGAACTGTACAAAAAAGATCTTCATGACCCAGATAATCACGGTGGTGTGATCACTGACCTAGAGCCAGACATCCTGGAATGTGAAGTCAAGTGGGCCTTAGAAAGCATCACTATGAACAAAGCTAGTGGAGGTGATGGAATTCCAGTTGAACTATTCCAAATCCTGAGAGATGATGCTGTGAAAGTGCTGCACTCAATATGCCAGCAAATTTGGAAAACTCAGCAGTGGCCACAGGACTGGAAAAGGTCAGTTTTCATTCCAATCCCTAAGAAAGGCAATGCCAAAGAATGCTCAAACTACTGCACAATTGCACTCATCTCACATGCTAGTAAAGCAATGCTCAAAATTCTCCAAGCCAGGCTTCAGCAATATGTGAACTGTGAACTTCCTGATGTTCAAGCTGGTTTTAGAAAAGGCAGAGGAACCAGAGATCAAATTGCCAACATCCGCTGGATCATAGAAAAAGCAAGAGAGTTCCAGAAAAACATCTATTTCTGCTTTATTGACTATGCCAAAGCCTTTGAATTTGTGGATCGCAATAAACTGTGGAAAATTCTGAAAGAGATGGGAATACCAGACTACCTGACCTGCCTCTTGAGAAACCTATATGCAGGTCAGGAAGCAACAGTTAGAAATGGACATGGAACAACAGACTGGTTCTAAATAGGAAAAGGAGTTCTTCAAGGCTGTATATTGTCACCCTGTTTACTTAATTTATATGCAGAGTACATCATGAGAAACGCTGGACTAGAAGAAACACAAGCTGGAATGAAGATTGCTGAGAGAAATATCAATAATCTCAGATGTGCAGATGACACCACCCTTATGGCAGAAAGTGAAGAGGAACTCAAAAGCCTCTTGATGAAAGTGAAAGTGGAGAGTAAAAAAGTTGGCTTAAAGCTCAACATTCAGAATACGAAGATCATGGCATCCAGTCCCACCACTTCATGGGAAATAGAAGGGGAAACAGGGGAAACAGTGTCAGACTTTATTTTTCTGGGCTCCAAAATCACTACAGATGGTGACTTCAGCCATGAAATTAAAAGATGCTTACTGCTTGGAAGGAAAGTTATGACCAACCTAGATAGCATATTCAAAAGTAGAGACATTTCTTTGCCAACAAAGGTCCGTCTAGTCAAGGCTATGGTTTTTCCTGTGGTCATGTATGGATGTGACAGTTGGACTGTGGAGAAGGCTGAGCACCGAAGAATTGATACTTCTGAACTGTGGTGTTGGAGAAGACTCTTGAGAGTCCCTTGGACTGCAAGGAGATCCAACCAGTCCATTCTGAAGGAGATCAGCCCTGGGATTTCTTTGGAAGGAATGATGCTAAAGCTGAAACTCCAGTACCTTGGCCACCTCGTGCGAAGAGTTGACTCATTGGAAAAAACTGTGATGCTGGGAGGGATTGGGGGCAGGAGGAGAAGGGGACAACAGAGGATGAGATGGCTGGATGGCATCAATGACTCGATGGACGTGAGTCTCAGTGAACTTCGGGAGCTGGTGATGGACAGGGAGGCCTGGAGTGCTGCAATTCATGGGGTTGCAGTGAGTGACTGATCTGATCTGATCTGATGCATATATTGTTGACTTATTCTTAATCTCCCTATTATTCTTAATCTCCCTATTAAGAATGTTTGTGAGACATTTTTAAAGGCAAAGCATAATGAGATCATTGGCTAGCTAATGGAGATAATATGAATTTTCTTTTTTTACTATATTTTGAATAAATTCTTTGAACCAAGAATCAGAAGAGCTAAAGTTGGCAGTAAACTATAGGATCCAATGGAAGATTATCTATCCAAATGGTGTGTGTGTACATTTGTGTATGTATCCTAATTGTATTGTCATTTGTTACAAAGTACAATTCAACTGAAGTGATCAAAGAGTACTCAATTTAATGATTAATATTTATGTATTTGAAAAGTATTATGTGAAAGAATGATAAAACCTCCAATTGATAGTATCTTTTATACAGATCCAGTAAAAATAAATTCAGTTTTGAATATTTTAAAGTCTGGATGCTGCTGCGAAGTTGTTTCAGTCGTGTCTGATCAACTCTGTGTGACCCAATAGACGGCAGCTCACCAGGCTCCCCCATCCCTGGGATTCTTCAGGCAAGAACACTGTAGTGGGTTGCCATTTCCTTCTCCAATGCATGAAAGTGAAAAGTGAAAGTGAAGTTGGTCAGTCGTATCTGACTCTTAGTGACCCCATGGACTGAAGCCTACCAGGCTCCTCCACCCATGGGATTTTCCAGGCAAGAGTACTGGAGTGGGGTGCCATTGCCTTCTCCAAAGTCTGGATATTTCTGCCTAAATTTTCTAGTCATTGTTTAATAGCCAGGAATTGTCCTTATCTTGTTCTATTTAGCATTTCAATTTTGGTTATCTAGCTTTCATTAGTAAAGTTAGCCCTACTTTTATTGCTTTGAAATTTGTTGCTGGAAAAAGTTACATGTGGGTATTGATTTTTCTTGATGCAAGTTCTAATTGCTTATTTCCTGCACCAGTTGATATAATTGTTCATTAATGATTTCTTGTTCCTTCTTTGTATCACTCGTTGGTGATTTGTTTCTCCAATAAATTCAAAATAACATGCCTTAAAGTAAAGACCTGAAAGCAATGCTCAGTTTTACCAACTCTGTGTTTTCAAAATCAAGATTTAGATGTAAATAAATGGGAAGAACTGACAAATTATGACTAACTCTTTACATGAAGTAGAATCTTTCTCTCTACCGCCCAAAAAATCTGCTCTTCTCCCTTCTTATACTTTGCTATGCTAAGTCACTTCAGTCGTGTCCGACTCTGTGCGACCCCATAGACGGCAGCCCTGACTAACATTACTATCGGAGAAGGCGATGGCACCCACTCCAGTACTCTTGCCTGGAAAATCCCATGGACGGAGGAGCCTGGTGGGCTGCAGTCCATGGGGTCGCGAAGAGTCGGACACTACTGAGCGACTTCCCTTTCACTTTTCACTTTCATGCATTGGAGAAGGAAATGGCAGCCCACTCCGGTGTTCTTGCCTGGAGAATCCCAGGGATGGGGGAGCCTGGTGGGCTGCCATCTATGGGGTTGCACAGAGTCAGACACGACTGAAGCGACTTAGCAGCAGCAACATTACTATGCCCTCCACAAGGTGAGTGCTACTGAACCCATATAGTTCCGTTCAGTTCAGTTCAGTTCAGTCGCTCAGCTGTGTCCGACTCTTTGTGACCTCAGGAACCCATACAGTAGGGGTATCTTGTGATACATCCTTACTTCTCTTCCTCTGTGAGTCAGAAAAATTCTATGATCTGAGTTTACTAGAAACATAGAGAAAGTCTAAATATGTAGAATTACCTTCTGGAATCATTTCACAGCCTAACTTTCAAAATTATTATTTCCTACAAACAAATAATGATTTGAATTTCAAAGCACAACAGTAAGATAGTAACAGTAGTCATTAGGATATTCTCTTCCTGGATGCATCATCTATTTGATATTTCCAATACTGAGGGAAAGTCCCAGAACTAAATCACTTAGAATGGATAAACAGAAAAATTTGAGGAAACAATTTCAAAATAATTATGACTACTGTACACAAAGAAACATAAAATCAGATGAATATATCACCATGGAAGTGTACAATGTGGTTGTTATGTATTCAAAATATTTTCTTTGATAACTATTAAACTGATAGATAGGGGCTAGAGTCTGCTGAAGGCCTTTTAAAATTATTTTAGATATTTTTCTTTTGATTATTAAGGCCTTCAGTTGTGTTTCCTAATGTTGATAGATTTTTATCTCATATTTATAAAATAGTCCTAAAATCTACTATCAACACACATCTAAATAATAAAAGTGAACAAAATTGGCCAAAGATAGCAAAAAAAACCTTTCTGTATGGTCCTAAAACAATTATTACTAAAATTTTTAAAAGAATGATATTCATATATATTTTATATAGTCAATGAACATTAATTAAATCACTATTACATTGAATTAAAATATGACATACTGTATGATTCCTTTCATATTACATTCTTAAAGTGAGAAAGCTATACTGAAGGAAATTGTATCAGTGGTTGCCAGTGGTTATGTTTGGAGAGAAGGTGTGACTGCAAAAGGTCAATACAACAGAGTCTTGTAGTGATGGGAGCTGTTCTGTATTCTGATTATGGCGTTAGCTACTCAAATCTATGTATCAGTTAAGTTCTATGAATTGTACACTGGAAATTATAAATTTATGATATAGAATAATTTAAATAATCAAATAGTACAGTACAGTATAAGTTCTTGGTTATATTTACTTTTATTTAGGTCACTTATTTTTATATCAATAAGTAGAAGCAAAAATAATCTAAAAATCAGTGAAAAATATGAAAGAGACAGAATCATGATATTTGAGGCAAATACAATTATTTAAAACTTATGAAGTCAAATTGTTACATGCTCAATATTAAAATGCTTGCATGTGTTGTGTGTGTGCGTACATGTATGCGTTGGTGTACAGAGATAATTAAACCTAATCAATCTGTGGCTTTGGCATTTTTCAATTTAAATATAATAAGAGTGATATAAAAAGCAGTTATAATTATAGAAAATTTTGATTTGCTCAAAAATGCATTTAAGATTTGACTACTGGAATATACTCTATGTGTTTTGAGACTGTTTTTATTTCTAGATATTGCAACTGTCCCTTTTATACATAACAAATCTGTGACTACACTAGCTTATTTCAAAACCTAGAAAGAACCACCACATCTTATCTGTGGCAACAGTAGCTCAGAAAGGTACCACTCAACATGTAAACCACAGATGAGCAACATCAACATCATTAGAGAATCTGCTAAAAATGCAGAATCTCAGGCCTCAGCTCAGACATGTTAAATCAGAATCTATATTTAAACAGACAGCCAGTTTTGGCTACATAATGAAATTACAGAATATGGATGTAGGTTAACTTGCAGTTCTATATGTTTGGCAACCAAATAATAAAATGATCATGGCTCTACCTGCAGAACACATTTGTTTCTCTCCATTTACCATGCCAAAACTTTCTTTGAGAAATTGTCATCCTATACAACTTGAGTTAATTCAATGAAAACTATTTAGTGATATCATTTTCACTTATCATATCTTGAAACATTTCTCTGTCAGGCAGCCAGAGTGATCTTTTCTGAAACCAAAAGCTCATGCTATCCTCTGATTAAATACTTCAGAAATTCCCACATACTTCTGTTCTAGTCATCTGATTCTGTCTCACAAATCATCTAACAATGTAGTGATATAAAACAACCATTTCACTATGGTCAGAGATTCTTGGTTCGGAAACTCAAAAAGCATGTAAAATAAATATGCCTATATATTATACATTTTTTATGATATCTAGCCTCCATTTGGGGTGACTGAAACAGCTACATGTGGTCTATGTGGTTGGAGGCTAGAACAATTGGCTCTGCAGCACCCAGTTTTGTGGTAGTTTCAGCACACATGTATCTAGTGCCTGAGCCAGGAGACTGGAAGGACTAAACCATAGGATGGTGTCAGGGTGTTCAGACTTCTGACACTTAACCAAAAGATCCAAGAGAAAATGTTCCCCATGCCCAAGGCAGGCACTGCACAAGTCTCATAGAATTACTTCTTCTATGTTGGTAAAAGGAATCTCAAGGCTGGCCAGATTTAACAGGAGTGGCTGTAAATCTTACCTCATCATCAGAGGATTGTCAAAGAATATCAAGTTTTAAAACTATCAAAGTACACCTTCCTGACAAAATTATCTATGTGTGTGTCTCTGCCACTCCATGAAGTATAGGCCATCAGGCTCTTCTGTCCATGGAAATTTCCAGGCAGGAATACTGGAGGGGATTGCCAGTTCCTACTCCAGGGGATCTTTCCAACCCAAGGACTGAAACTGCATCTCTTGCATCTCTTGCATTGGCAGATGGATTCTTTACCACTGTGCCACTTGGGAAGCCCCCAGTCTTCCCAAATGAAAAATGCATGTGCCCTTCTCCAGAGCTCAAATAGTTGTACTTCTTTGTCTAATAATATCAATAAATGAAGCCCAGAAAAAAAAAAAAAAAGGGATTGAAATGTACAATCTTAGTTTCTGAAAGCATGAAGACTTTTTATAAAATGTCTTTTTTTTTTCAGCCCAAGCTGATAAACTTCTTATAAAAATGTTTTGAGTTTTGTGTTGGAGAAGACTCTTGAGAGTCCCTTGGACTGCAAGGAGATCCAACCAGTCCATTCTGAAGGAGATCAGCCCTGGGATTTCTTTGGAAGGAATGATGCTAAAGCTGAAACTCCAGTACTTTGGCCACCTCGTGCGAAGAATTGACTCATTGGAGAAGACTCTGATACTGGGAGGGATTGGGGGCAGGAGGAGAAGGGGACGACAGAGGATGAGATGGCTGGATGGCATCACTGACTCGATGGACATGAGTCTGAGTGAACTCTGGGAGTTGGTGATAGACAGGGAGGCCTGGCATGCTGCGATTCACGGGGTCACAAAGACTCGGACACGACTGAGTGACTGAACTGAACTGACTGATATATTGCTTAGGCTCCACTCGACAAAAGTCACTTATACAAACCTTTGGAGGTAGTTCCTTCTCCATTTTGATCTCCTTTGAAGCTTCTCTGCAAAACAACCCTTACGATTTGCAAATGCTCTCTTGTTTAGCAAAGTAGATTTTAACAGCATTACAAGAACTTTTGTCTATTTAAAAATAGTTTTGAAACATCACCTGAAATCTTTACAAGGTCTTAAAAAGGGCTTTGTTTATTGGGCATTCATCTTTATCCTGAGAACACATTTTTCTGTTAATACTCTGGATTTGCCATTCACCCTGTGACCAATAAAATGCTAAGATCTATCAGGAATATTTCTTGAATAAGCTAATATAGAACTTCTTTTGTCATGGATAAAATTGTCTATACAGGAAACAAAATATGTAAATTTTTGTATGATATCAGAAGTTATTTGAATATAACCTACGCCTTATAGAATATAAGATGCATAAATATACAACACATAATACATGCAGATATAGTATTTAAAACATAGTTAAATTTTAGGAACTACATGAGGGTTTATACTAATTTGGAAAAAAGAGTCACTACATGTGGAACTTGGAGATAATTGCTGACTGAATGATGTGAAATTACCTGAGGAAAATTTACAATATCAAACCTATGCCAAAAATTCCCTAGTGATTCCTTTTCTTGTTTCAGACACAAACTGGACCTAAACTTAAAATATTCTGGTTTCTCCATTTCAGTGTTTTTAAGTGAATACCTTTATCGCTCTTGGCTTCTGTTATCCAAATCAACCTCAAACCTCATCCTATTTTTATTGAAAGTTGACTCTGTAATGCTTTTATTTTAAACTATACTATATTTAAAGTTTTGATACAAAATTTGAAAATTATTTCTCTGCCATATTTTTATGTGATATACTTTTATGTTTATTCCAACTTGATAGAATTATACAACTTGAAAAACAATGGGCAAAAGAACCATAATGAAAAATATTTCAATGGCGATCTTGATCTTAAGATCTACAACAAATTTACCTTATAAATTTGCATTTAACTTATCTTATTGTCCAAGATTGAGAAACAAATTACTAAGCAAGTAAATCTACTATATTATTTGTATAAAATACTAACACCATTGCTATTCGTAATAGTAGAACTTCTTTCTCAGCCTCACCAAGTTGTAAACATTGAAGGATCTCCACTCAGTAAGGTAAGTGTGATATACACAGTGAATAAATGTTGACCAATTTGACATTGGTTTCTTATTTTCACTCTTCAAAATGTCTGCATTTGATTTTGTTACTGTTATACTGGAAAGACTAGAGGTGTGTATTTTTAGCAGGAAAATAAGTGATGAATTCAAGAAACACTCTAGCTAAAGCACTGGTAGACAGTATGGAAATGAGGCATCGTAAGATGTACCATCTTCCTCTCCTAGATATTGTCATATCTTCCATTTAGTCCAAATTTACCTTCATTTCCATCAGAATAGGAACCCATGCTTTAATCCTCATCTCTAAGTTGGCTATTGGCTGAGTTCCAATCAGGAAGCTTTCTCCAGTAAAACATATTGATTATAGGATTACAAAGATGAATCAGATTTTACAGTCTTTCTTAAGTATAATTCTAAAATACTTTAAGAAAATATAATGAACTAAATAGAACACAAAACTTGTTTACCTGCATAAAAATCAAGGAAGTATGAAAAAAAAAAAGCATTTCTGTAGACTACCATCCTTCTAATGCATTATTTTGTTTAGGCTATATTTTCTTGTTGAATGTAGATACACTTACATATTTCATTTCATTACCAAAATTATCCTTATTAGGAAAATGCTTAAGTATTTAAACTCAGGATGATGAAATAATAAAAGAGATGATGATAAAGCTATCAAATGTCTTCACTGAATTTCATACAAGAATTGAACATTAAGATCTCAAGTGCTTTAGTCAGAGACAACTAGTGTTATCACCATGAAGTATTAACAAAATAATGTCCTTCCCTGAGTTTCAGTCCATGAGTTTTTGAAGGTTTTTCTAAGATAAACTATTTTTTTAACTAAATAAATATGATTAAGTTAACTGAATTTAGTTGTGATTACATAGGCAAGTGAATGCAATGGAGATATAAGTGGAGGATGAGCAAAAAGGAAAGAGAGAAATGCCAGTATGATCTGTTCCTCTTTTATAAATAGGCATTTATAGCTCCAAAGGAACAAAGAAAAGGTAATTAACTGTGGGAGGGCTCTGGAATTTGTATTTTACTGAAAGATATTTCTATAATGAAAACAATTGAAATAATCTAAATATTTTTCAAGTTTTGTTAAAATTAAGAAAGCAATGTTCACAACATTATTTGTTACAATAGAATAATAATTAAAAATTTATGTATCTTCAAGCAAATACAGCAACCATAAAGAATTAGAATTGCTAAGTTTGGGGTATCTCAAGGAACATAATTGCCAAGTAACACCACTCATGATATCATTCAAGAAAAATGGTATTCTGTTTTTGCATATTCCATATGCTTTCCAAAATGTCTAATGCTGTATAAATATAACTAAAAAACATGTTTAATGTTATGGTTTTAAACAGATTATTTAATGTAAATATGTAGTATTAAATTATTTATGATTGTAAGAAATGCAAAATGAGCAGACTGAATGTTGCAAAACACAATTACTGCAATGACTAAATTTTATGACTAAAATCAACAAAAGAGAATACTAGCAAAAAATGAATTAGCTAAATATACTGTGTTTGTATAAAGCTGATTTAATGAAATGCCAGTTCTCATAAAGTCTGAGTTTCATTTGGTTTGTGAATATTAACACATTTGTTTAAAGACTCTAATTATTTAAATATAACATGTATTGGAGAAGGCAATGGAAACCCACTCCAGCACTCTTGCCTGGAAAATACCATGGACGGAGGAGCCTGGTAGGCTGCAGTCCATGGGGTTTCGAAAAGTCGGACACGACTGAGCTACTTCACTTTCACTTTCATGCATTGGAGAAGGAATGGCAACCCACTCCAGTGTTCTTGCCTGGAGAATCCCAGGGACGGGGGAGCCTGGTGGGCTGCCATCTATGGGGTCGCACAGAGTCGGACACAACTGAAGCGACTTAGCAGCAGCAGCAGTGCAGTTCTTAATTTTGTTATTATTACCCTGTAAACTTACAACTGTGTACTTATAAATTTTCATATTCAAAGAGTACACATTTAAGAAACTTTAAAATCTACATAAATACATGTGATTTACAAAAATGGAAAATAAACAAAATTAAACATGGTTATGTATAATGAACAGGAAGAAACAGGATGGGGAGGACATGAATAGAAATTAGACTGCTCTGAATGCACCACATTTTGCAGAAATAATTTTATAGCAGGTGAATGCTTTACATAATAATCACTGAATGTTAAAATTTAAGTTATTTGAGGATGGGGAACACATGTATACCTGTGGCGGATTCATTTTGATATTTGGCAAAACTAATACAATTATGTAAAGTTTAAAAATAAAATAAAATTAAAAAAAAATTTAAGTTATTTGTAAAAAATAGAAAGCTAAATGAAAGAAATAATCCCAACATTTTTGAGCTGTTTCTGCTGCCATTCCTTACAATGAGGAATTACATACATTGACTTTAAGTTCAAAAATTTTATAGCATTTTCCTAGTGAGATACTTCTCTAAGGACCAAAAGACCCTGAAAAAAAGTGAAACAATTAAATCTGGTTATAAAGTAATTAGTGTTATTACTAATATTTTCTTCTGAAACTATTGATAATACATACATGTATACATCAACAGGATGAAGCAAGTAATTCATCATGATGATGTTATTAAGAACTAAGATTTTTACTTTAAGGTAAAATAAATGGAAATATAAAATAAATAACAAGTTTTAAAAAAAATCCTAAATTCTTATTTCAATTTCAAGTATTATTTAAACTTAAATAGTATAGTAATAGACACATATATACTTTCTGATTTTATCCATTAAAATATGTAGAAACAATGATCAATAATTTAGAATGAGCAGCTCATATAGTGGGCTCTAAAGATGATATTCCACTAAGAGCATTTTGTGTGTGTGTGTGTGTGTGTGTGTGTAATTACTAATTTCAGAACTGAGGCAGAAAAAGTACAAAATGAAACTGGAATGCATTGTCATATTAAAGTAAAAGGAAACTATCAAAGACTGATATTATTATGGGAAAAATAAATTCAGAGTAAAGACATGTATAAAAGAGTGAAAGGAAAGTGTTAGTCATTCAATTGAGTCTGGCTCTTTGTGACCCCATGGACTGTAGCCCATGGGGTTCCTCTGTTCATGGACTTCTCCAGGCAAGAATACTTGAGTGGGTAGCCATTCCCTTCTCCAGGTAGTTATCCCGACCCAGGGATTGAACCCAGGTCTCCTGCATTGCAGGCAGATTCTTTACTGTCTGAGTCACCAGGCAAGTCCCAAGTTAAATAAGGGCTAATATGAGCCAATCTGAAGAAGGTTCTACAGCCAGAATTGTATAATTTGAGCACCAATGAACAATATAACTGACATGCATTGAAAAACATCACATATGTTCTTAATGATATAAAAATAAAATTTTAAAATTAAAAAATACAAATCCTATTGCTCTTCATTGGTGAATACCAGAGAATAAATAGATTCTTTTGAAAACTTTATAGTAAATTAAAAAAAAATGAATATTTTACATATAGTTCATGTGTAAACTGTGCTCTCATAAGTTAAACATTTGATGACATGAAATTTCTCATTCTGAAAGTATGCCGCTGAAAAATGAGAAAGAAGTCATGGGGTAAAAAAAAGCACCGTTTGCAACAACGAATGAAATAATGGATCTGGACAATGATCATCACTAACTGCTAACTTCACAAAAGTTACTTTCACATAAGCAATAAAACAAAAACAGGAAACATACACAATCACCTAGGAAGTGGTCTTGCTGAAAAACTGAACCAAAATCTGGTCAAATCTCTAATTCTGAACATCTGTTTATAGTAAAACCAAAAGAGAGAGGAGGGTGCTAAATAACAATCTTGAGTATGCAGTAACTAAAATAAACAATATGGATGAATCTCCTTTGCATTCATTATGTTCAATCATATTCTTTGGGCAAAGTCATATAGCCAAAGCACAAAGGCATCACGCTATAAACTACAATTGGTTCATTGAAGGACACGCATGTTCTAGGAGTAACAGTTCAGTTCAGTCATTCAGTTGTGTCTGACCGACTCTTTGCAACCCCATGAATTGCAGCACGCCAGGCCTCCCTGTCCATCACCGGCTCCTGGAGTTCACTCAAACTCACGTCCATCGAGTCGGTGATGCCATCCAGCCCTCTCATCCTCTGTTGTCCCCTTCTTCTCCTGCTCCCAATCCCTCCCAGCATCAGAGTCTTTTCCAATGAGTCAACTCTTTGCATGAGGTGGCCAAAGTACTGGAGTTTCAGCTTTAGCATCAGTCCTTCAGTTAACTGCAAGTAAATAATATTTTCTACCATATCCATTTCTGGTCACTGCATAATCTTCAGTGGAACTCATTTAGATTTATTTGGATAAATACCATGTCAAGTCTAACATCAGCAAAATATCAAATATCATGGCAGCTACTTATTTAGGAAATGTTATCATCCTAAATATTCCAATGGTTTTCAAAATGGGTGATCATAAAAATCACCTTGTAAGCTGAGATATGATTCTCTGGTGATAGAGAATATTTCAAAAGTTAATAATATTATGTAGATAGCATTGAGAATCTTAACATCTTTTGAGAAGATAAAATGGAGATTTACAAAGGTTATAAATGAGCAAATGTCTCTGAGTTAGGGCTAATTTAAATGTACACATAAAAGAGCATAAAGAATTTAGCAAAAGTAACAAAAATGGTGGGCCTTTAGCCTGTAGTTTTAAAATGCTTCTCAAGTCTGAGTATTAAGTTATAAGTATTTAGACAATAGAAAGTTCTTAAGAAGAATGAAAATCAAAGGAGTTTAGACTTAACTGCAACACTAAAAGATGGAAGACAATGGAATAATACGTATTATATATCAAAAGGAAAGATCTATGATCCAAGAATCATATATTCAGAGAAAACGGTGTTGAAATGTCAGCACAATATGAAGATATTTTGGAAAACCAAGGCATTTGAAATAACATAATCCAATGTAAATGCTAAAGAAATCACAGTAAATAAATGAACAGCTTTACAGAGCATTATTGTAAGAAACTGGCCTAGATCTAAGTGAGGACATAGATACAAGCAGGAATGGGATTGATTTCTTGAGTTGCAAAGATTCTTTTGACTTTTATCAAATTTTCTGTAGTTCAGTAAGGAATAAAAAGCCATGTATATAGATACAAGAATAAACAGTGTTTGCTTTCACAGGAAATGTTTTAATATTGAAAATTCTACCCCAAATATTTTGAGACACCAGCTAATGTGAAACGTTTGTAGTGTATTAGATGTGTGCTCAAACTAAACTGCTTTCCTACCATTTTCATTGGAAAATTATTTTTTTCTTAATGGCTGGAAGTTTGTTTTTGTTTTTTTCTTTTTTTTAATGCTAAAGGAGAAAGTTGTTGGAGGCAAGTCCATCTTTTACTGTGTAACATAATTCAAGTAACTGTAACTAGTTCAGAGATTAGTATAATATGCAATTACTTATGGAACAGATCCAAATTGTGTACCTAGCTACAAGAAATTAGATGAGAGCACTAATTGGGAAAAGAATGGCTACACACAAAATGAAGAATTGATGCCTTCAAATTGTGGTGCTGGAGAAGACTTGAGAGTCCCCTGGACAGCAAGGAGATCAAACCAGTCATTCCTAAAGAAAATCAACCATGAATATTCATTGGAAGGACTGATTCTGAAGCTGAAGCTCCAAAACTTTGGCCAATGGATGCAAAGAGCCAACTCAGTGGAAAAGGCCTTGATGCCAGGAAAGAATGAAAGCAAAAAGAGAAAGGGACAGCTGAGGATGAGATGGTTAGATGGCATCACCAACTCAATGGACATGAGCAAAGTTCAGGAGAGAGCAAAGGACAGGGAAGCGTGGCATGCTGCAGTCTGTTGGGTCACAAAAAGTCAGACAGAACTTAGGGACTGAACAATAGCAACAAAACAGAATGAAAAGTAAACCACTGGAGCATAAAATGACTATAACAAACTAAGTCCATGCCTCCAGGGATGGAAAAAATCCAGTTGTGGGAAACCAGTTCCTCAAGTAAACACTCGAGTAGGTCCAGACTACTGTGGAATCACGAAGAGGAAGTGAGTACCACCTATTTGGGTTGAGCCTCTGGCGGATCCTCACAAGGAGATGGAGTCACAGCCAGATGTGTCTCAGACTAATGGTCCCAGCTCACCCATATGTATGGTTCCTGGAGTCTCTTATCCCAGGACCAGATGATCAGCTTGGGAGGGGGAGGATTTCTAATGTCCTCAGGTTGGCCTGGCAGGAGATCTCCAAAAGTTGCAATTTGGGAGGAAAATTTTTAGTCATCTCAGTTAGTTTTTCAGGAGACTCCCCCAAAACGTGTGTCTCTTTTTATCACATGCTCAGATCAATCTTGGCTGGGTTACGGCAATAGCTAACAGTGAAACCTATAAGGTATGGAGTCAGTCGCCAGTCAAGGCTTTATTTCATGTTTGATGGGGCTGACACTTTGCCTCAAAGGGTTCCTTCCTGTTTTATTATGTATGAATTTCTGTTATTTATGAGATTTATTATATGTATGTGTATGTATATATGTATACACACATACATATATATATAATAAATCAGATCCGATCAGATCAGATCAGTCGCTCAGTCGTGTCCAACTCTTTGTGACCCCATGAATCACAGCATGCCAGGCCTCCCTGTCCGTCACCAACTCCCGGAGTTCACTGAGACTCACGTCCATCGAGTCAGTGATGCCATCCAGCCATCTCATTCTCTGGCGTCCCCTTCTCCTCCTGCCCCCAATCCCTCCCAGCATCAGGGTCTTTTCCAATGAATCAACTCTTCGCATGAGGTGGCCAAAGTATTGGCGTTTCAGCTTTAGCATCATTCCTTCCAAAGAAATCCCAGGGCTGATCCCCTTCAGAATGGACTGGTTGGATCTCCTTGCAGTCCAAGGGACTCTCAAGATTCTTCTCCATCAGTATGTGTGTGTGTGTTTATGTGTATATATATGAATCACATCAAGAAATTACACACTAACAAAAAACAAGTATAGACTTTTCTGTAATTATGAGTATTTCATAAAACACAAACACCAATATTCAGTGACAGTAAAAAATGACTAAGAATCTGTATGATATTAGGCAATATTTTGTATTTTTTGCTTGCTTTTTATTCAATTTGGCATATGGCAAATAATATGAAAGAGAAATAAGAGGCAGGAGGGAAAAAAGATCATTGATTATATCCAAATCCTAAAAGTATAAGATTAAATCATTAAGCTAAAAATATAATTAAAATAGAATTGTCTATGTGTTATGTAATGCAGACATACTCGATGAATTCCTATCATAGCTATCTTTGAGAACTCTGAGCAGATTCCTGTGAGGAATTATTAACCCACAGTGACAGGTGCAAGCGACCAATGAGCATCAGAAAGAGAATTCAAACCAGCAGCAAAGAAACTCTGCAATGTACCACAGATTTAAGAAATATATTTCTTTCTATTGATATATCCAAACTGACTTTCTCAATCAAATCTTTCCATTCTGCCACTCTCATAAGCCCCATTTATAAGATTTACTTCCATTTTATGTTTCAAGCTAAGATGACAAAAGTATTTACAGAGTGATTTTTCATAACACTACCACTAGAAAAAGAACATTAGATCTACTCTCAAATGTGTGTACAATTTCATGATGAGATATTTAAAATCTTTAGAAACACACGTCTGTTACTTTTCTAACATGGAAGACATATTTTTCCTAAAGCGTCATATTATAGCTGCCACTATTTTACAATCTAGTTATAGTATAAACATGACTTATGAGACACTAGGGCAAGAGTTCTCAGTAAACTTTTCTGACTTTCTGATAAGCCCTAGAAACTATCATTTAAAAATATTAGAAAATAAAAGTATTTCTGTTGAAAATGGATAAAAACAATAATTGTTTAGGAGTCTCTGAATTATTTATTTTAACTCATTCTCATCACTGATAATTTATTATATTTCATTTATGGGATTCCCTGGTAGCTCAGCTGGTAAAGAATCCACCTGCAATGCAGGAGATCCCGGTTCCATTCCTGGGTCTGGAAGATCTGCTGGAGAAGGGATAGGAACCCACTCCAGTATTCTTGGGCCTCCCTGGTGGCTCAGCTGGTAAAGAATACACCTGCAATGTGGGAGACCTGGGTCAGATCCCTGAGTTGGGAAGATCCCCTGGAGAAGGGAACAGATACCCACTCCAGTATTCTGGCCTGGAGAATTCCATGGACTGCATAGTTCATGGGGCCACAAAGAGTCAAACACTCAGTCACTCATTCTCATCACTGATAATTTATTATATTTCATTTAAATGCACTTAGTGCATTTAAGCTTCCTCCCTGTTTTTTCATGGCTTGATAATGCATGTTATTTTTAGTGCTGAATAATATGTCATGGTCTGGATGCACCACAGTTTATTTATTCATTCACCTACTGAAGGACCACTTAGTTGTTTGCAAGTTTGGGCTATTAGAAATAAAGTTACTATAAATATCCATGTGCAGGGCTTTCTGTGGAACTAAACTTTAAATTTCTTTGGGTGAGTACCAAAAAGTGTGGTTGCTGAATCATATGGTAAGAATATGTGTAGATTTGTAGTGAACACCAACAATTTTTCTTTACTTCTTTTTCAATGTATTTTTACTACAATTTTTAGGCAATTGTGGTGAGTTGAGTAAAACTAAAGCAACATTTAAATTGTTAATACACCAACAAACAAATGAAGTGTAATGTCAGGGGACTTTGGACAAGCCTGCCTGTGGTGGACTAGGTGATATGTGATGATGCTTTATCATGTGATGATGCTTCCTTTTCTGTGTGTATAAACAGCTTATGAAAGCAATATGTTTAATGACTGGTCATTACCTAAGTGTTTCTTGAAAAGAAAAGCAATTTTTTGGAAAAGCCTTTCTGATAGATACTTGATTCTGGAAGTTTAGATTTTGTTTCATTTATTATTTTATAAATTAATTTTTAATCAATTTGAGGATGGAAAAGAAAATGGAATCTTCTTCATATATGTCCAATATTCTCTTAACAAAAGCCTTTAATCCATAACAATCATTTCAATTGAGAGTTAGTTATTTTCCTAAAATGGCCTTTTAAAGACAGATTGGAATTTCCAAAAAAGCATTTTAGAAATATGTAGATTTAATTTACTTAGTGAATTAGAGTAGGAAGGATTCATGAAACAAAAGGCAAAAATGACATTAAATGATTTTTATCATGAATATTAATATTATGCAGGAAATAGTACCTATTCATCAATGACACATCACTAGAGTTAATTTTTAACTCTAGAATATTTTATCTCAAAATTATTAGTGAAAACTCATCAACTTTTCCTAACAATATTTATATTAGTTTCATTCAGAAATACAGCAGTCATTTCTATAAACAAATTTTTGACAAGGAAGCCCCTCAGAATTTTAATTTATAATCTTATAAATTCTCAATTTCTTATTTTCTCAAAAAAAAAAAACAGATTGGTATGATCAGTTTGGTAACAATGAATATGACTTTGTAGTAATTACTGCTGTAATTTAATCAACATTATTTTGCAATTATAGAAATCTGTGAAAATTAGTAACCCTGCTTATCATTAAAAATCATGTTATTAGCAACTTGTATCTTATCTAGATACAGTTGAAACACTGTATACAGAAGTTATTTCCAGTCTACATTAACGATACTGTTTTTTAAAGAGAACATGTGGTTCAGATTCCACTTTTTCAGCTAGCACCTTAACTCAAGTTGGATTTCCTGTTCTTTTTGCTCCTTAGTTCTTATTTCTAGATCCTCACTTTCCTATAGTAGAAGCTTTTTATTTTTTCACTCGTGATTCCAAAGATATTAAATTTACCTCTTAATGGAGTACATCATTGTGGGTCATTTGTTTTATTTTGTTTAGGCTCTCAGGAGAAGCATTTGATCATGGACTACGTCACTGAAACTGACTATGGTTGAAATGGTTTGTGTAAGACAGGCTAAGAATAGAACATATTAACAGGTGAATTTTCTAAAATTTTTTAAGACATTAACTTAATAAAACAATATAGAAGGTTTTATTATTTCTATTTCAGGTGGTATTTATGATATACTTTGCAAGTTTGGTGAAAAAAAATGAGTCTTAATAAAAGGTAAATTGGAAATACAAACTAGTCATGTACTAAAAGACTGTTTTACTTGCTGACTTTCTAGATAAATCGAAGGCCTATGGAAACAAACTGCAAGAGCAAGCTGAGTGCAATACAGTGCTGTTCCTTTTGTTAAAACAGTAGTCCTGGCTTGTTAATATTGGAGAGAATGGTATCTGGCAAGCTGACCAGTCAAGCAATGAAGAAAAATGACTCAATATATTTAAAAAATCTGTGCAGTTTCTCCCCAATTATTTTTTTAATGTGCCTTTTGACAACTCATCAGGAGTGAAAGTTAGCAGACTTTACTTTGTAACCATCACATTTTGCATCCTGTCAAGAGATGAGTAGCCTGGTTCTGAAAAGGAGTACAGTGAAGAAAAAGGTTTGCCAGGGAGAATTTATGATGACAGGGCATGTATTATTCTGACAGAAAGCAAATGTGAAAGGTGGTTTGAATCAGAATTAAAATGTCTTCTTAGTGCGTATGGGCAACATGAACTACTCTTGGAAACAGAATATGAATAAAAGGAAAACCATGCTTTACCCACCTCATTATCTAGTGTCTCACCCTACATAACAATATGATTGTTTGTATATAAATTATAACAATATATAATCTGTTACAAATATATATAACTGTAAACTATAGAAAATAGAAAAAAGTTTCTAAATAATATTTGTATTACATTATTATTTATGAGTGAAAAGTTGGATGAAATCTAAAATTTTGGATTAAAAATGAGAGAAATATAAAGTAAATAATTGTTAAATAGTTATTGCATATGTTTGGAGAAAAGAACCAAAAAAAAAAAAAAAAAAGTGTCCTCTGAAAATCCTAAGCCGGGAGTGTCATCACCAAAGTCACAACATATGCCATTCCTGATTGCTTCCCGTCACAGGAAAAGTAACTGACAACTATTCAAGAGCAAGACACAGCTGAGAGAGTCCTGAAAGATAGAGGTGATTGTAGCACCTCCTGGTACCACAGAGGCAAAGGCAGACTGCATGAAAATGAAAAATGTGAGAGAAGTAGCTACATGTTAATGGCTGTTCCCAGCCCAGCACAGCACCATGCAGAGAGGTGTCCCCTGAGCCTCTGGTTCCTCCAGTGAAAATGAAAACCAAGGAGACAACTAGCACTCTATCACTGTGGGTGGCTTTATAGGATCCTCTTCTTTGACCTCACACCATGGAGATTTCAGGAAATGCTGGGAACCTGAATGTGAGAAAAGAGGGGGATGGACCTCTGCAACCAACATGGGAATCCTGGCTGAGAGAGTTCATACCTGCAGTGGACACAGCCGGATAGGGAAGGGAGGGTGACACAAATCTCAGGGCTCAGTAGTAACCTAGATGGGTGAGACAGGGTGTAATGTAGAAGGGAGGGTCAGCAGTCTGGGGGATGTATGTATACATATAGCTGATTCACTGTTACACAGCAGAAACTGAGACAATGTTGTAAAGCAATTATACTCCAGTTAAGAAAAAAAGAAGAGCAGAAACAAATACTGGCATGGATGTAGAAAAGCGAACCTTTGTGCACTATGGGTGGGATTGTAAATTGGTATAACTGCTATGGAAAATATTATGGAATATCCTCAAAAAATAAAAGATAGAACAACCATATGAGCCCACAATTTCACTTCTTATATTGTACCTAAAGGAAAGGAAAACACCAACTTGAAAAAATATCTGTGCCCCCATGTTCACAGCATTATTTATAACAGCCAAAACATGGAAACATCCTAAAAGTCCACTAGTAGTTGAAAGAAAAACAAAAATGTTGTGGTATATATGTCTATTATCTGCCTCAAAAAATGAGGAAACACAACCATCTGAGATAACAAGGATGAAACGTGAAGGCATTACACTAACAGAAATGTCATAGAAAGGCAAATACTGTATGATCTCATTTTTATGAGGAATCTAAAACAAAAATAAAAACAAAAACCCCAAAAGCATAGAAAAAGAGGTCAGATTTGTGGTTATCAAAGGCAGAGGGAAGGGGGAGGATGAATTGAGGAAAGGTGTCCAAAGTACAAACTTCTAGTTATAAGATAAATAAATATTAGGGAGTAATGTACATCATCATAATGATAATTAACACTGCTGTGTGATACACAGGAAAGTGGCTAAGAGAGTACATCCCATCAGTTCTCATCACAAGGAGAATTATTTTCTTTTTTCCTTTATTTTGTTCTTATTGTATCTATATGAAAAGACGGCTATTAGTTAAAACTGTTGTAATCATTTCATAATATTTGCAGATAAAACCATCATACTGTATGCCTTGCATTTATACAATGTTGCATATCAATTATTTCTCAATGAAACTGGAAAAAAAGCATAATTAAAATAAATTTATTTTAAGAATTAATACTTCATGGAATAAAAGACATATATGTGTGTGGAGATAGATAAAAAGAGAGAAATTAGAAAACCAG
The DNA here is from genome assembly GCF_019923935.1 of Bubalus bubalis. Lineage (NCBI taxonomy): Eukaryota > Metazoa > Chordata > Mammalia > Artiodactyla > Bovidae > Bubalus > Bubalus bubalis. The sequence continues at coordinate 64,365,152 of NC_059161.1, read as the reverse complement.
TGAAAATAAGCTATCAATGTTTCAATGAAAATATGCTCCCACCTTTGGGAAGAAGGTGGCCCATTTAACTCTAGCCATTTTCTTTTCTTTTTTACTCAAAGAATAGTCATTTCCCCGAGAGAGAGTATTTGAATGTTTCAGCTGATTCATGAAACCAAAGACAGTCTGAGGGGAAGAGAGCAGGCTGTCATTTTGATGGACAATTCCATCAAGACTGTAAACAAATAGGTTTTGCACCATCTTGGTTCATTTCCAAGGCAAACCATTCAACATCACAGTAATCCAAGTCTATGTCCCAATGACTAAGCCAAAGAAGCTGAAGTCTAATAGTTCTATGATGACCTTCTAGAACTAAAACCAAAAGGAGATGTTCTTTTCATCATAGGGGACTGGAATGCAAAAGTAGGAGGTCAAGAGATACTTGGAGTAACAGGCAAGTTTGGATGGGGAGTACAAAGTGAAGCAGGTGTACAAAGTAAAGCAGGTGTATAAAGTGACTTTTGTCAAGATAACACACTGTCATAGCAAACAGCCTTTTTTAACAACTCAAGCCATGACTCTACACATGGATGCTGCCAGACGGTCAATATTGAAATCAGATTGATTATATATTCTTTGCAGGTGAAGATGGAGAATTTCAATAGAGTCAGCAAAAACAAGATCTGAAGCTTACTGTGGCTCAGATCATGAGAATATTTACTGCAAAATTCAGACTTAAATTGAAGAAAGTAAGGAAAACCACTAGGCCACTTAGGTATGACCTAAATCAAATCCCTTATGATGACTCAGATGGTAAAGAATCTGCCTGCAATGCAGGAGACCCAGGTTCAAATCCTTGGTCAGGAAGATACCCTGGGAAACGGAATGGCAACAAACTCTAGTATTTTTGCCTGGAGAATCCCATGGACAGAGAGCCTGGCAGGGTACTGTCCATGGGGTCACAATGAATCGGACATGACTGACTGACAACATAACTACTCCTATGATTATACAGTGGAAGTGGCAAATAGATTCAAGTGATTAGGTCTGATAAACAGAGGGCCCAAAGAACTATGGATGGAGGTTTGCAACACTGTACAGGAGGCAGTGATCAAAACCATCCCAAAGAAACAGAAATGCAAGAAGGCAAAATGGTTGTCTGAGGAGGCCTTGCAAACTGCTAAGAAAAGAAGTGAAAGGCAAAAGATAAAGGGAAAGATATACCCAACTGAATGTGAGTTCCGAAGAATATTGAGGAGAGACAAGAACAAGTGAACAATGCAAGGAAATACAGGGAAACGATAGAATGGGAAAGACTAGAGATCTCTTTAAGAAAATTAGAGAGACCAAGGGAACATTCCATGCAAAGATGGACACAAGGAAATAAACAGCAAGGACCTAATATAAGCACAAGAGATTAAGAAGAGATAGCAAGAATACACAGAAGAACTGTACAAAAAAGTTCTTATGACCTGGATAACCACAATGGTGTGATCACTCACCTAGAGCCAGACATCCTGGAGTGTGAAGTCAAGTGGGCCTTAGGAAGAATTACTATGGGAAAAAAAAAAAAAAAAAAAAAAAAAACCAAAAAACTAAAAGGTGATTGAATTCCAGCTGAGGTATTTCAAATCCTAAAAGATAATCCTGTTAAAGTCTTCCACTCAATATTTGAGCAAATTTGGAAAACTCAGAAATGGCCACGGGATTGTAAAAGCTCAGTTTCCATTCCAATCCCAAAGAAAGGCAATGCCAAAGAATGTTCCAATTACCGTACAACTGCTTCCATTTCACATGCTATCAAAGTAATTCTCAAAATCCTTCAAGCTAGGCTTCAACAGTATGTGAAGCAAGAAATTCCAGATGTTCAAACTGTATTTGAAGAGGCAGAGGAACCAAAGCTTAAATTGCCAACATATGTTGGATCAAAGAAAAAGCAAAAGGATTCCATACAAACATCTACTTCTACTTTACTGACTATGCTAATGCCTTTTACTGTGTGGATTACAAAAAGCAAACAAACAAACAAAAAAAAATGGTAGATTTAAGAGATGGGAATACCAGACCACTTTACCTGCCTCCTGAGAAACCTGTATGCAGTCCGAGAAGCAACTTACAACTGAATATGGAACAATGAACAGGCTTAAAATTGGGAAAGGAGTACATCAAGGTTATATATTGGCACCCTGCGATAACTTACATGAACAGTATCAGATTCATGATCTCAGAAGAAGAAGATTTAGGTTTGGGAACAGGGACCAGGCTTAATCACTCAAGAGCTATTGTGTAGCAGAGTTTTCATTTCAGTTCAGTTCAGTTGCTCATCTGCATCCGACTTTTTACGACCCCATGGACTGCAGCATGCCAGGCTTCCCTGTCCATCACCAACTCCTGGAGTTTACTCAAACTCATGTCTATTGAGTCAGTGATGCCATCCAACCATCTCATCCTCGGTCGTCCCCTTCTCCTCCCATCTTCAATCTTTCCTGGCATCTGGGTCTTTATGAGTCAGTTCTTCATATCAGGTGGCCAAAGTATTGGAGTTTCAGCTTCAGCTTCAGTCCTTACAATGAATATTCAGGAATGACTTCCTTTAGGATTGACTTGTTGGATCTCCTTGCAGTCTAAGGGACTCTCAAGAGTTCTCTCCAACACCACAGTTCAAAAGCATCAATTCTTTAGCACTCAGCATTCTTTATAGTCCAACTGTCATATCCATACATGACTACTGTCTAGCCTTGACTAGACAGACCTTGGCCAGCCAAATAATGTCTCTGCTTTTTAATATGCTGTCTAGTTTGGTCATAACTATCCTTCTAAGGAGTAAGCATCTTTTAATTTCATGGCTGCAGTCACCATCTGCAGTGATTCTAGAGCCCAAGAAAATAGCCTGTCACTGTTTCCATTGTTTCTCCATCTATTTGCCATGAAGTGATGGGACTGGATGCCATGATCTTAGTTTTCAGAATGTTGCATTTAAGACAACTTTCTCACTCTCCTCTTTCACTTTCATCAAGAGGCTCTTTAGTTCTTTGCTTTCTGCCATAGGGTGGTATCATCTGCATATTGGAGGTTATTGATATTTCTCCCGGGAGTCTTGATTCCAGATTGTGCTTCATCCAGCCTGGCATTTTGCATGATGTGCTCTGCATATAAGTTAAATAAGCAGGGTGACAATATACAGCCTTGATGTACTCCTTTCCCTATTTGGAACCAGTCTGTTGTTCCATGTCTAGTTCTAACTGTTGCTTCCTGACCTGCATACAGATTTCTCAAGAGGCAAGTCAGGTGGTCTGATATTTCCATCTCTTTCAGAATTTTCCACAGTTTGTGGTGATCCACACAGTCAAAGGCTTTGGCATAGTCAAGAAAGCAGAAATCGATGTTTTTCTGGAACTCTTCTGCTTTTTCGATAATCCAATGAATGTTGGCGATTTGAACTCTGGTTCTTCTGCCTTTTCTAAAACCACAGTCACAGAAAACTAACCAATCTGATCACATGGACCACAGCCTTGTCTAACTCAGTGAAACAATGAGCCATGCTGTGCAGGGCCACCCAAGACGGATGGGTCATGGTGGAGATTTCTGACAATATGTGGTACACTGGAGAAGGGAATGGCAAACCACTTCAGTATTCTTGCCTTGAAAATCCCATGAACAGTATGAAAAGGCAAAAAGATAGGACACTGAAAGATGAACTACCCAGGTCGGTAGGTGCCCAATATACTATTAGAGATCAGTGAAGAAATAACTCCAGAAAGAATGAAGAGATGGAGCCAAAGTAAAAACAACACCCATCCCACAACACCGATCAGATCCATTGTGGATCTGACTGGTAAAATAAGCAAAGTCCGATGCTGTAAAGAGCAATATTGCATAGGAACCTGGCATGTTAGGTCCATGAATCTAGGCAAATTGGAGATGGCAAGAGTGAACGTCGACATTCTAGGAATCAGCGAACTCAAATGGACTGGAATGGGTGAATTTAACTCAGATGACCATTATATCTACTACTGCGGGCAAGAATACCTTAGAAGAAATGGAGTAGCCATCATGGTCAACAAAAGAGTCTGAAATGCAGTACTTGGATGCAATCTCAAAAACGACAGAATGATCTCTGTTTCCAAGGCAAACCATTCAATATCACAGTTATCCAAGAAGCTGAAATTGAATGGTTCTATGAAGACCTACAAGAACTTCTAGAAATGTCACCCAAAAAAGATGTCTTTTTCATTACAGGGGACTGGAATCCAAAAGTGGAGTTTTATTAAAGTATAAGGTACAGAGAAAGCTTCTGACAGACATCAGAAGTGGGATGGAGAGTGCCCCCCTTGCTAGTGTTAGCAAGGGAGGTATATACTTTTTAAATTAGTTATTACAATAAATCAAAAGAATGTCTCAAGTTTGTGAAAGTTTTACCAGACCCACTCCCACAATTTACATTTTAGGAAAACAGGATTAGAATTTAACAATAGAAAGATCTTACCAGACCCACTCCCATATTATACATTCTAAAATATCAGGATTAGTCAGAAGGTTTCAGGAAGGAGAACCTGCCCTCAGATTACACTGTTGTTATATAACCCCTAGTACAGAGTTTAGACTGAGTTGTTTATTGTGTAATCATCAGTTCCAGGCTTAAAGAAACACACACACACACACACACACACATACATTTTATGTAACTAAGACTAAGGAATGTAGAAAAAAAAGAAAGTTTGTCCTTTCCTCCTCCTTGAGAATTCCAGACCCTATCTCCTCCTCAAAACCCCAGACCCCTTTCTCCTCCTCAGGACCCCCAGACTTCTTATCAACCTGCCTGAGAACTGACTCTCTCGCCTGCTTATTTAACTTACAGGCAGAGTACATTGTGCGAAATGCCAGGCTGGATGAAGCACAAGCTGGAATCAAGATTGTTGGGAGAAATATCAATAACCTCAGATATGCAGATGACAATATAATAAAGACAGAAAGTGAAGCCTCCTGATTAAGGTGAAAGAGAAGAGCATAAAAGCTTGCTTAAAACTCAACATTAAAAAACTAAGATCATGGCATCTGGTCCCATCACTTCATGGCAAATGGATGGGGAAAAATTGGAAACAGTGGCAGATTTTATTTTCTTGGGCTCCAAAATTACTGCAGATGGTTACTGCAGCCATGAAATTGAAAGATGCTTGCTCTCTGGAAGAAAAGATATTACAAACCCGCTGCTGCTGCTGCTGCTAAGTCGCTTCAGTCGTGTCCGACTCTGTGTGACTAGACAGCGTATTAAAAAGCTGAGACGTCACTTTGCTGACAAAGATCCATATAGTCAAAGCTATGGTTTTAGAAATAGTCATGTACAGATGTGAGAGATAAATCATAAAGAAGGCTGAGTGCTGAAGAATTGATGCTTTTGAACTGTGGTGTTAGAGAAGACTCTTCAGAGTCCCTTGGAGAGCAAGGAGATCAAACCGGTCAATCCTAAATGAAATCAATCCTGAATATTCACTGGAAGGACTGATACTGAAGCTGAAGCTGCAATACTTTGACTACCTGATATGAAGTGGTGATTCACTGGAAAAGACTCTCAAGCTTGTAAAGATTGAAGGCAGGAGGAGAAAGGGGCAACAAAAGATGAGATGGTTGGATGGCATCATAAACTTAATGGATATGAGTTTGAGCAAACTCCAGGAGACAGTGAAGGACAAGGAAGCCTGATGAGCTCCAGTCCATGGGGTCACAAACAGTGGGCTCCATGGGGTCTAAATGACTTAGTGAGTGTACAACAAAAACAACTTTAGGGGTACTCCTAGAAAAAAGAATTAGGAAAGATGTCTGGGTTGGCAAAAATAAGAATATAATGTACATATTAAAATATAAAGAATACAGTACTAAATTATAGGACTTTTCTCGTGGCTCAGACGGTAAAGCATCTGCCTATAATGCAGGAGACCTGGGTTCAATCCCTGGGTTGGGAAGATCTCCTGGAGAAGGAAATGGCAACCCACTCCAGTATTCTTGCCTGGAAAATCCCATGGATGGACGAGCCTGATAGGCTACAGTCCATAGGGTAAGTCCCCTACATATGTACCTTCAAGTTGGGAACTTTCAAAGATGCAAATGTACTCTTTTATATTAGCTGTTGTACTATACTACTGTACTTTTCAAGGTACTGTACTGTACTACTTAAAATGCTTTTTTTTTTTTTATGTATTATTTGTGTGAAAAGTTTTATAAACCAACTACAGTACTACATAGCTAAATGCAACTGCATTAGTTGGATACCTAGGCTAACTATATTGAACTTACAAAAATTAGATTTATGAATCAGCTCTTGGAATGAAACTCATTTGTATGCAGGGGACTTACTGTAATAATTTAGTATCGTGGTATGCGCAATGAGCTAAAGCTACAAGTTGATAAACTAAGATTTTTGGTAAACTACTGGAGTTACACAGACTTCCACATAGAATAATAAATTGTTTTCTAAGAGTTTAAATATCAGATGGTACAGTATCATTTTTCACAATTTAGTGAAATCTCTCATAACTAGGAAAGTTCAAACAGGTGGGTGACAATAAATTATTTATAATAGCTAATACTTTAAAAATTCTAAATATATACTAAAGGGAAAGAAAGAGAAGTTGCTGAGTCATGTCTGACTCTTTGCGACCCCATGGCCTGTAGCCCACCATACTCCTCCATCCATGGAATTCTCCAGGCAAGAATACTGGAGTGGTTTGCCATTTCCTTATAAAGCATAGCAAACAGCACATAAAGCTATCTGATATCCTTAGTCAATATTGTTATCATTATAATTATTATCATAAAAACAAAGTAGATTAAAATTTTTAGAATAAATTCTGGGTTTCTCTCTCACAATTTGCCATATCAGATATTTTATAAAATGTGAAGCCTACCTGTTTGTCTTAAGGAAGTTGTATTCTCTCACATTTTTTATAATTTATCATTTAGTTGATTTAGTATTATAGTTATATACATAAATCTGTGATGAACTCAAATATTAAAGTTATTTTTATTCTTCTTAATGAATCAATTTTATTTTTAAATAATGTTGAAAAACAAACAAATTATTGATTTAAAAGTTTGAGGGCTTTCCTTAGGTTCTTGTGTATCATAGATAAGAACAACTTTAAAGACAACTTTAAAAAATCTTTATGTTTTATACAACATATGTATACACGTATATGGTGCTATACCAGGCTTGGACTACGTATTTAAATTCTCAAAGCCTCAGAAAATATTTTTCAAAATTCGTCAAATATTTTAAGAACTTTTTAAAATGTATAATATATATATCAAATTTAAAACTCACTCATATTTAATGTAAAAGTACATACCTGATTATAAAAAAACCCAAAGATTTTCAAGAGTATCTGTAACATTAAATATGTTAATACATCATAAAAATACTTCAACTAAGGATTAAGACTTGCTAGACACAAAGAACACTGGATAATTACTTTTCAAATTCTAAATAAAATAAATTTGCAAGAGATAAGCATATAAGAAAGCATTTGTTCAATTACTGAATTCACTTTAGAAAACTGAAGACAGATTGTTTTTTCAGTATATTCTCTGGCTTTTGAAGAAAACTGAATTGTCATGGCATCATATTTGTATTGGTTGTATTTGTAACGAGTTATCTGTGTGAAACATACATCCTATGGCAGATCATCACAAGATGGAAACTGCTGACTTCACCATCAAAGAGAAGAAAGTTATTTTCCAAAGTTCTTGTTGCTTTGACAGCAAAGCCCACTTCATGGCACCTGGGCAGTTACATGGGACTCTATTGTCAGAAAGGCCCCATGCTTGGTTTAAAGCTTGGTTATCACTGTCTTGAGATGATAATTTTTTAATTTAAGTTATTTTTAATTAGAGAGTGATTGCTTTACACTATTGTGTTGGTTTCTGCCATATATCAACATGAATCAGCCATAAGTATACATCAGTTCCCTCCTCTTGAGCGTCCTTCCCACCTCACACTCATCCCACCCCTCTAGGCTGTCACAGAGCACCTAATCTGAACTCCTTGTGTCTGGCTATATAAGTTTACACATGGTAATGTATATGTTTCAGTGCTACATTTTGAATTGAAAATATAATATTTGAACAAGTGTCCTCACAATTTATATTGCTGGTCCTGATTGATAGTATTGGATGTGCTATATGTAGATGTATTTTAAAATTCAAATGACATGTATCATTTCAATTTTGAAATGCAGAAAAAGCAGAAAAAAATCAATTTTAAAACAGAGCGAATTATTAAATATAGTTTTTGGAAAACAGCCATTGGTAAAATTATATATTCATATACTTTAATCTGAACACTGCTTCAAACCATATGATTATAAAAATTTATAGAAGAGATTTTTATAGTATTCTAACATCCAAATATGTATCTGATTTGTGCTTGATTAGAAGGAAAAGCATAACTTCTTTAATTACCTAAGGGAACACATGTGTTGTAGGAAAAATTAGCTATTGATATTTAAGACTAAGAAATAATTACTTATTTATGATACTAAGTCGATCCTCATGAGAAGCAGAATATGTAAATACACTTTTTTTTGTTTAAAAAATAGGTTTTATTGTTTATACATGCTTTGGAAAGAGTGATATTGATGATTATTTTAGAGCTGTAATGACATAGGCAAAAAAGTCATAAGATATCGGAGGGCATGTAAAAAGGGAAAAGTATTCGAGCAAGCAAATTGATAAATCTACATGTGCATGCTTTATAATATAGGAATTACCTTTTAAAGGTTTCTCATTTACTCATGTATATGAACATTACACGTTTTCTGTCATAGTCACAAGCTGTCATTTCCACATTGGTCAACCTCTATATTCTATTTTCAGATGGGCTTAAATCTTTTGAAAATAGTATTCAGGCAAATGGGCTTCTTACTTGTTTTTGCCTTCTCTGAAAATAGCTGTCTTAATACACCTCATCAGGTGCAATTCAGCCAATGTGGGTACCTTCATAAATATAACTAGAATGGTTCTTAAACTGCTGATGTTGCCATGATAAACTGTGTAGTGATAAACAGTGAAACCATGTTACAGCATAAGAACTAAATACATTTTACCATGCTGCTGCTGCTGCTAGGTCACTTCAGTCGTGTCCGACTCTGTGCAACCCCATAGATGGCAGCCCATCAGGCTCCCCCGTCCCTGGGATTCTCCAGGCAAGAACACTGGAGTGGGTTGGCATTTCCTTCTCTAATGCATGAAAGTGAAAAGTGAAAGTGAAGTCACTCAGGCATGTCCGACTCTCAGTGACCCCATGGACTGCAGCCTACCATGCTTCTCTGACCATGCGATTTTCCAGGCAAGAGTACTGGAGTGGGTTGCCAGTGCCTTTTCCTCATTTTACCATGAAGGTCTCTTAAACATGCATATCCTGATAATACATGTATTTTAAATATTTACTGTATGCCAGATAAATGTTTGAGTGCTTTACATAAGCTATCTCATTTAATCATTTAGTATGTGCAGTAAAATCTCAGGAGAAAATAGTGATACTCCACTTCTATAGCCGATTTTCAATATTTGATCTGAAAGGACTTAGAACATTTAGCCAAAATATTAAAAAAAAGATAATAAACTTTCCCCCCTTTGGTGTCAATTCTATATACTTGAATATTTCTCATTACATCACACATATGACCTCTGTTCCAGAATCACTGGTTTTGTATTACCATTTGTTGTATCAAATGGCTTAGATATATTATTTTGCAATAATATTGTGAGTTAGACACTCATCAGAATTTTATGTGTAAGAAAATTGAGTCTCTACAAAGCATGTAGTAGAGCTGGGCTTTAGACGTGAGTTCTGTCTGACTCAATGACCTTTGTCTTATACCTGCTATACAGGCCTGCTACACTTGCACCGTTACATATGCCAACGGATCTACTGCAATTTTTAAGTAGTTAGCTCAAAATAGAGAATTTGATGGCCTTTTCAAGTAATGAGAATTAAGGTTAAAGTATCACAACATAATGGCATAAAAGCTACTGTTACTTACATGTGTGAGAGAGAATAACCAGTATGTTACATTAATTAGTTAAATTACTTGATTACTCAGTAATATGTTAAGATTACTGAATTCTTTACAAGGCATCCATCATGGTCACTGTCACTGGTGGTTTATTTTTAAAAGATATGCAGTCCAGGTGTTTCAGAAACACCAAATACTATTTTACTCTGGTCAGCTGTACAGAGTTGGCTGTGAATCTTGGTGGTATCTTAATATCCTCAGACATAGGTGTGAGCAAAAGCCTGTAACATATCTTCTCCTTTGGATCATATTCTGGCCTTCACTTGGTTTTTATGGCAGAGGCACCACCCATGTGGGTTATGCCTACAGACTCAGCTTATTTAATTTGACATATTAGAAAACAAGAAGCAAAAATATTGCTACATTGTCATCTGGTTATTGCTTTTTTTATCTTTTATTAATATGATGCCTCATTCTCATTAATGGCACCATTTTTCCTTTACTTACATTATGTTTTCCCCTTAGTGAGGCAGAAGAGTTTTAAGGTTTCCAAAGAGGCCAAAGTTTTGGTACATGCTTCCTCCCCTCAAATAGAGTGCAAAGAGGAAGCACACACACACACACACACGGAGTTTTCTCCAGGATAACGCAGACCTGTCTTCATTTGGAAGAAAATTATATTTGCAGGGCATTTTTAAATTTCAAGATATGGAAAACTATGATTCTTATTTCTAACTTAGATTGACTAGTATGAGATGAATTATGAGAATATGTTTTTCAAATGCTCTCATGAGCATACTTATTCTGATAATAAATGTATTTAAAATATTTACTATTTTACTATTCTTAACACTAAGAATAATACTTATTGATTCAATATATTGTGAATACACACACATAGTCACTCAGTTATGTCCAACTCTTTTCAAGCCTATAAACTGTAGCCTGCCAGGCCCCTTTGTTCATGGGATTCTCCAGGCAAGAACACTGGAGTGGGCTGCTATTTCCTCCTCTAGGAGATCTTTCCAACCTAGGGATCAAACCTGGGTTTCCTGCATTGCAGGTAGATTCTTTTCTATCTGAGCCACCCAGTATAATATGTATATGTGCACATATAAATATATATACACCCTGAAAAAAGTCTGGCTAGAAAATAAATTTAAGACTATGTAAACTGTATCCCTGTATTTAAAAAAATATATATATGTATTAATATTTACTTCAAAGTACTCATTTTTAATATCATATTCTGTGGTTTTTATGGTGAAATATTAACCACTGCTGGAGTTCATATTTTTCTTTGATAATGTTACCTTTTCTCTAAACCCACTGAAACATCACATTTATTTATATGGCTGATATTGAGTCGTAAACCTAAAAGTAAATAATATACTTTTCCTTTTAGAACAGGATGTAAACTATGTTTACTTGTGTGGAAAAGATGGGCAGAGCTTGTATTATTACCTTCTATTACCATGCTTTCCATGGTACTTTAGACCTTGGTGGAGTGGGAATTAATGCTTCTGGGGCCAGAAAATGAGATCCAAGGTGGGGTCAGAGTGCAACGAAAAGAATGTGAATGAAATATTGCTTTCTCTTCAGAATGATCTGGAGAAAATGAAATGGTACCAGAACCACTCAAATGTATCTAGGACAAATATGGGCACCTGCCCCAGAGATGAACTGCATGACCTTCCTGAGTTTGCATCTAGACCCATAGTATACATTATTTATTAAGTATACATAAGTATAATTTGTACTGGGAAGCTTAATGGTGGGCTTTCCAATTATAAAAACATATATACTGCTATGTGAGGTTAATGAATCAAAATTTATTTTAATTAAGTTTGCTTAAAATCTTTAAAGTCAAACTATATATTTTATGTACATATTTTTAAAGAGAAGCTATTCTTTTGGTTAGATAAATACATATTTTAATAGAAATTGAATGGGTACAGATTTCCATGGAACTTATTTTTCCAAAAGCAGACCAGAATCAAGAAAAAGTGATTTTATTAAAAAAAAATGTTTCAATGAAATGAAAAATGGAACTAGAAACTGTTATGCTACCACAGCTGTAACAGAAGGGTGAATAATTTCCTGTGCATTATTCAGCCTTGGTTCCACCGGGCACAGCAGTCATCAACTCAAAACAGGAGATAACAGAAGACTGCAAAAAGGGCTGAAGACTGTAAAAAGTCAGATAGGCAGAGAGAATTTAATTATCCAAATTAGAACTTAACCAGACCACCATGGCAAGGCTCTGCAGGTTGGGGAAAGTATTGCTACAGGAAGAGTTCCTGTGATGTTATCAAGAAATCCTTCAAACATTGCTCATTTCATGAAGCCTGGTTAAGACTGAAACCTGCCAACAGAAATGAAGCATTATGCCAGCCTTGGGAGGCTCTTCTTCATTAAAATAACCCTTGAATGCTGAACATCATTTTTTTCATGAATTCTTTTGACAAAATAAGATTCAGAAATTCCATAAATATATATCCTTAATAGATATGGAGACATTGTTTTGATGGAGACATTGTATACTTAATATATTTCATTCTTTAATAATATGCACATTTTGTTTATTCCTTTATATAGACAAGGAAAGGAAAAATTACAATGCCCTCCCTGCCATGCAGTCTTCATGGTAATAATCCTCTAATATCATGCTATAGTAGTGTTAGGATGAGGCAAAAATACACTGTTCAGTTTTTGCACCCTTAGCATTAAGTATATAAAATTATGCCATTTTCAGTATGAACTCACTGAATGCAAATCAATGTTGCTCCTAGGAAAAATTTAATAAAGAGAACAGCAATGTATGCCTGGATCATAGAAATTATAAGATGAATAAAGTTAGACCTGAAAGTTAAGTAAGTCTATAGAAGAATGGGCCTTGAAACAGTAACACATTTTTTTTTTTTTAACCTGTCCAAGAATTTAAGTACTGAATGAAAATTTCAAGGTGAAATTTTACTGCACATTCCCTGTATTCTGTGTATGAATAACAATATATATAGGAACAAATGCATACACAGACTCACATATACATACATAGTTCACCCACATATTATATATTATAGGCTGAAACTCACCCCACTGTAAAGGAGAATACAGTTTATAATTTCCAGAGAAGAAAAGAAAGCTAAGTGAGTTTTTTTGCCTGGATATTTGACTGAGGTCTGTATTCTTCAAGGTGACTTGATCATCATCCATTTAGTTGCTACAACCATTCCATCATCGCTTCATTTTTCAGCACACACACACAATGTACATGTACTGTACATAAATAAATCCACTTTACAATAGTTATAAGTTTTATTTGACCTGCCACATATGATTTAATATCCCATTATTCTGAAGTTTATAGGACAAATTACTGTTCATGAAAATAGTCAGTATTACACACTCAGACAATATAAAACAAATGAGAATGAAAACAAATTATATTCACGTCATCAACTCAAGGCAGTAGCACTGGCTATGCACAAAATCAAATTGTCATTTCTGAAAATTTTAGAGATTTCAGGTAAATGCATGGACACAGCTGGTTTAGAAGTACAATATATCAAGCTTACATGACAACATGTTCTTTGGTGGAATCTAAATTAAGAACTCTAGTAGACGCATCGTAAGTAACTTGGTAATGTGCTACTACTCTCTGTGCATGAATATAACATTTAAGGAATTCTTTGCTAACTTAATTATCAGATTGCTAGCACTTGAATGGAAGCTGATAACTGCTGACAATGCTACTAAAAATGTGGTTCAACAAGAGGGCCAAGTTGGCTTGGTAATATTTTGTCCTCTCTTCCTGCTCACTTCACTTCCATAAGTGCTGCAGATCTTGGTTCACCTGTCCTACGTGGGGATTTGTGCCAGGAGAGAGAAACATCTCTTCAGGAAAATGATTTCACCCTTGAACAAGTCAAAGAGAGAAGAAACATAATGGCTCAAGGTCCCACTTTTGACCACTATCTCCAAGCATGACACCACAGGAATAACTGATATTGAAATTAATTCCATTCTGTTCAATAAACTGGAAGCCTCTAGGTCCCATGTGACTATTTTGAAGCAGTGCCAGATGAAGAGATAGGAATGTATTGATCATTTGCCACCCAGCATGTGTTTATCAACTGCTAATATATTGGTCTACCCCATTGAGTCATATCCATTCCTCTTTTTTGTAGAAGATGAAAATAAAAGATAGAACCAGAGATTTGTCTTCAGTCAAGATTCCTTCATATCAAAAAGGAAAAGTAGGGAAAACATTACTTCTTATATTCTTCTTTGTTTTCTTCTCTGTTGCCATGAGAACTATTAAGCCAAATTGTCATCAGAATTGTAGCTACTGCTGTCTAAATTCTTAAATCCACACACCTAAAACCATTCACTTCTTTATTTTCTGTTAACACTGGTTAGCAGAATATTATTTGACACAAAAAGGCTTTAGAAAGGGCCCAATAGGTATAATAGTAAAGATAATTTCAAAGCTACACAATGCCCAAGGCTGAAATTGTGCCCATTTTTGTCTTCACAGAGTATCACCAGTGATACTGTTCACTATAGCTCATATGTTTCTCAGTTAAATTAGATGACAATATTAAGATATTCTATTGATGTAAGAGAAACAACTTAGATGTTCTGTGAAATCTCTCATTAACACTTCACATCCGAGGTAAATTTGGAAGCTGCTGCTGCTAAGTCTCTTCAGTCGTGTCCGACTCTATGAGACCCCATAGATGGCAGCCCGCCAGGCTCCACCGTCCCTGGGTTTCTCCAGGCAAGAACACTGGAGTGGGTTGCCATTTCCTTCTGCAAAATTTGGAAGAGTACATTATAAAGAATAAGGTATACATCTGAAAATGTAGAGAAAATAAGTAAAACAGATGCCCAAACATCTGGAAAATGAATAGGTGTTTATTTTGGCCTGGGCTGTGCTATGCTTAATTTCTCAGTCTTGTCCAACTCTTTGAGACCCCATGGACTTCAGCCTGCCAGGCTCCTCGTTCATGGGGATTCTCCAGGCAAGAATACTGGAGTGGGTTGCCATGACCTCCTCCAGGGGATCTTCCCAACCCAGGTTTCCTACACTGCAGGTGGATTCTTTACCAGCTGAGCCACTAGGGAAGCCCCAGAATACTGGAGTGAGCAGCCTAACCGTTCTCCAGGGGATCTTCCAGACTAGCAATAAAACTGGGGTTTCCTGCATTGCAGGCGGATTCTTTACTAGTTGAGCTAGTAAATATAATTTAGTAAAAAAAAATAAAGAAGCCCTTATTTTGGCTTAACTGAAGCCAATAAAGTGTAGCTGAGTGAGTTCAGATAGGACTATCAAACAGAATATCACCTTCTGATTTGAAAATCAGAAATTAACCAGATATTTTTTCAGGTCATTAAACAAGAGGAAAAGAGCTTGACTTATTCAATTTATAACACCATACTGAAAGATTTAACTTTCTCCAGCAGATCACATTAGTGTGCTCATAGCTTAGACTAGGAAACTTCAAGATTCTAATAGTATCCTGGTGTCTTAATGATCTAGAACTATCACTCTTGATGTTTAAAGCTTCTTCTTGTTCACAGCTTCCCAGGTGGCGCTAGTGACAAAGAACCTGCCTGCAGGAGACATAAGTGATGGGGATTTGATCCCTGGGTCAGAAAATCTCCTGGAGGAAGGCATGGAAACCTACTACATTATTCTTGCTTGAAGAATCCCATGGACAGAGGAGCCTGGCAGGCTACAGTCCCTAGGATCGAAAAGAGATACAACTGAAATGACTTAGTGAACACACACATACACACCCTTGTTCACAGCAGTACCTAATGCTAGTTTGAGAATGATTAGCTGAGAGGGAAAATATTATATAATCCAAACAAAGTTTTGGTTTTCTATAATGAAGGAAAACCTTTTGATCTCTATTTAATTAAAACATTTTTTAAAAAATTAAAGCATAATTGATTTACAGTATTGTATGTTCATTGGGTGTATAATATAATGATTTGGTATTTTTATCCATTATCCTTCATAAATAATTTTAAAATAATTATAAAATATGTACTATATTCCCTGTCTTATATAATACATCCTTGAATCCTATTTGTTTTATATATAGTAGCTTGTATCTCTGGAGAAGGCAATGGCAATCCACTCCAGTACTCTTGCCTGGCAAATCCCATGGACAGAGGAGCCTGGTAGGCTGCAGCCCATGGGGTTGCTAGGAGTTGGTCATGACTGAGTGACTTCACTTTCACTTTTCACTTTCATGCATTGGAGAAGGAAATGGCAACCCACTCCAGTGTTCTTGCCAGGAGAATCCCAGGGACAAGGGAGCCTGGTGGGCTGCCATCTATGGGGTCACACAGAGTCAGACACGACTGAAAAGACTTAGCAGCAGCAGCAGAAGTTTGTATCTCTTAATCCCATACCCCTATCTTGCCCCTCTCCTCACTAAAATGTCCTCTGTATCTGTGTGCCTGTTTTTGTTTTGTTATATATATTTTTTTGTTTTTTAGAATCCTCAAATAGGTGATGCCATACGTATTTGTCTTTCTCTGACTTATTTCACTAAGCATAGTAGCTCACAACTGGCCTGAGGCAGATGCCTTGCAAGGTATCAGTAATGTAGACATAAAGGGTGGGTAGTGTGGACAACTGTAAACTCCTCATTACTGGAGTTACACCATAAAAAGCTCTAATTATCTTTGGAAGAGTGGATATCATAAGCACCAATCATTTTCAATGGTATTGCTCATGATTCTATACTTGGCACTTCTCTGGCTTCTCCAAGACTATCTGCGAGTTGGAAACCTGAGTAGGAAGGGTAATCATTCAAGGCATGCTGCATGAATGAGTTCTCCTCCCAGCAAGGACATCTCATTCCTGTATCAAGCAGAAAAGCCAAACTAGTTTCAGAAGCTGATGTCATATGGTATACTGAGAGTACCTATTAAATAGAAGTGTAGGATTTTCTAAAATCCAGTTTAACCTAAGTATGCAAAAAAAAAAAAAAAAGAAAATCCAATTTCTGTCAATTCAGATTTATGTCACTGCAGGGAACTCAAGGCTGTAGCTTTCCTCTTGCAACCCAGAGCTGCCAATTTACAAATACTTCAGAGAGGGCTTCCTTGGTGGCTCAGATGGTAAAGCATCTGCCTGCAATGCAGGAGACCTGGGTTCAATGCCTGGGAGGGGAAAATCCCCTGAAGAAGGTAATGTCAACACACTCTAGTATTCTTGCCAGAAGAATCCCATGGACAGAGGAGCCTGGCGGGTTACAGTCTATGGTGTCACAAAGAGTCAGACATGACAGAGATTAACACCTTCACTTTCAGAGACGAGAATCCAGCTGGGAAGGACTACCTCCTCCCAAAAGGCTTTCCTGTTTCCAGGATCATGTGCCCTTGAATCCATGATGCCTTGACTGCTTTTCTCTACCTGCCACTAGTTGGCTTTGTTTGCTTGTTTGTCTTAATTTAGACTTTAAAGATTTTCTCTGTGGGAGAGTTAATCCAACATGAACTACTCCATTATGGAAACAATGCAGAATTGGAAATAGCCTAAACAGCATTTTAAAAAGCAGAGACATTACTTACCCACTAAAGGTCCGTTTGGTCAAAGCTATGGTTTTTCCTATAGTATGTGGTATGTATGGATGTTGGACTACATGTAGTCATGTATGGATGGATGTTTTTCCAGTAGTCAAGTATGGAGAGTTGGACTACAAAGAAAGCTGAGCACCGAAGAATTGATGCTTTTTAACTGTGGTGTTGGAGAACTCTTGAGAGTCCCTTGGACTGCAAGGAGATCAAACCTGTCAATCCTAAAGGAAATCAGTCCTGAATATTCATTGGAAAGACTGATGCTGAAGCAGAAACTCCAATACTTTGGCCACCTGATGCAAAGATTTGACTCATTGGAAAAGATCCTGATGCTGGGAAAGTTTGAAGGCCAGAGGAGAAGGGAACGACAGAGGATGAGATGGTTGGATGGCATCACCAATGAGATGGACATGAGTTTGAGTAATTATTGCTCTGGGAGCTGGTGATGGACAGGGAAGCCTGGCATGCTGCAGTCCATGGGGTCACAGAGAGTCAGACACCACTGAGCAACTGAACTGAACTCAATCTCACTTGAAATTCTTTAAGTAAAACTGGCTATCTTTTCATATATTTATGTAGCCTTTACAATTACTTTTTTTCCAACTGTGTTTTCATATCTATTGACTATTTTCTGCTTGGTTGTTTATTTTTTCTTTATTGACTTTCTGAAACTTTATGTATTGAGAAATCAAGGCTTTTTTCTGAAGCATGAACTACAATTTTTTGTATGTTTTAGCTCATTTTTTCATTTACCATTTTGTCTTTACATGCACTTTTTTCTTCCTCTGTCTGACATCCCTGTGCAAAAATGCTGGAAGTGCTTCTTTTCTGTGCTGAATCTATGTTTTTTCCCCTTAATGTCTCCTGGATTTTGACTGAGAGTTAGAAATGTGTTTTCCAATTCAAGTTAACAATAGAAAACTTCATTCTTATATTCTAAAGTTTTTATGGTTTTTTGTTTTGTTTTGATCAACTGAAATTTTTTTGATTATGATAAGAGGTATGGATCCAAATAATTTCATTTAATGTCCATCCTGTTATCCCAATACCATGTTTAAATACTAATATTTTCAACTGGTTTGCATTCATGCACTTTGCTACAGTAAATTTTCTAATTATTTGGGCTTGATTGGAGAATTTTTCATTCTATTCCTTTAAAAAAAAATTTATGCCTGTGGCAAAAGAACTTTTAATAATTAAAGCTTATTTACTTATCTTTAAAACTCTTACACATGTATACCTGTGGCGGATTCATTTTGATATATGGCAAAACCAATACAGTATTGTAAAGTTAAACAATAAAATAAAATTTAGAAAAAAAATGTAAAAAAAAAAAATAAATAAAACTCTTGGAGTGCTAGCCCCTGACATTTCACTTACCTTATATATTTATTTTATATATTTTTATGACTTGTAATTTAAAAAAATTTTTGAAATAGTTGATTTACAATATTATATTATCTTCTGGTATATAGCAAAGTGACTCAGTATATAGGTACATATATACACAATATATATTATATCCATTACACATATATAATATATATATATATAAAATGTACTACTTTTTCATATTTTTCATATTATTTTCCATTATGGTTTATTATAGGGTATTGAATATAGTTCTTTGTGTTACAGAAGGTCCTACAACAAGTAGTATATTGTTATGACTACTTTAATTTTTTAATATCTAAATTCTAGTGCCTATTAGTCTTGTTGAAAAGATAATGTAAAATCAGTAAAACCCTAGTACAATTAGGATTGTATTATTTGTATACATAGTAGACTTGGACAATATTGGGCTTCCTTCCATAAATACTGGTATATTTTTGCATTAGTTATTTATTTTTTTTTGAAGATCTTTAAAAAATATTATGGAAAAAATCTACAATCATTTATAGTTTCTGAATCAGAAATCGTACTTCAGAAAATTTTACTGATTGTGATATCTCATAGATGTAAAATTTTGTAGGCACATAACAGAATTTAAGTTTTATTAACTGATACATGTAATTTTTAATATAAATGAGGGAGTAGATATTCACCTGCTTTTTCAATTATTTCTAGGTGCCCTCACATCATTTACTGAATATTTATTAACCTCTTCCATATTCTTTCATAACACAAACTTTCTTCCAATATTGAGCTCTCTCTGATAATGCTTTCAAGTTACATTTTTCCTCCTTTCCTTCCTCCCTTCCACCATCCTTTCTTTTCTCCTTCACTCACTCACTCTCTTTTTCTTTCACTATAAACTTTCAAACAGAACTCTGCACTCTCACCCTGCTTCTCCATGTCATTCTCACTTTTCTACCCACTTAATAAAGCTCTATATCATTTCCCATATCTCACGCTCTATCATTGGAAGCTATCAAGAACTACTCTTTACCTCTTAAAAGCAACATAATTCAATTAAAATAATGGCTTCTCATCATTGTATCATGCTTCTCTTTATGAAATATCTATACCTTTACTACCCTCAATTTTGATGTGAACCTAAAATAGCTCTAAAAATTTCTATTTTAAAACACATACACACATACTGAGGATAATACAAAGTCAATATACAAAATCTATCAAGTTTCTGCATACAAGTAGTGAACAATTAGACATTTTTAGAAAGTGGTACCATTTATAATAGAGCCAAATAAATGAAATGCCTAGAATGTAATAGCTATTGATAAAATAAACAAATGTTATGGTTTTTCCAGGAGTCACTTATGGATGTGAAATTTGGACTATAAAGAAAGCTGAGTGCCAAAGAACTGATGCTTTTGAACTGTGGTGTTGGAGAAGACTCTTGGGAGTCACTTGGACTTCAAGGAGATCCAACCAGTCAATCCTAAAGGAAATTAGTCCTGAATATTCATTGGAAGAACTGATACTGAAGCTGAAGCTCCAATAAATACTTTGGCCACCTGATGTGAAGAACTGACTCACTGGAAAATACCCTGATGCTGGGAAAGATTGCAGGCAAGAGGAGAAGGGGACGACAGAGGATGAGATGGCTGGATGGTATCAATGACTCAATGGACATGAGTTTGAACAAGCTCTGGGAGTTGGTGTTGGACAGGGAGGCCCGGCGTGCTGCCATCCATGGGGTTGCAAAGACTCAGACACGACTGACTGATTGAACTGAACTGAACTGATAATGGTAAGAGACAGATTTCTCATAATTTAAGAATAAAATCATAAATATGGGCAGCTAAACTTACTACAGTGAACATTGTGGTACTGGATTGATATTGGGTTTAATGATACATTTATGCTTATAGGTGCGTTTGTGAGTTGTGTGTGTATACATATATCTATATAAACATAAAACATATAAATCTACATAGATATGTTCCTAACCTCTGTCCCCAAGATGACTGATCCAGCTAATCAGTGAGTTAGAGGGAAGAGGTGTAGAGTTGAGAATAAGCTACATACAAGCAGATTGATAAAATAGGTTAATATGTGACTAATGGGCTTCCCAGGTGGCACCAGTGGTAAAAAATCCACCTGCCAATGCAGGAGATGCAAGAGACATGGGTTCGATCCCTGGGTCAGGAAGATGCCCTGGAGAAGGAAATGGCAACCTACTCCAGTATTCTTGCCTGGGAAATCCCATGGACAGAAAAGACTGGCAGACTACAGTCCATGGGGCCACAAAGAGTAGAACATGATTAAGCTACTGAACATGCAATGCAATCTAAAGTTAGAAAAGATATTTTGTATTTCTGACTTTAATCTGTTCTCTCAGCAGTTTTGTGAGAAATCACTGCAATACCAGTGTTTGACTTTATCATCTTCCTGCCACACAGATGTGATGTTGCCAAGCCTCTGTACTTGGAACGGGTCAGATCCAAAGATGCATTATTTGGCCTAAAGGCTGGTATTTCCTCTGTGCAAATAAATGTTGCCAACAGTAAACGTTCACATTTAATAACTATTTTTTCTTTTAATTCTAAAGTTCTAATGCATAGTTTTATTTGACTGCTCATCTCTTTTTTGCCATTGATTATATAACTGATATGGAGCCTAAGGACTTTTATATCTGGAAAATTTGCTCCTACACCAAAGACTGGTCCAATGATTGAGGCTCCATGCTTTGCTGACAAAGCAACCATTTCTTTGCTTTCATTGGTTCATTTTTCTTATTATTGTAGTCCTGTGTTTGTCTCCCTATGAGATCATCATGTTGATATCCTTTTTCAAACTACTTCAACATTCCTTGAAAGAGGCAACCTACAGAAAATATATTACCAATTCTAATAAGAAAATGTGGGATTAAATGTCAACTCTAGGAGTTTACCTGTTGAAGGAAGATGACTACAAAACTGTGCTTGCCCTATTTAAGTCACTGTATTTTCACCAGCTGCAAAGGAACATTACACATATATGTAAACGTACACTGTGAAATTCAAAACTTTAATATTATTTAGAACATTAAGACATCCTAATTTATAAATATGTGCCCTAGTTAATTCATTATAACATGCTCTGCTAAATATTAGAAGCAGTTTTTTTTAGGTATTCAAAGGTTTATAGGTCAATCAGCCTTTTAATATGTAAAGTATTTATTGTGTGAATGTAAGATATTCTGTGAATGATAATACCTCTCATTTCAAGTTAGAGAAAGATTCATTATCTTTCTGATCTCTTTACTCAGTATTCTGGGGAAAAATGCATGGATAGCTAATGAGCTGAGTTAATTTTTCCTTGAATGCAAATTTAGGTGTTTTATAAGAACTCTCCACTTCAAAAAGTTTTTTAAAAGGCAAAGCTAACAAACCTTTATCATATTGTATACAAAGAATAAATATTAGAGATTAAATCACCTCAAGAATCTAAATGTCCTATACCCTGCATGGTGTTGACACAGTCCTTTAAACTCTCTGGACTTTATTTTCTCATCTGTCTTTAGAGGTAAGCTATCAGATTCACAGGACATTTTAAAATTTGAAATAGTTGTGTTACGACAAGTCCAAATTATTATATAAGCATGTAATAAAGTATAAAATAAAGAAAATATGTTGGAGAAGTTCAAGTAGCCATCTTGAAGCAAAATATGAAGCACATGTTAAAGATGGCAGAGAAGGGACTTCCCTGATGTTCTACTGGTTAAGAATCTACACTTCCACTGCAGGGGATCTGGGTTTGACCCCGTGTCAGAGAACTAAGATCCCTCATGCCTGTACAGTGTAGTCAAACATAAATAAATAAAATGAAGAAACAGCATCATATTAGTATATTTATTTAAAAAAAAAAAGAAAGAATGCAGAGAAGCAGCAGAAATAATTCTATTCCTTGATGATGGAAAGCTGTCAGACCTAGCTTGGCTAAACTGGAGCCTATTATACAGAGTGAAGTAAGCCAGAAAGAGAAACACCAATACAGTATACTAATGCATATATATGGAATTTAGAAAGATGGTAACAATAACCCTGTGTACGAGACAGCAAAAGAGACACTGATGTACAGAACAGTCTTATGGACTCTGTGGGAGAGGGAGAGGGTGGGAAGATTTGGGAGAATGGCATTGAAACATGTAAAATATCATTATGAAAAAAAAAAAAAAAAAAAAAAAAACAGAAAAAAAAGTTTCTTATCGTTAAGTCAGGCTCCCCAGGAGGTACCAGTGGTAAAGAACCCAATGTGGATTTGATCCCTGGGTCAAGAAGATCCCCTGGAGGGCAACCCACTTCAGGATTCTTGTCTGGAGAATCCCTGGGACAGAGGAGCCTGGCAGGCTACAGTCTACAGAGTCTCAAAGAATCTGACATGACTGAAGCGACTTAGCATGCATACATGCATGCATTGTTAAGTCATTGTCATTAGGTGGACCAAGCATATGAATAACTGTTTTATGAATGACTAACTATAATGAAATTTGAAAAAGTTGTTAACCAGGCTTTAATATAGACCCAATTATGTATATATGTTCCTAAAGAAGATGCCCTGAAAAAAATATGCAATATTCATCAAATTATTTGATATCCTTATCCTATAACTAGGATTAGGAGATCTTCATGCATTATATATTATAGTCTTATTTTGTGCCAGAGGTTATGACAAAAGCTTAGAGGAACTAAATTGCCACTAGGAAAAATCTATTAAAACTGTAATTGACTCTTTGTTCATTTGTTCAATTAAAAATACTTATTAAGTGTTCATGCTGAGTTCTATTCAAGTGGGTATGGATGTATAGGTAAAGAAGACAAATTCTGTATTCTCATGACATTTAAATGTTATTAGGAAAAAAGAGTGACATACAAGCAGGCACATGATGATTTTAGATTACCAACCTAAATACGTAATGTAACTGAGACTGCTGTAGGAAGATACTTTAGAACAGGCTGTTAGGAAAGAGTTTTCTGTGATGGCGACAGCTCACCTAGGAACTCAATGAGGAGGGATGCTTCAGGTGAAAATTGGTGGGGCCAGAGATAGAGCTTTTTGGGTAAGAGAAAGAGCATGGAAACAGCATGTTCAAAGTTTGATATCCAAAAGTAATCAAATTACAGATAACCCAGAAGAGTAAGTATAGGTTGAACTAGCTGTATACCCAAAGAGAAAATGGAAAAATTTCTTTTTTCAACTAAAAAAGTATTTCTATATCTATACCAAAGCTGACAGTTAAAATAAGCCAAACAAACAAACAAAAAATGTTGCATCACCAGTATTTTCAAACAAGTGCAGAAACAAACAAACCTGTCTAAAATTCACTGTTAATTTTGGTTACTGGTGAAAGTAAAACCCTTCTGTTCATAAGAAGTTCATTGTGAAATGCCTTATGTATCCAATAGAATTTAGAATTTAAACAACTATGTCCTCCTTGTGAAAACATATTGTTAATCTGTTATTCTAGGCACTTACTTTAAGTATCAAGTGTAGTCATACATAAAAGTAATAATTTTGGAAGAGCAAACAACAAAAAGAGCCAAAACATGGATACATAAAATAATACAACCTTTCTTCTCATTACTTTTGGAAATAATATATAAAAAAAGCATCTTTAATAGTCCTAGAGCCATTAAACATTGAATTCAAGTTAAAAAGCTCCCCCCAAAATATATCCCCAGACACAAGTGACTTTATATGAGAATTCTGATAAATATTTAGGAAAGTTTTGCTAAAGCTGAAACTCCAGTACTTTGGCCACCTCATGCGAAGAGTTAACTCATTGGAAAAGACTCTGATGCTGGGAGGGACTGGGGGCAGGAGGAGAAGGGGACGACAGAGGATGAGATGGCTGGATGGCATCACTGACTCTATGGACGAGAGTCTGAGTGAACTCCGGGAGTTGGTGATGGACAGGGAGGCCTGGCGTGCTGCAATTCATGAGGTCACAAAGAGTCGGACACGACTGAGCGACTGAACTGAACTGAACTGAACATCAGTTTTACAAAACTCTTCCAGAAATAGAAGAGAAATAAACAGCACCTAATTCATTTTCTGAGGCCTTGTATTATGCTGATTAAAAAAAAAAAGAAAAAACAGACAAAAGCTGAAATGAAAAGAAAACGTATATATAAAAAAGAAACTACACTAATATCTCTCATATGAAATTTTGCAAAATCTTCAATGTAATATTATCAAATTGAATATAACACTGTATAAAAAAGAACTGCATATATGGACTTTATTTGAAGGATGCAACATGGGTTAAATAGTAGCAAATCAATTAATATAATCTGCTATATTAAACAGTTAAGGAAGAAAAGTTTCATAATTATATCAATCAAGCATTGAAGCATACCTCTATCTACTGCCAAGAATAGTAATGGCTGTCTACTGAAACTTTACATCATTTAAATTATCATGTCTTGAAAATTAAGTTATGCGTGATACCCTTCAAAAAGTACATAAAATGTTGTGGAGCACTAATTTTGATATAAATTGTTTTTATTGTTTATCATTAACAGGCATTCACTCTTTATGACCAAATATAACTTTATGACCCACAAATATTTCTAACTTAAAAAAAATGTAAAGGCATTAAATTAATATTTACAACATAATTTATCATAACAGATTATTTTGCATGCAGAAATTGAATCACTGCTCACAATACATATGTAGGATGGGTGATAGCATTTTTCTTCTGAGTTAATTATTATTACCCTACATGTTCTCTTACAATTCTATATTTTCAGTACTTATAAGTTTGAACTAATATAGAATATTATATGGGAAACCATGATATGCTTTTATTTTTTCTTGTTAAAATTATTTTATCATTAGCTTAAGAAAAAGTAGTGCATTATTTTATATATATGTGTATCATATTATTCCTAGATGGCAAAAATAATAGCTGAAAAAAATATTTTATTTACTAATTACAATTGAAATTGTAAATGCTTCTTTATAAATTATGAGAGTCAAACAATGTTTTTAGAGATAATATTAATCATCATAGTATATGGCACATTAACATCAGATAAACATTAAAAGATGAAAGGGACTTCTGTTTTTAGTTCCAACATATTAAAATCTCGGTAGTAACCATTCCCAGTCTACAAGAAAATCATGAAAAAGCTGAAAATCAATGACTTAGTTGGATCCTTCAAAGAGTGGAGCTTGTATGGCAAACAATCACCCCCAAATCTTGAAAGACAGGTGAATTCAGAGACTCACAGGCTAAATGTATGTATATATATAACATGTATTTTAGTAAACATTCATTGATATACTCATTTGTAATCACTTCTTAGTATTAATCCAAATAAATTCCTTTATAGATACACATCTGTTTTGATGGTTGTGATCTTTTAAATTTACTGCAATAAAATCATTGAACATATACTGCTTCTGCTGCTGCTGCTGCTGCTGCTACTAAGTCGCTTCAGTCATGTCCGACTCTGTGCGACCCCACAGATGGCAGCCCGCCAGGCTCCCCTGTCCCTGGGATTAAACATGTTTGTACAAATTCATAAAAATGCATTTGCTTTAGAAAGATGGTAACAATAACCCTGTGTACGAGACAGCAAAAGAGACACTGATGTATAGAACAGTCTTATGGACTCTGTGGGAGAGGGAGAGGGTGGGAAGATTTGGGAGAATGGCACTGAAACATGTAAAATATCATGTATGAAATGAGTTGCCAGTCCAGGTTCGATGCACGAAACTGGATGCTTGGGGCTGGTGCACTGGGACGACCCAGAGGGATGGAATGGGGAGGGAGGAGGGAGGAGGGTTCAGGATGGGGAACACATGTATACCTGTGGCGGATTCATTTTGATATTTGGCAAAACTAATACAGTTATGTAAAGTTTAAAAATAAAAATAAATAAATAAATAAATAAATAAACAAAAACAAAAAAAAAATGCATTTGCTTTGCCAAAATGCGTGTGTATTTTAAAAACTATGTAGAACTTGAAGTTTAATACTGCAGATTGTGTGTAAACATTTATCTTTCTTCTCTATGAAGACAGAATTATTAGCAAGGCAATAAAAGAAGTAAAAATCTTTCAACAACAAAGAGAAAACAACAGGGGGATTAGCTGTCCATGAAGTTAGAAGGAAAACAGGCAATTATTCAGAAAATTTATCTACAAACAAAAGTAGGGAGCAACTATGCAAAGTCAATGAATATTGAAAACCATATCCAATCCAGAAATACAATGAACAAAATGCCTCAGAATGGCAGTTGTTCTATAGGTTTAGCAACATATCAGAGTGGTTTGAGGGGGGAAACAAAGGAAGCCAGATCCAGATGGAATAGGTTAGGGAGAAAAAGGAGGACTCATTAAAAGGCATAACACAGTGGAAATTCTGAGAAGATTTAGGTATACGATGAAGGTAAAAAGAAAAAGTTTTTGAAAACTGGACTATTTTGAAACTTGATACAAAAAAAAAAAAAGAGGAGATGAGACTGGAAATTAATTATGGTTCACATCATAATAATTGATGCCTATAATATTTGGAATAAAAAGCTAACCATTCAAAAAATGTAAAAATAATTATAAACCATGACAAAGCAGAATTTATCCAGGCAATCAAGGCTGGTTAAACATTCAAAAATCAATGAGTATAATCCATCACATAAACAGACATGGTCATATCAATAGATGGAGAAAAAATATTTGACAAATATAAACATTCATTCATGATTTAAAATTCTCAGTATACCAAGAACAGAGAGAAAGCTTCCCAATAGTATAGATTATCTACAAAAAATTTATCCAACATCACACTCAACAGTTAAAAAACTCAAATCTCCCCTATAAGACCAGGTACAAGGCAAAGATGTCCCCCTCTCATCACTCCTTTTCAACATTCTATTGCAAGTAATTGTCACACAGTAAGTCAAGAAAAGGAAATAATAGGCATACCGGTTGGGATGGAGGCCATAAAATTGTTTTTGTTTACAAATGACATGATCATTCATGTAGAAAATCCCAAAGAATGGACAAAAACCTCTGGAATTAACAATTATCAGAAGATTGTGAGATAAAAAGGCAACTGCTTTTCCATATAGCAACAATGTACAAGTGAAATTTAATTAAAAATATAGTATCATTTTCAATAATACTCCAAAAAGTGAAATACTGATGTATAAATCTAATAAGGTATGAACAAGATCTATATGAGGAAAACTACAAAACTCTGAAAAATAAAGTCAAAGAATTAGCTAAATGGAAAGAATTCCATGTTCATAGCAGAAAGAATCAAAATTGTCAAGATGTCAGTTCTTTCCAACTTGATCTATACAGTCAATGCCACCCCCACCAAAACCCTAGGAAGTTATCTTGTGGATATCAAGAAACTGATTCTAAAGTTTATACAAAGAGGCAAGTGAAAAGTGTTTAAGTGTTAGTTGGCTCAGTCGGGTCCAACTCTTGGCAACACCATTGACTGTAGCTTTCCAGGCTCTTCTGTCCATGTAATTCTCCAGGCAAGAATATTGGAGTGGGTGGCCATGCCCTCCTCCAGGGGATCTTTCTGACACAGGGATTGAATCCGCATCCGCTGTGTCTCCTGCATTGGCAGGTGGATTCTTTACCACTGAGCCACTTGGGAGACGCAAAACAAAATATGGTACTATTTAAATTACTGTTTCACATCATGTGATTTAGTAGGACTATTGGTTAACTTTGTAAGGCATTCCAAAAAAGCCTTAGAAGTGACATCATTCATCATTTCAGTAAGTACTTCATTGCTTTTTAAAAGTAAAATCTTTTAAACAACTTAAGCGATAGTACAGCAATAACAAAATTTTTGGTAATCTGCTTTAATAAAGTAACTGAAAATAAGACCCAGAAGTAGTTATCAATCCAAGGAGATCATGAAAGTAACTATCAAACTTTGAAATTTATAATTAAAGTCTTTTTAAAAAATATATTTGCCACCTCTTTTTTGTCTTCTACTGGCGTTACACATGGCCATGCTCAAAAACATTTACTGGATTATTTTTTTTAATATATTTTTTTTTAATTTTATTTTATTTAACTTTACAATATTGTATTGGTTTGCCATATATTAAAATACTGGATTATTAAAAAAAATACAAGATTAAATAAAAGGAATTCATAGATAAATCAACTAAATTGAAACTTACATAATACTATGAACACATACTCCTTTACTGATGTTCTGATATTTTAAGATGTTTTAATAAAAGTTCCATTTCATTTGGCTTGAGAACTGAAATGATTTTAAATTATGAAAAATTTTCATTTTTTCACCTCTTTTCTTTTCCTCACCTTTTTCTTTTATCTATTTTTATTTATTGTGCCAAAAGATGTATTCAGGCTAATGCTATTTTCTGGGAGTTTATGATATCCATTTCTGACAGAGAGGAAATGGGAGGAAAAAAAAAAAAAAAAACTTCAGGCGGAAAAAGCAAGAGTGTACCATAGAAAGAGAGGTCATAAAAACAAAAGACTGAATATGCTGAAACAAAAATAAGAATGCTGTATAATTTTCCTTAGAGCTGACTCTATGTACAAACTGTCTACTTGAAAATGCTTGCCATATCACTTCATTCTGAGCTTCTGAGAAAAGGTTTTGTAGAGTTGTAAGATAATTTGATGATACTATCAAATACACTGTTTAGATTAGAAATCTAACTCAGTAAATTTACCAACCATTACATATGCTTGGTCATAAAGATTCAGAACGGCTAATGAAAGATTGCTGGAAACCTAATTGGAAACACTGCAAGTAAAATTAACACTAATTTTTAGAGTTCATTAGTTTTCTATTAAATCCTACAATATTTCTAAGCTCTTCAAAATGGAATATATGGCAAATGGCATTTAAATGATTATGGAGACTATAGAAAAATAAAAATCTCTGATTATTTTTATTATTCTACTAGAAGGAATAGAAACATAGCTATTAAATAGCAGTTATATATGTTTCATTTCAAGTGTTAAAATTCAGTATTCCATTCAGATTCCACCAAGAGACATAAATGTAATAATACATCATTACTCACTGATTCTACAAATTAATATAAGTAATATTTCCATACAATAATTTTAATCAATATATTGGCTTCTATGGATATACATATAAACTTGCTTAGCGGGTTATAAAATACAATAGGCATTTGCATTTCTATGTAGCTTTCTGTAAATGTACACTAAGGAGTATTTTTGGTAGTCTAACATCAGGATTTCCCAGGTGGCTCTGTAGTAAAGAATCTGTCTGCCAATGCAGGAAACAGGGGTTTGATCCCTGGGTTGGGGAGATCCCCTGCAGAAGGAAATGGCAACCCACTCCAGTATTCTTGCCTGGAAAATTTCATGAACAGAGAAGCCTGAAGGGTTACAGTCCATGGGGTCACATAGGGTCAGACACAGAGTCAACAAGAGCAACAAAGTTTAACACAGTTCAGTTCAGTTGCTCAGTCATGTCGGACTCTTTGCAATCCCATGAATCGCAGCACACCAGGCCTCCCTGTCCATCACTAACTCCTGGAGTTCACTCAAACTCACTGTCCATCGAGTCGGTGATGCCATCCAGCCATCTCATCCTCTGTTGTCCCCTTCTCCTTTTGCCCCCAATTCCTCCCAGCATCAGGGTATTTTCCAATTAGTGTTTAACAATATTTTAGAATATTTGTTTTATTTCAGATATTTCAAATTATTTCAGTTTTACAGTGAGTTTGAATTAAGTCACATACGAATCAAAGCTGATAAACAGAGATGGTCTGTACAATGAAGGAAGCCTGTGCCCTTCTGTTTTTTGGTAGCAATATGAACATAACTGAAGGTCATAGTGTCTGGATTTAAGTATCTTACTGTGTGTTTGCTGTTCAGAGAAAATGCACAGCTCTATATGTTCTGATGGCTTATCGTTATACTGTTGTTTTGGATAGGCTTATACATCTTATTGCAAGTCCCAAACTTAGAATATACACAAGAAAATCTCCTACAGTGTGATTTCAATATTTGCAGTGTCAAATAGTCTTGCTTCCTAAAACTTGTGCCACTATCTATACAGATTTTTTGCACTGTAAAAATGTTAGCAATTGATAAATGTAACCTGTAAGGAAAAAAATAACAGTTAATTTGTTCTTTGTTATTCTAATGTGGTATGAGACTAAAATTTTTAAAAAAGAAACTCAAAGAGAGTAGTGCAATAGTTTTCATTCACTTTTGTTTATGAAACTCAATATCAAGCCCCTCCTCCCAAAGTAGGAAACATCATGTGTTAGTCTTCTTTCCAAAATATAGCTTTCCATTTTAAAACTATTTCCAAATTTTCCTCATAAATATACATGAATCTCTGAAAATCATACTGAAAACAGAACATGTTTTTATAGTTCAAAAGTACTTTAGAAGATGCATGAAATATAAAACATAACTAGTATATTTTTTCTAAAAGACATGCTTTTATTTGAGTAAGTGCAAAATTTAAAAATATAATTTAAGGATGAGCCAAGTTGAAATTCAGGGATTGCATTTACTGTTCCGCTTGAAGCAGCTGACATGTTGTAAGGAATATATGAAAGAACAGTTAGCTTTGAACATCAAGGAGCACAGGTCAGAGATCCCCCAGTGAAAGGCCTTTATGAAGTGAACCCTTAATTGTCACAGTTTTACTCACTTGGGTTCCCAGGCTGCCACAAGGAAGGAAATCCAGATGGAGCCCTGGGATCTTCCTGAGTTAAGAAGATGGAGCTGGGCATCCAAGAAAGCCACGGAAGCCGGACTTCTCAAGTGAGCTGGAGAGGAGAGAGGCAGAGAGAAAGAGAGGGTGCTTCGCCCTGCAGGTCTGCAGGTTAGTAGGAAATTATCCGAAGCCAGGGAAAGTTCCACACAAAGGGGGCACACTTAGAGAAAGAAGCTGATCATGGTCCCATGACCCAGAGTAGAAAACCTCACGATTTACCAGATATCTAGAAGAGCAAACATAAGGTTATTAGCCCAGAAGTATGGTCAAGTTGGCACTGAACTAGAAGGCTGCTACAGTGCCACAGACAGAGCTTAAAGTCTTAAAGGGTCAGTCTGTTTCAGATTAGCTTAACTGCAACACAAAAAAGCTTAAGAATATTCATAGGGTTGGAAAGACACCCAGCACTAAACAAGGTAAATTTCACAAGCTCTGGCATCCAATAAGATTACCAGACATTGAAAGAAGCAGGGGAACAATGAAGAAGAAATCAGTAAATTGAAACAGATCTAAAAAGATAAAAAAAAGTTGGTAGACAGGAACATAAACATAGTTGTAAGTCTGTATTCCACATATTCAAGAAGATAGAGGAGAGATTAAACCCAAGAATTAGAGACACTGAAAATACAATAGATTCAAATCAAATTTCAAGAGGTGAAAACTATAATGTCTGAAATGAAAATTCACTGAATACAATTAAGGTAGATTAGCTATTTTAGAGAATATAAATAGCAAGTTTGAATATGTATTAATAAAAACTATTTATAAGAATTTAAATTAAAAATTTGGCAGCATATCAGAAGGAACAATGAGTTGGTAAACTCTCAAAGGCCAAAAATGGATCAAAAACAAAAAAAGAATTTGATTATAACTCAAAGAACAAAATATATGAGTCTGCACTGATATAAATAAATAACTGAATAAACGAAACAGGAGAAAGGATAATTTTACCTTGAGAATGTTCCAGTTTACCTTGAGTAAACATAGATGGGATGAGGAAAACAGAAAGTCACAATGAGAACATCACAGCAATAATCTTTGCAGGCAAGACCTAATAGTAGATACTAAAACTAGCAGGCAAAAGTTAGAAGGAAATAGAATATTTGCAAAAACTTAAAGTATACCTCCATGATATTTATTAAATACAAAAAGAAAACTAAATCTGCAGAAGAAAAAACCAACAGATGCTTTCTAAACAAATGATCTATTTATTTTAATATATCCAGTAAATGTCATGTTTCTATGAAACACCACTTGAAATCACACACTGAGAAGAGCACTCTACTTTATGGGGCTCTTGTCCAAAATATATAGTTTCCACCTAATCATGAGAAAATACCAGACAAACCCAAACTGAGGGATACTCTACAAAATTATGGATGGATACTCTTTAAAATGTCAAAGCAAAGAGAGACCAGGAAAGACCGTCAGAGATTGGAAAAGACCAGGAGACAAAAAAATATATATGAAATGTGGGAAGATGAATTGTATCCTAAAGTAGTGAAATGACACTGAATGAAAGAGACTAGACATCAACGGAAAATTATAAGACAAAAGTTATTATATAAACAAATTTTAATGAAGGCAAATAAAGACTTTTACAGAGAGATGAAAGTTGAAAAAGTCATTAATTAGTAGAACTTTATTGCAAGATATCTAGAAATTCCTTCAAGAGGAATGATGATACCAAATGTAAATTAGATTTAATCAAACAGCACCATAAATTAAATGCACAAATAAATATACAATATTGCTCTAATTTTTAAATTTTTCATTAACATATGTATGTGTATAGACTAATTCAGTATGCTTTATGGACTACTATAACACATTAAGAGTAAAATGAATGACAGTTACTCCAGTACTCTTGCCTGGAAAAACCCCATGGATGGAGGAGCCTGGCAGGCTACAGATCATGCGGTCACAGAGTTGGATACAACTGAATGACTAAACAACAGCAGCATATGTGTGAAATGGTACAATACGTTAATAATAGGTTGTATACTATGACATGCAAAGTGATACCAAAGCCCAAACAGAGGGCAACGTCTGATGAAGTAGTTAAGTGTTGAGCCCTGCCCCAAGGCCACGGGCATGAGGTTTTGGACCACGGCCATAGAAGCAGAGCCCAGAACCAAGGTCACCTCTGAAGCTGACTGAGCTGCTTGGTAACCTTGCCAAAAGCCCCTTAGTCATCATGAACAAGTTCCTGACTCCCAGTTAGGCAAAGATACCCACTCCAGTAAGCACCCGAGAGCGCCCCAACCAATCACCTAATGCCAACCTTTCAACAGGAATTTTTTTTGTTTCTTGAGGCTATCAAAATTGGCTATTGACTCACGAAAACTGAAGTCTTTCCCATGTCTGTGAGGAGGTCGGTCCACAGAGCTCACAGTGCCCACTTTATCTCTGCTCTTTTTTCTTAATAAACTCACTCCCTTCTGAAATGCTCTACGTCTGCATATTCTTTTCTAACCTGCTCTCAGACTGCCTCAAGAGTAAGAATACTAAATGAAATCATAAAAATACTCAATTCCAGAGAAGGCAGGAGAAGAGGAAAAGAGAAACACAATAAAGACTCCCAATGTGGATTGATAAAACCGCAACATACAATGGACATTTTGCACGAAACAAAACAAATAAATGAACATAAACTGTAACCAAATTAAATATAAACACACATTAAGTAGATTAAAGGAAAACTTGTGGATAAATATATATCAAGCTAATGCTAATCAAAAATATGTTGTAGTTGCTATATTAATAAAAGACAAAGTAAATTATCAGAAAAAAGAATGTCACCAGGAATAATGAAGGTCGTTTCATAGTAATAAGGCTTCAATTCACAACAACATAACAATCCTATACATGCATACACCTGGTAATGTTTTCAAAGGGGTGTGTGTGTGTTTGTGTGTGTATTTAGATTTATGATTTTTTTATATTTTAAATATGTGAAATACATTATATCCTTATTATGCTCCAATAAAGTAAGAAGAAATCTTTAAAAAAGCAAAGGGTTAAAAAAACAAACAAAACAAAAAATACAGGAAAATATGAGTGGTCTTAAAGATGCTAAAATAATGTGTATCATTTTGTAAATGAGAATATCATTAATTAGACAAAGGAAAAATGTCACAATATATTTACCTTTTAATACTTTAATTGTGTAATGATCCATTTGTTAGCCATAATAAAATTAAAATAGCACTAAAAAAAAAAAACAGTTATGGTACTGAAGAACTGTGACAGTCAAGGAACTTTTTAATATATTCAGTTTTTTATTACCACCTTAATAAAATTTTTGTAATTAATTTAATCTTCTGGAAATAATATTATGAAGTGTCTAACCCTGAGCTGTTTAAAGATGTCACTGTTAGATGTCTGATATTTAGGAAAGAGTCAAAGGTATTTGAACAACAGTCAAATGCACATCTGATTTAATTAAATAGTTTTAACTAGACAAATTTTTTTTCCAGAGTTTCAGTGAGAATAATGAAATGAGAGCTAGTTCAGTCTGTTAATCAGCTTACCAATATAAGATTAAATGGTAGAAACAAACAATATATAATAAAAAGCAAAGTGGCATTTTTTCAAAATAATACAAAATTCAAGTGGTGAAATTAAAATGTATTCTCAATTTTCTGGTTATAAAATTATGATAATTATTTTAAATTTTAAGTCATAGATTACTATTTCTTATTACTGGATAATACACCACTAAGTCAGACTACTGGCAAGGGTATCAAAAACCTACAACTATGTAGTAGGACTAATTAGAATGGGTAAACTGATGTACTTCCAGTACATCATTCATGGGGATTAATTTAAATAATAAGACACTGGGATTAATTTAAATAATAGACATCATCAGATCAGATCAGATCAGTTGCTCAGTCGAGTCCGACCCTTTGTGACCCCATGAATCGCAGCACGCCAGGCCTCCCTGTCCATCACCAACTCCCGGAGTTCACTCAGACTCGTGTCCATCGAGTCAGTGATGCCATCCAGCCATCTCATCCTCTGTCGTCCCCTTCTTCTCTTGCTCCCAACCCCTCTCAGCATCAGAGTCTTTTCCAAAGAGTCAATTCTTCTCATGAGGTGGCCAAAGTACTGGAGTTTTAGCTTTAGCATCAGTCCTTCCAAAGAATTCCAGGGCTGATCTCCTTCAGAATGGACTGGTTGGATCTCCTTGCAGTCCAAGGGCTCTCAAAAGAGTCTTCTCCAACACCACAGTTTAAAGGCATCAATTCTTCAGCGCTCAGCCTTCTTCACAGTCCAATTCTCACATCCATACATGACCACAGGAAAAACCATAGCCTTGACTAGACGGACATTTGTTGGCAAAGTAATGTCTCTGCTTTTGAATATGCTATCTAGGTTGGTCATAACTTTCCTTCCAAGGAGTAAGCGTCTTTTAATTTCATGGCTGCAGTCACCATCTGCAGTGATTTTGGAGCCCAGAAAAATAAAGTCTGACACTGTTTCCACTGTTTCTCCATCTATTTCCCATGAAGTGATGGGACCAGATGCCATGATCTTCATTTTCTGAATGTTGAGCTTTAAGCCAACTTTTTCACTCTCCACTTTCACTTTCATCAAGAGGCTTATTAGTTCCTCTTCACTTTCTGCCATAAGGATGGTGTCATCTGCATATCTGAGGTTATTGAGATTTCTCCCGGCTATCTTGATTCCAGCTTGTGTTTCTTCCAGTCCAGCGTTTCTCATGATGTACTCTGCATGTAAGTTAAATAAGCAGGGTGACAATATACAGCCTTGCCGTACTCCTTTTCCTATTTGGAACCAGTCTGTTGTTCCATGTCCAGTTCTAACTGTTGCTTCCTGACCTGCATACAAATTTCTCAAGAGGCACATCTGGTGGTCTGGTATTCCCATCTCTTCCAGAATTTTCCACAGTTTATTGTGATTCACACAGTCAAAGGCTTTGGCATAGTCAATAAAGCAGCAATAGATGTTTTTCTGGAACTCCCTTGCTTTTTCCATGATCCAGCAGATGTTGGCAATTTGATCTCTGGTTCCTCTGCCTTTTCTAAAACCAGCTTGAACATCAGGAAGTTCACAGTTCACATATTGCTGAAGCCTGGCTTGGAGAATTTTGAGCATTATTTTACTAGCATGTGAAATGAGTGCAATTGTGTGGTAGTTTGAGTATCTTTGGCATTGCCTTTCTTTGGGATTGGAATGAAAACTGACCTTTTCCAGTCCTGTGGCCACTGATGAGTTTTCTAAATTTGCTGGCATATTGAGTGCAGACTTTCACAGCATCATCTTTCAGGATTTGAAATAGCGCAACTGGAATTCCATCACCTCCACTAGCTTTGTTCGTAGTGATGCTTTCTAAGGCCCACATGACTTCACATTCCAGGATGTCTGGCTCTAGGTCAGTGATCACACCATCGTGATTATCTGGGTCAGGAAGATCTTTTTTGTACAGTTCTTCTCTGTATTCTTGCCACCTCTTCTTAATATCTTCTGCTTTGTTAGGTCCATACCATTTCTGTCCTTTATAGAGCCCATCTTTGCATGAAATGTTCCTTTGGTATCTCTGATTTTCTTGAAGAGATCTCTAGTCTTTCCCATTCTGTTGTTTTCCTCTATTTCTTTGCATTGATCGCTGAAGAAGGCTTTCTTATCTCTTCTTGCTATTCTTTGGAACTCTGCATTCAGATGCTTATATCTTTCCTTTTCTCCTTTGCTTTTCACTTCTCTTCTTTTCACAGCTATTTGTAAGGCCTCCCCAGACAGCCATTTTGCTTTTTTGCATTTCTTTTCCATGGGGATGGTCTTGATCCCTGTCTCCTGTACAATGTCACGAACCTCATTCCATAGCTCATCAGGCAGTCTATCTATCAGATCTAGGCCCTTAAATCTATTTCTCACTTCCACTGTATAATCATAAGGGATTTGATTTGGGTCATAGCTGAATGGTCTAGTGGTTTTCCCTACTTTCTTCAATTTAAGTCTGAATTTGGCAGTAAGGAGTTCATAGTCTGAGCCACAGTCAGCTCCTGGTCTTGTTTTTGCTGACTGTATAGAGCTTCTCCATCTTTGGCTGCAAACAATATAATCAATCTGATATTGGTGTTGACCATCTGGTGATGTCCATGTATAGAGTCTTCTCTTGTGTTGTTGGAAGAGGGTGTTTGCTATGACCAGTGCATTTTCTAGGCAAAACTCTATTAGTCTTTGCCCTGCTTCATTCCGTATTCCAAAGCCAAATTTGCCTGTTACTTCAGGTGTTTCTTGACTTCCTACTTTTGCATTCCAGTCCCCTATAATGAAAAGGACATCTTTTTTGGGTGTTAGTTCTAAAAGATATTGTAGGTCTTCATAGAACTGTTCAACTTCAACTTCAGAAATATGATTTATTACCTTATTTTATGGAGATAGGTAAAATGCTCAGGATTTCCATATAGAAAATTAAATTCAAGGTTGAAATCTATGTCCCCATATGTACTAAGGTGTTTACTAGAAAAAAGGAAAGCAACAAATATAAGTTTAACTTATACTACAGTTAATGGCTCCCCCAGGGTTAGAATGCTTATGAAATAATATCCTGCCTTTGCCAAGAGACTCTTATTTCCTCATGTGTGTCATATAAAATGGACTTCTTAACACATGTAATCCTTAATGTGTTCAGTTAAAAAAAAAGAAAACACTCTGGGGAAAATGGGTAAGACTATAAGAAGCACTTTTTCTCTAATCAAGAAAATAATGCTTAAGAAATTATAAATGTCACAAAATTGAAGAAGAAATAAATTTGTAGCATACTAGATTAGTGAAATTTCCAATCACTATTTTTCAAATCATTTTGGAGTATTTTATTTGCCTTATAATTGGTTTTAATTTTTAAATAAATTTAATTAAAATGGTTATTTTGAAGTTACTCTAAGTGCTAAGAAACATGTGAATCTTTCTTTAGTAAATTTTAAATGTACACAACATTTACAGGTAGATTTAAAAGAATATCAAGAGAATGGAAAGGCAAGCAACATACTGAGAGAAGATGTTTGGAAATACATATTTAACAAGCATTCATACATAAAAAAAGCATCTTCAACTCTATAAGAAAAAGTCAATGAAAAAATGAACAAAAGACTTGAATAGCCACTAAACAAAGGAAGATATTCTACTGGGCATAAACCTAGGGAAAGTGTTCAATGTCATCAGTTATCAAGAACATGGAAAATGAAACCATAATGGAATTACTGTAAGCACCCACCAGAATATGGGGAGAAAACAGCTGCTGCTGCTGCTAAGTTGTGTCAGTCTTGTCCGACTCTGCGACCCCATAGATGGCAGCCCACCAGGCTCTGCCATCCCTGGGATTCTCCAGGCAAGAACACTGGAGTGGGTTGCCATTTCCTTCTCCAATGCATGAAAGTGAAAAGTGAAAGTGAAGTTGCTCAGTCGTGTCTGACTCTTTGCGACCCCATGGACTGCAGCCTACCAGGCTCCTCTGTCCATGGGACTTTCCAGGCAAGAGTACTGAAGTGGGGTGCCATCACCTTCTCCAGAAAACAGCTAAACAATACTAAATATTAGTAATGATGGAACAGCTGGATCACTCACACATTTCTGGTGAGAAATTAAATTGGTACAACCCCTGTTGGGAAACTTGGCAACATCTATTAAATCTCTTTATACTTGCTGTATGTACTGTGATGCAGTAAATCTCCCTCCTTGGAGAGACCCTTAGAGCCACACATATATCCTTGTACCAAAAAGCATACACAGGTATGGTCATACATATACAAGTAGCATGGTAATGCTGCTCTCAAGAGTTATACATGATAGCAGCTCAAAGGCCAGCAACTATTAAATGGGATGAATACATCAGAAGATAGTCAAACAATGAAATTCAATATAGCAAAGGAAAAGCACACACATGTGATGTAAGTAGCAACATGAATGAATCTCACAAACATGATGCTAGATGCAAGGAAGAAGTAGCTGAAGACTACATGCTGTCTATAACATTTAGATTAAAGGAATAATCTCCATCACGATGGTAATTGAAACTATGGTGGTTCCCACAGGTGGTAATTACAAGGGAATATGAAGGGGACTTGCAAAATATTGTTAATTTTTTTTTGTACTAATTTGTGTCATGCCTAAGTTTACAAAAATTGATTGATATATCCATTTATATATCTCCCTTTGCTAAGTCCCCATTTAAATGTACTGCATATTTTTCTGCTAAAATGTCATTTTCTTACAGATTTGAAGAAGCATATTACAAATACTATGCATAAATACTTCATCAAACATATTAAGCAGATGAAAATATTTATGAGCAAAAGATAATATATATACAATCAGTTCAGTTCAGTCACTCAGTCGTGTCTGACATTTAGTAACCCCATGGACTGCAGCACACCAGGCTTCCCTGTCCAACACCAACTCCTGGAGCCTACTCAAACTCATATCCATTGAGTCAGTGATGCCATCCAATCATCTCATCTTCTGTCTTCCCCTTCTCCTCCCGCCTTCAATCTTTCCCAGCATCAGGGTCTTTGCCAGTAAGGCCAAAGTATTGGAGCTTCAGCTTTAGCATCAGTACTTCCAACAAATATTCAGGACTGATTTCCTTCAAGATGGACTGGTTGGATCTCCTTGCAGTTCAAGGGACTCTCAAGAGTCTTCTCCAACACCACAGTTCAAAAGCATCAATTCTTTGGCGCTCAGCTTTGTTTATAGTTCAACTCTCACATCCATACGTGACTACTGGAAAAACCATAGCCTTGACTAGATGGAAATTTGTTGGTAAAGTAATGTGTCTGCTTTTTAATATGCGGTCAAGGTTGGTCATAGCTTGTCTTCTGAGGAGCAAGCACCTTCTGATTTTATGGCTGCACTCACCAACTGCAGTGATTTTGGAGCCCCCCAAAATAAAGTCTCTCACTGTTTCCATTATTTCCCCATATATTTGCCATGAAGTGATGGGACTAGATGCCATGATCTTAGTTTTCCAAATGTTGAGTTTTAGGCCAACTTTTTCACTCTCCTCTTTCAGTTTCACCAAGAGGCTCTTTAGTTCTTCTTCCTTTTCTGTCATAGGATGGTGTCATCTGCATATCTGAGGTTATTGATATTTCTCCCGGGAATCTTGATTCTAGCTTGTGCTTCATCCAGCATGGCATTTTGCATGATGTACTCTGCACAGAAGTTAAATAAGCAGGAAACAGTATATAGCCTTGATGTACTCCTTTCCCAATTTGGAACCAGTCTGTTGTCCAGTTGTAACTGTGGCTTCCTGACCTACATACAGATTTCTCAGGAGACAGGTAAGATGGTTTGGTATTCCCATCTCTTGAATTTTCCATACTTTGTTCTGATCCACACAGTCAAAGGCTTTTGCATAGTCAATAAAGCAGAAGTAGATGTTTTTCTGGAACACTTGCTTTTTCTGTGATCCAATGGATGCTGGCAATTTGATCTCTGGTTCCTCTGCCTTTTCTAAATCCAGCTTGAGCATCTGGAAGTTGACAGTTCATGAACTGTTGAAGCCTGGTTTGGAGGATTTTGAGCATTAGTTTGCTAGAGTGTGAGATGAGTGTAATTGTGCAGTACTTTGAACATTCTTTGACATTGCCTTTCTTTGGGATTGAGATGAAAACTGACCTTTTCCAGTCCTGTGGCCACTGCTGAGTTTTCCAAATTTGCTGGCATATTGAGTGCAGCACTATAACAGCATCATTTTCTGGATTTCAAATAGCTCAACTAGAATACTATCAGCTCCACTAGCTTTGTTTGTAGTGATGCTTCCTAAGGCTCACTTGACTTTGCATTATCAGGATGTCTGGCTCTAGGCGAGTGATCAGACCGTCCTGGTTATCAGGGTCATGAAGATCTTCTTTGTCTAGTCCTTCTGTGTATTCTTGCTATCTCTTCTTAATATATTCTGTTTCTTTTAGGTCCATACCATTTCTGTCCTTTATTGTGCCCATCTTTGCATGAAATGTTCCCTTTGTATCTCTAACTTCTTGAAGCAATCTCTAGTCTTTCCCATTCTATTGTTTTCCTCTATTTCTTTGCACTGATCACTGAGGAAGTCTTTCTTATTTCACCTTGCTTTTCTTTGAAACTCTTCATTCAAATGGGTATATCTTTCCTTTTCTCCTTTGCCTTTCACTTTTCTTCTTTCTCAACTTTTTAAGGCCTCCTCAGACAACCATTTTGCTTTTTTTGCATTTCTTTTTCTTGGGAATGGTCTTGATCACTGCTTCCTGTACAATGTCACGAACCTCTATCCATAGTTCTTTAGGGCCTCTATCAGATCTAATCCTTTGAATCTATTTGTCACTTCCACTGTATAATCGTAAGGGATTTGATTTAGGTCATACCTGAATGGTCTAGTGGCTTT
Source organism: Bubalus bubalis (assembly GCF_019923935.1). Taxonomy (NCBI): domain Eukaryota; kingdom Metazoa; phylum Chordata; class Mammalia; order Artiodactyla; family Bovidae; genus Bubalus; species Bubalus bubalis. The sequence goes on along the minus strand of NC_059161.1, from coordinate 64,323,064 downwards.
CCCTACTTTCTTCAATTTAAGTCTGAATTTGGCAATAAGGTGTTCAGGATCTGAGCCACAGTGAGCTCCCGGTCTTGTTTTGACTGACTATGTAGAGCGTCTCCACCTTTGACTGCAAAGAATATAATCAATCTGATTTCAGTATTGACCATCTGGTGATGTCCATATATAGAGTCTTCTTTTGTGTTGTTGGAAGAGGGTGTTTGCTATGACCAGTGCATTCTCTTCACAAAACTCTATTAGCCTTTGCCTGCTTCATTCTGTACCCCAAGGCCAAATTTGCCTGTTATTCCAGGTATCTTTTAACTTCCTTCTTTTGCATTCCAGTATGCTATAATGAAAAGGACATCTTTTTTTGGTGTTAGTTCTAGAAGGTCTTGTAGATCTTCATAGAACCATTCAGCTTCAGCTTCTTCAGCATTACTGGTTGGGACACAGACTTGGATTACTGTGATATTGAATGGTTTGCCTTGGAAACGAACAGAGATCATTCTGTCATTTTTTAGACTGCACCCAACCACTGCATTTCCTACTCTGTTGCTGACTATGAGGGCTACTCCATTTCTTCGAAGGGATTCTTGCCCACAGGAGTTGATATAATAGTCATCTGAGGCCTGATTCAATGAACAATGCAAAGAAACAGGAAAACAACAGAAGAGGAAAGACTAGAGACCATCTCAAGAAAACTGGAAATATCAAAGGAACATTTCATCCAAAGATGGATAAAGTAAAGGACAGAAATGGTAAAGATTTAATAGAGGCAAAAGAGATCAAGAAGAGATGGCAAAAATACATGAAAGAACTGTACAAAAAAATATCTTAAAGACCTGGTTAATCACGATGGTGTGGTCACTTATCCAGAGCCAGACATTCTGGATGGTGAAGTCAAGTGGACCTTAGGAAGCATTGCTATCAATAAAGCTAGTGGAGGTGATCAAATTCCAACAGACCTATTTAAAATCCTAAGAAATGATGCTTTTAAAGTGCTGTACGCAATATGCCAGCAAATTTGGAAAGCCCAGTAGTGGCCAAAGGACTGAAAAAGTTCAATCTTCATCCCAGTTCCCAACAACTGCAGTACTAAACAATATTCAAAATACCAAACAGTTGCTTCTGTGAGCTGTGTGTTACGGATCTGTGACCTCCAGAGGAGAGGATTTTGATCCAAGATCAGAGATGAGGCTTGACTACTTGGAGCTTTTTGTGTCGGTTCGGTTCAGTCATTCAGTCGTGTCTGACTCTTTGCGACCCCATGAATCGCAGCACGCCAGGCCTCCCTGTCCATCACCAACTCCCGGAGTTCACTCAGACTCACATCCATCGAGTCAGTGATGCCATCCAGGCATCTCATCCTCTGTTACTTTTTGTGTAGCAAATCTTTATTAATGTATAACATAGGTAGGGAAAGTTTCTACATAGACATCAGAAGGGGACAGAAAGAGGGCCCCCTTGCTAGTTTTCAGCAAGGTATTTTATGTCTGTTAGAAAGCTATTAATCATATAAGAAAAACACCTCAAGGCTGAGGGAGTTTCACCAGGCCCCTCTCCCACAATATGCATTTTTCAGATAGAATGGCATGAGTGTATCATCCTCTGGCCATAAAACAATTGACAGGAATACTGGTTTGTCTAGCCTTTAACAGCCCAAGGTTTGAGAAGAGAAAAAAAGTTAGTCTTAGGTGGAATCATTTTGAAGAAAGGCAAATTCCAAAGCAAATACATAGCTTCATTAAAATAACTTAAGAAAAACATTTTCATAAGAAAAATGCATTGGTCAGCTGAAGGCAGAACCAGGTGTACTCAACACATAATTAAAAGAAGCCTCTTTTAATTTTGTGTAGAAAAGGAAAAAAAGAAACAAACAAAAAACAACATCTGCTACTTGCAGTTTATTTCCTCCTGCCACCTGGCTACCTCTGGCCTTCCTACCTGTTACCCTCTCATTATCAGACAATTGTCCTCATCTCCCACTCTGGTAAGGTTATGCTCAAAATCCTTCAAGCTAGGTTTTAACAGTACATGAACTGAGAACTTCCAGATGTTCAAGCTGGGTATAGAAAAGGCAGAGGAAACAGATCAAATTGCCAACATTTGCTGGATCATAGAGAAAGCAAGGGAATTTCAAAAAGCATCTATCTCTGTATCATTGACTACACTAAAGCCTTTGACTATGTGAAAAATGTGAAAGTCGCTCATTTGTGTCCGACACTTTGAGACCCCATGTACTATACAGTCCATGGTATTCTCCAGGCCAGAATACTGGAGTGGGTAGCCTTTCCCTTCTCCAGGGGATCTTCCTAACCCAGGGATCGAACCCAGATCTCTCACATTGCAGGCGGATTCTTTACCAGCTGAGCCACAAGGGAAGCCCAAGAATACTGGAGTGGGTAGCCTATCCCTTCTCCAGCGGATCTTCCCAGCCCAGGAATCAAACCCGGGTCTCCTGCATTGCTGGCAGATTCTTTACCAACTGAGCTATCAGGGAAGCCTAGGGATCATAACATATGTGGAAAACTCTTAGAGTGATGGTAATACCAGACCATCTTAACTGTCTCCTGAGAAACCTGTATGAAGGTCAAGAAGAAATAGTTAAAACACTACATGGAACAACACACTGGTTCAAAATTGAGAAAGGAGTATAACAAGTCAGTTTATTGTCACCCTGTTTATTTAACTTACATGCAGAGCACATCATGTGAAATGCCGTGCTGGATGAGTTACAAGTTGAAATCAAGATTGCCGGGAAAAATATCAACAACCTCACATATGCAGATTAAACCACTTTAATGGCAGAAAACGAAGTGGAATTAAAGAGCCTCTTGATGAGGGTGAAAGAGGAGAGTGAAAAGCTGACTTAAAATTCAGTAATTAAAAACACTGAACATCGACATTTTACATCAACATTTTAGGAATCAGTGAACTAAAATGGAGAGGAATGGGTGAATTTAATTCACGTGACCATGGTATCTATGACTGGGAAAGAATCCTTTAGAAGAAAGGGAGTAGCCCTCATAGTCAACAAAAGAGTCTGAAATGCAGTACTTGGGGTGCAATCTCAAAAATGACAGAATGATCACGGTTCGTTTCCAAGGCAAGCCATTCAATATTACAGTAATCCAAGTCTATGTCCCAACCACTAATACTGAAGAAGCTGAAGTTGAATGGTTCTATGAAGACCTACAAGATCTTCGGAACTAACACCAAAAAAAAAAAAAAGTCCTTTTCATCACAGGGGACTGGAATACAAAATTAGGAAGTCAAGAGATATCTGGAATAACAGGCAAATTTGGCCTTCAGGTACAAAACAAAGCAGGAAAGAGCTAGAAAAGATTTGCAAAAAGAACATGCTGATCATAGCAAATACCTTCTTCCAACAACACAAGAGATGACTCTACACATGAACATCACCAGATGGTCAATATCGAAATCAAGTGGATTATATTCTTTGCAGCCAGAGATGGAGAGGCTCTACACAGTCAGCAAAAACAAGACTGGGAGCTGACTGTGGCTCAGATGATGAACTCATTATTGCCAAATTCAGACTTAAACTGAAGAACGTAGGAAAAACCACCAGGCCATTCATGTATGACCTAAATGAAATCCCTTATGATTATACAGTAGAAGTGACAAATAGATTCAAGGGATCAGATCTGATAGAGTGACTGAAGAACTATGGACAGAGGTTTGTAACACTGTACAGGAGGCAGTGACCAAAACCATCCTCAAGAAAAAGAAATGAAAAAAGGCAAAATGGTTGTCTGAAGAGGCCTTATAAATAGCTGAGAAAAGAAGTGAAAGGCAATGGAAAGATGGAAAGATATACCCATCTGAATGAAGAGTTCCAGAAAATAGCAAGGAGAGATAGGAAAGCCTTAAGTGAACAATGCAAAGAAATAGAGGAAAACAATAGAGCGGGAAGGACTAGAGAGCTCTTCAAGAAAATTAGATACCAAGGGAACATTTCATGCAAAGATGGGCACAATAAAGGCCAAAAATGGTATGGACCTAATAGAAGCAGAAGATATTAGGAAGTGGTAGCGAGAATACACAGAAGAACTACTTTAAAAGGTCTTAATGACCCAGATAACCACAACAAAGGATGAGATGGTTGGATGGCATCACCGACTCAATGAACATGAGTTTGAGTAAGCTCTGGGACATGGTAAAGGACAGGGAAGCCAGGTGTGCTGCAGTCCATTGGGTTGCAAAGAATCAGACATGACTGAATGACTGAACAATAACAACAAAAATGTATATGTAAAATATATTAAAATAATGAATATTTTTCTCAATTTGTTGCTTAGTTTTCCATATCCTTAATACAGCTTTTAAATCTGGAACTTAGAATTATTGTATGCATTTTCATTAAAAAAAAAACAAAAAACAAAAAAACTTAGAGATACTTTGGGGATTCCTTGATGGTGCTAGTGGTAAAGAACCCATCTGCCAATTCAGGAGATGAAAGACACATGAGTTTGATCCCTGGGTTGGGAAGATCCCCACTACAGTATTCTTGCCTGGAGAATCCATGGACAGAGGAGCCTAGCGGGCTACAGTCCATAGGGTTGCAAAAAGTCAGACATGACTGAGCAACTTAGCATGCACACAGAGACAATTTGAAATAGCCTAACATATTAAACGGTTGTGTAGGTGTGTTATTTAAAATTAAAGATCTATTCACAAAAAATAAGCCAATATTTATATTAAAATGTAGACAGCTGAGCTCACTTTAACTTTCAGAATATGTCCCAATTATGTAATATGTTAGTGGATAGCTTTGGAATTGTTTTAAGGTAAGTCAATTTTCTAGTTTTAGGACAATTAATAGCTTAGAAGTTACTTATAGAACTACACGTAATTGACATGTCAGTCATAGTAGTAGTGTCAGTAGTTGCTCAGTTGTGTCCAACTCTTTGTGATCCAATGGACTGTAGCCCACCAGGCTCCTCTGTCCATGGTATTCTCCAGGCAAGAATACTGGAGTGGGTTGCCATTTCCTTCTCCAGGGGATTTTATTCATCAGGGATACAACCTGCATCTCCAGCACTGAGGTGTTGATAGTGTATAACTTGTATTGATTTATAAAAAATATTGTTAATGGCTACGAGTAATAGTGACTTAATTCAGAAAAAGTGACCCCACCTAACTATGGAAAAGATTTGATTTTATAAGTGAATTTTATGGAAAACTCAAATCTGATGTAACTTGTATCTACTTATTTCTCTTTCTGCAGCTTTCTGATTGTTAGTCACTTCTCTGCATTTCAGAAGATGGGAGAACAGCTGTCAATATCCTCCAAAACCCTTGTCTGATATTTTCTCTAATTAGTAAAAATCTCTCTTTTTCCCTGCTCCTTTGAAAAAAGAAGAATTTGCCTTTGCTTAAGTGGTTATTTCTAGATAGAACAAGCCAGTGTTATGTTAATAGTAACTAAAAGGACAGTGTTTGAACAGAGGAAGGAACTGTCCTCAGTACAGTGTGGATACTATTCCAAGAGCACAGTTCTAAGAACAAATGGGACACTGTGTATACAGAAATATAGTAGAGGTGCACTAAATATGCTAGATTAAATATGTATGTACATGTATTCAAGGGGGCTTCCCTGCTGGCTCAGCTGAGCCACTAACACACATATTTAAACCAAATACATATGTAAATAGCATATTTACACATATGAAAAAGAAAGTTGCTTAGTTGTGGCCGACCCTTTGCTAGCCCATGGACTGTAGCCCAACAGGCTCTTCTGTTCTTAAATTCTCTAGGCAAGAATACCAGCATGGGTAGCCATTCCCTTCTCCAGAGGATCTTCCCAACGCAGTGATCAACTCAAGTCTTCTGCACTGGAGACAAATTCTTTACCAAATGAGACACCAGAGAAGCATTATATATATATATATATATATATATATAGATCAGCCCTGGGATTTCTTTGGAAGGAATGATGCTAAAGCTGAAACTCCAGTACTTTGGCCACCTCATGCAGAGAGTTGACTCATTGGAAAAGACTCTGATGCTGGGAGGGATTGGGGGCAGGAGGAGAAGGGGATGACAGAGGATGAGATGGCTGGATGGCATCACTGACTTGATGGACGTGAGTCTGAGTGAACTCCGGGAGTTGGTGATGGACAGGGAGGCCTGGCATGCTGCGATTCATGGGGTCGCAAAGAGTCGGACACGACTGAGTGACTGATCTGATCTGATCTGATATATATATATATATATATATATATATATATATATATATATACACATATGTACACACACATACATATATTCAGTTTTTACTTAAGAAACTCTATATGTTTTACTGTTATGCTTTTTGTATCATTTCATTTTCTTTTAAGAATCTACACTAAGGCTTTGGCATAGTGAATTGAGATCAAATTGAGATCAAATTGCCAACATCCATGGATCATTGAAAAAGCAAAAGAGTTCTAGAAAAACATCTACTTCTGCTTTATTGACTATGCAAAAGCCTTTGACTGTGTGGATCACAACAAACTGTGGAATATTCTTCAAGAGATGAGAATATCAGACCACCTTACCTGCCTCCTGAGAAATCTGTATGCAGGTCAAGAAGCAACAGTTAGAACTGGACATGGAACAATAGACTTGTTCCAAATCGGGAAAGGAGAACATCAAGGCTGTATATTGTCACCCTGATTATTTAACTTCTATGCAGAGTACATCATGCAAAACGCCCTATTGGATGAAGCACAAGCTGGTATCAAGACTGCCAAGAGATATATCAATAATATCAGATATGCAGATCACACCACCCTTATGAAAGTGAAGCAGAAAAAAGAGCCTCTTGATAAAAGGGAAAGAGGAAGACTGAAAAACCTGGCTTAAAACTCAACATTCAAAAAACTAAGATCATGGCAGCCAGTCCCATCACTTCCTGACAAATAGATGGGGAAATAAGGGAAACAATGAGAGACTTTATTTTCTTGGGCTCCAAAATCACTACAGATGGTGACTGAAGCCATGAAATTAAAAGACGCTTGTGCCTTAGAAGAAATGCTATGACCAACCTAGACAGCATATTAAAAAGCAAAGACATTACTTTGCTGACAAACGTCATTCTACTCAAAGCTATGGTTTTTCCAGTAGTCATGTATGGATGTGAGAGTTGGACTATAAAGAAAGCTGAACACCAAAGAATTGATGCTTTTGAACGGTGGTGTTGGAGAAGACTCTTGAGAGTCCTTTGGACTGCAAGGAGATCCAACCAGTCCATCCTAAAGGAAATCAATCCTGAATATTCATTGCAAGGACTGGTGCCGAGCCAAAACTACAATACTTTGGCTACCTGATGGGAAGAACTGACTCACTGGAACAGACCCTGAGGCTGGGAAAGATTGAAGGCAGGGGGAAAAGGGGACGACAGAGGATGAGATGGTTGGATGGCATCACCGACTCAATGGATATGAGTTTGAGTAAGCTCTGGGAGTTGGTGATGGATAGGGAACCCTGGTGTGTTGCAGTCCATGGGGTCGCAAAGAGTCAGACATGACTGAGCGACTGCACTGAACTGAACTGATCATTTCATTTTCTTTTAAGAATCTATACTAAACTAAAATATAAAAATACATGTTGAAAATTACATAATTTTGCATCAGTTAGTTAGTGTTAGTCACTCAGTCATGTCCGGCTCTTTAGGACCCCATGGTCCGTAGCCCTCCAGGCTCCTCTGTCCATGGAACTCTCCTTCAGCCAGTATAAAATTCACATCATGTAAGAATTGCCTAGGGGAGGACAGGGTGAGATGTATGGAAAGAATATCATGGAAACTTATATTACCATAAGTAAAATAGATAGCCAACAGGAATTTGCTGTATGGCTCAGGGAACTGACACAGGGGCACTGTATCTACCTACAGAAGTGGGATGGGGAGAGAGATGGGAGGGAGTTTCAAAAGGGAGGGGATATATGTATACCTATGGCTGATTCATGTTGAGGTTTGACAGAAAACAGCAAAATTCTGTAAAGCAATTATTCTTCAATAAAAAAATGAATAAAATTTAAGAATTACCTTCTTCATACTTATTCAAACCATGATAATGAGGGTGTTTCCACTAACTGCTGCTCAAATTGTATGCATGAGATCAATGTATTGAACAAAAATGAGTCAATGGGTAAGAGATCAATTTTTTATGATAATAGTTATTATATGCTATAACAGGAGTTGAATTTTCATTGATTAACATATTGACATTAAATCCAAACTTCAAGAACAATTATCTAATTATAATTCTCAAAAACATCATTTCAGCAATGTAATTACCATTTAATTTTAGAAACTTCAAGAAAATTTGTGCTAGTCATTAATGATCATATCTGTACAACACATAAAACAATATTTTAGATTATAATAATCAATATACTAAATGTCAGTTGTTATCAAATGGAATCAACAATGTTTTTGGATAATTTCAAATGACATAAATGTGCTTTGTTAGTACAGATTATTTGCTAATTCTTATATTTGAATATATATACTACATGCAAATAGAAAATTTCATTCTTTAGGAGGAAATTATATAAAGAGATACATATATGTATGTGTGTATATATATATATATCTACAAACACCCATATAGCTAGAAACACATATATTGTTTTCCTCAAAACTAGCCCATTAAAATACCTAAATCAAGGTCATTGAGGTATATTATATACAATATTATGTACAGTTGAGGTACCATGTACAGTAAACATTACCACTTTTACTGTAAGATTTCTAAGTTTTGAACAAAATCTATTCTGTAGTACCACCACAATCATAATATTGAACAGTTCATGAAATCCACAAATTTAATTAGTGACTCAATCATAGTCCCATAAAAGAGAGATATAATGGCAGACATTGATGCAGGAAGTTAGATAAAAATACACTGAGTAAAATCATACAGAGAGAACCATGCATACCTGGTTCCCTTTTGGTTTTACTGAGGTCAGTATGCATACACAAAAAGTCACCCTTAAAGTACAAATTCTAGGATGTCAGACAACACACAGTCATATACACACTCTATAAAAATAAAGAGAAGTTCTATCATCTCCCCCAAATCATTGATTTCCCTTTATAGTCAAGACATCTGGCCAGCCCAGTCCTTTGCAACAGATTTGTGCTTATAAGTACCTTTGTCAAAAGGTCATATGACTCAAACGAGACATATTTTTCCATGTTGTTTCATATATCAGTTTTTATTTTTATTAATGAATAACATTCCATTGCATAATGTATAATGCCACATATCCATCATTATATTATTATACATTCTCCCTAGCAATAAATAATGTCAATGTTATGACTTTTGGCTATTCAAATGTACCTGTAGAGGTATTGTTTTAATTTGCATTTCCATGTTGCTATATGATGGAGAACATCTTTTCATATAATATTTGCCATCTGTATATCTTTTTTAGTGAGCTTTTTGTTAAGGATTTTGACCTTTTTTTTAATCAGGTTGTTTGATTTTTATAGATGGGTCAGTATTTCTTTGTGTATTTTGCATAACAGTCCTTTATAAAATATGCTTTTTGCAAATAATTAGTCTCAAGCTGCGGCTTTTCATTCTCTTGATACTGACTTAGAGCAGAGGTTTCTAATTTTAATGAAATTCAGCTTATCTATTCTTTCTTTCATGGATTGGTGCCTTTGGTATTATAACTAGAAAGGCATTAACAAACTCAAGGTTATCCAGATTGTATATGCTATCTTCCAGGAGTTGTACAGTTTGTATTTTATATTTATATCTTTATGAAATTCTCTACTTTTGTTCATAAGTCTAATATAGCAATATTAATATTCTCCTCCAGCCTTATGCTTTATTTTTCATAGTTTACCTTTTTCAATCGATTACATTCAAATAAATCCATATTTAATACATATCTATTTCAGATCTTTTCAAATAGTTGTGTTCCTCTTTTTCATCTACTTTGATAACCTCTGCTTTTTAATTGGAGTTTAAGCTCATTGACAGTTAAGGTAATTATTGTACAACTCTAGTTAAGTCTAAAATGTTACTTTTTCTTTTGTCTACAGTTTTTTCTCCTTTGTTCCACTCTCACTGCCTTTATTCTCACTGCTTTTTTAAAAGAATATACAACACACACACACAAACATACACATAAATGTATGAAAATTTACATAGGAAATCATCTTAACCTTTTAATACTGTTCATGGGGTTTTCAGGGATACTGTTCATCAACAGATGGTCAATACCAAAGTCAGATTGATTATATTCTTTGCAGCAAAAGATGGAGAAGCTCTATACAGTCAGCAAAGACAAGACCTGGAGCTGACTGTGGCTCATATCATGAACTCCTTATTGACAAATTCAGACTTAAATTGAAGAAAATAGGGAAAATCATTAGACCATTCAGGTATGACCTAAATCAAATCCCTTATGATTATACAGTGGAAGTGAGAAATAGAGTCAAAGGATAAGATATGGTAGAGTGCCTGAAGAACTATGGATGGAGGTTCGTGACATTGTACAGGAGGTAGTGATCAAGACCATTCCCAAGGGAAAAAATACAAAAAGGCAAAAATAGTTGTCTGAAGAGGCCTTAAAAAGAGCTGAGAAAAGAACAGAAGCTAAAGGCAAAGGAGAAAAGGAAAGTGAAAGTGAAAAGTGAAAGTGAAGTCGCTCAGTCATGTCCGACTCTTTGTGACCATGTGGACTGTAGCCTATCAGGCTCTTCTGTCCATGGGATTTTCCAGGCAAGAGTACTAGAGTGGGTTGCCATTTCCTTCTCCAGGGGATCTTCCCAACCCAGGGATTGAACCTGGGTCTCATACCCATTTGAATGCAGAGTTCCAAAGAATAGCAAGGAGAGCTAACAAAGCCTTCCTCAGTGATAAACGCAAAGAAATAGAGAAAAACAATAGACTGGGAAAGACTAGAGATCTCTTCAAGAAAATTAGAGATACCAAGGGAAAATTTCATGCAAAGATGGTCGCAATAAAGGATGGAAATGGTATGGATCTAACAGAAGCAGAAGGCATTAAGAAGAGGTGGCAAGGATATACAGAAGAACTATACAAAAAAGACCTTCATGACCCAGATAACCACGATGGTGTGATCACTCACCTAGAGCAAGACATCCTGGAATGAGAAGTCGAGTGGGCCTTAGAAAGCATTACTATGAACAAAGCTAGTGGAGGTGATGCAATTTCAGTTGAGCTATTTCAAATCCTAAAAGATGATGCTGTGAAAGTGCTGTACTCAAAATGCCAGCAAATTTGGAAAACTCATCAGTGGCCACAGGACTGGAAAATGTCAGTTTTCATTCCAGGCCCAAAGAATATCAATGGCAAAGAATGTTCAAACTAATGAGCAATTGCACTCATCTCACATGCTAGCAAAGTAATGCTCAAAATCCTCCAGCCAGGCTTCAGTAGTACATGAACCATGAACTTCCAGATGCTCAAGCAGGATTTAGACAAGGTAGAGGAACCAGAGATCAAATTGCCAACATCTGCTGGATCATCAAAAAAGCGAGAGTTCCAGAAAAACATCTAATTCTGCTTTATTGACTATGCCAAAGGCTTTGACTGTGTGGATCACAACAAACTGTGGAACATTTTGTAAGAGATTAGAATACCAGACCACCTTACCTGTTTCCTGAGAAATCTGTATGCAGGTCAGGAAGCCACAGTTAGAACTGGACATGGAACAACAGACTGGGTCCAAATAGGAAAAGGAGTACATCAAGGCTGTATATTGTCACCCTGCTTATTTAACTTCTATGCAGAGTACACCATGTGAAATGCCGGGCTGGATGAAGCACAAGCTCGAATTAAGATTGCCGGGAGACATATCAATAACCTCGGATATGCAGATGACACCATCCTTATGTCAGAAAGTGAAGAGGAACTATAGAAGCTCTTGATGAATTTGAAAGAGAAGAGTGAAAAATGTGGCTTGAAACTAAACATTCAAAATATGTCATGGCATCTGGTCCCATCACTTCATGGCAAATAGATGGGGAACAAGGAAACAGTGAGAGACTTTATTTTCTTGGGCTCCAAAATCACTACAGATGGTGACTGGAGCCATGACATTAAAAGATGCTTGCTCCTTGGAAGAAAAGCTATGACCAACCTAGACAGATATTAAAAAGTATAGAGACATTACTTTGCCGACAAAGGTCCTTATACTCAAAGCTATGGTTTTTCCAGTAGTCATGTATGGATGTGAGAGTTGGACTACAAATAGCTGACTGCCAAAGAACTGATGCTTTTGAACTATGGTGTTGAAGAAAATTCTTGAGAGTCCCTTGGACTGCAAGGAAATCCAACCAGTTAATCCTAAAGCAAATCCATCCTGAGTATTCATTGGAAGGACTGATACTGAAGCTGAAACTCCAATATTTTGGACACCTGATGTAAAGAACAGACTCATTGGAGAAGACTCTGGTGCTGGGAAAGATTGAATGTGAAAGGAAAAGGCGATGACAGAGGATAAGATCATTGGGTGGCATCATCGACTCAATGGACATGAGTTTGAGTAAGCGCCCCGAGTTGGTGATGGACAGGGAAACCTGGTGAACTGCAGTCCTTGGGGCTGCAGAGTCGGACACAACTGAGTGACTGAACTGAACACATCTCAGTTTAATGGCCTTTTATATTTTTCTATTTATGTTATGAATTACATGCAAAATCCTATATTTCACTTTGGGTAAGTAAAATGCAAATAAAATGTAAGAGCTTTGTAACTTTATAATTTTATTAAGTTTCTCCCCTTCCCTTTCACTAGCTGGCATATGTATTATATCCACATATGCTATAAACCCCACAGTACAATGTCATAGATTTTCCTTTAATCGTTCATAAGCATATTAAGAAAATGAAATGAATTATAGTTTTATACCTAATCACATATTTATCATATATCTGCTTCTTCATTATTAAAACTTTGAGTTTCCATCTACAATCAATCAGTTATATCCTGAAAACTTGTTTAAATAGTTCTGAGAAATTCACTAGGTTATTATTTACAGATCTCATGGTTTGGTAATGACTGCAGTTTTATCTAACTGCTCAGTCACAGATTTCTGAATTCCAACCTGTTCTTCATTTATACATAGTTTCTCAAAAATCTGGATCAGCTGAGTTAATATTTTTTAAAAATAGTGTTTAAATCTATTAAAATTCAAACATGCGAGGAGTAGACAGACATAAAATTACATGTGCATATCCAAGTATTGATTTTTAAGGTATTCTGGTAAATACCTTTATCTAATAAATAGGTTAATTTTTCAAAAGTTACTTTTCCCCCGTAATGGTTATAAGATATCACAACACCTATTGTTTACTCCTTTGGTCATGATTTACATATCATTTAGCTCACATGAACTGGCAGGAAAAGTTGATGACTTCTTTTTTGTTCCTTCCACTCTTTTTTTTTCTTATCTTGGCTTCTGCTTATGACATTACACTTCAAATCAATTTGAGTAAAAGGAGAGTTAAAGCTAAAAACCAGAGATAAGATATGTCTTATTTAACATTTCAAACCCAATACACTACATTCCTGTATCTGATAACAATTTGAAAAAAAAAAATTCAGCTCAAAAGGATAATGAAAAGACCATTCAAAGTAATCACATAAAAAGCCATCTTATAAATATATTAAAGCTAAACCAACCTTAAAGTTGGAGAAATGCAATTCAGAGACTAAAATAGCATATAACTGGATCTGCCTTAGATAAAACAAATTTATTAATACATTAAAACTAGAGCAGGCAATGGCACCCCACTCCAGTACTCTTGCCTGGAAAATCCCATGGACGGAGGAGCCTGGTAGGCAGCAGTCCATGGGGTCACTAAGACTCGGACACAACTGAGCAACTTCACTTTCACTTTTCACTTTCATGCATTGGAGAAGGAAATGGCAACCCACTCCAGGAGAATCCCAGGGACAGGGGAGCCTGGTGGGCTGCCGTCTATGGGGTTGCACAGAGTCGGACATGACTGAAGTGACTTAGCAGCATATTATCAAAAGGCACAGTTATTTAAATAATTTTGTGTACCTTTAAAATTCCTGAATATTAATCAATTTCATGGTTTCAAAATGGCCTAATATTAGAAGTAATATGAGGGTGTCTTTGACTTTTTTAGAAAAAATAATTGGTAAGATGAATTCTGTGAGTCCCAGGGTTGACTTACTAACTTAACATTTAAAATATTATGCCGGACTAAACAGATTTAAATATAACACACCAAAAGAAAGAGAATTATTTATGACAAATCTGTATGTAAATATAGATTTTCTTTCCTTTAAGCAGGACTGAAAACTTGCTGCTACTGTAATAAATAAGTGAAATTCATTTCTTTGATAACCCAGGAGAGGAAAAAATAACTGTAAACAATGTCTGTGCTACTAAATTCAAACTCCTTCAAAAAGATCCTAAATCACACTCAATGTTGTCATCTTTAATCTTGTATAATATTCAGAAACTAAAACAATCCTTATAAGGTGAATATATATATATATATATATATATATATATTCTTCATTTTTATTGTGTTGTCAAATTGTTTTTAATGAAGAAAAACAATTTTTAAAAATATTCTTTTATATTCATGTTGGAAACTTTAGTTTACCACTGTGTAAGCTGTATTTCCCTGATTCTGGGAAAGATTGAATGCAGGAGGAAAAGGGGGTGACAGAGGATGAGATGGTTGGATGGAATCACCGACTTGATAGACATGAGTTTGAGCAAGCTCCGGGAGTTGGTGATGGATAGGCAAGCCTGGTGTGCTGCAGTCCATGGGGTTGTAAAGAGTCGGATATGATGGAGCAACTGAACTGACTGACTGAAGTTTTACTTCAAAGTGAAAATTTACCTACTTCTTCAGCAGCCCCTATTTCAAGCCTCTGTTGCATTTTTTTTTTTTCTCATTTCCAAACATCCTGGAGTATGAAAAGTCAAGTGGGGTTTAGAAAGTATTACTATGAACAAAGCTACTGGAGATGATGGAATTCCAGCTGAGCTACCTCAAATAATAAAAGATGATGCTGTTAAAGGGCTGCACTAATATGCCAGCAAATTCGGAAAACTCAGAAGTGGCCACAGGACTGGAAAAAGTCAGATTTCACTTCAATTCCAAAGAAGGGTAATGCCAAAGAATGCTCAAACTACTGTACAATTGAGCTCATTTCATATGCTAGCAAGTTCAGTTCAGTTCAGTTCAGTCGCTCAGTCGTGTCCGACTCTTTGTGACCCCATGAATCGCAGCACGCTAGGCCTCCCTGTCCATCACCAACTCCCGGAGTTCACCCAGACTCACGTCCATCGAGTCAGAGATGCCATCCAGCCATCTTATCCTCTGTCGTCCCCTTCTCCTCCTGCCCCCAATCCCTCCCAGCATCAGAGTCTTTTCCAATGAGTCAACAATTTGCATGAGGTGGCCAAAGTACTGGAGTTTCAGTTTTAGCATCATTCCTTCCAAAGAAATCCCAGGGCTGATCTCCTTCAGAATGGGCTGGCTGGATCTCCTTGCAGTCCAAGGGACTCTCAAGAGTCTTCTCCAACACCACAGTTCAAAAGCATCAATTCTTTGGCGCTCAGCTTTCTTCACAGTCCAATTCTCACATCCATACATGACCACAGGAAAAACCATAGCCTTGACTAGGTGGACCTTTGTTGGCAAAGTAATGTCTCTGCTTTTCAATATGCTGTCTAGGTTGGTCACAACTTTTCTTCCAAGGAGTAAGCATCTTTTAATTTCATGGCTGCAGTCACCATCTGTAATGATTTTGGAGCCCAGAAAAATAAAGTCTGACACTGTTTCCACTGTTTCCCCATCTATTTCCCATGAAGTCATGGGACCAGATGCCATGATCTTTGTTTTCTAAATGTTGATTTTAAGCCAACTTTTTCACTCTCCTCTTTCACCTTCATCAAGAGACTTTTTAGTTCCTCTTCACTTTCTGCCATAAGGGTGGTGTCATCTGCATATCTGAGGTTATTGATATTTCTCCTGGCAATCTTGATTCCAAAGTAATGATCAAAATCCTTCAAGGCAGGCTTCAACAGTATATGAACCAAGAACTTCCAGATGTACAAGCTGGATTTAGAAAAGGCAGAGGAACCAGAGATCAAATTGCCAACATCCATTGGATTATAGAAAAATGAAGGGAATTAAAACCAAAACAAACAAACTGTGGAAAATTCTTAAAGAGATGGGAATACCAGAGCTTCTTACCTGTATCATGAGAAACCTGTATCCTGGTCAAGAAGCAACAGTTAGAACTGGAAACGGAACAATGGACTGATTCGAAATTGGAAAAGGAGTCTGTCAAGGCTGTATATTTTCACCTGGCTTATTTAACTTATATGCAGAGTATATCATGCAAAATGCCAGGCTGGATGAATCACAAGCTTGAATCAAGATTGCTAGGAAAAATATAAAAAACCTCAGATATGCAGATACTATCACTCTAATGGCAGAAAGCAAAGAGAAACTAAAGAGACTCTTGATGAAAATGAAAGAAGAGAGTGAAAATGCTGGCTCAAAACTCAACATTAAAAAAACTAAGATCATGGCATCTGGTCCAATCACTTCATGACAAATAGATGGGGAAAACATGAAAACAGTGACAAATTTTATTTTCTTTGAACTCCAAAATCACTGTGGACAGTGACTGCAGTAATGAAATTAAAAGACACTTATTTCTTGGAAGAAAAGGTATGACAAACATAGACAGCATATTAAAAAGCAGAGACATCACTTTGCTGAAAAATGTCTGTATACTAAAAGTTATGGTTTTTCCAGTAGTCATGTGCAGATGTGAGAGTTGGACCATAAAGAAGGCTGAATGCCAAAGAATTGATACTTTCCAATGGTGGTGCTTGAGAAGATTCTTCAGAATCCTCTGGACTACAAGGGAATCAAACCCTCAATCTTAAAAGAAATCTACCCTGAATATTCACTGGAAGAACTGTTGCTGTTGCTCAAGCTCCAAAACTTTGGCCACCTGATGTGAAGAGTCGACTCGTTGGAAAAGACCCCAATGCTGGGAAAGATTGAAGGCAGGACAAGAAGGGGAACAACAAAAGGATGAGATGGTTGGATGGCATCATCGACTCAATGGACATGAGTTTGAGCAAACTCCACGAGACAGTGAAGAACAGGGAATCCTGGTGTGCTGTTGTTCATGGGTTTGCAGAGTCAGACATGACTTAGTGACTGAATAACAAAAACAAAATAATCTAGTATATGATTATTTCCTCCTTTATCTCAGAAAAATTTAGGTTTCATTAGCATATGAAGTTTATCTATCTTCTGTTAGCTTTTGTATTCCCCAACATTGGTACAGGATAGGTACTTAATTAATATATATGTCAAGTTATTCCATGTTTCACCATTTGTACACCAGTTCTAGTCTGAACTCTACCTTCTCTCCTGAACTGTGGGGGTAGCCTCTTATGTGAGATTTCTGTAACCAACCTTACCTGCCTTGTATCAGGTTCAAGAAACTACCTTTCCTATAACAATCTTTATCCCTCTTGAATGATTTTAAAAACTAAACAACTATTTGCTTTTCATGCATTTTGTGCTAAGTCACTTCAGTTCATGTACTACAGCAGCTTAAATAACTCAATTTCCATCACTTTTAGCTTAAAATCTTTCCATTATTTCCCACTGCTCTTTAATATACATTTTGAGAGTCCTTAATATGTTTTGCAAGGTCCTACAGTATTTGAATTCTTACTTTTCTCATTCTTCTTCCATCCTCCTTCCTTGGGCTCCAGTGAAGCTGAAGTTGAATGGTTCTATGAAGACCTACAAGACCTTTTAGAACTAACACCCCCAAAAGATGTCCTTTTCATTATAGGGGACTGGAATGCAAAAGTAGGAAGTCAAGAAACACCTGGAGTAACAGGCAAATTTGGCCTTGGAATACGGAATGAAGCAGGGCAAAGACTAATAGAGTTTTGCCTAGAAAATGCACTGGTCATAACAAACACCCTCTTCCAACAACACAAGAGAAGACTCTATACATGGACATCACCAGACGGTCAACACCGAAATCAGATTGATTATATTCTTTGCAGCCAAAGATGGAGAAGCTCTATACAGTCAGCAAAAACAAGACCTGGAGCTGACTGTGGCTCAGACCATGAACTCCTTATTGCCAAATTCAGACTGAAATTGAAGAAAGTAGGGAAAACCACTAGACCATTCAGGTATGACCTAAATCAAATCCCTTATGATTATACAGTGGAAGTGAGAAATAGATTTAAGGGCCTAGATCTGATAGATAGAGTGCCTAATGAGCTATGGAATGAGGTTCGTGACATTGTACAGGAGACAGGGATCAAGACCATCCCCATGGAAAAGAAACGCAAAAAAGCAAAATGGCTGTCTGGGGAGGCCTTACAAATAGCTGTGAAAAGAAGAGAAGCGAAAAGCAAAGGAGAAAAGGAAAGATATAAACATCTGAATGCAGAGTTACAGAGAATAGCAAGAAGAGATAAGAAAGCCTTCTTCAGTGATCAATGTAAAGAAATAGAGGAAAACAACAGAATGGGAAAGACTAGGGATCTCTTCAAGAAAATCAGATACCAAAGGAACATTTCATGCAAAGATGGGCTCGATAAAGGACAGAAATGGTATGGACCTAACAGAAGCAGAAGATATTAAGAAGAGATGGCCAGAATACACAGAAGAACTGTACAAAAAAGATCTTCCTGACCCAGATAATCACGATGGTGTGATCACTGACCTAGAGCCAGACATCCTGGAATGTGAAATCAAGTGGGCCTTAGAAAACATCACTACGAACAAAGCTAGTGGAGGTGATGCAATTCCAGTTGAGCTATTTCAAATCCTGAAAGATGATGCTGTGAAAGTACTGCACTCAATATGCCAGCAAATTTGGAAAACTCAGCAGTGGCCACAGGACTGGATCAGGTCAGTTTTCATTCCAATCCCAAAGAAAGGCAATGCAAAGAATGCTCAAACTACTGCGCAATTGCACTCATCTCACACGCTAGTCAAGTAATGCTCAAAATTCTCCAAGCCAGACTTTAGCAATATGTGAACCGTGAACTTCCTGATGTTCAAGCTGGTTTTAGAAAAGGCAGAGGAACCAGAGATCAAATTGCCAACATCTGCTGAATCATAGAAAAAGCAAGGGAGTTCCAGAAAAAACATCTACTTCTGCTTTATTGACTATGCCAAAGCCTTTGACTGTGTGGATCACAATAAACTGTGGAAAATTCTGAAAGAGATGGGAATACCAGACCACCTGATCTGCCTCTTGAGAAATTTGTATGCAGGTCAGGAAGCAACAGTTAGAATTGGACATGGAACAACAGACTGGTTCCAAATAGGAAAAGTAGTACGTCAAGGCTGAATATTGTCACCCTGTTTATTTAACTTATATGCAGAGTACATCATGAGAAACGCTGGACTGGAAGAAACACAAACCGGAATCAAGATTGCCGGGAGAAATATCAATAACCTCAGATATGCAGATGATACCACCCTTATGGCAGAAAGTGAAGAGGAACTCAAAAGCCTCTTGATGAAAGTGAAAGTGGAGAGTGAAAAAGTTGACTTAAAGCTCAACATTCAGAAAACGAAGATCATGGCTTCCGGTCCCATGACTTCATGGGAAATAGATGGGGAAACAGTGGAAACAGTGTCAGACTTTATTTTTCTGGGCTCCAAAATCACTACAGATGGTGACTGCAGCCATGAAATTAAAAGACGCTTACTCCTAGGAAGGGAAGTTATGACCAACCTAGATAGCATATTCAAAAGCAGAGACATTACTTTGCCAACAAAGATTTGTCTAATCAAGGCTATGGTTTTTCCTGTGGTCATGTATGGATGTGAGAGTTGGACTGTGAAGAAGGCTGAGCGCCGAAGAATTGATGCTTTTGAACTGTGGTGCTGGAGAAGACTCTTGAGAGTCCCTTGGACTGCAAGGAGATCCAACCAGTCCATTCTGAAGGAGATCAGCCCTGGGATTTCTTTGGAAGAAATGATGCTAAAGCTAAAATTCCAGTACTTTGGTCACCTCATGCGAAGAGTTGACTCATTGGAAAAGACTCTGATGCTGGGAGGGATTGGGGGCAGGAGGAGAAGGGGACGACAGAGGATGAGATGGCTGGATGACATCACTGACTCGATGTAGGTGTGTCTCAGTGAGCTCCAGGAGTTGCTGATGGACAGGGAGGCCTAGCATGCTGTGATTCAAGGGGTCACAAAGAGTCGGACACGACTGAGCGTCTGATCTGATCTGTATCAGTATCTTTTCCTTTTTACCTGAACTTCCTTGAATTCCCTTTGTATTCCTACTCTCTCTAAATGCTTTTTCTATTTAACTCTTTAGTAACCTTTAGTTGTCTGCTTAAATGTCATTTTCTAGACAAAGGTTATCCTAACACTCCTAAATCTTTTTGTGCCATATACACCCTCGTCTACTGGTATTGATATTATGAATGAAAGGAACAGGGTGAACAATCCTGACATCTCTGTGCTTTCTGCTACTCTACCAAATTGTTTTTCAGGGGAAGATTCAAAGTTTGCTTGAAATAGATTTTTTTCTAGTGAATATAATTTTACTTTTAGAAAAATAAATTTTTAAAAGAGGTATTTCAGTTAGTTGAAAAAAAGGCAATGTAAAATCTTCTCAGAGTGGAATACTAGTGATTTTCTTACTTGATAGAGACAGAAGTCCTTGGAATAAAGTTATTACTATTGGAGTATGGGAGCAATTTTCCTGGAGTGTAGAAAGCCATGGGTAGAGGACGCTTCTTTGAGAAGGTGGCACTTTCTTTTCTTTGCTTTTTTGTTTCTTAGTGTTTGAAAATTAGCAAAGTTAGGAATAGGAAGGGCTTTGCTAGGTTGAAAGACAATAATAAAGACACAGAAAAACACATGAAAAATGGGGACTTTAGGGGGCTTTGAAGAAATCCCTGACTTGATTCAATTTACTGTTTAATATAAAGTATAGATAGACAGTTGAACAAGTGGTACGGGCTCCTACTGTGACTTAGTAGGCAACCACAAAAAACATTTTATAGGTCCTGGTCAGTGTACTGACAGGGTGACAGTGGTCTTCCAACATCTGTCCACTAATACCAAGGAATTGAAAGGAGACTACAGAAAACGTGGGTAGATCTGAAACTTCAGTAACTCAATAACTAGATGGACTGCCTAGACCAGGACTGTGACAGTAAGAGTGGAACATAATGCAAGACCTATAAAGCAATTTGAAATAAAATGTATACTATTTAGATGTGAAAGATATAAATGTGATGAAGACAATAACTGCTGTATTTCTATATAAGTATCCAGAATAATAGCTAAAAGAGATAAAGGAGTATATGATAATAATTATAGTAACAGTTTTCCAGAATGCCAGTTAAATCAAACTGTGATAAGAGTGAGAATCATCTTTTTTGGTATTTGATAGAATGTTTTACTAAAAAAAAAAAAAAATACAAGATGGTTCCAGAAATAAAATTTAGCTTTAAAACTTTGCTACTTCATTGTCTCTATGATCTTGAATAAACCACATAATTCCTCAAAACTTCAAGCTAAAATAACAGCTTCTATAAGTATTATTTTCATTACCTGTCTTATTTTTTCTTCTATTATGCAGAACAAATAATTTAGAATCTTAAGAAATCCATTTTAAATTTCTTCATGTTCAGTTTTAAGTTGCTCTTATTAAGATTGGTATGGTTTGATACTCCTTTAAAAAAATTTAGCTTGAAATACAGTAAAGTACACAGAGAGGATAAAACTATCATTTATTTATGATCTCCCTCTAAAGTTATAAAGAACTGATTAATGTTTAAGGAGCTGGAAAAGTAGAATTAACAAAAGAACTCTTATTTGTAAAGGAATCAGACATTTTGGGTTGTCAATGCCCATCTCCCACATAGGAAATCCATCAACTCTAAAATATACTTGGCTGAAATAAGCTAAAAGTTGTAAGCCATATTTGTTAAACAGTTTAAGATGTCATTTGTTGAAATAATTTGAATCCTTGTAGCTGGTAATAAAGTTAGAAAATGAAAGGGTAGCCACTGTAGGATGAAACGCAAAGAACGCTGAAAAGATTGTACCTTTCACTGCTGCGTCTCCTCCTAATGTCCTTGTTGAATGTAAAAAAAATAATTTAACATAACATTGGGTTTTATGGTATTATAAAAATTATACGAGAGGCTTGTTCCAGTTTTATAAAAATTAGCTCACGTTGTACATTTCTACAAGGGGCACTGATTATGCACACCTGAGACTCCAGAAGACAAAATGTGGGTCCCTTCAGCCTGCTTGCTGCTTTCAGCATTTGAATCTGGCTGAGTTTCTAATTAGAAACATAAATAAAACATGAAGCATAAATAAGGAGTGTTAATGAAAACTACAGACTGGGACTAATCTAAAGACTATTTTCAGGAAGAATGACATTTCTCTTATTTAGGTATATTGTAATACAGGAAAAATTCCTGGAATATATTGTATTTCATATTGTAGTCTATGTAAAACTATTATTTTGAAAATGAACGGAGGCAAGAAATAATAATAATAATTTAGTTGCTCAGTCGGGTCTGACTCTCTGCAACCCCGTGGACTGTTAGCAAACCTGGGTCTTCTGCATTGCAGGCAGATTCTTTAGTTTGAGCCACCAGAGAAGCCTGAGGCGAAGAAAAATGAGCAGTAAATGCTTAGATAACTATCTAGGAGTTAAACCATGTACTGTGAGATATAATGTCACATAATCTTAACTAGTTACCTATGAATTATGAGGTCTTTTTTATGCATACAAAACTAGACTGAAATTGAGGATTTAAAAGCATGAAAAGTAGATAGTATTTAGAATATGTGATTTTGAGCAACAAAGACAAGACCAACAGTGCTTTTTATAAGTTCAGAAATCTGAAAGTTAATGGGTAAACTATATTTTGGAAATCAGATATATATAATCTGAGATATAACCCTAGCACACTCAAAGCTATCTAGTTTCTCATAGAAATACCTCTATTTCAGCATAGAGCTCTTTTTTTTGTTTTTTGCAAATATATGTAACAACAATTTAAATTTGATTTAATCTTCAGACTTTTGAAAAACTGAATATCACTTTCACTCTGGAATATGGTGTCAAATAATATATTTGTATAAACCAAGTTATTTTAAAATACATAAAAATAATCACTCGGTGCAAGGTATTTCCATCAATATAAGTGAGAGATGTGTGTGTGTGTGTGTGTGTGTGTATAACTCAATCATATTCCTAAGCATTCAAGACTAATTTATATATTTTCTTTCCAGTACCAATTTAAGAAATTTAAAATTACATGTTTTATTTAACATTATGCCAATGTAGCATGGTTCTTTTTTTTAGATTTACCTTTATTTTTTAGAATTATCTGAAATACTTTTCTGATTTTATTCCTAAATTAATCAAATAGTGCAGGATTTCAGTCATTTGATCCTTTTCGGAGCATTTTCACTTCTAAATTCTATAACAAAGTTACCCAGTTTTAGCACATTTTCTGCAAGAGAACCAATACCTCTTTTTGCATAATATGTGACAGTAAGTGATAATAATAATAATCAGAATAAGTGATTATAGTTAACAGTGAATATTCAAATTCAAGCACACTTGTCACCAATATTTCTCAAGAGAAGTTCTGATATACAAAAACATAGTGAGGTGTAAAAGTACCCTGAAAAATAATGGCAGCTATTTCTCTTTACTAGTTTTACTTTTGCCACTGCAAGACAATTATGTAAACATAATTTACATTTTATTTGGCTTCCCATCTTTGAAAACATGCAATAATTTATAAATTTCAATATATTTATATTATTTTTAAATTCACAAAGATTGTATTAGTGTTTACCATTAAGTGATTAAATGTCACATAATTCCAATTTGCATAAAATGTAACTCATTTTACATAGATTCCATACCACTGGTGTTAAAGCCTTCAGAAGTCCTTCTGTAAGGCATCATATTAAGTACATAAGAGGGAAGAACTTTTTTTTATTCAAGTATAGTTGCTTTGCAATGTTGTGTTAGCTTCTGCTGTATAGCAAAGTGAATCAGCCACCCATATACATTTATCCCCTCTTTCTTGGATTTCCTTCCCATTTAGGTCACCACAGAGTGCTGAGCAGAGTTTCCTGTGCTATACAGTTGGGTCTCATTAGTTATCTATTTTATACATAGTACTGCATATATGCCAATCCCAATCTCCCAATTCATCCCACCCCCTTTCCCTGCCTTGGAATCCATATGTTTGCTCTCTAGATTTGTGTCTCTCTGCTTTGCAAAATAAGGTCATTTATACCATTTTTCTAGATGGGGCAATATACAGTATTTGTTTACCCTACAAAGGAAGAACTTTAAAAATACAGCTTTACTGTAAAATATTTTAACTAAAGAATGTAAACAGAAATAAAAAGAGCCCCAAACACTAACTTCTGATCCATAGCTAACTCCCTTAGCTAACATAACCCTTTAAAAAACCGGTTTTCTATAAATCAGTACTAAGATAAAGACAAGGAATAGAAAAAACAACGCACATGGGAAAGATGCAAAGGTTACAGTAGTTGCAAAGTTCTCAGAGCTTTTATCCCTAGACTATAATTTCTAATTTTCTTTTAGGTCTGAGTTGAGAAGTCTTATGATCCTTCTACTTTTTGCATTTATTGCTCACAGCAGGGCTTACCAAAACTTTCCCCTCTAATTCCTTTATTTTGGACAGAAATCTTCCTCTTTGGTGGCATTTCATTCTGTCACATAGGCCTAAAAATACAATCTTCTCAAAGCTGTGCTTTTCTTGGAAGTGGATAATTTGCTAAGATTTGGAGCCTCATAACTGCGCCATCCATTTATTCATTTCAATTCTTTCAGACTACAACCATAGGTCCACTATAGATGTGCACAGTCTGGAAAAGTGTCCTGGCTGGGTTCCTTGAACAACTCACTTGAGGGGGACCATATCTAACTGTAGCATCCTTTCATCCTCACTATGTACCCAACATGGCAATACCCTCAAGTGACAACTTCTGGAGCTGTCTGATAAGTCTCTGAACCAGAAATTGCAGTGATTAGGAAGGTGGTTGTTTTCAAAGTGTAATTCAAAATGTAGCATTAGTTATGCAGTTTTTGGTAAACCCTTACTCAGGAAAAAAAAAAAAAAAAGCCAAAGATAGAGGCTTCATAGAATTCTCCAGTGGCTGCTTAAAGGTAAGTCTGAAATTTTGGTCTTGGATAAAGGCTGTAAGAACTTTGCAAACTATTGTAACCATTGAATATAACAGATAGAGCATTAGAGTTTGTAACTCATTCCCTCAAAACCCATTAAGAAATGTTGGAAATGTTAAAGGTTTCCTGAGAAGAATAAATTCTTCAAGAAGCTGAAAATCGGAATCTGTATATAAATGGATACAGATAAATTAGTAGCTTATTTGAAAGACTGAAGTCAGTTGAGGGATAAAAAGCTGAACTTCTTTACTATTCAATATTTTTAGTTTTGAAAATAATTGCCTGAAATGTGAAAACATTAATAAATTGATAAATTGGACATGACTCTGGTTCATAGGTGGAAAAGAGAGTAGGGAACATTTTCAAATTTTATTCTTTTATTCTATTAAAAATTCAGTCCTAAATATGTACATACACAAGCTTATAAGGTCAGTAGGTGCCCAATATGCTACTGGAGATCAGTGGAGAAATAACTCCAGAGAGAATGAAGGGATCGAGCCAAAGCAAAAACAACACCCAGCTGTGGATGTGACTGGGGATAGAACCAAGGTCCGATGCTGTAAAGAGCAATATTGCATAGTAACCTGGAATGTCAGGTCCATGAATCAAGGCAAATTGGAAGTGGTCAAACAAGAGATGGCAAGAACGAATGTCAACATTCTAGGAATCAGCGAACTGAAATGGACTGCAATGGGTGAATTTAACTCAGATGACCATTATATCTACTATTGCAGGCAGGAATCCCTCAGAAGAAATAGAGTAGCCATCATGGTCAACAAAAGAGTCTGAAATGCAGTACTTGGATGCAATCTCAAAAACGACAGAATGATTTCTGTTCATTTCCAAGGCAAACCATTCAATATCACAGCAATCCAAGTCTATGCCCCAACCAGTAACGCTGAAGAAGCTGAAGTTGAATGGTTCTAGGAAGACCTACAAGACGTTTTAGAACTAACACCCAAAAAAGATGTCCTTTTCATTATAGAGGACTGGAATGCAAAAGTAGGAAGTCAAGAAACACCTGGAGTAACAGGGAAATTTGGCCTTGGAGTACATAATGAAGCAGGGCAAAGACTAATAGAGTTTTCCCAAGAGAACGCACTGGTCATAGCAAACACCCTCTTCCAAGAACACAAGAGAAGACTCTACACATGGACATCACCAGATGGTCAACACCGAAATCAGACTGATTACATTCTTTGCAGCCAAAGATGGAGGCGCTCTATACAGTCAACAAAAACAAGACCAGGAGCTGACTGTGGCTCAGACCATGAACTCCTTATACCAAATTCAGATTTAAATTGAAGAAAGTAGGGAAAACCACTAGACCATTCAGGTATGACCTAAATCAAATCCCTTATGATTATACAGTGGAAGTGAGAAATAGATTTAAGGGCCTAGATCTGATAGATAAGAGTGCCTGATGAACTATGGAATGAGGTTCGTGACATTGTACAGGAGACAGGGATCAAGACCATTCCCATGGAAAGATGCAAAAAAGCAAAATGGCTGTCTGGGGAGGCCTTACAAATAGCTGTGAAAAGAAAAGAAGCAAAAAGCAAAGGAGAAAAGGAAAGATATAAGCATCTGAATGCAGATTTCCAAACAATAGCAAGAAGAGATACGAAAGCCTTCCTCAGCGATTAATGCAAAGAAATAGAGGAAAACATCAGAATGGGAAAGACTAGGGATCTCTTCAAGAAAATTAGAGATATCAAGGGAACATTTCATGCAAAGATGGGCTCAATAAAGGACAGAAATGGTATGGACCCAACAGAAGCAGAAGATATCAAGAAGAGGTGGCAAGAATACACAGAGGAACTGTACAAAAAGGATCTTCATATCCCAGATAATCACAATGGTGTGAATACTGACCTAGAGCCAGACATCCTGGAATGTGAAGTCAAGTGGGCCTGAGAAAGCATCACTACGAACAAAGCTAGTGGAGGTGATGGAATTCCAGTTGCACTATTTCAAATCCTGAAAGATGATGTTGTGAAAGTCTGCACTCAATATGCCAGCAAATTTAGAAAACTCATCAGTGGCCACAGGACTGGAAAAGGTCACTTTTCATTCCAATCCCAAAGAAAGGCAATGCCAAAGAATGCTCAAACTACCACACAATTGCACTTATCTCACACGCTAATAAAGTAATGCTCAAAATTCTCCAAGCCAGGCTTCAGCAATATGTGAACCGTGAACTTCCTGATGCTCAAGCTGCTTTTAGAAAAGGCAGAAGAACCAGAGATCAAATTGCCAACATCCTGTGGATCATGGAAAAAGCAAGAGAGTTCCATAAAAACATCTATTTCTGCTTTATTGACTATGCCAAAGCCTTTGACTGTGTGGATCACAATAAACTGTGGAAAATTCTGAAAGAGATGGGATACCAGATCACCTGACCTGCCTCTTGAGAAATCTGTATGCAGATCAGGAAGCAACAGTTAGAACTGGACATGGAACAACAGACTGGTTCCAAATAGGAAAAGGAGTATGTCAAGGCTGTATATTGTCATCCTGCTTATTTAACTTATATGCAGAGTATATCATGAGAAACACTGGACTGGAAGAAGCACAAGTGAAGTCAAGATTGCTGGGAGAAATATCAATAACCTGATATGCAGATGACACCACCCTTATGGCAGAAAGTGAAGAGGAACTAAAAAGCCTCTTGATGAAAGTGGAGAGTGAAAAAGTTGGCTAAAAGCTCAACATTCAGAAAATGATCATGGCTTCCGGTCCCACGACTTCATGGGAAATAGATGGGGAAACAGTGGAAACAGTGTCAGACTTTATTTTTTGGGGCTCCAAAATCACTGAAGATGGTGACTGCAGCCACGAAATTAAAAGATGCTTACTCCTTGGAAGGAAAGTTATGTCCAACCTAGATAGCATATTGAAAAGCAGAGACATTACTTTGCCAACAAAGGTCCATCTAGTCAAGTCTATGGTTTTTCCTGTGGTCATGTATGGATGTGAGAGTTGGAGAAGGCTGAGCGCCAAAGAATTGATGCTTTTGAACTGTGGTGTTGGAGAAGACTCTTGAGAGTCCCTTGGACTGCAAGGAGATCCAACCAGTCCATCCTAAAGGAGATCAGCCCTGGGATTTCTTTGGAAGGAATGATGCTAAAGCTGAAACTCCAGTACTTTGGCCACCTCATGCGAAGAGTTGACTCATTGGAAAAGACTGTGATGCTGGGAGGGATTGGGGGCAGGAAGAAAAGGGGACGACAGAGGATGAGATGGCTGGATGGCATCACTGACTCGATGATGTGAGTTTTGAGTGAACTCCGGGTGTTGGTGATGGACAAGGAGGCCTGGCGTGCTGCGATTCATGGGGTCGCAAAGAGTCGGACATGAGTGTGCGACTGAACTGAACTGATAAGCTTATAATATATATATATATATATATATATATATATATATAATATCTGCCTTTAAGTCATGTGTTTTGAAATAACATAGTTATTTCAAGTATAAATTGGTATAAAATATAAGGCTGTATCTACCAGATACACACTAATCAATTATACTTCCAATACATTAAGTATACTTGCTGGATTAACATCACACACTGTCTGACCACCACATGCCATCCCGCTTCTCCTTCCCTGAAGACACCTGTAATGCTGCAGTAGTGTGTGCCCTTCAAGCCCACCTTTCTAAACTGCCAGCTTCCACATGTGCTTTCATAAACTGTGTGTATCATCGCTGCAAAAATTTCAAATCTTTGCTCCAACTTTTCTTTCACTGACATTTTCTCTCTCTTTTTTTACTTAGTTTTAGTGACAGTTCTAATGTTCTCTTCTATGATTAGCTGTTCATATCCTCTGCCCACTTTGCACTCTTTTTTTAACTTAGGGTTCTGAAGGAAGTCCTAATACATTCTGGAAAACTGCTAAATGTTTGCTAAATGCTCTAAGAAAAATCGTGTCCCAGTCTAGAGCTTCCCTTTTTATCTCTGTTTACTAGCCCATTGCCCTAGAAGAGCTACAAGTCAAATTTAAGGATCTTTTTCTTGTTTGTGTTTTCATGTTTTTCTTATCTTCCTTAATTTCATTATCATACTAGTATTATCCAAAATGTTCAAGAATATTTTAAAGCTTTGCTTCCCACAGAAAGATCCCTAGTCCATTTAGTGTTCCTTTTTCTTTTTTTCCTTTTCTTATTGTATAACATATGTATGCATTTGCTTAGCCATGTCCAACTCTTGGCAACTCTTTGGACTATAGCCTGCCAGGCTCCTCTGTTCATGGGGTTTTTCAGGCAAGAATACTGGAGTGGGTTGCGATTTCCTCCTCCAGGGGATCTTCTGCCCCAGGGATCAAACCTTCATTTCTTGTGTCTCCTGCATTTGCAGGCAAATTCTTTACCTGCTGAGCCACTGGGGAAGTCCCGTAATATATAGCATAAGTAATGATCTATTTGCTTTTGCCACATGAGGAATCATTTGAACACTGTTTTATGAGAGTCTGTGCTTTATGCACTGCTAGGCAATGTCTTCTCAGTCATTTACCAGTTTCCCATACCTCTTTGTTGTATGTGCCCATAGACATGATGACTTAATAGCTGGCAGGAAAACTACCCCTTCTTATGTTCAAAATAAATTCAGCACTTCATGACTCTCTATAATCATATATTAATATTATTTTAATTCTATGAAATATTACTAGGGCTTGGTTTTAAAGTGCACTGAATTTTAGATATCAAGATTACAAATAATTGCATTTTTATGATTCTGTGTCTTCAAAATCTAACATACATTTATTGCCATCAATTTATTTTTTTTTTTTATGGTCTTCAAAAAGTTCCCTAAATTATTCCAGTGGGCATCCAAATATTTTGCTAGTCATAGATTTTTGTTTTACATAAATGTGTTACTTTTATACCACTTTTTATTACTGACTAGTGCAGCACTGTATAAGTAAATGACCATATAGTACCTTTGTTTTGATCACGGCAGCATGTCTATAAGACCTTCCATCAGTTTATAAGGTTCCTATAAGCTTTTCTGGCCATGCTTTTTAAAATGTCAATTTTTAAAAGTTCTCTCTCCATTACATTTCCTAGTTCTCTCCTTTACATTCTTTTTTCGCCATAGCACTAAACATGATATAAAAACTGTTAAGTTTTGCATATTTTAATGCAAAAAAACCAGTCTCCACGAGAGAAGTGCATTTTGTCTATCTTATTATTATACCAAGTCTTAGAATAGCATCTGGCCTACAAACGGAGCTCAAAAAATATTTGTTAAAGGATGAATAACTGAGTGAATTGAATTAATAACTGAAAACTACTGAATCTAGATATTTTCAGAAAAAAATGCGAATGAGGATTTTGATTTGTTCCTTGCATAATTCTACTGGAGATTGAAAACACCTATATTTATAAAACAACATGATTTAATAGCTTAAAAGAAACAGATTTTCTAATACTAATATCGTGAAATGTGCAAATGGTATAATATTCTGTCATCTTTTGTCAAGGTTATTTTACTGACCATATACTACTATAAAAATAATTTAACTCTCCAAAATATGTAAAGCAGGGTTTTAGGAAATACTATAAAATTTTAGGAAAAGCAGTAATTTTTGATTAAAGATTGTAAACTCAGCATAAAACTTGAAGAACGATGGAGAAATTCTCCAGTACAAAAAGTGGATCTGCTGTTAACACTTTCTTCTGCCTGATTGGTTAGATGCTGAAAATTTGGACATGTCAATTAGGACATTAAGTAGGATTCTTTTAGCCTAATTAAGTCTCATCTACCTTAAGGTCTAGAACCAGAATTATTGGTAAAGTAATTAAACGACTGCAAACTAAATAGTCACTCACATTTTAAAGTATTGCTAATTAAACTAATGTGATATAGTCATTCACACCTTACAGTTTCATAACTTAACATTGAAAGGAATGGTTCTATTTTTAATGTAAGGTGCAGAAATTCCTGAATCCAGAAGAACACATCTAGCTCTATTTGTACTGTACCTGTTTTTCACAAAATATCTTCAGAAAGTATTTGACTTCTTCCTAAAATTATGCAACTCTAACAATGATGATGACTTGCATATCTTCAATTTATTGATATAAACTAGTAGTTTCCAGTGGAGAAGGCAATGGCACCCCACTCCAGTACTCTTGCCTGGAAAATCCCATGGACAGAGGAGCCTGGCCTGGTAGGCTGCAGTCCATGGGGTCGCTGGGAGTAGGACACGACTGAGCGACTTCACTTTCACTTTTCACTTTCAAGCATTGGAGAAGGAAATGGCAATCCACTCCAGTGTTCTTGCCTGGAGAATCCCAGGAACGGGGGAGCCTGGTGGGCTGCAGTCTATGGGGTCGCACGGAGTCGCACACGACTGAAGCAACTTAGCAGCAGTAGCAGTAGTTTCCAGAGAGTATTTCTAAATTTTTTAGGACATCTCCCTCACCCCTCCCTTCACTCCCCTCCCCCACCAACATACTACAGTTGCAGAATAAATCCTAGAGAATAACAACTTGGCAACATCACAATCTTTAAGTGCACAGTTCTCTGTAACACCAGTAGAATTCACTGTGAAAATATGTCATTAATATTATGTGGAATTATTGAGTTACAGCTGACCCTTGAACAAAAAGCAAGTTTGAACTGTCCACTCATACACAGATATTTTTCAACAGTAAATTCTACAATCTGTGGTTGGATGTGGCGGGTAACTATAAATCACATGCTGGTTAACCCTTCAAGTGTCAACTGTAATTCTTTACTTCTTTCTTTTGTCATCACATGCTTGTATTGTTCACTCACTGTGCCAGGCTATATAAAAGGCAATAAACAGAGGGAAATATCTTTCTTCAAGGAATTAAGTGACTGGTACCGAAGAAATGGTTAGTAAGCAAGTGTAAAAAACGTTTGATAAGTGCTAAGACATGCTTGAGTGTAGCAGGAAGTAAACAAACAAACAAACAAACAGGACTCAAGTCTAACATAGGGAAAAGAAAAACACATAGAAGATGTAATGATTGAGGTAAATCTGCTTTCATGCTTAATAGAAACCTAAATTTCAGGAAATCATTTCAAACAAAAGAAAACTGAGAAAAAGTAAACAAAATAAGAAGGTGTGAAACACCCTGGTCTGCTCGTGAAAATGGAAGTAGTTCAATATTCTGGATGATATGTTTACTAGTTTTCTAAGGCTTCTGTAACAAATCATCACATTGCAGTGACTTAAAGAAGATTCCTAATCTTACAGTTCTGTTGGTGAGAAATCCAACATGGGTTTCAATGAACTAAAATTAAGGTGTCTGCAGGGCTATATTCCTTTGTTAAAGGCTCTCCAGCATAATCCACTTCTTTGCCTTGCCAGATTCCAATCTCCCCCTATGTCTTGTGGCTCTCAGCCAACAATGCCGAGTATCTCTAACTATTCAACTGTAGGCAACTTTCCTCTTATTCTTCTGACTCTCTCTTCCAAGTTTAAGGACCTGTGTGATTACACTGGGCCCACAGGATAATCCCGTACAATTTTCCTATATCATACTCGTATCTCCAAACCACATTGGCAAAGTCCCTTCTACCATCTTAAGTAACGTATTCAGATTTCAAGAATTAAGACATGGATATTCTTGGAGGGACATTATCCTGCCACCAGAGTATGTTACAAAGTTATGAGGGGAACCACAGGGAGAGATGAAACTGGTGACTAGAATCTGACCAGGTAATGCAGCCATTAGAAACCATCCTATAGATTTAAATGTACTGATATTATGTCAGTGAGAAGCCACAGACATGACACTGACATGATTACTTAGTACTGAAAAAGTTTAATCTGGGAGTTATATGGGAGAGAAATGAGAGAACAAGAGTAGAGAAGGAAGGCAACAACAAAATGGATTTACACAAACCAGTTGAGAAATGTAAATACTTCAATTTAAGCAGGAGTGAGGACTTTCCTGGTAGTCCAGTGGTGAAGACTGAGAGCTTCAGATGCAGGGGTGCAGGGCAGGTTCAATCCTTGGTTGGATAACTAAGACTTGACATGCTGCTCAGCCAAAAACAAAACAAAACAAAACAAACTGCATTAAAAAAGAAAGAAAGAAAAGCAGGAGCAATGGAAGGTAGAGGAGAGAAGGTAATGGATTCAACAAATATTCAGTTCAGTTCAGTTCAGTTCAGTCACTCAGTCATGTCCGACTCTTTGCAACCCATAAATCACAGCACACCAGGCCTCCCTGTCCATCACTAACTCCCGGAGTTCACTCAGACTCATGTCCATTGAGTTGATGATGCCATCCAGCCATCTCATCTTCTGTTGTCCCCTTCTCCTCCTGCCCCCAATCCCTCCCAGCATCAGTGTCTTTTCCAATGAGTCAACTCTTCACATGAGGTGGCCAAAGTAATGGAGTTTCAGCTTTAGCATCAGTCCTTCCAATGAACATCCAGGACTGATCTCATTTAGGATGGACTGGTTGGATCTCCTTGCAGTCCAAGGGACTCTCAAGAGTCTTCTCCAACACCACAGCTCAAAAGCATCAATTCTTCGGCACTCAGCTTTCTTCACAGTCCAACTCTCACATCCATACATGACCACTGGAAAAACCATAGCCTTGACTAGACGGACCTTTGTTGGCAAAGTAATATCTCTGCTTTTGAATATGCTATCTAGGTTGGTCATAACTTTTCTTCCAAGGAGTAAGTGTCTTTTCATTTCATGGCTGCAATCACCATCTGCAGTGATTTTGGAGCCCCCCAAAATAGTCTGACACTGTTTCCACTGTTTTCCCATCTATTTTACATAAAGTGATGGGATCAGATGCCATGATCTTAGTTTTCTGAATGTTGAGCTTTAAGTCAACTTTTTCACTCTCCTCTTTCACTTTCATCAAGATGCTTTTTAGTTCCTCTTCACTTTCTGCCATAAGGGTGGTGTCATCTGCATATCTGAGGTTATTGATATTTCTCCTGGCAACCTTGATTCCAGCTTGTGCTTCTTCCAGCCCAGCTTTTCTCACGATGTACTCTGCACATAAGTTAAAATAAATAGGATGACAATATACAGCCTTGATGTACTCCTTTTCCTACTTGGAACCAGTCTGTTGTTCCATGTCCAGTTCAATAAATATGTTTGCATGGGTGCAGGAGGTCTGAGAGGAGCTGATTCACATTCAAGATCAGGAGGGGCAGCCGTGAGGAGATAACTCTTGTCCAAGTAAGGAGCAGTGGTTGCGCTTTGCTGGAGCAGCTGTGAAGAGATACCCCATGTCTAAGGGAAGAGAAACCCAAGTAGGACGGTAGGTGTTGCGAGAGGGGATCAGAGCGCAGATACACTGAAACCATAATCACAGAAAACTAGCCAATCTGATCACACGGACCACAGCCTTGTCTAACTCAATGAAACTAAGCCATGCTGTGTGGGGCCACCCAAGACAGACAGGTCATGTTGGAGAGGTCTGACAGAATGTGGTCCACTGGAGAAGGGAATGCCAAACCACTTCAGTATTCTTGCCTTGAGAACCCCATGAACAGTATGAAAAGGCAAAATGGTAGGATACTGAAAGAGGAACTCCCCAGTTCAGTATCCAGTTCAATAAATATTAGGAACATAAAATTGACAAAGCTTGGCTTCTGGTTAGAAATGTTCGATGGTAAAATTATGAGCTGATAATGTGTATGAGGGCTTTGCTGGTGTCTCAGTTGGTAAAGAATTTGCCTGAAATGCAGGAGACCCAGATTTGATTCCTAGGTCTATAAGATCCCTTGGAGGAGGAAATGGCTACACACTCCAAAATTCTTGGCTGGGAAATCCCATAGACAGGGGAGCCTGGTGGGCTATAGTCCATGGGGTTGCAAAGAGTCAGATACCATTTAGCAACTAAATCACCAATGTGTATAAGATACTTGGTTTGGAGGATCATCATCATCATCTGTGCATGCTCAGTCATGTCTGGCTCTTTGCGACCCCATGGTCTGTAGCCTACCAGGAATTTTCCAGGCAAGAATACAGGAGAGGGTTGCCATATCCCTCTCTTTAGGGGACCTTCCCTACCCAGGGGTTGAATCCACCTGGGTCCTTTGCATTAACAGGCAGATGCTTTGTTGTCTGAGCCACAAGGGAAGCCCTGGTGGTTACCAATGATAAACCCAGATTAGGGTCAGGTGATAAGGATTAGAATACTTCCATAGGTGAATATCCATGTTTTGAAATTTGATCCATGAATGAGGCCTTAGAAACTAAATTTGAGCTAGGAATTCAATTGTGCAAGATAGTACATTGGCCCAGATAGGATCATTGAAGGCAGTAGGTGGTCATGAATAAGAAAAGAGTGAGCACCAAGACAGAGGTTAGCTGAATAGGCAAATGGAGTGCACATATTGAGTAAAAGTATAAAAGATGGACCTGGAGATTCATTCACTCTTTGTATAAGAAATTCAGCAGCCTGAGGTACCCTGACCTAACTCAATAGTGTTTCTCACTAGTATGTGAATATTTAAAAAATTCTATGCCATGTGATAGAATATATTATAATTAAAACTCGCTCTCTGCTACCTGTTAATGTCACACTTCATAACATCATTCCCTTGTGGACATCAGAGACAGATGTCCTGGGGCTCTGATTCCAAATATAGAATTAACTAGCTCTGTAGTCCTTGAGAAAAATCACTTAATCTTTCTAAGCCTCTGTTACTCTTCACTAACCAGGGATAATAATCACTGCAGTAAAGGATTATTACACAGATTAAAGACGATGTACATAAAGAGCACTTGGCATGCTGCCTGATCCATAGCAGGTAGCCAGTGATTAAATGCTACTTTATTGTGTCCCTTGGTGTGAGTTTCCTTCGTTTCATCAATGAGTGGCATATCCAAACTGATAGATGAATGCTTTGGAGTGTATAATTCCTGTTTTCCTTGTCTAGAGAAAAATTGATCTCCAGAGTCTGCCCTGATTTGAAGCTGGTCATATCAGGAACATTCATTTGAGATGTAACAATACATCTCAAATGAAAAGACTTCCATGAATATTGATTTACACAATCGAATTGGGAGTCTTAAAAATGACCATCCTGCGCAAAAAAAATCACTGATTATTTTAAATTCCAACATTTGTGGTCAAAGGCAATTCTGCAAGGTAAGCAGCATGGCTTTTGTTCAGACATTGAATCTTTCTGTAAAGATGAAATTTTAATGCAATGGCAACCCACTCTAGTATTCTTGCGTGGAAAATCCCATGGATGGAGGAGCCCAGTAGGCTACAGTCCATGTGGTCGCAAAGAGTCGGACACGATTGAGCAACTTCACTTCAATGGTAAGCAAGTAACCTTGCATGTTTATTAAATTTCTCACTGCTAGATAAATGAAGGCAGTAAAAAGATATTAGAACATCACAAACAAGAGTTCAACCTAAGAGACCACTGCTAACCTTAAAGGTAGAAGACACATCAAAAGCTTTCAAGATAGAATTATAGGGAACATAGTTGTTAATATCAAATGGTCAGCGTCCTGCTGTATAATGCAGGGAACTCAGTTCAGGGCTCCATGATGACCAAGATGGCTGGGATCTGGGGAGGGGGCTAGGAGGGAAGTCCAAGAAGAAGGGGTTATAAGTATCCATATGACTGACTCACTTCATTGTGCAGCAGAAACTAACATAACATTGTAAAGCAACTATACCCTAATAAACACAAAATAGTTTTAAAATTAAAAAACAGCTTACACCAAAGTGGCTGTCACCTTTGAAGAATCAGTTTAGTAAAGTGATTAGGAATCATCTACGAAGTCCATCAAACCTGATTTTGAATGTCAAATACATTATTTATAAGGCGTATTATATACAAATCTCCAAGTTTCAACTTCCCTATTGGTTAAATAATACTTAGCTCCAGTAAAACCTAACACTAGACCAGCCCATAAAGAAGATACTCCATAAGGATTCCCATTTTTAATAAAATCTTAATGGTATTTCTTTCCCGGAGCAAACTTACATTCCTTTATGAACTGCTTATCAGGAATTCTGTCTAAAAATGAACTTGGAGACCTGGAAGACTTCATGAGAAAATGAAAGTACTTCTGATACCAATGCCATTTGTTGTTGTTCAGTCGCTCAGTCACGTCTTGACTCTCTGTGATCCCATGGACTGCAGTATGCAAGGCTTCTCTGTCATTCACCATCTCCTGGAACTTGCTCAAACTCACGTCCATTGAGTCAATGATGCCATCCAACCATCTCGTCTTTGTTGTCCCCTTCTCCTCCTGCCTTTAATCTTTTCCCAACATCAGGGTCTTTTCTAATGAGTCAGCTCTTTGCATCAGGTGGTCAAAGTATTGGAGCTTCAGCTTCAGCATCAGTCCTTCCAATGAATAATCAGGACTGAGTTCCTTTAGGATTGACTGGATTGATCTCTTTGCTGTCCAACGAACTCTCAAGAGTCTTCTCCAACACCACAATTCAAAAGCATCAATTCTTTGGCTCTCAGCCTCCTTTACAGTCCAACTCTCACATCCATATACGACTACTGGAAAAACCATAGCTTTGAATAGAAGGACCTTTGTTAGCAAAGTAATGTCTCTGCTTTTTAATATGTTGTCTAGGTTGGTCATAGCTTTTCTTCCAAGGAGCAAGCATCTTTTAATTTCATGGCTTCAGTCACCATCTGAGCCCAAAAAAATAAAGTCTCTCACTGTTCCCATTGTTTCCCCATCTATTTGCCATGAAGTGATGGGACCAGATGCCATGATCTTTGTTTTTTGAATGTTGAGTCTCAAGCCAGCTTTTTCACTCTTCCTCTCTCACTTTCATCAAGAGGCTCTTTAGTTCTTCTTTGCTTTCTGCCATAAGGGTAGTGTCATCTGCATATCTAAGGTTACTGATATTTCTCCCAGAAATCCTGATTTTGTGCTTCATCCAGCACAGCATGTCACATAATGTACTCTGCATGTAAGTTAAATAAGCATGGTGACAATATACAAACTTGACGTACTCCTTTCCTAATTTTGAACCCATCCATTGTTCCATATCCAGTTCTATTTGACCTGAATACAGGTTTCACAGGAGACAGGTAAGGTGGTCTGGTATTCCCATCTCTTAAAGATTTTTCCACAGTTTGTTGTGATCCACACAGTTAAAGGCTTTAGTGTAGTCAATGAAGCAGATGTGTTTTTGGAGTTCTCTTGCTTTTCTATGCCGTAAGTAATAAGCCATAAGGAAGAGTTCATATGTGCTAAAAACTACAGTATTTTTCTACTAATTAAGGAAAAAAATGCTAGGTCTACTCTTAGTAGTAATTTGTTTTCTCAAAAAAGATAGCTCATTTAAATACACTGCAGATGGTCATTTAAAGATATCACTATTAGAATGTCTTAAGTGTTCCAATTGGCAAGTGGTTTCAGGATTAGTTATGTAGAAAAAAAACATATATATAGCGTCAGTCTTTCATACTATCTGAAATAGAATTTTTTATTTATGTTTAGGTTAAAATGAAAAAGAGTATTTTTCATTTTTAATAGAAATTTTGATTTCATAACTTTAATATTCAGCAGTTTCTCATGTGGTAAAACTTTATTTTTAAAATTATATTTGTTTTCCAATGACAATGAGAAGTACTGTCAAACAGTACTGATCTGTAAAAGAAGAAAAGGAAAAATTTAATCTACTTTAATTATACCTTTGAAAAGATAATCATATGACTTAGTTATCCCATACTCATTACAAGGTTTAGCCTTAACACCATAGTGAGATACATAATTATTTTTATGATGGAATTTATAGTAATAATGAGAAGTTCTCAAGAGAGAGAATGTATAAGAATTATAGTTCTATTTTTGAATCTTCCTCTGGGCATTTTTCAGAGCTTTTATTAAAATGGCACTTCTCAAGGTAGTTTAACAGTCACATTCAAACCCCTAAATTAATCTCCATACACAATTAAAAGGAAGACTGTGCACTGGGCACAGCTACTTACATTCTGCAGCTCAGGTCTACATCTGTTCAACACAGAAGTGAAACATTGGAGGATGGAAAAGGAAGATTTTGCATCAGATAGAAAATATACCTAAGGAATATACATTATTCCTAGCATATATTTATGTAAGCAAAAATTTTACTTAGTTTCACATAAGTAAAATATTACTAAACAATTACAATACATATTTAATTAT
The DNA here is from genome assembly GCF_019923935.1 of Bubalus bubalis. NCBI lineage: Eukaryota > Metazoa > Chordata > Mammalia > Artiodactyla > Bovidae > Bubalus > Bubalus bubalis. Next base: position 64,283,672 of record NC_059161.1, on the reverse strand, counting down.
TATTGGGCTCATTATGGTATTTCTGCCACCACTACTATATAGGGCATCTATTGTGCTGTTAATAGTGTTTTTCCACTATTTAACAAAAACATTGCTGTATCCAGTCCAGTCAATTAATACATTTGAAGAGCTGCCTCATTAGAATATATAGCATGCAGTAGTTTAAAATATAACACATTTGGAATAATGTTCTCTACTACATGGAAAACATATACAAAACCTCATTTAAGAAAAAACATGACCATTGTAAAGAAAATAAATCCCAACAGGGCAAACTATATATTTTTTAGAAACATCATTTAAAAAATATTTATGTAAAGTAGGTAGCCACCAGAAGATTTCTAATCATTAAGTGTTCACACTAGTGGATAGCAGTGGAATTGTATTAAATTTCTTTAGTGGCTCTTTAGTGGTTCTGCTGTATTTAAGATAGAGCTTGCTATTTACTGCACAATAAATATTTATAACAGTAGAATTAATATATATTTCTTTTATTATTACAAGATCTCATCATTATTAGTTTTTGAAAATCTGGGAAGGAACTTTTTAAATTTATTTTTAATTGAAGGATAATTGCTTTACAGTATTGTTTTCATTTCTGCCATACATCAACATGAATTAGCCCTAGTTGTACGTATGTCCCCTCCTCTTTGAACTTTCCTCCCACCTTCTACCCTCTCCCACTCCTAGTATCAATATACTTTTGTAAGTTGAAAATAAAATGTTTGCTGATAAACTTAAATGATTGTTGTTGCTGTTTAGTCACTAAGTCGTTTAGTTTCTAACTTTCTTTGCAACTCCATGGACTGCAGTGCACCAGGATCCTCTATCCATGGGATTTCCCATTCAAGTATACTGGAGTAGGTTGCCATTTCTTTCTCCAGGATATCTCCCCAACTCTGGGACAGGGATCTAACTTGCATCTCTTGCAATGGCAGGCGGATTCTCCACCACTGAGTAAATCCCCTAAAACAAGTGAAATGACGTCAACAAGTAACTGTGGAGGCTGTCAGTGGATGTGATGCCGTCCCAGCCCCAGAGCTCCATGGGATGGGCTGAAGACTTGTGGACTGCAACACGATTCGATTTCTCCTTCCACAAAAAATTTTTCCTTAAGTTTCCCGTAAGTTTTAATTGTGAAAACACTTCTAATTAATTTCTTGAGGGAAAATTTTTATTTCAGCCTGTTTCTTGGGGAACACAATGTGAAGAAGACACAGTTCTTTTTCAGAAATACCTTATTTTTAGTTGTCATTTAAAATAACCTGAATAAGGCATCAGGAAATAATCTTAACTTGAATTATAATTTTAAATTATAATTGCTAGCTTTTACTTACTGATGTGGGTTATTTGCCAGACATAAAGCAAATACAAAAACAAATATAGCCACAAAGAGTGTACATGACCTCTATGCCGAAAGCAATTATTTTTTAAGAAAGTATTAGTTGGTATCAAAAAGTAATTCTTTTTTTTTTACTTTTTAACAGTATAGTCTTTCTTGTAAGTGTTTTATTGTATTTTAGTAATATTTTTTGAAAGTTGCTGGGGGAATTTAGTTAGATGTGCTGTGTTTTCTATGTTTTTCCTCTTGTAAAGAGAAGAATTTTTTGCCATTTTATAAAAACACCGCTACTTTTAAGAACAAATTATTGGTGTTGATCTACAGATGGCTTTAGATGCATAAGAATTATTTTAGATTATATGGTTTGATTTTTCTATAACTTAACATATTTGTATCCATTAGATCTGACTTCATCTGAGAACAATGGCTTAAAAAGTTGTAATATTGGTGGTTTTTATACAGAAATTTTTATATTTATATTTGGCATTGAATTTATTATATCATGTTTATATTACTTTTTACATTTTTTCACTTCATGAATACTTTCTATTGGATTTTTCCTAAAAGCAATAGCAGATGATCATATAATGTTAACAGTGAGAAAGTTTATATAGTTTAATATATTTTTTCATTGAAAAGAGCACTTTTTTTTTTTCTGTTTGTTTTCTTTTTTTTTTAATTTAATTTTATTTTTAAACTTTACATAACTGCATTAGTTTTGCCAAATATCAAAATGATCATTCCTCATTCTAGTGCAGTTTCTGCACCAGTTTCAATTTTTTTTTCAAAGTGGTTGTTACCCAAAAGTGGAAAAAAAAAAAAAAAGTTCTGAAGAAAAATTAGAAACCAGTTCATTTTTATTTGAGCAAAACTACTAACCAAGCCATTTTCAGTTTAATCATTCATGGCATAATGCTTAAATATAAGAAATGATTTTCTGGCATGTTGTGCATTATATAGAAAGAACTATATCCCATCACTATGTGGGATTTATCAAGTATGCAAGCCTGGGTTAACATTCAAAAGTCAGTTAAGGTAGCACTTTCTTGGTGGCCTAGTGATGGGAATCCATCTGCCAATGCAAGGAGCACTGGTTCAGTCCCTAGTCTGGGAAGATGCTGCATGCTGCAAAGCAACTAAGCCCATGCACCACAACTACTGAGCCCACTCTAGAGACCATGAGACACAATTACCAGGCCCAAGTGCTGCAGTTACTGAAAGCTGCACACCTAGTGCCCATGCTCCACCACAAGAGAAGCTACCACAGTGAGAAGCCCATGCTCCACAACGAAGAGTAGCGCCTGCTCGCTGCAACGAGAGATGGCCCATGTGCTGCAACAAAGACCTAGCACAGCCAAACATAAGTAAATAAATAAAATTAACCTTTAAAATGTCAATTAATGCAATCCATCACATTAACAGGCTAAAATAGAAAAAAAAATCCACATGATTATTTCAATAAATGCAGAAAAAATATGACAAAATTCAACACTTTATTAATGATAAACTCTCAGTAAACAAGGAATGGATAAGAACTTCCTCAACTTAATAAAGAATATCTACAAGAAATCTACAACTGATATTATACTTAACGGTGAGAAACTGAAAGCTTCTTTACCAAGATCAGGTTTTCCCCTCTCACCACTCTTTGCAGCATCATACTAAATTCCAGCTAAGTGATAACAAAAAGTTTAAAAAGTATACAAATTGCAAATGAAGGCATAAAGTTACCTGCATTTGCAGATAGTATAACTGTCTATGTAAAAAGTCCAGAATAATAAACACAAAAATCCTTGGAACTAACAAGCAATTATACTAAGGCTGCAAGACAAAAGGTTAACATACTAAAGTTGAGTTTATTTCCCTACAAATGGAAGATGAAATTAAAAACACAGAAACATTTACATTAGTATCAACAAAAATGAAATACTTAAACATATATCTGACAAAATATCTACTGAGAAGAAAACATGGATGAAGTTTTTAAAAGTACTAAATGCATAGACAAACAGATGAACAGAACAGAGAGCCCAGATATGGACCCCCATTAAATATAATTCAGTGATTTTGAGAAATGAGAAAAGGCAATACAATGGAGTAAAAGTAGACTTTTCCACAAATGGTCATGGAACAGCTGGATATCTATAACAGCAACAAAAGAATCTAGATACATATCATACACCATTTACAAAAGCCAACTCAAAACGGATTGTAGAGCTAAATGCAAAGTGTGCAACACAGACTAAATGTAAAGTGCGAAAATAAATTTTGGTGATATCTTAGAAAACAATCTAGGGGAACCTGGTCATTCTTTAGGCAGTGGCTTTTTAGGTACAACACTTAAGTCATAAACCATGAAAGAAAGAACTGACAAGCTAAACTTCATTAAAATTAACTATTTTTGCTCCACAAAAAATGCTGTCAAGGGAATAAAAAGATAAGCCACAGAAAGGGAGAAAGTATTTGCAAAAGACATATCTGAAAAAAGATTCATAGCACCTTTATTTATAATTGTCAAAATATAATAAAAGCAGCCAAGATTTCCTCAAGAAGTACTATGAAAAAAACATGGAGGAAACAAATTTATATTCTTAACTAAAAATAGTCTGTTCAAACAAGTTACTTACTGTATGATTCCAACTATATGACATTATATTAACAGAAAAGGGACAACTATGATACAGTAAAAATATCAGGCCACCAGAGATTGGGAGGGAAAGGACAGAAATAGATAAATAGGCAGAACACAGGATTTCTAGGGCAGAGAAACTACTGTGTTTGATATTATTCTAATAGATATATGTCTATAAATTAGCCCAAATTCACAGAATGTACACCACCAAGAGTGATCTCTAAAGTAAATTATGAACGCTGGGTGACAATAATGTGACAATGCAGGTTTATAAATAAGGACAAATGTACCACTCTTAATGACTGCTGATAATGAAGGAGGCTATGCATGTGTGGTGGCAGGGGATAAATGGAAGATCTCTGTATCAAACTTCCTCTTAATTCTGCTGAATTTACCCTGTTCTGCAGTAAGAAAGAAGGAGAGGGAGAGGAAGAAAGACAGAAAGAGAGACACACAGACATCAGGAGGGAAAAAGGGTGAAATACGTTGTATCATAATTTGTAAGAAAAAAATTAACCTCAAAAATATAAACTTTAGTTTACAATCTGCTTTCCAAAACAGTAGATGGATTGTCTTTGTTTAATCTTTCACTGAATAAAAACAGTGAAGGAAAAAACAGCAACAATAGCAGAATAGAAACAATTAGTAACAATCAGTGCAAACTTTTTGTATAAAGGGCCATCTCTTCAGCACTATATACAATTATTTTAAGAAAATTGAAATCTGCCACCCCAAATTTCCCAGGCTAATTATATGATCATTTTCAGCTATAGATGAGAAAACAGAAACTACAGATTTTACTCTTACCAAGTTGTGACAGCTAACATATGGTGAAGGTTGATCTTAACCAGGTATTCCAGCCTCAGCACTCATGTCTTTCACCACTCCACTATAACCTTTCCATTTCCTCCTACACGAAATGGAGGTATTACATAAAAGGATGATTGCGAGGATTGTCTAAGGTGATATACACAAAAACATTTATCAAATATATATTGCACTTTAGAGTTAGTTTCTACTATTTCCCCTATTTCCTTTAACATCAAATATTCAGAAACATCATCATAAACTTGGGTTACTGAACTTTGTTGTAGTTTAATCATCAGACCCTGGTGACCTGCATGTGTGTATGGCTTCCTTGGAGTAGATGTTCCGAGGTGAGGGTTTAGCTAAACTAAGGGTAAATAGGTAAACTATTTACCAGAGCATTGTTTGCTTATTAAAAATTGTTTTAGGGGTATCAGTTCATGATGTTTCCAGTTTCATGTATATTATCTGATACAGTGCATACAAAGTTCTTTTTTATGATGCACCAAGCTGCTGAATTGAGCTTTCTTTGTGTAGTTAATACGTTTATTTCACAAAATCTCTACTGGCTACTCAAATATAAATTAATCGTGATTTTGCTAGAAAAGGCTCTAACCTAATAGAGTATGTCCTATAAGTCAACTAGAGGAATTTCAGAATGAAAATTTTAATAAGTCTACTTTGACTATGGAGTTGTTTTTTCTTGTATTCCTGGATCTTAAAATTTTGGACTTGTAAACATGTTTAATTAAATGGAATTATAAAGGAGTAAAATCAAGTTAAATGTGCAGTTAGACAATGACGGATGGTAATTAAAATAGCTCTTGAATATGAATTTCCTCTTGTTACTCAGTTGAATTAATCCCAAATTCTTATCCTGTGGAGATGGTTTACATATACTAAAAGAAAAGAGGACATTATAGTAGCATCTGCGAGCTCCAAAATTCTAATTTCAAGCATTTAAACACATTACATGTAAATTTAAATTTTCCATGTGATGTAGCAGTTGCTGCTGTACTTTCTCACAATATTTTATTCATTACTAAAACCAGATTCTTTATGTATAGCAATAAGCAAGTCTAACTTGCAAAACAAAATATCTTAAGAGAATTTTTCCTCAATTTTATTTTTTTCACTGGTATGATTTTTTCCTCCCTAAAATGTTGCTTTTCTAATAAAATGCTATGAAACTTCTCAAAAAGACAATAAAGATATTATCCTGTCAAGAGAAGGTTTGGATGCAGTCCAAATCATTATATTTATGATTTAAAAGATGAACTAATTCAGAGTAGTACATTAAACACTTTAAAGCAATCCAAATTAAAAAAAATAAAATAAGGCAATAAAGATTATAAACCAGGATTCAATTTTAAGGTGTAACATGAAGAAATGGTTGATTTTAGTTATTTTGGAAGAACATTATCAGTTGTAGAAATGTGCTGCTACAAATGTATTACGTTAAGGAGAAATACATTTGTTTAAATATGTAAAGAAGTTATAAGGGTCGGTCAAAACACTTATCAACAACAAAGCTTGCCACAGTTTTTCTGCACTTATCAAAAACTGGTTTTATGAACCTGTTCTTTGCTATGATGCCTTTGGGCTTACGGAGGATAAACATAGAAAACATCCACATGTGTTTCATTTTATTAATATAAATTAAATATTTCATTAAATCCTTTGCCTAATTTTCCATTACATAATGTTCCTCATAATACAATACTTTCATAGCTTAAAGTCAGGAAAAAAAAATTCCTTTTTCAAACAGCTGGGCTTCTTGTCATTTGGTGTATACAGAGCTAGAGAATTTGATTTATAAATATGGGGAATTCAGAGGAAAGTTCCATTCTCTCCTATGTCGATTTTGTCAGGGGACAATTCTTCATGGTATGGTGTCACTATGTGTGTGTGACAGCTTTTTTTTTTTTTTTCCCCCCTTGGACTACCTTTTAAAAAATGTCTGTAGAGCACAAAAGAGATAGTATATCTCCCTCTTGAGCAAAGGGGAGATTTTTTTTTTTTTTTTTGACCAGGATAATAAAAATAAGAACTTTCTCCAGTAAAGGCTGTGCATGTTTTCCAGTGGCCTCTGTGTAAGATGGGGTTTCCCAATTTCAGAATTCCTGTCCTAAGACAAGAGTCACTCTTGGGAAAGCATTCTCTCCCCTGCCACTAGTCATGCCCATGGGTCCTGGGGACAAGGGGAACTGGTATGAACATGCAGTTCAATTTGTCTGGAGCAATAACATCCTCTCTCTCTCACTCAGGAGTCTCTTGTATTCTACCAGCATATATGAAACCATAGCAAGAGAAGGAATCTCAGTACTCCATTTTTGACAAACTTTTCTCTTCAAACCTCTTCTTGGCCTTGAAAATACTACTTAAAAAAATTTCTTTTACATCCTCTAAAGTCTCTTTTGGAAGTAGGTCACTTATAAATAAATGTAATTTCAGTGCCAACTCTGGTATCATCCAAAAAGCCTTCTCAGAGTTTATCTGAATCCCACAGCTTATTATCTCATGGACTTTAAATTCCTGTACCTTAGAGGGGAAATAGAAAAATCACATGAAGTTTTGTTCTCTCTCAACTCAGCAAATATAGTTTGATATTTTAAGCTAAAGAGGCAGTGTAACAATCACAAATTGAAAAACTTAGAAGCAAGAAAATCTGAGTTCAAATTTCCAGTTTGTAACTTGTTTTATTTTGGGAAATTAACTCAATTTCACTGAACATTAATCTTTTAGCAGTAATTGAGGATGTCTGTTCATCCCCTGTGTATCAATACCCACTTTATTGTGTTACTAGAATTTTATAAACTGACACATAAAACTTTCTTGTAGTGTCTTTGACATGGTAAGTATTTAAATTTTTAATTATTAATAATGTAATAATTTGTCATTCACAATATTTTGGTAGAATAAAAATAATATATGCATGCTAATTTGCTTCAGTTATGTCCGACTCTTTGCAACCCTATGGACTGTAACCCAGGACAACTGAGAATGTGACCATTACAATTATCAAAAAAAATCTATCAGAAAACACTGATTTAAAGCATAAATTACAATTTCAAGTTTAGATTATTATCTTTTTTTTAGTCTTCTCAGGTGGTGCTCATGGTAAAGAACCCATTTGCCAATGCAGGAAACAGAAGAGATGTAGGTTCAATTCCTGGGTTGGGAAGATCCCCTTAGGAAGGCATGACAACTCACTCCAGTATTCTTACCTGGAAAATCCCATCCCAAGTTTTCTTTGCTCTTTCTTATTCCTATTTATAAAATACCCTACAATGTGGTACTATTCTGGGTTTTTAAGGGACATACTGTTGTAATGAATGCTATGAAATGAAAGCAGTAATCAAAAAAGAAAGATAGGACTTTTGGCTGAGTGATTCAGGAAAGACTAATTGTACGAGGTAGCTTTTGAACTGGAAGACAGAGCTCAAGTGGTGCTCTGGCACATGAAATTCACAGAGACTATCTGAGACTATAGAGTAAAAATAAAGCGAGAACAAAGAATTCTCAAATCTAGATTATTATATAACAAATGTATCCACATACAGATAGAACTAGTTTGTTTTCCTCCTTTATTTAAAGAATCTGAGTTAATAAGCAGGGACACAATACAATTTTTTTAAAGACCACTTCAATCAAGAATGGATTGTTGTATTTGTGCGGGCACCGATTTTGTATCTGAGTAAAAACACCTTGGACGAGAAGTTATGTGTGAATGGGCAACAACACAAAGGGCTTTATAGTTGCAATTTTCTTATAAAATGTGCAATGTGGAAATAAGCCATATCCACAAATCTCACTGAATTATGTTAAGTAAGCTTTAATTAGTAATACTTTGGGGCGATGTTTATGAACACTTTAAGATTTAATGGTATAGTTACATATGCTGCACTGTGATTGTTTAGGAAACAAATGATACAGTGACAAAACAATTTTTGTGATAAATGCTTCTCAAATGGCCAGGCTGTTTGAAAACCTCACACATATTTTCCTTTAAGAATATAATAAAAATTAGCAGAAATATGGAAAATTCTAAAGTACTGATACATGGTGAGTTCAATAAAAATACTAATCTTATGCATGTAATTTATGAATAGTATTCAAAAGACTTATTTTTAAGCTAGAAAAAAATGTGTAAAACTTTCATATATTAAAAATAATACATGTAGGTCATACAAATATGTAAAATTTTACTGCAAAAATATATGAAAAAGGAATAAGAGGTAAATAAGAAAAAAATGCCCCAAAGAAGTAATAATAAATATGTAAGAAAGGTTGTTTCTATCATGTTAATTCACATGCATTTTTTTTTAAACAATAACAACAAAACTTCTCACTAACATTTAAGCCTGAGCAATCTGCCCTGTTCTTTCTTCAAACACTGGTAAATAAACATAAATAGACTTCTTTTTTAGGTGAAATCTCACAGGGTCCAAGAAAAAGGAAGAAAATATGACAGAAATACAATTTTCAAAGCTGAAAGGCAGAATGCATGCTAACTGCAATTAGCAAACTCAAAATAGAGAAAACAAAACTGCTTTTGGAAGAATGGACAATATCAGACATTTTAAAAAATGATGTCAATGTGGTGCTAAAACACAAAGAGTGTGGTCTTATGAAATAATATTTAGATCTCAAGGCTTCATAGACCCTCTTTCACCATGACAGAAACTCGGTGTACTGTCTTAAAAAAATAAATAAAAATAAAAGCAACTACAAGTCTCTCTATATAAGACTGGGGTGCATGGCCCTTTCCCTCACAGGATGCCAAGACAGTGAGAGTCAGTGTTGTTCTAGACACAGGAAAAGGAAATGCATTTCTCTGGTCAATCTGAGCAGCCTGAGCACAAAGACAAAAACACTTAACCCTTTAGAGTCAACCAAAGAAATCTATTCAGTTGTACTGTGGCAAAGAGGTAAAGCACATTAGCCACCAAGACAAATTAACAGATACAAAGAAATCCTGAATCATTTTGTAGTTACCATGATCAGTGGACCCCCAAGCATCTGAGGAACACGCAACAGGAAAGACTGAACCAAGATAACAGAAACTGGTGGAAACTTAGGCAATATCCTTAAGAGAGGAAGGGCAATTATTCTTAGAAAATCTGTTACATCCATGAAAGAAGAAATGAATGACACATAAAATGAAACAAACTCAAAATATGAAGATTAGAAAGTAAAACACACATACACATCAAATAGGATAAATAAGATTTTTAATTAGTTTCATGAAGTCCATCATAAACCACAGTTTCAGAAAGAAAGAATAGTAAAAACAGAAGATAAGTTTATGAAAAATATTTATTAGAAATAAGAGATAAGTGTTTCCAGATGAAAAAAGACTACTATTTCAAATATTTCATTAAAAAATATGTACATCAAGGTATGCCATTGTGAAACTGAAGAGTACTAGGAGCAAAGAATAGATACTAAGAGCTTTCAAAATGGAGGGGAAAAGTTCACATAAAGAGTATATAGGTTAAGATACACATATATATGGAGCCTAGAGGGATGGTACTGATGAATCTATAGCAGAGTAGCAATAGAGATGCAGACATAGAGAAGAGACTCATGGACAAGGGTAGGGGAAAAGAGGGAGAGGGTGAGATAAATGGAGAGGGTAGCAGGGATGCATATACACTAACATATGTAAATAGATAGCCAATGGGAATTTTCTCAATGACTCAGGGAACTCAAACTGGGCTCTGTAATACATGGAGGGGTGGAAACGGGCAGGAGGTGGGAGGGATATTCAAGAGGGAGGGGACCTATGTACACCAATGATTAATTCACATTGATGTATGACAGAAATTAAACCAATATTGTAAATCAATCAGCAGTCAATTTAAAATAAGTACATAGTAAAAAAAGATCAGAAATTAGAACAATACCAATTTCTTGTCAACATCACTAGAATCCAGTAATTAGAACAAATCTTTTCAAAATTCTGAGCGGGAAATAATTTTCTTCTTAAATTTGACATGCAAAATTATCACCTATGAACTATGTGTGTATGTGCATGCCCAGTTGCTCAATTGTGTCTAACTCTTTGAGGCCCCATGAACAGCAGCCCACCAGCCTCCTCTGTCCATTGAATTTTCCAGGCAAGAATACTGGAGTGGGTTGCCAGGGGATCTTCCTGACACTGTGTCTCTTGCATCTCCTGCATTGGCAGGCAAATTCTTTACCTCTCTGCCACCTGGGAAGCCTCCCTATGAACTATAAATTCAGACAATTAACACAGACAAAACCAATATGCCTCTGTGGAGGAATCCAGTAAAGAAAAAACATTTCACTAAAATGTGGGACCAAATAAAAAAAAAAGGAAAATGTAAATTTTCTATGATGGAAATCACTACAGAGGAAGAACTCCCAGGGAAATGATGAGACGTTCCAAATGAGAGGTGTGCAATAGGCCAAGAACATGTCCTGTCCAGCTGCCCAGCAATGTGCAGGCATCTAGGACATTCATATTTTCACCAATTGGGAACATGTATCCTACAGGTAGTAATTTAGGATTCAATTCATATGATACATCAGTTTAATTCAGCTGCTTAGTCGTGTCTGACTTTTTGCGACCACATAGGCTGCAGCACACCAGGCCTCCCTGTCCAATCCCAACTCCCAGAGTTTACTCAAACTCATGTCCATTAAGTCAGTGATGCCATCCAACCATCTAATTCTCTGTTGTCCTCTTCTCCTCCTGCCTTCAATCTTTCCCAGCATTGGGGTCTTTTCAAATGAGTCAGGTCTTTGCATCAGGTGGCCAAAATATAGGAGTTTCGGCTTCAACATCAGTCCCTCCAGTGAACACCAAGGACTGATCTCCTTTAGGATGGACTAGTTGGATCTCCTTGCAGTCCAAGGGACTCTCAAGAGTCTTCTCCAATACCACAGTTCAAAAGCATCAGTTCTTTGGTGCTCAGCTTTCTTTATAGTCCAACTCTCACATCCATACATGACCACTGGAAAAACCATAGCCTTGACTAGACAGACCTTTGTTGGCAAAATAATGTCTCTGCTTTTTAATATGCTGTCTAGGTTGGTCACAATTTTTCTTCCAAGGAATAAGCATCTTTTAATTTCATGGCTGCAATCACCATCTGCAGTGATTTTGGAGCCCCCCAAAATAAAGTCTCTCACTGTTTCCATTGTTTCCCCATCTATTTCCCATGAAGTGATGGGACCAGATGCCATGATCTTAGTTTTCTGAATGTTGAGCTTTAAGCCAACTTTCTCACTCTCCTGTTTCATTTTCATCAAGAGGCTCTTCAGTTTTTATTCACTTTCTGCCATAAGGGTGGTGTAATCTGCATATCTGAGGTTATTGATATTTGTCCCAACAATCTTGATTCCAGCCTGTGCTTCATCTGGCCCAGAGTTTCTCATGATACACTCTGCATATAAGTTAAATAAGCAGAGTGACAATATACAGCCTTGACGTACTCCTTTCCCTATTTGGAACCAGTCTGTTGTTCCCTGTCCAGTTCTAACTGTTGCTTCCTGACCTGGATACAGATTTGTCAAGAGGCAGGTCAGGTGGTCTGGTATTCCCGTCTCTAAGAATTTTCCATAGTTCTGGTGATCCACACAGTCACTGGCTTTGGCATAGCCACTAAATCAGAAATAGATGCTTTTCTGGAACTCTCTTGCTTTTTTGATAATCCAATGGATGTTGGAAATTTGATCTCTGGTTCCTCTGCCTTTTCTAAAACAAGCTTGAACATCTGGAATTTCATGGTTAATGTACTATTGAACCCTAGCTTGGAGAATTTTGAGCATTACTTTACTAGCGTGTTGCTGCTAAGTCACTTCAGTCGTGTCCAACTCTGTGCGACCCCATAGACAGCAGCCCACCAGGCTTCCCCGTCCCTGGGATTCTCCAGGCAAGAACACTGGAGTGGGTTGCCATTTCCTTCTCCAATGCATGAAAGTGAAAAGTGAAAGTGAAGTCACTCAGTCATGTCTGACTCTGTGCGACCCCATGGACTGCCACCTACCAGGCTCCTCCATCCATGGGATTTTCCAGGCAAGAGTACTGGAATGGGGTGCCATTGCCTTCTCCACTAGCGTGTTAGATGAGTGCTATTGTTTGGTAGTTTGAGAACTCTTTGACATTGACTTTTTGGGATTGGAATGAACTAGGGATGGAGGTTTGTCATATTGTATAAGAGACAGGGATCAAGACCATGCCCAAGAAAAAGAAATGAAAAAAGCAAAATGACTGTCTGAGGAGGCCTTACAAATAACTGTGAAAATAAGGGAAGAGAAAAGCAAAGGAAAAAAGGAAAGATATACCCATTTGAATGCAGAGTTCCAAAGAATAGCAAGGAAGGATAAGAAAGCCTCCCTCAGTGATCAGTTCAAAGAAATAGAGGGAAACAACAGAATGGGAAAGACTAGAGATCTCGCCAAGAAAATTAGATACTAAGGGAAAATTTCATGCAAAGATGGACCCAAAAAGGGCAGAAATGTTATGGACCTAACAGAAGCAGAAGATATTAAGAAGAGGTGGCAAGAATACACAGAACTATATAAAAAGGATCTTCATGACCCAGATCATCATGATGGTATGATCACTCACCTAGGGCCAGACATCCTGGAATGCAAAGTCAAGTGGGCCTTTGGAAGCATCACTACGAACAAAGATAGTGGAGGTGATGGGATTTCAGTTGAGCCATTTCAAATTCTAAAATACGATGTTGTGAAAGTGCTGCACTCAATATGCCAGCAAATTTGGAAAACTCATCAGTGGCCACGGGACTGGAAAAGGTCAGTTTTCATTCCAATCCCAAATAAAGGCAACACATGATACATAAAGAACAAAACTGCAAAAATGAAGCAAGTGTCAATAACTATTGTACAAAAAATTCAGTTGTGTATGATGCAGATTCAAGTTGTAAGGAAAATATTATAACCATAATAATTTAAATACTAATATGTAATCTAATGAAAATAATGCCATAAATCTACTAGAAGATATACTGTGTGTGCATTTATAGATAAGGAAGTGTGAATTGGATGTTTCTCTTCAATAATAGAATAAGACTGGCTGTCATTTGAAAGGCATCTGGTGAACGGACCAGCCATGTGTCTCAGACGTCTATATATAGACTGAGTTGCTTTTTGCCCAAAAAAGTAGAATAGAGACATCTGAACTGCACTTATGGCAGGATGTTGACCCTCTCATCACAACAGGGTCTTCACCTTTTATAATACTAATTTTAACTTCCCAGATTTAATCAGTCAGAATCTCCTGAAATTCAAAGCCAAGTATAAAATTCCACTTAAATAATTAAATAATTATAGTTCTTTAATGAGGCATCCATTCTGAACCCTGTGTTTAGAATTTGTAAAGTAGGCTCGGGCTTTATCATTTTCTGCCAAATTTTCTGCCAGATTTGGTCAGTAATGGACAATGCATTAATCAAAATAGTGAACTCACTTGATAAACAATACATTATCATATGTCACGTGTGCTTGAGTAAACATGAGAATTTTGTGTTGATAATCAGAAAGTAGTAGTACATGGCTTATCCAGAATTCCAATTTAAAGTCAGAAAAAAGATATCAGAACTGTTAAAATTACCAGCTGTCCATAAGGAAAGAAAAATTAATAAGGTGAATTAATGATAAAAATAAACCAGAGGAACAAGATTTCTCAACAGGGAATGCTAGCCGACCTTGGGTCTGTGAAGATAAGCTGGCTGGCAGTCACTATAGTGAAAGAATGCCATAGCCAATTTAAACTATTTTAATAAGCTTTGGCTAATAAGCAAATATGGATTTGGGAGAGAGTCATGTTGCATAATGGGGAAAAGCAAGTCCAGTTATATACATAGTAGAATGCTATAATATCGGCATTAGTCATGTATATGCTAAAAAACAAATAATAAAATACATAAAACTACAGTCCTCAGTTACAGACTGGCATAATTTAATTGAGCTAACAATTTTAATGGTTACCAGGATAGAACCACCAGCTTTTTGTGTTGAGCAACTGATTTAACTCTAAGGGAAGTAAACAGTAAAGCTGAGGCCTAGAGTGTCCCAGTTGATAAAAGGTCCAAATTTCCTGGATCACAGCAAATTGTCAGCTGGTTCTGGTACAAATCTAAAGAAGTCAGAAGCAAGGGGAATCCAAGTAGAACTGATAAGTGACTATTTCTCGTTTTCCCTTTTGAATCTCTCTCTTGGTTCCTAATTACCATCTATTATAAAATATTCCCCAATTAAATTTTCCCCAATGTTTTACACTCTTCCTTTTCTTAAGTTTTCACAGGAAAGAACAATTCACCTTGCTCTGATATTCTGCTTATGTCCTATGAACAACTTTTTCTTTATTTCCAGTTCAAAGATTCTGTCAGCATGCTTTTCTAAGTAGTAACTATGACACTATCCCAACCATTTCCTGTCTTAGATTGAGTGCAACGTCTACCTCTGCACCACCTGAGAAAAAAGAGAGTATGCAATACAGCATGGAACACTGCAGTGTGATGGAAGCATTGTCTCAAATCTAAAAGGACCAAGATTTTGCATGATGAGACTTACAACATCGTTTGGGGAAGAAACTAGCATTTCTATTAAATTTTGTATACTTGCATACTACCCAAAATTGGCCAAAATGGACAGGAAAAGAAACACATCCATGAACAATCATTTTTAAACATTGGAAAATGAAACATAATATACCTGAAGGAATGAGACTTTCTCCCTGAATAAAATCACCATAAAACAAAAGACAACACTCAAACAGAATTAACCTTATTTAGTATCTTCATATGAAATCCTATATTTCACATAGAAATATATACTCATGATAGGGAAAATCACCTTCAGTCAGAAAAATAAAGTGAAAAAATCAGGAAGAAATGAAAAGAAAGTTGATTCAACTCAAGGAAGAAGGAAAAGAAAAACATACAGTGATCTTAATTTTTCAGACTCCAGACTCTTGTTTACCTCTCGGGCACTCAGGAAACAAAATATAAAACTCTCACTAATGCAAGACAGAATATACTAATTAAAATTTTAAAAAAGGCATTGAAGAAAAGCAAGAAGACAACTAACAGAATAAAAATGAGATAAAGAAGGAAGTAAACATGTCTATATTGAATCCTACTGAACTCATGGAACATACAACTCCCTTTTCACAAACACATCCCAATGTGTTATCCATTTAGTTCAGGGTTTTACAACCTTGGCAATACTAACATTTTGGACCAGATAATTCTTTGTTTGGGGAAGTGTGGTAATTTTGTGCAATGCATGGTGTTTAGCAGTACTCCTAACTTCTAACCATTAGATGCCATAACACATCTTTCCCAGGTGTGACAACCAAAATATCTCTAGATGTTGCTAAATGTTCTGAGGCTGGGGGGAGGGGTGATCATTCTTTGCTTGTAATTATGGATTTAGCACATGCAGGATGAAATAGCATGCCTTACTAGATGTCAAAGATTAGAAGTTAAATAATGCTATGCAGTTCACAGAACAATGAATGATATCTGAAAAATAGAAACAGAACTAAAAATGGATGGAACATTATTTTATGGCAAATTGGCATTGCAGAATGGGGGATATGTTTCTTAACAAACAGTTTGATGTCAACTGCTTAAACCTATTTGAAAAAACAGAAACATGTAACCTATCTTTTCCCTATGCATAAAATTTTATCCCAAATAAATAAATCATTAATGTGACAGAATAAAATCACAATAAAACTGCAAAACAGAAAACAGAATAAAACCATTATGAATCAAAAATAGGAAAATATTTCTTACAAAGATATAAAAATATCTACTATAAATGATAAGACTGACAAATATGATCATAGCTAAATAATTAACCCCTGTTCATATATGTTCATATAAATATACAATAATGGAAATTAAGGATCAGGTCACTAAAACGTGAGATATGCAGATGATAACACTCTAAAGGCAGAAAGTAAAGAGTAAATAGAGCCTCTTGATGAGAGTAGAAGAGGAGAATGAAAAAGCAGACTTGAAACTCAGCATTCAAAAACCAATGATCATGGCATCCAGTGTCATCACTTCATGGCAAGTGGTAGCAGTAACAGATTTTTTCCTGGGCTCCAAAATCACCATCGATGGTGATTGCAGCCATGAAATTAAAAGACGCTTATTCCTTGAAACAAAATCTATGATAAACCTAGACAGCGTACTAAAAAGCAGAAACATCACTTTGCCAACAAAGGTCCATATAGTCAAAGCTATGGGTTTTCCAGTAGTCACATTCAGATGTGAGAGCTGGACCATAAAGAAAGCTGAGCACCAAAGAATTTATGTTTTTGAACTCTTGTATTGCAGAAGAGTCTTGAGAGTCCTTTGGACTGCAAGGAGATCAAACCAGTCGATCTTAAAGAAAATCAACCTTGAATATTTATTGGAAGCACTGATGCTAAAGCTGAATTGAAGCTCCAATACTTTGGGCAGGTGATACAAAGAACTGACTCAATGGAAAAGACCCTGATGCTGGGAAACACTGAAGGTAAAAAGAGAAGAGGGAGGCAAACGATGAGCTTGTTATATATATCATTGACTTAATGGACATGACTTTGAGCAAACTCTGGGAGATAGCGGAGGACAGAGGAGCCTGGTATGCTGCAGTCCAAGGGGTCTCAAAGAGTAGGCCACTACTTAGCCACTTAACAACCTCAATAAAATGTGAGATAACATTACATAAATATATATATAGACAGATTAAATGGATAATTGATTGATAGGCAAAACATATAAATAAAGATATAGATATCCTGGCAGATGATCAAAAGAACAAATTGGAATACAGAAAGTCCTTCTTTGGAGCAATAAAAAAATACTGATTATACAAAAGCAAAATTTTAAAAAATCACTAAAATAGCAAAAAAAGAACAAAGAAAATGAGTGATAAATATTTGAGGAGATGAACAACCTCATCAATAGTCAGCGAAATGCAATGAAAGATATCAAATATTAGTAGGGTGCATAAAAAGGAGAACATATATTTGTTATTGGAATTTAATTGGAATAATCACTTCTGTAAATAAATTTGGAATTTTTCAGAAACACTGAGGTAAAGATACTCGAGAAATACTGAAGGACTTTTTTTTATCAGTCTCACTTAAACATTGTTTCACAGTACTGTTCCTAACCTCTCTTGCTAATCCTAGAAACTAATACCTGTTAAACCTTAATTCCTGTCTTGAAGTCCATCATCTTATCACATGACAAATGCAACCTAAACTACCCATCATTCCTGAGATTTTGAAAAGTAAGCAAGCCATAGTATCAACCTGATTTTTATCTTATTTTGTCCAACCTATAAATTCTTCAGGATACTCACTGTGTGATACAACAGCATTCTAAAGTCGCTTTTACCTTGCAGTGGTGGTGGAGGTGGCTCAAACATGTGTAACTCTTTTTGACCCCATGTACTGTAACCTGCCAGGTTCCTCAGTCCATGGAATTTTCCAGGCAAGTATACTGGATCTCCAGGGGATCTTCTTGACTAGGGATCAAACCCAAGGATCGAACCTGCGTCTCTTGTGTTTCCTACATCAGCAGGTAGATTCTTTACCACCGTGCCACCTGGGAAGCCCCACCTTGCAGTTTTCTTAACAAAGGGGTTAGCTAACCACTTTTGCTTGGATGCTCTTCTTTAATATTTATGATCCAGAAACATTACTATTTTATGGACTCAAAAAACCCTTTGGGTGCTAAAGAAAAAAATCGTTGTAAAATAATATTTATTGTGATTTTGTTTCTTGCAACCCCAACTGATGGAATATAATTGTTATTCAAGAGTAAAATAGATAAATTGTGTTATGTTTATAAAATGGAATACTATCCAGAAGTAAAAAAAAAAAAAAAAAGCAAACATGAATAGTACTATTTAGCTATGTTAAATCTGGAATAAAAAACACTGAGTGAAAAACTCAGCATAGAAAAATACTTATGCTATACTGCTACTGCTGCTAAGTCGCTTCAGTCGTGTCCGACTCTGTGCGACCCCATAGACGGCAGCCCACCAGGCTCCCCTATCCCTGGGATTCTCCAGGCAAGAACACTGGAATGGGTTGCCATTTCCTTCTCCAATGCAGGAAAGTGAAAAGTGAAAGTGAAGTCGCTCAGTCGTGTCCGACCCTCAGCGACCCCATGGACTGCAGCCTTCCAGGTTCCTCCATCCATGGGATTCTCCAGGCAAGAGTACTGGAGTGGGGTGCCATTGCCTTCTCCTACTTATGCTATAAATATGTTGAAAAATATAAAGCTAAGCTATATGTTGGAGAGGTAAATGGCAACCCACTCCAGTTTTCTTGCCTGGAGAATCCCATGGACAGAGGAGCTTGGCAGGCTACAGCCCACAGGGTCACAAGAGTCGGACACGACTTGGTGACTAAACCACCATCAAGCTATATGTGGCAATGGAAACCAACATACATGGAGGAAAATAAAGAAAAGTAATGTGATTATAAATACAAAATCTGAATAATATTTTGCCCTGTGGGGCTGAGAAAAGAAAGGAGTCAGGAAGGAAGATATAGGTGAGATTTCAAATATAACAATTACATTCTATTTTTTGCATTTTTGTTCTCTACATCCCATTATTACTCATATATACTAGTAAATCTACTCTGTATTTAATAAATATCTGCAATCAAACTAACAAATTTACAAGAAAAAGTTTATGTAGAGAGAGTTTTTAAAGGAGGTGAAACAGAGAAAAAGTAAAGATTACTTCAAATAGTTTTGTGGATTAAAAGTGACAAACTCTGGGAAAACCTTTTAAAGCACAGTCATCACTCTATGTCTTCTTCCAGCATTAGCAATTGCTTCTTAAGCTTCATCTTATTCTTCAAAAAACAATTCATGACCAAGACCTATTAAAACATGGTCCATGGAACGCTATGTCCTGGAACGCCTGAGTAAATGTATTCTTATAAGGCCATAACCACTACTATTTATGCTGCATTTTGCCATTGCCAAAATGGATTAGAAGCAAAAAATCTCTCTTTTTTATAAGCAATAAAAGCAATTTGCCTGAACCTATTACAATATGTCTATTAATCATACCTTCAAGTATAATATGCTTAATAATTTACACTTTTGAACTAATTCTACGTGTCTTTAACTTTTTAAAGAGAAACTTAACTGATGGGATATGGAAAAGTCATTATTCTAATTAGAAAAATACTGAAGGCTTAGAGTTCATTCAACAAATCAATATTTAATTAGCCATGTGCCAAACTGCAGGTACCAGTTACTATGGTATATGTTACTAAGATGAGATGTTCATTTATCATTGATGTAGCTGTGAAGACTAGGTCACAGAGATCCAAATAAAAATGGAATTAAGTACCCACATGGCACTGGCAGACAGCCAAAACACTTCTTCTGTATGGCACCAATAGTGGAAATATGTCATCAGATTTCTAAACAAAGCATTTCATCTTTTGTCATTTTTACATCTGGCTTGTGTATGTGACTGCAAGGAGCTTAATGGTGGTAAAATCACAGAGCTGAGTTTCCCTGACTCGGGAATTAATTCAGGCATTTACTTTTTAATAGCCTAAACTTTTAATAAAAATAGACATTCATAAGAAAGTTTGTGTTCTTTATGTGCTTTAATGTATCTGTATGATTACTACAGATAATGAAAACTATTACTTCACTTGCCCTTGTAAAATGAATCAACACTAATGTCAAGTGAATTTCCCAGCATGGTGCAAGGTAGTTGTAAAAAGTAAAGAATAAAAAGAAAAGAAAAATAAAGAAATATTCCTAATTTGTGAACTGCACAGAAGGAATACTGACTAATCGATATTCTGAGAGTCTCACATATTGAACACATTTCTTTAGATATATTGTAAGGTAATAAATGCATCCAAAATGTATATGTGTGTGTGTGTATATGTGTGTATATATATATATATATATATATAATAGTTACATATTACAATAATCAATGAAAATATTTATTAGTACATGCTGATTTACACATAAGATACTTAATTTCTTATGAAATATTCTCTAACTTCTGATGCAAAGATGACAGAATGCTGTATAGTAGTTCATTTTTAAAATAGGAAATATTCACTAAATAGGAATAAAATGAGATATGTAATTGAGATATAGAAATTTGAGCTAAGTATTTTTCATTTGAAATATAAAAGTATCAAAGTAACAGATAATACAAATATTAATCTAAATGAGGTGACTTAAAGTGCTTAATATTTGAGAACCTAGATTCAAATAAGAGGAACACATTTATAATATTTCATAAATGAGGTCCTATGCAATCTAGCAGTAAAGAAAATTCAGATTTAGATACGCCAAGGGCATTCTGTGATATGGCAGAATACAAATTATGATACTTATTGTGAGATGTGAATATGAGTTTGGGGAATGTTAACTGTAGGATGTGCCAAAATTAAAACACAGAAAACAATAAAATAATGAAATTGAAAACTTGGTTTTACAGAAAGAGAAAACCTGATGTTGATAGAAGAGAAATAAATATTTTTTATCAGAAAAGCTCAAACCAGTATGGTCTCTACAGGTGTTGTTAAAATTAAAAATAAGTCCATACTAGCTATGGTAAGACTATGCTTATTTATCTCACTTCAAATTAATGCAGCCTTGCAGTACTCAACACACTTAAAACTACTTTAGATGAATACTTTCATAAGGATTGCTTAGTTGAAGAAAAGAGCATCAAAATCCACAGATCCAGAAAAAAGACAGAAGAGCCAAAAGATTAGAAAAACTGATTTGTATAGGAGTTAAGAGTGTGATCTCTGGGGCCAGATTTGAATCTCTGTCATCACCTCCTGGTTGTGTGAGCTTGATTAACTTAGTCATTCTCATATGTTCCCAAATTTATCAAATGCATCAAATAACTGCATTTATTTCAAAATATTTTTGTAAACATATTTTGCATTCATTAATATACTTGTGTATCTATAATAATACCTGTTAGAGAGTAGTGCTGGGCTTCCTTGCTGACTTAGATGGTAAAGAATATTCCTGCAATGCAAGGACACGTGGGTTTGATCCTTGGGTCAAGAAGATCCCCTGAAGAAAGGAATGGCTACACACTCCAATATTACAATATCTGTTAGAGAATAAATTCTCAATAAATACTGACATACTGCTTCATATTCTTCCTTTTCACAAGGTTTGGCTAATCTAAGCAACAAAGCTTGACATATTCAACATTATAATTCTATACAGTTGGTTAACAGAAGACTTTATCAAGACATATCAAGACATATCATAGCTACCATTATCTTTTGAAATTACTAAAGGCTTTCAAGCAATAGGTTTTTAAATTTTTATTTTTTTTTATTTTATTTTTTAACTTTACAATATTGTATTGGTTTTGCCATATATCAAAATGCACCCACCACAAGTATACATGTGTTCCCCATCCTGAACCCTCCTCCCTCCTCCCTCCCCATACCATCCCTCTGGGTCATCCCAGTGCACCAGCCCCAAGCATCCAGTATCATGCATCGAACCTGGGCTGGGACTCGTTTCACATATGATATTACACATGTTTCAATGCCATTCTCCCAAAACATCCTACCCTCTCCCTCTCCCATAGAGTCCAAAAGACTGTTCTATACATCTATGTCTCTTTTGCTGTCTCGCATACAGGGTTATGGTTACCATCATTCTACATTCCATATATGTGCATTAGTATACTGTATTGGTGTTGTTCTTTCTGGCTTACTTCACTCAGTATAATAGGCTCCAGGTTCATCCACCTCATTAGAACTGATTCAAATGTATTCTTTTTAATGGCTGAGTAATACTCCATTGTGTATATGTACTGCAGCTTTCTTATCCATTCATCTGCTGATGGGCATCTAGGTTGCTTCCATGTCCTGGCTATTATAAACAGTGCTGTGATGAACATTGGGGTACATGTGTCTCTTTCAATTCTGGTTTCGTCAGCATGTATGCCCTGCAGTGGGATTGCTGGATCATAAGGCAGTTCTATTTCCAGTTTTTTAAGGAATCTCCACACTGATCTCCACAGTGGTGGTACTAGTTTGCATTCCCACCAACAGTGTAAGAGGGTTCCCTTTTCTCCACACCCTCTCCAGAATTTATTGTTGTAGACTTTTGGATAGCGCCATTCTGACTGGCGTGAAATGGTACCTCATAGTGGGTTTGATTTGCATTTCTCTGATAATGAGTGATGCTGAGCATCTTTTCATATGTTTGTTAGCCATCTGTATGTCTTCTTTGGAGAAATGTCTATTTAGCTCTTTGGCCCAGTATTTATTGGGTCATTTATTTTTCTGGAATTGAGCTGTAGGAGTTGCTTGTATATGTTTGAGATTAGTTGTTTGTCAGTTGCTTCATTTGCTATTATTTTCTCCCATTCTGAAGGCTATCTTTTCACCTTGCTTATAATTTCCTTTGTTGTGCAGAAGCTTTTAAGTTTAACTAGGTCCCACTTGTTTATTTTTGCCTTTATTTCCAATATTCTGGGAGGTGGGTCATAGAGGATCCTGCTGTGATGTATGTCCAAGAGTGTTTTGCCTATGTTCTCCTCTAGGAGTTTTATAGTTTCTGGTCTTACCTTTAGATCTTTAATCCATTTGGAGTTTATTTTTGTGTATGGTGTTAGAAAGTGTTCTAGTTTCATTCTTTTACAAGTGGTTGACCAGTTTTCCCAGCACCACTTGTTAAAGAGATTGTCTTTAATCCATTGTATATTCTTGCCTCCTTTGTCAAAGATAAGGTGTCCATTGATGCGTGGATTTATCTCTGGGATTTCTATTTTGTTCCATTGATCTATATTTCTGTCTTTGTGCCAGTACCATACTATCTTGATGACTGTGGCTTTGTAATAGAGCCTGAAGTCAGGCAGGCTGATTCCTCCAGTTCCATTCTTCTTTCTCAAGATTGCTTTGGCTATTCGAGGTTTTTTGTATTACCATACAAATTGTGAAATTATTTGTTCTAGCTCTGTGAAGAATACTGTTGGTAGCTTGATAGGGATTGCATTGAATCTATAAATTGCTTTGGGTAGTATACTCATTTTCATTATATTGATTCTTCCAATCCATGAACATGGTCTATTTCTCCATCTGTTAGTGTCCTCTTTGATTTCTTTCACCAGTGTTTTATAGTTTTCTATGTATAGGTCTTTAGTTTATTTAGGTAGATATATTCTGAAGTATTTTATTCTTTCTGTTGCAATGGTGAATGGAATTGTTTCCTTAATTTCTCTTTCTGTTTTCTCATTATTAGTGTATAGGAATGCAAGGGATTTCTGTGTGTTGATTTTATATCCTGCAACTTTACTATAGTCATTGATTAGTTCTAGTAATTTTCTGGTGGAGTCTTTAGGGTTTTCTATGTAGAGGATCATGTCATCTGCAAATAGTGAGAGTTTTACTTCTTCTTTTCCAATTTGGATTCCTTTTATTTCTTTTTCTGCTCTGATTGCTGTGGCCAAAACTTCCAAAACTATGTTGAATAGTAATGGTGAAAGTGGGCACCCTTGTCTTGTTCCTGACTTTAGAGGAAATGCTTTCAATTTTTCACCATTGAGGATAATGTTTGCTCTGGGTTTGTCATATATAGCTTTTATTATGTTGAGGTATGTTCCTTCTATTCCTGCTTTCTGGAGAGTTTTTGTCATAAATGGATGTTGAATTTTGTCAAAGGCTTTCTCTTCATCCATTGAGATAATCATATGGCTTTTATTTTTCAATATTTAATGTGATGCATTACATTGATTGATTTGCAGATATTGAAGAATCCTTGCATCCCTGGGGTAAAGCCAACTTGGTCATGTGTATGATCTTTTTAATGCGTTGTTGGATTCTGATTGCTAGAATTTTGTTAAGGATTTTTACATCTATGTTCATCAGTGATATTGGCCTGTAGTTTTCTTTTCTTGTGGCATCTTTGTCAGGTTTTGGTATTAGGATGATGGTGGCCTCATAGAATGAGTTTGGAAGTTTACCTTCCTCTGCAATTTTCTGGAAGATTTTGAGTAGGATACATGTTAGCTCTTCTCTAAATTTTTGGTAGAATTCAGCTGTGAAGCCATCTGGACCTGGGCTTTTGTTTGCTGGAAGATTTCTGATTACAGTTTCAATTTCCATGCTTGTGATGGGCCTGTTAAGATTTTCCATTTCTTCCTGGTCCAGTTTTGGAAAGTTGTACTTTTCTAAAAATTTGTCCATTTCTTCCACGTTGTCCATTTTATTGGCATATAATTGTTGATAGTAGTCTCTCATGATCCTTTGTATTTCTGTGTTGTCTGTTGTGATCTCTCCATTTTCATTTCTAATTTTATTGATTTGATTTTTCTCCCTTTGATTCTTGATGAGTCTGGCTAATGGTTTGTCAATTTTATTTATCCTTTGAAAGAACCAGCTTTTGGTTTTGTTGATTTTTGCTATGGTCTCTTTTGTTTCTTTTGCATTTAGTTCTGCCCTAATTTTTAAGATTTCTTTCCTTCTACTAACCCTGGGGTTCTTCATTTCTTCCTTTTTTAGTTGCTTTAGGTTTAGAGTTGGGTTATTTATTTGACTTTTTTCTTGTTTCTTGAGCTATGCCTGTATTGCTATGAACTTTCCCCTTAGGACTGCTTTTACCGTGTCCCACAGGGTTTGGGTTGTTGTGTTTTCATTTTCATTCGTTTCTATGCATATTTTGATTTCTTTTTTGATTTCTTCTGTGATTTGTTGGTTATTCAGCAGCCTGTTGTTCAGCCTCCATATGTTTGAATTTTTAATAGTTTTTCTCCTGTAATTGAGATCTAATCTTACTGCATTGTGGTCAGAAAAGATGCTTGGAATGATTTCTATGTTTTTGAATTTACCAAGGCTAGCTTTAGGGCCCAGGATGTGATCTATCCTGGAGAAGGTTCCATGTGCGCTTGAGAAAAAGGTGAAATTCATTGTTTTGGGATGAAATGTCCTATAGATATCAATTAGGTCTAACTGGTCTATTGTATCATTTAAAGTTTGTGTTTCCTGGTTAATTTTCTGTTTAGTTGATCTATTCATAGGTGTGAGTGGGGTATTAAAGTCTCCCACTATTATTGTGTTATTGTTAATTTCTCCTTTCATAGTTGTTAGCATTTGTCTTACATATTGTGGTGCTCCCGTGTTGTGTGCATATATATTTATAACTGTTATATCTTCTTCTTGGATTGATCCTTTGATCATTATGTAGAACCTTCTTTGTTTCTTTTCACAGCCTTTGTTTTAAAGTCTGTTTTATCTGATATGAGTATTGCTACTCCTGCTTTCTTTTGGTCCCTGTTTGCATGGAAAATCTTTTTCCAGCCCTTCACTTGCAGTCTGTATGTGTTCCCTGTTTTGAGGTGGGTCTCTTGTAGACAACATATGTAGGGGTCTTGGTTTTGTATCTATTCAGCCAGTCTCTGTCTTTTGGTTGGGGCATTCAACCCATTTACGTTTAAGGTAATTACTGATAAGTATGATCCCATTGCCATTTACTTTATTGTTTTGGGTTCGAATTTATACACCGTTTTTGTGTTTCCTGTTTAGAGAATATCCTTTAGTATTTGTTGGAGAGCTGGTTTGATGGTGCTGAATTCTCTCAGCTTTTGCTTTTCTGAAAAGCTTTTGATTTCTCCTTCATATTTGAATAAGATCCTTGCTGGGGACAATAATCTGGGCTGTAGGTTATTTTCTTTCATCACTTTAGGTATGTCTTGCCATTCCCTCCTGGCTTGAAGAGTTTCTATTGACAGATCAGCTGTTATCCTTATGGGAATTCCCTTGTGTATTATTTGTTGTTTTTCCCTTGCTGCTTTTATTATTTGTTCTTTGTGTTTGATCTTTGTTAATTTGATTAATATGTGTCTTGGGGTGTTTCACTTTGGGTTTATCCTTTTTGGGACTCTCTGGGTTTCTTGGACTTGAGTGATTATTTCCTTCCCCATTTTAGGGAAGATTTCAACTATTATGACCTCAAGTATTTCCTTATGGTCTTTCTTTTTGTCTTCCTCTGGGACTCCTATGATTCGAATGTTGTAGAGTTTAATATTGTCCTGGAGGTCTCTGAGATTTTCCTCATTTCTTTTAATTCGCTTTTCTTTTTTCCTCTCTGATTCATTTATTTCTACCATTCTATCTTCTAATTCACTAATCCTATCTTCTGCCTCTGTTATTCTACTATTTGTTGCCTCCAGAGTCTCATTTATTGCATTATTTATTATATATTGACTCTTTTTTATTTTTATTTCTTCTAGGTCCTTGTTAAATCTTTCTTACATCTTCTCAATCCTTGACTCCAGGCTATTTATCTGTGATTCCATTTCGATTTTAAGATTTTGGATCAATTTCACTATCATTATTAGAAATTCTTTATCAGGTAGCTTCCCTATCTCTTTCTCTTTTGTTTGGTTTGTTGGGCATTTATCCTGTTCCTTTACATGCTGGGTATTCCTCTGTCTCTTCATCTTGTTTATATTGCTGATTTTGGGGTGTCCTGTCTGTATTCTGGCAGTTTGTGGAGTTCTCTTTATTGTGGAGTTTCCTCACTGTGTGTAGGTTTGTACAGGTGGCTTGTCAAGGTTTCTTGGTTAGGGAAGCTTGTGTCTGTGTTCTGGTGGGTGGAACTGGATTTCTGCTCTCTGGAGTGCAATGAAGTGTCCAGTAATGAGTTATGAGATGTCTATGGTTTTGGAGTAACTTTGGGCAGCCTGTATATGGAGTTCAGGGCTGTGTTCCTGTGTTGCTGGAGAATCTGCTTGGTATGTCTTGCCCCGGAACATGTTTGACCTTGTGTGATGCTTGGTTTCAGTGTAGATATGGAGGCGTTTGATGAGCTCCTATCAATTAATGTTCCTTGGAGTCAGGAGTTCCCTGGAGTCAGGGTTTGGGCTTAAGCCTCCTGCTTCCAGTTATCAGTCTTATTTTTACAGTAGTTTCAAAACTTCTCCTTCTATACAGCACCATTGATAAAACATCTAGGTTAAAATGAAAAGTTTCTCCACCGTGAGGGTCACCCAGAGAGGTTCACAGCATTACATGGAGAAGAGAAGAGGGAGGAGGGAGTTAGAGGTGACCCGAATGAGATGAGGTGGAATCAATAGAGGAGAGAGCAGGCTAGCCAGTAATCACTTCCCTATGTGCACTCCACAACTGGACTGCTCAGAGATGTTCACGGAGTTATACAGAGAAGAGAAGAGGGGGGAAGGAGACAGAGGTGGCCAGGAGGATAAAAGGGGGGAATGAAAAGGAGAGAGATAGATCCAGCCAATAATCAGTTCCCTCAGTGTTCTCCACCGTCTGGAACACACAGAAATTCACAGAGTTGGGTAGAGTAGAGAGGGGTTAGGGAGGAGACACAGGCGATCTGGTGGAGAAAAAGGAGAGTCCAAAGGGGGAGAGAGCAGTCAAGCCAGTAATCTCGCTCCCAAGTGAAAAATGGGTACTGAAGATTGGGTTCTTAAAGGTACAAAATTGGTAACAAATACATAAAAGCAAAAATTAAAAATCTAGAGTAGAGTTTGGAATTTCAAAAATACAATGTTAAAGAAAAAGAGAAAAAAATCACAAAAATTATAAAGAAAATATAGATACAAAATTGATAACAAATACCAAAAAGCAAAAGTTAAAAATCTAGAGTAGAGTTTTGAATTTCAAAAATACAATGTTAAAGAAAAGAAAAAGAGGAAAACAAAACAAAACAAAAACAAAGTCACAAAAATTATAAAGAAAATATAGGTACAAAATTGATAACAAATACCAAAAAGCTAAAATTAAAAATCTAGAGTAGAGTTTGGAATTTCAAAAATACAATGTTAAAGAAAAGAAGAAAAAAGAAAGAAAGAAAGAGAAAAAGAAAAAGAAAAAAAAAGGTCACAAAAATTATAGAATATATATATATATGAAG
This sequence comes from Bubalus bubalis, assembly GCF_019923935.1. Taxonomy (NCBI): domain Eukaryota; kingdom Metazoa; phylum Chordata; class Mammalia; order Artiodactyla; family Bovidae; genus Bubalus; species Bubalus bubalis. The sequence goes on along the minus strand of NC_059161.1, from coordinate 64,254,970 downwards.
TTTGCTTTAAAAAAAAACAGGGTTTTTTTTTTTTTTTTTTTTGCAAAGTAATAGTAGTTTATAAAAGTGAAAATTAAAGGAGTAATAGAGGACTTAAATTTTTTAAAAAATTAAAAAATAAAAAGAAAGAATGATCATAGACATAGTAAAAATATATCTAGGACTTTCTCTGGTGTTGTGGGTATTGTGGGGTCAGTTCATTTTCAGCTACTTCCTTGGTCCGGCTTATATTTCTCAATACATATAGGCCCCTTCCTATGTAGTTGGTACTAATGACAGGGTTTTAATCTCTTGCCTGTCGCTTCCAAGGCGGTTCCCTCTGTTATAGCTTCTTCTGTTTGCTGGTCTCTTCAGTGTCTGATTTCCTCCCTGATACCAAGGGGGGGGTGGTGGACTTTTTTTTTTTAGGCTCACTTGTTCAGTCGCGCTGTGGGGAGGGAGGGACGCTGCAAACAAATAACACTGGCATGTGCTCGCAGTGCCTCAGCCACACTGGGCCTGCCCCCACTCACGCTGCGTGTAGCCTCCCTGCCCACACTGCTCAGGCTCTAGGTTGCTTCCCCGGGAACCATCCAAGGCTGGCCCTGGGCTGCCTGCACCTCCCAGGTCTAAGCCACTCAGGTTCAGGCACTCAGGTAGTCCTCAGACGTGCAGACTCGGTTGGCCCTGCGTTTTGTGCCCTTCCCAGGTCCGAGCAGCTCAGGTGATTTGGTGTTTGGCAAGCGCGATTGCTGCGACTTATCGCCTCCCCGCCGCTCGGTATTCTAAGTGTACAACCGGCGCACCTTCTCAGGTGGATGTTGACCGTCCAAACCGCCAAGAAGTTTTAGTTAGCAAAGAAGCCTGCTTGCAGTTTTGTAGATAATGTCTCTCTGGGGCTGCGATTGCCCCCTTCCGGCTCTGGCTGCCTGTCACCGGAGGGGAATGGTCTGCAGCCGGCTATCTCTGTTCAGTTCTTTGTTCCGTGTGCGGGCCTGGAGGTGTCTTAGGTTAGGGCTGGCTTTTCGCATGGTAGATATCCCACAGTCTGGTTTGCTAGCCCAAATTAGTTCACTCAGATAGCGCTTGGGGCATTCAGGCCCGATCCTTGCTCTAAGCAATGCAGCCCGTGCCTCCCTGCCCAGCCCCCACTTGCTAGTGGCGGATGCAGGCGTCTGTGCTGCTTCTCCGCTGGGGGAGTTACCTTTGGGCTCGTAATCTGTGGGTTTTAATTGTTTATTTTTCCTCCCTGTTATGTTGCCCTCTCTCTGTGCTTCCAAGGCTCGGCACAGACTTGGCAGTGAGAGTGTTTCCTAGTGTTTGGAAACTTCTCTCTTTTTAAGACTCTCTTCCCGGGACGGAGCTCCATCTCTCCCTCTTTTGTCTCATTTTCTGTCTTTTATATTTTTTCCTACCTCCTTTTGAAGACAATGGGTTGGTTTTCTGGGTGCCTGATGTCCTCTGCCGGCATTCAGAAGTTGTTTTGTGGAATTTACTCGGCGTTTAAATGTTCTTTTGATGAATTTGTGGGGGAGAAAGTGGTCTCCCCATCCTATTCCTCTGCCATCTTAGCTCCTCCCCTCTCGATTTTTAAATTTTTAAATGGAAAATTAAGATGCCTATCTATATCAATATCTGTATCTACCCTCTTGCCTCCATTCACATTTTTATTAATCTACTAATTGAAAGCAATGGCTATTTGGTGCATGTTATGCAGTTTTACTCTGCTATCTTTGATAGCAAAAGACAGAGGAAATGGTATAACCAGAGAGTAAATTCATTAGACTGATAACCTGAGAAACAGAAAAGAATATCTTGCTTTAATTAAAATCTCTGGATGATGTTACAATGTTAATTTTTATGACAGGTGAAAACAAAACTTGGAATTTCAGGGGAGAAAGTTTATGTAGATATACCTTTCATATTCATTTTCTTAATGTCAGAGTGTATCTCTAATAGTTAGAGCCAGAGTGAGTGTTAAAGGCCACTGGCTTTGTTGTTATTTGTTTTTGTTCATTTACAGTAAAATTTAAGGATGTTTATGTACAGATAGTAGAGATTGATAAAGGAGAGAGAAAATTATTTAGGATCAGTCAAATGAGGTCTCTGAAAAGAAAGGGGTGAATAGAATCCAGACTACAATTTTACAGAAAATAGAAACACCCTTTTCATTGAGACCAGCAATAGGAAAAAAAAAAAAAGGATCAGTTTTTTTTTAAAAACATTTTTTATAAGTGAGATTTAAGATGCATCTATGTCAAGAGATTTAATTTTTTTAATTCAATGTCAGTTTTCAAACTGAGGGAGTGGGTAAGCAGATTGAAAATTTGAGGGGATTGAGGAATTTGAAATAGCTATTGTGGAGAATATTGTCAAGGCCTAATTAGGGAACAACAGAAATGCCAGAAAGCATTAAGGACCCCATTGGTGTTGTACTAGGAATGTATAATGCCTATCGAACATGAGCTGGTGCATTACTGCATTATTCAGCATTCATTAGCGTGAGTGTGTGTGTGTGTGAGTGTACACGTGTGTGTGTGTGTGTGTAAGGGAAGAAAATTGCACTGACTCAGAGGTTTGAGATATTTCCTGATGTTGGGCTAGAAGAAAATGTGGACATGCACATTGAAAGTGAATTGAGATGGTGAAGATCTTGTAAAAGGAGTCAGCAGAGAGCCATTCCTTATAGGTTAAAAAATAAAAGAAGAAGGAAAAGAAACAATCATGGATTTAATTAAACAAAGAAACAGAAATTATTCCATCACATATGCCAGGAGTAAATATTTATGTTAACACAATGATATCTCCAGGTTAACAACCAATAGGAGCTATCGTTACAAAAAGTAATTTGTACCACCCTCTACTTTCTCCTCCCCATCCCATGTCCATAAGTTTTTATGTCTCCATATTTATTGCTGTCCTGCAGATAGGTTCACAGAATGGACAGTGTAGCATGAAAGCATATACACTACCATATATAAAACAGATAACCAAAAGGAAATTGCTGTATGACTCAGAGAACTCAAAGATCTGTCTAGTCAAAGCTATAGTTTTTCCAGTAATCATATATAGATGTGAGAGTTGGACTATAAAGAAAGCTGAGTGCTGAAGAATTGATGCCCTAAACTGTGGTGTTGGAGAAGACTCTTGGAGACTCCCTTGGACTGCAAGGAGATCAAACTAGGAAATCAGTCCTGAATATTCATTGAAAGGACTGATGCTGAAGCTGAAGCTCCAATACTTTGGTCATCTGATGCAAAGAACTGAGTCACTGGAAAAGACCCTGATGCTTGGCAAGATTGAAGACAGGAGGAGAAGGGGACAACAGAGGAAGAGATGGTTGGATGGCATCACCCACTCAATGGACATGAGTTTGAGCAAGGTCCGGGAGTTGGTGATGGACAGGAAAGCCTGGCATGCTGCAGTCCATGGGGTCACAAAGAGTCAGACACAACTGAGCGACTGAACTGAACAGGGAACTCACAGGGGCTCTGTTAATAACCTAGAGGGGTAGGAAGGGGTGGAAGATGGAAGGGAGGTTCAAGATGGAGGGGATATATGTGTACCTATGGCTGATTCATGTTGATGTATGGCAGAAACCAATTCAATATTGTAAAACAATTATCCTTCAATTAAAAATAAATAAATCAAAAAAGAAAGTTGTAATATTCCTAATTTGAATAAAATTATATATATATATAGTTGTTAAACTATAAAACCTTGATCAGGATCTAGAACAAAAAATAAATTAAGCTTATTATTTCAAGTAAAATTCTCTTTAAAAAACCTGTATCACTATATTGTAGACCACATAACAAGAAATTGCATTGAATTATAACTGCATTTAAAGGTATGTACTTTTGATAGTCTGATTAGGAGTCAGAACTCTAAATGTCCCCTGCTAGACTATAAATCCTAATGATAGCATAACTAATTTTGATATAAAATTATGGATTTACCTATCACTGGAGTTGACCCATGTAATTAACCCAAATTAGAAATTATTATTTATATAGACTAATGCCATAAATTCAAGTGATTCCAGAAATTTTCCAAAATTTTACTTATTCTAGACAAATGATCAAATTACATATACAAGCCTTTTAGTATGTACAAAGGAGAGGGAACTTGGAAAATCTGGGTAACACTGAAGAGCAAAACTACAAAATTTTCTGTGAGAAATGTTTCATATAGGGCAAATCACTGTGAACTAGACCTTTATTTTTTAACAGTATTTCGTGTGTTTCTGTTAGTTTTTAAGGCACTAAACTGTAGGGATTCACACAGTCAATGTCTTTTGAAAACTAAGCTTATTGAATATAGTCCATTTATTCTGTGGTCCTGGCATGTCACCCAACAGTTACTTGACACAAAGCTACCACATTAAAAAAAAAAAAAAAAAAAAAAAAAAAAAAAAACAAAGGCGTATAAATCCTTTTCTATGCAGAATGTTTGAGAAACATATGAGACAATTTATTAAGATTTCTTCCTATAGTTTCTGGCATAGACCACAGGATAACAATTTGAGAGCTATTATTGTTTTCTACCATATGTTAATTTTACATACTATCAGGGCTTTTTTTAACATATAATTAAGGATGAATTATACACATATTATATTCTAGGTACAAAAATATGGAAGAACAGTTTGACTATAACAGGTGGCAGTTTCCTTGTCATTTGCCATTGTCACTGCAGTGAAAAACAGAATGAATATTTTATATTAGAAAACTGTATATATATTTTTTACTGTTGCAACATCTAGACATTTTGCACAACAGAGAAAGACTGATACTATTTTTAGGGAGGAAAAAACTCTTAATACTTCATAAACCATGCTCTGAAGCAGAAAGCTATGTTGTTTTTCTCCTCAAAACAATGCATTTTGCTTACTGTTAAAATTATTTTTGAAAAGTAGATCTGCACAACACATCTGGAAATTTTTAAACCATATTCTACAGTGCAATAAAATACATGACTTCAATTTATTGCTGATTTCCTTCAACACAGACATATCATTCGCAAGCAGAGAACTGGAATGTGAAACTGAGCCATCAACTGATAAACAATTTTGATACCATAAAAGATTATCAGTGGATAATAACAAGCACAAGCTGGAATCAAGATTGCTGGGAGAAATATCAGTAACCTCAGATATGCAGATGACACCACCCTTATGGCAGAAAGTGAAGAGGAACTAAAAGCCTCTTGATGAAGGTGAAAGAGGAGAGTGAAAAAGTTGGCTTAAAACTCAAAATTCAGAAAACGAATATCATGGCATCTGGTCCCATCACTTCATGGCAAATAGATGGGGAAACAGTGGAAACAGTGTCAGACTTTATTTTTTGGGGCTCCAAAATCACTGCAGATGGTGACTGCAGCCATGAAATTAAAAGACACTTACTCCTTTAAAGGAAAGTTATGACCAACCTAGATAGCATATTCAAAAGTAGAGACATTACTTTGCCAACAAAGGTCCATCTAGTCAAGGCTATGGTTTTTCCAGTGGTCATGTATGGATGTGAGAGTTGGACTGTGAAGAAAGCTAAGTGTCAAAGAATTGATGCTTTTGAACTGTGGTGTTGGAGAAGACTTTTGAGAGCCCTTGGACTGCAAGGAGATCCAACCAGTCCATTCTGAAGGAGATCAGCCTGGGATTTCTTTGGAAGGAATGATGCTAAAGCTGAAACTCCAATACTTTGGCCACCTCATGCGAAGAGTTGACTCATATGAAAAGACTCTGATGCTGGGAGGGGTTGGGGGCAGGAGAAGAAGGGGACAACAGAGGATGAGATGGCTGGATGGCATCACTGACTCGATGGATGTGAGTCCGAGTGAACTCCAGGAGTTGGTGATGGACAGGGAAGCCTGGCGTGCTGCAATTCATGGGGTCGCAAAGAGTCGGACACGGCTGAGCGACTGAACTGAACTGAACTGAATAACATGAGGCATTCTATTTAAAATATCTTATCTAAACAGATATAAGGAGTATCAATGGAGTATCCTGCAGGAGCTGCAGGCGACCCTGGTTCGATCCCTGGATTGGGAAGATCCCTGGAGGAGGAAGTGGCAAAGCACTCCAGTATTCTTGCTAGGATAATCCTGTGGACAGAGAAGCCTGGCAGGGTACAGTCCACAGGGTCCCAAAGAGTCAAATACAACTTAAGCAACTGAGGATGAACTCAAGGAGTATCTACAGAATATACGTATGTCCCACTACATTCACTTATTTTTTAAAAGAGATGTTCTTAGAAACTTGCTTTTTTCACTAAGGAATTCTCTCATATTTCTTTCTTTTTTTTTTTTTTTTTTTTAAACAGGGATGCTTGAAATTAACATACTTCAATCCCTTGACTTATGGAATTGAAGGGGAATTTTGACATATCAAATTCAATTTAAAATGAATCTCTGCCTCACAGAACAGCTTCAGTGCTTTATCAGTATTTACTGCCAGCTAGAGCAAAAGATACTATTTTTGAAATTTTATGATCAGAGATTTCTGGTTCAAAATGACAGCTGGTTTTCAGGCCCCAAGGGAGCCTTCCACAACTATTCATTAAATACTGATGGAGATACAGTGATATGGTTTTAAAACCCTTAGCAGCCTCCTATAGTAATTCTGACAGATAACCTAATATTGGAATCTTGTATGAATTGACACTAATATGAGATACTTAAGAGTTAGATAAAGGAAAAGTGGAAAGATATAGAGCCAGGTTTCAGCTCTTAGACTGAGTCCCTAATCTTCTAAAAGCTTATTTTAGAAGTGAGAAGATGTTTCATATTCTACTGCCACTGATCAACTAACTGAGCCACAGACTCTGAGACAAGCAGAGACCCTCTCTAAAACACTGGTTTGGAGCTATTTCCTGAGATGAAGATTTCAAATCACTGATAATAACATGAAGAATACAGGAAAAAACAGGTGACGGCAGAGTGCATTAGGAGGAGAGTGGTAATCTCCCATGGGTAAACTGCTGTAAGTAAGGGCAGAGAAAACAGAACCTGGCCACAGTGCTGGCTGATGAGTGCACTCCTCAGTGTACAACACTGGCTCTGTTGTTCCAGAAAACCTGGAAACAATGCTTGGAAAAACACTTAATCAAAGTAGAGCAGAGCCAGAATATGAAGAACTGCCAGAAATGAGGAACTGGACTGGGAACTGTGCACATCAACCTTCCGTTCTTTTACAGATTTGAAAACAGAATCTCGAAATGGTGCCAGTGAGTAGGAAGTGGAATTCAAGGTCAATTCCCTCACCTTACCTATTAAGACAAGAGTTATACAGACCTTCCCCAAATAGGGGAAGAATATGAAGAAAAGCGAAAACATGGGTACCACAAAAAAAAAAAAAAAAAAAAAAAGCCAGAGAAACTGAGGGCTAGCATAACAAATTTCATGCTGGTTCTAGATAAAAATACAGAAACATGTACATAGATATGATTAGAATTAAGAAGGTCAATGCAAGCCTGGTAATCTCTGTGTATAAAAACATATTCAATAAAATACTTAGTATAAAGAGAAAGCAATTTAAAGAATCAGAAATGCAAATTTTAACAAATATGAGCCATGAACTCACTGATAATTACATGAATAAAAACTACAGTAACAAGAAACTATTTTCCCTATTGTAAGAAAAAAAATATTTTTAAAAGGTAACATGTACTGTTGATTAAAGTACGGAAAATGAGATACTTTCATGCATTGTTAGTGTGACTGCCAAATTCTACAATCATTTTTATTTGGCTGCATGCAAATTTAAAACGTACAAACACTTAAACACAAAACTTTAGTTCTCAAAACCTTTCCAATAATGATACCTGCTAGAATGTACAATAAGAACTGACCAAAAGAACTTTCAGTTGGTGGAATAGCTCTATGTCTTTTCTGTCCGATATCAAGACCTCAAGCAAGACCTGCTTACTGGGGAGGAGCCAAGATGGCGGAGCAGTAGGACGGGGAGAACACTTTCTCCCCCACAAATTCATCAAAAGAACATTTAAAAGCTGAGTAAATTCCACAAAACAACTTCTGAAGGCCGGCAGAGGACATCAGGCACCCAGAAAAGCAACCCAAGTCTTCGAAAGGAGGTAGGAAAAAATATAAAAGACAAAAAAAGAGACAAAAGAGGGAGGGATGGAGTTCCATCCCGGGAAGGGAGTCCCGTCCCGGGAAAGGAGTCTTAAAAAGAGAGAAATTTCCAAACACCAGGAAACCTTCTCACTGCCGAATCTGTGCCGAGCTTTGGAAGCACAGAGGGCAACATAACAGGGAGGAAAAATAAATAAACAATTAAAACCCGAAGATTGCGAGCCCTACAGTAACTCCCCACAGCGGAAAAGCAGCGCAGACGCCTGCATCCGCCATTAGCAAGCGGGGGCTGGGCAGGGAGGCGCAGTGTGGGCTGCATCACTTAGGGTAAGGACCTGGCCTGAATACCCTGAGCGCTATCTGAGCGAAATAATTTGGGCTAGTAAACCAGACTGTGGGATATCTACCACGCGAAAAGCCAGCCCTAACCTAAGACACCGTCAGGCCCGCACACGGAACAAAGGACTGAACAGAGATAGCCGGCTGCAGACCTTCCCCCTCCGGTGACAGGCAGCCAGAACCGGAAGGGGGCAATCGCAGCCCCAGAGAGACATTATCTATAAAACTGTAAGCAGGCTTCTTTGCTAACTAAAACTTCTTGGCGGTCTGGATGGTCAACATCTGCCTGAGAAGGTGCACCGGTTGTACACCTAGATAAATGAGCAGTGGGGGACGTGATAAGTCGCAGCAATCACGCTTGCCAAACACCTCATCACCTGAGCTGCTCGGACCTGGGAAGGGCACAAAACGCAGGCCCAATAGAGTCTGCGCCTCTGAGGACTGCCGGAGTGCCTGAACCTGAGCGGCTTGGACCTGGGAAGTACAGGCAGCCCAGGGCCGGCCACGGATGGTTCCTGGCGGAGCAACCTAGAGCCTGAGAAGTGTGGGCAGGGAGGCTACACGTGCCGTGAGCGGGGGCAGACCCAGTGTGGCTGAGGCACTGCGAGCACACGCCAGTGTTATTTGCAGCATCCCTCCCTCCCTCCCAACAGTGCGACTGAACAAGTGAGCCTAAAAAAAAAAAAGTATCCTCCACCATCCCCTTTGTGTCAGGGCGGAAACCAGACACTGAAGAGACCAGCAAACAGATGAAGCTATAACAGAGGGAACCGCCTTGGAAGCTACAGGCAATAGATTAAAACCCTGTGGTTACTACCGACTACATAGGAAGGGGCCTATAGATCTTGAGAAATATAAGTCGGACCAAGGAACTAGCCAAAAATGAACTGAACCCACAATACTCACAACAAAACCAGAGAAAGTCCTGGATATATTTTTACTATTTTTACAATCATTCTTTCTTTGTTTTTTTTTTTAATTTTTTTTTAAAAATTTTAAGTCCTCTATTATTCCTTTTTCACTTTTATAACCTATTACTTTGCAAAAAAAAAAAGAAAAAAGGCCCGAGTTTTTTTTACAGCAAACTTCATATATATATATTTTTTATAACTTTTTGACCTTGTTTTTTTTCTTTTCTTATTCCTCTCTTTAACATTGTATTTTTGAAATTCCAAATGCTACTCTAGATTTTTAATTTTAGCTTTTTGGTATTTGTTATCAATTTTGTACCTATAGTTTTTTTTTATAATTTCTGTGATTTTTTTTTTCCTGTTTCTCTTCTTCTTTTACATAACATTGTATATCTGAAATTCCAAACTCTACTCTAGATTTTTCACTTTTGCTTTTTGGTATTAGTCATCAATTTTGTACCTATATTCTCTTTATAATTTTCAAAACCTTGTTTGTTTTTGTTTGTTTGTTTTTTCTCTCTTTCTTTTTCTTCTTCTTTTCTTTAACATCATATTTTTGAAATTCCAAACTCTACTTTAGATTTTTAATTTTTGCTTTTATGTATTTGTTACCAACTTTGTAACTTTAAGAACGCAATCTTCAGTACCCATTTTTCACTAGGGAGTGAGATTACTGGCTTGACTGCTCTCTCTCCCTTTGGACTCTCCTTTTTCTCCACCAGGTCACTGGTGTCTCCTCCCTAACACCTCTCTACTGTACCCAACTCTGTGAATTTCTGTGTGTTCCAGATGGGGAGAACACTTAGGGAACTGATCACTGGCTGGATCTGTCTCCTGCCTTTTCATTCCCCCCTTTTATCCTCCTGGCCACCTCTGTCTCCTTCCTCCTTCTTCTCTCCTCTGTATAACTCCATGAACATTTCTGAGTGGTCCAGTTGTGGAGTGCACATAAGGAAGTGATTACTGGCTAGCCTGCTCTCTCCTCTATTGATTCCACCTCATCTCATTCAGGTCACCTCTAAATCCCTCCTCCCTCTTCTCTTCTCCATGTAATGCTGTGAACCTCTCTGGGTGACCCTCATGGTAGAGAAACTTTTCATGTTTAAAGTAGATGTTTTATCAATGGTGCTGTATAGAAGGAGAAGTTTTGAAACTACTGTAAAAATAAGACCAATAACTGGAAGCAGGAGGCTTAAGTCCAAACCCTGACTCCAGGGAACTCCTGACTCCAAGGAACATTAATTGATAGGAGCTCATCAAACGCCTCCATACCGACACTGAAACCAACCACCACACAAGGGCCAACAAGTTCCAGGGCAAGACATACCAAGCACATTCTCCAGCAATAAAGGAACACAGCCCTGAACTCCAAGATACAGGGTGCCCAAAGTCACCCCAAAGCCATAGACATCTCATAACTCATTACTGGACACTTCATTGCACTCCAGAGAGCAGAAATCCAGCTCCACCCACCAGAACACCGACACAAGCTTCCCTAACCAGGAAACCTTGACAAACCACCTGTACAAACCCACACACAGCGAGGAAATGCCACAATAAAGAGAACTCCACAAACTGCCAGAATACAGACAGGACACCCCAAAATCAGCAATTTAAACAAGATGAAGAGACAGAGGAATACCCAGCAGATAAAGGAACAGGATAAATGCCCACCAAACCAAACAAAAGAGGAAGAGATAGGGAAGCTACCTGATAAAGAATTTGGAATAATGATCGTGAAATTGATTCAAAATCTTGAAATCAAAATGGAATCACAGATAAATAGCCTGGAGAGAAGGATTGAGAAGGTGCAAGAAAGGTTTAACAAGGACCTAGAAGAAATAAAAAAGAGTCAAAATATAATGAATAATGCAAAAAATGAAATTAAAAACACTCTGCAGGCAACAAATAGAATAACAGAGGCAGAAGATAGGATTAGTGAATTAGAAGATAGAATGGTAGAAATAAATGAATCAGAGAGGATAAAAGAAAAACGAATTAAAAGAAATGAGGACAATCTCAGAGACGTCCAGGACAATATTAAATGCTACAACATTCGAATCATAGGGGTCCCAGAAGAAGAAGACAAAAAGAAAGACCATGAGAAAATACTTGGGGAGATAATAGTTGAAAACTTCCTTAAAATGGGGAAGGAAATAATCACCCAAGTCCAAGAAACCCAGAGAGTCCCAAACAGGATAAACCCAAGGCGAAACACCCCAAGACACATAGTAATCAAATTAACAAAGATCAAACACAAAGAACAAATATTAAAAGCAGCAAGGGAAAAACAACAAATAACACACAAGGGAATTCCCATAAGTATAACAGCTGATCTTTCAATAGAAACTATTCAAGCCAGGAGGGAATGGCAAGACATACTTAAAATGATGAAAGAAAATAACCTACAGCCCAGATTATTGTCCCTAGCAAGGATCTCATTCAAGTATGAAGGAGAAATCAAAAGCTTTTCAGACAAGCAAAAGCTGAGAGAAATCTGCACCACCAAACCAGCTCTCCAACAAATACTAAAGGATATTCTCTAGACAGGAAACACAAAAACGGTGTATAAATTCGAACCTAAAACAATAAAGTAAATGGCAATGGGGTCATACTTATCAGTAATTACCTTAAAGGTAAATGGGTTGAATGCCCCAACCAAAAGACAGAGACTGGCTGAATAGATACAAAACCAAGACCCCTACATATGTTGTCTACAAGAGACCCACCTCAAAACAGGGAACACATACAGACTGCAAGTGAAGGGCTGGAAAAAGATTTTCCATGCAAACAGGGACCAAAAGAAAGCAGGAGTAGCAATACTCATATCAGATAAAATAGACTTTAAAACAAAGGCTGTGAAAAGAGACAAAGTTGGTCAGTACATAATGATCAAAGGATCAATCCAAGAAGAAGATATAACAATTATAAATATTTATGCACACAACACGGGAGCACCACAATATGTAAGACAAATGCTAACAACTATGAAAGGAGAAATTAACAATAACACAATAATAGTGGGAGACTTTAATACCCCACTCACACCTATGAATAGATCAACTAAACAGAAAATTAACCAGGAAACACAAACTTTAAATGATACAATAGACCAGTTAGACCTAATTGATATCTATAGGACATTTCATCCCAAAACAATGAATTTCACCTTTTTCTCAAGCGCACATGGAACCTTCTCCAGGATAGATCACATCCTGGGCCCTAAAGCTAGCCTTGGTAAATTCAAAAACATAGAAATCATTCCAAGCATCTTTTCTGACCACAATGCAGTAAAATTAGATCTCAATTACAAGAGAAAAACTATTAAAAATTCAAACATATGGAGGCTGAACAACAGGCTGCTGAATAACCAACAAATCACAGAAGAAATCAAAAAAGAAATCAAAATGTGCATAGAAACGAATGAAAATGAAAACACAACAACCCAAACCCTGTGGCACACTGTAAAAGCAGTCCTAAGGGGAAAGTTCATAGCAATACAGGCATAGCTCAAGAAACAAGAAAAAAGTCAAATAAATAACCTAACCCTACACCTAAAGCAACTAGAAAAGGAAGAAATGAAGAACCCCAGGGTTAGTAGAAGGAAAGAAATCTTAAAAATTAGAGTAGAACTAAATGCAAAAGAAACAAAAGAGACCATAGCAAAAATCAACAAAACCAAAAGCTGGTTCTTTCAAAGGATAAATAAAATTGACAAACCATTAGCCAGACTCATCAAGAATCAAAGGGAGAAAAATCAAATCAATAAAATTAGAAATGAAAATGGAGAGATCACAACAGACAACACAGAAATACAAAGGATCATAAGAGACTACTATCAGCAATTATATGCCAGTAAAATGGACAACGTGGAAGAAATGGACAAATTCTTAGAAAAGTACAACTTTCCAAAACTGGACCAGGAAGAAATGGAAAATCTTAACAGACCCATCACAAGCACGGAAATTGAAACTGTAATCAAAAATCTTCCAGCAAACAAAAGCCCAGGTCCAGACAGCTTCACAGATGAATTCTACCAAAAATTTAGAGAAGAGCTAACACCTATCCTGCTCAAACTCTTCCAGAAAATTGCAGAGGAAGGTAAACTTCCAAACTCATTCTATGAGGCCACCATCACCCTAATACCAAAACCTGAAAAAGATGCCACAAGAAAAGAAAACTGCAGGCCAATATCACTGATGAACATAGATGCAAAAATCCTTAACAAAATTCTAGCAAACAGAATCCAACAACACATTAAAAAGATCATACACCATGACCAAGTGGGCTTTATCCCAGGGATGCAAGGATTCTTCAGTATCCACAAATCAATCAGTGTAATACACCACATTAACAAATTGAAAAATAAAAATCATATGATTATCTCAATGGATGCAGAGAAAGCCTTTGACAAAATTCAGCATCCATTTATGATCAAAACTCTCCATAAAGCAGGAATAGAAGAAACATACCTCAACATAATAAAAGCTATATATGACAAACCCACAGCAAACATTATCCTCAATGGTGAAAAATTGAAAGCATTTCCTCTAAAGTCAGGAACAAGACAAGGGTGCCCACTTTCACCATTACTATTCAACATAGTTTTGGAAGTTTTGGCCACAGCAATCAGAGCAGAAAAATAAATAAAAGGAATCCAAATTGGAAAAGAAGAAGTAAAACTCTCACTGTTTGCAGATGACATGATCCTCTACATAGAAAACCCTAAAGACTCCACCAGAAAATTACTAGAACTAATCAATGACTATAGTAAAGTTGCAGGATATAAAATCAACACACAGAAATCCCTTGCACTCCTATACACTAATAATGAGAAAACAGAAAGAGAAATTAAGGAAACAATTCCATTCACCATTGCAATGGAAAGAATAAAATACTTCAGAATATATCTACCTAAAGAAACTAAAGACCTATATATAGAAAACTATAAAACACTGGTGAAAGAAATCAAAGAGGACACTAATAGATGGAGAAATACACCGTGTTCATGGTTTGGAAGAATCAATATAGTGAAAATGAGTATACTACCCAAAGCAATTTATAGATTCAATGCAATCCCTATCAAGCTACTAATGGTATTCTTCACAGAGCTAGAACAAATAATTTCACAATTTGTATGGGAATACAAAAAACCTCGAATAGCCAAAGCGATCTTGAGAAAGAAGAATGGAACTGGAGCAATCAACCTACCTGACTTCAGGCTCTACTACAAAGCCACAGTTATCAAGAAAGTATGGTACTGGCACAAAGACAGAAATATAGATCAATGGAACAAAATAGAAAGCCCAGAGATAAATCCACGCGCATATGGACACCTTATCTTTGACAAAGGAGGCAAGAATATACAATGGATTAAAGACAATCTCTTTAACAAGTGGTGCTGGGAAATCTGGTCAACCACTTGTAAAAGAATGAAACTAGAACACTTTCTAACACCATACACAAAAATAAACTCAAAATGGATTAAAGATCTAAACATAAGACCAGAAACTATAAAACTCCTAGAGGAGAACATAGGCAAAACACTCTTGGACATACATCACAGCAGGATCCTCTATGACCCACCTCCCAGAATACTGGAAATAAAAGCAAAAATAAACAAATGGGACCTAATTAACCTAAAAGCTTCTGCACATCAAAGGAAACTATTAGCAAGGTGAAAAGGCAGCCTTCAGAATGGGAGAAAATAATAGCAAATGAAGCAACTGACAAACAACTAATCTCAAAAATATACAAGCAACTCCTACAGCTCAACTCCAGAAAAATAAATGACCCAATCAAAAAATGGGCCAAAGAACTAAATAGACATTTCTCCAAAAAGACATACAGATGGCTAACAAACATATGAAAAGATGCTCAGCATCACTCATTATCAGAGAAATGCAAATCAAACTCACTATGAGGTACCATTTCACGCCAGTCAGAATGGCTGCAATCCAAAAGTCTACAAGCAATAAATGCTGGAGAGGGTGTGGAGAAAAAGGAACCCTCTTACACTGTTGGTGGGAATGCAAACTAGTACAGCCACTATGGGGAACAGTGTGGAGATTTCTTAAAAAACTGGAAATAGAACTGCCTTATGATCCAGCAATCCAACTGCTGGGCATACACACTAAGAAAACCAGAAGGGAAAGAGACACGTGTACCCCAATGTTCATTGCAGCACTGTTTATAATAGCCAGGACATGGAAGCAACCTAGATGTCCATCAGCAGATGATGGATAAGCAAGCTGTGGTACATATACACAATGGAGTACTACTCAGCCATTAAAAAGAACACATTTGAATCAGTTCTAATGAGGTGGATGAAACTGGAGCCTATTATATAGAGTGAAGTAAGCCAGAAAGAAAAACACCGATACAGTATACTAACGCATATATACGGAATTTAGAAAGATGATAACAATAACCCTGTGTACAAGACAGCAAAAGAGACACTGATGTATAGAACAGTCTTATGGACTCTGTTGGAGAGGGAGAGGGTGGGAAGATTGGGAGAATGGCATTGAAACATGTGTAATATCATGTATGAAATGAGTCGCCAGTCCAGGTTCGATGCACGATACTGGATGCTTGGGGCTGGTGCACTGGGATGACCCAGAGGGATGGTGTCGGGAGGGAGGAGGGAGGAGGGTTCAGGATGGGGAGCGTATGTATACCTGTGGCGGATTCGTTTTGATGTTTGGCAAAACTAATACAGTGTTTCAGGTTTAAAAATAAAATAAAATTAAAAAAAAAAAAAAGACCTGCTTACTGAGCTCTTGAAACTTAGCTACTGTGCTGACAATATGGACTCTTCGTTTTTAAAAGAAACATATTTACATTTAAAAGGCTACATGTGACAGTTGCTACCATACTTGACAAGAAAGTTATAAGTTGGAGAATATTCATTGAAACATTTTTGCAATGACAAAGTAACTGAAACAACCTAAACATACACAAATATGACACAAATTAGTATGTATACAAGCAAATTAATGAGGTTGATCTTTATAGATCCACATTAAATAGGAGTTCCAAATATAGCAAAATTTTTAAAAACAAAAATACAGTAAGCATTAAAAAATATCAACTATTATTATATTAGAAACTGTACAAATTTAGGCATATAATTTATTTATACAAATATATATATGCATGCAAAGTAAGTACCAAATAGATTCTTAACTTATGGATATGTAATTCAAGTTAAAAAAATATGATATTCACCTTTATTTATTTATTTATGTCTCACTTAATTTTACTTTAATTAAATTTTATGTAGTTTCTAACAGTAATTTTATAAACTCCTGGACTTATGAATAAAGCTTAAAATTAAATAATCTGAATATTTAATTTCATTTAACAAGAGAGAAAATGATGAATACACCAAGATGAAAAAAAGTATATGAAACTGATAGAGATGAAAGTGGATATTAATGGCAAAAAAATGAAGCTATCAAAAAATGAAAAACAATAGGTGGCTCTTTTAAATCAATTACAAATAGATAAACAACAAGGAAAATAGGGAAATGAAAAGTATACACTAAAATATGAATAAATTAGACAAAAATTACATTTATGGAGAAATCTGAATGAAACTGAGTGCAGAAAATATTAGTGAAATGATTACAACACTAATTGAACTCTCAAAATCAACAGGCAGTATACAAAGGAGTAAATACATGCCAAGCAAAGGAAATGGAATTATGATACAAAAATTAAAAAATAAAAAAATTGAGGTTTCTGCTTACTCTTTTGAAATAGGACCAGAGTAATCACAAACTTCTTTCCTAGACAAAAGGAGAAAAAACATCAAACTAGATGCCTTTATATCTGGGCTAGAGAATTTTTTATAATTTTATCTAGTTTGATTAGATAAAATTCTGTTCTCAAAAATAAAAATATATTTGGCTGCTTCTATAGGTACAGAAGCATAGAGAGGTATAGTAGTATATCAGAACCTGAGAAGTATCTATAAAAATCTAGGACAACCAAGTTCTTTGAAAAACCAATTATGTGTGTAGTTAATGAACCAATCAGTCAGCAAATTTTCCCACTTTTATCTAATCAGGGAAAACAAAGTGGTCTATATTGCAAGAATTGTTATATCATTCTAACTTAAATGATAGTTATTAATTTTAAATAATTTTTTTACTTTTCTTAATTAGTTTTTATTGGAGTATAATGTGCAGACAGAATAAAAAGCAGATTGTAGGATGTCTCTCTTGTATTCCAGAGCAACAGATCTTTGCTTAGGACAAGTTTCTAGAATGGAGAACTGCTTACAATTCTCTACAAGTACTCCTACTTTATGGAATCCATGGAGTTCAAGAGGGATTTCATTCTTATTTGTGACCCAAGTCTCTGTTATATACTTGAGCCACAAATAAGAGCACATACTAAGTATGTGCTTAGTTGCTCAGTTGTGCCCGACTCTTTGTGACCCCATGAACTGTAGCCCACCAGGCTCCTCTGTCCATGGGGTTACTCCAGGCAAGAATACTGGAGTGGGCTGTCATGTCTCCCACCAGGGCATACTAAGTATAGACAACCCTACAAACATTTCCATTTAGGAGTCCAGCTGGTCCCCTCTGAAAGATGGCTACATACTCTTATTCTGAGTCACAGTGTGGAACATTCTGGATTTCTTTGTTCTTGCTGAGGTCAGAGAGCTCATAAACCTGTGGTCAGAAAAGGTCAGTATCTACACTTTAGCAACAAGGGCAACTGACAATAATACATTGAGATTACTCTCACCGTATTATTAGGTGTCATTTCCTCACTTGGTAAACTCAGGAAGGAACTTAACTGTCAAGAGTGACAGCAGGAAAAGGCAAAATCTGATTGCCAGGCCACTGGATATGGCATTAGTCAAGTCCCAGAGGGTGCCAGCTGGTTTAGCAGCCAGACGCTGCCAGGTAACATAGTGATCAACTCTTCATGAGTGCCAGAAGATGAAGTCTCAGGTCACAAGGAAAGAATTCTGTCATTTCCAGTGAAGACAAGTAAGGGATCCTAAACTGAAAAATATATACATTTTAAGAAGTCTAATTCTCACTTGAAAAATGTCTGTTTTCTTGCATACCAATTCTAAAAAGAGAAATTTATATTATCTAAATTTCTCTAAAAAAATAAAAAAATATTATAAATAAAATATATAAATTCTAACCAAAAGACAGATGACTCCTTACGATTTTCTAGAAAACCAGAGAATGAAAAATTAAATATATCAAACTTGATTAAAAGCATGCAAAAATCCAAGGAGACCACTCTAGCAGAGAGACAGAAAAAAATTATCCTTTAGAGTATTTCAGGAACAGTTTCAGGCAATTTATTCCAAGATTTCTAGGAGCAGATAATATGCACATTCTTCAAACTGACACTAGAAACAACCGAAATGTAAAACAATTGAAAATGCAAAGGAAAAAAATCCCATTCACAATAGGAAGGTACTTTATCAAATGCATAGCAATAAAATTAATAACAAATGGCAGAAATTATAAAACTTAGCTGAACAACATAAATAAAACTTGGCAAAACAGAAATCTACATCTACATTGGTATTGGATACACCCATTTGTTTTCAAAATTAATCTAAAATTTATTAAAATACTAAAAAATTCCAGACTTTTTCATATAATTTAATATGATATTTGCCATTATCTAGAAGTGAAAGTCAGTAAAATATCTACATTAAAAATCTCTGAAAAACATTAAAAAAATGAGGTAGACCTTGTCTCATAAGGTATTAAAATATTTCCACTGATTTAGGAAAAATTGAACAATTTAGTTGTATTTAAAAGAAATGTTTTTTAAAAATGGCAATCCACTCATGTATTCTTGCCTGGAGAATCCCATGGGCAGAGGAGCCTGGCAGGCCTTAGTCCATGGGGTCGCAGAGAGTCAGACACGACTGAAGCAACTAAGCATGCATGCATGCAAAAGAAATGCTTACTTCTGTGAATTTTTTGTAAACATAATATTTCTAGAAAACTTTTATAAGAAATATTTTGGTGTATCTGATTTAATTTAAACATCCTTTAAATCAAGAATATAAATCATACTTATATTCTGTAAATTGATTCTCAGAGCTTAGAAAAAAAAAATAGCTGCTGCTGCTGCTAAGTTGCTTCAGTTGTGTCTGACTCTGTGTGACCCCATAGACAGCAGCCCACCAGGCTCCCCCATCCCTGGGATTCTCCAGGCAAGAACACTGGAGTGGGTTGTCATTCCTGGTGCAATGCATGAAAGTGAAAAGTGAAAGTGAAGTTGCTCAGTCCTGTCCAACTCTTCGACCCCATGGACTGTAGCCTACCAGGCCCCTCCATCCATAGGATTTTCCAGGTAAGGGTACTGGAGTGGGTGGCCATTTCCTCTTCCAAGAAAGAGACAGAGTTAGTGTAATAAAGTAATTTTTAAATTTCAAAACACACATCAAACATGAGAGAGAATAAAACTGACTGGAAAATATACAATAGAAAGGTGACTCATAAAACATATCAAAGGATTTCTAACCTTCAGCTAACACATCTAAATTGTTTAAATTCAGTTACCTATACAAACCTTTACCCAGGGCATGGCAACCCAGTCCAGTATTCTTGCCTGGAGAATACCATGGACTGAGGAGCCTGGTGGGCTATAGTCTATGGGGTCACAAATAGTTGGACATGACTGAAGGGCTAACTAACACTTTCACTTTCATACAAAACTTTAAGAACAACTAAAAGAGGTGGATTTCCTTTATTCATGTTGAAACTCATGGCAAACAACGAGAAGAAAAATACTGTTATAAAAACATATAAAAATATATGCAATGTACTTTGTGTGAGGGGTCTTCACAGGTGGCTTAGTAGTAAAGAATCTGCCTGCCAATGAAGGAGACCTGGGTTTCATCACTGGGTTGGGAAGATCCCCTGGAGAAGGATATGGCAACCCACTCCAGTATTATTGACTCAGAAATCCCATGGACAGAGGAACATGGTGGGCTACAGACCAAGGGGTGACAAGAGTCAATACTTAGTGGAGACATGGCTTAGTGACTAAACCAACCAATATACTTCACTTTGCAAATAAGGAAATTATTCTGGTATGATATACTGTATGTGCTCTTCTGGTTCTTTAGATTTCTTCAACTACCTTTAATATAAGAACAATCCTCTTTTCAGATGGCAGTTATGGAAAATGGTCTGACTAAAAAGAAGGATCATTTCAGTTCAGTTCAGTCAGTCACATCTGACTCTTTGCAACCCCATGGACTCCAGCACTCCAGGCTTCCCTGGCCATCACCAACTCCCGGAGCTTACTCAAACTCATGTCCATTGAGTCGGTGATGCCATCCAACCATCTCACCCTCTGTTGCCCCCTTCTCCTCCTGCCTTCAATCTTTTCCAGCATCAGGGTCTTTTCCAATGAGTCAGTTCTTTGTATCTGGTGGCCAAATTATTGGAGTTTCAGCTTCAGCATCAGTCCTTCCAATGAATATTCCGGATTGATTTCCTTTAGGATGGACTGGTTGGACCTCCTTGCTGTCCAAGTGACTATGAAGAGTCTTCTCCAACACCCCAGTTCAAAAGCATCAATTCTTCAGTGCTCAGCTTTCTTTATAGTCCAACACTCACATCCATACATGACTATTAGAAAAACCAAAGCTCTGACTAGACAGACCTTTGTTGGCAAAGTAATGTCTCTGCTTTTTAATATGCTATCTAGGTTGGTCTTAACTTTTCTTCAGATGGATGGATATCTGAGTCTCTAGTTTTTTACCACTGACCTGGAGGAAGTATAGATTTCTGATAAAATAAATGTACAAATCAGTTTAAATTTCAGCTGAAATCTCAGTACCTAGTAACAGTAACAAGTGATAGTTGTACCAGTATTGTTTCTATTACTAATGTACTCATTTTATTCATTTGCTTATGAATGCATTTTATGAATGCATTTTAGCATTATATTCTCTATTTTCTTTTGTTAGTTAAATTCCTAAGGGCATAATTGGTTTCATGAAGATATGTTTTCCTCTATTTCTTTGCATTGAGTCTGAGTAAACTCCGGGAGTTGGTGATGGACAGGGAGGCCTTGGCGTGCTGTGATTCATGGGGTTGCAAAGAGTCAGACATGACTGAGCGACTGAACTGAACTGAACTGAACTGAAGATATGTTTAGAGAGACTGATATTTTTTCCAGCAATCTTAACTCCAGCTTGTGATTCATCCAGCCCAGTATTTTGAATGATGTACTATGCACAGAAGTTAAATAATCAGGGTGACAATGTAAAGCCTTGTCATACTCCTTTCCCTATTTTGACCCAGTTGTTCCATGTGCAGTTCTAATTGTTGCTTCTTGACCTGCATACAGGTTTCTCAGGAGACAGGTAATGTAGTCTGCTATTCCCATTTCTTCTAAGAATTTTTCAGATGATACTCACTGTAATGGCAGAAAGTGAAGAGGAAGTAAAGAGCCTCTTGATGAGTGTGAAAGAGAAGAGTGAAAAAGAGAAGAGTGGTTTAAAACTCAACATTCACAAAACTAAGATCACAGCATATGGTCCCATCACTTCATGGCTAATAGAAGTGGAAAAAGTGGAAGCAGTGACCGATTTTATTTGCTTGGGCTACAAACATTACTGAGGACAGTTACTAAAGCCATGAAATTAAGAGGCAATTATTCTTTGGAAGGAAAGTTATGACAAACCTAGACAGTGATATCACTTTGCCAACAAGCACCCATATAGTCAAAGCTATGGTTTTTCCAGTAATCATGCATGGGTGTGAGAGTTGGAACCATAAAGAAGGCTGAGCACCAAAGAATTGATGCGCTCAAACTGTGGTGCTGGAGAAGACTGCTGAGAGTCCCTTGGACTGCAAGGAGAGCAAACCAGTCAATCCTAAAGGAAGTCTACCCTGAATATCCATTGAAAGGACTAATGCTGAGGCTGAAGCTCCTACACTTTGGCCACCTGATGTGAAGAGCCGACTCACTGAAAAGGACCCTGATGCTGGAAATTGAAGGCAAAAGGAAAATGGGACAGCAGAGGATGAGATGGTTAGATAGCATCACCGACTCAATGGACATGAATTTGAGCAAATTTCAAGAGTTAATGAAGGACAAGAGAGCCAAGCATGCTGCAGTCCATGGGGTTGCAAAGAATTGGATATGACTTAGCAACTGAACAATAAGAGAAATTTCATTCAAAATTATAATGCAACTAATTTAATACAATGTAAATTAGTTGAGATTGTAAATGATGAGGTACAAAATTCTACATAGTTATTTTTGAAATTTTGATAGTGAGTCTTCCAGCTTTGTTATTATTTTTCAAGTTGGTTAGGTTATCCTGGGTCCTCTGTATTTTCATATGACTTTTAGGGGGCATTATTCAACTACTACAGTCTGCACTGCTATCCTCAAAAATTCACATTCAATCCACATGGAAAATATGATTCCTCCATCACAGAGTCAACAAAAATATCATCATATTCCACTATCAGCACAAATGGAAAATACATCTAAGTTTCACTAGATCAGAAATTTCTAATCTTTCCATCTAAATCATCTAACTATCAACAGGTGAGGATCCAGTGTAATCCATCCCAAAGTAGAAGTCCTCTCTATCCCTTTACTTATAAAACTAGAAAATAAGTTATTTATTCTCAAAGTACTATGGTGGGACAGGCATAGTATAACAGCAATAAACATTTGTGCTCAAAAAAGAGACAATGACAGAAAACATTCAGTCACCAGTCACAATTTTCCAACCAAATTCCATCATTTCTTAGTTCACAGAATAACCTTCTGTGGTTTGTAGCTCGGCCCTTTAGACTTGTGGCCCCACTCTCTAAGCCACCATTTATGTTTCTTGACAGACAGAATATATTTACATATTTACAGAAGTCAAGTATATTTTTATCAAGTTGTTTTTTTATCTGTAGTACAACTGTACTCTTTCATTTCATACTTTGTGCCTTAGGCCTTGCTTTTCAAGCTGGCAGCTTTCCTGCTGGTATAAAACTTTCAAGATCTTTGTCTGTCTTTTGTGTATAAAATGTGGTTTAACCTCTTAGAAAACGGTCTCCTTCAGAGAGACTTCTTGGATAATCACATTTCTGTTACCTCCTTCATCTGTAATGGCTGAGGAGCTGAGGAGATCCATGAACCATTGGTACAGCCTTTTCAAAGGGCCTTCGGTGTGACCAAATGCTCTGGCCTATTGATTTAAATTGTTATCCATTGTCATTTCATTTCAACATAAAGGACTCCTTTTATTTCTAGTTCATCATGTCTGCTAGTGACACATTCTTTCAATTTTTGATGATCTGAGAAAGTCTTAAGCTTTCCTTTACTTTTGGAAGAATGTTTTGTTGGATGCAGCACTCTTGTCTGACATTATTCAAGGACTTCAAATATGTCAATCCAGTTCTTTCTGGCTCCCACGGTTTCTTAAAACAACGGTCAATCTTATTGAAAATCTTTTATATGTGATATCACTTCTCTCTTGCTATTTGCACAGTCCTGAAACTTTTTTTATATATTATTTTTTATTGAAGGATAATTGCTTTACAGAATTTTGCTGTTTTCTGTCAAACCTCAACATGAATCAGCCATAGGTATACATATATCCCCTCCCTTTGGAAGCTCCCTCCCATCTTCCTCCCCATCCCAAGCCTCTAGGTTGATACAGAGCCCCTATTTGAGTTTCCTGAGCCATACAGAAAATTCCCGTTGGCTATCTATTTTACATCCTGCCAATTTTCCATTTGATAATCTTATTAAGAGGTTTCTAGATGTGAATTTCTTTGAATCTATTCTATTTGGAGTTTGTTGAGGTTTTTGGATATACAGATTAGTTTTTCATCAAATTTGGGATAGCTCCAGCCATTATTTATTTTTCCAATATGTTTTCTATATCTTTTTTTTCTCTGTTCTCTTTCTGGGACTCTCATTTTACCTATGTGGGCAAGCTTAATGGTGTCCCATTATCTCACAGCTTGTGTTCATCTTCATTCTTTTTTTTTCTGTTTCTTAGCCTGAATAATTTCAACTGATATATCTTAAATTTTGCTGGTTTTGCTAAACATCTTTAATGAATTATTTTAACTTAAAATTATAGTTTCTACATCTCAGATAAAATTCTGTATTTGGTGAGAAACTGTTCTCATATGTTTCTTTAGTTTTCAGATTTTTTTTTCCTATGAACATAACTTAAAATTACCACTTTAAAATCTTTGTCTCATTAAGTCCAGATCTGGG
Organism: Bubalus bubalis; assembly: GCF_019923935.1. NCBI lineage: Eukaryota > Metazoa > Chordata > Mammalia > Artiodactyla > Bovidae > Bubalus > Bubalus bubalis. Next base: position 64,230,401 of record NC_059161.1, on the reverse strand, counting down.
CTTCTTCTTAAGACGATTCCTATGGACTGTTTTATTTTTATGGACTGTTTATATTTTTCTTTCTTTCTTGAGATCATCATTTCTTATCTTCGCAAGTCTTGCGAATTTTGGTTAAAAACTGGATGTTTTAAAGGTCACAACATGGCAACTTTATTAAGTAGTTTCTCCCACATCTCCAGGATTTGTTTTGGTTTCTGTTTGTTGTTGTTTGTTTATTCAGTAATTTTTCTGCAGTAAACAAGTCAAGTCTGTATTCTGTGCTTATGTGGCCACCAAGGTGTATTCAATTAGCTTAATGGTCTGTCAGAGACTGAACAAAGATTTGGTAAGATACCTGAAATCCGCAAGTCTCCTGTTTATTACCAAGAGTCTCTGTCTCCGTATTAAAATTCACCTTCAACGAACACCCAAAGCAGTTTACTACTCCAACTTAGCCTTCACTTGCTGCTGGTGTGGAGCCTCAGGTTAGCCAAGGTGAGAGCTCAGTGTCTCTTCAAGAGTTTTATGAGTATAACCAGTTTGGGCATGTACACAGCCTAGCCCATGCTGCTGCTGCTGCTGCTAAGTCACTTCAGTCGTGTCCGACTCTGTGCGACCCCACAGACGGCAGCCCACCAGGCTCCCCCGTCCCTGGGATTCTCCAGGCAAGAACACTGGAGTGGGTTGCCATTTCCTTCTCCAATGCATGAAAGTGAAAAGCGAAAGTGAAGTCCCTCAGTCGTGTCCAACTCTTGGCGACCCCATGGACTGCAGCCTACCAGGCTCCTCCGTCCATGGGATTTTCCAGGCCAGAGTACTGGAGTGGGGTGCCATTGCCTTCTCCGAGCCTAGCCCATACATGTGGCCAAATCTCCAGAATATGCTGTAGCTTATCAAGCCCTCTCTGGATGTCTCACTCTCCAAATTTTTCCTTTTAAGCTTTTTAGTTAGCCTATAGTTTGTCTCAACTGTTATCTACCACTTAAGGCAGCAGTTCAACATTTCCTTTGTTTGTTTTGATGAATGATTCCTCAAAAAGGAGCACCTGGTGAGCTCAGTCTGCCAAATAAAAGGCAGCTTTGCAAGCAGTCTTTCAGGGAACATGGTCCTGAAGAAACTCCATTCCTATTTTGCCCCCCTACCCCCCAGCCTAGGGGCTGCCAGGCTGCTGGTTTTCATGCTGAATTCAGGTTTCTGGTTTTCAAGAATACTACAGAATTGAGGAGGGAGAGTTGGAAATGGGGCAAATTGAAATGCCATAAAGCTCACTGTTCTCACTGAGTCCACAATTTTTGTTTTTAATAAACACTCTTCAGGACTGCTGCCCATGGTGGTTAGTTTTCAGAATTTTGGAAAAGTTGGTTCTGATTTTTTTTTCTTTTTTTGGTGGAGAAACGAATTTCTGGAACTTCTTATTCCACCATTCTTGCTGAGGTCACACTTCTGCATCACTTGAAAAACTTGGGCAAAGTACTTTATTGCACTCCTATAAACTTCTTTTGTTTGTAGTCAATCATAGTATTACCACCTTTATTATTATTGGGCTGTATTGGGCTATCTAAATTTTCCCAAACTATCTCTTTTATTACTTGTTTTTCTTTTCTAATTTATTCATTTCCATATACCAATTATATTTTCTTCTCAAAAATTATTTCTTGTGTTTTTGTTACTTCTAAGCACAATTTAACTCACAACCCACCAACAAATACACAGATTATCTTTTTCTTTGGAACTGCTTATGCTGAATAATATACTTCCAGATACAGTAGTATTTTTCTCTCTTCTAAAATATTGCTTTTTTTTTTTTTTTTTTTTTTTTGAGGCAGGGGATTGGTTTCTACTTTGGTCCAAATTGCTTTAAGATATCTTGGATTACTTTAGCAAGGAAAGAAACTTACTGCAAACATTCTGAAAGTTCACAAATTCACCTGAAAGTTTAAAGATCAAAGCTCAGAAAAAGAATAGGAACTAAGAGAAAAGCCTCACTTACATAAAAGTCTGTGGGGGCAAGGTCACAAGCCCTGCTGCCACTCAACATCCTCGCTTAGTTATTATTTATCACACTGTTTTACTTAGGTACGTTTTTATAATACCATTTGATATTTGCAAAGTTATGGTTTACTTATTTATTATAAAGTACTTTGACTGTGTGGATCACAATAAACTGTGGAAAATTCTGAATGAGATGGGAAAACCAGACCACCTGAACTGCCTCTTGAGAAACCTATATGCAGGTCAGGAAGCAACAGTTATAACTGGACATGGAACAATAGACTGGTTCCAAATAGGAAAAGGAGTATGACAAGGCTGTATATTGTCACCCTGTTTATTTAACTTATATGCAGAATACATAATGAGAAATGCTGAGCTGGATGAAGAACAAGCTGGAATCAAGATTGCTGGAGAAATATCAATAACCTCAGATATGCAGATGACGCCACCCTTATGGCAGAAAGTGAAGAGGAACTAAAAAGCCTCTTGATGAAAGTGAAAGAGGAGAGTGAAAAAGTTGACTTAAAGCTCAACATTCAGAAAATTAAGATCATAGCATCTGGTCCCATTACTTCATGGCAAATAGATGGGGAAACAGTGAAAACAGTGTCAGACTTTATTTTTCCGGGCTCCAAAATCACTGCAGATGGTAAATGAAGCCATGAAATTAAAAGATGCTTACTCCTTGGAAGGAAAGTTATGACCAACCTAGATAGCATATTGAAAAGCAGAGACATTAGTTTGCCAACAAAGGTCCATCTAGTCAAAGCTATGGTTTTTCCAGTGGTCATGTATGGGTGTGAGAGTTGGACTGTGAAGAAAGCTGAGTGCCAAAAATTGATGCTTTTGAACTGTGGTGTTGGAGAAGACTCTTGAGAGTCCCTTGGACTGCAAGGAGATCCAACCAGTCCATTCTAAAGGAGATCAGTCCCGGGTGTTCATTGGAAGGACTGATGCTAAAGCTGAAACTCCAATACTTTTGGCCACCTCATGCGAAGAGTTGACTCATTGGAAAAGACTCTGATGCTGGGAGGGATTGGGGGCAGGAGGAGAAGAGGACGACAGAGGATGAGATGGTAGGATGGCATCATGGACTCGATGGACTTGAGTTTGGGTGAACTCCGGGAGTTGGTAATGGACAGGGAGGCCTGGCATGCTGCAATTCATGGGGTCACAAGGAGTCGGACACGACTGAGGGACTGAACTAAACTGAACTGAAGTCGTCTTATAATGTTATGACCCACCTATGCACAAAACTACTTTCTGCAATTAAAGATGTCTTAACATAGTTCGTTTTTGGTTAGTTGATTCTGTGTACTGATCTATATTTTGTATAGAATTAATTGATAATGTCTCATTATCTCAGGGATATATACATATATAAATTATTCAATGTCTCAAGAGCTATAGGCACAGAATATATGGAAAGAAAATAAAGAGGAACTCTATGTAAAGTTCCTGCCCATGATTTATTAAACTGTAAGCATTCCCTTTATCTACCAGTTACCCTCCCCTCTTAACCTTTCCTCTCATCTGGTCAAATGATTTTTCATTAGGACTAACTGGGGACTGCTTCTTTCTGTTTGGATGATCTGTATGATTTAATCATTTTTCTGTTCCTCAAGATGATATCCATTTTTAGCAAACCTTGTTGGTATTTCTGCTAATTGCCTTTGGATCTCTTACATTATGTTGATGCTCTGCTCCCTAGCTTTGGTGGGCTTTGTTTTCTATTACCTGTACCCAGGACTTGCAGCAAAGCACAACTCCCAGGTATCTGGAGCTGCACTTCTCTATGTACACCTATAGTAAGATCCCTCATGTACCACTGCTTGCCCAGACAGCTCTTGGTTCATGAATAATTGCTGTATAAATATGAAAGCCTATTCCCCTGAGCTCTCTTTGGCTTGGGTTGGACTTTATTGTAACTATACCCTTAGTTCCTCCCTCTTCCCAGATTTCCTTCCTGACTGCACTTCACTCGTTATGTTTTCTGACCTGTCACAGGTATCTAAATCCTTCCTCAGCTGTTTAAACTTTTCTACTGCCAAATTCATAACTTAGTGCTTAAGCTGAGCTGCATTTTAAGACATATTTCTTTTTGAACTATTCAGTGTTCATCTTTCACTTTATTATATACAGTAATATTAGCTGTTAGCCCTGTCCATCCTGATTCTTCCATCTCAAATTATTGTTTACATGCTTCAGGCTGAGTTCTAGTTATAATATCTGATTTCATTCACATATTTTAAAATATTCATCTGTGTCTGTTTTCTTATTTTTCTGGATCTTATGCAGTTGCATTTTATTGTTATTTTTAATAACAGCTTCTGCTTTCCACTGTATTCCTAACTATTGAGTGCCACATTTTATATATGAAAATGAGTAGAAATAACTTGAAATTCAAATAATGTTATTTTACCTCAGAGATCCTTTATTTTTCTTCTGTTGCCTATTTAGCACTCTGATGTCTTTAAGAATAACTTTTATATTTTTTCAGCTTTTCTAGTTGTTCTCAGTGGGATAATGAGTTACAATTACATAATCTACAATTAATAGAATTTCATCAGTCACATCATATTTATGTACCTGTTTACCTTCTTGTGTTTCACAACAAATTGTGTCTTTCCTAAGGGCAGTAGCCTTATCTTATCCATCTTAGATGCCCAGCATCCTGTATGTTGTAACTGTTCTCCATACACACATATTAAACTGTCAATGAAAAACCAGTGGACTAAGATGGTTGCGAATAAATAACAGGAAATCCAGGAAATGTGATAAGCACTCTAGGCAAATAGCAGCCTCCAGTAATTATAAGAGATATCATACTTATTGCAGCCAGAAGATCTGATATGAAATTCTGCTGCTATAAATTCAATAGCTTTCAGAATTCTGTGCAAGTATTAAAAACTCATCAATTTCATTTTTTTATGTAAGATGAACTAAAGTTGTTCCAATGAGAAAACAACTTAGTTGACATAAAGTTCCTAGAAAAATGAATAAATAATGCATGAGTGCTCAAACACCGAACTTTTATTATTGTATTATTATTACCTGATATGTGTACTATGCTAGAACCCAGCCTGGAGGTATCAAGTAGCATGTGAGCAGGAATTTGAGATGGAAGAATAGGATAAACAAGGCTAGTTGAGATAATGCTTCCAACACTTAAAATGACTAAATTAGCTATATCTCTTATAGAGATTAAATTTCTTCTAATTCTTTCTCACAAGTCTTATTCTCTAATGAGTGGGTACTTTTGTGCTGTTGCTTTCTGGGAACTTAAGAATTCTTATCTCTCTTTTACTACATTCTAGACAGGAAAAAGAAATCCAGTAAAATTAAGAAGGCTTCAGAATTCCTTAGTAATGTTTTCTCTTGTATCCCCTCAAAACTATTAGTGGCTACACTTTTACTTTATGATTGGCAATGAGTAAGGACATACAAGCCAAAGTACCCAAAAGAGACTAAACCTGTGTAGCAGACACATGATTTTGCTGCCCAACATTCATTCCAAATCTGCCAGTCGAACTGTAACTTGGGGATATCTCTTGGGGAATCTCTCCTCTCTTGTTGAAACAAAGCTATTTCAGTGACATTCATTCCAATCTCAGATTCAATGCCAAGGTTTCAATTAAACACTTGGCCTCAGGGACTGTCATACAACCCAATTCAGCCATGGCTAATTTGGAAAATGTTATAGTGGGAATCTGGGAGGTCAAGTTCTTCACTCTCCTCTCTGTGGTTTTAGAAGCGAAATATTCTCTCCCCACTGGACCTGAACAAGAAAGTTTTAGGCCACAGGAGCCTATAGCAGCCAACTGCTGAAGAAATCATTTTGAAAGGCATAGGGGAAAACTGAAAAGAAATTATTAATTTTTAAAAATCTTCAGCCAGGTAACTTCTTACCTGATTTAACTTTTGGTTTTCTGTTTGTGTAAGCCAATAAATTACCACTATACTTTAAGCTGGTTAAATTGAGTTTTGGTAAATATATCTGCAAATTCTTATTTAACTTGTACATAAAATAATTTTGAATAGAACATTTTGTGTTTCTTTGATTTATAAATATATTCTTTCCTTTAAATAGCAGATATAGACATTTGATTAGTAACCAAAGTGTAAACCCATTTACAATGGTTTTCAATTTTTGAAGATCATTTAAAGTCTTTTATCATGTAAGTTTTTCTCACTTTTGTAACTTCAACTTAATTTTTTAATGATGTGTTAACCTGTGGCGGATTCATTTTGATGTTTGGCAAAACTAATACAATTATGTCAAGTTTAAAAATAAAATTAAATTAAAAAAAAACAGTAGTTATGTAACATTTTTTTAAATGTTTGAAATGGTACATTTTATGTTATACTTCTCACAATAAAAAGAAAGTGGAGAAGGATGAGCACTGAAGGGAAGTTACACAGCTTAAAATAGCCTGGAGTTAAAACTCCCCTCAGGGTCCTCCCCACCATTCTATACAAACAAAGAACTCTCTCAGGGAAGAAAAAAATGGACAATAAGGTTGATTATGCCCAGCTCCCAGCCGGTCCCAGCCGGTCCCAGCCTCAGGCTGATCTGAATTCCTTGCCCCAGAGTTTAAAAGATAACTAATCCAAACAACCATGGAGAAGAACAGGCCCCCTTAAGACAGATTTCCACATATATGCCTATATATACTTATTCTTTTCTTGGGTTAGTGCAGCAGCTCACTAATCTGACTGCTGCACCTTCTTGCCTTATTAAAAGTGATCTGTTCTTGTAAAGTGCCGGACTCCTTCTTTCTCCGAACCTCGCTTTCTCTAATTCCCTTATCCTACAAGCATAGGCCTCGGGGACTTTAGGGTGGAAAAGAAGTCATTTTAGTGGAATCTAACCGGAAAAAGGACACTGGGGGCTGCGCCCCTGGTGGGTTTTCTTTGTCTTCCCCTCCACTCAGAGCCCAGGCGTCCACAGTGTCCCACCACCCTCACTGTTCTGGATCACCGACCTTAGATGGACGAGAAGATGAGACCCCTGATGGCCTGGAGCCAGCATGTTGTGGGGGCCAGGGTGCTCAACTCCTAGAAGAGGGGCAGCCTCCAGCCCCAAGGAGTTGGTGGCTCTTTCACAAGCAGCTCACCAGGCCCGCATGGACTTCCCAGAAACTTCATCTTCATAGGGGTGGGAACACGCGAGGCTGAGATCACGTGCGTCCTCTGATGACCAAGGCGCAGCCTCTGATGTCACGGGTCACAGGTCGTGACCTCTGACGTCGCAGAGCGCACTTGCTGGTGTGTCACGTCCTTATGGACCCATGTGGATAGGCAACTCTTGGTTTCCACGCAGTGTGGTGCTCAGTTTGGTGGAGTGTGGTGCTTCCGCGAAGAAGCTGATGGTGATGCAGGCTAGTTCCTGGCGGAGGTGCCTGGTGGAGGCCGAGGGGACCTTTTCCGCCATCCTGTGTTCTTGGGGCCACAGCATTCCAGATGAAGATGTCCACGGGTGAGCCCTGTGACCCCTGCAAAGTAGATTGTTCTTGAAAGTGGATTCTGAGCCCAACTCATATCACAGTCTCTGCTTAACCAGCCTCTGATGTTATTTGCATGGGATCGGGTGGTCTGGACGAGGTTCCCTGGCCTTGAGTCTCTGGGACGCCAACCCTGGAACACACTTAGTCCTGCCCTCATTCTGCGCAGGTGGCTGCCATGGGGGACGATCGGACAGGGCAAGTTGGGCTAGGGAAAGGCTAGTCGGACAACCAGAGTGACCGTGTTTCTCTTTTTTCCCTGCTCACCTAGGGAAGGTGTGTCTCCTGGAACCCGAACGCAGGCACGTGTGTTTTCTGTGCCCTTCTGTGCTCATGGCCAGGTTAGAAGAATTGCATTTCTCATTGAGATCCACTGGGTCTGTTTCAAACCGGAGCCTCAGAAAAACACAAAAAGCACATCGCAACTGGTAGATGCATTTCACATTTCAGCAAATATCTTTGAGTGCTGTTCGTATCAGTCCTTGTTCTTAGCCCCAGGCATGCAGTAATGCACAAGGATGAAACCTTGCATTTATCAGGATGAGTGTGAGAAGGAGGGGAGACAGACAAAAATACATAAACCAAAAATGCTATGTCAGGTGGTGATGCTTGCTGTTAAAAACAATGTAGTGAAAGCAGAAGGGAGGACTGACGGTAAAGAGTATTCATCTTAACTAGTGCCATCCGAAAGACTGCATTGGTAGTTGCTGCTGTGTGCTCAGTATGGTAGATACATAAGTTGTTATTGTTTGGTTGCTAAGTTATGTTTGACTCTTTTGCGACCCCATGGACTGTAGCTGGCTAGACTCCTCTGTCAATGGAATTTCTCAGATAAGAATACTTGAATGGATTGCCATTTTCCTCCTCCAGGGGATCTTTCCAACACAGGGATGGAACCCCTGTCTCCTGCGGTTTCTGCTTTGGCAAGTGAATTGGTACCACCTGGGAAGCCCATAGTGTACTAGTAAAACACAGTATGTGATGTACTGGCCATATCCCTAAATTCGCAGATTTTTTTTTTTCTGAATTAATGCCCTTTATCTTGCTAAGAAGGATATTATATGCAACACTATTAGTTCTTTTATTTATTTAGATGTTACAAAATATGTTGGGTATTGACAAAAAAATAAATTATGTATGTATTACTCCAAAGAACATTGATAATTTATGAGTTTCTATTAATTCCATTTTACTCTATTTTATTGAACTTGAGAGCTGTGACCTATCTAGAGATTTCAGTTAAATTGAGCTAATTAAAGCTTGGAAATAGCAAGGGTGAAAATGGCATACATGTAAATTACTTAATGCAAATTTAAATTAATGAGTAAAGCAAATTTAGAAGTGCCCTGTTTTTATACAGTTAATACATTGTTGTCTCTTTGCCAGTACAGTAAAATTACAATTATAATATCTATTAAAAAGTGATTTTTTTGAAGTTTGACTTTTATACATTTTAATATTTAGAGATTCATGATAATTTTAATAGAAATACTTTCTTTTGAATTTTTCTGATGCACTGTAGTTTATCTTAGGGTTATATGCTGTCAAACTTTATGTATTTGTGTTTTATTTTTAGTGAAACCCCTTTGTAGTTGCTTTTATCTGTAGCACAACAACATACATGCATGCTTAAAATAATAACTTGATTACATAAACACGGTTAGTAAAATGGGGACATGCAGAAAGAAAGGGATGGAATAAAATAAAGTTGATGAAAAGGATATGGAGGAAAATGAGAACAATGGTAAGCTAAGAATTAAAGATATATTTAAATGTTTCCTTGAATATTTATATGGTTTGTACATGCACAGACACATACATATATGTGTGTGTGTGTGTGTGTGTGTGTGTGTGTGTGCACGCGTGCTAGGTTGCTTCAATCCTAACTCTTTGCAACTCTATGGATTGTGGCCCATCAGACTCCACTGTCCATGGGATTCTCCAGGCAAGAATACTGGAGTTGGTTGTCATTTTCTTCTCCAGGGATTTTCCCAACTCAGGGATAGAACCTGTTTCTCTTATGTCTTCAGCACTGGCAGGCTGATTCTTTACCACTAGTGCCACCTGAGAAGCCAAAAAGGAAAAAAAGGCTACTAACAAAAATCTAGGTTATTATAATATGTGTAAATAATGTATATATGTGTGTGTGTGTATGTATGTATATGCACACATGTATAGATATGTGCATGTGTGTATACACATGTAAATATATGCATGTGTACATGTGTGTACATGTATGCACATGTGCATATATACACCCACAAATAAATGCATTATTTAAATATATTATCATAGCCTAGATTTTTGTTAGTAGAACTTTCTTCTGGCTTTATTGAAGTAAAATTGACAAAATTTTATTTCCTTAAGGTGAATAACATTATTTAATATGTATACATTGTAAAATAGTTCCCACAATCAACCTAATTAACACATATTTCACTTCCTATGGTTATTATCCTTTGTGTGTGTATATCTGTGTGGGGTGTTTGTGTGTAGTGAGGATACACAAAATCTACTATCAGTAGATCTCAAGAATACAGTACAGTAATGGGAATTATAGTTGCCGTGCTGTACATTAACCCCCCTGAACTTACTCATCTCATAACTGAGAGTTTGTACACTTTGACCAGCATTCTCATGTTTCCTCCTCCCCCCGGTCCCTGGCACCACCATTGTATGAGTCTGGCTTTTTTATATTCCACACCTAAGTGAGATCATACGGTATTTGTCTTTCTTTGTCTTCCTTATTTCACTTAGCATAGTGTTCTCCAGATTCATCCACATTGTTTTAAATGAAATAATGTATTTTCTTTTTATGGCTGAATAATATTCCATTGTATATATGTATGCCACAAATTTTTTATCCCTTTGTCTGTTGTTGGACACTTAAGTTGTATCTATATTTTGACTATTGTGATTCATACTGCAGTGATATGGGACTATAGATATATCTTAGAGATCCACATTTCACTTATTTAGGATATATATATAATTACATATAGGATTGCTGTATCATGTGGTAGTTTTACTTTTAAAGAAATTTCCATTCTGTTTTCTTTAGTTGCTGTAACAGTTTACATTCACATCAACCTAGAGTACTGGGTTCCCTTGTCTCCATACCCTCAGCTGTACTTGGTATCTCTTGTCTTCTTGATAATAGCTATCATAATGGGTATGAGGTAATTTGATTGTGTTATGACTTGCATTTCCCTGATGATTTGTGATGCTGAACACCTTATGATATACCTGTTGGCCATTTTTATCTCTTTGGAAAAATGTCTATTTGGGTCCTTTGTCCTTTTATAAATTGAATTATTTTGCTTTTGCTTTTGCTATCAAGTTGTTTAAGTTCCTCATATATTTTAACTCTTAACTCTTTATCAGATATGTGCTATGCAGATATTTTCTCCCAATATGTAGGTCACTTTTTCATTTTTGTTGATTATTTCTTTTGCTGTACAGAAGTGTATTAGTTTGATGTAGTTTCGCTTGTTTATTTTTACTTTCTCTGCCTGTATTTTTAATGTCTTATCCAAAAAGCATTCAGTTCAGTTCAGTCGCTCAGTCATGTCTGATTCTTTGCAACCCCATGGATTGCTGCACGCCAGGCTTCCCTGTTCATCACCAGCTCTCGGAGCTTGCTTGAACTCATGTCCATCGAGTTGGTGATGCCATCCAACCATCTCCTCCTTCATCCCCGTCTCCTCCTGCCTTCAATTTTTCCCAGGGTCTTTTGCAATGAATCAGTTTTTGTCATCAGGTGGCCAAACTATTGGAGTTTCAGCTTCAACATCAGTCCTTTCAATGAATATTCAGGGCTGATTTCCTTTAAGATGGACTGGGTGGATTTCCTTGGGGTCCAAGAGACTCTCAAGAGTCTTCTCCAACACCACAGTTCAAAAGCATCAATTCTTCGGCGTTCAGCTTTCTTTATAGTCCAACACTCACGTCCATACATGACCACTGGAAAAACCATAGCCTTGACTAGATGGACCTTTGTCAGCAAAGTAATGTCTCTGCTTTTGAATATGCTATCTAGGTTGGTCATAACTTTCCTTCCAAGGAGTAAGTGTCTTTTAATTTATTTGCTGCAATCACCATCTGCAGTGATTTTGGAGAAGAGCAACCCCATGTCCAAGGAGTGGTGGCTGCATGGGTACAGGAGGGCTGAGAGGAGCTACTCCACGTTCAAGGTCAGGAGGGGCAGCTGTGAGGAGACACCCCTCGTCCAAGGTAAGGAGTAGTGGCTGCGCTTTGCTGGAGCAGCCATGAAGAGATACCCCACGTCCAAGGTAAGAGAAACCCAAGTAAGATGGTAGGTGTTGCAAGAGACATCAGAGGGCAGACACACAAACCATAATCACAGAAAACTAGTCAATCTAATCACACAGACCACAGCCTTGTCTAATTAAATGAAACTAAGCTATGCCATGTGGGGCCACCCAAGACGGATGGATCATGGTGGAGAGGTCTAACAGAATGTGGTCCGCTGGAGAAGGGAATGGCAAACCACTTCAGTATTCTTGCCTTGAGAACCCCATGAACAGTATGAAAAGGCAAAATGATAGGATACTGAAAGAGAAACTCCCCAGGTCAGTAGGTGCCCAATATGCTACTGGAAATCAGTGGAGAAATAACTCCAGAAAGAATGAAGGGATGGAGCCAAAGCAAAAACAATACCCAGTTGTGAATGTGACTGGTGATAGAAGCAAAGTCCGATGTTGTAAAAGAGCAATATTGCATAGGAACCTGGAATGTTAGGTCCATGAATCAAGGCAAATTGGAAGAGGTCAAACAGGAGATGGCAAGAGTGAATGCTGACATTCTAGGAATCAGCGGACTAAAATGGATTGGAATGGGTGAATTTAACTCAGATGATCATTATATCTACTACTGCAGGCAAGAATCCCTTAGAAGAAATGGGAGTAGCCATCATAGTAAACAAAAGAGTCCGAAATTAAGTACTTGGATGCAATCTCAAAAACGACAGAATGACCTCTGTTGGTTTCCAAGGCAAACCATTCAATGTCACAGTAATCCAAGTCTATGCTCCAACCAGTAATGCTGAAGAAGCTGAAGTTGAACAGTTCTATGAAGACCTACAAGACCTTTTTTCCAAATTGGGAAAGGAGTATGTCAAGGCTGTATATTGTCACCCTGCTTATTTAACTTCTATGTAGAATACAGCATGTGAAATGCCAGGGTGGATGAAGAAAGCAAAGAAGAAATAAAGAGCCTCTTGATGAAAGTGAAAGAGGAGAATGAAAAAGCTGGCTTAAAATTCAACATTCAAAACACAAAGATCATGGCGTCCAGTCCCATCATTTCATGGCAAATAGATGGGAAACAATGGAAACAGTGCCTGACTTTATTTTCTTGAGCTTCAAAATCACTGCAGATGGTGACTACAGCAATGAAATTAAAAGATACTTGCTTATTGAAAGAAAAGTTATGACAAATATAGATGGCATATTAAAAAGCAGAGATATTACTGGCAAAGGTCTGTCTAGTCTAGGCTATGGTTTTTCCAGTAGTCATGTATGAGTGTCACAGTTGGACCATAAAGAAAGCTGAACCCTGAAGAATTGATGCTTTTGAACTGTGGTGTTGGAGAAGACTCTTGAGAATCCCTTGGACAGCAAGAAGATCAAACCAGTCAATCCTAAAGGAAATCAGTCCTGAATATTCATTGGAAGGACTGATGCTGAACCTCCAATACTTTGGTCACCTGATGTGAAGAGCTGACTCAAAAAAGACCAAGATGCTGGGAAAGATTGAAAGCAGGAGGAGAAGGGAACAACAGAGATGAGATGGTTGACTGGCATCACTAAAACAATGGACATGAGTTTCAGCAAGCTCCAGATGGTGAAGGACTGGGACCTGGCGTGCTGCAGTCCATGAGGTTGCAAAGAGTCAGACATGTTCTGAGTGACTGAACAGCAAAAACAACAAATTGTGTTTTTACTATGTAATTTCTCTGCTTATATTATCCTAACTTCGATAATCACGAAGATGTGATCACTCACACTCATCTAGAGCCGGACATCCTAGAATGTGAAGTCAGGTGGGCCTTAGGAAGCATAACTATAAACAAAGCTAGTGGAGGTGATGGAATTCCAGTTGAGCTATTTCAAACCCTAAAGATGATGCAGTGAAAGTGCTGCACTCAATATGTCAGCAAATTTGGAAAACTCAGCAGTGGCCACAGGACTGGAAAAGGTCAGTTTTCATTCCAATCCCAAAGAAAGGCAATGCCAAAGAATGCTCAAACTACCACACAATTGCACTCATGTCACACGCTAGTACAGTAATGCTCAAAATTCTCCAAGCCAGGTTTCAGCAATATGTGAACCATGAACTTCCAGATATTCAAGCTGGTTTTAGAAAAGGCAGAGGAACTAGAGATCAAATTGCCAACATCCTCTAGATCATCAAAAAAGCAAGAGTTCCATAAAAATATCTATTTCTGCTTTATTGACTATGCCAAAGCTTTTGACTGTGTGGATCACAATAAACTATGGAAAACTCGGAAAGAGATAGGAATACCAGACCACCTGACCTGCCTCTTGAGAAACTTGTACACAGGTCAGGAAGCAACAGTTAAAATTGGACATGAAACAACAGACTGGTTCCAAATAGGAAAAGGTGTATGTCAAGGCTATATATTGTTACCTTGCTTATTTAACTTGCATGCAGAATACATCATGAGAAACACTGGGCTGAAGGAAGCACAAGCTGAAATCAAGATTGCCAGGAGAAATATCAATAACTTAAGATATGCAGATGACACCACCCTTATGGCAGAAAGTGAAGAAGAACTGAAGAGCCTCTTGATGAAAGTGAAAGAGGAGAGTGAAAAAGTTGGCTTAAAGCTCAACATTCAGAAAACTAAGATCATGGCATCTGGTCCCATCACTTCAGTTCAGTCACTCAGTCGTGTCCGACTCTTTGCAACCCCATGAATTGCAACATGCCAGCCTCCACGTTCATCACCAAGTCCTGGAGTTCACTCAAACTCACATCCATCGAGTTGGTGATACCATCCAGCCATCTCATCCTCTGTCGTCCGCTTCTCCTCCTGCCCCCAATCCCTCCCAGCATCACAGTCTTTTCCAATAAGTCAACTCTTCGCATGACGTGGCCAAAGTATTGGAGTTTGAGCTTTAGCATCATTCCTTCCAAAGAACACCCAGGACCGATCTCCTTTAGAATGGACTGGTTGGATCTCCTTGCAGTCCAAGGGACTCTCAAGAGTCTTCTCCAACACCACAGTTCAAAAGCATCAATTCTTCGGCGCTCAGCTTTCTTCACAGTCCAACTCTCACATCCATACATGACCACTGGAAAAACCATAGCCTTGATTAGATGGACCTTTGTTGGCAAAGTAATGTCTCTGCTTTTGAATATGCTATCTAGGTTGGTCATAACTTTTCTTCCAAGGAGTAAGTGTCTTTTAATTTCATGGCTGCAATAACCATCTGCAGTGATTTTTGGAGCCCCCAAAATAAAGTCTGACACTGTTGCCCCATCTATTTTCCCTGAAGTGATGGGACCAGATGCCATGATCTTAGTTTTGGCAAATAGATGGGGAAACAGAGGAAACAGTGGCTGACTTTATTTTTCTGGGCTCCAAAATCACTGTGGATGGTGACTGCAGCCAGAAAATTAAAAGACACTTACTCCTTGGAAGGAAAGTTATGACCAACCTAGATAGCATATTCAAAAGCAGAGACATTACTTTGCCAACAAAGGTCCATCTAATCAAGGCTATGGTTTTTCCTGTGGTCATGTATGGATGTGAGAGTTGGACTGTGAAGAAAGCTGAGCGCCGAAGAATTGATGCTTTTGAACTGTGGTGTTGGAGAAGACTCCTAAGAGTCCCTTGGACTGCAAGGAGATCAACCAGTCCATCCTAAAGAAGATCAGTCCTGGGTGTTCATTGAAAGGACTGATTTTGAAGCTGAAATTCCAATACTTTGGCCATTTGATGTGAAGAGCTGAGTCATTTGAAAAGACCCTGATGCTGGGAAAGATTGAGGGCAGGAGGAGATGTGGACGACGGAGGATGAGATGGTTGGATGGCATCACCACCACAGTGGACATGCGTTTGGTGGACTCTGGGTGTTGGTGATAGACAGGGAGGCCTGGCGTGCTGCAATTCATGGGGTCGCAAAGAATCAGACATGACTGAATGACTAAACTGAACTGAACTTTGTGTTATCTTTATTTTTCCTTCCTAGGAATGAAATATAATTTAATACCAAATGTGATGCACTATTGTCTTTATTATTTTTCCCATCATGACTAAAATACTTGAATATATGAAAATGCTTTTGGGTCAAAATCCTAATAAAAGTGAAATAGTTTAGATTTTTATCTATATAATCCCAGTGATCCTTAATCACATACATAATATTTGGATAATTTAAATGATTTCCAAGTGGCTACTCTTTTGTGAACCTCCTCATATTTGCCTTTCTGAAGTAAAACACATTAAATCACATATTTCTGCTTTGAAATACTGTATTACCATTGCTCATCTGTAAAATAGTTATGATAATTTTAATTGTATTACCGTGATATTTCCTTTATTTAATTAAAATATGTACCTAAAGTATTTTTCTTTCTTCTTAAGGTCCTATGTTTCAAGCATTTTGGTTTTAAGTAACATTAACGTACGTTTACAGGCTGTTGGCAGCATGGTAAATTGCTTTTAGAAGGCTACAGATATTTTTATTTTTTAGTATTTAAATACTGAAAAAATATCTATTGTTTGGTAAATTGAGTGGCATTGCTTACTTTTTAAAATTTGCATTTCATTTTTTCACACATTAAGGGTAATCACACTTGAACTTAATATAATTACCTATTTATTATAAACTTAGGTTGACCCCTGAGGTTCAAATATTTTCAAACACACATTACCTTGAGGTGTATTCATTTTGCTGAATATAAAGACATCAGTTATTCCATGAATAATGTTTGATGTATATTTCAATGATAGCCATACTTATTCTATCTGCTTACTACCCATAAGTTCTGATCCTTCATTAACAGTCATTCATTAAATTATTTATATTCTATTAAATATTTTGAACATGTTGAATGACTTAAATTTCTACAGACAATTGAAGTAAGGTAAAGAACAACTAAATTCAGGGTTCTACTTACATATGCTAAAAGAGTATACTTAAAAACACATTTTGCTTTTTATCACTCTCAACATATTCAAGAAGACTTTACAAAATGGCTTTTGTACATTTTGAAGTTGAATAGTACAGTCAAAGAGAGAACCTTTTAATTTTGTTGACAGACATGATGCTTGAATTCAAATAAAGAGAAAGAGCTTCTTCATCTACCTATTAGAAAAAAAGAAAAACAAAGTCTCAGTAACAGAAATAGTATGTATACTCTGGAAAGTGGGGTAAATAAGAAACAAAACCAGAAAGTCAATCACTATTTTTAAATATCCAGTCAAGGGGATAATGAGACTCACAAAGCACAACTTTTAGGTTATGTGCATTTTTTCAGTTGGCACTTACCATACACTGCATTAATATGAATCTTGTTGTGATACAGCAAGAAAACCTCAAAGAACTATAGAACATTCATGCTTAGTTACCTGAGACTGCATTATATACAGCACATACTTAGAACAGTACCCTGAAGACATTGTATGTATTTTAACTAAATGGCCTAGAAATAAAAATAGTCACAAATCTACTGTATACACTGGCCATTTCATAGTACACTAAGGAAGTTTTTGACATAATTCTAATACCTTTTTTATTGTGAGACTATGTTATGAAATTTATATATCACTTGATTTTCCAACACTTTTAAAAGTATATTTTATATTAAAATCTTAAAACCTGTACATACTTATGATAGCAATATTGATAATTACATGTGGAATCAAAGGGTTGTTTTAATTCTTCAAATCACAACAACCTGGAATATATATATATATATATAAATAATTAAATTTATATTATATTAATATGTTAATCTTTATATATTAATATTTATCCTTATCTCATGTTTGTTTATTCAGTGTCTAGTTAAATATACTTGTTGATGGAATATTCAGAGTTTTTTATCTAATTGCAACTGTAAGTTCTAGGTTTAACAATAAACTTGTATATAAATGATTTTTTTAAACCTCAAAGAGAATATATAAATAGAATCTCAATTGTTATTACTGATCCCAGACTTATTACAGCCGAAAATTTTACCAAAAATTAGAAAATATGTTTTAAAATAAAAAATATGCATATAAGAGAGATGATCAATATGTATAAATTTTAAATAACTGTGAGGTGAGTGCGGCATTTCAAATATTTTGCCAGGTGATTAAAATTTCACTTGGCAAGTTTTAAAAGCACCTGGTAAATGATGCTAAAAATGGAAACCAGACATACTTCACACTTTCTATCTCAATTTGGTAAAGTACATTTGAGTGAAATATAGAAATGAAGTAGAAATCTCATAGCTAGCTCCTTGCTATGCTGTGGATAAGTAAAAATATAAAGGGTAGAACCTCAGGAGATGTAATGCATTTCAAATTAAATGTAGGGTCTTCATGTGTGGAAAATGGACAGGTCTGATCCAGAATTTTTTAAACCTTACCTTATCTTATAAAAACTCAGAAATTTTATCATAGGGAAAAGGAGTTACCTTTTCTGTAGCATTTCCTTTGGAAACACTTCATCTTAGTTCCTCACTAAGAACATTTGCAAAACATGTCTACTAAACCAGTAATATCTACTATATTTATAAGTAAATATTTCATTTATGGAAGAAAAAGACTTTAGTTCTTAAGAAGACACAGAATTGTTCTTACTTGTGTTCAACAGCTCCATTTCATAGTTGATTGTCCAACTGTATTATGTGATTTTATTTTATTTTTACATGATATGAATCATTGATGTCTAAAAGAAAATATATTTTATTCAGTTTGTTTATAAATTTTAGTATTGGGACTTTACATTTTAGTCATGATATTGTATGATTTTCAGAAAAGGAATTATATTTCATCTCACATTATTTTCACACAGCCCCCTGAAGTAATCAGTTATTATTATTCCCTTTGAACAGTTAAAATAGTTGTAACCAACAAAAGTTTTGTGCTACTGAATCAAAGTTAAACCACTTGTAAGCCATGGATGAGAGACATAAAAGTGGTTTTCTGGCTGCTACTCTTATGCCATTCCTTGCAAATACTTGAGCCAAGAAAAAAACTAACTAAAGCAAAAAGAGAAATAATGGAATATTATCAAGGAAGAATGAATTTTTTTAAAAGACTATCATTTTATATTCTTATCACATTTTATAAAAGTTTTGCCTTATAAGGCAAAATATCCAGAGGGTATAGCTTCAGTTAAATAATTTTGAAGTATGTTTGTATATTTAAAAAGCTGAACATTAGAGAAATTAGATAAGATAATTACTTTATAATCAAATACCTATATCTGTGACATATTGATTTGTGGCAATAAACTACATGTCAGAATTAATTTGCACATTTAATTTAAATGTTCTGGATATAGCACAGGACTCTCAAGAGATTTCATGGAATCTTAAAACTGTACAACTTGGAAACAGAATGGCATACTTGATATTTGTAAACCAATATGAAAATTAATAAAGTCAGAAAATGGTGAATGATTGACACATTCATCATATAAGGGTTCTTTATAAATGAAACAATGTAAAATTCCTGAGAGTAGAGGGAAAAAAATGCTTGAGCATCAGCAAGCAAATCAGCTTGCACAGGGATTGCTGTAAAGGGATTGATGTCTCAGCATTTCTCCTCTCAGTGGAAAGAGACCTATTCTTGAATTAAGCCTGACTAAACAGATAAAGGTTGAACTTTTCAACTGCAAAGTAGGTATAGGAATTGCTCCCTTTTTTTTTTTTTTCCTGAGACAAGCAGTAAAATTTTACTACACACATCGTCAATTGGGTTTTTCAGCATTAAATACCAGAGAGTCTATTGTGTGGTTGTCTGCAATATAAATGAGGGCTGCAGAGGGGAGAGGTAAACAGGCATCTCAAATGTTTCAGAGGAAGATGGAGAATCAAAAGTAGTAAAGCACCTGCTTTTCTTTGATGAGGTTTCTGACTTCTTGATATTTCAACTTTCATGTGACAGAAACACTGTGTGAAAGGATTGGAAAGAAAGGGTTGAATGAAACTTTGAAAAGTAAAAATGGAAGTTTGTATGGCTGGGCCAGATGTATAAAATCATTAGTTTTATCCCAGTGACAGAATTTTATGGAAAACGATAAAAGCTGCATAAAAGAATGCTGATAGCATCACTTTACTCTCTATTAGCATTAGTTTAGATGTGTATGAGAGCGAATATGCACCAGGGAGAAGAAAGGATGGAGACTTTTTTTTTTTGACCATTAAGTTAATGGAGCTGATAAATGGAATTGTAACATTGACACTAAGTGACAGTCTTGTTCCTTTAAAATCTGCTGTTTCATTCTAGTTACTTCAACCTTGAATTTCTAATGTGTTCAGCTATTACATTTAACAGTTGTGTTTGGTGATTTTATGAGATTCCAAAGAATAATAAAAGAGATGCCACTTCTGCCTGAGTAAACTAAGTTAAAACACATTAGTGAAATTTCAAATCTATAGCTACGTATAATTGTTGCAATTTCTTTAAAATAAAATCCATTTGATTTTTCAGACTGAAGACAAGAAAGAACAGGGCCATGTAGCCAGTGAAGGAGACGTATTTCTTCCCGTATTTAAAGAAACAAGGTAGAGAATGAAATCTTTTTGTTTGTTTTCATTTAATTGTTCTCTTCCTGGGACAGCAAAACATATCTGTGTGTATACCTTCCTGGAGAGAAAAATGTGGTCCCATTCTATATCTTTTCAAATATGTAAACCTAGGATCTGTTAAAAAATAGTAATTAATGCTTATGGCCTATATATATTTAAATGAATAAAATTTAGCCAAGTAGTTTGGAAAGACTAAAAGTAAAATTTTCTCTGTCAATACTCAAAAAATGTGTTGTTTGACATGAAGGATAAAGGACTGGATTTCTCTTTGTTAGACCTACTTGAATTCCATTCAAATTATTAATTAGGCATATAAGTTTTTAAGACATTTTAATTCTTTATCATACTTTTATATTGCCACAGACTTTTTGAAAATAAAATTGTAACTTTTAATGATTTGGGAGAATGGCATTAAAACATGTATAGTATCATATAAGAAACAAATCGCCTGTCCAGGTTTGTTGCAGGATACAGGAAGCTTGGGGCTGGTGCACTGGGATGACCCAGAGGAATGGTATGGGGGGGGAGGTGGGAGGGGGGTTCAGGATGGGGAACACGTGTACACCCGTGGCGGATGCATGTTGATGTATGGCAGAGCTGATACAATATTGTAAATTAAAAAAATAAAAAAAAATTGTTGCCAGATATTTTTACAGTAAAAATTAATTATGAATCCAGGGTGGAAAGTTTATAGATTTTTATATTAGTAAAAGAAAAACTCTGTCTTAAAAAAATTGTATCTATTCAAAAAGAAAAAAAAAAAACAGAAGGAAAGAAAAGAGAGAGGAAAGGAAAGAAGGAGCTGATAGAGCAAAACTAATCCTTGAAGTTGTGCAATAGTAAGTGTAGGTTATTCTTTTTTTAATTATAAAATTTTAGAAGATTCAAGTTCTTAAAAATATAAAGCCAACTATAAAAGTAAGTAAACAATCTCATGGAACAGCTGTTTCCAAAAACTGCTTCTTTCATACCAAAAAATAAATAGACTGAAGGATTACTTTTGTAAAATTGACATGTTTGTAAATGCTTGATGGGGGTCAGGGGTAAGGGAGGAATTAATTCCAATTGATATCCATATCTAGATGGGGATATTGAGACTCCATTCCACAGTTGTGACTGAAAGTAAATAGGATATATGAAAAGCATTTTAGAGAGTGCAGTATTACACACAAGCTACTGCTGACACAGTTGATTTATAAGTAAAAGTTCAAGTTGATTTATACTTTGTCTTTTTTCCAAAGGACATTTTCAGTTAATTATAGTCCTTGATTGTAAAACTAGCTAGCATAAATGGATGATTTTATAACTTGGATATGTTTATTGATGAATAAATGACTCTGGGTGTATAGCTCTCTATTTTGAAGAGTGCTTCTCTGAAGTGCTTTTGTTTAGAATCTCTCAACTGGACAGCCGGTGTATGAAAAATAGATGTCAAGATATTGTCCAATCTTACTTTCACTTATTCATTCATTTATGTATATATTTATACATGTATACACTTTCAGCATGCATCCATAAAGGCTTTAGGAAAAGAATTTTAACCAGTCTTTCTATTACATATCATTATATAACAACTCTGAAACACAGATGTATACTACAAAAATTATTTTAATTTTCTTACATGCTTCCTTGCCATGGGCTGAGGTCAGCTGAGGTGCCGTCATGCTGTGGTTGGGTTGGACTGGAGGGTAGGGACTAGAATAAGCAGGCTTGATGACTAGCGCACTCCTTTCAATAGTGCCCCCTCCCAAATTCTCATCCACCCACAATGTCAGAATGTGACCTATTTGGAAATAGGGTCACTACAGATCAGGGGGTCCCTGAATCCCCAAACTGGTATCTTTATAAGAAAAAGGAGAGAGGTTCATACACAGAGACACAGAGGAGGCACTCAGCAAAGAACCACCATGTGAAGATGGAGACGGAAATTGAAATGATCTGCGTAATGGCCAAGGGAACCAAGGACGGCTGGTCACCACCTTGAACTCGGAAAGAGGCCTGGACAGATTCCCCCTCCCAGACTCAGGAAGTAAGCAGCCCCACTGACACTGGGTTTCACATGTCCAGCTACCAGAACTGTGACAGAGTAGGTTTCAGTTGTTTTAAGCCATACGGTTCATGGTACCCTGTTGCTGCAGCTCTGGGAAACGAACACAATTAGCTGTCTTTTTCTCTCTCCATGTAGCTCAGCATCCTTCCCTTTCATGTGGCTTCACCACCTGTCTCTCTATGTGGTCTCTCCACCTGGACAACTGAACTTCTTCCATGCATGTTCAGGGTGCGCACGAGCCCAAACTACTCTAAATAAAAGCCATCAGGGCAATGAAAGCTGAGAAGTAGAAGGGGCATTGTGTTACTTCTGCTAAATCTGGTTCAGTTCAGTTCAGTCACTCTGTAGTGTCCAACTCTGCGACCCCATGAACCGCAGCACACTAGGCCTCCCTGTCCAACACCAACTCCCGGAGTCTACCCAAACTCATGTCCATTGAGTCGGTGATGCCATCCAACCATCTCATCCTCTATCGTCCCCTTCTCCTCCTGCCCTCAATCTTTCCCAGCATCAGGATCTTTTCAAATGAGTCAGCTCTTTTCAAGCAAATCTCAGGTCACACCCAGGTTTGTAGGAGACTGTAGCAGTGATGAGCACCAGCAGTTATATATTTCATCAGTGGCCTCTAATGTCAGTAGATTAATAGTCTTCCTCATACAGTTAAAGGTAACAAATGTCAAACAGGCAGTATGGATTAAAATATGTTGTAAAACATTAAGGTTCTGTTTCAGAACAACTAAGAAATAGTCATGCTCTGAGACAGAAAGAAATCACAATTTAGCAGGTTTTCCTTCTTATTACTTTCCTATGTTACTAATGTCTATTAAAATGAAAACTGTTTATTTGTTACATCCATACGGAATCTTCAAAATTTTGACTTGTAGCTACCAAGGACAAATCAAGTTGTATTGCTTTGGTCTTAACCATTCACATCTGCCTTTAGAGCCCTTTAGTAAATAGACCAAAATTAATGTAAACATAAAAGCTGTTAAGTTTTGAGAATTTTCTCAACACCTCAATTGAGAAATTACATTGCTGGATAATTATACAATGTGAGGCTTTACAATAGAGGGTAAAGATGATGCTTCTAGATAATTACCTTGCCTTAATGAAGCTTTCAGTCTATTGGATGATACAGGCACTATCCAAGAGGAAATATATCTAACAAAAATCCAGTAATAACTGTGATGAAAAGTAAAGCAGGGTAATAAGTCATACAAGTTTCATTAGTGTTCACAAAATGTTTTCTGAGATGATAAAAGTTTGAGCAGAAAGATGAATTAGCTAAAAGTATAAGACACTTGAAGATTTTGGGGAAGCTGCAGGCAGAGAAAATTGTGAAAACAAAGGCAAACGGATAAGAATACAGTAACAATTTCTAGAATTTGGGCAGCAGCATTTCAATAGTTTTAATTTGGTCCAAAGATGCTTATTATTTCTTTCATGCCTTACTCTTTTCTGATGTGCCAAAACCACAGTGGCTCAGCTAAAACTGCTATACAAATCCTTGTCAATTAACTTACCATTTAACAGTATCTTGCCAAGGCATTTGATTTTTTCTTTTTTTTTTGGATGGCTTTTAAATCTTGGATACCAAAAAGAGATTTATTTCTTTAAGGATTTCTTGGCACAAATTGAGACATTGGTCCCATGAAGTTAGCCTCACAACTCAGAATCAATTAAAAGAAATCTTATGTGTGTTTCAAAACCTATGATTTATCTGAATTCCATATGTAACATCCTAAATATAGGTTCCTAGAACTTTTTTGAAGCTCAAAAATTATTGAAGTATAAAACCTGTTGTAAAAATTAAGATGGAAATTCTAGTTCAGAACCACTACAGCTCTGGTGTGTGTTCTCCACCTTGCTGCTGCTGCTGCTGCTAAGTCGCTTCAGTCATGTCCGACTCTGTGCAACCCCATAGACGGCAGCCCACCAGGCTCCGCCGTCCCTGGGATTCTCCAGGCAAGAACACTGGAGTGGGTTGCCATTGCCTTCTCCCCTGTCCACCTTACCACCTCATTAAATAGAACTATCAAAGAGAGTAGATTATTATTTTTTTAAAAGGATTTCCTCACAGTGGGCATCATTGAGCACGTTTTGCCAACTTTAAAATAATTGAGAGGAAAACACCCAACAACTACATTATGCTGTCACTTTTGTCACCTGATACCATGAGAAGAAACATATTTTCTTTAACAGTCATTTCACTTTCTTTTATATGGTGGTCACCAATGGCACACCACTCCAGTACTCTTGCTTGGAAAATCCCATGGACGGAGGAGCCTGGTAGGCTGCAGTCCACGGGGTCGCTAAGAGTCAGACACGACTGACCGACTTTACTTTCACCTTTCACTTTCATGCATTGGAGAAGGAAATGGCAACCCACTCCAGTGTTCTTGCCTGGAGAATCCCAGGGATGGGGGAGCCTGGCGGGCTGCCGTCTATGGGGTCACACAGAGTCAGACACGACTGAAGCGACTTAGCAGCAGTAGCAGCAGCACCGTTCCAAGTGCTTTGTTATTTCATTTTGTTCATTTGATTAGTTTCCCCACAGAGTTTTCCTTAATTTTTGCCCCCACTGCAGTGCCTTTATCACTGAAATTGTCTCAGCCAGCTACAGGTTTTCCCTTTGGAAAATTGTGCAATATGTAGCAGCAGAGGCTCCAAAGGCTGCATTCTGGTTACCAGCAGTGTTCTTTTCGGATTATTTATTTTTTATAACTGAAGTTAAGATCAATTAATATACTTATAAAATTACCATTATCATCTTTGCTTTTTATTAAAAATTGAATATTTAGATAATTTATATTGATATCTTGTGCAATATTGGGGATTCCCTGGTGGCCCAGCCGGTAAAGAATCTGCCTGCAGATCCAGGTTCCATCCCTGTGTCAGGAAGATCCCCTGGAAAAGGATATGGCAACCCCACTCCAGTATTCCTGCCTGGAGAATTCCATGGGCAGAGGAGCCTGGTGAGATACTGTCCATTGGCTCACAAAGAGTCAAACACGACTGAGCAACTAACACTTTCACTTTTGTGTAATTTGGATATGTTTCGGTGTAAATCTGTGACTTGATATCTATTTTCTAATTATCTAATCTTTTCTTTCTTCTACCTTCTTCTATATAAACTGACTAATTTTTTGTGATTTTTATCTTCTTTGCCTCTTGCCTATAACTCTTTGTGTTATTTTAGTAGTTGCATAGGGTTACATTAGAACAGTTCAATGTATTACAGTCTGTATTCAAATAATATACTGTATCACATAATTTTTAAGAATCTTGCAAAAATAAACTAGTGCTTGTCATTCCCTGGCCTTGATGCTTATGTTGTATGGCCTTTTATTTATATTTATACTGTTTTATATTTTCTTTAATCAGTCCATTATATTGTATAGAGATTTATAATTTTAAAAATTATTTTATGTTAATATTTCCTCTCAGTTATTATTTTCAGTGTTTTTCATCCTGCTTTGGATCACTTTCCTTCTTCTTGAGGGTTTCATTTGATATTTTTGCTGATATAGGTCAGTTGGTTGTAATATCTTTCAGCCTCTGTATGTCTGGGGGGAAAATCTCCTTATTTTTACTTTCTTTTTGAAAGCTAGTTTTACTGGAGACAGGCCCCTATGTTGGCAGGTTTGTTTGTTGCTTTTCCTTTCAGTACTTTAAAAATGTTGCTTGTCTGTCTCCTGAGTTAGATTGCTTTCAATGAGAAGTTTCAACAAGAATAAGAGGACTTCTCTTTGTAACTCTGTATGTGGTATGTGTTTATGAGTTCCTGGGTCCAGGGCAGCTGTCCTCTGAGCCACCCTAACCTCAGTTCCTTCAACTAGTCTTCTCCCCACCCCCCAACCCCTCCTTATGGACTCACACTCACTACACTTACTTCGCCCAAGCCACACAGCATAACCTGTGGTCTACCACTGTACCGTATTTCCTTCCTTCACACATTTGTTCTGCACATCTGGTCCAGGCCCCAGCCTGGCCTCCAGAGTCCATCATGGTGTTCAGAAGAGGAGAACATTTCCTGCCAGAGGGGTTAGCCAGGAAGGGCCAGCCCCTCCCCCCAATCCACCATGCTGACAGTTGGGCTGGTCAGATTGAGAGAGCAGTGCTCTGAGGCTGTTCTTCAGGGAAAAGGCTCTGCTCAGAGGAAAGACAAGGATGGACTTTCAGGATGAGAAGTAGACCCCTCCTACTACCAGGAGGAACATCTGGCCCCTCAGACGTGGGAGAGCCTGGGTGTTTTTGTTTGCATGTAAGTACAGAACTTACTGAGTGAGTATGTATGTATGTGTATGTGTATGTGTTTGCATGTATTTTTTCCTCCACCTTCTATGTGAAGTGCACTTATTTGACTAAGGGATTCACTCTTCTTTGAGAACAGTGTCAGAATGGGGAGCTGGTCCTATGGTGCCTTAGGACCAGTTGTGGATGGTATACTTGTTACTGTACCTTGGGTTCCAGATATAAGGGCTGTTCTTTCTCTGGGACTCAAATGAACTGAGAAGGCCATTTCGTTCACAGGGATAGTCACCTAGATATGTTTGTGAGACTATCTACTTTTCCACAGTTCTGGGCATCAAGCTATTTTTGTGGTGGTGTTGTTTCTCAATAAGGGTCTGAGAGGCTTGGATAGCCTGTGACAAGATACAACATGATTCATGATAACAACAACTATATTCTCTCAGCCACATACCACCATGACACTATACTGAAAGATATCCCTTGGTTCTATTTTCTACTGGGCTATCCAAAGAGATGAATCTCCTCAATTCAAGACTCTGACACAAAGCAAAACTTTTGGATCATAATTTTTCTATACAGTGACTTAGTCTGGAGTCAGGGGCAGAGGTGGAAGCATGGTAATGTAACACACATATGAATAGTCATACAAAGTACTAGCTCTGTATTAGCAAACAGAAAACAAAACATATACAAAATTTTGTAACAACACAGTGTGAATTGATACAGAAATGTAAAATGACTCAGTATAGACCATCAGTTAATATAATCACCATATTGATATGATTGAGAAATAAAAATCACATGATTAACACCATTAATGTTTAAATGAACTCAAAAAAACACATATTTTGTTTAAAATCACCTATGATTAAATTATGAATTCACATTTAAGAACATTAAAATATTGATACTTAAGTTCAGAAAACATCATCCTATTTAAAGAGAAAACATTAGAGATGCTATTATCAGTTCAGTTCGGTTCAGTTCAGTCGCTCAGTCGTGTCCGACTCTTGCGACCCTATGAATCACAGCACGCCAGGCCTCCCTGTCCATCACCAACTCCCGGAGTTCACTAAGACTCACGTCCATCGAGTCAGTGATGCCATCCAGCCATCTCATCCTCTGTCATCCCCTTCTCCTCCTGCCCCCAATCCCTCCCAGTATCAGAGTCTTTTCCAATGAGTCAACACTTCGCATGAGGTGGCCAAAGTACTGGAGTTTCAGCTTTAGCATCAGTCCTTCCAAAGAAATCCCAGGGATGATCTCCTTCAGAATGGACTTGTTGGATCTCCTTGCAGTCCAAGGGACTCAAAAGAGTCTTCTCCAACACCACAGTTCAAAAGCATCAATTCTTTGGTGCTCAGCCTTCTTCACAGTCCAACTCTCACATCCATACATGACCACAGGAAAAACCATAGCCTTGACTAGACAGAGCTTTGTTAGCAAAGTAATGTCTCTGCTTTTGAATATGCTATCTAGGTTGGTCATAACTTTCGTTCCAAGGAGTAAGTGTCTTTTAATTTCATGGCTGCAGTCACCATCTGCAGTGATTTTGGAGCCCAAAACAATAAAGTCTGACACTGTTTCCACTGTTTCCCCATCTATTTCCCATGAAGTGATGGGACCAGATGCCATGATCTTCGTTTTCTGAATGTTGAGCTTTAAGCCAACTTTTTCACTCTCCACTTTCACTTTCATCAAGAGGCTTTTGAGTTCCTCTTCACTTTCTGCCATAAGGGTGGTGTCATCTGCATATCTGAGGTTATTGAGATTTCTCCCGGCAATCTTGATTCCAGCTTGTGTTTCTTCCAGTCCAGCGTTTCTTATGATGTACTCTGCATATAAGTTAAATAAACAGGGTGACAATATACAGCCTTGCCGTACTCCTTTTCCTATTTGGAACCAGTCTGTTGTTCCATGTCCAGTTCTAACTGTTGCTTCCTGACCTGCATATAGGTTTCTCAAGAGGCAGATCAGGTGGTCTGTTATTCCCATCTCTTTCAGAATTTTCCACAGTTTATTGTCATCCACATAGTCAAAGGCTTTGATGCTATTATAAGTCCAATATATTCATTGCCCTGTTATTGAATTAGAGGTATTGGCTAACATTATTAGGAAGGAGATAGAAACAAGTTAATACATATTGGAAAACAAAGTAAAATTGTCTCTTTTTTTATAGATTACCTGGAATCTATGACACTGTCAAGCATGGTTTATGTGATCAGGAATGAAGAAGAGGAAATTCAGGGTGAAGGAAGGGTGGGAAACTGAGAAAAGGATGTGAAGAAGAGAGTTTGGAGAGCAGTGTTAGGGAGACCATCTGCAAATTGATGTGCTTTTTACAGTTGTAAATAAATAATCATATTCTTTCAGTTGAGTTCAGTCATTTAGTCTTGTCTGACTCTTTTTGACTCCATGGACTGCAGGATGCCAGCCTTCCCTGTCCATCAGCAACTCCCAGAGCCTCCTCAAACTCATGATCATTGAATAAGTGATGCCATCCTGTTGCGATTCTTTAATGGACTGGAACTTGGCGGTCTGGAGTCAATGATAAGAAAGTGAAAGAGAGAAAGAGAGACACAGTGACCCAAGCTCTGATGGAGCAAGGGTGCTTTATGAGCAGAAACGTAGGCTTATATATCTTTAGTAAGATGATTACTCAGCTATTCAGATCAGATCAGTCGCTCAGTCATGTCCGACTCTTTGCCACCCCATGATTCGGAGCATGCCAGGCCTCCCTGTCCATAACCAACTCCCAGAGTTCACTCAGACTCACGTCCATCGAGTCAGTGATGCCATCCAGCCAACTCAGCTATTGCACAGGGTGAAATTTTATCAATAGCCACAATTTGGATAATCTAATACATACAAGGTCGCTGATGCTGAAAAGAGTCACTGAAAGGGAGTTACTGAAAGAAATCCAAGCAGATACCCTTTCCCATGATCTCAGTCCTGAGAACTGTGTGCCGTTTCACTCGTTCCCATTGCCAGGAGCTGATAAGGAACAGAGGATTTATGAGAAATAGAAAACAGCATGCAGGAATCCTGTTAAATGTTCCCTGACACTATCCAACTATCTCATCCTCTGTAATCCCCTTTTCCAACTACCTTCACTTTTTCCCAGCATCAGGATCTTTTCCAATGAGTCAGATCTTCA
Source organism: Bubalus bubalis (assembly GCF_019923935.1). Lineage (NCBI taxonomy): Eukaryota > Metazoa > Chordata > Mammalia > Artiodactyla > Bovidae > Bubalus > Bubalus bubalis. Next base: position 64,200,667 of record NC_059161.1, on the reverse strand, counting down.
CATCAGGTGGCCAAAATTGGAGTTTCAGCTTCAGCATCAGTCCTTCCAATGAATATTTAAGACCGATTTCTTAGGATGGATTGGTTTGATCTCTTGCAGTCCAAGAGACTCTCAAGGGTCTTCTCCAACACCACAGTTCAAAAGCATCAATTGTTTAGTGTTCACCTTTTTTATAGTCCAAATCTCACATCCATACATGATTACTGGAAAAACTATAGCATTGGCTAGATGGACCTTTGTCACCAAAGTAATGCTTCTGCTTTTTAATATGCTGTCTAGGTTGGTCATAACTTTTCTTCCAAGGAGCAAGTGTCTTTTAATTTCAAGGCTGCAGTCATCATCTACAGAGATTTTGGAGCACAAGAAAATAAAGTCAATTTCCATTGTTTCCCATCTATTTGCCATGACATGATGGGACCGGATGCCATAAACTTTGATTATTGAATGTTCAGTTTTAAGCCTGCTTTTTCATTCTCTTCTTTCACTTTCAGCAAGAGGCTGTTTAGTTCCTCTTTGCTTTCTGCCATAAGGGTGGTGTCATCTGCATATCTGAGGTTATTGATATTTATCTTGGAAATCTTGATCCCAGCTTTTGACTCATCCTGGCTGGCATTTCGCATGATGTCCTCTACATATAAGTAAAATAAGTAGGGTGACAATATACAGCCTTGGCATACTTCTTTCCTAATTTTGAACCAGTCCATTGTTCCATGTCCAGTTCTGACTATTGCTTCCTGACCTGTATGAAGATTTCTCAGGAAGAAGGTAAGGTGGTCTGGTATTCCCATCTCTTGAAGAATGTTCCACAGTTTATTGTAATCCACACAGTCAGAGACTTTGGCATAGTCCATAAAGCAGAAGCACATATTTTTCTGGAACTCTAGTGCTTTTTCAGTGACCCAACAGATGTTGGCAATTTGATCTCTGGTTCATCTGCCTTTTCTAAATCCAGACTGGACATTTGGAAGTTCTTGGTTCATGTACTGTTGAAGCCTGGCTTGGAGAATTTTGAGCATTCTTTTCCTAGCATCCGAGTTGAGTACAATTGTGCAGTAGTTTTAACAATCTTTGGCACTGCCTTTCTTTGGAATCGGAATGAAAACTGATGTTTTCCTGTCCTGTGGCCACTGCTGAGGTGTCCAAATTTCCTGGCATATTGAGTGTAGCACTTCAAGAACATCATCTTTTAGAATTTGAAACAGCTCAGCTGAATTCCATCACCTCCATGAGCTTTGTTCGTAGTGATGCTTCCTACGGCCCACTTGACTTCACATTCCAGGATGTCTGGCTCTAGGTGAGTGATCACACCATTGTGGATATCTAGGTTATTAAGAATTTCTTGTGTAGATTTTCTGTGTATTTTTGCCACCTCTTCTTAATATCTTCTGCTTCCGTTAGGTCCATACTTTTTCTGTCCTTTATCATGCCCATTTTCACATGAAATATTCTCTTGGTATCTCTGTGTGGGAGTTGCAGGACCATGGCCTCCACTGTAGGCAGACAGCATTTCCTTTCCTCCTGCTCAGCTGTTTTGACCTTGGACAAGTCATTTTGTGATATCCTTTTGCCTCTTGTATTTGCAGTCACCTTACCCCTAACATGAATATTAGGAAAACTGGGGTAATATGGGAGGGCCTGGACCTGGTGCAGTCTGTGACAAAATGTGGTCTACTGGAGAAAGGAATGGCAAATCCCTCAGTATTCTTGCCTTGAGACCCCCATGGACACTATAAACAGTATGAAATCATATTCTTAGAGAATTCTTAGTCACTCAGTCCTATCTGACTCTTTGCAATGCCACGGACTGTAGTCCACCAGGTCCCTTAGTCCATGAAATTATCCTGGCAAGAATACTGGAGTGGGTAGCTGCCAGGAGCCAGCATATTGCATATTGAGTGCATATTGCATATTGAGTGCAGCACTTTCCACAGCATCATCTTTCAGGATCTGGAATAGCTCAACTGGAATTCTATCACTGCCGGGAGCCAGCGTGAGGAACTCTGCCCATGACAAAGGTCATGAGGAAGGAGGCTCGGCATACGCAAAGGCGGGATCGAGCCTCAGGAGTCCCCCTGGAAATTCTCGAGCATCTACCCCCCAAACCAGAGTCTGCCTACTTTCTGCTTTGTGCTTTCACCTACACCTCTGGCTTTACGGGGGGGGCTGTCCCCCACTACCTCTCTCTGAAAAAAGAGTTAGCTTACAGCTCCAGTTAATAATTCCTGGGTGTGACAGTGTTTCAACCTAAAAACTCCTTTGGAAATCCTCTAGCCTGCCTGAATAGGTTTTTCCGGCCACATGTGATTGTTCAGAGCCTCCCAACTGTGAGAGGCAGGAGATGTTCTAAACTGCCTAAACACAGATTCCTTTGAGTAGTTAAAAGATTGATTAGAAATTGTATTGGTGAAGGGTTTTTCACTTTTTGGGCCAATGTTTGCTGCTAAGTCTCCATACTCCTTACCTACTGTGTCCTTGGCAGTGTATTGATTGAAATAATGGGTGTATAGAAATGTAAAATGCAGCTTTGTCCAATGCTTTTTTGGAGGCTGGTGCCTGACTTTGGAATAATCACCTTTAGAGAAAAATAAGTTTCTTAAAATGTTAACAGGCCTCCTGGCCAGAAGATGATGTCAATCACCTGAACTTTTGCATATTTATCATATGCTTTGATTAGGACCAGGAACTGCTGTCCTTGCATGACTCCACCCCTTCCCCCCATTATCCTCTATGCACAACTTAAGGTATAAAAACTACTTTGGAAAATAAAGTGTGGGCCTTGTTCACCAAAACTTGGTCTCCCCATGTCGCTCTCTCTTTCAACTTCTGGCTGAGTCTCCATCTGGAGCGTGGAACCCGCCATGCTTGCTAATTATGCCTGGGCTTCTAAGATCCGACTGGGGAGGCCTCAGTGTGTCCTCTCCTTCGGGAGAACGGAAGGACGCCTGCGGCCTACGTAAGTGGTGCAAACTTCTTGTCTTGAAGTTTTATTGGTCTCCCAAGTAAACCAAGCTACTCAGCCTCTTTTCTCCACTGAATTTCCTCACTGAGCTATCCTTATTTCAGCCTCTTTTCTCCACTGAATTTCCTCACTGAGCTATCCTTATTCTATTACTCTTTATATCCTTAATTAAAGTTTAATTAAGCAGTTGTTTCCTGACCCTCGCCTATGCCGTCTCTCCTTCGAATACCCTGGCTCAGCTGGGGCTGGACCCTGGCAGGTAGCCATTCACTCCTCCAGGAGATCTTCCCAACTCAGAGATGGAACTCAGGTCTTCTGCATCGTAGGAGGATTTGGTAGCACTGAGCAATCAGGGAAGCCCATTTTTAGAGATTATTAGATTCTAATTAGTAACAAATCATTTGTATGCTGAGCAACTTGAGTTAAGGTTAAATTTGAGAACCCCATGAAGAGTATGAAAAGGCAAAACGGTATGACACTGAAAGGTGAACTCCCCAGGTCTGTAGGTGCCCAATATGCTACTGGAGATCATTGGAGAAATAACCAGAAAGAATGAAGAGATGGAGCCGAAGTGGAAACAACACCCAGTTGTGGATGTGACTGGTGATGGAAGTAAAATCCAATGCTGTAAAAAGCAATACTGCATAGGAACCTGGATGTTAGGTCCATGAATCAAGGCACATTGAAAGTGGTCAAACAGGAGATGGCAAGAGTGAACACTGACATTTTAGGAATCAGTGAACTAAAATGGACTGTAATGGGAGAATTTAACTCAGATGACCATTATATCTACTACTGTGTTCAAGAATCCCTTAGAAGTAATGGAGTAGCCATCACAGTCACCAAAAGATGCAGTCTCAAAAACAACAGAATGATATCTGTTCATTTCCAAGAAAAACCATTCAATATCACAGTAATCCAAGTCTATGCCCTGAACAATAATGCTGAAGAAGCTGAAGTTGAATGGTTCTATGAAGATCTACAAGACCTACAACACCAAAAAAATATGTCCTTTTCATTATAGGGGACTGGAATGCAAAAGAAGGAAGTCAAGAGATACCTGGAGTAACAGGCAAATTTGGCCTTGGAGTACAAAATGAACAAGTCAAAGACTAAGAGAGTTTTGCCAAGAGAACACACTGGCCATAGCAAACTCCCTTTTCCAAGAACACAAGAGAAGACTCTACACATGCACATCACCCGATGGTCAATACCAAAATCAGATTGATTATATTCTTTGCAGCCAAAGATGGAGAAGCTCTATACAGTCAGCAAAACCAAGACCAGGAGCTGACTGTGGCTCAGACCATGAACTCCTTATTGCCAAATTCAGACTTAAATTGAAGAAAGTAGGGAAAATCACTAGACCATTCAGGTATGACCTAAATCAAATCCCTTATGATTATACAGTGGAAGTGAGAAATAGATTTAAGGGACTAGATATGATAGATAGAGTGCCTGAAGAACTATGGATAGAGGTTCATGACATTGTATTGGAGGCAGGGATCAAGACCACCTCCAATAAAAAGAAATGTAAATAGGCAAAATGGCTGTCTGAGGAGGCGTTAAAATAGCTGAGAAAAGAAGAGAAGCAGAAAGCAAAGGAGAAAAGGAAAGATATAAGCATCTGAATGCAGAGTTCCAAAGAATAGCAAGGAGAGATAAGAAAGCCTTCCTCAGAGATCAGTGCAGAGAAATACAGGAAAACAATAGAATGGGAAAGACTAAACATCTCTTCAAGAAAATTAGAGATACCAAGGGAACATTTCATGCAAAGATGGGCTCAATAAAGGACAGAAATTGTGTGGACCTAACAGAAGCACAAGATATTAAGAAGAGGTGGAGAATACACAGAAGAATTATACAAAGAAGATCTTTATGACCCAGATAACCACAATAGTGTGATCACTCACCTAGAGCCAGACATCCTGAAATGTGAAGTCAAGTGGCCCTTAGGAAGCATAACTGCAAACAAAGCTAGTGAAAGTGATGGAATTCCAGTTGAGCTATTTCAGATCCTAAAAGATGATGCTGTGAAAGTGCTGCACTAATATGACATCAAATCTGGAATACTCAGCAGTGGCCACAGGACTGGAAAAGATCAGTTTTCATTCCAATCCCAAAGAAAGGCGATGCCAAAGAATGTTCAAACTACTGAACAATAGCACTCATGTCACACACTAGCAAACTAATGTTCAAAATTCTTGAAGCCAGGCTTCAATAGTACGTGAACCATGAACTTCAGATGTTCAAGCTGGATTTAGAAAAGGCAGATGAACCAGAGATCAAATTGCCAGATCCGCTGGATCATAGAAAAGCAAGAGAGTTCCAGAAAAACATCTACTTTTGCTTTATTGACTACACCAAATCCTTTAACTCTTTAGATCACAACAAACTGTGGAACATTCTTCAAGAGATGGGAATACTGGACAACCTTACCTGCCTCCTGAGAAATCTGTATGAAAGTCAAAAAGCAGCAGTTAGTACTGCACATGGAACAGACTGGTTACAAATCAGGAAAAGAGTACCTCAAGGCTGTACATTTTCACCCTGCTTATCTAACTTATATATAGAGTACATCATCCAAAATACTGTGCTGGATGAAGCACAAACTGGAAACAAGATTGCTGGGAGAAATATCAATAACTTCAGATATGCAGATGACACCACCATTATGGCAGAAAGCAAAGAAGAGCTAAAGAGTCTCTTTTGAAAGTGAAAGAGAGGAGTGAAAAAGCTGGCTTAAAACTCAACATTCAGAAAATTAAGATCATGACATCTGGTCCCACCACTTCATGGCAAATAGATGGGTAAACCATGGAAACAGTGACAGAGTTTATTTGTGTGTGTGTGCTCCAAAATCACTGCAGATGGTGACTGCAGCCTTGAAATTAAAAGACGCTTGCTCCTTGGAAGAAAATCTATGACCAATATAAACAGCATATTAAAAAAGCAGAGACATTGCTTGGCCAACAAAGTCTGTCTAGTCAAGGCTATGGTTTTTTCAGTAGTCATGTATAGATGTGAGAGTTGAACTATAAAGAAATTTGAGTGTCTAAGAATTGATGCTTTTGAACTGTGGTGTTGAAGAAGATTCTTGAGAGTCCCTTGTACAGCAAGGAGATCCAACCAGTCCATCCTAAAGGAGATCAGTCCTGAATATTCATTGGAAGGACTGATGCTGAAGCTGAAACTCCAATACTTTGGCCACCTGATGTGAAGATCTGACTCATTTGAAAAACCCTGTTGCTGGGAAGGATTGAAGGCAGGAGGAGAAGGAGATGACAGAGGATGAGATGGTTGGTTGACATCACCAACATGATGTACATGTGTTTGAGTATGCTCCAGGAGTTGCTGATGGACAGGGAAACCTGGTATGCTGCAGTCCACGGGGTTGCAAAGAGTCTGACACAACTTAGTGACTGAACTTAACTGAGCTAATTAGTAACATTTTTTCCCTTTTAATTTAAGTAGATTTTCTTAACAGTCTATATAAGTCAGTCAATAGTACTGCCTTAAATCCAACTTCAATGAAATTCATTGAGAATGGAAAGGATTGTATCATCAACATTCACTTTCTAAGTAGAGGGTTCACATTTGCGATAAAATGAAAATGTATCTGGAATTAGAATATGCATGTAAATCTCCTATCAAAAAAAAAGATCATCTGAAAAATATTATTAAAGAATCTTTGGTTTGGGGGAGCTTTGAAATTTCAAGCTTGACAGCGTTTTTGGCTTTCATATTAGCCCATTTTGAACATTTAACTATGGTAATAAATTATATCTTTAGTCTTACCATACGAGGAATTTCTTTGATTTGAAGCAGCTTTGACTGTGTGGATCACAATAAACTGTGGAAAATTCTGAAAGAGATGGGAATACCAGACCACATGATCTACCTCTTGAGAAACCTATATGCAGGTCAGGAAGCAACAGTTAGAACTGGACATAGAACAACAGTCTGGTTCCAAATAGGAAAAGGAGTACGGCAAGGCTGTATATTGTCACCCTGCTTATTTAACTTATATGCAGAGTACATCATGAGAAACGCTGGACTGGAAGAAACACAAGCTGGAATCAAGATTGCCGGGAGAAATATCAATAGCCTCAGATATGCAGATGACACCACCCTTATGGCAGAAAGTGAAGAGGAACTCAAAAGTCTCTTGATGAAAGTGAAAGTGGAGAGTGAAAAAGTTGGCTTAAAGCTCAACATTCAGAAAACAAAGATCATGGCATCCGTTCCCATCATTTCATGGCATAAGACGGGAAACTGTGGAAACAGTGTCAGACTTTATTTTTTGGGGCTCCAAAATCACTGCAGATGGTGACTGCAGCCATGAAATTAAAAGACGCTTACTCCTTGGAAGGAAAGTTATGACCAACCTAGATAGCATATTCAAAAGCAGAGACATTACTTTGCCAACAAAGGTTCGTCTAGTCAAGGCTATGGTTTTTCCAGTGGTCATGTATGGATGTGAGAGTTGGACTGTGAAGAAAGCTGAGTGCCAAAGAATTGATGCTTTTGAACTCTGGTGTTGAAGACTCTTGAGAGTCCCTTGGACTGCCAGGAGAGCCAATCAGTCCATTCTGAAGGAGATCAGCCCTGGGATTTCTTTGGAAGAAATGATGCTAAAGCTGAAACTCCAATACTTTTGGCCACCTCATGCGAAGACTTGACTCATTGGAAAAGGCTCTGATGCTGGGAGGAATTGGGGGCAGGAGGAGAAGGGAACGACAGAGTATGAGATGGCTGGATGCATCACCGACTCGATGGACATGAGTTTGGATGAATTCCGGGAATTGGTGATGGACAGGGAGCCCTGGCATGCTGCAATTCATGGGGTCACAAAGAGTCAGACACGACTGAGCAACTGAACTGAGAAAGCATCATGTATTATGGGGGGAAAATAAATGCTACAAATTATGGAACCTAAATTTTGATTCTTGTAACTTTTTCTTTCATATAGCATACACTTATATAGTCCGTATGTATTCACTTGAATGTAAGCTCAAAGAAATGGTAACATCTTGAGATGAAAAATTTGGGGATGTCTTCAGCTTTGTAGAACAGATGTAGAAAACACACACACATAAAATGTTAAAACTTATTATTCTTTTATAAAATGAATATAATGTTTGCTTTGGGACACAAATGTAGTAAATTATGCTTATGTTTTAAATCTTTTAACAATTCTCCTGGGATATTTGATTTTGAAACCTGTATCTTTGGGAGCAAGAATATCATCTGTCAGATGCTTCTATTGCTCTAAGGCAGTTTTAAGGTTTAAATTAATATTGAATGAATGCCCTACTTTATTTAGGCAAGTACATTTATTTAACTGAAATGAAAGAATGATATATTCTGACATTTATTTTCTACTTTTCCAAGGTGAAAAAAGTCATAACAGTGTTATGAAGGAAAATACATTCCTGCTCTGAGGTTTGTTATGTAAACAGACCTCTAATTGTTGGTGCATATTATTTTAAAAATATATTCTTGTCTATCAGCCAAAATGTGAATGAAAATATAAATAAAAGTTATGTATCAATCCCTCAAGTATATGTAATCATATCAATTACTTCAGATTTTGTTTGGTTAGAAACAAGCACTATGGAAAATTGAAACCCCAATGTCAAGTTATTTCCTAAATTTTTCTCTTAGAGGAAAGCATTCTCCTGTATCTGATGTTTACAGGCCCCATTTATTAAATCCTTTCCCTACATTTATATGTTCTCTTAAGCCATATTTAATATTACTTTACCCAGTTTTGAAATATATATCACTTTAAAAAGTTTTCCTGAGTGAAGTATAGGATGTTCCAGATGTTATTGTATATGTTAATTGAAGAAAAAAGTATTTTTCCTCAAATATCATGTATATAGGTTTATATTATTTAATTTGCATGCACCTTTACTAAAATGTTGTCTTTTTTGTACAATGTAGTATATAATTTATTGAATCCTAATTTTTTTGCAACTTATTATATTTGTATTATCCTCCTATGTTCAGTATAATAATGACAGGGTTGTCCAGAAATTCAGAGATAAAAAGTTTTGTCCTTTCTATAAGGTTGCTAAAATTTTTATAGTGTGTGTAAAGAAATGTATACAAACTTTCTTTGTTGACATCATTAACACACCCATGTTAAAAAAAAATTATAATAAAATCCCAAACCCCATATAATCGAATACTATAAAATGTATAATGTCACTGACATGGAAGGTAATTTTTTAAGTCTTTAAATGAATTTTTTTTAGATTCTTATCTAATTAGTAGCCAAGAGCAATGAAAGAAATAATGCATGTCAGTAAGAGAAAGTCTTATATTTTTCCTAAGATCACCTTTTTTTTAAATCACTTTTTTAATCATAGTGTTTGTTAGTGTTGAATGCTAGTTATTTTAAAATTTCCAAATCAATATGTATAATTATATCAGTAAATGCAATTTAACATTAAACTCACCTATTGAGAAAAAACATTTCAATTCCAATCATATTTTCTATGAGCATTGTTCACCCGATTATGAAAGAAAAACACACTTTGTGCTTGGATTGTATTAACTTCGGACAGTTGTAGGGAAAAGAAATGCAAAAAAGCAAAATGGCTGTCTGGGGAGGCCTTACAAATAGCGGTGAAAAGAAGAGAAGTGAAAAGCAAAGGAACAAAGGAAAGATATAAGCATCTGAATACAGAGTTCCAAAGAATAGCAAGGAAAGATAAGAAAGCCTTCTTCAGCAATTAATGCAAAGAAATAGAGGAAAACAACAGAATGGGAAAGACTAGAGATCTCTTCAAGAAAATTAGAGATACCAAGGGAACATTTCATGCAAAGATGGGCTCGATAAAGGACAGAAATGGTATGGACCTAACAGAAGCAGAAGATATTAAGATGAGATGGCAAGAATACACAGAAGAACTGTACAAAAAAGATCTTCACGACCCAGATAATCACGATGGTGTGATCACTGACCTAGAGCCAGACATCATGGAATGTGAAGTCAAGTGGGCCTTAGAAAGCATCACTATGAACAAACCTAGTGGAGGTGATGGAAGTCCAGTTGAGCTATTTCAAATCCTGAAAGATGATGCTGTGAAAGTGCTGCACTCAATATGCCAGCAAATTTGGAAAGCTCAGCAGTGGCTACAGGACTGGAAAAGGTCAGTTTTCATTCCAATCCCAAAGAAAGGCAATGCCAAAGAATGCTCAAACTACCACACAATTGCACTCATCTCACATGCTAGTAAAGTAATGGTCAAAATTCTCCAAGCCAGGCTTCAGCAAAATGTGAACCGTGAACTTCCAGATGTTTAAGCTGGTTTTAGAAAAGGCAGAGGAACCAGATACCAAATTGCCAACATCTGCTGGATCATGGAAAAAGCAAGAGAGTTCCAGAAAAACATCTATTTCTGCTTTATTGACTATGCCAAAGCCTTTGACTGTATGGATCACAATAAACTGTGGAAAATTCTGAAAGAGATGGGAATACCAGACCACCTGACCTGCCTCTTGAGAAATTTGTATGCAGGTCATGAAGCAGCAGTTAGAACTGGACATGGAACAACAGACTGGTTCCAAATAGGAAAAGGAGTACATCAAGGCTGTATATTGTCACCCTAATTATGTAACTTAAATGCAGAGTACATCATGAGAAATGCTGGACTGGATGAAACACAAGCTGGAATCAAGATTGCTGGGAGAAATATCAATAACCTCAGATATGTAGATGACACCACCCTTACGGCAGAAAGTGAAGAGGAACTAAAAAGCCTCTTGATGAAAGTGAAAGAGGAGAGTGAAAAAGTTGGCTTAAAGATCAACATTCAGAAAACGAAGATCATGGCATCTGGTCCCATTACTTCATGGGAAATAGATGGGGAAACTGTGGAAACAGTGTCAGACTTTATTTTTCTGGGCTCCAAAATCACTGCAGATGGTGACTGCAGCCATGAAATTAAAAGACCCTTACTACTTGGAAGGAAAGTTATGACCAACCTAGATAGCATATTCATAAACAGAGATATTACTTTGCCAACAAACTTTGGTCTAGTCAAAGCTATGGTTTTTCCAGTGGTCATGTATGGATGTGAGAGTTGGACTGTGAAGAAGGCTGAGCACCGAAGAATTGATGGTTTTGAACTGTGGTGTTGGAGAAGACTCTTGAGAGCCCCTTGGACTGCGGACTGCAAGGAGATCCAACCAGTCCATTCTGAAGGAGATCAGCCCTGGGTGTTCTTTGGAAGGAATGATGCTAAAGCTGAAACTTCAGTACTTTGGCCACCTCTTGCGAAGAGTTGACTCATTGGAAAAGACTCTGATGCTGGGAGGGATTGGGGGCAGGAGGAGAAGGGGACGACAAAGGATGAGATGGCTGGATGGCATCACTGACTCGATAGACGTGAGTCTGGGTGAACTCTGGGAGTTGGTGATGGACAGGGAGGCCTGGCATGCTGTGGTTCATGGGGTTGCAAAGAGTCAGACACGACTGAGCAACTGAACTGAACTGCACAGAACTGAGTCTTGACCAATAGATCAATATGAAAATAATACAATTAATCTTGTTTAGATTTCTCTGATAATTAAGTGTCCACATGCAAGTGCTAACATGTATCAAGTAACATAATTGAAAATGCAAACATTCCTACCATTTGAAGAGGTTTCAAACAAAAATTGTTCTACATATAGAAGGTTTTAAAAAACATTTCCCCTTAACTTTTTGTCATCTGCTGCTGCTGCTAAGTCACTTCAGTCGTGTCTGACTGTGTGTGACGCCGTAGACAGCAGCCCACCAGGCTCCGCCATCCCTGGGATTCTCCAGGCAAGAACACTGGAGTGGGTTGCCATTTCCTTCTCCAATGCATGAAAGTGAGAAGTGAAAGTGAAGTCGCTCAGTCGTGTCTGACTCTTTGCGACCCCACGGACTGCAGCCTACCAGGCTCCTCCATCCATGGGATTTTCCAGGCAAGAGTACTGCCAACATTTATTCATCATTTAATCTTCACTATAATGCTTTAATAATGGCAGAAATTTAATGGTCAGTTTCTCAGTGCCAGACATCTAGTCAGCATCCATAATAACAGTTGTTTGGAATAGTGCCAGTTTGTAATGGCGTTAATACTGTAAGACGATAAAGTAGGCTTTTCACAAAGGTTAATGACTTCAGTTAGGTACTGGAACTTTTTTTTAATATGCTGAGCACATGACCTTTGCATTATTATTATATTTTTAAATTGTAGTAAATATTAATTATAGTAGATATTAATGATGTATATCTATTTTTTATTTCAGAAATTTAGAAGACAACTTATTTCATTTTTCTTTTACTGTGAAGTGCTTTGTTTAAGAAAATCATAAGCTGCATATGAAACGAAAGAGTAGCAGAAAAATAATCTTATTTTAACTGGTATTAGCAGCCTGTATCACTGAATTATTAAATGGAGAATGACTCACAGTATCTTTGTGTCTCACAGGGAACATTACATAAATGTGAAATAGTCATTGTCACATAAACCACTTAGGATTATATTTTTACTGCTGTGTGACCTAACCTATATTCTCTTCTATTTCTTCTATTGAGATATAATTGACATCTAACTTCATATTAGTTTTAGGTATACAATATAATATTTGCACATATTGCAAAAAGATTACCACAATCAATAAGTCTAGTCAACATCCATCACCATATATAGTTACAGATTTTTTCTTGTGATAAGAACTCTTAAGATATATTCTCCTAATTATATATTTTTAAATTTTATATTTTTAACACTTCCTGGGCAACATATTTAAGAAAGTTAAAGAAATTAAAAAATAACTTAGAGAAAGCTTTGTTTCCATGTTAGAGGGAAAACTGATTTTTGTGAAAAGTGTTTTGCAATATATTCAAAATTTGCTATCAACTTATTTAGATTTTTCTTTTGACATTGTTTTTCAACACATAGCTAGTGGGCCTACTTATATAAAAAGTGATCAAAGGAATTAACTAAGAGTTTATCAATAGATGTTGCCAAAGTATAGGTAGAAAAGCAAAAAAGCATATGTAAGATAAGCTGCGTAGAAATAACTAATCCAAGGATAAACATAGAATTTCAGATGTAATTCTAAGATGCCGGGGACCAGCCCCAGCTGATCCAGGGTATTCGAAGGAGAGACGGCGTAGGCGAGGGTAAGGATACAATAGCTTCAATTAGATATTAATTAAAGATATAAAGAGTAATAGAATGAGGATAGCTCAGTAGGAAATTCAGTGGAGAAAAGAGGCTGAGTACCTTGGTTTACGTGGGAGACCAATAAAACTTCAAGACAAGAAATTTGCACCACTTACATAGGCCACAGGCGTCCTTCCGTTCTCCCGAAGGAGAGGAGATACTGAGGCCTCCCTGGTCGGATCTTAGAAGCCCAGGCATAATTAGCAAGCATGGCGGGTTCCGCGCTCCAGATGGAGACTCAGCCAGAATTTGAAAGAGAGAGCGACGTGGGGAGACCAAGTTTCGGTGAACAAGGCCCGCACTTTATTTTTCAAAGTAGTTTTTATACCTTAAGTTGTGCATAGAGGATAATGGGGGAAGGGGTGGAGTCATGCAAGGACAGCAGTTCCTGGTCCTAATCAAAGCCAGGCTTTCAAACTTATCATATGCAAAAGTTCAGGTGAATTACATCATCTTCTGGCCCGGAGGCCTGTTAACATTTTAAGAAACTTATTTTTCTCTAAAGGTGATTATTCCAAAGTCAGGCACCAGCCTCCAAAAAAGCATTGGACAAAGCTGCATTTTACATTTCTATACACCCATTATTTCAATCAATACACTGCCAAGGACACAGTAGGTAAGGAGTATGGAGACTTAGCAGCAAACATTGGCCCAACAAGTGAAAAACCCTTCACCAATACAATTTCTAATCAATCTTTTAACTACTGAAAAGAATCTGTGTTTAGGCAGTTTAGAACATCTCCTGCCTCTCACAGTTGGGAGGCTCTGAATAATCACATGTGGCCGGAAAAACCTATTCAGGCAGGCTAGAGGATTTTCAAAAGAGTTTTTAGGTTGAAACACTGTCACACCTAGGAATTATTAACTGGAGCTGTAAGCTAATTCTTTTTTCAGAGAGAGGTAGTGGGGGACAGCCCCAGTAAAGTCAGAGGTGTAGGTGAGAGCACAAAGCAGAAAGTAGGCAGACTCAGGTTTTGGGGGTAGATGCTCAAGAATTTCCAGGGGGACTCCTGAGGCTCCATCCTGCCTTTGCGTATGCTGAGCCTCCTTCCTCATGACCTTTGCCATGGGCAGAGCTCCTGCTCCCGGCAGTGATAGAATTCCAGTTGAGCTATTCAAGATCCTGAAAGATGATGCTGTGGAAAGTGCTACACTCAATATGCAATGTGCACTCAATATGCAATATGCCAGCTCCCGGCACTAAGACCTGAAAGCAATTAGCCTCTGGTTTTAAAATATATGGGTGCTAAGTTGATATAATTGTGTCTGGCTCTTTGTGACCCCATGGAGTATAGCCAGGCAGGCTCCTCTGTCCATGGAGATTCTCCAGGCAAGAATACTGGAGTGGCTTGCCATGCCTTCCTCGGGGGGATCTTCCTTGACCCAGGTGTCTCCTGCATTGACAGATGAGCCCTTCACCACAACGCCACCTGAGAAGTATGATTAAATAGGTGGTAAATTAACAGAGAAATAATGTAGAAATTATGTAGATTGAAAAATAGACACCTAAATACCACATAGAAACTAATAGATACAAGTATCAATAGAAAGAAGCTGGTGAAATGGATAAGGAACAAATAGAATGCAATATGCATATATGTACAGAAGAAACAGAACAAGTGAAAATTTTCCAAAGAATTGCCATTAATATATAAGAGGAAAATCTGAATATACATATTGAACAATAACTTGATGTTCTGTGGAAAAATAATGTAGTTAACAAACAAAAAGACATCCTATTAAAAACACTAAACTTGAAGAGATAATGGATAAAAGTCACATATTACAATATCCTAAAAAAACAATAACTTTATATTAGTTATATAAGTCCAAAAATTTGAACTTATTTTTTCTTAAGAATACAAACATAGTAGAATAAACTAGAATACACAGTGTAAAGATACTCTATGTATTATTTCTTGGTGGTAGGATCCTATGTAAAATGATAAATAAAAAGTAATTAAAAATGCAAAATATGTGATTTGAAATGATTGGGATTACCAAATTAAACACATGTTAATGAACTGTACCTAAATGATTAAAACATTGCTTACTATATAAAATATAAGTACACTAATTATTAAAAATTAAATTATTTAAAATAAGCAACATTCTATTTGATAACATGGACTTGGAAATCTACTTAATAATACCCTCATCTTTTGCAATAGTCATTTAAGATGTTTAAAAACTATAAATCAGAGGGTGTTACAAATTGGTAAAGCTGGAGATCGACTCTATAACCTGAGAGGCTGTTTTGAGTGCTAAAAGAAGCATGGTAAAAGTATGTGCTCAGTTGCTCAGTCATGTCCAAGTCTTTGAAACCCCATGGACTACAGCATGCCAGGCTCTGCTGTCCATGGAATTTTCCAGGCAAGAATTCTGCAGTGAGTTGTCATTTCCTCCTCCAGGGGATCTTCCTGACCCAGGTATGGAACCCACATATCCTGCATCTCCTTCATTGGCAGGCAGATTCTTTACCACTGAGCCACATGGAAAGCCCAGTAAAAGTATATTGTATGTTAAAAAGTACAGAAAGTCAAGATAAGAAAAATGAGGAGTTCTAGAGGAGTATAATCCAAAATGGAGAGTTTGTTTTAAACAAGGGCCTATTAAAAAGAAGACATTTGAACAAAAACATGAAGGTGATGTCAAGCCAACAGTGTTCCTACCTAACAATGCTTCTGGAGAAAAACAACCCAGAGGCAGAGAGAGCTGTTGGTACAAAATGTATTCATTGTAAGCACGATGGATTTTAAATTAAAAGAAATGGGAGAACCATTCGAATTTTGTTATGTTATAAATGATCTAATCTAGTTTGAACTTTAACAGATTGCTCTGGCTGTTTTGAAAATGTTTGTAAATAAGCAAAAGGGAAACCTTAGAGACAAGTTTGATATCCTTGCAGTAATTCAGAAGAGAAAGAATGGTGAAACAGAACATAATAAAACAATGGACATGCTGAGAAGTGGGTAGTTTATACATATATTTGAATGTAAAGCCGGTAAGATTTTCTGATGGACGGAAAGCAAGGTGAAAGAAAAAGGCATCAGGGATAATTCTAAGGCATATGGCTTGAGCAAAAGGAAGGATAGACCTACCAATGGGTGAGGTGGTGGAAATCATCTTCTGAGCAGTTATTGTATAAGAATTCAGGAGTTAAATTTAGGACATGTAAAAAATTTAGATGTTTGTTACAAATGTATAGTGATGACAATTAGTTTGAAAATGCAAAATTGAAATTCAAGGGACGTGCCTAGAGTGGAGATGTACATTTGGAAGGATTTAGTCAGTTCAGTCACTCAGTCATGTCTGACTCTTTGCGATCCCATGAATCAGAGCACACCAGGCTTCCCTGCCCTTCACCAACTCCCAGAGTTCACTCAGACTCCTGTCCATCGAGTCAGTGATGCATCCAGCCATCTCATCCTCTGTCGTCCCCTTCTCCTCCTGCCCCCAATCCCTCCCAGCATCAGAGTCTTTTCCAATGAGTCAACTCTTCGCATGAGGTGGCCAAAGTACTGAAGTTTCAGCTATAGCATCATTCCTTCCAAAGAAATCCTAGGGCTGATCTCCTTCAGAATGGACTGGTTGGATCTCCTTGCAGTCCAAGGGACTCTCAAGAGTCTTCTCCAACACCACAGTTCAAAAGCATCAATTCTTCGGCACTCAGCTTTCTTCACAGTCCAACTCTCACATCCATACATGACCACTGGAAAAACCATAGCCTTGACTAGACAGACTTTTGTTGGCAAAGTAATGTCTCTGCTTTTCAATATGCTATCTAGGTTGGCAAAACTTTTCTTCCAAGGAGTAAGTGTCTTTTAATTTCATGGCTGCAATCACCATCTGCAGTCCTTTTGGAGCCCAAAAAAATAAAGTCTGACACTGTTTCCCCATCTATTTCCTATGAAGTGAAAGGACCAGATGCCATGGTCTTCATTTTCTGAATGTTGAGCTTTAAGCCAACTTTTTCACTCTCCTCTTTCACTTTCATCAAGAGGCTTTTTAGTTCCCCTTCACTTTCTGCCAAAAGGGTGGTGTCATCTCCATATCTGAGGTTATTGATATTTCTCCTGGCAATCTTGATTCCAGCTTATGCTTCTTCTAGCCCAGTGTTTCTCATGATGTACTCTGCGTATGCGTTAAATAAGCAGGGTGACAATATACAACCTTGCTGTACTCCTTTTCCTATTTGGAACCAGTCTGTTGTTCCATATCCAGTTCTAACTGTTGGAAGGATTAAAGGTATATATTTTAAAGTTATGACAATGCATATTTCAGTAAGGGAGTCAGTAAAAATAAAGAACAGTAAAGAAAATCATTTTTAAAAGAAGAGTTGATAAATTTTTCAAAGAGTAAGTCCTGGTGTGTCAGAAGTAGAGAATGGGAAGAATAATTTTCAAAAGAGAATGAGAAGAAATGCTTCAAGTTGGGTAGAAGGAAAATCATATGATTATGATGCCCTGAAGACCAAATAAAGAAAGCTTTTTAGGGAAAGTGTATCACAGTCTCTTGATTAACCAAGTAAAAGGAGTATGTTCAATTTACCACGAGGTTGAATACCATAGAGGTTATTTGCAACTTAAAATATATTTTGCTAAAGTAATGGAGTTAAAGGCTTGATCAGTGTAAGGTGAAAAGAAAATTGGGTCTGAAGAATTCAACATAGTGTATATAGATTATATTTAATGCAATCTGATGTAAAGGGAAATAGAGAAATAAGAGAAATAGACCCAAATAAAATCAACTGATCTTTGACCAAGCTGCAAAGGAAATAAAATGGAGCAAAGATAGCCTTTTCAACAAGTGGTGCTGGAACAATTTAACATCCAAATGCAGAAAAAAAAAAAAAAAATTAAATCATCATATAGACTATACTTTTTACAAAAATTAACTCAAAATGACTTCCAGCACAAAACTATAAAAGCACAAAGTACAAAGCACAAAACTATAAAAATCCTAGAAGATAATGTAGGAGCAAACCTAGATGACCTTGGTTGTGGCTTATGACTTTTAAGATCCAATACCAGAATCACAATCTGTGAAAAAGGTATTTGATAAGCTGGACTTAATTAAAAAGTTTATAAAAGATAGTTTCAAGAGAGTGAGAAAGCAAGCCATAGACAGAGAAGAATATATGACATATATGATAAAGGACTGTTATCAAAAATATTTGAAGAACTCTTAAAACTCAATAATAAGAAAATAATCAATCTGATTAAAAAATCTGCCAAAGATACTAACATACATCTCACCAAAAGATATACAGATGATAAGTAAACATATGAAAAAATGCCTTCTAGCATATGTCATCAGGGAAATGCAACTTTAACAAGAAGAAGCTACTATTTATTGAGCTCCCCTTGTGGCACTAGTGGTAAATAACCCACCTGCCAATGCAGGAGACATAAGAGACACAGGTTCGATCCCTAGGTCAGGTAGGTCCCCTGGAGGAGGACATGGCAACCCACTCCATCATTCTTGCCTGGAGAATCCCATGGAAAAACTGTTTATTAGAGTGGCCTAAATCTGGAACATTGACAACACCAATACTGGCAACTATGTAGAGCAACAGGAATGCACATTAGTCACTGGTGAAATAGTACAGCCAGTTTCGAAGACACTTTGGTAGTTTTTTAACAAAACTTAACTTACCCTTATCCTATGATCCAGCCATCACACTTTCTAGAATTTTACCTAAAGAAGTTCAAAACATGTGCACACAAAAAACTGCATATTGATCATAATGGCAGATTTGTTCATAATTGCCAAAAGTTGTAAGCAACTGTGATGCCCATCAGTAGGTGAATGGGTTAACAAATTGTAGTACATATGTTGTTGTTGTTCAGTCACTCAGTCATGTCTGACTCTTTGGCAACCCCATGAACTGTAGCACACCAGGCTTCCCTGTCCTTCATCATCTCCCTGAGCTTGCTCAAACTCATGTCCATTGAGTCAGTGATGCCATCCAGCCATCTTCTCCTCTGCCATTCCCTTCTCCTCCTGCCTTCAATCTTTCCCAGCATCAGGGTCTTTTCTAATGAGTTGGCTCTTTTCATCAGGTGATCAACGTATTGGAGTTTCAGCACGAGTTCTTCCAATGACTATTCAGGTTGATTTCCTTTAGGAGTGACTGGTTTGATCTCCTTGCAGTCCAAGGGACTACCATATAGATGCAATGAAAAAGTCATGGAGGAAACTTCAGTGCATATTACTAAATGAAAGAAACCAATCTGAAAAGCCTCTGTATTGTATGATTCCAACTACATATGTGATATTCTGGAGAAGGCAAAATTATGGAGACAGTAAAAAGACCAGTGGTTCCTAGGGGTGGTGGTAGGAGAAATCATGAATAGGCAGACCACAGAAAATTTTTATGGCTGTGAAAATACTCTGTGTGATATCATAATGATGCATTCACTGAACTATACATTTGTCTAAATTCAGAGAATGTAGCATTCCCAAAGAGTAAATAGTATTATAAACTGAAACTTTTGGGTATTTTGATGTGTCAGTGTAGGTTCATTAATTATAACACATGTACATTCTAGTAGGGGGTGTTTTTAACAAGGGGTGCTGCGTGTATGTGAGCGGCAGGGATATGTGGGAAATCTCTGTCCTTTCAATTTACCATGAACTTAAAATTACAGGGCAATCCGGCATTGCCCTGTAATTTCAAGGGGTCACAGAGTCTGACACGACTGAACAACTGAACAGTAAGAACTAAAACCACATGGAAAGATAATCTTAAAGATATATATATATATAGATATATATATATATATATATAAAATGCTGACCAACATAGCCTTACTATTTCTCTAAGCTTGGCCAAACTTCAGACAGACTTCTTCCTGCCTCTTGGCTCATGACCTCACTCCTACTCTGGCCCTTGTGAAATCCATGTAGCCTAACCACAGAGGTTCCTCAGCTCTCTTATCCTGGAACATTTACCTTAGAAAACTTGTGAACTTGAACACTTCTCTGACTCTTTGAGATACAAATCTTTTTAAAAAGTGTCTTACCAGTTTTTCAGCCCATGACTGTCTCCGTCTAGGACTTGGAGTGTAATCGTCAAGGATGCTACCATCCCTGCCTGCATCCTAGTCTCTGTGGGAGAGTTGGGAGCCTAACCTCACTGTGCATTCTGCTCAGAATTATAGAACTATATCATACCTCCCATCACAAAACAGACCAATAAGCAAACACAAATGGCCTAAGATTCCTTGAACTCCACTCTTAAAAATTCTCCTGTCTTTTTTTTTTTTTTTTTGAGGAGTTGTGTTCAGACAGTGTTACGTTCTCTCTAGTATGTTGCAAGAGCCTCCAAAACAATCTTCCTTTACCTGTTTAACTGCAATTTTTGCTTTAACTATACTTAGTGTCATTTTTGTTTTATGAAATGAGAGTTTCAAGAAAGAACGGTAAGATGAAAAATACAGATGAATAATACTGATTAGGAATAAACTGTGTTAGAATAGCCATCCTTTTTGTTTTCTTGAAAATATCCTTCAAAAGCACAGATCTGTACAAGTTTCAATTCTAAAACTAGATATAATCCCTTAAAAAGGTTGGACTAGCAGAGCTTTTTCTTTAGCACATTGTGATTGGAGAATGGTAATTGTGTTCGTTTTAATACTTTTGATTCAATGCGTAGCCATTGGCATTTGCCCTGAATATAAAGGAAATATCTTGGACTAAAAATCAATAATAGCAGTTTTGAAAATCATTTTCTATTGATGAGATTCTGCTTCCAGAATAAGACTTAGCCCACAATTTGAAACTTTATAGTAACATGAAAACAGTTCACAATTACTGTAATTTAAAATTTAACTCACATTCAAATTGAAATGGGAGGAAAAATAAATCCCTGTATGAAGCTGTTCTCACTGTATGTGTTTTGAAGCTTATTCTAAAATGTAAAATCAACATTGCTATTCTAGTCACAGCAATGCACTTTCCCAAATGCCGTATTAAATTCATTACTGGGAGAATGACAAGGCTCGCTAATGTGATTGTTCTTTCCTCATAATAAAGGCAAAAATTACCAGTGCTTCTGAACTTAAAATAAGATGTGATTGGAGTTAGATGAATTAGTTCTGATGAGTATGTATTTCAAATGGTTATGTTTAAAAATATGTATCCGTGAGTATGCTTAATTTCAATTTTTAACCTGTATTTAGCAGACTAAATTTTTACTTTGAATATTCTCATAATAACTTTCTTGATATCAAAGCTCCTGCAGAGTTGCATAGTAAAGAAAAGGTTGACACAATATTTGGTGTAAATTGAAAGGTTTTGACTTTCTTTTTCCTAGTCTTGGCTATTTACTTGCATCATGCTCATATAGTCTTTGTCACTCCAGTTCCCATTTCCTTGACTTCCTTTTAGAACACTATAATGTGTTTTTCTCTTTGTGTTTAGTGAAATGGTTGGTAGAAAACAAAATTGATGGATATTTCATGAAACATTTTGGCTACATAAAACAGATGCCAGTTTTTTTGAAGTAAATTATAATAGACTACAATAAACATTTGCTATCATCTTTCAGCTACATCTGCAACTATTATGCTTAGGACATAGTAACAATTTTCTGATTGTAACAAATTATGTTATTGATATGTATGAGAAGTTTTAGACAAATGATGGAAGACATTTTGAAATTAGAGGAACATTTGAAAAAAATAGACGCATTTTAGTATACAGGTTTAGGTTTTCAAAGAAATATTTTTGTATATGACTTTAACTTCTCTTCAATAAATACTCAGTGAATAACTAATATTTTCTCTCCATTGCCCCCTACTGCTTTTTAAAATTATTTCTTTTTGTTTTGTTTTTCTCTGCCACTTTACCAAAGTGACCTTACTCAGGTCATTAAATCAAATTGGCATTTTTCAATTTACCCTTTATTGGTTTCCTTATCAACATTCCACATATTTGACCAACCTCTGGTTTTTGAGATCCTCTTTGCATTCCTTTCCTCAGGGTTATTTTTCACATTTTACCAGTTTATCCTAGATTGTATCCTTTGCTGAGCTAAAATCTTCTATCTTAAAGAATGGTAAATGTCCTTAGGTGTGACCTTAGGATGTTTTCAACTCCTATTCTTGTTTTTTGCTCTAGTTCTTTTGCTATCAAGTACAGTTAACATTAGAATCACCCAGGAACAACTGAAAGCCTGCACATTTTGAGACATCTGCACAGAGATTTACTAGTAATGACAAAACAATGTAGGCCGTCTCCATAGCTCTTGGAGTGGATATCAGAGACAGTCCTGCCAGAGTAATAGAAGACTTGAGCTCTAGCCTTTGACCTGCAGAAATGGCTGGGGATGGAATTGGTCCCCAGAACTTCACCTGACCTGTGATAAAGACAAATTTGAACTTCAAACTACTACTGAGTATAATAAATGTGACTATTAAGAATTTCCAATTTTCTTCACAGAAAAAGATATTTTGTTGGTGCTGACTCTTTGTATACACACACAAGTTTTCATTATATTAGAGAATCATAATATATCATTATTCTGAGATGTATATATTCTGAGTAGAAGGTTCAGGTTTGTATATGTTGCATTTAGAAAAATACATCTTCCTTAATGAGGATTATTCATATATTTCTCTGAGATTTGCACTATTTATCTTTGTAAACATTTCTCTCTCTGTTTGAGTATATTGGGATAACCCTCTTATCCTTGTGATTAAGTGATAAAGTGGTAATCTTTATCCTACCCTGGACCAGGAGCTGGAATGTAATGAACAAGCAACAAATTGGTATTTGAAAAGTCACACTGAGCTGTCTTGTTTATTGCAGAAAACAGTACCAGAAAAGAAATCTACTTTGGTTTTAGAGACTACAAACTCAGTTCACGCATGTAAAAATATCCCTGTGCTCAGAACTTTCTCTTTATCATATCACCCAGCTGCCTGGTTTGAAGTCTTTATTCACTTAATCTGTGCCAGCTGTGTATCACTTCTTGGTCTCGGTTACCTCAATGTTTTAACAGTCATGGAGCAAACTTTATCTTCATTATCTTTTTCCAGCATATTTTTTTTTAAACAATGATACCTGAAAACATTATTACATCTTTGAATTTCTCAAGAATTTGATGAAGGCAACAATGGAAGCTCTGCTGATGATATGATTATGTAGTGGGTAGGCAGCCTGTTGATAATGAATTTACTCCAGCATTACTTTTTTCTGGATATTATTAAAAGGAATCTCTAGTTACCTTTTAAAATAATGTCCATCATTGGGTCCCAGAAGCCAAAGGTAGCTAAAAATTGTTGGTGTATGCATTAACATCAATAAATTTAGTCTGACAGAAAATCATCTTACTTCTTCTTTTCTTGACAATCATACAAATATGTTTATGGATACACTGAGGTTAGCCCAGCATCTATAGCTGCCTGTAATACCAGAGATATTTACCATTTAGAAACCCAAGCATCGAGGTCAAAGGGAATGTAAAAGCATAGGTGTTGCAGAAGTGTCACATGGTTGAAGAGATAAGATTGGCAGTGAAGGTCTACCAAGAGGGTAAAGATAGGAGTGATCAAATTCAAAGAGAAAAGAGACCTATGGAGGAATAAGCCCCACATTCAGCTTGGCAACTGAGAGACTTTGATTCCAAGTAGAATGTGGCAGTTATGATACTAGTCACACAGAAGTTTTGGCAGTCTCATTAGTTGAGAACACAGACTTTAAAAATGTCCAAGGAGGAGTGCCCCCAGCAAATTTCTTTGACTTTGACTAAAACTCCAGAAAAGCTGTTCGTTAGAATTAAAGTCAAATAATCCAGCCCTGTTCAAAACTAAAGTTTCACATAAATCAATTCAATCACTATTTAGGGAAGAGAAATCTTAAACTACCATAATTACCTGTGGAAAACTGTTCATTCCTCTCTGTAGGAATATGCAGTCATTAAGACCTTCACATTTTTAAAATATGCTAGTCATTCAGTAAAGAATAAACAAGCCAGCTAATAAACAGGACCAAATGACAAAAGAAGAGCTCTTAACAGATGCTTTTAAATAACTAAGTCAGGTAAACCCAGGAACTCATTTCTGAACCTTTATAAAGTACATCAGACCTTATTCTATTCAAAATACTTTCATTCAGTTATCTGATTTCATCTACATGGTAGTCCTTGAGCCTGGCGGAGCAGAAAACAGAAATAGACGAGTTACCAGTATATTGTAGTTATTAGACAGGGTCTTTAAAACAATTTTGATTAACTTATTCTCAGAATAAGTGATGAAGAGAAAAATCACACAGAAAACTGTCATCTACTTTATTCAATAGAAGTTTTAGAAAGCCAAAGGAAGTCATAAAACTTGAGAAGTAAACAGATTAATGTATAGTATTCAAGACCGCTGCAGATAATAATAGTGATGTGGAAGAGTTTGTATTCAAGCCATGATCATTAACCAGTATTTTATATAATTCTTTTCATTTATATATGTAAAAAGTTATAGTTAATTGGCTTCCCTAGTGGCTCAGATGGTAAAGAATCCGCCTGCAATACAGAAGACCTGAGTTCGATCCCTAGGTCAGGAAGTTCCCCTGGAGAAGGGAATGGCTACCCACTCCAGTATTCTTGCTAGAGAATTACATGGACAGAGAAGCTATATCAAAAATACTTATTTTAATAAATTCAATGAAAATTCATGTTAAGAAATTATTTCTTCCTAATGATAAAAGGATTGGTGGGCCACAAAGTCTTTTCTTGACTCTAAAAAATGTTAGATATGTTACAAATATGTTAGCTTTTTTTTGGTAAGAGAGTTTTGGAAAATAAATTTTCTTTATAGATTTTGAGGCACATTGAAATATGTCAGTTGCTGCTTTCAACATTACAAAGAATAATAAAAAGAATAGATGTCAAAAAAGCACAGAACTAAGTCCCTTGGACTGCAAGGAGATCCAACCAGTCCATCCTAAAGGAGTTCAGTCCTGGGTGTTCATTGGAAGGACTGATGTTGAAGCTGAAATGCCAATATTTTGGCCACCTGATGCAAAGAGCTGACTCATTTGAAAAGACCCAGATGCTGAGAAAGATTGAGGGCAGGAGGAGAAGGGGACAACAGAGGATGAGATGGTTGGATGGCATCACTGACTCAATGGACATTGGTTTGGGTGGACTCTGGCAGTTGGTGATGGACAGGGAAGCCTCACGTGCTGCGGTTCATGGGGTTTCAAAGAGTCAGACATGACTGAGCAACTGAACTGAACTGAACTGAATGATGTAAGAATTCAGAGAATCATTTGTTAGGTGAATACAGCTCAGTACATCTATGTTTTAGTGTACCATTGATTTCAGGCTTTTCATTTGTTGGTGGAAAATACATTGTAATGAACATTACTTTCAGCCCTATGAAAAATTCAACGTTTTTCTAAAAGTGAAAAGAAGTATCCACTTCACTTCACTTGTATATGAGTCTTCATTTCTCTCTCCTTTCAATGAGTAGCAATCATGTTTTTCTTTTTCATCATAGTATTTCAAAAATATTTCTTTTTATTTCCAGGTTTCAGCAAATCATTATCTCAAGACATCCTTACAGTTTTTAAACATTCAAATCAATTACAGAGCTATTTTCTTCCTTACCTTTTATAATTTTCTAAATGTATTTGATGTCATTACAGTTGAGAAGAAGTTTCATGTCAGTCTGTTTATATATCATTGTCTTCACCTTTTGACATAGCTATGAAATGTCATTTAAAAAGGAGTGTCATGTATTATTTGTAATAGCATTTCACATACTTCAGATTTTACTTAAGTGTTAAGTGTTCAATGAGTAGATAAAGGAGCAGACTGAAACTGGAAGGACAATTTTTCTTTGAAAGTTTTGAGAACAGTTTAAATAAGAAAACTTTTATGTTCAAAATAGTAATATTTGTACTTTAAACAGATTATTTTAAAATGATCATATATACTTGCATAATTTGCTCCGCAAGCAAAATATACATATACAAGTGATTATTTGAACTTTTGCATGACTTTTAATGTTATCTGCCAGAAATTAAAACTACCTTTGCTTCAAACTTTTGTGAGATAATTCATGATAAATTATGAAAGAAACATTGAGAATGATAATGGACATAATATTAAGATGATGACACAAGCATTGGGTAAAGATTTTAAAATTTTTCTCTGCATAATCCATAAATAAATCAATTTATTTAGTGCAGTGACTTCAAATGGACTCAGTTTGAGCAAACTCGGGGAAATAGTGAAGGACAGGGAAGCCTGACGTGCTACAGTTCTTGGGTCGTAAAGAGTCACAGAAAACTTTACAACAGAAAAACAACAACAATTCAAATGTTAACATTTTTTACGACTTTTTTGTGCCAGATAAAAATACTGAGCACTTGACATGGATTATCCCAACTGATCCTCAGTACTTAGAACCCTATGCTGAGGAAATTTTAGAATATATTACTGTTTCACAGTTGAGGAAGTGAGAGTTTGAAACTATAATGTGGACATTGTCACACAGCTATTATTGATAAAATTCAGAAGTGAAAATAAGATCATCTAAACACCACAAACTTAAACCTTTCCCATTAGCTAACTTGGGTAGCAAAAAATTTGTAAAATTTTGATAAATATGAAATAGATGAAACATCAATACAGAGAGAGGAAGGGAATATATAATATGTGGTTTTGAAAAATTTTTTTTGTGATTTGCATTTTTATATTTGGTAATCATATCATGCTGTGTGTGTGTGTGTCACTTCAGTCGTTTCTGACTCTTTGTGACCCTATGGACTGTAGCCTGTCAGGCTCCTCTGCCCATGGCAAGAATTCTCCAGGCAAGAATACTGGATTGGGTTACCATGCCCTTCTCCAGGGGATCTTCCTGACCCAAGGACCAAACCTGTGTCTCTTATGTCTTCCTCATTGGCAGGTGGGTTCTTTACCTCTAGTGCCACCTGGGAAGCCTGGAAATCATATTATCTGAAGAAAATAAGGATTGTTATCATTATTTAAGTATACCTTATTATAAGATAATGTAAGCCTTCTTGCTTGAAGACAAGAAGCCTTCAAGCCTTCTTGAAGCCATAAGCCTTCAAGACTTATGGTGGAAGAAGACAGAAAAAAATAAAAGTTCTGGAAGTCCTAGCTACAGCAATTAGAGAAGAAAAATAAAATAAACCCAGATCAGAAAAGGAGAAGTAAAGCTCTCACTGTTTGCAGATGACATGATACTGTATATAGAAAACCCTAAAGATAGCATCAGAAAATTACTTGAGCTAATCAGTGAATTTAACAAAGTTGCAGGATACAAAATCAATACACAGAAATCACTTGCAATTCTATATACTAACAATGAAAAATCAGAAAGAGAAATTAAGGAATCAATCCCATTCACCATTGCAATTAAAAAAAATTAAATATCTAGGAATAAACTCACCTAAGGAGACAGAAGAACTGTACACAGAAAATTATAAGACACTAATGAAATAAATAAAAAATGACATAAACAGATGAGAGATATTCCATGTTCCTGGGTAGGAAGAGTCAATATTGTGAAAATGACTATACTGCCAAATGCAATCTACAGATTCAGTGCAATCCCTATCAAATTACCAATGACATTTTTCACAGAATTACAACAAAAAATTTCACAATTCATATGGAAACACAAAAGACCCAAAATAGCCAAAGCAGTCTTGAGAAAGAAGAATGGAGCTGGAGGAATCAACCTTTCTGACTTCAGATGATACTACAAAGCTACAATCATCAAGATAGTATGGTACTGGAACAAAAATAGAAATATAGGCCAATGGAACAAGATAGAAAGCCCAGAAATAAACCCATGCACCTATGAATACCTTATTTTTGACAAAAGAGGAAAGAATATACAATAGAGCAAAGACAGCCTCTTTAGTTAATGGTACTGGGAAAACTGGACAGCTACATGTAAAAGAATGAAATTAGAACATTTCCTAACACTGTACACAAAGATAAACTCAAATTTTATGTTTTTGATTTACATTACATTACATTTAGGATTAAAGACCTAAATGTAAGACCAGAAACTATAAAACTCTTAAAGGAAAAGATAGGCAGAACACTTGATGACATAAATCAAAGCAAGATCCTCTATGACCCCCTCTTAGAGTAATGGAAGTAAAAACAAAAGTAAACAAGTGGGACCTGATTAAACATAAAAGCTTTTGCAAAGCAAAGGAAACTATAAGTAAGGTGAAAAGGCAACCCTCAGAATTGGAGAAAATACTAGCAAATGAAACAACTGACAAAGGATTAATTTCCAAAATATACAAGCAGCTCATACAACTCAATACCTGAAAAACAAAGAGCCCAATGAAAAAGTGGAAAAAAGACCTAAACAGACATTTCTCCAAAGACATACAGATGGCAAACACATGAAAAGATGCTTAACATTGCTCATTATTAGAGAAATGCAAATCAAAACTACAATGAAATATCACCTCACACTGGTCAGAATGGCATCATCAAAAAGTCTATAAACAATAAATCCTGGACAGGATGTGGAGAAAAGGGAACACTCTTGCACTGCCGGTGATACAGCTGTAAATTGATACAGCCACTATGGAAGACGTTATGGAGATTCCTTAAAAAAACTAGGAATAAAGCCACCAAGTGACCCATCAATCCCGACCCTAAGAATACCCTGAGGAAACCAAAATTGAAAAAGCCACATGTATCCCATTGTTCATTGCAGCACTATTTACAATAGGTAGAACATGGAAGCAACCTAAATGTCCATTGACAGATGAATGGATGAAGAAGTTGTGGTACATATATGCAATAGAATATTACTCAGCCATTAAAAGGAACGCATTTGAGTCAGTTCTAATGAGGTGGATGGACCTAGAACCTATTATAGAGTGAAGTGAGTCAGAAAGAGAAAGATAAATATCATATTCTAATGCATATATATGGAATCTAGATAAATGGTACTGAGGAATTTATACTTATGTGTGGGGCTACGATGGATAGACAGACATAGAGAATAGACTTATGGACATGGGGAGAGGGGAGGAGAGGGTGAGATGTATGGAAAGAGTAACATGGAAACTTACATTACTATATGTAAAGTAGATAGCCAACAGGAATTTGCTATATGGCTCAGGAAACTCAAACAGGAGTTCTGTGTAAACTGAGAGTGGTGGGATGGGGAGGAAGATGGGATAGAGGTTCAAAAGGGAGGGGATATATATATACCAATGGCTGATTCATATTGAGGTTTGACAGAAAACAACAAAATTCTATAAAACAATTATCCTTCCATAAAAAATTAATTAAATAAAAAGCTTTGAATGCAGGTAGTTGTATATAGGATAAAATAAAAAGCAAATGGAGAGTAGGAGGTGCTCTTTTATAAAGGATCCTCTTTTGATATTTGAGGGCTTAAGCTGAGGCCCAAATAAAAAGAGAAGACAAGGCTTGTAGGTACTACATATGATCAGTCTGGACATAGAAACCAGCACTCCAAGGCTTGGAGAGGTATCAGTAGTGGGATTGAGGACTTACAAGGGAGAGGTACCGTTGGAGTCAAGCAAAGAGAACAGGGTGAGTAGAAGATGGTATCAGAGAGGCAACTGGAAAGCATATGTAGAACGGGGAAATCTTTTGATGAGAGTAGTTTTGTTTTGTTTTCTTTCTTTCTTTCTTTCTTTTTTTTTTCCATTTTTTTAGTGAAATAGGAAACCTTTGAAGGGATTTGTGACTGGAGTGACAGAATCTGTCATTTTCAATAAGAACATTTGGGGAATTATCGATTTGAGGCAAACATAAAAACAGGGGAACCATTTTCATTTAGGGTACATAGGAATAGTCCAAGAAAGAGATGAGACTGGGTTGGGATAGATAGTGTGGTGATACATATTCTGTAGAAGAATTATCTTTGATTATTACTTTCATTCAAACTACCAACTTTCTCAGGAGTAAAACTATATGAAAAAGCAAACTTAGAGCCATGTGGTTGAACTTCTGTTTAGCTATAAAATGTATGAATTTTACTCCACCTTTATTAACAGATAAGCAGTTATGTAAAGTCCTTTATATCCTGTGAAATTTTCTTTTGGGTGAAATACTCAAATCCTTAGGAGTTTTTAGAAATTCAGTTAATTAGACAAATAAGCAAAATGCATTTTCAGATTGAACATAAAAGTAAAGGAGATAACCTGAAAAAGTCTTAAACAAGCTAAAATCCTGTGTTTGTGCCAGGTTTGAAATATAAACCTACTTTTCCCCTCTGATGAGAATTATAAAGTTATACATTTGGGTAAGCTTCCTATTACCTTTGCAGTTTTAAATTTTCCATTTATGATGTAATTAAACACCTTTATTTGCAAGTGCACGTATGAGTACTATAGATTGCTAGGCATTTCTGACCTGGGAGATCAAGGGTTTGGTCCATTTCTTTTCATGGGCTTATCCAAAGCTGAAATCCTCGCAGTGACAATACCATAACAATTACCATGGATGTTTTAAAACTATTGTTAACAGCTATTTTGTTTTAATTTAGTATAAAGAAAGCAAATATCACATTGTAGTATATTTGCTATTTTCAAGAGAGTAAATATTGAAATTATTGTACACTTTGAAAATGAACAGTCCAAATTTTTAAGATACTTGGCCCCAAAACATGAAATGCAACCACAAATTGCAGCCCAAGGAAGGCGATATGGAGGAATTTGATCTGTTGGTCCTGAATCAGTGATAGATTTACATGCTCATTTCATGTACACTTCAGCTGAATTTATGTTTTACATTTAACCCTTTTAACTTTGTAGTATACTTTCTAATTTATTCCTTTAACTTAGTGTTTAGTCCACTGTTTGTATCATCTTTATATATAAAGAAAAATATATATACATATATATAAATATATATGTATATATATATATATAGAAAGAGAGAGAGAGAAAGGCCTCTACAAATGAATATTTTCTTCTATTTGCAGATTACTGGTTTGCTTTTACTACACATCATGTTCATCATTTTATCCTAATTATAAAACATATAAAGAATTATAACATACTGTATTTTCTTTCCAGTGTGAGCCAGCCTCTCAATATTTCAATACCAACCCAACAACATTTTCTCTTGGCTCTCCTAGGCTGAAATCAGTCTTGCCACTCTCCATGGCAGTTTGACAGCCCATTACCCAGGAGTAGGCCTCTTTGTTGCAGTTGAGCACAGTCAACTTCTGTTAGGTTAAGGCACACTGCTAGGTTAATTCCC
The DNA here is from genome assembly GCF_019923935.1 of Bubalus bubalis. Taxonomy (NCBI): domain Eukaryota; kingdom Metazoa; phylum Chordata; class Mammalia; order Artiodactyla; family Bovidae; genus Bubalus; species Bubalus bubalis. The sequence goes on along the minus strand of NC_059161.1, from coordinate 64,169,250 downwards.
CTGAGACTAAGTACTTGCTTATGTATCTTATATTAAATTACAGACATATGATAAACCATTTATGAACTGGCACTTATCCATGGAAACTACTTGTCCAGGGACTTCACTCTAGTGAAAATTGAACTGAGAACCATGTTTTCAACCAGAAGAAAATACCATTTAAAGAATGTGGCTTGATGGTTTGCCACATTTATAGTGTCACAGATATCACATCCTTTGAGATAATTTACTGAAAACAGCTGGTGTGGTCTCATGATAGGTACTTCAGTACTGTTTGTTATGAAAGATCAGTGTGGCTAACATGATCTGGAATTGGCAGTGAGGAGTTAGGAATGTTGCTCTCTCATCACAAACCCAATTTAAGACTAGTGTAGAAGAAACAAAATGCAACCCCTGGAGAGACCTTCAGCCAAAGCAGTGCTCTCAAGGGAAATACATACATGAATCAGACATAGACGCTGAGAAGTAGAAGAGGCTCAAGATGGAGCATCCTTTAGTCACATTGACAGTCAATGTTTAGAGCTGGGAAAGGGTACATGGGGATTGAGATTAGGGAATGTACAGAACTATGTAGGGATGGAAGATGTGGGTAATGAGTGACATCTGGGGACTCTGGGATTTCATGTGGTCACTGATATAAGAGAGATGGAAGTGGTGAGGGGTTGTGTCCTGATTGTTTCTTAGGCAGATCTCTGGGGTGTTTGTGGCTGTTTGTCACTGGAGCCGTGTGTAAGCACTCTGTTGTCCCTACTTCATTCTTGCTTCAGGAGGGACAGTGTAGCAAGGAACACATAAAGTTCAAGAGTCTGGTTCTCATTCCTGCTCATGGTGTTTTATAGACAGAAGAATGTTTCTGGGATCATAGTGAGCTCTGCATATTCTTTACTCCTGTCTATTCCCTCAGTCCCCAGAGGTGTATTTACCACATGGAACTTCAGAATTATAATGCAGCATTATTTATTGGTGATAGCATAGTAATTTCATATTTTTAAAGTTTAATGTTATGAAAGTTTATTTATTTAAGAATGCTTATGCTCATTAGCAGAGAATTAGTGCCTCACCTAACACAGAAGTCCAAGAATTAATATTTAAGTAGTTGTTTGCAGATTTAGAGCAAAATGGTACCAGGAATCATTATTTACTCAGGATATTTTTTTCTTGCTTCTTGATCTTGTACAATAAAAAAGTTACCTAAGAAAATTATATGGATTAGGACCTGATTCAAATAATAGAAATATAAATGTTTTGAAGGAAAGAAATGTGTAGAGAATACAGAAGACAGTGAACTGCTTTGTGCAAATAGCAATCAAGACTGAGTTTTGAGTATAGCCCCTGAATACTACCACTCAGCCCTCTTCCTTTCCAGATATTGGAGAGTCTTTCTTCAAGAAAACTGAAGTCACAAGACTCATTTTTAAGCACAGGCAAGTCTAAGAGTTCAAGATGATTCCACATTACAAGGTAACACTTAAACTCTTTTTTTAAAGGTAAGATTTAATGGATGTTTAATAAAATTAGACTTTCTTCTTATTCTAATCATGAAAACAAATAAAATGGTAGAAATAGAAATTATATATATATATATATATATATATATATATATATATATATACACACACAATGGTTAATCTCCTTTCTTTTGAGAAAAGTAGTTCATGACTCCTGATCTGTAAATATGAATGGTGACTATAAGTAGGGAGATATATGAAAGAGAAAATTTCAGTTTAGGCTAAATGACAACAGCTTATACTTCTAACAATTTACATAAACTGTCCAGAAAGCTTCCTTTGCTTTCTCAAAGGATGTCTGAAAAAGTTAATGTTAAAGCCAGAGTTGGACTCATGGTTTACAGCATTTCAGTTTCAATCCAGTTGTCTTCCCCTTATACACTGTTCTGTAGTTGATAGGATGTTACAATTAATATAACTAATAAACTTTAAGTGTTTGTTATGTATAGGCACTTTACACGGATAATCTAATTTAATTTAATCACTACTTCAACCCAATTTGATTAGGATTGCATAGCCAGTAAGCTGAAGAGCTCCTATACTATCCTATGGACTCATTCCATGAACTGCTTTGCATTGGTATGTCCCATTTTTAGATCATCAGGGTCAGAATGAGGACAGCAAGTGTGGCAGGCCAGACAGTGTCTGTCCTGACTCAAATAGTGTCTACTTCTCATTTTATAATGTTTCCCTACCTTATAAACATAGTAGGTTTCCAAGTAGGTTGAATTACCTAACCATAGCATTCTGTGGAATATTTCAGCCACATAAACATGGTATAATACATAAAATGAAAGCAATTCCATGTGAGTTTGTCCAGGATTTGTCCCTGAAAGCATGCTGAGTGGGTTTGAGAGCTGAAAAAATAATTGCACTTATTTTACAATGGTTGAACTACACATCTGAAATTCTCTATAATCCTAGGGTCAAGCATAATGTTCATAATTATATAAAATACCTTTAATAATCTAAAAATCATTGAAGGCCCTATGTACTGTGGCAGTCTCAATCAAAGTAAGTTCACTGGTGATATGCTTTTAACAGAACATTCGGCAGACCCTGGAGACACCAAGTACATCAATCTGAGAGACTCCTAGAACAGGTAAACTGTCATTAGGTTTGGAGGGAAGGTCAACATAGCAGTCATTTTCAAAGCACAGTCAAGTAGAAATGAATTGAATATAATCCCTGGGCTGCATATATTCCAGATCAGCTGCTCCTACTTTAATAGCCTTTTGGATAAAGGAATTTTTAACCTTTATTCCCTCTGGTCAGCTCATTAAAATGGTATCTTGCACATTAACTTTATGAGGGGCAAGAAATCAGAATACACATAAAATGTGAAGGGAGAGAAATTAATCTATGTCATCTATTAAACAACTACCTGAAATCTAGTTTTAAGTATATTGTGTAGTTTAATCTAAATAGCAATACAGTTTTTTTTTTTTAAGAAAAGAGATTGCATGAACATGAGAAAGAAAATTTTCAAGAAAATCTTGTTTCCATATCATACATATCCTTACTCGAAAGCTTCTCTAGTTTATTTTTTCCAACCTTTCCTTATTCTCACATCTTCTGTGTCTAGTAGGAAGAGTTATCTATTCAATGATTATATCCCTGTTTTTTTTCTTTTGCTTAGACGTCAATAATGTGTTATATATCCAAATCAGTCCATAGCCTTATGGTCTGTAAGCCATTTGCTTAATATTATCATTTCTCAATAATAAGAAAGACCATCTATATCATTGTCTGCATTTCATTTTCTTCAGTGGCACGGGAAATTTAGAAAAATAAATTGTTCTTATTCTCAAACAACTTCAATCAAGTAGGGGAAATATAGCATGGACATACATACTTATGGAACGTTATTGTTGATCTCTGTTATTTTTAAAGCCTAATATTATTTTAAAATCTTTTTTAAAAAGCTTTACTGTACATGAGAGTTAAAGGGAAAAATGATATTAGAAGTCAGAGAAAAATAAGCTGCTTTGAAATAAAATAGGAGGTCAATAACAGATGTCAGGAGAGTATATTCCTTCCTTCTTTCATTTAACAAATATCTAATAAGCATATCACACTCTACTCAAAGTTCCAGGGAAAAACTTAATGGTTAACAGGATGTCACAGTTTCTGTCCTCATGATACTTAAAAATTGATGAGATTGAGAGATGTGAAAAAACTTGCATGTAAATTAAAGGAGAGAGAACCAGGACAAATACAGAAAGGAAAAGGCAAATACATTACTTGGGAAAAAAAAAAATTAAAAAAAAATCTACTTACTACCTTAGACAAATATGATTAATCTGAAAGAAGATTGAAGACAGCCAATTAGGAAAGACTCTGAAGAAAATTAAGAACAAGCTTAAATCATACATTTTTTTTTCCATAGGCGATGAGGAGGTGTTGAAAGTTTTTCAACAGAGCATTGGCATAAAAAAGAAGTTTTGAGGAAAATGAGTAGCCTATAAGGTGAACACAGGAAAGAGAGGTTGGAAGTGGCAGTTAGGACAGTCTGGGGGTACTTGTGATTTATCCCTCCAGAAAGTGGTACCTCTGAACACAGACAGGAAAAGATTAAACCTTGAGTAAGAGGAAGGAAAACGATATTTATTGTTTGTGTTGTATATGTGTATTTAATGTGTGAACCTACTTAATTCTCATAAAAGCATTTTATTTCATTTGATGTGAATAAATAAACTGGGCAAGTTAATTTTTTCCTTAAAGAGGCAGACTTGAGATTTAAACCCAAGTGTATACGAATAAAACATTTATTAGTAGGAATGGCAAATAAGCATATGAAAAGATGTTTTATTAGGGAAATAAAGATTAAATCCACTGTGAGTTACCAAAACATACTCAGGAAAATAGCAGAAAAGAAAGAAAGGAAGGAAGGGAAGAGAGAGGGAGGAAGAAAGGCAAAGGAAAAAAGAAAGGAAAAGAAAGGGAAACAAACTGTAAATGCTAATTATCGGGACATTTTGAAGCATCTGGAGTCAGTGCAAAAAGAACATCCTCTTTGGAAAACGGTTTGACACTTTCTTAAAATGTTAAGCATAGTTTTATCATGTGGTTCAGCAATTCAATACTCCTAAGTATTTGCCCAAGAGAGACAAAAAAAAGACGTATGCCTACATGAAAGCCTGCACATTAATTATTCATAATTGTCAAAATCTAAAAACAAAATATCCATCAACTTATGAATCAACAAAATGTGTATTTACTTAATAGAATACAATTCAGCAGTGTAAAGGAATGAAATACTCATGCATTAAAAAAAATGTAAAAAGTGTATATGGGGGACATCTTAAAAGCATTATGCAAAGTTTAGGAAACCAATCATACGAGACATATAATTATTTACATGACCTTCGGCAAAAGGCAAAAATCTAAGGACTGAAAACAGATCATTGTTTGCCAAAGGATGTGGGTGGGAAAGGAGTTTGTTTATAAACTTGTGAGATTATTTGGAGAGATGATAAGAATACTCTCTCTCTTGGTTCTGGAAGGAGTTTATATGACTTTGTATAGTTGTGAAAGTTCTTAAGATTGTACACATAAAGAAAAAAAGGAACTTTATTGTACCTAAATTATTGTTCCATAGAAAACCGAAAACGGTCCATGAGTGCCTAGCAGAGTGGTGGGTTATGAAGATGAGCTTTAGGGAATGGCCTCCAGCTATTAATATCTACAGGTCTTTGGGAGTAAAGTGGTTTAGGTATGCCTCTTGAATATTTTTTACAACTTAAAAAAATTACTTAGCTCCTATGAAATTTAATCTCTTCAACTTTGAAGTAAGAATTCAAGCATTCCATTGTTCATCCAATGTTTACTGAGCCCCTGCTATTATGAGATACTTATTTTCCTATTAGAAACAAATTAGTGAGGAAATGAATCAGTGTCCAATTGTTAAACCCCTTGGAACCTTTGTTATACTGAGTTCAAATAGAAAATAAAATAACAGTAAGAATGCCTAATCCATAAGATTGTTATTGAGGTTAATAATTATTATATATTTAATTTAAGATAGATATATATGCATACTATATATTTAGTATTATTATTTAGTATCATTATTTTGTAAGTGGCTTTATTATTTGCTCAATGACAGATGTTCTATCATGGCAAAGTGGAATGTCTGGCTGCCATCATTCAGTCAGACTGTTGGGAGTGGAGACAGTCTCACTTAAAAAGTGAGTGTCCTTTTTTTCCTGTGTCAGCTTTCTTAATGCCTTTGTTCTGAGTAGAAACTCTGGCTTAGTGCCTCTAAGCCTTCCTAGAATGTGAAATGAGATAGTCCTTTGGAAGTGGAGGTGAGGATAGAATATCTAGGGGTGCTACACTGCTGCAGCTTACACAGGTTTTGAATTTGCTTTCCTGCTTTCAGCCGCACTTACCTTCCCACTTTCATACCAGGCCTCGAAACCTTTCCAAGTTCCACAATGAGAACTGGTGTTTTCCGGAATCACCCTCTGCCAGCTTTGGTTGACCTGCTATATTCAAAATCATTTGCTGCTTTAGTCTTCTTTTCTCTTGTTGTGGGTTGTGTGCTCTTTCCTCCCTCTGCTGTCACTGAAGTGAGCACTGAGGAGGTGTATTAGTTTGCTGGGGCTGACATAACACAGTGCTGCAGATAGGTTACTTAAGCCAGGAATCCCCAACCTTCTTGGCACCAAGGGCTGGTTTTGTGGAAGACAGTTTTTCCACCTGGCTTAAGCAACAGAAATATATTTTCTCACAACACTGGAGGCTGCAAGTCTGAGATGAAGGTGTAAGCAGGTGCTTTCTTCTGGATCCTCCTCTTGGCTTGTGGTTGGCCATCTTCTCCCTATGTCTTCACATGGTCTTCTCTATGTTTCTGTGTCTCTTTAAATCTTCTCTTATAAAGACACTGGTCATGTTGGATTAGGGCCCATCAGTATGACCTCATTTTAACTTAATTACCTCTTTATGAGGCAAAGGGATTTAGGACTTCAGCATACCAATTTTGAGGGGAAATAATTCAATCTCCAACAAACTATTCAAAATCAATTATTTCTATTAGGAAAATTCTATGAGCCATTTTACATAGTATCTGTATGTAAATAAGGAAATAAACACGCCATGTCATACTTTTTAGAGAAATCCAAAGATATTTTTTTATTAAATAGAATTTCTCATATAACCTAAAATAGCTTTCTTATAAACTAAGAGCTATTTGTGGAAACTTTTAATCCTAGATTCTAAACCTGAGCGATCTGTATTTGACATCAATGTCATTACTTCTCTGAAATCTTAAATATAATACTAAATTATGTAAACTATAAACCTTCAAATAAATATTTTAGTGAATAAATGAATAATTTAATATTAATGAATTAATTAATAATTCATTAAATAAATGAACCTAGAATGTCAGCCACTTTGGGCTACAAATCTTACCTGTGAATTAACTCACAAATAACTACACATGTGCCTCCTCTTTGGGTCAGAACTTCTTTCAAATAACAGAAAAGTAATTTTTGAAGAGACAAAGATTATAGAATTACACAAATCATTAGAAGATATCAGTTCAGTTGCTCATTCGTGTCCAACTCTTTGCTACCCCATGGACTGCAGCATGCCAGGCCTCCCTGTCGATCACCAACTCCCAAAGTTTACTCAAACTCATGTCCATTGAGTTAGTGATACCATCTAACCTTCAATCCTCTGTCATACCCTTCTCCTCCTGTCTTCAGTCTTTCCCAGAATCAGGGTCTTTTCTAATGAATCAGTTCTTTGCATCAGGTGGCCAAAGTATTGGAGTTTCAGCTTCAGCATCAGTCAGTCCTTCCAATGAATATTTAGGACTGATATCCTTTAGGATGGACTGGTTGGATCCCCTTACTGTCCAACAGACTCTCAAGAGTCTTTTCCAACACCCAGTTCAGAAGCATCAAATCCTCAGCCAAATATTAGGAAGTCAGAAGAAAAAAAGATGGAGGATTTTCTACCTGACATCAAGACTTTCTATGAAACTAGAATAACTAAATATTTGAATGAAAAATCCTACTGGTAATTAATGCCTATGGGTCTTATATTGAACTATGGAATCTGTAAACCTTAATTAAGTATAAATTGGTACAGCCACTATTGAAAATGATATGGAAACAGTCCTCAATAATTTAAAAATAGAATGACCATATGAACTTGAAATTCCACTATTTACTAATTTTCTGTTTGTTTGATATATCCATAGGGGTGAGTGGGGTATTAAAGTTTCCCACTATTACTGTGTTACCATTAATTTCCCCTTTCATACTTGTTAGCACTTGTGTTACGTATTGAGGTGTTCATGTGTTGGGTGTATATATATTTATAAAGTTATATCTTTTTCTTTGATTGATCCTTTGATCATTATGTGGTGTCCTTCTTTGTCTCTTTTCCCAGCATTTATTTCAAAGTCTATTTTATCTGATACAAGTATTGCTACTCCTGCTTTTTTTTTTTGTCTCCATCTGCATAAAATAACTTTTCCCAGCCCTTCACTTTCAGCCTGTATGTATCCCTTGGTTTGAAGTGGGTCTCTTGTAGACAACATATATAGGGGTCTTGTTTTTGTATCCATTCAGCCAGTCTTTGTCTTTTGGTTGGGGCACTCAATACATTTACATTTAAAATAATTCTTTATAAGTTTGATCACATTGCCATTTAATTTATTGTTTTGGGTTCAAGTTTATAAACCTTTGCTGTGTTTCCTGTCTAAAGAAGATCCTTTAGCATTTGCTGAAGAGCTGGTTTGATGGTACTGAATTCTCTCAACTTTTGCTTGTCTGTAAAGCTTTTGATTTCCCCTTCATATCTGAATGAGATCCTTGCTGGGTATAGGAATCTGGGTTGTAGGCTTTTCTCTTTCATCACTTTAAGTATGTCCTGCCATTCCCTTCTGGCCTGAATTGTTTCCATTGAAAGATCAGCTGTTATCCTGATGGGGATCCCCTTGTGTGTTATTTGTTGTTTTTTCTCTTGCTGCTTTTAATATTTGTTCTTTGTATTTGATCTTCATTAGTTTGAGTAATATGTGTCTTGGGGAGTTTTGCCTTGGGTTTATCCTGTTTGGGGCTCTCTGGGTTTCTTGGACTTGGGTGGCTATTTCCTTTCCTGTTTTAGGGATGTTTTCAACAATTATTTCCTCAAGTATTTCCTCATGCCCTTTCTTTTTGTTTTCTTCTTCTGAGACTCCTATGATTCAAATGTTGGGGCACTTGACGTTGTCCCAGAGGTCTCTGGGGTTTTCCTCTTTCCTTTCAATTCTTTTTTCCTCTCTGCTTCATTTATTTCCACCATCCTATCTCCCACCTCACTTATCCTATCTTCTGCCTCAGTTATGCTACTGTTGTTTCCCTCCAGAGTACTTTTCATCTCAGTTATTGTGTTATTCGGTATTGATTGACTCTTCTTTATTTCTTCTAGGTCCTTGTTAAACATTTCTTGCATCTTCTCAATCCTTGTCTATAGTCTCCTTATCTGTAACTCCATTTCATTTTCAAGATTTTGGATCATCTTTACTATCATTGTTTGAATTCTTTTTCAGGTAGACTCCCTGTCTTCTCCTCTTCTGTTTGGTTTGGTGGGCATTTATCATGTTCCTTCACCTGTTGAATATTTATCTGCCTTTTCATTTTTTTCAGATTGCTGTGTTTGGGGTGGCCTTTCTCTAGGCTGGAAGTTCATGGTTCCTCTTTATTGTGGAGCCTGCTCCATGTGGGTGGGGTTGGACTAGTGGCTTGTCAGTGTTTCCTGGTTAGGGGAGCTTGGGTCTGTGTTCAGGTGGGCAGAATGGATCTCTTATCTCTGAAGTGCAATGAAGTGTCAAGTAGTGAGTTTTGGGGTGTTTATGGATTTGGCATGGCTTGGGCAGTCTGTCTTTTAATGCTCAGGGCTGTGTTCCTGCTTTTTTTGAGAATTAGTATGGTAAGTCTTGCTCTGGAACCTATTAGGTCTAGGGTTTAGCTTGGTTTCAGTGTACATATGGAGGCTTTTGGGTGAGCTCTTATTTATTGTGTTGTATGTGTAGACCTAATATAATATTGTGAGTCATTATACTTCAATTAAAAAATCTATATACAGACCTTAAATAACACAACAATTAATTCAAGATGGATCATAGATCTAAATGTAAAACATGAAATTATTATACTTTAAAAAGATAACACAAGAGTGTTGCAGTCCTTTAATGGACCAGAACCTGGTGGTCTGGAGTCAATGATGACAAAGTGAAAGAGAGAAAGAAGTTGATACTCTCTCGTTCATGCAGAGAACCAATAAAACCCTAGAACAGGGCTTGTACTGTTCACGAAGGCACAGGGTGCCCTCTCGAGGGGGTGTTGAAAGCCCAGGCTGGAGAATGAGCTCAGCGGGTTTCTGTGCTCCAGAGAATTAGCTGGAGGGAGAGAGAGAGAGAGGGAGAGAGAGGGAAAGAAAGACACGGGGACCCAAGCTCTGATAGAGCAAAGGTGCTTTAATGATCTTTCTGTGAGTATATATAGGCTGTTGTACAAGGAATTTCTTTCGACAATGATAAAGATCAGAAAACCAAACGTACAGCAACAGTTACCAAGGGAACAAGGGATTAACAATGGTCATAAGGTCAGGAGACAATCCATATCTCAAGAAAGAGGATCGAAACTAAGCAGTTTTGTCATAAGGAGAATGTTTACTGAAGGAGATTCACGCATGTCTCATCCTATGACCTCAGTCATGGGAGCAGCATGCCGTTCCACTCGTTTCTGTTGCCAGAAACTGATAAGAACAGAGGATTTATGAGAAACAGCATATAGGAATCCTCCTGTTAAACATTCCCTGATATTTCCCCCTTATTTAATTATATTGTAAAAAGGGTCCTTACCATTTGAGCTTGTTTAGTTTTAACAATTTTTGCATAAAGGCAATGGTAGATAACAAATATAATTGTCAAGACAATCATCAAAGTTACAGTTCCAGACCTGATGCTGTGAGTAATGTTCTGAAACCATCTGTGTGGGTCTAGCCCAGATAGTTGATCAGCTAGTTGTTCAGCTAAAGTTTTCAGATTAGTGGAAGAGGGCAGATTTTTAGAAAAGGTTTTAAATATTTCTTTTTGTAATAATTGTACATTCAGAGAGGCATTATCATGTATGTTTTGTAAATAAAATTGATTTGTTCCCAGTTGTAGTCACTATGATTGAGTTGAACAGGAGTAACACAAAATTGAGTAGAATTACAATCACATTTTAACATCACCTGTTTTTGTATATCTATTAATGGGTCTCCAACTCATTTGATGGCTGTTTTTAGTTCCTGTATTTCATCTTGAATATCCTTATCTATCTGAGCCTGAGTGGCCCACATAGTATGAGCATCTGTAGTACAATTTTGGATAAAATTATGTGTTTGAATTGAGGTTTGTAAAGCAATGCCAGTGATGGCAGCAGTGGTGCAAATAGCTATTAATCCCCAAATGCCAAGAATCAGCCAACCAATGAATCATTTAGATTGCTGGAGCAGTTTAATAAGTAACTGGGAAGCAAGTCCAGCCATGGGACCTTCTTCCCATGGCCACTGGAGATTTATTGGTAACCACAGACTACAGCGAGATCGAAGAATCAAAAGGGATACCTTTCTTAAGGAAACAGAAGAGTTAAGACAAGTATATAATTTTCAATTTATATAAGTTATAGCACATAAAGTCTTATTGAATTGTAAACTTCCTATAGCTAGAACAAAAGGAAGGGGAAGACAAGCTTGTATGAAATATGATTGATTATAATGAAAGAAATAGTTTCTATGACTATGATTGGTCCCTGAGAAATGTCCAGTCCAAGTCCCAAGTTCTTCAGTGCTCACAGCAAGTTTCCAGATGTCCCATTGTTCAGGCCCAGTCTGTTTATCGAGGACAATTCGAGAACAAGAGGAGGGGGCATTTCACTGTTAAGCCACCCAAGAAGTCCTTTGTAATGGTATTGCTCCATTGTAGCATTAGTAACCTTCCATGTTACTTGAGTAGCATATTCACACATAGTGTTGTTAATATCATCTGAGATAACCACATACCATGGGGTCCCCAATCAACAATGGTGTAATTGGCCATAAACATTAATTTCCCTGATTTAACTTGACATTTATCTCAATGAACAGGAGTATATTTAAAGTCTTTATAAGTAAACCCCTTACATTCTAACTTTTGTCCTTTTCCTAGAGTTTTGGTAGTATTGACATGGTTTTCATAAAAGGACAGGGCAGTAATCAGTCCAAGAAATGTGTGGAAGTTCCTTTTTGGAGGCAGGACCAAAGCCCATGTTTGTCAACTAACATTAATACATAATTTTGTTGGGCCCATGCATAAAGGAAGGATTTCATAGCCTAGAGAAATATTAGTCTTCCTTCTTCCTCAGGATGAGAGGGCCCCTCCAAGCTCCAAAGACGGAGCAAATGTGTTGAGTCATTAGTGGATATAATTGGTCCTATATCTGTCCATCCTACAACCTACAGTAAAAGGAGGCGGGGGGGGGGGGGGGGGGTTAGTTATATAAGCCCAATATGTGTGATCAATCAAGTCAGCCTGAGCAGGGGAAGCAAAAGCAAGCAAAGCAAGCATAGCAACAAAAATATTTTCAGGATTTTGAGGCATTCCCTGTTGAGAAATCAGAATTTCAGCTTGATTAGTGAGGGTTTTTATCTGTCTCCCAAGTAGGGAGATCATAAGGTTGATAACGTCGAGTGTGGCGTTTTTGGAAATTTTTAAAGCCATCATGGCTTGTCTTGGAATTTCTTCCTCTTGGGGTCTTTGTTGTTTCATCTCTAGTTTGAACGCTGGGGTTCAAATTAGATTTGAACCCTTAGGTCAAATCTTCCGAAGAGGAAGCCATGTGAGTTCGTTGGATCCATCTGGAGAAATACAAGCATACCCCTTTCCCTGTAAGATTAGTTTCCTAGATTTCCATTGATTAGTTAAACCGTCTTGATACCAAATGGGCAAAGGAAGGGAGGTGTCCTTCAATGTCTCAAAATGTTTTTCTGCTTTTGTCAAAATATCTCCTTGCAGTAAGTTTAAAAAATTTAAAACAAATAAAGCTATATTAACAATAGTTATAGGCTTAAAGAATATATTGCATTGGAATCTAGTAAAGTCTGCTCTGGATAAGGAAGATAAAAGTGTTCATGTGAATTTTCCCTTATTTAATTTTTTTTATTTGTAGTTTCAGTATGTGATATGTTTTTTAAATTATGTCTTGTGTTTGCGGATTATAAAGAATGTCTGTAATCTGCTTAATAGAGATGTTAATTATCTCATTATAGAGATATTAAATATCTATCTGTTTAACAGAGAATATTTAGGTGACTTTGAGTTTGGTGGCAACTTTTTAGATACCACATCAAAAACACAATCTGTAAAAGAAATAATTAATATCAGATTTCATTAAAACTGATTATTTTGCTCTGTGTAAAATATTCTTCAGAAATTGGAAAAAACAGACAAGGACAATATGTAAAGGACTTGTATATAAAATATACAAAGAACTCTTAAAAATTCAACAATAATAATAATTTCTGAAAGCTGTTAGTACATGAGCAAATTGTCCCAAAAGACCCCTCAACCTAGAAGACATACAGATAAAAGATAAAAATATGAAAATATGTTCAATATCATATGTCATCAAGGAAATGCAAATTAAAACACCAATGAGAAATCACTATATACTGAATAGAATGGTTAAAATCTAAAACACTAACAACATCATATATTGGACAGAATTATGGGAACAACAGGAACTCTCATTCATTGCTGGTGGGAATGAAAAATCATACAGCCACTTTGGAAAATATCAATAGTTTGGCAGTTTCTTAATCTAAATGTAGTGTTAACATAAAAATGCAAAAATCATGCTACTAGATAATTTTCCCAAATGGTTTAATAACAAGTACACTCAAAAACCTGAAACTACTGTTTATATAAGGTCTATTCATAATAACCAAGACATGGAGGCAACCAAGATGTTCTTCAGTAGGTAAATTGATAAACTGTGGTACATTTATACCATTCAATATGATTTTTAAAAAATTTTTTAAATTTATTTATTTTAATTGGAGGCTAATTACTTTACAACATTGTAGTGGTTTTTGCCATACATTAACATGAATCAGCCATGGGTGTACATGTTTTCCCCATCCTGAACCCCCCTCCCAATCCCATCCCTCTGGGTCATCCCAGTGCACCTGCCCTGAGCACCCTGTCTCATGCATTGAACCTGGACTGGTGATCTATTTCACATATGATAATATACATGTTTCAATGTTATTCTCTCAAATTATCCCACCCTCGCCTTCTCCCACAGAGTCCAAAAGACTGTTATATACATCTGTGTCTTTTTTTGCTGTTTCTCATATAGGGTTGTCATTACCAACTTTCTAAATTCCATATATATGTGTTAGTATACTGTATTGGTGTTTTTCTTTCTGGCTTACTTCACTCTGTATAATAGGCTCCAGTTTCATCCACCTCATTAGAACTGATTCAAATGTATTCTTTTTAATGGCTGAGTAATACTCCATTGTGTATATGTACCATGGCTTTCTTATCCATTCATCTGCTGATGGACCACTAGGTTGCTTCCATGTCCTGGCTATTATAAACAGTGCTGGGATGAACATTGGGGTACACGTGTCTCTTTCCCTTCTGGTTTCCTCAGTGTGTATGCCCAGCAGTGGGATTGCTGGATCATAAGGCAGTTCTACTTACAGTAGTTTAAGGAAACTCTACATTATTCTCCATAGTGGCTGTACTAGTTTGCATTCCCACCAACAGTGTAAGAGGGTTCCCTTTTCACCACACCCTCTCCAGCATTTATTGCTTGTAGACTTTTGGATTGCAGCCATTCTGACCGGCATGAGATGGTAACTCATTGTGGTTTTAATTTGCATTTTCTCTGACAATGAGTAATGTTGAGCGTCTTTTCATGTCTTTGTTAGCCATCTGTATGCCTTCTTTAGAGAAATGTCTGTTTAGTTCTTTGGCCCATTTTTTGATTGGGTCGTTTATTTTTCTGGAATTGAGCTGCAGAAGTTTCTTGTATATTTTTTGACATTAATTCTTTGTCAGGGGCTTCATTTGCTATTATTTTCTCCCATTCTGAATGCTGTCTTTTCACCTTGCTTATAGTTTCTTTTGTTGTGCAGAAGCTTTTAATTTTAATTAGGTCCCATTTGTTTATTTTTGCTTTTATTTCCATTACTCTAGGAAATGGGTCATAGAGGATCCTGCTGTGATTTATGTCGGAGAGTGTTCTGCCTATGTTTTCCTCTAGGAGTTTTATAATTTCTGGTCTTATGTTTAGATCTTTAATTCATTTTGAGTTTATTTTTTGTATGGTGTAAGAAAGTGTTCTAGTTTCATTCTTTTACAAATGGTTGGCTAGTTTTCCCAGCACCACTTGTTAAAGAGATGGTCTTTTCTCCATTGTGTATTCTTGCCTCCTTTATCAAAGATAAGGTGTCCATAAGTGCATGGATTTATCTCTGGGCTTTCTATTTTGTTCCATTGATCTATCTTTCTGTCTTTGTTGCCAGTACCATACTGTCTTGATGACTGTAGCTTTGTAGTAGAGCCTGAAGTCAGGCAGGTTGATTTCTCCAGTTCCATTCTTCTTTCTCAAGATTGCTTTGGCTATATGAAGTCTTTTGTAGTTTCACACAAATTGTGAAATTATTTGTTCTCTGAAAAATACCGTTGGTAGCTTGATAGGGATTGCATTGAATCTATATATTGCTTTGGGTAGTATACTCATTTTCACTATACTGATTCTTCCAATCCATGAACATGGTATATTTCTCCATCTATTTGTGTCCTCTTTGATGTCTTTCATCAGTGTTTTATAGTTTTCTATATATAGGTCTTTTGTTTCTTTAAGTAGATTTATTCCTAAGTATTTTATTCTTTTGGTTGCAAAATGAATGTGATTGTTTCCTTAATTTATTTTTCTGTTTTCTCATTGTTATTGTATATGAATGCAAGGGATTTCTGTGTGTTAATTTTATATCCTGAAACTTTACTATATTCATTGATTAGATCTAGGAATTTTCTGGTGGAGTCTTTAGGGTTTTCTATGTAGAGGATCATGTCATCTGCAAACACTGAGAGTTTTACTTCTTCTTTTCCAATCTGGATTCCTTTTATTTCTTTTTCTGTTCTGATTGCTGTGGATAAAGCTTCCAAAACTATGTTGAATAGTAGTGGTGAGAGTGGGCACCCTTGTCTTGACTCTAATATTAGGGGAAATGATTTCAAGTTTTCACCACTGAGGATAATGTTTGCTGTGGGTTTGTTATATATGGCTTTTATTATGTTGAAGTATGTTCCTTTTATTCCTGCTTTATGGAGGATTTTTACCATAAATGGATGTTGAATTTTTGTCAAAGGCTTTCTCTGCATCTATTGAGATAATCATATGGCTTTTATTTATCAATTTGTTAATGTGGTGTATTACATTGATTGATTTGCGGATATTGAAGAATCCTTGCATCCCTGGGATAAAGCCTACTTGGTCATGATGTATGATCTTTTTAATGTGTTGTTGGATTCCGATTGCTAGAAATTTGTTAAAGATTTTTGCATCTATGTTCATCAGTGATATTGGCCCATAGTTTTCTTTTTTTGTGGCATCTTTGTCAGGTTTTGGTATTAGGGTGATGGTGGCCTCATAGAATGAGTTTGGAAGTTTACCTTCCTCTTCAATTTTCTGGAAGAATTTCAGTAGGATAGGTGTTAGCTCTTCTCTAAATTCTTGGTAGAATTCAGCTGTGAAGCCATCTGGTCCTGGGCTTTTGTTTGCTGTAAGATTTCTGATTCCAGTTTCAATTTCCGTGCTTGTAATGGGTCTGTTAAGATTTTCTATTTCTTCCTGGTTCAGTTTGGATAGTTGTATTTTCAAAGAATTTATCCATTTCTTCCACGTTGTCCATTTTATTGGCATATAGTTGCTGATAGTGGTCTCTTATGATCCTTTGTATTTCTGTGTTCTCTGTTGTAATGTCTCCAATTTCATTTCTAATTTTGTTGATTTGATTCTTCTCCCTTTATTCCTTAATGATTCTGGCTAATGGTTTGCTATTTTATTTATCTTCTCAAAGAACCAGTTTTTAGCTTTGTTGATTTTTGCTATGATTTCTTTTGTTTCTTTTGAATTTATTTCTGCCCTAATTTTTATGATTTCTTTCCTTCTACTAATCCTGGGGTTCTTCCTTTTTCCTTTTCTAGTTCCTTTAGGTGTAGTGTTAGGTTATTTGACTTTTCTCTTGTTTCTTGAAATAAGCTTCTATTGCTATGAACCTTCCCCTTAGCACTGTTTTTACTGAGTCCCATACATTTTGGGTTGTTGTGTTTTAATTTTCATTTGTTTCTATGCATATTTTGATTTATTTTTTGATTGCTTCTGTGATTTGTTGGTTATTCAGAATCGTGTTGATCAGCCTCCATATGTTGGTATTTTTAATAGTTGTTGTTTTTGTTTTTGTTTTTTTTTTTTTCCTTTAGTTGACATCCAGTATTGCTGCAATGTGATCAGAGAAGATGCTTGGAATGATTTCAAGTTTTTTTAATTTACCAAGGTTAGATTTATGGCCCAGGATGTGATCTATCCTGGAGAAGGTTCCATGTGCACTTGAGAAAAAGTTGAAATTCATTGTTTTGGAGTGAAATGTCCTATAGATATCAATTAGGTCTAACTAGTCCATTGTATAATTTAAAGTTTGTGTTTCCTTGCTAACTTTCTGTTTTGTTTATCTATCCATAGGTTTGAGTGGGATATTAAAGTCTCCCACTATTATTGTGTTACTGTTAATTTCCCCTTTCATACTTGTTAGCATTTCCCTTACATATTGAGGTGCTCCTATGTTGGGTGCATATATATTTATAATTGTTATATCTTCTTGGATTGATCCTTTGATCATTATGTAGTGTCCTTCTTTGTCTCTTTTCCTGACATTTATTTCAAAGTCTGTTTTATATGATATGAGTATTGATACTCCTCCTTTCTTTTGGTCTCCATTTGGGTGAAATATCTTTTTCCAGCGTTCACTTTCAGGTTGTATGTGTCCCTTGTTTTGAAGTAGGTCTCTTGTAGACAGCATATATAGGGGTCTTGTTTTCATATCCATTCAGCCAGTCTTTGTCTTTTGATTGGGGCATTCAACACATTTACATTTAAGGTAATTATTGATAAGTATGATCCCATTGCCATTTACTTTGTTGTTTTGGGTTCACCTTTATACACATTTTCTGTGTTTCCTGTCTAGAGAAAATCCTTTAGCATTTGTTGAAGAGCTGGTTTGGTGGTGCTGAATTCTCTCAGTTTTTGCTTGTCTGTAAAGCTTTTGATTTCTCCTTCATATTTGAATGAGATCCTTGCTGGGTACAGTAATCTGGATTGTAAGTTTTTCACTTTCATCACTTTAAGTATATCCTGACATTCTCTTCGGGCCTGAAGAGTTTCTATTGAAAGATCAGCTGTTATCCTGATGGGGATCCCCTTGTGTGTTATTTGTTGTTTTTTCCCTTGCTGCTTTTAATATTTGCTCTTTGTATTTGATCTTCATTAGTTTGATTAATATGTGTCTTGGGGTGTTTCACCTTGGGTTTATCCAGTTTGGGCCTCTCTGGGTTTCTTGGACTTGGGTGGCTATTTTCTTCCTCATTTTAGGGAAGTTTTCAACTATTATCTCCTCAAGTATTTTCTCCTGCCTTTTCTTTTTGTCTTCTTCTTCTGGGACTCCTATGATTCGAATGTTGTGGCATTTGACATTGTCCCAGAGGTCTCTGAGGTTGTCCTCTTTTCTTTTAATTCTTTTTGCCTCTCTGCTTCATTTATTTCCACCATCCTATCTTCCACCTCACTTATCCTATCTTTGCCACAGTTATTCTACTGTTGTTTCCCTCCAGAGTGTTTTTGATCTTAGTTATTGCATTATTCATTATTGATTGACTTTTTTTATTTCTTTTAGGTTCTTGTTAAACATTTCTTGCATCTTCTCAATCCTTGTCTATAGTCTCTTTATCTGTAACTCCATTTTGTTTTCAAGATTTTGGATCATCTTTACTATCATTATTTGAATTCCTTTTCAGGTATACTCCCTATCTCGCCCTCTTTTGTTTGGTTTGGTGAGCATTTATCATGTTCCTTTACCTGCTGAGTATTTCTCTGTCTTTTCATCTTGTTTAGATTGTTGTGTTTGTGGTGACCTTTCTGTATTCTGGAAGTCTGTGGTTCCTCTTTATTGTGGAGGTTCCTCCCTGTAGGTGGGGTTGGACAAGTGGCTTATCAAGGTTTCCTAGTTAGGCAAGCTTGCATCAGTATTCTGTTGGGTGGAGCTGGATTTCTTCTCTCTGGAGTGCAATGAAGTGTCCATTAGTGAATTTTTAGGAGTCTATGGATTTGGTGAGACTTTGGGCAGCCTGTTTATTAAAGCTCAGGGCTATGTTCCTGCATTGCTGGAGATTTCCTGTGGTATGTCTTGCTCTGGAATTTGTTGGCTCTTGGGTGGAGCTTGGTTTCAGTATAGGTATGGAGGCTTTTGGATGAGCTCTTATCAATTAATGTTTGTTGTAGTCAGGAGTTTTCTGGTGTTCTCAGGTCTTGGATTTAAGCCTCCTGCCTCATGTTTTCAGTCTTATTCTTACAGTTGCCTCAAGACTTCTCCATCCATACAACACTTATGATAAAACATCTAAGTTAATGGAGAAATTATTCTACATAGTGAGGGACACCCAGAAAGGTTCACC
Source organism: Bubalus bubalis (assembly GCF_019923935.1). Taxonomy (NCBI): domain Eukaryota; kingdom Metazoa; phylum Chordata; class Mammalia; order Artiodactyla; family Bovidae; genus Bubalus; species Bubalus bubalis. Next base: position 64,149,975 of record NC_059161.1, on the reverse strand, counting down.
AAGTTACATGGAGAAGAGAAGAAGGAGGAGGGAAATAGAGGAGACCAGGAGGAGAAGAGGGGGAATCAAAAGGGGGGAGAGCAATCTAGCCAGTAATCAAATACCTATGTGTTCTCCACAGCCTGGAACACCCAGAGAGGTTCATGAAGTTACATAGAGAACAGAGGGAGGAAGGAGATAGAGGTGACCAGGAGGAGAAGAAGGGGAGTCACAAGGAGAGAGACAGATCTAGCCAGTAATCGGTTCCCTAAGTGTCTCCACAGCCTGGAATACACAAAGAGATTTACAGAGTTGGGTAGAGAAGGGGGACGGAGGAGATAGAGGTGACCTAGGGGAGAAAAAGGAGAGTCAAAAGGGTGAGAGGGCAATCAAGCCAGTAATCACTCCTAAGTAAAAATGAGTACTGAAGATTGGGTTCTTAAAGATACAAAATTGATAACAAATACCAAAAAGCAAAGATTAAAAATATAGAGTAGAGGTTCGACTCTAAAAAATACAATATTAAAAAACAAAACAAAATCACAACAACTATAAAAAATATATATGAAATTTGCTTTAAAAATAGGGTCTTTTGTCCCCAAGGTAATAGACAGTTATAAAAATGAAAATTAAAGGAATAATAAAGGACTTGAAAGTTAAAAACAAAATGATAATAGTAAAAATATTGTAGAAAGTGATGGCACTCCACTCCAGTACTCTTGGCTGGAAAATCCCACGGATGGAGGAGCCTGGTGGGCTGCAGTCCATGGAGTCGCCAAGAGTCAGACAAGACTGAGCGACTTCACTTTCACTTTTCATTTTTCATCCATTGAAGGAAATGGCAACCCACTCCAGTGTTCTTGCCTGGAGAATCCCAGGGACGGGGGAGCCAGTGGGCTGCCGTCTATGGGGTTGCACAGAGTCGGACATGATTGAAGCGACTCAGCAGCAGCAGTAAAAATATATCTAGGAATTTCTCTGGAGCTGTTGTGGGCAGTGTGGGGTCAGTTCAGTTTCAGATAGTTCCTTGTTCCAGCTTATACTTCTCAAGGTGTACAGGCCCCTTCCAATGTAGTTGGTGCTAACTACAGGGTTTTAATCTGTTGCACCTGTCACTCCCAAAGCAGGTCCCTCTGTTTATTTTGGCTTCTTCTGTTTGCAAGTATCTTCAGTGTCTAATTTCTGCCTGACACAAGGGGGCAAAAGTGGTCACTTATTTAGGCTCACTTGTTCAGTTTTGCTGTGGGGAGGGAGGGCCACCACAAACAAATATCACTGGTATGTGGGGGGAGTTCTCACAATTGCTGGGTCACACTGGGTTTGCCCCTGCTCACGGTGTATGTACTTTCCTAGCCTACACTGCTCAGGGTCCAGGTTACTTTACAGGGGAACTGTCTAAAGCAAGCTCTGGGTTGCGTGCACTTCCCAGGTCTAAGCCACTCAGGTTCAGGTTCTTGGGTACTCCACAAAGGTACAGACTTGGTAGGGCCTGCATTTTGTCCCCTTCCCAGGTCTGAGCAGCTCAGGTGACCCAGTGCTTGGTGAGCGCACTCTCCCCAGGTTGGGTGGTGTGTCTTATCACCTTGCCGGTCCCAGCCACTCTGTTTCCTGGGTGCTCAGTGGAGGCGCCATCTCAAGTGGGCCATGTGTCTCTCCTGGGGAACTGATCTCTGACTGCAACCCTCCCAGCAGATGTCAACCATCCAGGATCCCAGGAAGACTTAGTTAACAACTGGGAGCCTGCTAACAGTTTGGTAGGGAATGCCATCTCTGGGGCTGAGATTACCACTTTCCAGCTCTGGCTGTTGCCCGCCTGCCTCTCTGCCTCTGGCGGGTGGTAGGCCAGTTCACAGCTGGCTAGCTCTCCTCTGGTATTTGCTCAGTCCTTTGTTCTGTGAGCAGCCCAGCAGTGCCTTAGGTCAGAGCTTTTCACGGGAAAGTTCCTTCTCTCTCTCTCTCTCTCTCTCTCTCTCTTTTCTCTCTCTCTGTCTATCCCACAGTTTGGGTTGCTATCTCACGTTAGCTCCCTCAGATTATCCTCAGGGCATTCAGGCCTGGTCCTTACCCTAAGCAATGCAGCCCATGCCTCCCTGTTCAGCCCCTGCTTGCTGCTGGTGGAAGCAAGCATCTAGGCTACTTCTCCACTGGGATTTGCAGTTAGGCATGTAATATGTGGGTTTTATTTATTTATTTATTTTTCCTCCTGGTTATGTTGCCCTCTGAGATTCCAAAACTCCCCACAGACCCACCAGTGAGAGGATTTCGTGGTGTTTGGAAACTTCTCCTCTTTCAGGACTCCCTCCCTGGGATGGGTCTACATCCCTATCTCTTTTGTCTCTCTTTTTATCTTTTATATTTTGTCCTAACTCCTTTCAAAGACAATGGGCTGCCTTTCTGGGTGCCTGGTGTCCTCTGCCAGCGTTCAGAAGTTGTTTTGTGGAATTTGCTCAGCATTCAAATGATCTTTTAATGAATTTGTGGGGGAGAAAGCGGTCTCCCCATCCTATTCCTCCACCATCTTAGGACCACCCCTTTCACAATTCAATATGATTAAAAGAAATAAAGAGGTGTACTATCAAGCCATGAAAATACATAAAGAATCTTAAATGCATAGAAATGCTAAGAAAAAGGAGCCAGTGTGAAAGACCTACATGTTGTATGATTCCACTTTATGCCATTCTTTACAGGGAAAAGCCATAACAATGTAGAAGATCAGGATCTTCCAGGAGTTCAAGAGGAGGTAGGTAGGGATGAGTACATGGAGCATGGGGAGTTTTAGGGCACTGAATCTCTTCTGTGTAACACTGTGATGGTGGATACATGACATCGTGTGTCTGGCACAACCATAGAATGTATAACACAAACAGTGAACACTTACATAAATGATAGATTTTAACTAATAATGATGGATGAGTATTGGTACATCACTTGTACTAAATTACCCACAATTATGTAATATTTTAATGATAGAAGCAATTGTGTGTGAAGGTGGATATATATGGAAACATTCTGTGCAGCTTTTCTATAAACCTCAGTTCAGTCATTCAGTCATGTCTGACTCTTTGCGACCCCATGGACTACAGCATGTCAGGCCTCCCTGTTCATCGCCAAATCCTGAAGCTTACTCAAACTCATCTCCATTGAGTCTGTAATGCCAACCAACCACCGCATCCTCTGTCATCCCCTTCTCCTCCTGCCTTCAATCTTTCGCAGAATCAGGGTCTTTTCTAATGAGTCAGTTCTTTGCATCAGGTGGCCAAAGTATTGGAGTTTCAGCATTAGTCCTGTCAATGAATATTCAGGACTGATTTCCTTTAGGATGGACTGGTTGGATCTCCTTGCAGTCCAAGGGACTCTCAAGAGTCTTCTCTGACACCACAGTTCAAAAGCATCAATTCTTCAGTACACAGCTTTCTTTATAGCCCAACTCTCATATTCATACATGACTACTGGAAAAACCATAGCTTTGACTAGACAGACCTTCGTTGACAAAGCAATGTCTCTGCTTTTTAATATGCTGTCTAGATCGGTTGTAACCTTTCTTCCAAGGAGCAAGTGTCTTTTAATTTTATGGCTGCAGTCACTATCTGCAGTGATTTTGGAGCCCCCAAAAATAAAGTTTGTCTCTATTTCCACTGTTTCTCCATCTATTTGCCATGAATCCTAAGCTTCTCTAAAGCTAAACTCTATCAAAATGTATTGTTTAATCTTAACATCTGGGGGTCTTTTCCTGTTATAAAGTGTTATATCTACATGAAAATATATAGTAAATTGCTTTCTGAAAATAAGTTATTTAAAAAAAAACTTTTAAAGAAGTTATTTAAATAAAATAAATGTTAATTTAAAAGATTGGGGATATGTTACTTTGCAACTGTTTTGTGTTTGTATGTTCTTATAAATATTTTAAAATATTTTTCTTCCTGTATTTCTGCCATTCAGGCTCTACCAACAGTAAGAAATATGTTGTAAAGCCTTGGAACTTTCTTCATTTGTGCATTTGTCTGTGTGCATTTGTAGTGTGCAAGTACTCTTCTCATGAACCTGATACCTATTAAACAGTGGTTATTTCAAGCAGAATTTAATGCTTTATTTCCAAAGTAGTTGAATTAATCTTTCATTTAACAAAAGTTGGAATAAAATACTGTGGACTAATATTAATTATGGCAATCACTCACAAACATTTTGGTTTTAAATATATGTAGTGTTAATTGTATAAGAGAAACCATAGTTGATCAAAGGAAGTTCACATTTAAAAACAAAATACGGTGTTACCAGCATTAACCAAACCAGAATTTGACTTGTAGACTCTGTATCTAGGTGAAACTCTTCTAGCATAGAAATTACAAGTATTCACTAATCTTCAAGTAAGCTTTGCTATAGAACAACTATGGTGGTAAAAACCTATTATTGCCCAAAATTATAACCCATTCAAAGAGCAGCCCATTATTGTTTCCTTAATGTGAATTTAATGATGTTAGAAATAAATAAAAATTGATCTACATTCTTCCTTCTGGTTTATAATATTGTTGTACATGATATCATATTTCCTAGATTTTCTCTTTTCTTAAAGTCTTGGACAAAGTTAGGAAAAATAAAAAGTTCCCCTACAATAAGTATAAATACTGGGTAGAATGCCAAGCTTCCATTTAACTCATATTTAAGTTGTATCCTTGGAAACAACAAGGGATTGTAAACCATCTGCATTTTAATTTCATTTTTAAGGCAGCTTTCTTTGGATAACAAAACTTCAGAGAGAACTTTGTATGAATTCCTTCAGTGGCTCTGACCTGTACCATATCCTCTTTATGATCTTTTAGGTATGCTCAAGAAATTGATTGAGTTCCACAGAAAAGAGGCAATTTTACAAATTATTCATAAAAATGCTAAGTTTGCTTTGTATTATTCTGGTTGGCGAATTGTGAGACAAGGCAAATAAAGTATCTGCATTGATTTCTGAAATATGTGATCTTAGGTGAGGTTTAACTCAATTTCAGTGCTCTTTTCTTATCTCAAGTATACCTTAAATCAGGTATTGGCGTCACTGACAGAAGTAACAATATTTTCCTGCTAAATTCATTGTCTGGAAGGGCTCATATTCCTTGCAGCAAAACTAAGCTCAATGGCGATGTTCTTGATAATATTTTATAACTTTTGCTTTGTGATTCATTAGTTAAACATTTGAAACCAGCTGTTTAGGAAAAAAAAACTTCCTTTTCATCAAAGATTTCAGGGCTCACATTTTTTTTTGCTGTTGTTGAACAAGTTGACAGTTTTGAGACTGCTTATGAGATGAGTCAGCAAATCAGGGAATTAGGCATCTGGAGCCAAAGAGTAGAAAGTTCCTACCTGGTATCTCTTAAAATAGTCATTTTAAAGCTGAATTTGAAAAAACAGTCTATCCTGGACAAAATTCAAGATGAGAGGGTATGTTACAATGCATTTAATTTATAACCAATGGTTGTTAAACAGTGTGCTCTTCAAACTTTATAGACTGTCTTCTGGATAAACATCCTTAATGTGTGAGGTTATGGTTCATATGAAATGGAATGTATCTTTTCCTCCCTTTCACTTCTAACATAACTGTGGTGAAGTTAATATGTATTATTAGATATAAACATTTTGTTGCACCTGTAGGGTTGTCACTAATACTTCTCATGTATAAACTTCGAACTCTCAGAAATGAAGAAAAAGTACATTCTAAAGAGACCAATTCTGGTTGTATAGAAAACATATTGAAAAACATAATTAAGGAGACTGACAGGTAAAACAGCAGGTAGCCAGTAAAGTTCAAGTAATATAACATGTACCATAATCAATACTGGAGAAGGCAATGGCACCCCACTCCAGTACTCTTGCCTGGAAAATCCCATGGACGGAGGAGCCTGGTAGGCTGCAGTCCATAGGGTCGCTAGGAGTCGGACACGACTGAGCGACTTCACTTTCACTTTTCACTTTCATGCATTGGAGAAGGAAATGGCAAGCCACTCCAGTGTTCTTGCCAGGAGAATCCCAGGAACGGGGAAGCCTAGTGGGCTGCCGTCTATGGGGTCGCACAGAGTCAGACACGACTGAAGTGACTTAGCAGCAGCAGCAGCAGCATAATCAATACTCTTCAAGATGGAACTATGTCTTTTGATGTTAATTCTAGTTAAGATTTTAGGATAAATTTCTCTATTGTTTAATCAAGAGGAAAAATGAATTAAGCAGCTATGTTACTCATTTGGACAGGTCATAAGTTTAGTTTACTGTATTTAAAAAACAAAACTATTTTCTCTTGACTCATACTATCATTTGATTACAGCAATGTTGAAAATATATTTTTTTCTCAGAAAAACATAAATACAGATATAGGAAATAAAATTATTTTATTAAATTATCTTAAACTGGCATTCCATTCCTTTATTTTTTCCCCAATGTTATAACAGCTGTAGTTATTGTTAATATACTAATCATGGATAGTTCATGACAACATGGAATTTCATGGGGCTATAACTCTCAATATTTACATAAAATTCTTATATCCAAAAAAATGGACCTTTTTTTAAATTTAATTTAATTTTTTGTTTTTGTTTTATTTTATTTTATTTTTAAACTTTAGATAGTTTTGGAAGTTTTGGCCACAGTAATCAGAGCAGAAAAAGAAATAAAAGGAATCCAAATTGGAAAAGAAGAAGTAAAACTCTCACTATTTGCAGATGACATGATCCTCTACATAGAAAACCATAAAGACTCCACCAGAAAATTACTAGAACTAATCAATGATTATAGTAAAGTTGTAGGATATAAAATCAACACACAGAAATCCCTTGCATTCCTATACACTAATAATGAGAAAACAGAAAGAGAAATTAAGGAAACAATTCCATTCACCATTGCAACGGAAAGAATAAAATACTTAGGAATATATCTACCTAAAGAAACTAAAGACCTATACATAGAAAACTATAAAACACTGGTGAAAGAAATCAAAGAGGACACTAATAGATGGAGAAATATACCATGTTCATGGATTGGAAGAATCAGAATAGTGAAAATGAGTATACTACCCAAAGCAATTTATAGATTCAATGCAATCCCTATCAAGCTACCAACGGTGTTCTTCACAGAGCTAGAACAAATAATTTCACAATTTGTATGGAAATACAAAAAACCTTGAATAGCCAAAGCTATCTTGAGAAAGAAGAATGGAACTGGAGGAATCAACCTACCTGACTTCAGGCTCTACTACAAAGCCACAGTTATCAAGACAGTATGGTACTGGCACAAAAACAGAAATATTGATCAATGGAACAAAATAGAAAGCCCAGAGATAAATCCACGCACATATGGACACCTTATCTTTGACAAAGGAGGCAAGAATATACAATGGATTAAAGACAATCTCTTTAACAAGTGGTGCTGGGAAAACAGGTCAACCACTTGTAAAAGAATGAAACTAGAACACTTTCTAACACTATACACAAAAATAAACTCAAAATGGATTAAAGATCTCAATGTAAGACCAGAAACTATAAAACTCCTAGAGGAGAATATAGGCAAAACACTCTCTGACATACATCACAGCAGGATCCTCTATGACCCACCTCCCAGAATATTGGAAATAAAAGCAAAAATAAACAAATGGGACCTAATTAAACTTAAAAGCTTCTGCACAACAAAGGAACCTATTAGCAAGGTGAAGACAGCCTTCATAATGGGAGAAAATAATAGCAAATGAAGCAACTGACAAACAACTAATCTCAAAAATATACAAGCAACTCCTACAGCTCAACTCCAGAAAATGGACCTTATGTTAAAAATAAAAGCAGAAAGATTAATGCAATTTTACTGAAAACTAACTTTCACTGAATACATTATATATGCATACTGTTTATTTCTTAAAATTCCATGAGATATTTCCCTCATGTTACAGATAAGAAAGCTATTTAAAGAGTTTAGGTAATTAGCTTAAAAATTTGCAAAACCAAGATTCACGTCTGCTCTGCCTCACCCAAGGGTGTGCTTGTAAGTATTTTGTGACACTGCCTTCCAGAAAGTCCATTTACACAAAAATAATAAAATCAAAGGATTTAGTGATATCATTACAAAGTGTTCTCAATGACCATTAGATATTTGCAACTTGAGTTTTTTGTCATTATTAAAACAACCTTCATTTACAAGGAAGCAACTCCCTCTCATTTAGTAATTTGATACCTGTAATAATAAGTTTCAGATACTATTTAAAGAAAACAAAAATTTCCCCCCGAGTAAAACAAACCTCAGTATCAGTTGCGCTCCAGATGTTCAGTGTTCTCGTCCTTGCCCCATGAGTGTGCCCAGCTTTTGCAGCTGTGGAGTTGAAATATGAGTTGGCATCTAACCATGCCCAATACAGAATGCTGCATTAATAGGAACTACATTGTATTCAGAACCTTCTCTATTGGTAATTTAGGAGAGTTGCTTTTACACAAGACATATGGTTAGCTTATAATTTTTCCTATTGTGTATAAACTCAAACTACCACACAATTGCACTCATCTCACACGCTAGTAAAGTAATGCTTAAAATTCTCCAACCCAGGCTTCAGCAATATGGGAACCATGAACTTCCTGATGTTCAAGCTGGTTTTAGAAAAGGCAGAAGAACCAGAGATCAAATTGCCAACATCCTCTGGATCATGGAAAAAGCAAGAGAGTTCCAGAAAAACATCTATATCTGCTTTATTGACTCTGCCAAAGCCTTTGACTGTGTGGATCACAATAAACTGTGGAAAATTCTGAAAGAGATGGGAAGACCAGACCACCTGAGCTGCCTCTTGAGAAATTTGTATGCAGGTCAGGAAGCAACAGTTAGAACTGGACATGGAACAGCAGACTGGTTCCAAATAAGAAAGGGAGTATGTCAAGGCTGTATATTGTCACCCTGTTTATTTAACATATATGCAGAGTACATCATGAGAAACGCTGGACTGGGAGAAACACAAGCTGGAATCAAGATTGCCAGGAGAAATATCAATCACCTCAGATATGCAGATGACACCACCCTTATGGCAGAAAGTGAAGAGGAACTAAAAAGCCTCTTGATGAAAGTGAAAGTGGAGCGTGAAAAAGTTGGCTTAAAGCTTAACATTCAGAAAACGAAGATCATGGCATCTGGTCCCATGACTTCATGGGAAATAGATGGGGAAACAGTGGAAACAGTGTCAGACTTTATTTTGGGGGGCTCCAAAATCATTGCAGATGGTGACTGCAGCCATGAAATTAAAAGACGCTTACTCCTTGGAAGGAAAGTTATGACCAACCTAGATAGCATATTCAAAAGCAGAGACATTACTTTGCCAACAAAGGTCCGTCTAGTCAAGGCTATGGTTTTTTCAGTGGTCATGTATGGATGTGAGAGTTGGACTGTGAAGAAAGCTGAGTGTCGAAGACTTGATGCTTTTGAACTGTGGTGTTGGAGAAGATTCTTGAGAGTCCCTTAGACTGCAAAGAGATCCAACCAGTCTATTCTGAAGGAGATCAGCCCTGGGATTTCTTTGGAAGGAATGATGCTAAAGCTGAAACTCCAGTACTTTGGCCACCTCATGTGAAGGGTTGACTCATTGGAAAAGACTCTAATGCTGGGAGGGATTGAGGGCAAGAGGAGAAGGGGACAACAGAGGATGAGACGGCTGGATGGCATCACTGACTCGATGGGTGTGAGTCTCAGTGAACTCCGGGAGTTGGTGATAGACAGGGAGGCCTGGTATGCTGCGATTCATGGGGTTGCAAAGAGTCAGACACGACTTAGCGACTGATCTGATCTGATAAGATCAAGTAAGTTACTTCTCTTAACTTTTGTAACAGTACAGTAATTAGGCACACTCGACCTGCAGGAAAAGTCTAAAAAGACTTTCAACCCATTCCTTCCTCCATGGCTTAAGAAAATCTATTTTTCTCTTCTTGGGATACAGTCAGAGTAGATCAGAGAGGCTGTGCATAAAGAAAATAAATCTTGGTTCCCTAAGGGAAATATCACTATATGGGATGAGATTTCCTGAATTAGTAGTTCAGGCTCAAGGCAAGAGCCTAGGCATTCATTGGGTTGCCTGTTACCAGTGCAGAGTTCAATTCAAAGTCTTTCTGCTGAATCCAGCAGGCTCTATGCTCTTAAGAAGTACAGAGCATGTTCTTCTGAAGTAATGAGTATAAACATGCAGGCCTTGGTTGGACATTATCAGTAAGAGTGTTGCTACATCTGTGCATAAGTATTCATTGTTGTATGTAGTTTTGTCTTTAATACAAATGTGTTGTGGCAGCAACACATGTAAAACTGTCCAGATTTCTGAATTTGGAACAATTTGATGTAACAAAATGAAGTAAGGTCCAGATAATTTCAAGACAAAAAAAATTAGATTGCCTATTCTTGAGGCAGTTGGAAACCTGGAAATTAGAGAGATTTGTATTGATTTATATTTTGCAATCAAATAAATAAAGATGTCAAGCATTTTTTTAAAAGCTGAAACCAGTATCTAATTTCCTATTGTTAAACTAGCCATGTTTACTGTATTTCCAGGTAGAATCAATGGGGTTTTATGTTAATATTTTATGTTAATATTTCATATAAATATTTTAAAAAATAAATAAAAATAAGAATAATAAGTGTAAGCTCTGCACTTACAAGATATTTTCTACATCTTTCTTACACTTTCTATTGAGTCCATTGTCAAAAGAAATCTGTCCTTAGAGTAATTGAAAACTGCTCCATATTGTCAATGGAAGATATACAGGAATACACTTTGATTACAGTAACTTATATATATCTTTTGCTAATTCTGAATAAAGCTATAAGGTAATCACAGAACTGACCATTTCCATCATAGTAAACCAAGGTAGAGGAATGCTAATTAGAATAATGTCCTTTTATGACCAAACATTATATGATTATATGTCCTTTAATTCGCTTTAACATTTTTTGCAGTAAGATTTCCATATTAAGGAATTCTAATAGTACTTCTTACCAAAATGCCATATTTACTCCTCAAGAGATAAAAGTTCTGCTTCCCACTATTTATAATTTGATCAAGGAAGCAAGTGGTCAATAGAAGCATTGTCAAATTTTAAGCCATTAATAATACTGGTATTTCACAAATACCAGGAATTTATACTACACCCTAACAGCGCATATGTAGGTTTAATAGAACCCTTTGGTGAGTCTTCCGGTCTCAGGAGGATATAGATAGATAATATTTGGTGCTAAGTTCTGAGCTCTGCACTTACAAGATATTTTCTACATCTTTCTTACACTTTCTATTGAGTCCATTGTCAAAAGAAATCTGTCCTTAGAGTAATTGAAAACTGCTCCATATTGTTGATGGAAGATATACAGGAATACACTTTGATTACAGTAACAGACATTTTTCTCTTTTACCATCATATTGAACTGTCAGACATTTTTCTCTTTTACTATCACATTGAACTGTGAATATAAATGATTTGTCAACTGTTGACAAGCAGATAATTGGTGTAGTTTGTTCAACTGAAATTATGTCTATTCTTTAGATCTTCTGCATGGTCAAAGATACTACTACCATAAGTCACATTTCAATGGAAATTTGACAGCCTTACAAGGTCTTCTGAATTCTAATCAGAATTTGTTTTCCTTCATTGCTATATATTGTTTACTAAAAGCAAAAATCACACATCTAGCAGTATTGCCAGGATAACAATTTATTCGATCAATGGTTTAGGAATCATTTGATAAGTACACTGTGCATTTAATTATTTTGACTTCACTTAGATAATAGTCTTAAAGAATAATTTAAATACAACAGACTGCATTACCTAAATTTTCATGTGTTGGAAAGCTTTCAGTGTTTCAAATGAACACATGTTTGGGCTGTTCAAGACATCAGTACAAAGGATCCTAGTGAAACCAGTCTCCAAAGCTACTATAAAGTTGCTAATATAATGCTATATAATACAAATGTAGTAATAATAAACTCATTTTTAAATCCTACAAACTATTGCGAATTTCTAAATTTCTACAGGTTAGTCCAAAAGAATGACAATCCTAGTTTTCAGGAGAAATATGAACACCAGAGAGGGGATTCCATGGTGGCTCAGATGGTAAAGAATCTGCCTGCAATACTGGGGACCCAGGTTCAGACCCTGGATTGGGAAGATCCCCTGGAGAAGGAAATACCGAATCCAGTATTCTAGCCTGGAGAATTCCATAGAGAGAGGAGCCTGGCGGGCTACAGTAGTCCATGGGGTCACAAGAGTCAGACACAACTTAGCAATTAATAATTTGAATGCATTTAGGAATTCCTATTTGGTTAAGTTGGTGAAAATCAGCATAGAGAATTTAAGTGGTTTGTTAAAAATAAGATTCTTATTTTAATAGATTCTATAACAGACTATTGAATTGAAACAAATAACTTGATTAAAAAGTTTAGTTAAATTATCCTTTAATTGGTTGCAAAATTTTATTAAACCCAAGCTATTATTGTTGTTTGCAAGCAGTGCCCCAAATCTGTGTTGGCTGCTGTATATCCTGTATTTTTTTAAACAAAGTTAGTTCTATTCTTTGTATTCTGCTTATATAAAGAAAATTTTTATTTAGAGTTTCCTTTTGTCTAATTACAGATTTTTGAGGCATATTACATAAAATATTATTGTTAGGGCCAAGAAAGTCTTAGTTTTTTTACAGGCATTTTATTTTCAAAATTCCAAGTTTTCATAAGAAAATTACCAGCATATTGCAAGAGCATTAATTAAGCTATCAGGATTTATCTGACTGAGATTTTAAAAGATGTTGTTCTAAATGTTGGTGTGGACTCATTGTTTATAAGCTGTTATTATTTTATAAAATATAACATTTCCTTATTCAAAATTATAGATTTTTTCATGTCTCTGTAATCTGCTTTTATTTTTTCTCTTTAAATTACAGTATCTAAAACTATATTGGGACTGTTAATCATATGTCAGAAAAAAAAGAACATTAAACAAAAACTGAACTTATATATGAATATGTATGAATAGAATGACAATACGTAGACTCTAAAAATGTCAGTGCAAGTAATCTTAAAAATCAATGGGAAAATGATAATTGCTCTGTGACCCTTTTATTTGTTTTAGTTGTTAAAACACTAAAAACTCTCTAACAGATGGGGAAAAGCTCTTTAACTGCTGGTCAAATATATAGAATTTTTTTTAAAGCCCAGTACAGCTAATGGGTATTTAGAATATTATAATACTAAACATTAGAAATATTGAGTATTAGAGTATTACTTTTCTTTCTTTTTTTTTTTTTTTATCTTATCAGGTCTGAAAAATACTCTCCTTTTCTCACCATAAGATTTATGAAACATAGTATCTTTCTATGCTTTGATGAATTATGATTCCTTCCTAAGTTTGGATAAGCTTTCAACAATTTACCCTTTGCAGTTTTAAATGTCATGAAATATCTCTCAGTTCCTTTAATGAGAAGTTTTTGACAGTGTTACTTCCTCTGGAACATTTTCATCTTTTTGTCACAATCATTTTTCTCATTTATTTTGATAATGTTTCCCAGACTAAGTTTCTCTGTATGCATATGTAGTCTCTGTAGAATGACAACTGTGTCAACATTCCCATGGTCAGCTACTTCTTCTATAAGAAAAAATATTTCTTCTATTGCTTCATATACCTTCAATTTAAATTTGACATCCAGCATTATCACTTGTATTTGCTGCAGTTTCATCTTTTTTGGATAACTCTCTCTTTTGATTATCCATTTTTCTAAAATTACACATGAGTTAAGCACTGGGTATATAACCAGCAATAACTGATTATGAATACAACTTTGCTGTCTGTGCAAGACTTCAGAAAAACAAATGAACCAAACAACATACTGCCAAAAATAGAATTTGGACTATTATAGAAGGTAGGAAACAAGAGATTAGAGAAAAGGCAGGGAAGGATATGGTTACAATTTATGCTATGAGTTTTGGGCATGAATAGTGCCCAAGAAAAACAATAGTGGTTGTTGTTCAGCCACTCAGTCGTGTCTGACTGCAAAGCCATGAACTGCAGCATGTCAGGCTTCCCTGTCCTTCACTATCTTCTGGAGTTCTCAAAATCATGTCCCTTGAATCGATGATGCCATCCAACCATCTCATCCTCTGTTGCACTCTTCTCCTCCTGCCCTCAACCCTTCCCAACATTAGGGACTTTTCCAATGAATTGGCTCTTTGCATCAGGTGGCCAAGGTATTGAAGCTTAAGCTTTACCCTCAGTCCTTCCAATGAGTATTCAGGGTTGATTTCCCTTAGGATTGACTGGTTTGATCTCCTTGTTGTCCACGGAAATCAAAGCATCTTCTCCAGCACCACAGTTCAAAAGCATCAATTCTTCAGTGCTCAGGTGGGAATTCCTTGGTGGCTTAGATGGTAAAGCTTCTATCTACAATGTCGGAGACCTGGGTTTGATCCCAGGGTTGGGAAGATCCCCTAGAGAAGGAAATGGCAATTCACTCCAGATCTATTGCCTGGAAAATCCCATGGACAGAGGAACCTGGTAAGCCCCAGTCCATGGGGTCGCAAAGAGTCAGACATGACTAAACAACTTCACTTTCCTTTTCACTTTAGCCTTTTTTTATGGTCCAAATATCTCATCCATAAAAACATAGCTTTGACTATACAGACAGACCTTTATGAGTCAGCTTTTTTATTTTATTATTTCACATTCATCAGGAGGCTCTTTAGTTCTTTGCCTTTTGCTATAAGGGTGGTGTTATCTGCATATTTGAGGTTGTTGATATTTCTCCCAACAATATTGATTCCAGCTTGACTTCACCTAGCCTAGCATTTCACATGATGCACTCTGTATAAAAGCTGAATAGTGTGTGAAAGTCACTCATTCGTGTCCAACTCTTTGAGATCCCATGATCTATACAGTCCAGAATACTGGAGTGGATAGCCATACCATTCTCTAGGGGATCTTCCCAACCCAAGGATTGAACCCAGGTCTCCCACATTGCAGGCAGATTCTTACCAACTGAGCCACCACAGAAGCCCATAAGTTAAATAAGCAGGTTACAATATATAGCCTTGAGGTAGCCCTTCCCCAATTTTGAACCAGTCCTTTCCATGTCCAGTTCCAACTGTTGTTTCTTGACCTTATATAGGTTTCTCAGGAGACAGGTATGGCAGTCTGTTATTCTTATCTCTTTAAGAATTTTCCACAGTTTGTTGTGATCCATACAGTTAAAGGCTTTGGCATAGTCAATAAAGCAGAAGTAGATACTTCTTTTGGAACTCTCTTGCTTTCTCAATGATCCAACAGATGTTGGCAATTTGGTCTCTGATTCCTCTGCTTTTATAAATCCAGCTTGAACACCCAGAGGTTGACAGTTCACATACTGTTGAAGCCTGGCTTAGAAAATTTTGAGCATTACTGTGCTCGCGTGTGAAATGAGTGTAATTGTGCAGTAGTTTGAACATTCTTCAGCAGTGCCTTTCTTTGGGATTGGCATGAAAACTGACCTTTTCCAATCCTGTGGCCACTGCTAAATTTTACAAATTTTATGGTATATTGAGTGTAACCAGAGATCAAATTGCCAACATCCACTTGGTCATGGAGAAAGGAAGAGAGTTTCAGAAAAACATCTATTTCTGCTTTATTAACTATGCCAAAGCCTTTGACTGTGTGGATCACAATAAACTGTTTAAAATTCTGAAAGAGATGGGAATACCAGACCACATGACCTGCCTCTTGAGAAACCTATATGCAGGTCAGGAAGCAACAAGTAGAACTGGACTTAGTCAAGAAACAAAGGGAAAAAAAATCAAATCAATAAAATTAGAAATGAAAATGGAGAGATCACAACAGACAACACAGAAATTCAAAGGATCATAAGAGACTACCATCAGCAATTATATGCCAATAAAATGGACAACTTGGAAGAAATGGACAAATTCTTAGAAAAGTACAACTTTCCAAAACTGAACCAAGAAGAAATAGAAAATCTTAACAGACCCATCACAAGCACAGAAATTGAAACTGTAATCAGAAATCCTCCAGCAAACAAAAGCCCAGGTCCAGATGGCTTCACAGCTGAATTCTACCAAAAATTTAGAGAAGAGCTAACACCTATCCTACTCAAACTCTTCCAGAAAATTGCAGAGGAAGATAAACTTCCAAACTCATTCTATGAGGCCACCATCACCCTAACACCAAAACCTGACAAAGATGCCACAAAAAAAGAAAACTACAGGCCAATATCACTGATGAACATAGATGCAAAAAGCCTAACCAAAATTCTAGCAATCAGAATCCAACAACACATTAAAAAGATCATACACCATGACCAAGTGGGCTTTATCCCAGGGATGCAAGGATTCTTCAATATTTGCAAATCAGTCAATGTACACCGCATTAACAAATTGAAAAATAAAAGCCATATGATTATCTCAATAGATGCAGAGAAAGCCTTTGACAAAATTCAACATCCATTTACGATAAAAAAAAACTCCAGAAAGCAGGAATAGAAGGAACATACCTCAACGTAATAAAAGCTATATATGACAAACCCACAGCAAACATTATCCTCAGTGGTGAAAACTTGAAATCATTTCCCCTATTATTAGAGTCAAGACAAGGTGGCCGACTTTCACCATTACTATTCAACATAGTTTTGGAAGTTTTGGCCACAGCAATCAGAGCAGAAAAAGAAATAAAAGGAATCCAAATCGGAAAAGAAGAAGTAAAACTCTCAGTGTTTGCGGGTGACACGATCCTCTACATAGAAAATCCTAAAGACTCCACCAGAAAATTACTAGAACTAATCAATGAATATAGTAAAGTTTCAGGATACAAAATCAACACACAGAAATCCCTTGCATTCCTATACACTAATAATGAGAAAATAGAGAAATTAAGGAAACAATTCCATTCACCATTGCAACAAAAAGAATAAAATACTTAGGAATATATCTACCTAAAGAAACAAAGACCTATATATAGAAAACTATAAAACACTGGTGAAAGAAATCAAAGAGAACACTAATAGATGGAGAAATATACCATGTTCATGGATTGGAAGAATCAGTATAGTGAAAATGAGTATACTACCCAAAGCAATCTATACGTTCAATGCAATCCCTATCAAGCTACCAACGGTGTTCTTCACAGAGCTAGAACAAATAATTTCACAATTTGTATGGAAATACAAAAAACCTTAAATAGCCAAATCAATCTTGAGAAAGAAGAATGGAACTGGAGGAATCAATCTGCCTGACTTCAGGCTCTACTACAAAGCCACAGTCATCAAGACAGTATGGTACTGTCACAAAGACAGAAATATAGATCAATGTAACAAAATAGAAAGCCCAGAGATAAATCCATGCACCTATGGACACCTTATCTTTGACAAAGGAGGCAAGAATATACAATGGAGAAAAGACCATCTCTTTAACAAGTGGTGCTGGGAAAACTGGTCAACCACTTGTAAAAGAATGAAACTAGAACACTTTCTAACACCATACACAAAAATAAACTCAAAATGGTTTAAAGATCTACATGTAAGACCAGAAACTATAAAACTTCTAGAGGAGAACATAGGCAAACACTGTCTGACATAAATCACAGCAGGATACTCTATGACCCACCTCCCAGAATACTGAACATAAAAGCAAAAATAAACAAATGGTTCCTAATTACAGTTAAAAGCTTCTGCACAACAAAGGAAACTATAAGCAAAGTGAAAAGTCAGCCTTCAGAATGGGAGAAAATAATAGCAAATGAAGCAACTGACAAGCAACTAATCTCAAACATATACAAGCAACACCTGCAGCTCAATTCCAGAAAAATAAATGACCCAATCAAAAAAAAAAAAAAAATGGGCCAAAGAACTAAACAGACATTTCTCCAAAGAAGACATACAGATGGCTAACAAACACATGAAAAGATGCTCAACATCACTCATTATCAAAGAAATGCAAATCAAAACCACAATGAGGTACCATTTCACACTAGTCAGAATGGCTGCTATCCAAAAGTCTACAAGCAATAAATGCTGGAGAGGGTGTGGAGAAAAGGGAACCCTCTTACACTGTTGGTGGGGATGCAAACTAGCACAGCCACTATGGAGAACAGTGTGGAGATTTCTTAAAAAACTGGAAATAAAACTGCCTTATGACCCAGAAATCCCACTGCTGGGCATACACACCGAGGAAACCAGAACTGAAAGAGACACATGTACCCCAATGTTCATTGCAGCACTGTTTATAATAGCCAGGACATGGAAGCAACCTAGAGGTCCATCAGCAGATGAATAGATAAGAAAGCAGTGGTACATATACACAATGGAGTATTATTCAGCCATTAAAAAGAATACATTTGAATCAGTTCTAATGAGGTGGATGAAACTGGAGCCTATTATACAGAGTGAAGTAAGCCAGAAAGAAAAACACCAATACAGTATACTAACGCACATACATGGAACTTAGAAAGTTGGTAACAATAGCCCTGTATGCGAGACATTAAAAGAGACACAGATGTATATAACAGTCTTTTGGACTCTGTGGGAGAGGGAAAGGGTGGGACGATCTGGGGGAATGGCACTGAAACATGCATAATATCATATAAGAAGCGAATCGCCAGCCCAGGTTTTATACAGGATGCTGGGGGCTGGTACACTGGGATGACTCAGAGGGATGGTACTAGAAGGGAGGTGGGAGTGGGGTTCAGGATGGGAAAAACGTGTACACCAGTGGTGAATTCATGTTGATGTGTGGCAGAACCAATACAATATTGTAAAGTAAAAAAAAAAAAAAAAAAAAAATTAAAATTAAAAAAAAAAAAAAAAACTGGAAATGGAACAACATACTGGTTCCAAATAGGAAAAGGAGCACATCAAGGCTGTATATTGTCACCCTACTTATGTAACTTATATGCAGAGAACATCATGAGAAAGGCTGGGCTGGAAGAAGCACAAGCTGGAATCAAGATTGCCGGGAGAAATATCAATAACCTCAGATATGCAGATGACAACACCTTTATGGCAGAAAGTGAAGAGGAACTCAAAAGCCTCTTGATGAACGTGAAAGAGGAGAGTGAAAAAGTTGGCTTAAAGCTCAACATTCAGAACACGAAGATCATGGCATCTGGTCCCATCACTTCATGGGAAATAGATGGGGATACAGTGGAAATAGTGTCAGACGTTATTTTGGGGGGCTCCAAAATCACTGCAGATGGTGACTGTAGCTGTGAAATTAAAAGATGCTTACTCCTTGGAAGGAAAGTTATGACCAACCTAAATAGCATATTCAAAAGCAGAGACATTACTTTGCCAACAAAGATCTGTCTAGTCAAGGCTATGGTTTTCCCTGTGGTCATGTATGGATGTGAGAGTTGGACTGTGAAGAAAGCTGAGTGCCGAAGAATTGATGCTTTTGAATTGTGGTGTTGGAGAAGACTCTTGAGAGTCCCTTGGACTGCAAGCAGATCCAACCAGTCTATTCTAAAGGAGATCAGTCCTGGGTGTTCTTTGGAAGAACCAAAGTTAAAGCTGAAACTCCAATACTTTGGCCACATCATGTGAATATTTGACTCATTGGAAAAGACTCTGATGCTCGAAGGGATTGAGGGCAGGAGGAAAAGGGGATGACAGAGGATGAGATGGCTGGATGGCATCACCAACTGGATGAACATGAGTTTGAGTGAACTCCGGGAGTTGGTGATGGACAGGGAGACCTGGCAGTCTGCAATTCATGGGGTCACAAAGAGTCGGACATGACTGAGCGACTGAACTGAACTGAGGGTAACACTTTAACTGCATCATTGTTTAGTGTCTGAAATAGTTCAGCTGGAATTCCATCACCTTCACTAGCTTTGTTTATAGTAATGCTTCCTAAGTCCCACTTGACTTCACATTCCGGAGTGTCTGGCTCTACTTGAGTGATCACACTGAATGGTTATCTAGATCATTAAGATCCTTTTTATATAGTTCTGTGTACTCTTCCCACCCCTTAATCTGCTTCTTTTATGTCCATATCATTTCTGTCCTTTATTGTGCCCTACTTTGCATGAAATGTTCTCTTGCTGCTGCTGCTGCTAAGTTGCTTCAGTTGTGTCTGACTCTGTGCAACCCCATAGATGGCAGCCTACCAGGCTTCCCCATCCCTGGGATTCTCCAGGCAAGAACACTTGAGTGTGTTGCCATTTCCTTCTCCAATGCATGAAAGTAAAAAGTGAAAGTGAAGTTGCTCAGTTGTGTCCGACTCATAGCGACCCCATGGACTGCAGCCTACCAGGCTCCTCTGTCTGTGGATTTTCCAGGCAAGAATACTGGAGTGTGGTGCCATTGCCTTCTCTGAATGTTCCCTTGGTATCTCTAATTTTCTTGAAGAAATCGCTAGTCTTCCCATTCTGTCATTTTCCTCTATTTCTTTGCATTGATTGCTGAGGAAGGCTTTCTTATCTCTCCTTGCTATTCTTTGGAACTCTGCGTTCCAATGGACATATCTTTCCTTTCACTTCTCCTCTTTTCTCAGCTATTTGTAAGGCCTCCTCAGAGGACCATTTTGCCTTTTTGCATTTCCTTTTCTTGGACATGGCTTTGGTCACCACCTCCTGTGTAATGTTGCGAACCTCTGTCCATAGTTCTTAAGGCACTCTTATCATATCTAATCCCTTGAACCCTTTTGTCACTTCCACTGTATAATCATATATTTGATTTAAGTCATACCTGAATGGCCTAGTGGTTTTCCCAACTTTCTTCCATATAAGTCTGAATTTTGCAATAAAGATTTCATGATCTGAGCCACCATCAGCTCCCGGCCTTGTTTTTGCTGACTGTATAGAACTTCTTCATTTTTGGCTGCAAAGAATGTAATCAATCTGATTTCAGTATTAGCCATCTGGTGATGTCCACATTTGCAGTCCTCTCTTGTATTGTTCGAAGAGGGTGTTTGCTATGACCAGTGCATTCTCTTAGCAAACAAACAAACAAACAAACAAAAAAACTCTGTTAGTGTTTGCTCTGCTTCATTTTATATTCCAAGGCAAAACTTGCCTGTTATTCCAGGTATCTCTTGACTTCCTACTTTTGCATATCAGTCCCCTATGATGAAAATGACATCTTTTTTTGGCATTATTTCTAGAAGGTTTGGTAAGTCTTCATGGAACCATTCAACTTCAACTTCCTCAGCATTAATGGTTGGGGCATAGACTTGGATTGCTGTGATATTGAATGATTTGCCTTGGAAGCAAATGGAGATTGTTCTTTTATTTTTGAGATTTCACCCAAGTACTGCATTTTGGTCTCTTTTGTTGACTATGATGGCTACTCCATTTCTTCTAAGGGATTCTTTCCCACAGTAGTAGAGTTTATCATCATCTGAATTAAATTCACCCTTTCCTGCCCATTTTAGTTCACTCATTCCTAAAGTGTCAATCTTGTCATCTCCTGTTTGATCATTTCCAATTTGCCTATATTAATGAACCTAGTATTCCAGTTTCCTATACAATATTGTTCTTTACAGCATCAGACTTTACTTTCATCATCAGACTCACCTACAAGTGAGTGTTGTTTCTGCTTTGGCTCAGCCTATTCATTCCTTCTCAAGCTGTTTCTTAGCTCTTCTCCTGTTCGGACACCTACTGACCTGGGGGTTTCATTTTTCAGTGTCATACATTTTTGCCTTTTCACTGTTCATGGAGTTCTCAAGGCAAGAATGCTGAAGCGGTTTGCCATTCCTTTCTCCAATAGTATTTGTACAAATGAGTAATGTAAGCTGTGCACAAAGGACAAGTACAAACAAAAGTATGGGCAAAGAAAAAATACAAACTAAAACATACACAGAAATGCACACACTGTGGTATGCATGATAGGAAATGTCAAAAGATGTCGACCTCCTGGAAGCCCAAGATAAATTAATTCTACAACAAATGGGAA
This sequence comes from Bubalus bubalis, assembly GCF_019923935.1. Lineage (NCBI taxonomy): Eukaryota > Metazoa > Chordata > Mammalia > Artiodactyla > Bovidae > Bubalus > Bubalus bubalis. The sequence goes on along the minus strand of NC_059161.1, from coordinate 64,128,099 downwards.
TTAAGTTTGCAGATGGAATTAAGGTTAACACTTGTGATGGTTAACTGTGTATGTCAGCTTTTTTAACTAGGTTACAGTACCCAAACATTTGGTAAAAGATCAGCCTAGATGTCCAATGAAATTGTTTTTCAGTTGAGAATAACATTTAATTCAATAGATTTAGCATAAAGCAGGTTAATTTCCATAATGAGGTTGGATGTCATCCAATCAGTTGAAGACCGTAAGGAAATGGCTACAGTGCCCTGAAAAAAGAGAACTCTGCCCCAGATTGCCTTCAGTCTTGAAGTTTGAAGTCAGCTCTTCCCTGGGTCTCCATCTTGTGGGCTTTGCCACCAACTTTGGACTTGCCAGCCTCCATAATCACATGGGCTGCTGCTGCTAAGTCGCTTCAGTCGTGTCCAACTCTGTGCGACCCCAAAGACGGCAGCCCACCAGGCTCCCCCGTCCCTGGGATTCTCCAGGCAAGAACACTGGACTGGGTTGCCATTTCCTTCTCCAATGCATGAAAGTGAAAAGTGAAAGTGAAGTCGCTCAGTCGTGTCCGACTCCTAGCGACCCCATGGACTGCAGCCTACCAGGCTCCTCTGTCCATGGGATTTTCCAGGCAAGAGTACTGGAGTGGGGTGCCATCGCCTTCTCCAATCACATGGGCTAATTCTTTAAAATAAATCTCTCTCTCTATTGATGTATGTTTAGCCCATCCCATTTGTTTTGTTTCTCTGGTGAACTCTGACTGATAACATTCAGTTCAGTTCAGTTGCTCAGTCGTGTCCAACTCTTTGCAACCCCATGAACTGCAGACGCCAGGTTTCCCTGTCCATGACCAACTCCCGGAGTTCACTCAACTCACGTCCATCCAGTCGGTGATGCCATCCAGCCATCTCATCCTCTGTCATCCCCTTCTCCTCCCGCCCCCAATCCTTCCCAGCATCAGAGTCTTTTCCAATGAGTCAGCTCTTCACAAGAGGTGGCCAAAGTACAGGAGTTTCAGCTTTAGCATCATTCCTTCCAAAGTATACCCAGGACTGATCTCCTTTAGAATGGACTGGTTTTATCTGCTTGCAGTCCAAGGGACTCTCAAGAGTCTTCTCCAACACCACAGTTCAAAAGCATCAATTCTTCGGCCCTCAACTTTCTTCACAGTCCAACTCTCACATCCATACATGACCACTGAAAAAACCATAGCCTTGACTAGACAGACCTTTGTTGGCAAAGTAATGTCTCTGCTTTTGAATATGCTATCTAGGTTGGTCATAACTTTCCTTCCAAGGAGTAAGTGTCTTTTAATTTCACAGCTGCAGTCACCATCTGCAGTGATTTTGGAACCCCCAAAAATAAAGTCTGACACTGCTTCCACTGTTTCCTCATCTATTTCCCATGAAGTGATGGGACCAGATGCCATGATCTTCGTGTTCTGAATGTTGAGCTTTAAGCCAACTGTTTCACTCTCCTCTTTCACTTTCATCAAGAGGCTTTTGAGTTCCTCTTCACTTTCTGCCATAAAGGTGTTGTCATCTGCATATCTGAGGTTATTGATATTTCTCCCGGCAATCTTGATTCCAGCTTGTGATTCTTCCAGCCCAGCCTTTCTCATGATACACTCTGCATATAAGTTAAATAAGCAGGGTGACAATATACAGCCTTGATGTACTCCTTTTCCTATTTGGAACCAGTCTGTTGTTCCACGTCCAGTTCTAACTGTTGCTTCTTGACCTGCATATAGGTTTCTCAAGAGGCAGGTCAGGTGATCTGGTATTCCCATCTCTTTCAGAATTTCCCATAGTTTATTGTGATCCACACAGTCAAAGGCCATAGCATAGTCAATAAAGCAGAAATAGATGTTTTTCTGGAACTCTCTTGCTTTTTCCATGATCCAGCGGATGTTGGCAATTTGATCTCTGGTTCCTGTGCCTTTTCTAAAACCAACTTGAACATCTGGAAGTTCATGGTTCACGTATTGCTGAAGAATTTTGAGCATTACTTTACTAGCATGTGAGATGAGTGCAATTGTGCGGCAGTTTGAGTTTGGAGAATTTTGAGCATTACTTTACCAGCATGTGAGATGAGTGCAATTGTGCAGTAGTTTGAGCATTCTTTGGCATTGCCTTTCTTTGGAATTGGAATGAAAACTGACCTTTCCAGTCCTGTGGCCACTGCTGAGCTTTCCAAATTTGCTGGCATATTGAGTGCAGCACTATCACAGCATCATCTTTCAGGATTTGAAATAGCTCAACTGGAATTCCATCACCTCCACTAGCTTTGTTCATAGTGATGCTTTCTAAGACCCACTTGACGTCACATTCCAGGATGTCTGGCTCTAGGTGAGTGATCACACCATTGTGATTTTCTTGGTCGTGAAGATCTTTTTTGTACAGTTCTTCTGTGTATTCTTGCCGCGTCTTCTTAATATCTTCTTCTTCTTTTAGGTCCATACCATTTCTGTCCTTTACTGAGCCCATCTTTGCATGAAATATTCCCTTGGTGTCTCTAATTTTCTTGAAGATATCTCTAGTCTTTCCCATTCTGTTGTTTTCCTCTATTTCTTTGCATTGATCGCTGAGGAAGTCTTTCTTATCTCTTCTTGCTATTCTTTGGAACTCTGCATTCAGATGCTTACATCTTTCATTTTCTCCTTAGTCAACTAAAATAAGGAGATTATCCCAAATAATCTGGGAGTGCATATGATTGTAGTTAAAACAATCCTTAAAATTGGAAGAAGTGAGAGCCAGGGTTAGATGTGAGCACAGAAGACACCATGTACCCTTGCTGGCTTTGAAAATGAGGTAAGCAGACTGACAGTCAGGGAATGCCAGAGGCCTCTAGAATCTGTAAAAAAAAAAAAAAAAATCAGATTCTTAAGGCATTAAGTTTGTGGCAATTTGTTACAACAGCAATAGGAAACAAGTGCAAACTTAAAGATATGCTGTCATATCAAAAATTTCCTCATGAATTCTGAAAACCTGCTGTACATCTTTGAAAGCAGTTGAACAGCATTACTTACTTTAGTACAAATAAGATATCCCTCTGTGCATTATAATTACCTCAAGGATAAGAGATCATATGAGATAAAATTTGTAGAGCATTTTGTTACTAAAACCAAATCACCTAATCATAAATTATTATTTTTTTAAGTGTTACTTGCTCAGTCATATCTGACTCTTTGTAACCCAATGGGTTCCTCTGTCCATGGGATTCTCCAGGCAAGGATACTGGATTAGGTTGCCATTTCCTTCTCCAGGAAATCTTCCTGACCCAGGGATCAAACCCAGGTCTCCTGCATTGCAGGCAGATTCTTTACCATCTGAGCCATAGGTAGAGTTTATACATTAAATTTTGATATTAATTTAATTTAACTTAACATGTCAGATAATAGTTCCCATCTTGTTTGTAGCAGCTAAATGCATAGCTGCTGAATGGACTGCCAACTGGAAATGCTGCTAAATGTGAAATTTGTGCAAGATGTTTGCATTAACCATGTCATAATGTTTTTTTATTGTCATGGGGGAATTAGAATGAGATGTGTATAGCCTTCAATTTTTCTATCCCTATCTCTTTTCTGCCCATTGTTTATGTGTTGTGGAAGACAGTATGATTTATAGGTGCATCCTATCAGGAAGCACAATCATTTTCTCACCTTTTATGTTAGAATAGTTGCCAGTGGAGAAGGCAATGGCAACCCACTCCAGTACTATTGCCTGGAAAATCCCATGGAAGGAGCCTGATAGGCTGCAGTCCATGGGGTCGCTAAGAGTCAGACACGACTGAGCGACTTCACTTTCACTTTTCACTTTCATGCATTGGAGAAGGAAATGGGAACCCACTCCAGTGTTCTTGCCTGGAGAATCCCAGGGACGGAGGAGCTTGGTGGGCTGCCGTCTATGGGGTCGCACAGAGTTGGACACGACAGAAGCAACTTAGCAGCAGCAGCAGCAGTTGCCAGTGATTATAATAATGGTTATTTATTCATTGGAAAAGACTCTGATGCTGGGAGGGATTGGGGGCAGGAGGAGAAGGGGACGACAGAGGATGAGATGCCTGGATGGCATCACTGACTCGATGGACGTGAGTCTCAGTGAACTCCGGGAGTTGGTGAGGGACAGGGAGGCCTGGCGTGCTGCGATTCATGGGGTCACAAAGAGTCGGACACGACTGAGCGACTGATCTGATCTGATCTGATCCCCATATATGAGTGATACTACATTGCTGATCTGATCTATTTACATTGTAGTCAGGTAGTTAGAAAATCCTTAGTGTTGATTGGCAGGAAGGAAAGGACATAAATATGCCTTTAGCTATTTTTAAGTATCATAGAAATCATCCCAGTTATATTAAATTCAGGGACCATTTAATTTTCAGGGAACTCTTATCCCTCAAAGATGGTATAAGCAAGAGTAAAGGTTAACTGTCAAAATTTAAAGCTATTAAATAGTTTCTATATCTCAAATAATGCAGACCATGCTACATATATGGATTTTAGATTTTTAAGTGGAATTATTTTTTATTATGTGGTCATTGAATTTATTTTGAGACTTTTCTAGTGTGTGCAAGCAAAGTAAAAATGAAAATCCTCGGAATAAAATGGTCTTTAAAAATTGTTAACATCACATAATCTTTATCAAATAACAGTTAATGTTTTTAAAAAGATAATGTATAATAAAACATACATATATATTAACTTTTGCACAGCAAGCACTGGGAATTGTGAGTTAAATCTGATACCTGCCCTCTAAGCCAGCATTGAGGAGAAAATTTCTTCCTTACTTTCTTAGGCTTGAAAATGGGAGCCTGCAAATTAAACTACCAAAAAGCAGATCAAAAGGACAAAGAAAACATTCAATTTTATTAATATTTTGCATTCACAGAAGTTCACAAAAGAAATGAACTTCAAAGAAACAGTAGATCTGGGGGCTTATATATCATTTTAACAAAGGAAAGGGGATTTGGGCTTCAGAGGATGAGAAATCATGGGGAAGGGGAGAGGAAATATATGGGGGAGCTCATGGGAGATCAAGGTTATTTTATCTCTATTTTAGTAAAGTCTGCTTTTGCAAACTCCTTTGTCCTCCTCTTACAGTGTTGAGTGATGAGTGTTCTTCATCCTAATATAGGAAAGGCATCTTCACGGAGGGAAATTTTGTCCTGCTTTGAGATAAAGAAAGCTGGAAGAAGGCAATGGCAACCCACTCCAGTACTCTTGCCTGGAAAATCCCATGGACATAGGAGCCTGGTAGGCTGCTGTCTATGGGGTCGCATAGAGTCGGACAGGACTGAGCGACTTCACTTTCACTTTTCATTTTTCATCCATTGGAGAAGGAAATGGCAACCCACTCCAGTGTTCTTGCCTGGAGAATCCCAGGAAGGGCGGAGCCTGTTGGGCTGCCGTCTACGGGGTCGCACAGTGTCGGACACGACCGAAGCGACTTGGCAGCAGCAGCAGCAAGAGATGGCAGAGAACACTTCCTGTGTCTGTGGCTTTTCAGTTGCCTTAAGTTCAAAATAATCCTTATGTCAAAGTGGCATATTTGCAGTGCCATAGTTTGTCCTCCTTCACAAGGCACTGCACTTAGACCTTGACATACCTAAGACACTTAACACTTTCCACAACCCTACCAAACAAGTTCTATAATTATCCTCATTTTAAAGACTTACAAAGTCTCAGAATCTTTTCCAACTCATATTGCAGTACAAATGACAAAGTTGATATTTGAGTTCAGATTTGTCTGGCATTCGAATTCTGTACTCTTCAGCCATACGCTTCATTAAGTAGGAATTAGATATGTGGAAAGAGTTGGAAAAATGTATTCCAGGAAGAGGAAAGAACTTGTAAGGAGACTCATATATGAGAGATATGTACATCTGGACATTAGCGTATAAATCAGAGAAATGAAAAGAGATGAAGCTAGAGAAATAACCAGGGGTCAGCTAATGAACTGTTTTAATGAAGTTGGACTATATCCAAAGAATTTCAGGCTGAAAAGATGATGGGAGCAAGATTTACATTGAAAGCTCTATTGGAATGCAGGAAAAAAAAAAAAAATAGAGTGGAAAAGGCCTAGAGGCAAGGACTAGTACAAAGAAGCTACATATTAACATGATATGATCCAGCTGAGGGATACTGGTGGCCTGATCTGAGATAGTCCAACTTATATGGTAGGAAGTAAATGGATTACAGAAACAAGGTAGGAAGGATGTTAGTCAGTGAATACCTTGAAGGAATGAGGCTGAGGAAAGGGAGGGGTCAGATTTACCTATGGGATAATAATGGGTAGAACAGAGAAGAGTTTTGGTGGGGGTGGTGAGATGAGGCTCTAGTGAATAGAAAATCTCTGGCTTCAGGACAGGGATAGAAGTGTATTGCTTAGGAAAATATGGATTGAAAATGAGGCATGAGAGTTAATGAGATTACCTATGTTGTGTATGTAGAGTGAGGAGAAAAAAAATTCTGAACACAGGGAGCAGTACCAAGGAGGAAGGATTAATGCAAGGAAAACCAGAGAGGGAGGAGTAAGAGAGATAGAAGATTAACAATTTGTCATATATGGCCCTTATGTTGAGGTATGTTCCTTCTATGCCTACTTTCTGGGAAGTTTCTATCATAAATGGGTGATAACAACAAGCCCACAAGAAACATTATTCTCAATGGTGAAAAACTGAAAGCATTTTCTTTAAGATCAGGAACAAGACAAGGGTGACCACTCTCACCACTGTTATTCAACATACTTTTGGAAGTCCTAGCCATAGCAATCAGAAAAGACAGAGAAATAAAAGGAATCCAGATTGGAAATGAAGAAGTAAAACTCTCAGTGTTTGCAGATTCCATGATACTATACACAGAAATCCCTAAAGAGGCCACCAGAAAATTACTAGAGCTACTCAGTGAATATAGCAGATTTTCAGAATAGAAATTAATACACAGAAATCCCTTGCATTCTTATACACTAACAATGATAAGTCAGGAAGAGAAATTAAGGAAACAGTCCCATTCACAATTGCAACAAAAAGAATAAAATGCCCAGGAATAAATCTACCTAAAGAGACAAAAGACTTTTATGCCGAAAACGATAAGATACTGAAGAAAGAAATCAAAGACAACACAAACAGAGAGATATGCCATGTTCCTGGATTAGAAGAATCAATATTGTGAAAAAGACTATACTACACAAAGCAATCTATAGATTCAGTGCAACCATATGAAACTACCAATACTATTTTTCAGAGAACAAGAACAAAAAATTTCACAATTTGTATGGAAACACAAAAAACCCTGAATAGCCAAAGACGTCTTGAGAAAGAAGAATGGAACTGACAGAATCAACCTGCCTGACTATAGACTGTACTACAAAGCTATAGTCAAAATGATAGCTTGGTACCAGCATAAAAACAGAAATATAGACCAATGGAACATGATGGAAAGCTTAGAGATAAACACACACACCTATAGGCACCTTATTTTTGATGAGGAAAGAATATACAATGGAGAAAATATAGTCTCTTCAATAATTGGTGCTAGGGAAACTGGACAGCTATGTGGAAAAGAGTAGAATACTTCCTAACACAAGACACAAAAATGAACTTAAAATGGATTAAAGATCTAAACATAGGACTACAAACTATAAAACTCTTAGAGGAACACTCAGGCAGAACACTCTTTAACATAAATTACAGCAAGATCCACTGTACGCAACTTCTAGAGTAATAGAAATAAAAATAAACACAGATCAGATAAGATCAGATCAGTCCCTCAGTCGTGTCCGACTGTTTGCGACGCCATGAATTGCAGCACGCCAGACATCCCTGTCCAAAACCAACTCCCGGAGTTCACTCAGACTCACGTCCATCGAGTCAGTGATGCCATCCAGCCATCTCATCCTCTGTCGTCCCCTTCTCCTCCTGATCCCAATCCCTCCCAGCATCAGAGTCTTTTCCAATGAGTCAACTCTTCGCATGAGGTGGCAAAAGTACTGGAGTTTCAGCTTTAGTATCATTCCTTCCAAAGAAATCCCAGGGCTGATCTCCTTCAGAATGGACTGGTTGGATCTCCTTGCAGCCCAAGGGACTCACAAGAGTCTTCTCCAACACCACAGTTCAAAAGCATCCATTCTTCAGCGCTTAGCCTTCTTCACAGTCCAAATCTCACATCCATACATGGCCACTGGAAAAACCATAGCCTTGACTAGATGGACCTTTGTTGGCAAAGTAATGTCTCTGCTTTTGAATATGCTATCTAGGTTGGTCATAACTTTCCTTCCAAGGAATAAGCGTCTTTTAATTTCATGGCTGTAGTCACCATCTGCAGTGATTTTGGAGCCCAAAACAATAAAGTCTGACACTGTTTCCACTGTTTCCCCATCTATTTGCCATAAAGTGATGGGACAAGATGCCATGATCTTCGTTTTCTGAATGTTGAGCTTTAAGCCAACTTTTTCACTCTCCAATTTCACGTTCATCAAGAGGCTTTTTACTTCCTCTTCACTTTCTGCCATAAGGGTGGTGTCATCTGCATATCTGAGGTTATTGATATTTCTCTCGGCAATCTGGATTCCAGCTTGTGCTTCTTCCAGTCCAGCGTTTCTCATCATGTACTCTGAATATAAGTTAAATAAACAGAGTGACAATACACAGCCTTGACGTACTCTTTTTCCTATTTGGAACCAGTCTGTTGTTCCATGTCCAGTTCTAACTGTTGCTTCCTGACCTGCATACAAATTTCTCAAGAGGCAGATCAGGTGGTCTGGTCTTTCCATCTCTTTCAGAATTTCCCACAGTTTATTGTGTTCCACACAGTCAAAGGCTTTGGCATAGTCAATAAAGGAGAAATAGATGTTTTTCTGGAACTCTTTTGCTTTTTCCATGATCCAGCGGATGTTGGCTATTTGATTTCTGGTTCTTCTGCCTTTTCTAAAACCAGCTTGAACATCAGGAAGTTCACGGTTCACATATTGCTGAAGCCTGGCTTGGAGACTTTTGAGCATTACTTTAGTAATGTGTGAGATGAGTACAATTGTGCAGTAGTTTGAGCATTCTTTGGCATTGCCTTTCTTTGGGATTGGAATGAAAACTGACCTTTTCCAGTCCTGTGGCCACTGCTGAGCTTTCCAAATTTGCTGGCATATTGAGTATAGCACTTTCACAGCATCATCTTTCAGGATTTGGAATAACTCAACTGGAATTCCATCACCTCCACTAGCTTTGTTCGTAGTGATGCTTTCTAAGGCCCACTTGACTTCACATTCCAGGATGTCTGGCTCTAGGTCAGTGATCAGACCATCGTGATTATCTGGGTCGTGAAGATCTTTTTTGTACAGTTCTTCTGTGTATTCTTGCCATCTCTTCTTAATATCTACTGCTTCTGTTAGGTCCATACCATTTCTATCCTTTATCGAGCCCATCTTTACATGAAATTTTCCTTTGGTATCTCTGATTTTCTTGAAAGGATCCCTAGTCTTTCCCATTCTGTTGTTTTCCTCTATTTCTTTGCATTGATCACTGAGGAAGGCTTTCTTATCTCTTCTTGCTATTCTCTGGAACTCTGCATTCAGATGTTTATATCTTTCCTTTTCTCCTTTGCTTTTCACTTCTCTTTCTTTTCACAGCTATTTGTAAGGCATCCCCAGACAGCCATTTTGCTTTTTTGCATTTCTTTTCCATGGGTATGGTCTTGATCCTTCTATCCTGTACAATGTCATGAACCTCATTCCATAGTTCATCAGGCACTCTATCTATCAGACCTAGGCCCTTAAATCTTTTCTCACTTCCACTGTATAATCATAAGGGATTTTATTTAGGTCATACCTGAATGGTCTCGTGGTTTTCCCTACTTTCTTCAGTTTAAGTCTGAATTTGGCAATAAGGAGTTCATGGTCTGAGCCACAGTTTACTCCTGGTCTTGTTTTTGCTGACTGTATAGAGTCTCCATCTTTGGCTGCAAAGAATATAATCAATCTGATATTGGTGTTGACCATCTGGTGATGTCCATTTATAGAGTCTTCTCTTGTGTTGTTGGAAGAGGGTGTTTGTTATGACCAGTGCATTTTCTTAGCAAAACTCTATTACTCTTCGCCCCACTTCATTCCGTATTCCAAGGCCAAATTTGCCTGTTACTCCAGGTGTTTCTTGACTTCATACTTTTGCATTCCGGTCCCCTATAATAAAAAGGACATCTTTTTGGGTGTTAGTTCTAAAAGGTCTTGTAGGTCTTCATAGAACCGTTTAACTTCAGCTTCTTCAGCATTACTGGTTGGGGCATAGACTTGGATTAGTGTGATATTGAATGGGTGCCTTGGAAATTTACAGATATCATTCTGTCATTTTTGAGATTGCATCCAAGTACTGCATTTTGGACTCTTTTGTTGACCATGATGGCTACTCCATTTCTTCTGAGGGATTCCTGCCTGCAGTAGTAGATATAATTGTCATCTGAGTTAAATTCACCCATTCCAGTCCATTTCAGTTTGCTGATTCCTAGAATGTCGACATTCACTCCTGCCATCACTTGTTTGACCACTTACGATTTGCCTTGATTCATGGACCTGACATTCCAGGTTCCTATGCAATATTGCTCTTTACAGCATTGGACCTTGCTTCTATCACCAGTCACATCCACAGCTGGGTATTGTTTTTGCTTTGGCTCCATCCCTTCATTCTTTCTGGAGTTATTTCTCCACTGATCTCCAGTAGTATATTGGGTACCTACTGACCTGGGGAGTTTCTCTTTCAGTATCCTATCATTTTGCCTTTTCATACTGTTCATGGTATCTAATTATAAAAATATGGTACCTAATCAAACAAAGACTTTTGCACAGTGAAGGAAATGATAAACAAGGTGAAAAGACAACCATAGAACAGGAGAAAACAGTCGCAAATGAAACAATTGACAAAGGATTACTCTCCAAAATATACAAGCAGCTCATGCAGCTCAATACCAGAAAAACAAACAGGTAAAAGTGTGGGCAGAAGACCTATCCAGATTTTTCACCAAAGACATACAGATAAGTAGTAAACCAAAGATGCTCACCATGGCTCATTATTAGAGAAATGCAAATCAAAACTAAAATGAAACATCACCTCGTACTGGTCAGAATGGCTATCATCAAAAAATTTACAAACAATAAATGCTGGAGAGGGTGTGGAGAAAAGGGAACCTTCTTGCACTTTTGGTGGGAATGTAAATTGAAACAGCCACTATGGAGAACAGTATGGAGTTACCTTAAAAAATTAGAAATAAATTTTTGGGGCATAAACCATATGGCCCCAAAACCCCACTTTTGCACATATAACCTAAGGAAACCATAACTGAAAAAGACGCATTTCAAAGACATTTGGAAAACTCAGTAGGGGCCACAGAACTGGAAAAGGTCAGTTTTCATGCCAACCCCAAAGAAAGGCAATGCCAAAAAATTTTCAGAGTACCAGATGTTCAAGCCGGATTTAGAAAAGAGTTAGGAATCAGAGATCAAATTGCTAACATACGTTGGATCATCGAAAAAGCAAGACAGTTCCAGAAAAACAGCTATTTCTGCTTCATTCACTATGCTAAAGCCTTTAACTGTGTGGATCACAAACTATGGAGACTTCTTAAAGAGATGGGAATACCAAACCACCTTACCTGCCTCTTGAGAAACATGTATGCAGGTCAAGAATCAACAGTTAGAACCAGACATGGAACATGGACTGATTCCAAACTGGGAAAGGAGTACTTCAAGGCTGTATATTGTTACCCTGCTATTTAACTTATATACAGAGTACATCAAGTGAAATGCGGGGTTGGATAAAGCATAAGTTGGAATCAAGATTGTCGGGAGAAATATCAATAACCTCAGATTTGCAGATAACACAACCCTTATGGCAGAAAGTGAAGAGTAACTAAAGAGCCTCTTGATTAAGGTGAAAGAGGAGAGTAAAAAGCTGAAACGAAGATCATAGCATCCAGTCCTATCACTTCACAGCAAATAGATGGGGAAACAATGGAAACAGTGATGGGCGCTATTTTCTTGGGCTTCAAAGTCACTGCTGAAGGTGACTGCAGCCATGAAATTTAAAACCCTTGCTCCTTGGAAGAAAAGCTATGACAAACTTACACAACATATTAAAAAAACAGAAACATTACTTTGCCGACAAAGGTCCATCTAGTCCAAGCTATTGTTTTTCCAGTAGTCAAGGATGGATGTGAGACTTAGACCATAAAGAAAGCTGAGTGCTGAAGAATTGTTGCTTTTGAAATTGTTGTGGTGTGGAGAAGACTTTTCAGAGTCAAGTCTGAACATCAAATCAGTCAGTCCTAAAGAAATCAGTCCTGAATATTTAGTGGAAGGAATGATCCTGAAGCTGAAGCTCAAATAGTTTGGCCACCTGATGCAGAGAACTGACTTATTGAAAAAGAACCTAGGAAAAGACCCTAGGAGAGATTGAAGGCAGGATGAGAACAGGCTGACCAAGGATGAGATGTTTGGATGGCATTATCGACTCGATGGACATCAAGGCCTGGGAGTTGATGATGGACAGGGAAGCCTGGCATGCTGCAGTTCATGGGGTCACAAAGAGTCAGACCTGACTGAGCCACTGAACTGATCTGAACTGAACTGAACCTCAACGATCATTGCAGCACTATTTACAGCAACTAGAACATATAAAGGCTTCCCTGGTGGCTCAGACAGTAAGGAATCTGCCTGCAATGCAGGAGACCCAGATTTGATCCCTGGGTCAGACAGATCCCCTGGAGAAGGAGATGACAACACACTTCAGTATTCTTGCCTGAAAAATTCAAAGCAACCTAGATGTCCATTGACAGTTGAATGGAAAAAGAAAATGTGGTACATATACACAATGGAATATTACTCAGTTATAAAAAGGAAAGCATTAGGCTCAGTTCTAATAAGGTGAATGACATTTGTTGTACAGTTGCTCAGTCATGTCCAACTCTATCCGACCATATGGATTTTGCCAAGCTTCACAGTCCTTCACCATCTCCTGGAGCTCAAACTCATGTCCATTGAATCAATGATTGCATCCACCATCTTGTCCCCTGTCATCACGTTTTCCTCCCGCCTTCACATTTTCTAGCATCAGGACATTTTCAAATGAGTCAGCTCTTCACATCAGGTGGCCAAAGTATTAGAGTTTCAGCCTCAGCATCAGTCCTCCCAATAAATATTTAGGACTGATTTCTTTTAGAATTGACTGGTTTGCTCTCCTTGCAATCCAAGAGACTCTCAAGGGTCTTCTCCAACACCACAGTTCAAATCGTCAATGCTTCAGGGCTCAGCTTCCTTTATACTCCAGCTCTCATACCCAAACATGACTACTGGAAAACACATAGCCTTGATAAGATGGACCTTTGTTGGCAAAGTTATGTCTATGTTTTGGTCTTAACTTTTCTTTGAAAGAGTAAGCGTCTTAATTTCATGGCTGCAGTCATAATTTTCAGTGATTTTGGAGCCCAAGAAAGCAAAGTTTGTCACTGATTCCATTGTTTCCCCAACTGTTTACCATGAAGTTATGGGACTGATGCCATGATCTTAGATTTTTGAATGTTGAGTTTTAAACCAGCATGGTTATTAAAGCAGAAGTAGATTTTTTTTTCTGCAATTCTCTTGCTTTTTCTATGATCCAATGGATTTTTGCAATTTGATCTCTGTTTCCTCTGCCTTTTATAAATCCAGGTTGAACATCTGAAGTTCTCAATTTACATACTGTTGAAGTCAAGCTTGGAGAATTGTGAGCATTATTTGTTAGGGTTTAATATGAGTGCCATTGTGCAGCAGCTTGAACATTCTTTGGCATTGCCTTTTTTGGGATTGGAATGAAAACTGACATTTTCCAGTCCTGTGGTGACTGATGAGTTTTCCAAGTTTGCTGGAATATTGAGTGCAGCACTTTAGGGCCTGAAATAGCTTAGCTTTGTTTGTAGTGTTGCTTCCTAAAGCTCACTTGACTTTGGACTCCAGGGTGTCTCTCACTAGATTAGTGATTACACCATCATGGTTATCTGGGTCATGAAGATCTTTTTTTATATAGTTCTTCTGTGTATTCTTGCCATCTTTTTTTAATATCTTCAGCTTCTGTTAGGCCTGTAACATTTATGTCCTTTATTGTGCTCATCTTTGCATGAAATGTGCCCTTGGTGTGTCTAATTTTCTTGAAGAGATCTCTGATCAGATCAGTCTCTCAGTCGTGTCCAACTCTTTGCGACCCCATGAATCACAGCACGCCAGGCCTCCCTGTACATCACCAACTCCCGGAGTTCACTGAGACTCACGTCAATCGAGTCAGTGATGACATCCAGCCATCTCATCCTCTGTCGTCCCCTTCTCCTCTTGCCCACAATCCCTCCCAGCATCAGTGTTTTCCAATGAGTCAACTCTTCGCATGAGGTGGCCAAAGTACTGGAGTTTCAGCTTTAGCATCATTCCTTCCAAAGAAATCCCAGGGCTTATCTCCTTCAGAATGGACTGGTTAGATCTCCTTGCAGTCCAAGGGACTCTCAAGAGTCTTCTCCAACACCACAGTTCAAAAGCACCAACTCTTAGGCACTCAGCTTTCTTCACAGTCCAACTCTCACATCCATACATGACCACAGGAAAAACCATAGCCTTGACTAGACGAACCTTTGTTGGCAAAATGATGTCTCTGATTTTGAATATGCTATCTAGGTTGGTCATAACTTTCCTTTCAAGGAGTAAGCATCTTTTAATTTCATGGCTGCAGTCACCAACTACAGTGATTTTGGAGCCCCCCAAAACAAATTCTGACACTGTTTCCACTGTTTCCCCATCTATTTCCCATGAAGTGATGGGACCAGATGCCATGATCTTCGTTTTCTGAATGTTGAGCTTTAAGCCAACTTTTAACTCTCCACTTTCACTTTTATCAAGAGGCGTTTAGTTCCTCTTCACTTTCTGCCATAAGGGTGGTGTCATCTGCATATCTGAGGTTATTGAGATTTCTCCCAGCAATCTGGATTCCAGCTTGTGTTTCTTCCAGTCCAGTGTTTCTCATGATGTACTCTGCATAGAAGTTAAATAAGTAGGATGACAATATACAGCCTTGATGTACTCCCTTTCTTATTTGGAACCAGTCTGTTGTTCCATGTCCAGTTCTAACTGTTGCTTCCTGACCTGCATACAAATTTCTCAAGAGGCAGATCAGGTGGTCTGGTCTTCCCATCTCTTTCAGAATTTCCCACAGTTTATTGTGATCCACACAATCAAAGGCTTTGGCATAGTCAATAAAGCAGAAATAGATGTTTTTCTGGAACTCTCTTGCTTTTTCCATGATCCAGTGAATGTTGGCAATTTGATTTCTGGTTCCTCTGCCTTTTCTAAAACCAGCTTGAACATCAGGAAGTTCACGGTTCACATATTGCTGAAGCCTGGCTTGGAGAATTTTGAGCATTACTTTACTAGCATGCGAGATGAGTGCAATTGTGTGGTAGTTTGAGCATTCTTTGGCATTGCCTTTCTTTGGGATTGGAATGAAAACTGACCTTTCCAGTCCTGTGGCCACTGCTGAGCTTTCCAAATTTGCTGGCATATTGAGTGCAGCACTTTCATAGCATCATCTTTCAGGATTTGGAATAGCTCAACTGGAATTCCGTCACCTCCACTAGCTTTATTCGTAGTGATGCTTTCTAAGGCCCACTTGACTTCACATTCCAGGATGTCTGGCTCTAGGTTAGTGATCACACCATCGTGATTATCTGGGTCGTGAAGATCTTTTTTGTACAGTTCTTCTGTGTATTCTTGCCATCTCTTCTTAATATCTACTGCTTCTGTTAGGTCCCTACCATTTCTGTCCTTTATCGAGCCCATCTTTGCATGAAATGTTCCTTTGGTATCTCTAATTTTCTTGACGAGATCTCTAGTCTTTCCCATTCTGTTTTTTTCCTCTATTTCTTTGCATTGATCGCTGAAGAAGGCTTTCCTGTCTCTTCTTGCTATTCTTTGGAACTCTGCATTCAGATGTTTATATCTTTCCTTTTCTCCTTTGCTTTTCGCTTCTCTTTCTTTTCCCAGCTATTTGTAAGGCCTCCCTAGACAGCCCTTTTGCCTTTTTGCATTTCTTTTCCATGGGGATGGTCTTGATCCCTGTCTCCTGTACAATGTCACGAACCTCATTCCATAGTTCATCAGACACTCTATCTATCAGACCTAGGCCCTTAAATCTATTTCTCACTTCCACTGTATAATCATAAGGGATTTGATTTAGGTCATACCTGAATGGTCTAGTGGTTTTCCCTACTTTCTTCATTTTAAGTCTGAATTTAGGAATAAGAAGTTTATGATATGAGCTACAGTCAGCTCCCAGTCTTGTTTTTGTTGACTCTTTAGAGCTTCTCCATCTTTGGCTGCAAAGTTTATACCAGTATGATTTTGGTATTGACCATTGGTGATGTCCATGTGTTGAGTTGTGTGTTGTGTTGTTGGAAGAGGGTGTTTGCTATGACAAATGCGTTCTCTTGGCAAAACTCTTTTAAACTTTGCCCTGCTTCTTTTTTGTACTCCAAGGCCAAACTTGCCTGTTACTCCAGATATCTCTTGACTTCCTCCTTTTGCATTTGACTCCTGTGTGATTAGAAAGGACATCTTTTTTTTGCTGTTAGTTCTAGAAGGTCTTGTAGGTCTTTATAGAACCTTTCATCTTTAGCTTCTTTGGCATAAATGGTTGGGACATAGACTTAGATTACTGTGATACTGAATGGTTTGTCTTGAAATAAAATGGAGATCATTCTGTCATTTTTAAGGTTGCACCCAAGTAATGGATTTCAGACTCTTGTTGACTATGAGGATTGCTCCATTTCTTCGAAGATGTTCTTGCCGACAGCTGTGGATTTTATTGTCATCTGAACTAAATTCACCCATTACTGTCCATTTTAGTTCACAGATTCCTAAAATGATGTTCACTCTTGTCATCTCTTGTTTGATCACTTTCAATTTACCTTGATTCATAAACCTAACATTCCAGATTCCTATGCAATGTTGTTCTTTACAGCATCACACTTGACTTTCACCACCAGACACATCCACAGCTGGGTGTTTCCACTTTAACTCAGGCCTTTCATTCCTTCCGGACCTATTTCTCTGTTCTTTTCCAGTAGTATTTTGCCACCTACTGACCAAGGAGTTCATCTTTCAGTGTCATATGTTTTTGCCTTTTCATACCATTCATGGGGTTCTCAAGGCAGGAATACTGAAGTGGTTTGCCATTTCCTCCTCTAATGGACCATGTTTTCTCAGAACTCTCCACCATGACCTGTCCGTCTTGGGTGGCTCTACATGGCATGGCTTATTGTTTCATATAGTTCGACAAGGCTGTGAACCATGTGATCAGTTTTGGTTAGTTTTCTGTAATTGTGGTTTCCATTCTCTCTGCCCTCTGATAGATGAGGATAAGAGCCTTGTGGAAACTTTCTGATGGGAGGGTCTGTCTGTAGGGAGACATGGGTTTTACTCTGGTGGGCAAGGCCCTGCTCAGTTCAGTTCAGTCGCTCAGTAGTGTCTGACTCTTTGAGACCCCATGAATTGCAGTACGCCAGGCCTCCCTGTCCATCACCAACTCCTGGAGTTCACCCAAACTCATGTTCATCGAGTCGGTGATGCCATCCAGCCATCTCATCCTCTGTCGTCCCTTTCTCCTCCTGCCTCCAATCCCTCCCAGCATCAGAGATTTTTCCAATGAATCAACTCTTTGCATGAGGTGGCCAAAATATTGGAGTTTCAGCTTTAGCATTAGTCCTTCCAAAGAACACCCAGGACTGATCTCCTTTAGAATGGACTGGTTGGATTTCCTTGCAGTCCAAGGGACTCTCAAGAGTCTTCTCCAACACCACAGTTCAAAAGCATCAATTCTCACTGCTCAGCTTTCTTCACAGTCCAACTTTCACATCCATACATGACCACTGGAAAAACCATAGAATTGACTTGATGGACCTTTGTTAGCAAAGTAATGTCTCTGCTTTTGAATATGCTATCTAGGTTGGTCATAATTTTCCTTCCAAGGAGTAAGTGTCTTTTAATTTCATGGCTGCAGTCACCATCTGCAGTGATTTTGGAGCCCCAAAAACTAAAGTCAGACACTGTTTCCACTGTTTCCCCATCTACTTGCCATAAAGTGATAGGACCAGAGGCCATGATCTTCGTTTTCTGAATGTTGAGCTTTAAGCCAACTTTTGCACTCTCCTCTTTCACTTTCATCAAGAGGCTTTTGAGTTCCTCTTCACTTTCTGCCATAAGGGTGGTGTCATCTGCATATCTGAGGTTATTGAGATTTCTCCCAGCAATCTTGATTCCACCTTGTGCTTCTTCCAGCCCAGCCTTTCTCATGATGTAGTCTGCATATAAGTTACATAAGCAGGGTGACAATATACAGCCTTGATGTACTCCTTTTCCTATTTGGAGCCAGTATGTTGTTCCATGTCCATTTCTAACTGTTGCTTCCTGACCTGCATACAGATTTATCAAGAGGAAGGTCAGGTGGTCTGGTATTCCCATCTCTTTCAGAATTTCCCACAGTTTATTATGATCCACACAGTCAAGGCCCTGCTCAGTAAGTCTTTAATCTGATTTTATGCTGATGGGTGGGGATTTTTTCCCTCCCTGTAGTATGACATGAAGCCAAACTATGGTAGTGAAATGCTGGTAATGGTGACCTCCTTCAAAACGACATATGCCAGCATGTTGTGCCTCCCTGAACTGTCGTATTCAGTGACCCTGACCCTGAGGCATGCCACTGCCGACCCATACTTCTGTGGAGACTCCTGGGCACTGTTCCACAGAATGAAGTAAGTCAGAAAGAGAAAAACAAATATTGTGTGTTGACGCATATATATGGAACCTAGGGACTTCCTTAGTGGCTCAGACAGTAAAGAATCTACCTGCAGTGCAGGAGACTCAGGTTTATCCTTGGGTCAGGAATATCCCCTGAAGAAAGGAATGGCAATCAACTCTAGTATTCTTGCCTGAAGAATTCCATGGACAGAGGAACCTTGCCAGGTACAATCCATGTGGTTGCAAAGAGCCAGACATGACTGACTGAGCAACACACACATGCACACACACACACACACACACACACACAGAGAGAGAGAGAGAGAGAGAGAGAGAGAGAGAGAGAGAGAATCTAGAAAAATGATACTGATGAACCTATTTGCAAAGCAACACTTGAGACACAGGAATATAGAACAGACTTGTGGACACAAAAGGAGGATGAGAGAGTGGGACAAAATGAGAGAGTAACCCTGAAACATATTTATTGTCATATACAAAATAGATTGCCAGTGAAACTTCTGTATGATTCAGGCTGCTCCAATCTGGTCTTTGTGACAATCTAGAGGGATGGGAAGAGATAGAAGGTGGGAGGGAAGCTCAAGTGAGAGAGAACATATATTTACCTATGGCTGATTCATGTTGATGTATGGTGGAAACCAACACAATATTGTAAAACAATTATCCTCTAGTTAAAAATAAATAAATTTAAACAAAGAAGATTAATGAATCACTTGTCTTGAAAAAGCAGAGATTCCTAGAATGAAGGCAAAAATTTCAAAAGAACTGCTTAAATTTATCACGATATTGCAATGAGTATCAATTTTTCAGGTTTAATAATGCAAACCTAGGTTACTAACATCAGCCGATGGTCAGATGTCATAGATGAAAAAAAAGTGTAGAAAGTAAAAATAAGTTGTGGAGCTAGAATGTATTTTACATATGCATTATAGGTGTTTTCTGGCCTCCCACCACTGGGAGGTAGGTAGGCTCTATGAAGATTGTGGCTTATTTTTTATTGTTATATTCTCATGAGTTAACTGATTACTTTTCACTAAGAAAATTATCTTCATGCAGAGAGCTTATGAATATAAATTGCAAATGTTTAATAAAAAATTCATAAAGAAAATCAATTGAAATAATACATTTAAGGGTCTTTCTGACAAAGGCAAAATAATACTTAATCAGTTTTCTTTGCCGTACCAGGTACTCCAATTTGAACATGCCACAAGCTTTATTTCATATGAGGATATTTTGCTTTTAGCAAAAGTTTTTATATAATTGATTGATCTTTTTCAATTGCAAAAAAGCATCCAGGAAGAAAAGTTTATTTAACATTTATAGATAATACCTCCTAGGGTAATGTTAGCTAACTTCTCATGGAAAAATGTCAAGATAAGAAAACACATTTTAATTCAAGTAATAGAATACCTTGAATATATATTTAATGATGCCACGTTTTTTTTTTAATTATGGAGATTACTTTTGTGATTTGATGACCACAAGAATTCAAGTGAAGCAAACAAAATGTAGAAGGCTTGATTACAAAAGTTGAGATTATTTCATAGTCAGGGCTTGCAAGAATTTTAGTTATGTTTTTATTTTCTCCAAAAACTGACATATTGTGGAGCCTATACTGATGTTGACAGACCAGGGTTATAAATATATTTATGGCAAGAATTGTTGCATTAACTAAACAAGCTATTGCACCAGGAACAGCCCTTGGGCATTTATATTCAACTTCTGCTACATTTCCAAGGACAGGCCACCCTGATACTGCCTGTCAGTGAAAAGTAGGTAGTGTTGAACATTGGCAAGCCCCAGTATAACCTTTGCAGGGACCTTGCATGGAAAAATTTCTTCTGGGATTAGTAAGAATTTGCTCTCATTTTCAGCAGCATGTTTCTTTCCTATTTTCATTTTTCCAAACTTTGGGTATTTGACAATGCTTTTAAAACCATGATGTGTTTATTTTAAAATGGATTGATATTTAAAAAATTTTTAAATATACAAAGTCATATCTAGAGCTTTAGGTAAATAATTATTCACTTTATACTTTGCTTCACCTACATTTTGCACACTTTATTTTGTATGCATTAATGATTGAATTTAATTAAAAACATTATATATGACCTATATTTAATACACCTACTTTTTCTCATTTCCTTTTCTTTCATATGGTAGGTATTACTTATGACTGTAAAAAAATGTATTACAAACTTTTCAAATATCTATCAACTAGTAGCCATAGTTATTTTTGTAAATGTTCTTAAGAAAGAACTCACAAGTATGTTTTAGAAAGGATTGTCATAGTTGGAAAAAAATGAATATTCTAAATTTTTAGCCACAGATCACTATGTAAATGGTTGTGTGTCAGGGGCAAAAGGTATCACCCAAAAGGATTTTCTGCATTGAACCTATGCCAATTTTGAAGCAACACTTAGGACTTGGCTATACCATCCACATTTTTAAAAATCAAATTTTATTGCATGTAGTGTATCAGATTGCATGAGAAGACAAAAGGAAGCTTTGAAAAATAGTATTTGGTTAGACTTATTGAAAATGCTTTTTCATGTTACTTATTTCCTTCAGATTATTTATTTCATAGAAGACATCTCATCTATCCATTGTATTGGAATAATTTCATTTATTTCCAATGCAATTCTGTTGCTACATTAGGCATATTTTCCTAATTTTATAATACCAAAATTGAGAGTACAGATCAGCAATTTTCCTCTTTTGCATGTACATTAAAATTTGTCTGTGAATCATCTTTGGAAACATGTAATCCAGTTCATCTAGTGCTATAACGATTGAGCTAGACTGAACATTACTTTGGTATTTACATGTTAAATCCTAGACTTGCCCAGAGCTCCATGATCTCATTTTCCTTCAGTTGAGTTCAGTTCAGTCCCTCAGTCATGTCCAACATTTTGCAACCCCATGAGTCGCAGCATGCCAGGCCTCCCTGTCCATCACCAACTCCCAGAGTTCATTCAGACTCATGTCCATCCAGTCAGTGATGCCATCCAGACATCTCATCCTCTGTCGTCCCCTTCTCCTCCTGCCCCCAATCCTCCCAGCATCAGAGTCTTTTCCAATGAGTCAACTCTTCACATGAGGTGACCAAAGTACTGGAGTTTCAGCTTTAGCATCATTCCTTCCAAAGAAATCCCAGGGCTGATCTCCTTCAGAATGGACTGGTTGGATCTCCTTGCAGTCCAAGGGACTCTCAAGAGTCTTCTCCAACACCACAGTTCAAAAGCATCAAATCTTCGGTGCTCAGCCTTCTTCACAGTCTAACTCTCACATCCATACATGACCACAGGAAAAACCATAGCCTTGACTAGACAGACCTTTGTTGGCAAAGTAATGTCTCTGCTTGAATATGCTATCTAGGTTGGTCATAACTTTCCTTCCAAGAAATAAGCGTCTTTTAATTTCATGGCTGCAGTCACCATCTGCAGTGATTTTGGAGCCCAAAAAAATAAAGTCTGACACTGTTTCCACTGTTTCCCCATCTATTTCCCATAAAGTGATAGGACCAGATGCCATGATCTTTGTTTTCTGAATGTTGAGTTCCAACCAACTTTTTCACTCTACTTTTTCACTTTCATCAAAAGGCTTTTGAGTTCCTCTTCACTTTCTAACATAAGGGTGGTGCCACCTGCATATCTGAGGTTACTGATATTTCTCCTGGCAATCTTGATTCCAGCTTGTGCTTCTTCCAGCCCAGCGTTTCTCATGATGTACTCTGCATATAAGTTAAATAAGCAGGGTGACAATATACAGCCTTGACATACTCCTTTTGCTATTTGGAACCAGTCTGTTGTTCCATGTCCAGTTCTAACTGTTGCTTCCTGACCTGCATATAGGTTTCTCAAGAGGCAGGTCAGGTGGTCTGGTATTCCCATCTCTTTCAGAATTTTCCACAGTTTATTGTGATCCACACAGTCAAAGGCTTTGGCATAGTCAATAAAGGAGAAATAGATGTTTCTCTGGAACTCCCTTGCTTTTTTGATAATACAGCAGATGTTGTCAATTTGATCTCTGTTTCCTCTGCCTTTTTTTAAAACCAGCTTGAACATCTGGAAGTTCATGTTTCACATATTGCTGAAGCCTGGCTTGGAGAATTTTGAGCATTACTTTATTCACATGTGAGATGAGTGCAATTGTGCAGCAGTTTGAGCATTTTTTGGCATTGCCTTTCTTTGGGACTGGAATGAAAAGTGACTTTTTCCAGTCCTGTGGCCACTGCTGAGTTTTCCAAATTTGCTGGCATATTGAGTGCAGCACTTTCACAGCATCATCTTTTAGGATTTGAAATAGCTCAACTGGCATTCCATCACCTCCACTAGCTTTGTAGTGATGCTTTCTAAGGCCCACTTGACATCACATTCCAGGATGTCTGGCTCTAGGTGAGTGATCACACCATTGTGATTATCTGGGTCATGAAGATCTTTTTGTACAGTTCTTCTATGTATTCTTGCCACGTCTTCTTAATATCTAATGCTTCTGTTAGGTCCATACCATATCTGTCCTTTATCGAGCCCATCTTTGCATGAAACTTTCCCTTGGTATCTCTAATTTTCTTGAAGAGATCTCTAGTCTTTCCCATTCTATTGTTTTCCTCTATTTCTTTGCATTGATCACTGAGGAAGGCTTTCTTATCTCTTCTTGCTATTCTCTGGAACTCTGCATTCAGATGCTTATATCTTTCCTATTCCCCTTTACTTTTCGCTTCTCTTCTTTTCACAGCTATTTGTAAGGCCTCCCCAGACAGCCATTTTGCTCTTTTGCATTTCTTTTCCATGGGGATGCTCTTAATCCCTGTCTCCTGTACAATGTCACGAACCTCATTCCATAGTTCATCAGGCACTCTATCTCTCAGATCTAGTCCCTTAAATCTATTTCTCACTTCCACTGTATAGTCATAAGGGATTTGATTTAGGTCATAGCTGAAAGGTCTAATGGTTTTCCCTAGTTTCTTCAATTTTAGTCTGAATTTGGCAATAAGGGGTTCATGATATGAGCCACAGTCAGCTCCTGGTCTTGTTTTTGTTGACTGTATAGAGCTTCTCCATCTTTGGCTGCAAAGAATATAATCAATCTGATTTCGGTGTTGACCATGTGGTGATGTCCATGTGTAGAGTCTTAACTTGCGTTGTTGGAAGACGGTGTTTGCTATGACCAGTGCATTTCCTGGCAAAACTCTGTTAGTCTTTGCCCTGCTTCATTCCGTTTTCCAAGGCCAAATTTGCCTGTTACTCCAGG
Organism: Bubalus bubalis; assembly: GCF_019923935.1. Taxonomy (NCBI): domain Eukaryota; kingdom Metazoa; phylum Chordata; class Mammalia; order Artiodactyla; family Bovidae; genus Bubalus; species Bubalus bubalis. The sequence goes on along the minus strand of NC_059161.1, from coordinate 64,104,067 downwards.
TGTTTCTTGACTTCCTACTTTTGCATTTCAGTCCCCTATAATGAAAAGGACATCTTTTTTGGGTGTTAGCTCTAAAAGGTCTTGTAGGTCTTCATAGAACCGTTCAACTTCAGCTTCTTCAGCATTACTGGTTGGGGCATAGACTTGGATTACTCTGATATTGAATGGTTTGCCTTGGAAACAGAGCTTATTCTGTCGTTTTTGAGATTGCATCCAAGTACTGCATTTCAGACTCTTTTGTGGACCATGATGGCTACTCCATTTCTTCTGAGGGATTCCTGCCTGCAATAGTAGATATAATGGTCATCTGAGTTAAATTCACCCATTCCAGTCCATTTTAGTTCGCTGATTCCTAGAATGTCAACGTTTACTCTTGCCATCTCTTGTTTGACCACTTCCAATCTGCCTTGATTCATGGACCTAACATTCCAGGTACCTATGCAATATTGCTCTTTACAGCATCGGACCTTGCTTCTATCATCAGTCACATCCACAGCTGGGTATTGTTTTTGCTTTGGTTCCATCCCTTCATTCTTTCTGGAGTTATTTCTCCACTGATCTCCAGTAGCATATTGGGCACCTACTGACCTGGGGAGTTCCACTTTCAGTATCCTATCATTTTGCTTTTTCATACTGTTCATGGGATTCTCAAGGCAAGAATACTGAAGTGGTTTGCCATTCCCTTCTCCAGTGGACCACATTCTGTCAGACCTCTCCACCATTACCTGCCCATCTTGGGTGGCCCCACAGCCATGGCTTAGTTTCATTGAATTAGACAAGGCTGTGGCCCTAGTGTGATTAGATTGACTAGTTTTCTGTGAGCATGGTTTCAGTGTGTCTGCCCTCTGATGCCCTCTTGCAACACTTACTGTCTTACTTCGGTTTCTCTTACCTTTGACGTGGGGTATCTCTTCACGGCTGCTCCAGCAAAGCGCAGCCGCTGCTCCTTACCTTGGATGAGGGGTATTTCTTCACTGCCGCCCCTCCTGACCTTTAACGTGGAATAGCTCCTCTAGGCCCTCCTGTGCCCGGGCAGCCACTGCTCCTTGGACGTGCAGTTGCTCCTCCAGGCCACCGCCCCTGGTCTCAGGCGTGGGGTAGGTCCTCTTGGCTGCTCCTGCACTATCGCAGCCTGGCACTCTTGGCTGCTGCCCCTGACCTCAGACGTGGAGTAACTCCTCTTGGCTGCCGCCCCTTGGGCATGGGGTCCTCCTGGCTTTGGCCCCTGACCTCGGATGTTGGGTAGCTCCTCTCAGCCACGCTATGTCCACCGGTGGCAGCCACCTGCGAGGAGTCAAAACATCTCCTTCCAAACAGGAAAGGCCTAGAGTTCTGACTAAGCAAACCACAGTCATCGACTTTAGAGATCACTTGTAAGAGGAAAAGGAAAATGCCCCAGGGAAGTGTTGTCACGGCTCTGATCCAAATGCCAGAATAAGAATATTGCAAATAATAAGCGCTGAATAAATAAACAAATGAAATAAATACTAAGAAAAAAGCATTAACACACATCTTAAAAGGAGATATTTTTACTTTATCATGAAAAAAAAATGAAAATAATCACTCCATCCTCTAAAGATGAGAGAATCTGAACAAACTGGAAATCAGTAGTTCTTGTTAACGTCACAGGTGAACTTCTTCCCTGAAAAGTGGAGAGAGAGTGAATACAGAGATTCAGAGCTTATAGACAGGTGAAGCCATATTTGAGAGGCCTTAGGTCAGAGCTTTGGAGGAACACTAAAGTGTTATTGACTGAATTTGGATTAGAGAAAAAAAAAATGAGTGTCAAGCTTTGAGTTATATCCACATGCATAGTCATAATTTTTACCTCCAGAATTAGCACTGGGTTTTCAGGGTGAAGAGCAAAGAAAATTTCCCTAGTGCTTCCAGCAGGGAGAGGGGAAAGTAACCAAAGTGAAATAAACTTCAAGAATTATTTTCTCATTAACAAAGGCCTGCCTTCAAGAGAAATTAATTTTCTTGAGCCTAATTAATGTGGAGAAAAGGAAATACCCAACTTGAACCCCTGTAGTTTTGAACATAAAGGAAGGGAAATAGCAATTCCAGGTCCTACTAGACTTTCTATCTCATGTAGCTGGGAAGTAGGGAAGTTGAGAAGCACTTCTGAAGGAAGGTCTCAAGAGGCACAAGTTCACTGAAAGTCTGAGATCTAATCATAGGAGAATGCTTCTCCTCCCTCCACACTTTGCCATCACATAAGCAAGACTTTTACATGTGAGAGGATTACATCTATAAGGAAGTGCAAGGCTCACACTCTGTACAAGAAATAGCCTCAAGGGAAATCTATCAGCAAAAGTTAGATCATCAGAGGAAAGTTTAGCCTCTTATTCCTACAGGAACAGCAAAAATAAACTAAGCCAATGTTTCTTAGCCAGGTAAACATGAAAAACTCACCTAACGATTGGTTTACTTCAGTTCTTTTTACCAAACATTATGTCAAGCTTTCAAAAAAAAAAAAAAAATACATAGATGCTAGGATATTAAAAAATAAAGCTTCAAAAACTGACTCAAATATGGCAAAGATGTGGAATTATCAGACAAGGGGTTTTTAAACTATCAAAAAATAAATAAAATGATGAGATGTCAGATTAAGAAAAACACAGAGAAACAAAAATATCCCAATATATGAAACACAACAAAAATTGTAAAAAAAAAAAAAAAAAGAAAGAAAGAAAAATAAATTAATAATGAGAGTACATGTGCAATTATGTGACATCAAATTTTAAAACCTGTAATCAGTGAAAGACGAGCCTGGTTCGCTGTCATCCATGGGGTCACAAATAGTCGGATACCACTGATCAACTGAACAACAACAAATCAATGAATTTAATTTTCTAGTAACATAAGCTATTAGTTCTACAAAAGGTATATATTTGAATAGGCTACAAACAATATTTTAACATTAAGTACCTGCCATTAAAGAAGCAATCAAGCCCTCATTACTTTATAAATGTTAAAAATCACATACTTCAAAATTTGTTTAAATTTTTAAAAATCATACAACAGGGATAAAACATAGAAAAGACATCTCTTAATTTATTAATGATAAGATCTGACTGAGATAATACAAATTGTAAAAGAAAAAATTACATATAAAGTTTAATTCAAAAAATTATAGACAAATATCAGTAAATTTAATGCAGTAATGAAAAGAAGGACTAAAGTGAAGATCACTCAGTCGTATCCAACTCGTTGTGACCACATAAACTGTATAGTCAATGGAATTCTCCAGGTCAGATTACTGGAGTGGGTAGCCTTTCCCTTCTCCAGAGGATCATCCCAACACAGGGATCGAACCCAGGTCTTCTGCATTCCAGGCAGATTCTTTACCTGCTGATACACAAGGGAAGTCATAATTAAATAGGTTTTAGTTTTACAATGAAGAAATAGCATGCATAAAACAACCAGCAACATAATCCATTAAAATTTCAAAAAAAAATAGACATAAATGACAAAATTATCATTTAATGACAAAAATAGATTAAAATGTTAAATGACAATAATATTAAAAATGATATTGACAATATTAAAATATTAAATGACAATAAAAGATAAAGATAGATAAAAATATTTACACTTATTAAATATTTATACTAAATATTTGCATTAAGATGATCTTAATATAGTAGACCTTTATAAAAAAACAACCTCAATATCACATGGAATCATGGAAAGTCAAAATAAATTCCTTTAAAATATAGAAGAAGCCAGAGCTACAAGCCTTAGCCATTATTATTCATTATAACATTTGAAGTCTACCTTATAAAAGAAGATCAAAAAATACAATAATATTTCTTGATGATGTGTTTATTATATAATTCATTTCCCCACATATGACTCTGGAAAATAATGTATGTTCTTTGTTTGCCTCAATATTCTCATTTGTAAAATGAAGTTAATAAAATTAACTATTTGATTAGTTTGTTATGAGGATTAACTCAGGTCAATTTACACAAAATATTCAGGAGGGTATCTGGTATACAGTAAATATCACAGATGTACTTGATGGTATTTACTATTATTACATCTAGAAAAACAAGACCTTATAATAAATATTCACTTTGCAATTGGTGAGATGTTAATAATTAGCTCCAAATGTTTTATGAATATAAAGTTATCTCTTAAACTGCTTTGCTCAGTGCCAGAAGTAAGAAATCATTAATACTGAAGAGAATATATAATTATTCAGGATTTGTTACTAAATGTTTCCACATAAAAAGTCCTTACAAATAAGTTTTCAGTCTCCATAACAAAGGAAGATATTAATGATGACGATGATGATAATGATAAAAATAACTCTCTCCTGTTGATTCCTTACTGTGTAATTTGCCAGCTTTAGAGTTATCCATTATTCTCCTTTATGTTCACTCCTGATTCCATCCAAGTATTACTTTTTGCCATTTCATAACCTGGACTTGAGTAAATCAGCATCAAACCATCTAATATAAACACATGAATCAGAAACATATTTCTGATATGTATTTCTGTGTTTCTGATGTGTAGGTGATAAATATTAACTTATTGGTATCTGTGGAAGATGAAATGATAGTATACTGCTTCCATGTTAATTATTTTGTCTAAAGATCAAGCCATATTATACATGTAACCATTAGGATAGATTTGCTTGGAATGCACAATTTTCCTTCATTGTATTGCATTTTATTTTTATTTTTTTTAATTTTATTTTATTTTTAAACTTTACATAACTGTATTAGTTTTGCCAAATATCAAAATGAATCCACCACAGGTATACATGTGTTCCCCATCCTGAACCCTCCTCCCTCCTCCCTCCCCATTCCATCCCTCTGGGTCGTCCCAGTGCACCAGCCCCAAGCATCCAGTATCGTGCATCGAACCTGGACTGGCAACTCGTTTCATACATGATATTTTACATGTTTCAATGCCATTCTCCCAAATCTTCCCACCCTCTCCCTCTCTCACAGAGTCCATAAGACTGTTCTATGCATTTTAAAATAATACTTTCATTTGCAATGAAAAGCATTACTAGGTCAGTTACAAAGAACATGACATGATATTCATGACAGTTACATTAATTTGGGCACATTTTAAGAAATCACTGTTTTCCTAGTAAATGCACATATAAAGGCAAGTAGAAAAAAGAAATGTAAGTTTCTCACTTAGACTCACTCAAAACCTAGATAATTCAGTTCCATAAACCAAATTTACCACTTGAAAAATTTCCCAAAAGTTATTCAAATTAATATTTCCACAAAATGAGAAGTTTCTTTTAGCAAAGTGTCCTTTACTGTATGTCGAATCCATACATGTCAAACTGTGAGGACTTTCCATACTTCTTCAAAGAGATTTTCCATTAATACTATAGAATTGCATTTAGATTTGAATGCCCAGAAAAATTTCAGCTTTCTTAAGTATTTAGTATATATTTTTATTTCTTGTGATCAAAACTAAGAATTCATGTGGTTCTATTCTCTACCCAGGTTATAACATTATTGTGTACACACATCTACATAATGACTATAGTCCTACATTTATCCTATTTTATTGTTCTTGTTTGCCTCAATATAAAATTTTCCCTCTTGTCTGTTTTTCTGCTTATATCCTATAATTGCCTTTTGATCTTGTAATCAAATATGAGAAATATATTTTTATGGGTGTGATGATATGCCAGTATGAGTAGAACACAGGGCATCTCACATGAAATAGTTAGATATGAAATCAGGCTCTTAAATTAGGGACAGAGATTAAAGGGCAGATACATCACACTAAAGAATCATAATTTTATACAGTAGATAATGGGGAACAGTGAATGAAGATTTTTAAAGCTGAGGTTGTTTGATAAGATTAGACAAGCAGAATATTGGATATACTAATGCTTGATAAGAGATACTTGCATAAACGAGTAACCTGGAACATTTGGGGCAGTTCAGAGATTAGAATATAAGCAGTGAGACTAAAATTTTAGAATTTTGAACCTGCTTTGAATATAGTCTATCCAGTGAGTTCATCATTCATTTTTACAACTGGGAACCTTTGTAGTTCCTGCAGTTAAAAAAAACTAATACAATTATGTAAAGTTTAAAAATAAAATTAAATTAAAAAAATATATAATCAGAATTTTTTTCAAGAAATTTACAAGATTTTTTTTTTGAGAGACGACTAATATGTCAAGTTTTGCCACTAAGATAGAGGAATGAAGACAGCAGAGTGTGTGCATGTGTAGGTGTGTGTGCATGCTAAGTCACTTCAGTCGTGGCTGACTGCAAAACCATGAGATTCTCCAGGCAAGAATACTGGAGGGTTACCATGTTCTCCTCCAGGGGATCTTCCCAAGGGAGGGAAGGGACCCACCTCTCTTATGTCTCCTGCATTGGCAGGCGGGTTCTTTACCACTAACACCACCCAGGAAGCCCATGGATGTGTATATATTTGGCTTAGTCTTAATGGATATGAATTGAAAAGAATTTAAATGATGTAACAATCAGTAGTATCAGACAGCATTATTTAAAAATTTCAGTGTTTTTCTTTATAAGAAAAGAATAGCTTCAGGTATTCAACAACCATGACTCATGTGCTACAGGGATTTTTTTCATTAAAATTTATGAGTAAATATTTTGGAAATTGCACTATATGAAAAACTTGCTTTCAAGGATGTATAACCAGAGGACCAGTGAAGCACCATGGCGAGTCCAATTAAATGCGGTTGAGGCGAGGAAACTTTCATTTTGGAGAGATGAATTAGTCCCAATTAAAATAGCACAATTATAACTAAATTTTGTGTTGGCATATTTCAAATGCATTTAGTTACTTAATTTTCCTGCACTAGTATGTGTGCTTAAAAGCAAGAACATTTTCACTAAGTAATGCACTGAATATTTACAGTACTGTGGTGTTAGTGTTCAATTTAAGTTTACATAAAATGAATAGGACTTATAATTCCTAATACACAGATTCTTCTGAAGCACCACTTTTACATAACTTAAATTCATCTGCTAATGATCTAAATTTTTATTTGTTCTTGGAACTACTTATATGACAATGATATCAACTGCTACAATGTAATTGGTTTACTTAAAAACATTTATAAAAAATTAAACTATGATCTCATGAATTCTAATTTTAGAATAATAGTATCTGTAAATAATTTATAACTAAAATGAATTAATTTAGTGACTTTTTAAGCTATTACCCATTTATTCACTTAGGAGTAAGCATCTACTATATAAAATACTGCTGTGGACAGGAAAGAGATCAAACCAGTCAATCCTAAAGTCAATTAACCCTGAATGTTCATTGGAAGGACTGATGCTAAAGCTGAAGCTCCAACACTTTGGCCACCTAATGAGAAGAACTGACTCATTGGAAAAGATCCTGATGCTGGGAAAGATTGAGGGCAAGGAGGAGAAGGGGGAAACAGAAGATGAGGTGGTTGGATTGTGTCGCCGGCTCAATTGATGTGAGTTTGAACAAACTCCAGGAAATAGTGAAGGACAGAGAAGCTTGGTGTGTTGCAGTCCATAGGGCTACAAAGAGTTAGACGTGACTTAGTGATTGAACAACAATGTAAAGTACTAGCTGAGAAATGTGGGGAAGATTAAACAATAAATATACATTTTATCCTCTCAGGAAATGCATAATATATAATAGAATATGAGATAAATAATATCTGTATTTTATATGAAAAAAAAAAAAGACGGTAAAAATTTTTAAGCAGTGTGTGTAGAGAGCACATTTACTTAAGGAACCCAGTAAAGATTAAAGGAGGTTTTGAGTGGATCTTTTATCCCTTTTGATTGTAATGTCTTTTAATTTTTAATTCTAAAGTTGTCTGAATGAGAATATAATTGATTTATTTCTTGACATTTCAGTAGAGTGTTTATACATAAGATAGACTGACTGACTTCCTGCCCTAAAATTTTTCTTTGTGAGATTCTTTCATGTTGTTGCACACAGCTATTGCTTCTTCCAAGTCATTTATTATATAGAATTAACTTATATCACAATATTATAATAAGTTTATTCAGCAGTTGCTCTTAATAAATGATCCCCAAATGTAATGATGAAGATACACCATTTAGTTTATGCTGACAGATCCGATGAACCACAATTATGGCTGTAAATCTAATAGGGAGAGCTTATCTCTGCTCCCCAAGGAGACCTGTCAGCCTGAGCACCAGCAAATGGCATCTCCATATGGAGTGAAAGTCATTCAGTCACGTCAGACTATTTGTGAACCCATGGCTTGTAGCTCACCAGGCTCCTCTGTCTATGGAATTCTCTAGGCAAGAGTACTGGAGTGGGTAGCTGTTCCCCCCTCCAGGGGATCTTTCCAACTTAGGGATTGAACCCAGGTCTCCCACACTACAGGTGGAGTCTTTACCATCTGAACCACCAGGGAAGCCCATTCCTACAAGGGATCTACCCAACCCATATGGTGTAGACTTCCTAAAAACATATGTTGGTTGTATTCCAGTTGCTGGTAATGAGAGAAGGAGGGAAGGAAAGAGAGAGAGAGAGAAAGGTGTCTTCTCATTTCTGTAAGTTACAAGGATGAAATGTCAGTGTCACATTATAAAAGTAGCCTGTGGGATGGAATAAATGGTTTGTCTTGGAATAAATGATTTACCTATTGAATACATCAGGTTCAGATAGGAATGCAGATTCTCAAGTATGGATCTGAAGATTAAAGAGACAAGTTATTTGCCACCACACACCCCCAATACGATAGTGCAGCAAAGCATAATGCAACCATTATAGGCACTTTCATTTAGAAAATAGGGAAAGAGTGGGAGTTCATTGGACTGTAGCATTTTTGAAATCCATCTGGACCCATGTTTCCAGTTCCTTGGATAGCGGCTCAGTTCTGCCGCCTAACAATCATTCTCTGTGGCTCTGGGCTCCACTTCTCAGAACTTTGGTTCTCTCTGAGCCATAGCTTCTTTTCCAAAAGAAAGTCTTCTCTACAAACGAGTAGCTTTCCCAGCCTCATCCCTGCCCATAGTAGTTTTAAAGTTCAAAAGCCTCTTTTAGGGTTTTCTATGTAGAGGATCATGGCATCTGCAAACAGTGAGAGTTTTACTTCTTCTTTTCCAACTTGGATTCCTTTTATTTCTTTTTCTGCTCTGATTGCTGTGGCCAAAACTTCCAAAACTATGTTGAATTGTAGTGATGAAAGTGGGCACCCTTGTCTTGTTCCTGACTTTAGGGGAAATGCTTTCAATTTTTCACCATTGAGGATAATGTTTGCTGTGGGTTTGTCATATATAGCTTTTATTATGTTGAGGTATGTTCCTTCTATTCCTGCTTTCTGGATTTTTTTTTTTAATCGTAAATGGATGTTGAATTTTGTCAAAGGCTTTCTCTGCATTTATTGAGATAATCATATGGCTTTTATTTTTCTATTTGTTAATGTGGTGGATTACACGGATTTATTTGTGGATATTGAAGAATCCTTCCATCCCTGGGATAAAATTCACATGGTCATGGGTATGATCTTTTTAATGTGTTGTTGGATTCTGATTGCTAGAATTTTGTTAAGGATTTTTGCATCTATGTTCATCAGTAATATTGGCCTGTAGTTTTCTTTTTTTGTGGCATCTTTGTCAGGTTTTGGTATTAGGGTGATGGTGGCCTCATAGAATGAGTTTGGAAGTTTACCTTCCTCTGCTATTTTCTGGAAGAGTTTGAGTAGGATAGATGTTAGCTCTTCTCTAAATTTTTGGTAGAATTCAGCTGTGAAGCCATCTAGACCTAGGCTTTTTTTTTTTTTTTTTTTTGCTGGAAGATTTCTGATTACAGTTTCAATTTCCGTGCTTGTGATGGGTCTGTTAAGATTTTCTATTCCTTCCTGGTTCAGTTTGGTTAGTTTTAATTTTCTAAGAATTTGTCCATTTCTTCCAAGTTGTCCATTTTATTGCCATATAATTGCTGATAGTAGTCTCTTATGATCCTTTGTATTTCTGTGTTGTCTGTTGTGATCTCTCCATTTTCATTTCTAATTTTATTGATTTGATTTTCTCCCTTTGTTTCCTGATGAGTCTGGCTAATGGTTTGTCAATTTTATTTATCCTCTCAAAAAACCAGCTTTGGGCTTTGTTGATTTTTGCTATGGTCTCTTTTGTTTCTTTTGCATTTATTTCTGCCCTAATTTTTAAGATTTCTTTACTTCTACTAACCCCGGGGTTCTTCATTTCTTCTTTTTCTAATTGTTTTAGGTGTTTAATTCAGTTCAGTTCAGTCACTCAGTCATCTCCGACTCTTTGCAACCCCATAAATCGCAGCATGCCAGGCCTCCCTGTCCATCACCATCTCCCAGGGTTCACTCAAACACATTCATCGAGTTGGTGATGCCATCCAGCCAACTCATCCTCTGTCGTCCACTTCTCCTTCTGTCCCCAATCCCTCCCAGCATCAGAGTCTTTTCCAATCAGTCAACTCTTCACATGAGGTGGCCAAAGTACTGGAGTTTCAGCTTTAGCATTATTCGGTGTAGAGTTAGGTTATTTATTTGACTCTACCAGAAAATTACTAGAGCTAATCAATGCATATAGTAAAGTGGCAGGATATAAAATCAACACACAGAAATCCCTTGCATTCCTATACACTAATAATGATAAAATAGAAAGAGAAATTAAGGAAATAATTCCATTAACCATTGCAGCAAAAAGAATAAAATACTTAGGAATATATCTACCTAAAGAAACAAAACACCTATATATAGAAAACTATAAAACACTGGTGAAAGAAATCAAAGAGGACACTAATAGGTGGAGAAATATGTTCATGGATTGTATTGTGTTCATGGATTGGAAGAATCAATGTAGTGAAAATGAATATACTACCCAAAGCAATCTACAGATTCAATGCAATCCCTATCAAGCTACCAATGGTATTTTTCACAGAGCTAGAACAAATAATTTCACAATGTGTATGGAAATACAAAAAAACCTCTAATAGCCAAAGCAATCTTGAGAAAAAAGAATGGAACTGGAGGAATCAACCTGCCAGACTTCAGGCTCTACTACAAAGCCACAGTCATCAAGACAGTATAGTACTGGCACAAAGACAGAAATATAGATCAGTGGAACAAAATAGAAAAACCAGAGATAAATCCATGTGCCTATGGACACCTTATCTTTGACAAAGGAGGCAAGAATATACAATGGAGAAAAGACCATCTCTTTAACAAGTGGTGATGGGAAAATTGGTCAACCATTTGTAAAAGAATTAAACTAGAACAATTTCTAACACCATACACAAAAATAAACTCAAAATGGATTAAAGATCTAAATGTAAGACCAGAGGAGAACTGGTCTTAAAACTCCTAGAGGAGAACATAGGCAAAACACTCTCCAACATAAATCACAGCAGGATCCTCAATGACCCACCTCCCAGAATATTGGAAATAAAAGGAAAAATATATAAATGGGACTAATTACAATTAAAAGCTTCTGCACAACAAAGGAAACTATAAACAAGGTGAAAAGACAGCCTTCAGAATGGGAGAAAATAATAGCAAATGAAGCAACCAACAAAGAATTAATCTCAAAAATAGACAAGCAACTCCTGCAGCTCAATTCCAGAAAAATAAACAACCCAATCAAAAATTGGGCCAAAAAACTAAACAGACATTTCTCCAAAGAAGACATACAGATGGCTAACAAACACATGAAAACATGCTCAACATCACTCAGTATCAGAGAAATGCAAATCAAAACCACAATGAGGTATCATTTCACGCCAGTCAGAATGGCTGCGATCCAAAAGTCTACAAGCAATAAATGCTGGAGAGGGTGTGGGAAAAAGGGAACCTTCTTACACTGTTGGTGGGAATGCAAACTAGTACAGCCACTATGGAGAATAATGTGGAGTTTCCTTAAACTACTGGAAGTAGAACTGTCATATGACCCAGCAATCCCACTGCTGGGCATACACACTGAGGAAACCAGAATTGAAAGAGACACATGTACCCCAATGTTCATCACAGCACTGTTTATAATAGCCAGGACATGGAAGAAACCTAGGTGTCCATCTGCAGACGAATGGATAAGAAAGCTGTGGTACATATACACAATGGAGTATTACTCAGCCACTATAAAGAATACATTTGAATCAGTTCTATGAGTTGGATGAAACTGAAGCCTATTATACAGAGTGAAGTAAGCCAGAAAGAAAAACACCAATACAGTATACTGATGCACATACATGGAATTTACAAAGAGAGTAATGATAACCCTTTATGAGAGACAGCAAAAAGGACACAGATGTATAGAACAGTCTTTTGGACTCTGTGGGAGAGGGCAAGGGTGGGATGATTTGGGAGAATGGCATTGAAACATGTATTATATCATATGTGAAACGAATTGCCAGTCCAGGTTCTATGCATGATACAGGATGCTTGGGGCTGGTGCACTGGGATGACCCAGAGGGATGGTATGGGGAGGGAGGTGGGAGGGGGGTTCAGGATGGGGAACAAGTGTACACCCTTAGAGGATTCATGTTGATGTATGGCAAAACCAATACAATATTGTAACATAATTAGCCTCCAATTAAAATAAATAAATTTATACTTTTTTTTTAAAGCCTCTTTTCTCTTTGTATAAATTTTGTCCCTTCTTATTCCAATTTGGCAATATTTACATTGGCAATATTCTTTTTTTAAATGATTGTTTCCAAAGAATCTGATTGGGATCAGTTCTTTAGATAAAAATTAAAACTCTCAAATCATTTAGAGATAAACCTTTCATCCCAATCCCAAAGAAAGGCAATGCCAAAGAATGCTCAAACTACCTCACAATTGTACTCATCTCACATGCTAGCAAAGTAATGCTCAAAATTCTCCAAGCCAGGCTTCAACTGTACATGAAATGAGAACTTCCAGATGTTCAAGCTGATTTTAGAAAAGGCAGAGGAACCAGACATCAAATTGCCAAGATCCGTTGGATCATCAAAAAGGCAAGAGAGTTCCAGAAAAACATCTATTTATGCTTTATTGACTATGCCAAAGCCTTTGACTGTGTGGATCACAGCAAACAGTGGAAAATTCTTAAAGAGATGGGAATACCAGACAACCTGACCTGCATCCTGAAAAATCTGTATGCAGGTCAAGAAGCAACAGGTAGAACTGGACTTGGAACAACAGACTGGTTCTAAATCAGGAAAGGTGTACATCAAGGCTGTATATTGTCACCCTGCTTTTTTAATTTGTATGCAGAATACCTCATGAGAAATGCTGGACTGGATGAAGCACAAGCTGGAATCAAGTTTGCTGGGAGAAATATCAATAACCTCAATATGCAGATGACACCACACTTATGGCAGAAAGCAAAGAACTAAAGAGCCTCTTGATGAAAGTGAAAAAAGAGAGTGAAAATGTTGGCTTAAAACTCAACATTCAGAAAACTAATATCATAGCATCCAGTCCTATCACTTCATAGCAAATAGTTGGGGAAACAATGGAAACACTGACAGACTTTATTTTCTTGGACTCCAGAATCACTGCAGATGGTGATTGCAGCCATGAAATTAAAAGCCATTTACTCCTGGGGAGAAAAGTTATGACTAGCCTAGACAGCATATTAAAAAGAAGAGACATTACTTTGCCAACAAAGGTCCATCTAGTCAAAGCTATGGTTTTTCCAGTAGTCATGTATGGATGTGAGAGTTAGACTATAAAGAAAGCTGAGCACCGAAGAATTGATGCTTGTGGACTGTGGTGTTGGAGAAGATCCATGAGAGTCCCTTGGGCTGCAAGGAGATCCAACCAGTCCATCCTAAAGGAAATCAGTCCTGAATATTCATTGGAAAGACTGATGCTGAAGCTGAAACTCCAATACTTTGGCCACCTGATGCGAAGAACTGACTCATTTGAAAAGACCCTGATGCTGGGAAAGATCGAAGGCAAGATGAGAAGGGAATGACAGTGGATGAGATGGTTAGATGGCATCACTGACTCAATGGACATGAGTTTAAGTAAACTCTGGGAGTTGTTGATGATCAGGGAGGCCTCGTGTGCTGCAACCCATGGGATCGCAAAGAGTTGGACATGACTGAGTGACATAACTGTACTGAATTGGGAAGTTTTATATTATTTTCCAGTTCATGACTCATGGCGAGATGATGGGTGGAGTACAGCATTGAAGAGGATGAAGCCAATGAAGTTAAATGGGAGTTATTGTCTTCTGTATTTCCCTTGATTTCCTCTTACAGCTAAGTAAAAGGAATAACTTCTCCACTGGGGGAAAGCCTTTTATGATTGGTTCTTCCACTCTGTTGATGTAAAATGAATTGACCTTGAAGCTGGTGTGATGTCATATATGATTTTTCAGAAACTCAATTGAGATAAGAGTTTCTTTGTCTATATTTTTGTCCATAGAACAATTATTCCTAGAGTATTTTATCTAATCACATTTTTTTTATTTAATAGGGAGTTCTTTTGCCTCCCCATAACTTCTTACCTCTTATCTTTAGATTTATTTTAAAACTGTGTTTCTTTTTTGCTTACATTCATATGTTCTTTAGCCTTCTTTTTGTAGTAATAATAAGAAGTGTAAGGAGAGAACAGAGGTCCCTTTTTTCCTGTAATTTCCTGAAGAATCGTGCTCTCATTCTCTTGATTTGGAGGGTCACCAAGGTGATATAGTCACTAGTTTAATGGAGCAACTGGTCTCCCAACTGCTGACCTCTTTTATACTTTCCATTCTGCTAAATTTCCTTGACCTTAAAATTCATACTTTTATTAGCCTTGAATCAGAAATGCACTACTATTAAGACCTGACATTTTAACATTTATATTTAATCTCACTTTCTTCAAGTTTTTCCCCTTCATTTTTATCACAGTTCTCCTTATAGCACTCAAATCTCTTTCTTTTAAATATCACAAATTATAACTGGTTTAAACACAGTTTTTGCACAAAACATTAGGATCCTAAATAGTCTTACTGGGAGATCAATTGTTTCAATGTGCTTGAGAAACCAACTTCAGTCTCCAATAAAATGCATGGTTACTATAAAAGAATCTTAATTCCCTTCAAATGATCATTACCTTCTCTCCATACTCTCTCCTGGATTTGTTGTTTGTTGGTTTTTTTGATGATAGCCATCCTGATTGGTGTGAGGTGATATCTCATGGTAGTTTTGATGTGCATTTCTCTAATAGTGATTTTGAACATCTTTTCATGTGCTTATTGGCCACATGTATGTCCTCTTCAAATAGACATCTTTCTGCCCTGGCAATATAAACTAGGTGACTGTCATGTGATATAATTATTAGCTGCCTATTTTTCAAGTTGGTAAGTCACGAAGTCATTTCTTCTTGGTAGCTGACTTATTTAACATTCAGAAGTAATATACTGCTCCTTCTAACTAGCTTCATTGCATGAAATGATTTTAAGCAGTTATTTAACCCTGATCCAGCACCCACTGGCAGATACATTCTGAAGAGAAAAGAAAATCATTTTTACACTGGTACCATTACTATAGTAACATTTATAAAAATGTGTTCTATAGGACATAGATCTAACAAACATTTCATTTTGTTTAGGAACCAAAAAGGTTCCTAAGGGAAAATAAGTTTTGAAAATGCTGCCAGTCTATTTTCCTTCACAAAATGGTTTTGTATATTAAAGGTTCTGAGAATGCCTGTAATGAGGAGAAGTACCTGACTTTGTTTAACCGGAGAATTTCTCATCTTATTTGTTTACAAAGTAATCATTAAATTTATATTTTTGAAAACATATATTAAAAATATTTGGGACTAGTATTTCATGAGACACTTACGAGATGCGATTTGAGATTATACTGCGGTTCACCTAGAACATGTGCACATCACCTTGAAGCTGATGTGCTGTCATATATGATTTTTCGCTACCTACTCTTAGTCAGAGAATAGAAATCAGTGTTTACAGATAATCTGTGTTATAATTTCATAAGCACTTTTGTTATATTTTGATCATAGCAGTGTAGGATTACATATAAATATAAAACTATGTAGAACTGTAATATATTCACTACTTAGGAAAAGTAGAAATACATGGACTTTAGTGTTTAATAATTAGTCCCAAGTCACTCATCAACTCTCACTATTGAGGTTAATGTATGTACAGCAAGCATAAATGCCATAACCAATGACCATATTAGGTTATATACATAATATTTGTTTTTACAGCTACTCATAAATCAGAAATACATATAGATATACTTATGTACACAAAAATATAGAGATAATCATAAACCTAAAAAAAACACAATATGACATTATCTACCATCATTCTTACATTCTTATCAATAACCAAAAAACTACCTGTTGAAGCTAGACTTTTTAAAATACATATAACTCTTTTAAACACTCTATAATGACATATATGGCAGAATAATTTTTAAAAGAGTGGATATAACTTTACTGTACAGAAGGAATCAATGCAACATTTTAAGTCAGCTAAACTCCAATTTTTTTTTAATTTAAAAAATAAAAATAAGACTTAACAGTAAAAGAGGATGTACAGTTCTCTTTGATTAGGCAGCAATATTAAATACTACAAAGCTAGAAATTATTTTCTAATGGAAATACTGAGTTTATTTTACTGTGGATATTTGAGAATATATAAGTGGACCATGTATTAGCACAAGTATTAGCATTGGCTAGAATACCTTTGTCGGAGAAGGCAATGGCAACCCACTCTAGTACTCTTGCCTGGAAAATCCCATGGACGGAGGAGCCTGGTGGGCTCCAGTCCATGGGCTTGCTAGGAATCAGACACGACTGAGCGACTTCACTTTCACTTTTCACTTTCATGCATTGGAGAAGGAAATGGCAACCCACTCCAGTGTTCTTACCTAGAGAATCCCAGGGATGGGGGAGCCAGGTGGGCTGCCATCTATGGGGTTGCACAGAGTCGGATGTGACTGAAGCGACTTAGCAGTATACCTTTGTTGCCAATGAAATTTAGGTAAGTTGGTGAGAATTCTTGGAAAGGTTTTCTCATTTATAAAGAGATGTGTATAGAAAGAAACTTTAGCTTAATTCATAAGCTGTTTTCATATCTCTACATGAGGGAGGTATTAAATGTATGGTTATTTGCAAAGGTTCTTACAGAATAGTGATATAAGCTATAGGTATGAAATGACTGTGATGAAGCACAAAACTCAGCATCTAGAATAAAATGTGTTGACACTACTGATGTCAAACATCATTACCTCACTGAACCAAACCAGCTTACAGATCTCCAAAGAGGGAATTAAGTGCTTCCCTGATGGCGCAGTTGGTAAAGAATCTGCTTGCAATGCAGGAGACTAGGGTCTGATCCCTGGGTTGAGAAGATCCCTTGGAGAAGAAAATGGCAACCCTTTCCAGTATTCTTGCCTAGGAAATCCTATTGGAGAGAGGAGCCTGAGCAGTCCATGGTTGTTGCAAGAGTTGGACTCGACTTAGTGACTATACCACCACCAATGAGGGCATAATAGCAGTTTTTGTGATGGTTAAAAAAGGTTGCCACATAGTTGATGGTTGATGTGATGCTCTTAGCAGAGCCTTTGCCACAAAGTTCAGTAAATGCAAATCAGCCTTATTTAGTTCAGTTCAGTTCAGTCGCTCAGTGATGTCTGACTCTTTGCGACCTCATGAATCTCAGCACGCCAGGCCTCCCTGTCCATCACCAATTCCCAGAGTTCACTCAAACTCACGTCCATTGAGTCAGTGATGCCATCCAGCCATCTCATCCTCTGTCATCCCCTTCTCCTCCTGCCCCCAATCCCTCCCAGCATAAGAGTCTTTTCCAATGAGTCAACTCTTCGCATGAGGTGGCCAAAGTACTGGAGTTTCAGCTTTAGCATCATTTTTTTTAAAGAAATCCCAGGGCTGATCTCCTTCAGAATGGACTGGTTGGATCTCATTGCAGTCCAAGGGACTCTCAAGAGTCTTCTCCAACACTACAGTTCAAAAGCATCAATTCTTTGGTGCTCAGCTTTCTTCAGAGTCCAACTCTCACATCCATACATGATCACTGGAAAAACCATAGCCTTGACTAGACGGACCTTTGTTGGCAAAGTAATGTCTCTGCTTTTAAATATGCTATCTAGATTCCTCATAACTTTCCTTCCAAGGAGTAAGCGTCTTTTAATTTCATGCTTTATTGCTACTCTATTAGTTTTTAGATGAGCTTCCCTGGTTGTTCAAATGGTAAGGAATCCACCTGCAATGTGGGAGACCTGTGTTCTACCTCCGTGTTGGGAAGATCCCCTGGAGGAGGACATGGCAACCCACTCCAGTATTATTGCCTGGAGAATCCCCATGGACAGAGGACCCTGGCAAGCTACAGTTCATAGGGTCGCAAAGAGTCGGACATGACTGAGTGACTAAAAACAGCACACACCACATTTTTTACATGTTCAAATTCATCTTTGCCTATGCTTTGTTCCATACAGCTAAATAGCTCAAATAAATAAAACTCAGCTAAGTGTTGTGTCTCTAATGAAAATTTATTAGGAATCACGTGAATTAAAAGGTCAGACATGCGTAATTAAAGTAGATTATATGTAAATCCTGAATTTGCATCAGATCAGATCAGTGGCTCAGTCGTGTCCGACTCTTTGAGACCCCATGAATCGCAGCACGCCAGGCCTCCCTGTCCATCACCAACTGCCGGAGTTCACTGAGACTCACGTCCATCGAGTCAGTGATGTCATCCAGCCATCTCATCCTCTGTTGTCCCCTTTTCCTCCTGCCCCCAATCCCTCCCAGCATCAAAGTCTTTTCCAATGAGTCAACTCTTTGCATGAGGTGGCCAAAATACTGGAGTTTCAGCTTTAGCATCATTCCTTCCAAAGAAATCCCAGGGAACTGAAGTTTAAATAACTGCAAATATTTTTTTTCTTAAATGAAAACCTTTGAAAGCTAAATGATTTGAATAGATCAGTTCAGGTTACTCCGGGTATTGACCATACAACTGAGATGTAAACTGAAGGAAATTATCTTACATTGTAGAACTTGGATTCTCTGAAAATAATCATTTAGTGAATAACATAAAAATCATTTATTATTTTTTAAAAAAATCTAAATGCATCTTTTCTTCCAAAGTCATCCCACCTCTGTACTTACTGTACTTAAAAACACCTTCCACTTGAAGAGATGTACGCTGATGCATACATAAAATAGTGATCACATTTTTAGAATGTTTTTCAACAGTGAATAAATATATGAAAATGTTTTTTAGATTCCATATTTTCTGTATGAACAAATCATAGAATAAATCTTAGAATTAAGGTGCAGTGTCTTTAATTTTGTAGGAAAGTCTTCTTTGTTGCCACAGAGTTGATAGTCCAGGGGCTTTTACACTGAAATATCATTTTCCATTCTAGAGCATGTCTTTAAAATCATCATTAACTAGAGGAAAATCTCCTTCCTGTGTTATGCATTTTCTGCAATAAAAATATAAAAAGAGCCATTAAGCCCTTCTCCCTAATATATGTATGTAATAATGGTTTTGTGCCATTCTAAGCAAATTATTTGTTTAAAAAAAAAAAGTGTTGGTATTTAATTACTCTAATCAATTGTATCTTAGTGATTATATACACAGATCAGACATGTAATATGAGAAAAATTACCAACCACTCATCCTGCTTTTTCCTAAGTGTATTTTCCACCAACTTTAAATCTTATTTTACATATTTCCAACAGTATGATGTACTAGGGTTTGACTTTTCTTCTCTGTAGACTGCAGCTTTAAAAGATATATCTAAATTTGATGTCTTCACTGCTTTCAATGACAATATTTACTAAATTAGGCCTGCTAAGCCTTTTTTCCTGTTTATCCTTGAAAGTTATCAATTGTTTTTTAAGGAGATAACTGTTTTTATATAAAGATGACTCAAAAGTCTTTACAGCGACTCATACCCTGACACTTATTCTCAATTTAAAATTCAACCTGACCCTTCTTCTTCTTCTTCTTCTTTTTTTTAGAATTTGCTCTCTTTCCATTGTGCTATATAATTTATTGTTGCTATCATTCCAGATTACATGTAGGATACAAATTAATTTTCAGTTGTTTATAACATCAGAATTTTCTTTGTTTTTCATTTCATATAGATTGGCATGGGAACTTCATCATCGTCTCCCACAGACCTTGACTAACGGAGGCTGCAGTAGGACATGTGTTTTCATATCAGAAGCAGAATAAAAGAGAATATTCTGACTTGTTTTGAAAGCTTCTTCACAAACACTTCACATTTAACTTCTTCAAAGTAATGCCCGAATTTCAGTGAACAACAAAAGTGATCTCCCATTGTCTCCATCAGGAGATAATAAGGGCATGTGTTGTGGTTCGATCACCAAGTCGTGTCCTATTCTTGCGACCCCATGGACTGCTGCCTGCCAGGCTCCTATGTCCATTGGATTTTTCAGGCAAGAATACTGGAATGGGTTGCCATTTCCTTCTCCAGCAGATATTCTCAACCCAGGGATCGAACCCTTATCTCCTGCATTGCAGGCAGATTCTTTAGCAACTGAGTCACCATGGAAGCCCAAGGCACTTGAAAATAGCTTTCATTGTGATCACACTTTAGGCCAACAATATTCATATTAAAATTACAGTACTCCCTTACCTTATCCACAATTTCAGTGTCCCTCAGTCAACTGTGGTCTGAAAATATGAAATAGAAAATTCCAGAAATAATTCATAAGTGTCAAATTGCAAGTCGTTCTTTCCATCCTACCTGGGAGCCCCAACCATTAATATCATCTGTTCCTGACATTGACCCATGGACATAACCACAGGTTAATATTCCAGGATCACCAGAAACAGATGATGCACCTACTGAAGTATCATCCGAAAGTCAATAGTAGTCCTACAGTGTGGAGTCATTCAACTCATTTCATCTCATCATGCATGCATTTATCAGCTTCAGTTCAGTTCATTCACTCAGTCATGTCCGACTCTTTGTGACCCCAGAAACTGCAGCATGCCAGGCCTCCCTGTGCATCACCAACTCCCAGCATACACCCAAACCCATGTTCATTGAGTCAGTGATGCTACCCAACCATCTCATCCTCGGTCGTTCCCTTCTCCTTCTTTCCTCAATCTTTCCCAGCAACAGGGTCTTCTCAAATTAGTCAGCTCTTCGAATCAGGTGACCAAAGTATTGGAGTTTCAGTTTCAGCATCAGTCCTTCCGATGAACACCCAGGACTGATCTCCAGTAGGATGGACTGGTTGGATATCCCTGCAGTCCAAGGGACTCTCAAAAGTCTTTTCCAACACCACAGTTCCAAAGCATCAATTCTTCAGTGCTCAGTTTTCTTTATACTCCAACTCTCACATCCATATATGACCACTGGAAAAACCATAGCCTTGACTAGACGGACCTTTGTTGGCAAAGTAATGTCTCTGATTTTCAATATGCTGTCTAGGTTGGTCATAACTTTCCTTCCAAAGAGTAAGCGTCTTTTAATTTCATGGCTGCAATCACCATCTGCAGTGATTTTGGAGCCCAAAAAAATAAAGTCAGCCACTGTTTCCCTATCTATTTCCCATGAAGTGATGGGATGCAATGCCATGATCTTAGTTTTCTGAATGTTGAGCTTTAAGCCCACTTTTTCACTCTCCTCTTTCACTTTCATCAAGAGACTCTTTAGTTCTTCTTCAATTTCTGCCATAAGGGTGGTGTCATCTGCATATCTGAGGTTACTGATATTTCTCCTGGCAATCTTGAGCCAGCTTGTGCTTCCTCCAGCCCAGAGTTTCTCATGATGTACTCTGCATATAAGTTAAATAAGCAGGGTGACAATGTACAGCCTTGATGTACTCCTTTTCCTATTTGGAAATAGTTTGTTGTTCCACGTCCAGGTCTCACTGTTTCTCAAGAGGCAGTTCAGGTGATCTGGTATTCCTATCTCTTTCAGAATTTCACAGTTTATTGTGATCCACACAGTCAAAGGCTTTGGAATAGTCAATAAAGCAGAAATAGATGTTTTTCTGGAACTCTCTTGCTTTTTCCATGATCCAGTGGATGTTGGCTATTTGATCTCTGGTTCCTCTGCCTTTTCTAAAACCAGCTTGAACATCTGGAAGTTCATGGCTCACGTATTGCTGAAGCCTGGCATGGAGAATTTTGAGCATTACTTTACTAGCATGTGAGATGACTGCAATTGTGTGGTAGTTTGAGCATTCTTTGGCATTGCCTTTCTTTGGGATTGGAATGAAAACTGACCTTTTCCAGTCCTGTGGCCACTGTTGAGTTTTCCAAATTTGCTGGCATATTGAGTGCAGCACTTTCACAGCAACATCTTTCAGGATTTGAAATAACTCAACTGGAATTCCATCACCTCCACTAGCTTTGTTTGTAGTGATGGTTCCTAAGGCCCACTTGACTTCACATTCCAGGATGTCTGGCTCTAGGTCAGTGATCACACCATCATGATTATCTGGGTCGTGAAGATCTTTTTGTACAGTTCTTGTGTGTATTCTTGCCACGTCTTCTTAATATCTTCTGCTTCTGTTAGGTCCCTACCATTTCTGTCCTTTATTGAGCCCATCTTTGCATGAAATGTTCCCTTGGTGTCTCTAATTTACTTGAAGAGATCTCTAGTCTTTCCCATTCTGTGGTTTTCCTCTATTTCTTTGCAGTGATCACTGAGGAAGGCTTTATCTCTCCTTGCTATTCTTTGGAACTCTGCATTCAAATGGGTATATCTTTCCTTTTCTCCTTTGCTTTTCACTTCCCTTCTTTTCACAGCTATTTGTAAGGCCTCCTCAGACAGCCCATTTTGCTTTTTTACATTTATTTTTCTTGGGGATGGTCTTGATTCCTGTTTCCTGTACAATGTCACGAACCTCTGTCCATAGTTCATCAGGCACTCTGTCTATCAGATCTAGTCCCTTAAGTCTATTTCTCACTTCCTCTGTATAATCATAAGGGATTTGATTTAGGTCATACCTGAATGGTCTAGTGGTTTTCCCTACTTTCTTCAATTTCAGTCTGAATTAGGTAATAAGGAGTTCATGATATGAGCCACAGTCAGCTCCTGGTCTTGTTTTTTGCTGATTGTATAGAGCTTCTCCACTTTGGCTGCAAAGAAATCAATCTGATTTCAGTGCGGTCATCTGTTGATGCCCATGTGTAGAGTCTTCTCTTGTGTTGTTGGAAGAGGGTGTTTGCTATGACCAGTGCATTCTCTTGGCAGAACTCTATTAGCCTTTGCCCTTCTACATTCTGTATTCCAAGGCCAAATTTGCCTGTTATTCCAGGTGTTTCTTGATTTCCTACTTTTGCATTCCAGTCCCCTATAGTGAAAAGGACATATTTTGGGGCTGTTAGTTCTGGAAGGTCTTGTAGGTCTTCAGAGAACTGTTCAGCTTCTTCAGCATTACTGGTTGGGGCATAGACATGGATTACCATAATATTGAATGGTTTGCCTTGGAATATCTCTGTTCAGACAGAATGATCTCTGTTCCTTTTTGAGATTGCATCCAAGTACTGCTTTTCAGACTCTTTTGTTGACTATGATGGCCACTCCATTTCTTTTAAAGGATTCTTGCCCACAGTAGTAGATATATTGGTCATCTGAGTTAAATTCCCCCATTCCAGTCCATTTCAGTTCGCTGATTCCTAGAATGTTGATGTTCACTCTTGCCATTTCCTGTTTGAACACTTGCAATTTACCCTGATTCATGGACCTAACATTCCATGTTCCTATGTAATATTTTGTTTATAGCATCGAATGTTGCTTCTATCACCAGTCCCATCCACAACTGGGTGTTGTTTTTGCTTTGGCTCCATCCCTTCATTCTTTCTGGAGTTATTTCCCCACTGATCTCCAGTAGCGTATTGGGCACCTACTGACCTGGGGAGTTCATCTTTCAGTATCCTATCTTTTTGCCTTTTCATACTGTTCATGCAGTTCCCAAGGCAAGAATACTGAAGTGGTTTGCCATTCCCTTCTCCAGTGGACCAAACCCCTCAAACATGCATACAATGTCCCAGCAAAATAAATTGGGTCTTCCTGTAAACCCTTGGGCCATGACTATCCCAATATACTAACGATTTTCCATGGAAAGGAGAGAATAGGTGTTGGGAGTTGGGGCAAAGTGGTGTGAGAAAGAAGTCAGTATAAGTCAACAGTGGCAAAATGAGTGGCAGTGGAGGGTGTGGAAGTTAGAATAGTTTTTGTGTTTGGGACACAAATGAATCTGGGTTTAAGATTTAATTTACAGCATACAAATCTTGGGCCAATTGGTGAAAATTGGTTAGATTCCTTTGCCTTTTGGTAAAACATGTGATTTGCAGACTCTGGCGGTGGGAATAAGAAGCCCCTTGCCAAGGAAACTTTGAAAAATAGGCTAATAGTAGTACTAATAATCACTATTAAATGACAATAATATTTAATATTACTTAATTATGCCTTGTGGTTCAGCTGGCAAAAAAATATGCCTGCAATGTGGGAGACCTGGGTTTGATCCCTGGGTTGGGAAGATCTGCTGGAGAAGGGAAAGCCTCCAGTATTCTGGCCTGAGAATTCCATGGACTGTATAGTCCCTGGGGTGGCAAAGAGTTGGACACAACTGAGCTACGTTCGCTTTCACTTCAGGTATAGTTAAATATATATAATAATATTTAATAATAGTATTATTGCTCAGGTTTTAAAGGGTACTGGGTGGTGTAGGGAGGTCATAGTAGGATTTACATCTGCTTTTAAGGATCCTGTTTCCTGAATATGCCAGATAGCTCTAGTTTCCTGAGCCCCAAATGTGTCAAGAATGTGAACGAACATGTTCTGACTGCAGGGATGGTCAAGAGGAGGTTGGGCTTCTTTAAGAAGGGAAGGAAAATCCAGATGATCTCCCAAGGCTTTCAGAAGGCAAATAGGGTAACTAAGTTTATTCTAAGTTCTCTTCATTGTTTACATTTACAGCTGAATTCTAATTTACACTAGTTATGCTTTTATTTTCATCACTGCTAGGATAACTTAATGGAGAAGGCAATGGCGCCCCACTCCAGTACTCTTGCCTGGAAAATCCCATGGACGGAGGAGCCTGAAAGGCTGCAGTCCATGGGGTCGCTGAGGGTCGGACATAACTGAGCGACTTCACTTTCACTTTTCACTTTCATGCATTGGAGAAGGAAATGGCAACCCACTCCAGTGTTCTTGCCTGGAGAATCACAGGGACGGGGCATTCGGGTGGGCTGCCATCTATGGGGTCTCACAGAGTCGGATATGACTGAAGTGACTCAGCAGCAGCAGGATAACTTAATAAACCATTTTGACCCAGTGATTTATTTTTATGAGTTGAAGCTCTGATACAATATAGTATTAACAAAGAGAAAGTTTAACAAGCAATAGTAACTGTGTTAATAGTGTGATAAAATGATAAGCTGAGATGAAATGCATTGTGTTGACATATACTGAACAAAATGCTGAACACATTCCTTGTAACACATTTACAATCTTTATTTTTTTTATGAAGAGAAATAGCAATTTTATTATGCCGTCTGCATATGTCAGTACAACATGCATAGACACATGACTATTTTTATTCCCAAATGCCTACTAATATTGCAGGAAGAGACCTTGGATATCATTCAGTTTATCCATCTTATGCTATAGAAGGGGAAACTAAAGCCCAAGAAGTTAGACTTTTTCTCCAGGGTCACCAAGATACATTCATCTGAGCTGTATTCACAACTCAGTCTTTTATTCTCTAAGCTTCCCCTATTATATCATAGGTAATGTATTTGTTTTGCATGTGTTTTTCCCAACCTTATTAAAAAAAAAAAAAAAAAAACCTTCTAAAATATTGAAAGAATCAGACCAGATCAGTCGCTCAGTGGTGTCCAATTCTTTGTGACCCCATGAATCGCAGCACGCCAGGCCTCCCTGTCCATCACCAACTCCTGGAGTTCACTCAGACTCACATCCATCAAGTCAGTGATGCCATCCAGCCATCTCAACCTCTATCGTCCCCTTCTCCTCTTGCCCCCAGTCCCTCCCAGCATCAGAGTCTTTTCCAATGAGTCAACTCTTTGCATGAGGTGGCCAAAGCTCTGGAGTTTCAGCTTTAGCATCATTCCTTCCAAAGGACACCCAGGATGGATCTCCTTTAGAATGGACTGGTTGGATCTCCTTGCAGTCCAAGGGACTCTCAAGAGTCTTCTCCAACACCACAGTTCAAAAGCATCAATTCTTCAGCGATCAGCCTTCTTCACAGTCCAACTCTCACATCCATACATGACCACAGGAAAAACCATAGCCTTGACTAGATGAACTTCTGTTGGCAAAGTAATGTCTCTGCTTTTGAATATGCTATCTAGGTTGGTCATAACTTTCCTTCCAAGAAGTAAGTGTCTTTTAATTTCATGGCTGCAGTCACCATCTGCAGTGATTTTGGAGCCCCCCAAAATAAAGTCTGACACTGTTTCCACTGTTTCCCCATCTATTTCCCATGAAGTGATGGGACCAGATGCCATGATCTTCATTTTCTGAATGTTGAGCTTTAAGCCAACTTTTTCACTCTCCTCTTTCACTTTCATCAAGAGGCTTTTGAGTTCCTCTTCACTTTCTGCCATAAGGGCAGTGTCATCTGCATATCTGAGGTTATTGAGATTTCTCCCGGCAATCTTGATTCCAGCTTGTGCTTCTTCCAGTCCAGCGTTTCTCATGATGTACTCTGCATATAAGTTAAATAAGCAGGGTGACAATATACAGCCTTGACATACTCCTTTTCCTATTTGGAACCAGTCTGTTGTTCCATGTCCAGTTCCAACTGTTGCTTCCTGACCTGCATACAAATTTCTCAAGAGGCAGATCAGGTGTTCTGGTATTCCCGTTTCTTGAAGAATTTTCCACAGTTTATTGTGATCCACCCAGTCAAAGGCTTTGGCATAGTCAATAAAGCAGAAATAGATGTTTTTCTGGAACTCTCTTGCTTTTTCCATGATCCAGCGGATGTTGGCAATTTGATCTCTGGTTCCTCTGCCATTTCTAAAACCAGCTTGAACATCTGGAAGTTCATGGCTCACATATTGCTGAAGCCTGGCTTGGAGAATTTTGAGCATTACTTTACTAGCGTGTGAGAGGACTGCAATCGTGTGGTAGTTTGAACATTCTTTGGCATTGCCTTTCTTTGGGATTGGAATGAAAACTGACCTGTTCCAGTCCTGTGGCCACTGCTGAGTTTTCCAAATTTGCTGGCATATGGAATGCAGCACTTTCACAGCATCATCTTTCAGGATTTGGAATAGCTCAAGTGGAATTCCATCACCTCCACTAGCTTTGTTCGTAGTGATGCTTTCTAAGGCCCACTTGACTTCACATTCCAGGATGTCTGGCTCTAGGTCAGTGATCACACCATAGTGATTATCTTGGTCATGAAGATCTTTTTTGTACAGTTCTTCTGTGTATTTTTACCACCTCTTCTTAATATTTTCTGCTTCTGTTAGGTCCATACTATTTCTGTCCTTTATCGAGCCCATCTTTGCATGAAATATTCCCTTGGTATCTCTAACTTTCTTGAAGAGATCTCTAGTCTTTCCCATTCTGTTGTTTTCCTCTATTTCTTTGCATTGATTGCTGAAGAAGGCTTTCTTATCTCTTCTTGCTATTCTCTGGAACTCTGCATTCAGATGTTTATATCTTTCCTTTCCTCCTTTGCTTTTTGCTTCTCTTCTTTTCACAGCTATTTGTAAGGCCTCCTCAGACAGCCATTTTGCTATTTTGCATTTCTTTTCTATGGGGATGGTCTTGATCCCTGTCTCCTGTACAATGTCACGAACCTCATTCCATAGTTCATCAGGCACTCTATCTATCAGATCTAGGCCCTTAAATCTATTTCTCACTTCCACTGTATAATCATAAGGGTTTTGATTTAGGTCATACCTGAATGGTCTAGTGGTTTTCCCTACTTTCTTCAGTTTAAGTCTGAATTTGGCAATAAGGAGTTCATGGTCTGAGCCACAGTCAGCTCCTGGTCTTGTTTTTGCTGACTGTATAGAGCTTCTCCATCTTTGGCTGCAAAGAATATAATCAGTCTGATTTTGGTGTTGCCCATCTGGTGATGTCCGTGTATAGAGTCTTCTCTTGTGTTGTTGGAAGAGGGTGTTTGTTATGACCAGTGCATTTTCTTGGCAAAACTCTATCCGTCTTTCCTGCTTCATTCTATATTCCAAGGCCAAATTTGCCTGTTACTCCAGGTGTTTCTTGACTTCCTACTTTTGCATTCCAGTCCCCTATAATGAAAAGGACATCTTTTTTGGGTTAGTTCTAAAAGGTCTTGTAGGTCTTCATAGAACCGTTCAACTTCACCTTCTTCAGCGTTACTGGTTGGGGCATAGACTTGGATTACTGTGATATTGAATGGTTTGCCTTGGAAACGAACAAGAGATCTATTTCACATTATATTCTTTATATTTTACATTATATTCTTTATCAATTGAAACATTTTGCTGCATTTGTTTTTTCCCCTGTTTCTCTGTCTCTGTTTATCTCTCTCTCAGTTCAGTTCAGTTGCTAAGTTGTGTCCAACTCTTTGTGATCCCATGGACTGCAGTATGCCAGGCTTCCCTGTCCATCACCAACTCCCAGAGCTTGCTTAAACTCATGTTCATCAAGTTGGTGATGCCATTCAACCATCTCAGTCTCTGTCATCCCTTTCTCCCGCCTTCAATCTTGCCCAGCATTGGGGTCTTTTCCAGTGACTCAGTTTTTCATGTCAGGTGGCCAAAGTATTGTAGTTTTAGCTTCAACATCAGTCCTTCCAATGAATATTCAGGACTGATTTCCTTTAGAATTAACTGGTTTGATCTCCTTGCAGTCCAAGGGACTCTCAGGAGTCTTCTCGAACACCACAATTCAAAACCATCGATTCTTCAGTGCACAACTTTCTTTTTTTTTTTTTTTAATTTACAATATTGTATTGGTTTTACCATACATCAACATGAATCTGCCACAGTTTTAGAACACAATTCCTATATTTGCAATTCAGTCAGTAGAAATATGGCTATTCATATATTTCAGACTTGTTTTAAAGTCCAATTTTCTTATTTGCGCTGAACATTACAAATTGCCTTAGAAATACCTTTTATACCATAAGACTGCATCAGTAGTCTATGTATTCTATTTGTTAAACAGTGTTTATGGAAATATTTTGCAAATCCCTAGTATTTAAGTGAGGTAGAATTTACAATGCAGAAGGCAATGGCACCCCACTCCAGTACTCCTGCCTGGAAAATCCCATGGATGGAGGAGCCTGGTAGGCTGCAGTCCACGGGGTCGCTAAGAGTCGGACACGACTGAGTGACTTCACTTTCTCTTTTCACTTTCATGCACTGGAGAAGGAAATGGCAACCCACTCCAGTGTTCTTGCCTGGAGAATCCCAGGGACGGGGAAGCCTGGTGGGCTTCCGTCTATGGAGTCACACAGAGTCGGACACGACTGAAGTGATTTAGCATAGCATAGCATAGCATAGAATTTACAAACATCTTTTCCTTTTTAAACATTTTGGAAGTAAAAAAAATCATGAATGCCAGTGACTACCTCTAAATCCAATTTGCTTCAATCTTAAATAATGTTGAAAAACAAATCCTGTATATTTGAAGCAGTATCTATGTCTATGATTAGTAATCAATGACTGTATCTATTTCAACAGTTACTTCGTCTTATTGGTGAACTCTTTGTCAACAGAGCAATGCTTTTTTTCTTGTTTCTTTGATTATTTTTAATAATAATTTAGGTCCTTTTACAATGCCTAGTGATGGGACAACTCGAAAAACAACTTTTAATGGATGAAAATGATGATAACTTCTTTCCAAAATTGACTGTATCAAATATCACATCAATAAAATTATTTTATTTTCATTTTCTTACCACATGATATATTTTCATTAAATATTTATTAATATACCTATCAAGAAGCATTTTACAACAAATGAGTAATAAAGTCACAACAAATAGAATAAAATTTGGTAGTTGAAATATTCACTCTTCTATACAAATGTAGTAGAGCAAAAACTTCACAATTTTCAAGGATGAATCCATTCTAAATTGTATTAGATTTATGGTGCTGTTTAAGAGAAAAACATTACACACTCAAATATGTGATAGAGTGTTAGTCACTCAATCATGTCTGGCTCTTTGTTACCCCATGGATTATAGACCATCAGCCTCCCTTTATCCATGGGGTCTTCCTGACCCTGGGATGGAAACCTGGTCTCATGCATTACAGGCAGATTCTTTACCATCTGAGGCACCAGCAAAGCCATATATGATAAAAATAAGCCACATATTAAGATATCAAAGCTCTTTATATTTTCGCAATTGTTGCTTTTCATCAGTGGAAATAATACATTGTGAACATAATGGTGGATGTTTCTATTTAGGTTTATCAAACTGATAAGTAACAACATGGCAAATAGATGGGGAAACAGTGGAAATAGTGACAGACTATTTTGGGGGGCCACAAAATCACTGCAGATGGTGACTGCAGCCATGAAATTAAAAGATGCTTACTCCTTGGAAGAAAAGTTATGACCAACCTAGACAGCATATTCAAAAGCAGAGACATTACTTTGCCAACAAAGGTCTATCTAGTCAAAGCTATGGTTTTTCTAGTAGTCATGTATGGATGTGAGAGTTGGACTATAAAGAAAGCTGAGCACTGAAGAATTGATGGTTGTGAACTGTGGTGTTGGAGAAGACCCTTGAGAATCCTGTGGACAGCAAGGAGATCCAACCAGTCCATCCTAAAGGAAATCAGCCCTGAATATTCATTGGAAGGACTGATGCTGAAGCTGAAACTACAATATTTTGGCCACCTGATGGGAAGAACTGACTCATTTGAAAAGACCCTGATGCTGGGAAAGATTGAAGGCAGGAGGAGAAGGGGATGACAGAGGATGAGATGGTTGGATGGCATCACAGACTCAATGGTCATGAGTTTGAGCAAGCTCTAGGAGTTGGTTATGGACAGGGAGGCCTGGCGTGCTACAGTCCATGGGGTCACAAAGAGTCGGACACAACTGAGCCACTGAACTGAACTGATCTGCTAGATACATTTACTCACTTTAATCCAATATTATTACAAATACATTTTGAAAAGCAACCACTGGTTTGAGCTGTTTGAGCACTTCCAGTCTCTCCTCTAGAACTTGGAACCTCATATATAATCCACATGCTACTTCCTACTCATTCCACACCTACTGATTTTTCAGGGCCTGTTTCATCATCCCATTCCTCACTGCTGTTCTGTCATAGGTTTCTTGACCCCTCATGAGATCCTGCAGGTCTTTCACATCTAATTCTACATATCCAAAACTAAAGCCTGTCTTTTTTCCTCAAACCTGTGCCTTTTTATGTCTTCTTTAACTTAAGAGATTGCAATATCCCACCTATTGAGCCAACTGAAACTCTCACCGTAATACTAAAAAACTGCCCATCCTTTATTGCTCACA
Organism: Bubalus bubalis; assembly: GCF_019923935.1. Classification (NCBI taxonomy): domain Eukaryota; kingdom Metazoa; phylum Chordata; class Mammalia; order Artiodactyla; family Bovidae; genus Bubalus; species Bubalus bubalis. The sequence goes on along the minus strand of NC_059161.1, from coordinate 64,072,636 downwards.
GCCACTACTGGAGACTGTAATTGTGGACTGACCCTTGAATTCCTCACAGTGCATCTCCATCTAGCATGTGTATGTGCATGGACTCTGACCTTCAAGCATTGTTTCACGTAATCCTATGTCATTCATGTTGTTAATGTATTCAAGTCTTTTATAGCTTCTAGGTGGCAAAGGTATAATTGGAATTCAGTTCAGTTTGATTTCAAATCTTGTTCAGAACTAACTTCCCTTGATGAGAATGATTCAATTGTCCCTAATTGATCTCCATGAAACTTCCCATGCTACAATCAATTCTCTGCAGTTTCATATTTTCCTAATGTTTAAATCCTTCTAAAATGCAAATACAATTTTACCTCCTTGCTAAAATGTATTCATAGCTCTTTTTAAGTAGTGTAAGTCTAAACTCCATATTTCAAGGCTCTCTTTGATCTACCTTTACACAGATCCATTTCTCCTCAAGCTCAAATACTATACTTAAGGCACCCTAGACACCATGTAATTCCTCAAAAACCTCCAGGATATTTTTAATTGCCTCTGATCAGTCTCTTTCCTTTTCCTGAAATTGTCTTTCTCCTCTGCGTAGATTAAAACTCCTTCCTGTTAATTTGGTCAGAAAATTTCATTTCAATCTAATTGTACCAAAGATGTAGCTCTAAGATATGTCTATCACAAGTTTTATTTGGACACATTAGAGAAATGAAAGAGTAAGAGACTTTTGTAAGAATATATCCATTGGAATTAGAAAACAAAAATTTATTATATTTTATTTATTGTTTATAGGTAAGTAAGCACTTTTGTAACTCTATGGCATTATATTAACATATCCTATATTCTTTTGCCATAAAATATAGATATATTCAATCTCTTGTTTATTCCATTTTTAAATTCTCAGAATGTAAGGTTTACATCTTAGTTCTAGTAGTCTGTACATTCGCAATGATATTTGCAAAAATCAGCTCTTAAACACAATCCTGTCAAACACATATCACATATTAAAACATGTGGAAATTAATCCCTTTTACTACTAAACAAACAAAAGCATCAGTTACATGTATATTTTCCAGTTACTTTCAAAATAAAATATACAGAAATTTCACAGGCATATATTAGCAGAATATTCTTTTAAGCCATATTTTCAGTTGATTCTGAAACTAATATATTTGAAATAAAAGAAGCAATTTTGATCAATTTAATGTTTGCAAATATTGGAGATAAAATTTGAAAGGAATATCTCAGTGCCTTGTCTCACTTTTTTATATATGTCATTTATAAGGGTATTTAATGTTTTATACACTGTTTTATAATGAAAAACAAATGTAATAGCTCTTTATCCAAATTTCCTTCCCCTCCTCATTTCTCTCTACTTCTTCTGCTTCAAAGATAACACTATTAACAGATAAATGTGTAAATGTTAATATACTGGTTTGACCCTAGGCAAGTTATTTAACATTTCTGATCTTCAATATACTCATCTGTAAAGTGAGGATAGGTATAGAATGTAGGAATTCCATAGTGGTCCAATGAATAATTATCTGTCTGCAAATATGAGGGAGATGGGTTCAATCCCTGGTCTGGAAAGATCCTACAGGCCACTGAGCCCATGAGCCACAGCTCCTGAAACCCATGATCTAGAGCCAGGGCTCAATAACAAGAGAATCCCATGTACAACAACTAGAGTGGCGCCCACTCTCTGCAACTGAAAAGGCCCAGGGGCAGCAATCAAGACCCAGAGCAACCAAAATTAAATAAATAAATAAAATATTTATTAAAAAAAAAAAACACACAATAGAACAGAATCTATACATTTGGGATGAGCATTAAATTAGTTAATTAAAAAGAACTTAGAACAAAATGAGCCATAGAGTATCAACAATCAAGAGGGTCCTCGTCAACATGACTGCAATAGGACCGCGACTGTGATATGTGTAGATCACATGTATCAACACGAGTTAGGTGTTCCTTTCAAAAAGCCCATATCCAAGGGAGATTAAACCATCAACCAAGAAATAATGACAATTTACTTGAAGAAATTTTGACGGGTAAATTTCAAAGACAATAGCAAGAAGCTCACTTATTAAACACTTTCTGTTTGTTCATCAGCATTCAAGACCCTTTCCTCACTCTGCCAATCCTAAAAGTATCACAAATAGTATCACAGTTTTACCAAATGCCAAGCAATTGCCCACCATGGAAAGCCTATCTTAAATTGCCTGAACCCAGGCCACAAAGTGCTATGCATTTCCCCCTTCTGATTTTCCCTTCTGGAAGAATGCTGATAATGCAACAGGATAGTTTTCTCATTGAGTGCTGTAAGTTTAATTTCGTTCTATTAACAATTTCTCTAGTATTATTGGGAAAGATAAAGAGTATTTTATAAGTACTTAATAATTAATCAATTGATTAAAATATTTAAACTTTTACCTCACATATTTCCACTGAGAAAGTTTTCACATATAAAGCATTCAGTTTTAGTAACATTTAAAAAATTTTAAAAGGGAAATTTTGCCCATTTTTATTATTTTAAGAAATCAAATCAAGGTTTCTTCCTTTAAAACTTAATGGGAAAAAATTCTTACCTTACCTATCTTGCTGCTAAGTCGCTTCAGTCGTGTCCGACTCAGTGAGACCCCATAGATGGCAGCCCACCAGGCTCCCCCGTCCCTGGGATTCTCAAGGTAAGAACACTGGAGTGGGTTGCCATTTCCTTCTCCAATGCATGAAAGTGAAAAGTGAAAGTGAAGTTGCTCAGTCGTGTCCAACTCTTAGCAACCCCATGGACTGCAGCCTACCAGACTCCTCCTTCCATGAGATTTTCCAGGCAAGAGTACTGGAGTGAGTTGCCATTGCCTTCTCTATTACCTTTCTTGCTGTTGCTGCTGCTGCTAAGTCGCTTCAGTCGTGTCCGACTCTGTGCGACCCCATAGACGGCCGCCCACCAGGCCCCGCGGTCCCTGGGATTCTCCAGGCAAGAACACTTGCCTGGAGCGGGTTACCATTTCCTTCTCCAATGCATGAAAGTGAAAAGTAAAAGTGAAGTCGCTCAGTCGTGCCCAACTCTTAGCGACCCCATGGACTGCAGCTTACTAGGCTCCTCCGTCCATGGGATTTTCCAGGCAAGAGTACTGAAGTGGGGTGCCATTGCCTTCGATTACCTATCTTAGATACTGGCAATTTAACGAATCATAATTTATTGTCACTGATGTCAAGAATCTTATGATCTGAAATCATCTTTACTTTCTTCAACTTTTTGTTCTTTCAAGATTATATATTTTGGACTGTTTATTAGCTTATTTTTTCATAAAATAAATTATCAAATTGTGTTATTTCTCTATGGGTACACTATGCCTTCCAAGTCTTTAAATGTAAAGACAAAATTCCAATTGCAGCAATCAGTGTATTTACATGGTTTATGGTAATTGGAAATACCTCCTCCATTTCCTGCAGGCTTAATTAAGAAAAACATCAAGAAGTTTAGTGACTTTAATTAGTTACTCAGCATTTTTTTTCATACTTAAACAGGTCTGTAGCTATTACTCTCATCACAACTATAATGAGGAAATAAACTACATTTTAGAAATTGACCAGATTTAATAAGCAATTTCAATGAAGGCTAGATCTATCTTGACTCCAATAGTCAATGGGTATGACCAGTTTGTCCTTTCAGATTTATGGTATTCTGAGCTTCCCTAAATTGAACACAAACTACTTTAGCCATAATATTATAATGAACCACTACCCTGGTAACATGAATCTGAACTGAAGTTTAGTAAAATATATATAGTAGAATTTTTATTGAAATAATATACTGTCACATTTCCAGAAACTTTTTATTATCCATTTTGTATGACAAAATATAAACCTAAGATGAAAAGGTCATTAGTGATGAATGGTTGAATTAGCAAGTTTCAGAGAAGAAAATAGCAGGATGCAAATAAGATCAGAGATTCAGTGACCTCACATAAAATGAGAAAAATCTATTAACTAGTTTCTCTCTATACTTTAAAAATGAGTATTCACAGCTATAATCATATGATTTACTCACAATTATTAATGCAAATACAAATTATCATTCAAGGTAAAAACAAAATTGATCTTAACTTAATAAACAAATAATTCAGTACTTTGTTAAGGATCTTTATATTTCTATATTAAAGTTGTTAACATTAATTACAAAGAAAATCAAACACTAAAATATTTTTCTTTAGAAGTATCATGAATCATATGTATTATAAGTTTTATTAGTAATGTAAGTTATGTCAGAAAAAAGGTAAGTTCTTCATTGTGATTATAATACAATAATGTATTATAATTATAATATAATAATGTAATACAACAATACACTAACACATGTTGTTGTTCAGTTGCTCAGTCATGTCCAACTCTGCAATTCCATGGACTGCAACACGCCATGCTTCACTGTCCTCCACCATCTCCCAAACTTGCTCAAACTCGTGTTCATTGAGTTGGTGATGCCGTCCAACCATAGCCTGTTTAGAATTTCTGAGATATAATAATAATCAAAAAGTGTCATGGACAGGGAATGATATTATATACTTGAACATATCTAAATTATCTTCTAAATCTTGGGAAAATCAAATTTATCTACAACCACTTTATCTTAATTTAAGCAGAAATATTATTAGAATTAGAGATTTATATTTACACTTCAGCCTCTTTCACCTCTAGAAGCAATGAAAACAATTTCTAAACCATGTGCATTCCTTCCAGGCTCAATGTCACTCAAGTAGCTTATCTTTGAATTTCTATCATTCATTCAAGCCTAGATATTAATATTCTTTCAATTTTCAACTATTCAAGGATATAGGCCCGAGAAAGAAAGAAGAACAAAGGATGGAGGGAGGGAGAAGGGGAAGGCAGAAGGGGAGAGAGGGAGAGAGAAAAAAGAACGGAAGAAGAAAGATTATTAGGCAGTTGATTTAAAAAAGCATTCATGTAATTGTTTTGTTAGGAGAGTTGTGAACTTCACTCAGCGTGGTGTGGAAGGGGAAGACTGGGGCTACATTAATGTTTCTGTAATTAGGACCCTGGTTGCAGAGCTGGCTACAGGTCTCTGAAGATGACATCACACTCTTTTTCTTTCACTCTGTCTCTTCTCCTGTTCCCTGTGTTGCCTTATTTTCACACTCCATCACCATCATGCCAGCCAACCTTTGACAGATTGTGACTCCTTAAAATACCTCAGTAGTCTTTGGTCAGTTTTCATTTTTTACCAGTCCATGTGCTTCTAGTAGCCAATGCTTCAGTTTTTCCATCCTTAAGTAAGATTTGTCTTTAAATAATAGGTGTTAGTGTGCCACTCACTTTTCTTCCTGAGGCCAAGTCACTGATACCTTGGCCACTATCACTTTGGTCGTTTTATTAAAAGAATAGGAATAGTTTTTCTCCTTCCCTTTGCTATAACCTAATGGCTTAATCTTTTTATTGCAGTTTTAATGATATGTAATTAATATATAGTATTAGTTTTAAGTATACACCATAATGATTGGATGCATGTATATAATGTGAAATGATTACCACAGTAATTTTAATTAGCATCCATCAGGATGCATAATTATAATTTTTTCTTATCAAGAAAACTTAAAGATCTACTCTTGTGGCAACTTTCAAACACACAATTTGAAACTACAATCAATGTGCTTTGTCTTACCTCCCCAAACTTATTTATCTGATACCAGAAATTTGTACATTTTGACCACCGTCTCATCAGAGACAGACGAATAAGTCATCCCTCAGTCTCCATAGAGAACTGATATCCCCATGGATACCGAAATCTGCAGCCACTCAATTTGTTATGTAAAATGGTGTAGTATTTGCATATAACCTTTACACATTGTCTCGTATGCTTAAAATCATCTCTAAATTACTTATTTTACCCACTGCAATGTAAATGCTATGTAAGTGTTGTCTGGGCATGGCAGATTTAGGTTTTGATTTGGGGAACTTTATGGGATTTTTTTCAAATATTTTTGATCTTTGATTGGTTGAATCTGCAAATGTAGAATCTGTGGATAGAAGGGACCAACTATACTGTATGCTGCTGCTGCTGCTGCTAAGTCGCTTCAGTCGTGTCCGACTCTGTGTGACCCCATAGACGGCAGCCCACCAGGCTCCCCCGTCCATGGGATTCTCCAGGCAGGAACACTGGAGTGGGTTGCCATTTCCTTCTCCAATGCATGAAAGTGAAAAGTGAAAATGAAGTCGCTCAGTTGTGTCCGACTCTTAGCGACCCCATGGACTGCAGCCCACCAGGCTCCTCCATCCATGGGATTTTCCAGGCAAGAGTACTGGAGTAGGGTGCCATTAATCTCATTTAAATGTAGAATCTTAAAAAAAAAATCAACTCATAGACAAAGAGTAAAGATTGGTGGTTTACTCTTTACAGTGAAGTTTCACATTCTCTGAGGAATCAGCTGGAATGGGTCACAGTGACATTTCCTACTGTTTCTAGCTTCTGTGCCTTTTCTTACACCAATATGAGTTTTAGAAAGGGAATTTCACTTTCAATCCCTACAGGGTGTGTGGCCCTCTGTGGCCCTCTCTTACAAACATCTGGTTCACTAACTTCAGGTATGTCTTCTTTATGAGGGCAGAATTCATCTTTCAGTTCACATGTGCCAGTTACAATCATTTCTCTCTTTTTTATAAATTCTTATTGAACCTCCCTTGACATTTTGATATCTACCCTGATATCATCAAAGCCTGTAGCATCAATAAGTTTCTGATCTAAGCAATAAGAAACAACCAAGTTTGCATTAGTTAGACATTTTGTTGGGCTTTCCTGGTGGCTTAGATGTTAAGGAGTCTGCCAGTAATGCAGGATACCCGGGTTCCATCCCTGGGGAAGGAATTGGCAACCCACTCCAGTATTTTTACCTGGAAAATCCCATGGATGGAGAAGCCTGGCAGGCTACACCCCATGGGGTCACAAAGAGTCAGACATGAGTGAGTGACAAACACTCACATAACACAGAGACATTTTGTTATTACTTGATTAGGATTTCTGACTCTCTTCCTTCCTATCCCAACACTGTTATTTTAGAAAATTACATGTTACTACCAACAGTCTATGCATCATTACCAATGTATTTATTTTTATTAACTAATCTTTTTATGTAACAAAAATCCAATTTAAAAAGTGTCTCAAAAAGTGAAGTCATGGATTCACTCATGGGACTGAGAAGTCAAGTGCTTCATAATCTTCAAGCAGAGCTGAATATAGGAGATCACACAGAATCCATAGCACCCACTTTAGCTGTGTCCCCAGAGCTTTTTCCTTCTTTTTTATATTTCTTTTTAGGTTTTTTGTTTGTAGGGGCAAAATTGGTTCCAGCCACTTTAGTTTTATAAATTGTAACCCTAGGAAAAACAAAATGTCTTTCTGATGGTGGCATAAAAAGGCAGAGGCATGGCTGTGACTGGCATTAAGTCCATAATGTGCTTGTCTCTGAAAAAAATCTCCGTGCCCATGAGGTGAGCCCCCTCCTGACTGAGCGCTGGGGAGCAGTGTTTCTCCGTAGAAATGTTTTGCTTTCACGAAACAAAAGGTAACTATTCTAAAGGACTGTATTGCTTGAATTATTATATCCAGGATTAACCAAATAAAGGATGCTGTCATGTAGCAATAGTTAGAAAGCCTGTGGAAAAGAGGGATATACTCACAGTATTACATTTAAGAGTGTTATTAACTATAATAACTGCATACAGTGGAAGGTAAGGTATACCTTACCTTCATACTTCATATCTTTACTGCATACAAGAAAGATAACTGGTAACATTAATGCATTTAAGGCAAGGGAGAAATGGATCTTACGTGAGATGTACGAGTTGTCTCCATGTGTCTATGTAACTCTTGTTAGCAATATATGAAAGAGTTTATGGCATATCTTTCTAGTTTGCAATATCTTGCATATTATGTAGATATTCAGTAAAGTCCTCATAAATTAACAAAAACTCTTCATTTGCTATTAAGTAGATATAGTTTACAGGATCCAAATAAAACTTAAGATAAAATACATAGAAACCTGTAAACCAAAAATAGCTATTCTTAAAAGATTTTAAATCACCTTAAAATTTATTGGACATGTGATATCTCATTTGACATAAATAGAATATATCACCTATACTTTTCTTTAGATTGAACTCTTCAAAATAAGGAAGATGGGCATATATGTGGGCATTAGTATACTGTTTCAATTTTCAATGACAAAAAATGAGTTGTAAATTTTACTGTATTCTGTTGATTTAGTGTACTATAAAAGTCTCCACCATCCATTACATTTTATCCCCTAACTGCCTTAATGTAGCAATTAGGAGTCGATTAGAAATGTCCAGGAACAATAATGCTTAAAGATCAATTAGGAACCCATGCTGCTAGGAAGATTAAATATTTACTAAAATAACAACAGCCTTGAAACTAATGGTTCAAACTTCATTACTTGAATACATTTTTCGAACTGCTATTTTCTGCCTCACTTCACTGTAATTGCAAAATGTAACAGTAGCAGTAAACGTTTCAGACTAAAGTACATAAAAGGCACAAAGCTTTTAGGTCATAACGACACTTGTTTAGATATTGTACACAGAACACAAGCACTTTTTTGGTACAAGTTTAGAAAGGTCTGATTGAAAAGAAAGATTCGTAATTTTAGTATTTAAGACTAATTATATTTATTGCAACTGATGGAAAATAAAGCTACTGAGTTTATTTCTTATGGAGGAAAGAAAACCAAAATTGAAATGTGTTGGACTACACATTATACGTTAGTAATTCACATGGCAACAATTAAAGTCACGGCTATGTGAAAATTAAGTCACAAGTTTCCAAGGACACTCCTTCTAATTTTTCACCACTGTAAGTGTTGCTGCTGTAAGTTGTTTCATCTATAAAGTTTGTGTATTTACTGCACAGACTATAGAAATGCACTGAGTAGTTTTTTGTTTTTTGTTTTTAATTTTATTTTATTTTTAAACTTTTTAACAGTGGCTTATAGAGTTTTCTGAATTATTTTACCATCCTGCAGTTTAAAACATTTTTATTTTTTATATATTTTATTTATAGGCAAATAAAGTCCCTCAACAATTTTGATCCCATCATTATTGCAAAATATTAAGAAATTTAAGGAAGTTGTCATCTTAAGCAGGATTATTTGCCATCCTACATTTTAAAACAATTTTATTTTTTAATCTATTTTTTAATTGGAGGTAAATTGGTTTACACTGTTGTATTGGTTTCTGCCATGCAACAGCTCAAGTCAGTGGTAATTATACACATATCCCCTCTTCCTTGACTAGACTTTTCACAGTTACACCTCTGAGGATGAGTTATGTCCACAGACAGCTAAACTTCCAGGATACCAAGGTGGACTCATGAGTACATGAATACCTAAATAAATAAATATGGAGGGATCCAGTGCTGACTAGATCTATAGGCAGGACCAGACCTTGAAAGGAGAATGCAGACTTGATTTTGCAATGTGAATGCTAGTAGGAACAGTCAGAAGAAGTCCAGAGAAAGTGAGCATTGTGCTTTTAGCTCCCTCTGCTTGCTTTCTTCAGGAAGAAGAAAAGACTAAGTTCATTTGAATGTGCCCCTTAGAGATAAGGCACCCTACTCCAGTACTCTTGCCTGGAAAATCCCATGGACAGAGGAGCCTGGTAGGCTACAGTCCATGGGGTCGAGAAGAGTCAGATATGACTGAGCAACTTCACTTTCACTTTTCACTTTCATGCAATGGAGAAGGAAATGGCAACCCACTCCAGTATTCTTGTTTGGAGAATGCAGGGACAGAGGAGCCTGGTGGGCTCCCATCTGTGGGGTTGCACAGAGTCGGACACAACTGAAGTGACTTAGCAGCAGCAGCAGCATAAAAGTGAAATCTTATATAGATTGTGGGATATAAGTATTTTAGCCAAAAAAAAAAAAAAGCTTATTTAAAATGAAACAAACATGTTTAGTTGGAAGGACCTAAAATTTATATATATGAATAAGTGTGTATATATGTATGCATTCTTCACTTAATTTTAAATATAACACTTTTTCTTAGTTAAACTAATTAAAAGTAATATTCAGAGAATGGTTTGTCATTAAGGCTTATATATGAAATGATGAAAAAGAAAATATTCCAGGTCACTTTTTTATATCAATCAAGTAATAAAAAATATAAGAAATCAATATTAATCCATTCTTATACTTTTTCTAACATATTTATGCTATATAGGTTTCAATATATGTTTGAACATTAAATTTATTAAAATAGCACAATCTGTGATAGTATATGAACACATTCATCAGAAATGCCTGTCCCTAAAATGAGTGCATTTGAATATACATGTAACCATTTCAACTATTTGTAAGACCTTGAGGTCTCATATCCAGAAAACCAGCTGGATGATATCTGATTGAATTTGTTGGTGTTCCAGTGTTTAGAAGATAATGACCCATTAAAATCTATATTATTAGTTAATAAATGGTTCTCACATAAGTGACATCATTTTGAGGGCCAAATAGATTAGTATCTTTTCACATCCTGTGCAGAATTACTATAAGCTTAATTAAAAGTTATGACCAAACTAGACAGCATGTTAAAAAGCAGAGACATTACTTTGTCAACAAAGGTCTGTCTAGTCAAGGCTACGGTTTTTCCAGTGGTCATGTACGGATGTGAGCATTGGGCTATAAAGAAAGCTGAGGGCAGGATAATTGATACTTTTGAACTGTGGTGTTGGAGAAGACTCTTGAGAGTCCCTTGGACTGCAAGGATATCCAACCAGTCCATCCTAAAGGAGATCAGTCCTGGGTGTTCATTGGAAGGACTGATGTTGAAACTGAAATGCCAATACTTTGGCAACCTGATGCGAAGAGCTGAGTCATTTGAAAAGACCTGTATGCTGGGAAAAATTGAGGGTAGGAGGAGAGGGGACGACAGAGGATGAGATGGTTGGATGGCATCACCGACACAATGGACATGGGTTTGGGTGGACTCTGGGAGTTGGTGATGGACAGAGAGGCCTGGCATGCTGTGGTTCATGGGGCCGCAAAGAGCTGGACATGACGGAGTGACTGAACTGAACTGGAAAATAAAAATAAGAAATTAAAATTGTTAAAATGGCACATGATTATATATTTTTATAATCTCATAACAGAAAAATTTTCCTTAAGAAACCCAAGAGCTACAAACAAATCATATAGACATCCATAAAATATGTTATTTTCTCTTTGCAAATTATGTTTATAGAAACAACAACAAAAAAAAAGAAATAGCCTCTGAAACATATTTTTTAAACCAATCACATTTCAGTGTCAAATGCCAGCCAAATAGTGACAGTTTCCATCTTGTAGAGATTCTTTAATGTGTCTCTAAAGGGTTCTCCCATCTATCCAGTTTCTCAAAGTCAGAAATCCGGAAGCCATCTTGTATTACTTCCTGTCACCTATACCCAGATGGTCACCAATTGCACTGAATCTCCCCATCTCTGCAGTGTTGGCATTAAAATGAACTGTTTTCTATTTACCTCTCAGCCACTCTAACAGCCTCCAGGGTGAGCTCATGCATTCACTCTTGGAACTCAAATCTATTCTCTAAAAGCAACTGCCAGAAAGAGCTTGTTAACATGTAAATCAGAGATGGAGAGGAATTAAATTTGGGCTGAAAATATATAACTATGCTAAATACGGTTCAGGGAAAGCTTTAACTGAAGAGACATCTGTGTTTAAACAGTGTGAATGAGCCTTTATAAGAAAAATAGTTTCAAATGCAAAGATGAAAATGTGTTACTGCATTTTCAGGTCTCATATGCTGGAGGGGTTTTCTTTTCTTTTTTCTTTTCTTCTGAAGCATCTGGATATTAAACTGTTCTTGGCAAGGAATGTGACTAAGTAGACAGGGAGACAGTTTTAAATTCCTTTATCCCTCTGTTCCTCCCAAAGAGTGAAATAATTTGAATTTCTATAGTAAAATTGTGTTCTAGCCTTATAATTCCAGTAACAGTGTTTGACTGTATGCGAAATAATGATTAAATTTATGAGTAGTTTTTGTGACTTTATGCTGAATGTTTAGTCCTTACAGGACATTAACATACTGCAGAAGAAACTTGTTTTCAGCTTTGCCTAATCCCATTTAGTTTATCTTGTCTTTCCTATGTCAAAATATAGCAGCACCATACACACAAGAATCTAGGATTAACTCTTGATTTATCTTTCTCATACCACATATCTAAGACAAGTTTTCAAATTATGAACATTTAACAGCTCTGTATCTGATATCCTAGCCCACACCACCATCACATTACATCTATTTTGAACTATAGAGAATCCCCCACAGATTTATTCATTTTCCTCATCCCAGACTTAATTTCTTTATTGTGCTTGTCATTAGTTAGAGTATTTCACATGTTACAAAGTCTTAGATATTAGATATGTTAGAATATATAGTATCACAATGTATTATTTTTTTTGTTTCTTGATCTCTCTCTCCCCACCAAAATGAGGACTCTGTGGAGTTCTATATCATTAAATTCCAGAATGATGGTGATACTAGAGTAGGCTTTTAAAAATATGATAAATATCATATTGTTAGATAATGGTATATTAAAACAACAATGAAAAGCTGAAAAACCACTGCATACCTGTTAGAATGACTATACTGAAGCACTGACTACAACGAACACTGGTGGGAATGTGGAGAAACAGGAACTCTCATTGACTGCAGGCAGGAATGCAAAATGGTATAGACACTGTGGAAGACAGTTTCGTCAATTCTTATAAAACTAGAGGTATTCTTACCATATGATCTAGCAATTACACTCCTTGATATTTAGTCAAAAGAGTTTAAAACTTATGTCCACACAAAATCTTTCACATAGATGTTTATAGAAGCTTTATTCATAGCTTCCAAAACTTGCAAGCAACCATGATACCCTTGGAATGGATAAACAAACCATAGTACATCCATGCAATGGAGTATCATAATGTGATATGAAACAGTGAAATCCCAAGCCATGAAAAGAAATGGAGGAAACTTAAATGCATATTACTAAGTAAAAGAAACTAATACAATTATGTAAAGTTTAAAAAATAAAATAAAATTAAAAAAAAAATAAGTAAAAGAAGCCAGTCGGAGAAGTCTGTATACCAAATGATTCCAATTATATAATATTCTGGAAAAGATAAAATTGTGGAAACAGTATAAAGTTCAGTAGTCATGTGCAGAGATGGATAGAAGAAAGAAAGGGATAAATAGGTGGTACAAAAGAGATTTTAAGGGCAGTGAACTTATTCTGTATGTTATTGTAATATCCATACATGACATTATAAATTTGCCAAAAACAATAAAATATACAATAAAATGAGTGACCCTTCAGATAGACTATCAGTTTACTTCAGTTGATCAGTCATGTCTGACTCTTTGCAACCCCATGGACCGCAGCACCCCAGACTTCCCTGTCGATCACCAACTCCCAGAGTTTGCTCAAACTCAAGTCCATCGAGTCAGTAATGCCATCTAACCATCTTATCCTCTGTCGTCCCATTCTCGTCCTGCCTTCAATCTTTTCCAGCATCATAGTCTTTTCAGAGGAGTTAGTTTTTTGCATCAGGTGGCCAAAATATTGGAGTTTCGGCTTCAGCATCAGTCCTTCCAACCACTATGTAGGACAGATTTCCTTTAGAATTGACTGGTTTGACTTCCTTGCAGTCCAAGCAACTCCAAAGAGTTTTGTCCAACACCACAGTTCAAAAGCATGAATTCTTTGTCACTCAGCTTTCTTCATAGTCCAACTCTCACATCCATAATGACTACTAGAAAAACCATAGCTTTGACTAGATGGACCTTTGTTGGCAAAGTAATGTCTCTGCTTTTGAATATGCTGTCTAGGTTGGTCACAGGTTTTCTTCCAAAGAGCAAGTGTCTTTTACTTTCATGGCTGCAGTCACCATCTGCAGTGATTTTGTAGCTAAAAGAAAATAAAGTCTCTCACTGTTTCTATTATTTCCTCACCTATATGCCATGAAATGATGGGGTCAGATGCCGTGATCTTAGTTTATTGAATGTTGAGTTTTAAGCCAATTTTCACTCCCCTTTTTCACTTTCATCAAGAGGCTCTTTAGTTCTTCTTTGCTTTCTGGCATAAGGTTGGTGTCATCTGCACATCTGAGGTTATTGATATCTCTCCCTGAAATCTAGATTCCAGCTTGTTCTTCCTCTAGACTGGCATTTCACCTAATGTACACGGCACATAAGTTAAATAAGCAGGTATGATAGACAGCCTTGACATACTCCTTTTCCAATTTGGAACCATTCTGTTGCTCCATATCCAGTTCAAACTATTGCTTTCTTGACCTGCATACAGATTTCTCTGGAGGCAAGTAAGGTGTTCTGCTATTCCCATCACTTGAAGAATGTTCCATAGTTTGCGGTGATTTACACAGTCACAGGTTTTGGCATAGTCAATAAAGCAGAAGTAGATGTATTTCTGGAACCCATTTGCTTTTTTGATGATCCAACGGATATTGACCATTTGATCTCTGGTTCCTTTGCCTTTTATAAATCCAGCTTGAATATCTGGAAGTTCACAGTTCAAGTACTGTTGAAGCCTGGCTTGGAGAATTTTGATCATTACTTTGCTAGCCTGTGAGATGAGTGCAATTGTGCAGTAGTTTGAACATTATTTGGCATTGCCTTTCTTTGGGATTGGAATGAAAACTGAACTTTTCCTGCCTTGTGGCCACTGCTGAGTGTTCCAAATTTGCAGGCATATTGAGTGCAGCACTTTCACAGCATCATCTTTTAGGATTTGAAATAGCACAACTGGGATTTCATTACCTTCACTAGCTTTGTTCATAGTGATACTTCCTAAGGCCCACTTGATTTCACATACCAGGATGTATGGTTCTAGGTGAGTGATCACATATCATGGTTATCTGGGTCATTAAGACCTTTTTTTTATACTTTTTCTGTATATTCTTGTCACCTCTTCCTAATATATTCAGCTTCTGTTAGGTCCATACCATTTCTGTCCTTTTTTGTGCCCATCTTTGCATGAAATATTCCCTTGTATCTCTAATTTTCTTGAAGAGATCTCTAGTTTTATCCATTATATGGTTTTCCTCTGTTTCTTTGCATTGAACACTTAGGAAGGCTTTCTTATCTCTCCTTGCTATCTTTGGAACTTTGCATTCAAATGGGTATATCTTTCCTTTTCTGCTTCACCTTTAGCTTCTCTTCTTTTCTCAGCTATTTGTAAGGCCTCCATAGACAGTCATTTTGCCTTTTGCATTTATTTTTATTTGAGGTGGTCTTGATCACTGCCTCCTGGTCAATGCCACGAACCTCTGTCCATAGTTCTTCACGAGCTCTGTTTATCAGATCTAGTCCCTTGAATCTATTTGTCATTTCCACTGTATAATCATAAAGGATTTGATTTAAGTAATACCTGAATGGTCTAGTGACTTTCCCTACTATCTTAAATTTAAGTCTGAATTTGGCAATAAGGGGTTCATGATCTGAGTCATGGTCAGCTCCCAGTCTTGTTTTTGCTAACTGTATAGAGAGCTTTTTCCATCTTTGGCTGCAAAGAATATAATCAGTCTGATTTTTACATTGATCATCTGGTGATGACCATGTGTAGAGTCTTCTCTTTTGTTGTTGGAAGAGTGTGTTTTCTATAACCAGTGTGTTCTCTTAGGAAAACCCTGTTAGCCTTTGCTCTGCTTCATTCTGTACTCCAAGGCCAAACTTGCCTGTTTGTAACTCTACGTATCTCTTGACTTCCTCCTTTTGCATTCCAGTTCCCTATAATGAAAAGGACATATTTTTGGGGTGTTAATTCTAAAAGGTCTTATAGATCTTCATAGAACCATTCAACTTCAGCTTCTTCAGCGTTACTGTTTGGGGAATAGACTTGGTTTATTGTGATATTGAATAGTTTGCCTTGGAAAGGAGCAGAGATCATTCTGTCATTTTTGAGATTGTACCCAAGTACTGCTTTTCAGACTCTTTTGTTGACTATGAGGGCTACTTCATTTCTTATAAGGGATTTTTAGCCACAGTAGTAGATATAATGGTCATCTGAATTAAATTCACCCTTTCCAGTCAATTTTAGTTCACTGATTCCTATAATGTTATTGTTCCCTCTTGCCATCTCCTGTTTGACCACTTGCAATTTACCTTGATTCATGGACCTAACATTCCAGGTTCATATGCAGTCTTGTTCTTTACAGCATCAGACTTTACTTCCATCACCAGTGACATCCTCAACTGGACACTGTTTTTGCTTTGGCTCCATCTCTTCATTGTTTCTGGAGTTATTTCTCCATCTTCTCTAGTAGCATATTGGTCACCTACTGACCTGGGGAGTTCATTTTTCAGTCATATCTTTTTTGCCTTTTCATACAATTCATGGGATTCTCAAGGCAAGAATACTGAAGTGGTTTGCCATTCCCTTCTCCAGTGGACCACGTTTTGTCAAAACTCTTCACCACGACCCATCCTTCTTGGTTGGCCCTACATGGCATGGCTCATAGTTTCACTGAGTTAGACAAGGCTGTGGTCCATGTGATCAGTTTGATTAGTTTTATGTGATTGTGGTTTTCATTCTATCTGCCCTCTGATGGATAAGGATAAGAAGCTTATGGAAGCTTCTTGATGGGAGAGACTGTGTTGCAAACTGGGTCTTGATCTTATGGGGGTGCCATGCTCAGTAAATGTTAATCCAGTTTTCTGTGTTCCCTCCCTGTTGTTTGACCTGAGACCAAACTCTGGTATGTAATGAAGATAATGGTGATCTCCTTCAAAAGGTTCCAGTATAGGAACTGCAGCCTTCAGTGCTCCCAACCCTGCAGTAGGCCACCACTGACCCACACCTCTGCCAGAGACTCCTGGACACTCACAGGCAAGTCTGGGTCAGTCTCTTGTGGGATCACTGCTCCTTTCTCCTGGGATTATAAACTAGAGACTCTGGCTAATAACAATGTATTGTGGTTGTACTAGTATACCACAGTAATATGTCAGCAAATTTGGAAAACATAGTAGTGGCCACAGGACTAGAACATATTAGTTTTTATTCCAATCCCAAAGAAGGGCAATGCAAAAGAATGTTTAAATTACCGCACAATTGCACTCACTTCAAATGCTAGCAAGATAATGCTCAAAGTCCTTCAAGCTAGCCTTCAACAGTATGTGAATTGAGAATGCCCAGATGTACAAACTGGATTCAGAAAAGGCAGAGACACCAGAGATCAAATTGTCAACATCAGTTGGATCATATAAAAATCAAAAGAATTCTAGAAAAACATCTATTTCTGCTTCGTTGACTGTGCTAAATCCTTTGACTGTGGATCACAACAAACTGGAAAATTCTTAAAGAGATAGGAATACCAGACCACCTTACCTGACTCCTCAGAAACCTATATACAGGTCAAGAAGCAACAGTTGGAACAGGACATGGAACAACAGACTGCTTCAAAATTGGGAAAGGCATCCATCAAGGCTGTATATTGTAACCCTGCTTATTTAGCTTATATGCAGAGAACATCATGTGAAATGCTGGGCTGGATAAAGCACAAGCTGGAATCAAGATTGCCAGGAGAAACATCAGTAACATCAGATATGTAGATGATACCATCCTTACAGCAGAAAGCAAAGAGGAAATAAAGAGCCTCTTGAAGAAGGTGAAAGTCAAGAGAAAATGTTGGCTTAAAACTCAGCATTCAAAAAACTAAGATCATGGCATCCAGTCCTATCACTTCATGGCAAATAGATGAGAAACAGTGGAAACAGTGACAGATTTTATTTTCTTGGGCTCCAAAATCACTGTGGACAGTGACTACAACCATGAATTTAAAAGACACTTGCTCCTTGGAAGAAAGCCAATGACAAACCTAGACAGCATATTAAAAAGCAGAGACATTACTTTGCTGACAAAGGTCCATATAGTCAAAGGTATGGTTTTTCCAGTAGTCATGTATGGACCATGAACAAGGATGAGCACCGAAGACTTGATGCTTTTGAACATGGTGTTGGAGAAGACTCTTGAGAGTCCCTTGGACAGCAAGGAGATCAACCCAGCCAATCCTAAAAGATTTCAGTCCTGAATATTTATTGCAAGAACTGATGCTGAAGCTGAAGGTACAATGCTTTGGCCACCTGATTCAAAGAGCTGACTCACTGGAAAAGACCCCCATGGTGGAAAAGATTGAAGGCAGGAGGAGAAGGGGTCGACAGAGGATGAGATTTGTGGATGGCATCACTCACTCAATGAACATGAGTTTGAGCAAACTCCAGGAGCTGGTGAAGCACAGGGAAGCCTGGCATGCTGCAGTCCATGGGTAACAAAGAGTTGGACATGACTGAGTGACTGTACAACAATTAATAAGGGAAACTGTATGAAGAGGGAGGGATTAAATGAGAACTCTGTATGTTCTGTTCAATTTTTCTCCTAAACTAAAGCTTTTCTAAGAAATAAAGTCTGACTTTTAAAAATCTTTAAGAGAAAAAATAGAATGAACCTCTGAATTAATGCCCTCACAACAAGAAAAACTTCCACATACTGAAAAGAGAATACTGAGTAGTTCATTGTTCAATAAAAAAAAAGTGAAAACTAAAAATGGAAATAAAAAAGAAAAAAGTGACAGATTAGTAAAATTGTTTTATTGTTCATAATGTCACATGATGTCATATATCCATGCTTCTTAATATTTGAATCATAATTATTCTAGGCAACAGGCATTTTATATTTGTAATCAGAAGCTAAATCCATGAGTATTAGTAGTATCAATCCTGTCTACTATGATATGTTGAGAGTTTATAGAGCATGAAAACAATCCAGAACTTGAATGCAGTATTGATTCTTGCTGATAAAGCTAATTGGTTTTAGTTCCCTTTTAGGAGGAATTATTGATACCTCTTCAAGTTCTTACATTGATTCTCCAACTATTTCTTAAAGCAATAGTAGTAATTAATATTATCCAAATGAAATGCATTTTAGGTTAAATTATTAATGTATAAAAATCACTAAGTTAAGAAGAAGTATCTGTTAGATGTTAACCATCTAATTGCTGTGACTATGAAAATATTGTTTTCACTGTCTTTACTGTAAACAGTGTCTATTAAACTCTTTCTGTCTCTCTCTATACAGTATATGTATACATATTATATGATAGACATCAGTGTATCAATTAAATGTATTAACTAATGTATTTAATATATATGTATATTATATAATTTATAAAGTGAATATAGATGTATAAATCATGATAAATGTTATCTATTATATGAAATAATATGCATACTATGGATATGAATATGTATATATGTGAATATGTATATTATATATATATAATAAGAGAGAGACACTATATAAATAACTAACTGAACCATATTGATGCTGTAAAAATACATGCTTAGATGTTTTCATTAAACTATATACCTGAATGAAAACAGAATTGTCTAATAAATTCAGTTCATATGTGTCAGATCTGAATTATCTGATCTGAATTTATATTGAAGATTTGAGTCCTAAATATCTATGAAACTGAAGTAATATTCATTTATATCCAGAATGATATTCCAGCTTGAAAGTTATTTATTTTTAGTATAAATCAATTAATCTACCATATCCTTTTGCTTGGTTTTAAGTGAAGTATTTTTATTCAGATTAGAGTACAGTAGAATATCTCAAAACACTCAGAACAAGTTTACTGGATTATTTAGAATTTATATTAATGAGAGAATGGATGTTGACTTTGGGATAGAGACTTCAATTAAGTTGTCCAGTTAAGTAAAAGAAGTTTTTATTTGTGTGAGAAAATATGCTTGTAAATATACAAGCTAATTTACATGTACTTTGACTGAGGTGCTTCTTGGTTATGTGAATTATTCTATATTGCCCTCATGATTTTTATTCAGTGTTGCAGTTGGTAATGGCAAGTTTCTTTGGTTATAAAATGCACTGTGATGTTTTATGGAATTAATTAGCCATTTGCACTTGGTAAGGGTTTGAAGATCTTATAAGTATAGAAGGTTACTCAATATAGTTTTCATCCAATTGGAAAATAATACAAAGAGAAGGATAACATGGGGTAACTTTTCATTCACTGTAGATCAATAAATTTTAGAGTGAATGGAAAAAAAGAGTGGTTATGTTTTCTGAAACATAAAATTTAATCATACTTATATAGTCACTTGAGTTAAAGAGGAGAAGCTATCAACCTATAATTTATAAATAAATCAAACTTTTCAAAGTTAAACATAGTAGGAAAGACTAATAGGAAGTTAAGACAAAGGGGAAAATGGTATTTTTGTGACATTAATGAAATTTCACATCTTCAGTGTGAATTGAAATACCATACTATTCAAGGACAGACACCACTGGAAAGTTTTTTGTAGCCACGGCTCCCCACCTCCATCACCTACATGCCAAATAGGTTCTAAGGCATTCCTAAGTCAATATAGCACTTTATTTTTCCTATGTGAGATAAAACAAAAATAACAGTAAAAACATCATAAAAAAATAACAACATAACAATTAGCGTTGTTTATTTTTGTCACTTGTAAGTACTAGGGATTTTACAACATGAATTATCTAATTTAAATTTTACATCAACCTTATGAGGCTCTTCTATAATAAGCTATTTTATGTATGGGAACCTTAAATAGCTTACTTCAAATAATGTTTTTAATATATAGTAATACTAGGAGCGAGCTGATCTTAGTTTAGGAAGGATGGAAATATTGAGTCATATCATTTTATCCTCTAGAGAAATGGTTGGAAATGATGGTTCACTGGGCAGCCACCTCTTTTGCGAAGTTTCTCCAAAATATAGACAAAGCTCAGAAAGTGGCCGTGGGGTTCAGCCTCAGCAGCTCATGGCGGAGGTGGGGAACAGATTGAGCAAGAAGTGCTTTCAGGCTGCAGAATGGACACACACGACTGAGGACATTCCTGAGGGCACCATCCTGCCTGGAGAAGCCTGTGCCATGGGCAGTGCCAGGGGATGAGTGGGGATGCCAGGCTTCCCACCCCCTACACTTCTCCTGGCCTCATAAGAGGAGATAGCCTAAGGTCCTTGTCTTGCCCCTCCCCAGACCTGGTTTGTCTCAGTCTTTTCATCAATGGTGCATGCACCGTGTCTACCTTCTCTATGTTCCCTTTCTGTAGTGGGCTCAGTTTTAAATATAAATTTTAACTGCCTATGGGTGAACAAAAAAAAAAGCTTTTAATTAACACATTATTATATTTAATAATAAGGAGAAGAAGTAAATTTGAAGAAGGAAATGGCAACCCACTCTTGCCTGGAGAATCCCCATGGACAGAGGAGCCTGGTGGGCTACAGTCTATGGGATCTCAAGAGTCAGACATGACTAAGCGACTAAACCATCACCATCATTATCATCTTTAAAAAAAAAAAAAGGAAAAAAAAATACTGGATGAAGACTTAGTCCTGTGTGCACAGGGTGAGATTCTGCAAGACTTGGCACAGAACAGTTACTGGGTATCTGGACTTTCTATAGAGTGTGTGGTTGTTGTTGTTCAGTCACTAAGTCATGTGTGACTGTTTGCAACCCCATGGACTACAGCAGCCAGGCTCTTTTGTCCTCCACTGTCTCCCAGAGTTTGCTCAAATTTATATCCATTGAGTCAGTGATGCTATCTAACCATCTCATCCTCTGCCACCACTTTCTTCTTTTGCTTTCAATCTTTCCCAGCATCAGGGTCTTTTCCAATGAGTCGGCTCTTTGATTCAGGTGACCAAAGTATTGGAACTTCAGCTTCAACATCAATTCTTCCAAATGAATATTCAGGACTGATTTATTTTAGGATTGACTGGTATGATCTCCTTACAGTCCAAGGGACTTCTCAAGAGTCTTCTTCTACACCAAAATTTGAAAGCATCAATTCTTTGGCACTTGATTCTCTATATTGTCTAACTCTCTCATCAGTACATGACTACTGGAAAAACTTTAGCTTTGACTATATAGACCTTTGTTGGCAAAGTAAAGTTTCTGCTTTTTAATAGGCTGTCTAGGTTTGTCATAGCTTTTCTTCCAAAGAGCAAGCATCTTTTTATTTCATGATTGTAGTCACCATCTGCAGTTATTTTGGAGCCCAATAAAATAAAATCTGTCACAGCTTCCACTTTTTCCCCTTCTATTTGCCAATTTGCCATGGGGTGATGGGACTGGATGCCACAATCTTTTTATTATTTTTTTATTTTATTATTTATTTATTTTTAATATTGAGTTACCACATGTAACTTCCCTGGTGGCTCAGATGGTAAAGAGTCTGTCTACAATGCAGGAGACCTGGGTTCGATCCCTGAGTCGGGAAGATCAGCTGGAGAAGGAAATGACAATCCACTCCAGTACTATCGCCTGGAAAATTCCATGGACAGAGGAGCCTGGTAGGCTACAGCTACAGTCCATGGGATCGCAAAGAGTCAGACATGACTGAACAACTTCACTTTCACTTTCACTACCACACATAACACTGTACTGAGAGACAGATGTGCATAAACCACAGTGGAAAAAGCAAACCAAACAGGCTGGTCAATTCAGGTCCCAAAAAGGACTTTATAAGCAATAGCAGACCCTAGCCCTATAAGGGATCCGTGTAGTCTTACTGTGCTATGCTTAGTTGCTCAGTCACATCTGACTCTTTGCGATCCTATGGACTGTAGCCCACCAGGCTCCTCTGTCCATGAGGATTCTCCAAGCAAGAAAGAATACTGGAGCCCTTCTCCAGGAGATCTTCCCAACCCAGGGATCAAAACCAGGTCTCCTGTACTGCAGGCTGATCCTTTACCAGCTGAGCTACCAGGGAAGCCTGTATACTCTCACTAACAAAGCTTAAATACGAGGATCAAGTTAATTTGCTGGCAACTTACCTGCCTTCTAGAATGAAAATCAGCACTCTTTAAGGTTAAGAAAATCTCAACTTTCTATAACATAGTATCTACAAGAACCAACATAATTTTTAGAAAAGAAAAAAATACATGTGACATGTAAAGAAGAAATATGTGACCTGCAAGCAGGAAAAGAATAACTGTCAATAGAAATAGATCCAGATATGAGATGGACATCATTAGCAGAAACAATCATGAAAACATCAATGATAAATATGCTCAAAGATGTAATGTAAAAGTTTGGGGTCAGCAAATTATGGCCCACAAGCTAGGCACTTGTTTTTATAAAGTTGTACTAGAAAATAGTTAAACCTAATAATGTACATATGTTTAGAATTGCATTTGGAAAAAGCAGAGTTAACTAGTAGTGATAGAGACTATATGACCTGCAAGCCATATGTCAGGAATTTAAAGAAAAAGTTATTTGGCTCTTGAAAAAGATGAACATAATGAGTGAACATAAAAAAGATTTCAGCATAGAAATGAACACAAAAGAATAAAGAGGATAAGAAGTATCAGATATGTCATAAAGTATGTTTTTTTCAATTTTGAAATTTTTTTAACATAAAAGCAACTGCCTATCAAAAAGAATAAAACTCTATTCAGAGTCTTCTCTGATTTTTTTTTTTCCATTTTCAAGTTAGCCAAATATCTTGTAGTAACAGACTCCTTTCTTCTTAGAATATATATCTATTATTCTCCATTTGGGATTTACTTAATTTTTATAGAGTAGAGAGGTATTGACTTTGGACTTTGGACTTTCCATAAAAGCAACTACATGATAACGTGGATTATTCATAAAGGAGTAAAATAAAGGTCAACAGTAGTAAGGTTAATAGACTAGGGTCCATGGAAATACTCTTATAAGACTTCTATTTTATATGTAAAATGGTATAAAATTAGCACATAGAATTCTGTAATAAGGCAGGAATGCAAATCCCCTGGAGAAGGAAATGGCAACCCACTCCAGTATCCTTGTCTGGAAAATCCCATGGACGGAAGTGCCTTGGCAGGCTACAGTCCATTGGGTTGCAAAGAGTCAGACATGACTGAGCAACTTCACTTTTCACTTTTTGAATCAGTAATCATCTCAACATTCAGATGATCACTCTGCATTTCCTTCAATTTTACATCCCCCCCCACCCCACAAATTTTCAATGTCTTCATAGATTCCCATTGCCTTCATATGTAAGATATGTATAGGTTGTCAAGAACTTTAAGTGGAAAAGTTACTCTGAAATTAGTAATGTGGCCAAAAACAGCATCACCACCAAGGCAAGATCAATAACCTCTTGTGATTTTTAGAGTACCTTCCCTTTTGGTCTTGTCTTCTCAGCTTGTTGAGATTTTTTAATGACCAGATGTTAGTTTTCATATACTAGGATATTTGAAAACTAACATCTTCTAGTCATTATTTTTTAAACTGATAGGTATACTTAAAAAGGGAAAAAAGCCTTCAGAGCTGAAGTTGTTCAGAGTATATAAAGCATCTAATAGACTAGAACACACAATGGTACAAATACATATTCACAGAATATAACAGTAACACTAACCCGAAATTGAAGGGTATTTTCTCCAGAAATTTAAGGAAAAAAATATCGTAGGAAAATCAATAACTATAACATTAGCATTCATTCAATAGGCAGTGATTCATAACTAATTCATTTCACCATCTCATCTATATTTTAGTGACGTGAACAAATAGAAATGTATGGTTTATAATAAATAAGTTATGGGTATGCTTTATGTTTAATATATGTAACCTTGATTTAATGCAATTTCTTAGAGATCCAATAATGCTGACTTTTATGATTCAAACTTTTTATCTAACTTTTTGTGCTTAGAAGTTAATTCTGAGAACTCTCAAATGAGTTTTTTGCAATATAACTCAGAGATTATGAATTTAGCATTAAATTTCCTTGTCCAGGTAATTGATAACATTTTTTTCCGGGTAAAACATATTTTTCATTGCTCTTTTCACTGCAGAATATCTATTTCCTAATTATGTCTCTGTCCAAACACCTAAATAAGTAAAGCTATCCACCTATACAAACAATAACAATTTGGTGTAGACTTGTAGAATGAAACCACAAGAAAAGATTTTGAAGTACATCATTTCTTATTGTCTTATTTTCTGGTAAATAAAGAGTAAAGTAAGCAGGAAACAGGAGCAAATTCAGAGGGAGAAAGGCAGAGTGTCAGAAAAAAAAAAGAGAAAGTAGGAAAAAGTCAGAGCAAGTGTTCTGAAGGGAAAAGTGGTGATCTAAGTTTATCTAAATTAATGAGTTGACTAAAAGTTAAATATTAATTTGGTTATGTTTTGAATTGTCATATCTTATATTTTTACATGCAGCTAACTTATTTTTGTTCTTCTCTTTATTTTCCTTTAGTGGTATTATGAGTTTATGCTTGGGGTTAAAGTGAAAATGGAGGAAGTACTGCTATTCTATTTTGCTTTTAAGTAAATTGATGGGTGACGTGGGCAACAGGATACTGTCTTATTTGTTCAGACTGCTATGATAAGAATATCATGCTGGGTGGTTTAAAAAACAGACATTATATCTTACAGTACTGGAGATTAAAAGTCCAAAGTCAACTTGCTGATCTATTCAGTTTTGGTGAGGACCTGTATTCTGTTTCATAGACGGCTGTCTTATGAGGTGTCCTCGTGTGGCAGAAGGGTCAAGGGAGCTCTCTGGGGTCTCTTTTTAAGGGCACTGATTCCATTCATGACACCTTCACTCTCATGGTCTGATCACCTCCCTAATGCTCCACCTTCAGATACCATCACACTGGAGATTAGTTTTCAATATTTGAATTTGGGAGCAACACAAACATTCAGTTTATAGCAGACCAATATTCTCTAGCTAATAATTTGCTTGGATTAAGGGGAAGTTCCCTTAAAAACAATAAAGTAAGTTCATAAAAAAATGCATGACTAACTGGGACATTTTCAGAAGAATGGATTTGCCAAGAATAGCCTTCTTAAAGTGCTCCCAAACTCACCAGCACTACACATACTAATATTGTTGACATGATTAAGATACTATGTGGAAGCACATAGAAAATATAATGTTAAGAAAAGTAATGAATGACATTATTTAATCATGTGTTATGTTACTATTGTGTATTCTGTGTATCCATACTCCCTTGGTTTTTGAATATATTTTGAGTTAGTCACAAGAGAATTCTCTAGTCCTAGCCATGAGTTCTGATGAAATAATATCTTAACTCCCAAAGCATAGAAGTAAATAAATTTCCTTTCCATTTATGGTCAGGTGACCAACAGTTTCTCCAAATAGCAGTCACCTTCACTGTACTAGAAATCATGTGTGGGGTTTATACAACAATCTTTATTCCTAGCGCATTGAACCAAAGTAGATTATTTTAGAACTAAAATTTCTCCACACTGTATAAATCGAACTTCAATTTAAGTTCATTCTAGGCCCGTCTATAACTTTTAGATCACTGCTTTTGGGGAGCATTGATGCAGAAAATCACATTATTTAAAGGTAAATGTTTTAAGATGACTTTAATTTTAAAACTCAAAATCATATATCTTAACAATAGATACTGGATAGGAAGCTTATCTCTGTACTCTGGAAGTTATACATTTTCCTATTTTCTTTTAAGTTAGGGCTTTCATTTAACTAGCCCATGTAACATGCAGTAAAATCCCTGTTACAATTTATTCACAACCATTTGAAGAAGCATGGTTGATAGATTGATATATTCTGAAATTGTGTACTGAGCTAGAAAAAAACAAATCTGTAAAATATATAAATCTTTTGTCAGGCTTTATAAGTTCAAAACCACTTGAAGATTTTCTACATCTTGCCTGATGTTTAAATACCTGTGTGATGACATATTGAGGTTAGAGTCCTCAATGAAGCAGTGCTGTGTATTTGAAAGCACTTGCATTGATTTTATCATGAGATAGCAGCTATGTGACAACTGATGGATCATAGGGACCGAAGTCCATTAACTCTATGTGCCTGTCTCTTGTCGGTAGACTTTTAAAGTCTCCTTATTCCACACATTTGATATTTGCTAAAACAGCACACTTTTATTTGGCCAATATAGTTTTTGCTCAAGAAATCAATGGTAATAATTATCAAGAGTAGATTTAAATAAGATGTATTCAAATTGATTAATTTAACCAATAACCTAAGATATATGTTAATTCCATTAAGAGACAGATGCATTGCTCTTTATTTTCTGTTGAATTCTTAGTTCTTAATAAATCATCCTGTTTATCAATAGTGCTGCAGGACATGGGGAAATTATCGGTCGGTATGTGATGAACAAGTCTCAGAAGGTTCACTCCACCTCACAAACCCTCTATTATGTCAATTGTTTATTTAACACAGAGATCCTTTTATAATAATATAATTTAAAAAAGAAATATATAAATCTGAGAAGGCTTAAGAACCTTTTTAAATTAAATTGTTAGAAAGTTTTGAAAATCTTAAGGGTCACTAAAGACGGTAATAATTTTTTTCCTGTATCTTGATAGTCAACAGCTTGATGGCTCTCTTTATATTAATAAAATCGATATAATGAGATCCATGGGAGATCAGGTGGTCAAAATTAATATGGTGAAAAGATCTGGATTGAGATTCTAGTCCTATCATTTACTATGAATAGCTGAATTTCTTCATTTTTCCTAATCCCAGTTTTGTCATCTGTAAAATAAGAATAAATATAGCTACCCAGTTGTGAAAGTTAGACATAGGACATGAAGCAGATTCTCAGCAAATGGGTCTAACACTTTATTGACCAAAGTTTCAGGTAAAATTAATCTGGGCATTTGGTATAACTGACAGATGTCAAGTAGAGTCAGAGAACAAAACCACAATTTATGGTCATAGAGACATAGGTCCAGCTTTACGTCAAGGCTGTATATTGTCACCCTGCTTATTTAACCTATATGCAGAGTACATTATGAGAAATGCTGGGCTGAAAGAAGCACAAGCTGGAATCAAGATTGTTGGGAGAAATATCAATAACCTCAGATATGCAGATGACACCATCCTTAGGGCATAAAGTGAAGAGGAACTAAAAAGCTTCCTGAAGAAAGTGAAGGAGGAAAGTGAAAATGTTGGCTTAAAGCTCAACATTCAGAAAACGAAGATCATGGCATCTGGTCCCATCACTTCATGGGAAATAGATGGGGAAACAGTGGAAACAGTGTCAGACTTTATTTCTGGGGACTCCAAAATCACTGCAGATGGTGACTGAAGCCATGAAATGAAAAGACGCTTACTCCTTAGAAGGCAAGTTATTACCAACCTAGATAGCATATTCAAAAGCAGAGACATTACTTTGCTAACTAAGGTCTGTCTAGTCAAGGCTATGGTTTTTCCTGTGGTCATGCATGGATGCGAGAGTTGGACTGTGAAGAAAGCTGAGCACTGAAGAATTGATGCTTTTGAACTGTGGTGTTGGAGAAGATTCTTGAGAGTCCCTTGGACTGCAAGGAGGTCCAATTAGTCCATCCTGAAGGAGATCAGTCCTGGGTGTTCTTTGGAATGATGCTAAAGCTGAAACTCCAGTACTTTGGCCACCTCATGCGAAGAGTTGACTCATTGGAAAAGACTCTGGGAGGGATGCTGGGAGGGATTGGGGGCAGGAGGAGAAGGGGACGACAGAGGATGAGATGGCTGGATGGCATCACCAACTGGATGGATGTGAGTTTGGGTGAACTCCAGGAGTTGGTAATGGACAGGGAGGCCTGGCGTGCTGCAATTCATGGGGTCACAAAGAGTTGGACATGACTGAGCGACTGAACTGAACTAAACTAAAAGGAAATCTGTTGTTTTGGTTTTTGTAGTACACATCTTTTTCAGCTGAATGATTAGAGGTATCCCAGAAAAAACCTGGGTTACATAACATAAGAAACATAAAAAAAAAGTGTACTATAATTTTTATAACTTTCAGACATTATATGTTAATAATCTTATAGAGAACATAACACTAAAACTATGTAAATAAAAATTATATTAGAGAATCTACTGTACTCATCTTTTTTATGTTAAAGTAACTGTAATAAAACCCTAGAATTACCATAACAGTCTTTTTTTTTTTTAATTTAGTCTGAATATCTGGCATATGTTGCTGTTGTTGTTTAGTCACTAAGTCATGTCAGACTCTTTTGCTACCCCATGGACAGTAGCCCACCAGTCTCCTCTGTCCATGGGATTTCCCAGGCATGAATACTGGAATGGGTTGACATTTTCTTCTCCAGAGGGTTTTTCCAACCCAGGATAAAGTCCACATCTCTTATGTCTCCTGCATTGGTAGGCAGATTCTTTACGGCAGAGCCACCAGGAAAGCCCATTTGGCATATACAGGATCCTAAATTATGTGAAAATAAAATTACATGATTCGTATGATTGTCATACATAAAAGCACATATAAATCCTACAAATCTTAATCGCGAGTTGATGTCAGAAGTCAAATCATTGGGAAAAACAAAAAAAACTATGATTAGCAATTGATTAAATTGTGAACTAGGGAAATATTTTTAAACCACAAAAATTATGGATGCTTTTGACAAAAAGAAGATTGGACAATTTGATTGGACAAACAGTAGCAATTTATAGGTCAAGATAAGCCAATCAAAATTATTTTTTGATACAAAACTGAAAGTCAAATAGGAATCTCTGTAAAATATTAAAAACAAGAGCTACATACATATTCATCATATCTGAAATATATCCCTTCTGTTCATATCATTAAGTACTCCTAAAATTCACAGATGATATTAGTAAGATCACCCTCCACAATAACATAGACTAAGGAAAATAACATATTTTAACAAAATATCTCATTTAACATATAAGATTATAATTCTTCATAATATTTGAGGTACTTTCAAAGAAATACATTATGAAGAAGTATTGAGATATTATTTTATTATTAAATTCACAAGGATAAGTTTTTTTTTGTTTTTGTTTTTAATTTTATTTTATTTTTAAACTTTACATAATTGTATTAGTTTTGCCAAATATCAAAATGAATCCGCCACAGGTATACATGTGTTCCCCATCCTGACCCTCCTCCCTCCTCCCTCCCCATTCCATCCCTCTGGGTCATCCCAGTGTACCAGCCCCAAGCATCCAGTATCGTGCATCGAACCTGGAATAGCAACTCGTTTCATACATGATGTTTTACATGTTTTAATGCCATTCCCCAAATCTTCCCACCCTCTCCCTCTCTCACAGAGTCCATAAGACTGTTCTATACATCAGTGTCTCTTTTGCTGTCTAGTACACAGGGTTATTGTTACCATCTTTCTAAATTCCATATATATGCATTAGTATACTGTATTGGTGTTTTTCTTTCTGGCTTACTTCACTCTGTATAATAGGCTCCAGTTTCATCCACCTCATTAGAACTGATTCAAATGTATTCTTTTTAATGGCTGAGTAATACTCCATTGTGTATATGTACCACTGCTTTCTTATCCATTCATCTGCTGATGGACATCTAGGTTGCTTCCATGTCCTGGCTATTACAAACAGTGCTGCAATGAACATTGGGGTACATGTGTCTCTTTCCCTTCTGGTTTCCTCAGTGTGTATGCCCAGCAGTGGGATTGCTAGATCATAGGGCAGTTCTATTTCCAGTTTTTTAAGAAATCTCCACACTGTTCTCCATAGTGGCTGTACTAGTTTGCATTCCCACCAACAGTGCAAGAGGGTTCCCTTTTCTCCACACCCTCTCCAGCATTTATTGCTTGTAGACTTTTGGATTGCAGCCATTCTGACTGGTGTGAAATGGTACCTCATAGTGGGTTTGATTTGCATTTCTCTGATAATGAGTGATGTTGAGCATCTTTTTATGTGTTTGTTAGCCATTTGTATGTCTTCTTTGGAGAAATGTCTATTTAGTTCTTTGGCCCATTTTTTGATTGGGTCATTGATTTTTCTGGAGTTGAGCTGTAGGAGTTGCTTGTATATTCTCGAGATTAGTTGTTTGTCAGTTGCTTCATTTGCTATTATCTTCTCCCATTCTGAAGGCTGTCTTTTCACCTTGCTAATAGTTTCCTTTGATGTGCAGAAGCTTTTAAGGTTAATTAGGTCCCATTTGTTTATTTTTCCTTTTATTTCCAATATTCTGGGAGGTGGGTCATAGAGGATCCTGCTGTGATGTATGTCCAAGAGTGTTTTGCCTATGTTCTCCTCTAGGAATTTTATAGTTTCTGGTCTTACGTTTAGATCTTTAATCCATTTTGAGTTTATTTTTGTGTATGGTGTTAGAAAGTGTTCTAGTTTCATTCTTTTACAAGTGGTTGACCAGATTTCCCAGCACCACTTGTTAAAGAGATTGTCTTTAATCCATTGTATATTCTTGCCTCCTTTGTCAAAGATAAGGTGTCCATATGTGCGTGGATTTATCTCTGGGCTTTCTATTTTGTTCCATTGATCTATATTTCTGTCTTTGTGCCAGTACCATACTATCTTGATAACTGTGGCTTTGTAGTAGAGCCTGAAGTCAGGTAGGTTGATTCCTCCAGTTCCATTCTTCTTTCTCAAGATCACTTTGGCTATTCGAGGTTTTTTGTATTTCCATACAAATTGTGAAATTATTTGTTCTAGCTCTGTGAAGAATACTGTTGGTAGCTTGATAGGGATTGCATTGAATCTATAGATTGCTTTGGGTAGTATACTCATTTTCACTATATTGATTCTTCCGATCCATGAATATGGTATATTTCTCCATCTGTTAGTGTCCTCTTTGATTTCTTTCACCAGTGTTTTATAGTTTTCTATGTATAGGTCTTTAGTTTCTTTAGGTAGATATATTCCTAAGTATTTTATTCTTTCCATTGCAATGGTGAATGGAATTGTTTCCTTAATTTCTCTTTCTGTTTTCTCATTATTAGTGTATAGGAATGCAAGGGATTTCTGGGTGTTGATTTTATATCCTGCAACTTTACTATAGTCATTGATTAGTTCTAGTAATTTTCTGGTGGAGTCTTTAGGGTTTTCTATGTAGAGGATCATGTCATCTGCAAACAGTGAGAGCTTTACTTCTTCTTTTCCAATTTGGATTCCTTTTATTTCTTTTTCTGCTCTGATTGCTGTGGCCAAAACTTCCAAAACTGTTGAATAGTAATGGTGAAAGTGGGCACCCTTGTCTTGTTCCTGACTTTAGAGGAAATGCTTTCAATTTTTCACCATTGAGGATAATGTTTGCTGTGGGTTTGTCATCTATAGCTTTTATTATGTTGAGGTATGTTCCTTCTATTCCTGCTTTCTGGAGAGTTTTTATCGTAAATGGATGTTGAATTTTGTCAAAGGCTTTCTCTGCATCTATTGAGATAATCATATGGTTTTTATTTTTCAATTTTTTAATGTGGTGTATTACATTGATTGATTTGCGGATATTGAAGAATCCTTGCATCCCTGGGATAAAGCCCACTTGGTCATGGTGTATGATCTTTTTAATGTGTTGTTGGATTCTGATTGCTAGAATTTTGTTAAGGATTTTTGCATCTATGTTCATCAGTGATATTGGCCTGTAGTTTTCTTTTTTTGTGGGATCTTTGTCAGGTTTTGGTATTAGGGTGATGGTGGCCTCATAGAATGAGTTTGGAAGTTTACCATCCTCTGCAATTTTCTGGAAGAGTTTGAGCAGGATAGGTGTTAGCTCTTCTCTAAATTTTTGGTAGAATTCAGCTGTGAAGCCGTCTGGACCTGGGCTTTTGTTTGCTGGAAGATATTTGATTACAGTTTCAATTTCCGTGCTTGTGATGGGTCTGTTAAGATTTTCTATTTCTTCCTGGTCGAGTTTTGGAAAGTTGTACTTTTCTAAGAATTTGTCCATTTCTTCCATGTTGTCCATTTTATTGGCATATAATTGTTGATAGTACTCTCTTATGATCCTTTGTATTTCTGTGTTGTCTGTTGTGATCTCTCCATTTTCATTTCTAATTTTATTGATTTGATTTTTCTCCCTTTGTTTCTTGATGAGTCTGGCTAATGGTTTGTCAATTTTATTTATCCTTTCAATAAACCAGCTTTTGGTTTTGTTGATTTTTGCTATGATCTCTTTTCTTTCTTTTGCATTTATTTCTGCTCTAAGTTTTAAGATTTCTTTCCTTCTACTAACCCTGGGGTTCTTCATTTCTTCCTTTTCTAGTTGCTTTAGGTGTAGGGTTAGGTTATTTATTTGACTTTTTTCTTGTTTCTTGAGGTGTCCCTGTATTGCTATGAACTTTCCCCTTAGGACTGCTTTTACCGTGTCCCACAGGTTTTGGGTTGTTGTGTTTTCATTTTCATTCGTTTCTATGCAAATTTTTATTTCTTTTTTGATTTCTTCTGTGATTTGTTGGTTATTCAGCAGTGTGTTGTTCAGCCTCCATATGTTGGAATTTTTAATAGTTTTTCTCTTGTAATTGAGATCTAATCTTACTGCATTGTGGTCAGAAAAGATGCTTGGAATGATTTCTATGTTTTTGAATTTACCAAGGCTAGATTTATGGCCCAGGATGTGATCTATCCTGGAGAAGGTTCCATGTGCGCTTGAGAAGAAGGTGAAATTCATTGTTTTGGGATGAAATGTCCTATAGATATCAATTAGGTCTAACTGGTCTATTGTATCATTTAAAGTTTGTGTTTCCTTGTTAATTTTCTGTTTAGGTGATCTATGCATAGGTGTGAGTGGGGTATTAAAGTCTCCCACTATTATTGTGTTATTGTTAATTTCTCCTTTCATACTTGTTAGCATTTGTCTTACATACTGAGGTGCTCCCGTGTTGGGTGCATATATATTTATAATTGTTATATCTTCTTCTTGGATTGATCCTTTGATCATTACGTAGTGACCGTCTTTGTCTCTTTTCACAGTCTTTGTTTTAAAGTCTATTTTATCTGATATGAGTATTGCTACTCCTGCTTTCTTTTGGTCCCTATTTGCATGGAAAATCTTTTTCCAGCCCTTCACTTTCAGTCTGTATGTGTCCCCTGGTTTGAGGTGGGTCTCTTGTAGACAACATATGTAGGGGTCTTGTTTTTGTATCCATTCAGCCAGTCTTTGTCTTTTGGTTGGGGCATTCAACCCATTTACGTTTAAGGTAATTACTGATAAGTATGATCCCGTTGCTATTTACTTTATTGTTTTGAGTTCGAATTTATACACCATTTTTGTGTTTCCTGTCTAGAGAATATCCTTTAGTATTTGTTGGAGAGCTGGTTTGATGGTGCTGAATTCTCTCAGATTTTGCTTGTCTGAAAAGCTTTTGATTTCTCCTTCATACTTGAATGAGATCCTTGCTGGGTACAATAATCTGGGCTGTAGGTTATTTTCTTTCATCATTTTAAGTATGTCTTGCCATTCCCTCCTGGCTTGAAGAGTTTCTATTGAAAGATCAGCTGTTATCCTTATGGGTATTCCCTTGTGTGTTATTTGTTGTTTTTCCCTTGCTGCTTTTAATATTTGTTCTTTGTGTTTGATCTTTGTTAATTTGATTAATATGTGTCTTGGGGTGTTTCGTCTTGGGTTTATCCTGTTTGGGACTCTCTGGGTTTCTTGGACTTGGGTGATTATTTCCTTCCCCATTTTAGGGAAGTTTTCAACTATTATCTCCTCAAGTATTTTCTCATGGTCTTTCTTTTTGTCTTCTTCTTCTGGGACCCCTATGATTCGAATGTTGTAGCATTTAATATTGTCCTGGAGGTCTCTGAGATTGTCCTCATTTCTTTTATTTCGTTTTTCTTTTATCCTCTCTGATTTATTTATTTCTACCATTCTATCTTCTAATTCACTAATCCTATCTTCTGCCTCTGTTATTCTACTATTTGTTGCCTCCAGAGTGTTTTTAATTTCACTTATTGCATTATTCATTATATATTGACTCTTTTTTATTTCTTCTAAGTCCTTGTTAAACCTTTCTTGCATCTTCTCAATCCTTGCCTCCAGGCTATTTATCTGTGATGCCATTTTAATTTCAAGATTTTGGATCAATTTCACGATCATTATTCTGAATTCTTTATCAGGTAGCTTCCCTATCTCTTCCTCTTTTGTTTGGTTTGGTGGGCATTTATCCTGTTCCTTTATCTGCTGGGTATTCCTCTGTCTCTTCATCTTGTTTAAATTGCTGAGTTTGGGGTGTCCTTTCTGTATTCTGGCAGTTTGTGGAGTTCTCTTTATTGTGGCGTTTCCTCACTGTGTGTGGGTTTGTACAGGTGGCTTGTCACGGTTTCCTGGTTAGGGAAGCTTGTGTCGATGTTCTGGTGGATGGAGCTGTATTTCTTCTCTCTGGAGTGTAATGAAATGTCCAGTAATGTGTTATGAGATGTCTATGGTTTTGGGGTGACTTTGGGCAGCCTGTATCTTGAAGCTCAGGGCTGTGTTCCTTTGTTGCTGGAGAATTTGCTTGGTATGTCTTGCCCTGGAACTTGTTGGCCCTTGTGTGGTGCTTGGTTTCAGTGTTGGTATGGAGGCGTTTGATGAGCTCCTGTCAATTAATGTTCCTTGGAGTCAGGAGTTCCCTGGAGTCAGGGTTTGGACTTAAGCCTCCTACTTCCAGTTATCGGTCTTATTTTTACAGTAGTTTCAAGACTTCTCCTTCTATACAGCACCATTGATAAAACATCTATGTTAAAGATGAAAAGTTTCTCTACTGTGAGGGTCACTCAGAGAGGTTCACAGCGTTACATGGAGAAGAGAAGTGGGAGGAGGGAGTTAGAGGTGACCCAAATGAGATGAGGTGGAATCAATAGTGGAGAGAGTGGGCTAGCCAGTAGTCACTTCCTTATGTGCACTCCACAACTGGACCGCTCAGAGATGTTCACGGAGTTATACAGAGAAGAGAAGAAGGAGGCAGGAGACAGAGGTGGCCAGAAGGATAAAAGGGGGAAATGAAAAGGAGGGAGACAGATCCAGCCAGTAATCAGTTCCCTAAGTGTTCTCCACCGTCTGGAACACACAGAAATTCACAGAGTTGGGTAGAGTAGAGAGGGGTTAGGGAGGAGATACAGGCGACCTGGTGGAGAAAACGGAGAGTCCAAAGGGAGAGAGAGCAGTCAAGCCAGTAATCTCGTTCTCTAGTGAAAAATGGGTCCTGAAGATTGGGTTCTTAAAGGTACAAAATTGGTAACAAATATATAAAAGCAAAAATTAAAAATCTAGAGTAGATTTTGGAATTTCAAAAAT
Source organism: Bubalus bubalis (assembly GCF_019923935.1). Classification (NCBI taxonomy): domain Eukaryota; kingdom Metazoa; phylum Chordata; class Mammalia; order Artiodactyla; family Bovidae; genus Bubalus; species Bubalus bubalis. The sequence continues at coordinate 64,036,557 of NC_059161.1, read as the reverse complement.
GCGATGTTAATGAAAAGAAGAAGGAAAAGAAAGAGAGAAAAAACGAACAAAGGAAAACAAGGTTGCGAAAATTATAAAGAAACTACAGGTACAAAATTGATAACTAATACCAAAAAGCAAAAATTAAAAATCTAGAGTAGAGTTTGGAATTTCAAAAATACAGTGTTAAAAAAAAAGAAGAAAAATAAAGAGAGAAAACAAACAAACCAATAAAAACAATGTCACAAAAATTATAAAGAAAATACATGTACAAAATTTATATCAAATACCAAAAAGTATAAATTAAAAATCTTGAGTAGAGTTTGGAATTGCAGATATACGATGTTATATAAAAGAAGAAGAGAAAGAAACAGAGGGAAAAGAAAGAAAGAAAAAAAAGTCACAGAAATTATAAAAAAAAAAAAAAACTATATGTACAAAATTGATAACATATACCAAAAGGCTAAAATTAAAAATCTAGAGTAGAGTTTGGAATTTCAAAAATACGATGTTAAAGAAAAGAAGAAGGAAAAGAAAGAGAAAAAACGAACAAAGAAAAACAAACAAGGTCGTGAAAATTATAAAGAAACTACAGGTACAAAATTGATAACTAATACCAAAAAGCAAAAGTTAAAAATCTAGAGTAGAGTTTGTAATTTCAAAAATACAATGTTAAAAAAAAGAAGACGAAAAATAAAGAGAAAAAACAAACAAACCAACAAAAACAATGTCACAAAAATTATAAAGAAAATACAGGTACAAAATTGATATCAAATACCAAAAAGCATAAATTAAAAATCTTGAGTAGAGTTTGGAATTGCAGATATACAATGTTATACAAAAGAAGAAGAGAAAGAAACAGAGAAAAAAAAAAGTCACAGAAATTATGAAAAAAACTATAGGTACAAAATGATAACATATGCCAAAAGGCTAAAATTAAAAATCTAGAGTAGAGTTTGGAATTTCAAAAATATAATGTTAAAGAAAAGAAGAAAAAGAAAAACAAAACAAAACAAAACACGGTCAAAAAATTATAAAATATATATATGAAGTTTGCTGAAGAAGAAAAAAAAATAGGGTCTTTTTTTTTTTTTTGCAAAGTAATAGTTATAAAAGTGAAAATTAAAGGACAATAGAGGACTTAAAATTTTTTTTTAATTAAAAAATAAAAGAAAGAAAGATTGATCGTAAAAATAGTAAAAATATATCTAGGTCTTTTTCTGGTTTTGTTGTGAGTATTGTGGGTTCAGTTCATTTTTGGCTAGTTCCTTGGTCTGACTTATATTTCTCAACATCCTATGTAGTCCGTAGTAACCACAGGGTTTTAATCTATGGCCTGTAGCTTCCAAGGCGTTTCCCTCTGTTATAGCTTCTTCTGTTTGCTGGTCTCTTCAGTGTCTGGTTCCCGCCCTGACACAAAGGGGGCGGTGGAAGACACTATTTTTTTATTTTATTTAGGCTCACTTGTTCAGCCATGCTGTGGGGAGGGAGGGAGGGATGCTGCAAACAGATAACACTGGCGTGCGCTCGCAGTGCCTCAGCCACACTGGGTCTGCCCCCGCTCACGGCGCGTGTAGCCTCCCTGCCCACACTGCTCGGGCTCTAGGTTGTTCCCCAGGGAACAATCAGAGGCCGGCCCTGGGTTGAGCTCCCAGGTCCAAGCCGCTCAGGTTCAGGCACTCGGGTAGTCCTCAGAGGCGCAGACTCGGTTGGGCCTGCGTTTTGTGCTCTTCCCAGATCCGAGCAGCTCAGGTGATGTGTTTGGCGGACGCCAATGCTGCGACGTGTTTGGCGGGCGCCAATGCTGCGACTCATCGCCTCCCTGCCACTCGGTTATCTGGGTGTAAAACCGGCGCACCTTCTCAGGCAGATGTTGACCGTCCAGACCCCCAAGAAGTTTTAGTTAGCAAAGAAGCCTGCTTACAGTTTTATAGATAGTGTCTCTCTTGGGCTGCGATTGCCCCCTTACGGCTCTGGCTGCCTGTCACCGGAGGGGGAAGGTCTGCAACCAGCTATCTCTGTTCAGTCCTTTGTTCTGTGTGCGGGCCTGGCGGTGTCTTAGGTTAGGGCTGGCTTTTCGCGTGGTAGATATCCCACAGTCTGCTTTGCTAGCCCAAATTATTTCGCTCAGATAGCGCTCAGGACATTCGGGCGATTCTTACTCTAAGGGACACAGCCCGCGCCGCGCTTCCCTGCCCAGCCCCTGCTTGCTAATGCCGTGTGCAGGCGTCTGCGCTGCTTCTCCGCTGGGGGAGTTACCGTAGGGCTCACGATCTGCGATTTTTAACTGTTTATTTATTTTTTTTCTCCCTTTTATGTTGCCCTCTGTGCTTCCAAAGCTCGGCACAGATTCGTCAGTGAGAAGGTTTCCTGGTGTTTGGAAACTTCTCTCTTTTTAAGACTCCCTTCCCGGGACGGAACTCCGTCCCTCCCTCTTTTGTCTCTTTTTTTGTCTTTTATATTTTTTCCTACCTCCTTTCAAAGAGTTGGGTTGCTTTTCTGGGTGCCTGATGTCCTCTGCTGGCATTCAGAAGTTGTTTTGTGGAATTTACTCGACGTTTAAATGCTCTTTTGATGAATTTGTGGTGGAGAAAGTGTTCTCCCTGTCCTACTCCTCTGCCATCTTGGCTCCTCCCCACAAGGATAAGTTTTAACAACAGAAAATTTTTAGTGTTTTTAGTGACAAAAGATAATGCTGATGAAACAGATACCTTGAAACAGTATTGGTAGTAGTTTAAAGTGCTATAGTTGTTCTGGAAGACAATTATGAATGTTAAAAATATTTTTTTAACCAACTGTGATTGAGGAGTCTGTCCTAATGAATAACTTCAAAGGTGATGTATGTGTTACAGTAAATAGTCATTATTTAACAAAAAACAACACAATACCATATTTACTAGCTCCAGGTAACCTTAATTCCTTGAGAAAAAAAAAGGCAAACTTTTGAATTAAGATATTGTGAAAAAGAGTAATATTCTGTGCATTACAGTTTTTTAAAACCTTCATTTCTTTTGTGACATTTGCAACATTGTTTATTCCTGTTTTTTTAATATAAATTTATTTATTTTAATTGGAGGCTAATTACTTTACAATATTGTATTGGTTTTGCCATACATCAACATGAATTCACCACTGGTGTACACATGTTCTCCATCCTGAACCCCCCTCCCACCTCCCTCCCCATACCATCCCTGTTTTTATATCTCCTTTTCAAAGTGGCAATTATCTATTGAATAGATATATATGATTTTTTAAAGTCAGGCAATAATTCATACTCTTTTATAGAGTAGCAATGAAACTATCTTGTGTGTTAATTTTGTGTCCTGCAATTTTTTTTCAAATAGTCATCATAATTTATAACATTGAATCCCTGAAGCACATTATTCTATTTATAAAACTTAATTGTTTGCTGAGCATTAATGTTTCATAAAGTTCATACTTAGAACTTTATGTTCAACTAATTTCGATGGAAAAATAACTGGAGAGAGAACACAAGGGCAAGAAGAAAATGAAAGAAATAATACTTGGTGATTAATTGTGCTTGATTTAACAGCAGTGAAGGCTGTGTTACAAGTGCAGAGGAAACTCTGTTGGCAAGGAGTTATTTGCTGCTTCAATTAATGACAGGAGGAAAACTGGAAAGAAATTACAGTTTTCTAACATCAGGGAGAATAAATTGAATATTGTATTAACTTTAAGGCAGAACAGTGTATTCAGTACTATGTCTCCTTTCCTCTAACCATACTTCTCCTTAGCATCAATATTGTTTAAAATGTCAGTTCTGTCTACTAACAACACTTTAACAATTCTTTAGAAAGAAAAAGTTAAGAGCACATTTGCTGGAAAAATCCTTTTAACAACAACAACAAAAAGCTAATAATAGTTTAAAATTAACTTTTCTGCTAAAATGGCACTAAAATTTAAGCAGATGGTTCTATATTTCTGGTTGTGAACTAGTTAAATACAATATATTCCCAAGCACTATTATAATAGGTAAAAAAATAGAATCTTCTTGGGAAAAAAAGAAAAAAATATGTTAACACTTTTTTTTTCTAGTTTTATTGAGAAATAATTGACATGCATCACTGTATAAATTAAGGCTTTTAGCATGATAGTTTGGTTAGTAATATATATTGTGAAATGATTGCCACAGTAGGTTGTTAGCATCAGTTCATTTTCTCATATAGATATAATAAAAAGATAATTTTTAAAAATCACCTTGTGATAAGAACATGAAATTTACTTTCAACTTTCCTATATACCATACAGCAGTGTTAGCCATAGTCATCATCATGTGGATCTCTAGTAATTATTATATCATTAATGTAACTGGAAGTTGTACTTTGCACCACCTTTCTGCAGTTCCCCATGTCTCTCTCTACCTGTTATAACCACAAGTCTGATAACTTTTCTATGAATTTGGTGATTTTTGATGTTGGTGGTTTGTTTTGATTTTTATATTCCACATAGAAGTGAGATATATATTGTTTTTCTCTAATTTACTCTGTCTGTCTAATTTACTTCACTTGGCATATTGTCTTCAAGATCCATCCATGTGGTTGCAAATGTTACAATTTCCTCATATTTATGGCTGAATAACATTTCATTGTATATATCACAGCTATTTTATTCTTTCATCCACTGATGGACACTTAGGTTATTTCCATGTCTTAGCTTGTAAATAATGCTATAATAAGCATGGGTGTGCATATATTTTTTCAAGGCAAGTGATTTTGTTTTCTTTGGAGATATCTCCCAAAGTGGAATTGTTGGATTGTATGGTGTAGAGCCATAAAGTCAGGCACAACTAAGCACTCAGCACAGCAAAACAGTTGAGAAAGTGAAAATGAGAGTTGCTTCAGGATCAGGATAGCATATATATTTTAAATTTTTTGAGGCTCCTCCATACTGTTTTTCATAGTGGCTATACCAATTTCCGGAGAAGGCAATGGCACCCCACTCCAGCACTCTTGCCTGGAAAATCCCATGGATGGAGGAGCCTGGTGGGCTGCAGCCCATGGGGTCGCTAAGAGTCGGACACGACTGAGCGACTTCACTTTCACTCTTCACTTTCATGCATTGGAGAAGGAAATGGCAACCCACTCCAGTGTTCTTGCCTGGAGAATCCCAGGGATGGGGGAGTCTGGTGGGCTGCTGTCTATGGGGTCGCACAGAGTCAGACACGACTGAAGCAATTTAGCAGCAGCAGCAGCAGCATACCAATTTCCAATCCTACTTACAGTGGAAAGGTTTCCCCTTTTCTCCACACCCACTGTTATTTCTTGTCTTTTGGATGGTGGCCATTCTAACAGACTTTAGGTGATATCTCACTGAGGTTTTAATTTGCATTTCCCTAAGTACAAGGAGATCAAACCAGTCAATCCTAAAGGAGATCAAACCTGAATATTCACTTTAAGGACTGAGGCTGAAGGTGAAGCTCCAGTATTTTGGTCATCTAATGTGAACAGATGACTCATTGGAAAAGCCCCTGATGCTGGGAAAGACTGAAGGCAGAAGGAGAGGATGGCGGCAGAGCATGAGATGGCTGGATGGCATCACCGATGCAATGAACATGAACTTGAGCAAACTCCAGGAGATGGTGAGGGACAGGGAGGTCTGGTACGGGTCCATGGGGTTGCAAAGAGTCAGACACGATTGGGTGACTAAACAACAACAGCACATACAAGTGATGTTGAGCATCTTTTCATACACCTATCGGCCTTTTGGATAGTTTCCTTGGAAAAACTTCCATTCTGGGCCTTTGTCCATTTTAAAATTTGAGTTATTTGTTTTTCACTATTGAGTTGTAGTGAATTATTTACATATACATTTTATTTATATATTTTCCCATTCCTTGTCTTTTCACTGTGTTGATGGCTTCTTTTGCTATGCAGAAGCTTTTTTATTTTAAAGTAGTCTCACTGGCTTGTATTTTGTTTCTTGTGCTCTAGGGGTCATAATGAAAAATCATTAATAAGACCCATGTCAAGGAGCTTTCTTAATTCCAGTGTTTTCTTCTAAGAGTTTCATGTTTTAAATTCAAGTCTTTAATCCATTTTGAGTTAATTTTTGTGGGTGGTAAAAGATATGAATCCAGTTTCATTCTTTTACATGTGAATATCCAATTCTCTCAGCACCATGAGGCGTACATAAAACACCTTCATCTCATAACACCCTGTTTTAAACTGGAAACAACTTAACCTCAATAGAATTTCTAAACTCTGCACTTTTACTTCTCTTCACCCTCATACTTTAGGTTATTGCTACTAAAATTTACATGTTTTATATGGCATAACTAATAACAGATTACTTTAACTATGGTTATTTTGACTACATTCTTTTTTTAACTTTCAAACTAGTTTTGTTATGTGAATTATACACAACTATTACTATATTGCAGAATCTGTGACTATATATTTACCATTACCAGTGAGATATAGACTCCACTTTTTATGTCTTTAATGACGTTAGTGTTCTTTTTGTTGTTGCTCAGTCTCTTAAGTCCTGTCAGAATCTTGACTCTTTGCAACCCTATGGACTGCAGCCCACCAGGCTCCCCTGTCCTCCACTATCTCCCAGAGTTTGCTCAAAATCATATCCATTGAATCAGAGATGCTGTCTAACCATCTCATCCCTGCTGCCCCCATCTCTTCCTGCCCTCAATCTTTCCCAGCATAAGGGTCTTTTCCAGTGAGTCAGTTCTTCACAACAAGTTGCCAAAGCTTCAGCATCAGTCCTTCCAATGAATATGCAGGACTGATTTCCTTTAGGATTGCCTGGTTTGATCTCCTGCAGTCCAAGGGACTCTCAAGAGTCTTCTCCAACACCACAGTTCAAAAGCATCAGTTCTTCAGTACTCAGGCTTCTCTATGGTCCAATGCTCACAACTGTGCATGACTGCTGGAAAAACCATAGCTTTGACTATCTGTACTTTTGTTGGAAAAGTTATGTCGATGTCTCTGCTTTTTAATATGCTGTCTAGGTTTGTCAGAGCTTTTCTTCCAAGGGGCTAGGATGTTTTAATTTCATGACTGCAGTCACCATCTTCAGTGATTTTGGATCTCAAGAAAAGAAAACGGTCACTTCTTCCACTTTTCCCCCATCTATTTGCCATGAAGTGATGGGACCAGATGCCATGATCTTGGTATATTTAATACTGAGTTTCAAACCAGCTTTTTCACTCTTCTCTTTTACCCTCATCAAGAGGTTCTTTTGTTCATCTTCACTCCCTGCCATTAGAGTGGTATCATCTGTATATCTAAGGTTGATGTTTCTCCTGGCAATCTTGATTCCAGCTCGTGATTCATCTTGCCTGGCATTTCACATGATGTACTCTGAGTGTAAGTTAAATAAGCAGGGTAACAATATACAGCCTTGTACTCCTTTCCCAAATTTGAACCAGTCTATTGTTCACTGCCCGGTTCTAACCATTGCTTCTTGACCCACATACAGGTTTCTTAGGAAATAGGTATTCCCACACCTCTAAGAATGTTCCACAGTTTGTGATCCACACAGTCAAAGATTTTAGCATAGCCAATGAAGTAGATGTTTTTCTGAAACTCCCTTGCTTTCTCCATGATCCAATAAATGTTGACAGTTTGATTTCTGGCTCTACTGCCTTTTCAAAATCCAGCTTGTACATTTGGAAGTTCTTGGTTCGTGTATTGCTGAAGCCTAACTTGAAGGATTTTGAGTATTACCTTGCTAGCATGTGAAACTTCCACTCAAACCTTCCTTTAGTATTTCTTGTAAAGCAGGTCAAGTGGTAATGAACTGCCTCAGGTTTTGTTTGGTCAGGCATCTTTCTCTCTCCTCCATTTCTGATGGATATTTCCAGAAGTTATGGAATTCTTGACTGACATTTTTTCCTCAATATTTTGAGTATGTCCTCCTATTCTCTCCTGGCTCAAAAAGTTTCTGTTTAAAAATACACTGATAGGCAAATGAGGTTCCTTTGTATGTAACTTCTTTTCTCTGCTGTTTTTAAAATTATTAATCTTTGATCTTTGTAATCTCCTTGGGTAGATAGGACCTATTATCATGGTCTGTTTCTAGGTGAGGCAACTGATTGAGCTTTGAAGATATGTCTGACTTGGGGGGCAGGGGGGATGTGCCACTGCTTTGAGAACAGTCAGCCAACTGTTGGCATCATTTTCTTCACAAGAGAGGCTGTAGGATGGGGTCTGAGCTTGCTTGGATTCTCTGTCAGGCTTACGAGATGCTCAGGATTAGGTGCTGTATTCAGCAGCTGATGGGTTATAAATTAGGTTCCTTGTCCTGATGAGGTAGCAGGATGGAGCATAGAGCCTTGACAACTCAGAATCAGGCCAGTGTTAGTGGCTGAGTCATGTCTGACTCTTTGCGACCCCATGGACTGTAGCTTGCCAGGCTCCTCTGTCCATGGAATTCTCCAGGCAAGAATAATGGAATGGGTAGCTATTCCCTTCTCCAGGGGATCTTCCCAATCCAGAGCTCAAACCCAGGTCTCCTGCATTGTAGGCAGATTCTTTACCATCTGAAGCACCAGAGAAATCCAAAATAATACCAGAATGGGTAGCCTATGGCTTTCCTGGTGGCTCAGGCAGTAAAGAATCAGGCCACAGTGTTCCCCAAACAGGTGAGGCTGCTGGTTTTGCTCTGCAGATGGGAGAAGTCACAGGCTGTGCTCTGTGTTCAGGTGCTTCTGTGCTTCAGGTGTTGAACAGTCTCCGTGGCATCATGTCTGCTCTGGGTGGGTTCCCTGGTCAGATAGGCTGGAGGCTCTATTTAGTGATAAGTGGGCCTATGGATTATACTCCCTGCCTGGTCATTGCAGGAGAAGCAGCCATGAAGATGGTAAAGTTCTTTGTTGTCTTAACTCAAGACTTAACTCTGCACCCCATGTTTCCTGAACAAATAGAGCCACGGGTTTTGTTCAGCAAACTCTTAGCTCTGCCTGCCTCTCAGTTGGACTGCCCCTGGGCTTCGCAGTCTCCAGGATTGTCTCTAGTCCGTCTAGTCAGATATTCCTGGAAGATGCTCCCCAGTGGGCGGGGCTATGCCTGGGCTCCCTTACCTACAAGGGTAGGGAAGGGGTCTCCCTAGGCTACTCTGAATTTCCCAACAAAGTGTTGGGAGAAGCTTGATGCTACCCTTGGCCTTGGCTATGAATTATTCCTCTGCTGTAGGGAGCAAGGAGATACCCTATGCCCAGAACTGACTTTGCTCTGAGGACAATCAGCTCTGCCTGCCTCTCTACTCAAGTGCTACTGGACTGCACAGCTCCCAGGAGTGACCGCCAATCCTTTTGTTCAGACAGGCCTAGGAGATACTCCCTACAGAAGCTGGGCTGTATACCTCTTTGTCCGGATATGGGCAGTCTGGGTTCTAGGACCCATAAAACTTCTTGCTTAAGGCTCCAAATCAGGCATACCTGTACCCGTGAAGTTCTCCAGTCAGAAGGTACCCCCAGTCTGGCTCTGCAGATGACCTCTGCTGCTGTTGGAATGACAGCTTTGGCCCTACAGGTGAGAATTCTGCCAGGATCTGTGCGCTGATGGATTGTTACAAGTCCTTCCTCGCTTCTCTGCCACAGTCAGATTCCCAGTGATTGAGCCCCACAAACCCCTGCCATCCTGTGGTGCTGGATCAAAGTAAGGGCTCCAGCAAAGCCACCCGCAATGCGCAGGGAGGACGTTGTCCACCATGGTTCTCTTTCTTCACTGGAGGAATCACAGGCTCAGAGCTTGAGACTTCTCTGCGTGGTGCTGCGCCTGCCGGAAAGTGAAGCCAGGTGGTTAACCTGTGGCCTCCTGATGCAGGCCGTCTTTTGTGGTACAGCAGGTGCTTCAGCTTTACCTTGGTGTTCTAAGATCTTTTCCATGTATCTTATTCTTGAATAGCTGTTAAAGTAACAACCTATGTTGCCACCTGGGTGATATCACCCAGCCAATGCTAACGCTCTTGTAACTATTCCACACATTAAGCAATGATACAGATGCAGAAACTTTGTTTCTTCCTCACTGTTATTCTATACTAGATACTAACTTTGTAACTTCCTTACGTTCCTTCTTTTTTATTGAAGAAAAGAAGTTCCTGCTCACTGCTTAATATACTTTGGTTTGAAGTTTGGAAAGTTTTTCCATTCTTCTGTTCGTTCCCTTTTAACCAAGGTTCTTCATTTGGTCTTGCCACCATCTGCTGCTGCTCCTGCTGCTGCTAAGTCGCTTCAGTCGTGTCCAACTCTGTGCAACCCCATAGACGGCAGCCCACCAGGCTCCCCCGTCTCTGGGATTCTCCAGGCAAGAACACTGGAGTGGGTTGCCAGTTCCTTCTCCAATGCATGAAAGTGAAAAGTGAAAGTGAAGTCACTCAGTCATGTCCGACTCCTCGTGACCCCATGGACTGCAGCCTACCAGGCTCCTCCATCCATGGGATGACAGATGCAGAGACTGGAGAGATGCAGTTTGAAGGTGGAGGTAAAGACATAAGCCAAGGAGCCCAGGCAGTCAGTAAAAGCAGAGAAACGCAAGGCAACAGATTCTCCACTCAGACCTTCAGAAGGAACCAGCTCGGCTGACAACTTGGTTTTTCAGCCCCATAAGACTCAGCTCTTAGGACTGTAAGAGAATACACCTGCATTGTTTTAAGCCATTAAATCTGTTGCAATTTGTTACAGTGCCTACAAGAAACTAATACGAGAGCTGACTCAATTTCTACTCTTTTCCCATTGCAGCTTCCAGACTTAATGACCAAGGATTTTTTAAAGGAACGTTATTCATATTTGTTTTAAACCTGGCTTTCACCCAGCATTCCAGTTAAATTAAGTCTTAATCATTCTTCTGTATTACCCTGAGTTCTTTTTAAAAATGTTGGTGGGGAAACTGATTTCAACCTTCAACCTGGTTTTTTATAGCAAGTACAATGAAATACTATGGTATTGCCTAAGAAATATGCTAAGAAAAATGCATGAAGCCTTTTAATTTAGCTGCTGAAAGTCTTGTTGACTATAGAATGTATTTTGGCACTCCTTGAATGATAGTTTGTCTACTTCCCTTCAGAAATCAACCATGTAAATAAATACATCTGGTAGCCTCTCAAGTCCATTGATAAGACAACAAATTATGTGGTTTTAGAATTAGGGAACAAAAGGAATTATTATGCATGAAGCATGTTCTAAAAGTAAGATAAAAAGATTGCAAACATAATAGTATTCATAAATATGAGGCATTACAATATGAGCACAATTATGATAAAGGATAGGAGAGGAATAGTAATGATAACCAGGATTACAGCTAGAGCTGAAAACATTAAGAAATACTTTTTTCAAATTCCAAGGGTACAGTTTAGGTTTGATTTTAGTATTAGAATGTATAGTTACTTAATTTTTCAGCATAATGAAGCAGTTTCTTAAAATAGCATGATAAAATATCTTCAACACACCAATTCTATAGAAGTAAACAATTTGGCAACTTCAGGAAAGAGAGATACTTTTGCTACAAATACTTATGTGAAATTAGTGTAGTCATTTTAAGATTATAAAAATACAAAATATAATGAGTGCACCAGGATAGGAAGGAAACTTATCATAACGTTGTCATTTTGTTCTGTAGGCACATTTTCTCTTCATCCTATAAGTACTGATTTGCCCAAGACTCCGCCTCATTCCTTCTTTGTATTTTATACAGCTTTCCAAAGAAAGTCCAATCAAAAACTTAAAAATCAATAATTCCCATCTAACTTAATGCTAATTGCATTTCTGTATATTTACATAAGCACTAAATATCATCTCCTAAGTGTCCAGGATCAACCTCAACTCAACACAAAGCTACCTTTAAGAATATGTTCCTTTTCTCCTGTATTTCTAACCTTGATGAATGATACTTTTACACACTTGTCCAGATGGTATACTAGAAACTCTCATAAATGTCATCTCTTTTCAATTTTTAATCAACTGTAAATCTATTTCCCCACTTTCATCCCGATTTCACTACTGTTCCATCATCTGCTTTTGGGGTTGTCTCAGTCTCCCTTCATTGGCCCTATCTAGTCAACTATATTTTATTACAGATACACAGACAAAAATAAGTTTAAAAGTTCTAAAACCAAAATTGACACACTGAAAATATGTGTGACTAGAAGGTAAGTTGATGTGAATAATTAAAACAAAGCACAGAGAGATTTAAATACAGAAAGAGCCAGTAGATATTATAGGACATTAAGGACAGAATGACAAGATGTAAAACTGGCTAATCACAGTTCCTAAAAGAAGAAATAAAGACTATAGAAGAAAAACAGTCTTTCAAAGATCATATGTACAAATCTTCCAGAGTGGTTGAAAGATGTGCGCTCTCAGCTTGGCTGTCAGTTGGGTGATGCACAACTTGTCTGGTTACTTCTGTTTGTACTCTATAAGAGTTGAACAGTTTTAAGTTTTGTGGATTTGTAATTTCTTGTTTTGACGATACCATTCTTGGCAATACAATTCTTACAAATCTAAAAATATAGTCTTACTTGTTTCTGGTCAGTTCAATGTACAAACTACTACAGATCTTGTCTATATACAGTTGTTAGGCCCCAGGGCTTTGTCCCATGTTCAGCGGACTCTGTTCTCTGCTCATCCTTTCTGTCTCTTAGCTTGATTGAGCTTACATGAAACAGGCAGCTCAGGTGAGGTCTTAGCCTCCTTCCTATGCTGGCTCCCATCTCAGGGCACAAACCTCCCAGCAGAAGATGTGTCTAGAAGTGGTTTGGGCCAGATATTTATTCTTTCATAAGACATATACTTTATGATCACCGCTTCTAACAGCTCTACCTTGTTATACAGTACCTAAAGGCTCCCAATCTCAGAATTCTCCATCAGAGTGGACTGTCAGCCAGAAGCAGCTTACATAAAGCTTCCTTTCCATCCATCACAACTTGCAGACAGCAAATTGCACTTGCAGACAGCAAATCTCTGGTGTGTTTACATTTTTCTTGGAGGATTTTGTTTAAAGTGTAAAGAATCAACAAAAACACATACACTTTCTTAATTTACTCTAACATTTCCACTGATGTTACAGAGAGGTAGGAATGCACTTTGCCTTCCATAATACAATCAGCAAAAGGAAGCCAAATGTTTTTCCAGGAATAACAATATTGTAAATATGTTAGTTTCACCCAAGTCATTGTTTATATTCAGCTTAAATCTGAATAATTCCTTTGAAAGATTTTTCTAGAAAATAATTATAAAATTTAAATGAAGAAGTCAACATCTAAAAATAGTTTGATAAAGCAGAATATATGGGGATAGCTAAGTTTATCAGATATTCAAATTTATTACAAAATGATCATACTTAACAGTTCTTTGGTGGCTCATAAATTTACCAATTAAAACATGGATCATGATAAAAACTCCAGAAAGAGATGAACACATATAACAAACACTGCTATACAATAATGGTATATCAGAAATCTTTAAAATAACTCTTGTGGGCAGTTGCTTCAATATCTAAAAGCGGATGACAGTGATATCGGGTTCTTTATTTTCTAATACACGCACAATTTAATTCTAGATAAACTAAAAACTAAAATCTGGTTAAGAAATAATAAAACATTTTTATGATATCCATTTTATAAATAAAAGGACCTCTGCAGAAGTACACATTATGAGTAAATCAAGAAGGCAGAAACTAATCATTTTGATTGTTTTGAACTTGAAGATTTGAATGGATAGCCTAAAGATAAACCATTATTTCTGAGATCTTTGAAAAGCATAGCCATGAAAGAATAATATCCAAAATATGTAAGTGTTCAATTAAGAGAAAAATCAGATATCTCAGGAGAATGTGACCTTAAGATGGAAACTGTTTCTGTGCAGAGAGAAACACATAGATGGTGATACATTAAATCTTATTAGTACCATGGGAAATGTAAGTTTTGAAAACATTGAGATACTTCATCCTGATGAATACATCTTGCAGAAAATGGTGCCCAAGTGCAAGAGGCATGTACAAGAAAGTATATAAGCAGTGTTGCTTATAATAGCAAATGAGTGAGTGAGTGAGTGAAGTGAATGAGTTGAGTGAGTGAAGTCATTCAGTCATGTCCAACTCTTTGCGACCCCATGGACTACAGCCTACCAGGCTTCTCCATCCATAGGATTTTTCCAGGCAAGAGTACTGAAGTGGAGTGCCATTTCCTTCTCCAGGGGATCTTCCCAACCCAGGGATCGAGCCCAGGTCTCCCGCATTGCAGGCAGACACTTTACCCTCTGAGCCACCAGGGAAGCTGGTGGAGGAGTACATGGTTTAAACTCAACACTAATATTTTAGGTCTTAATTTGATTAATAACTCATGGATATAGATGTTCTAATGATACTGCAGAATTACATGTATATTACACATATTGTTTTGTATGCATGAAACACTGCGAAGTAGACTGTTTAAAGTTCAGTGCCACTTTTTATCCTAGAATCAGTTCTTGTCCCAGGTACACATGCTAATGAACAGATTTGAAAAGATCCACGATCTCCCTCTTCTTAACCCCTTGCTAGAGTGCTATAGTGTTTCATCTTTGGTGCCTCTTCACTTCTTTGCCTTGTGTAGAGTAAGACATTAAGCCACACTGGGCAGTTTTCTTAGGAATATCACTGAGATATTGGGCTGGAGATGTGTACATGTATCAGGAGAGCGCATAGATGAAGTTCATGTGTAAAGGACAGAGGGATTAAGGTTCCAAAATAACAGAAAAAAAGTTAAATTGATCTGAGAAATCTTTCGAGAGAGGAGAATGAGAACTGCCCAGAACTTCAAGGTGTTAGTGGAGAAGACGACAAAGGATGTTTTCACCAGAGTTGCCACAGACTGTTTACAAATTCAATGTTGCTAATGCATGTTTAAGAAAAACATAGTTTAGAGCATGCTCTATATAGACCTGCTTTGAGAGTCCAACACTGAGCTCTGGATTTTCTTGCTCAACAAAGAGAAAATTAAGAAAATTAAGAAAATTGATGAATGTTCTGTAGAGAAGGTGTATGACATTCAGGAGTGTCCTAAAAAGATTGGTGGTGGGCATTTGCCAGGCTTGTATGGCTACCCAGTATTTTCACTGCCTGCTAATTATTTCACCATGGAATTCATGTCTTGGATTAACACAGTGATGCTTGGATGTCAGTAACAGCACTGATTATCTTCTTAATTATCAAAGCGCAATCACAGTAACACACAGCATTCAATGTTTGGCAGTGATGACAATATCCTAACTACATCACTTCTGCAGCTTCAGTTATTTTTCTTCCTTTTCCTTTATCTGTGTGCTCCCAACATAAGAGTTGGGTCCTGTGGCGTACAATGAAAACTAATAACTTAAGATCCACATGATAGACAATGTAGTTGACTTCTTCAAGTCCTACTTCAAACTGTTTCTTCCTTGCTATATTCCACTATAGAGGCTAGAAAGCAAATACTCAACATCTAGTCTCTCTCTGAATGTAGTAGTGTTTGTGTTCACAGTTTAGGGGATGGTTTTCCCTTCCCAGAACAAAGAAAGAAGGAAGAAGGGGGAGAGAAAGAACAAGAAAAGAAAAAAAAAAAAGAGAAAGGGAGAGGAAGGAAAGAAAGAAAGGAGGAAAACATTAAAACAGAAGGGAAAGGGAAAGAAGAAAGGCATAATTTTTTGTTTAGTTGTTCATTTCAATACGAAAAGATGTCACAGCCACATTCCAACCCTATGGTTTAAAGTTTTAAACAATGAGTGTTTAAGGGACATATACTGGACATGGAAGGCCTTGTAACAGACATCTTCACATGTAAAACAAAATCTAGCTGTTAAGTATCTAGTCACTGCTTGTTGATTTTCCCATTGCTCTAGAGCCTATTTGACATATTTCATGG
Source organism: Bubalus bubalis (assembly GCF_019923935.1). NCBI lineage: Eukaryota > Metazoa > Chordata > Mammalia > Artiodactyla > Bovidae > Bubalus > Bubalus bubalis. Next base: position 64,020,726 of record NC_059161.1, on the reverse strand, counting down.
GGGAAAAACATATAAATATCACTGCAACTGATAATGTTTGGCTGGCTTTTATTATTTAAATAATGAACACATGTTATTGCATGAACAAATGGACCCATTACATGCAGAATATATAGAATTTTTAATGAAAATTAAAAATGTTTCTTAAGTTTAAATCAGATTTCAGATTAGAACTTAACCTTTAATGAATTTATAATCCTTCCTGTGCATTGTATTAGTCATGAGTAAAGAACATGAAATGTTCATTGTAATTAGGATTATACTTATATTCTCAATCTAAAGTTTAATTTTTATCTACATTTTCGTAATTGTTTCCCAATTGTGTTTAATCAATGGTAATGAGAATAGCTTTTCCTCAACAATCTGTAGATTCAAAATGGATATTATAAATATATTGTTTCAGCCTCAGCCTGCTCTCATAGGCCGCACAGTGTCTGCCTTCTATGCCAGGCATTTCTGGGAATCAGCAGAGTTCTCTGCGCTACTCAGGAGGAAGCCAAATCATGTTTTTCTGCTCCACTGTCCTCCTGATGGCTTTCTGTGTGGCTTCTGCCCAGGGAGAATGCTGTTCAGCAGGGCACAGCTGTTGTCTGCAGGGGGGTTCCCCAGGCCATCAGAAGCAGCACGCTAGCTTTCTTGCAGTTCTGAGTCAGCCTTTGGCACGTTACTGCTTAAACTCAGAATCTCAGAAAGTACTTGTCAGCTACTTCATCTCGTGACAATAATCCCTATAGATCTGAAAGAGTGGTATGTTCTTGTTGACTGCTTGAAATAGACCATAGTAATACTATTTACATCATGGAAATAAGTATGTGATACAAATCAAGTTCAAGTTATGATTTTTTAAGGAGGAAGTGATTGTTAAACATCTGCCTGACACACATGATTCAAAACAATCACCAAAAAACATAGAAAAAACTAAAAATAACAACAATGAGACAAACAAAACTATCACTGCTTTGGGGAATGGAAAGGAAATAGCATAGAACTTTTACCACACCATCATTTCTTCCTCCATCTCTTATCAGAATCTGGTGCATGGAGGGGAAAAAATCAAATTAACAAACCACAACAACCAAAAAACTTCATTTCTCTACCTTTAGCCACAAGCAAAGGACCAATTTATATTAATTCATGGAAATAAAAAGCCTGGATTTTTATGAGATGGTTGGATGGCATCACTGAATCAATGGATATGAGTTTGAGCAAGCTCCCAGGGTCAGTGATGGACAGGGAAGCCTGGTATGCTGCAGTCCATGGGATCGCAGAGTCAGACATGACTGAACGACTGATTTCTACAAACAAGTATATTCTGAAGATTCTCTGCTAACACTTCATTACAAAAGTAAATTTTTTTTCATATCTCTCTCTTTCCCCTCAACACACACTCACACAGTCCCTAAGCTATGCTCCTAAGAGTCAAATATCCTTGAACTGACACCCCAACAGCTTTCTCTTAACCCTTTTACCTGTTTCTCTGGATTTATAATCCCCGGTCTCTATAACAATTTACCTGACTTTCCTGACATTGATAGAGGATTAAGTTATAAGAAACGTTGAGCCAGAAACTACTTCCAGTAAGTAATATGATCACTATTCTGCTTTGGATACTGAAAAGAAAGATACTGAATTCTTGAGACCTTATGGGAAAATCAGGAAGTTTACTGAAATTGAATCTGACTCCATTTTTTATATTTGTTCACAACAGTCAAGCCCCAACACTTCTACTTCTTTTCCCTCCTGTACTCACCTTAGGGCAAGTGCATAAGAAAATCCAAGCACTCCCTGCCTTCATACTGGCAGGAGGTTCAGACCACACAAGCCCCAACATTTGTGCAGAGTCATCACTCCCCACCCTTACCTCCTAGGCACCATGGGACTCCAAAGCCACTCTGTACCCTCCTTTCTCAAACTATTTTCTGACATACCTGGAACTTGCCTTGCTCCCTCCAATAAATCTCACAGTATGAATGGTAAATACTTTTATATATTTGTTGGTTTGTGTATAACATCATCAATCATGACATATGAACAAAATTTGGCATGTATGTGGAGAAGGGGCGTACATCCTGTATGGATTAAATTATCCAAGTATTTACAGAGGCTCTTTGGGCCATATTTGGTCCAATAATGGGAATGTATAACTAGGAGAATGTCCATAAGGAAATTTAGACTTGGCTGGAAATCATTTATATAGAATTAAGCAGTTTGTAGGATCGTAAGAATTTGTCCCTATTCCTCGGTGTACTGTCAGGTTTATTTTGCTTTTAATGATGCCAATATTTTGGTCCTGTGCCTGGACTCCAGTAAGTGGAAGAGAATGCAGTTCAAATAACTATACAACTGTCAACTGCAATGTAAGGCAAGAGCTCTTTTGTCTATCTTTTCTCAGCACTCTATCTCTCAGTATCTAGAAGTATCTAATATATAGTACATGATACAATAGAAAGAAGAAGCTGAGCAGAATACACTGAGTACAATATTGGAAGTACCATAAATATTTTATGCTTATGTAGAATATCAAGGACCATCTTTTGTCTGAGAACAGAGGTGAAAGAAGAAAAGTGGCAAAGACTGTATCACAGATGAACCTTTTGAACTTGCTTGAGAAATGCTCAGAAATTCCAATAGTGAGGTCAGCAGAAATCAGAATTAGAGTTGGGAAATAGCATTTTAAACATTGTGTATTTTAAGCAATAAAAGAGATCTGAGAATTCAAGCCTGATAAACTAAAAAAAAATCTAGGTAAACAACAACTTGCATTTAACTTGCATCTGACAAACAGTGTTTAGGGAAAGTAAACAGAGTTTTTAAAAGCTGTACATAGTATGATTTCAGTGTAAAATTCCAAACATGCTTTTAGCAGTCTGAATTCTGGTAACCCTTGAGCAGGACAGCTTAGTAAATGGAAGGGTCATAACGGGGGCTTCTGGAATGTTCCTAATGCTCTGTTTCTTGATCTGGGGCACTGATTAAACAAACATATTCAGATTACAAAAATTTATTGAGCTATATATTCTGATTTGTATGGTTTTCTGAATGGATATTGTAATTTAATAAAGTTTACTATCAAATTAAAATAAATATCAACAATTACATTCTGAGTAAAAATTTATGAATGGTTAAGTTTGGTTACAGATTAAATTAATATTGAATAACAGCAGGATATGCATTTGGAGATGAGTGATACTGTGATAAGCTATAAAAATGGTCCTCAGAAGCTTTGGGATGCCAAAATTACACACAGAAGTATAAAGAGTGGTATAAATACAGTTGTGTTTTGCCAAAACTAATCTGAAATTAGTGCGGCTAATGAAAGGTAGACAGTAAGCAGGTATTGCATGGCAAGGCTCTGGGACAGGCGGTAGAACAAACCAGACAACAGTTAGTTCAGCAGTGCGTTCATGTGATAGCAATGGGAATAATCACACAAATCAGACCCTGTATATACTAACATGTCCCCCCATTTAATAAGGTTAAGCTAAAAAGAGTGTGATATAAAGCTACTAAATCTTCTAGTTAATGATCCTAAAGATGCTAAAATAAGGAATTGGGGGCTTTACAAGTTCGAAATGAAGGACTGTCAGGACATGCTTGAATTCTTTCCTTCCCTATACTTGGAGAGACTGAGAAAAATTGAAACTGCTCTTTGTTTGGAAAAAGTTCAATTAAATCAATGTCTCAGTGCCTTTTGGGGAAAGTCAGCCATTCACTCTATGGTGCTTGGACTCTATTTCAAAGTGGCCCAAAGGTGTTATAAAAAGTGGTAATTAGGTTTATCAAACTGATTTGTATAGACTTTCGCCTGAAGCTATGGCTTATTCGTTTCAATAAACTCAGTGATAACAGGCTTAAGCCTTACTTATTTTCTAAGGAAAAGTCTCTTGACCATAATACAGCCTGACATGAAGGAGACAAATTCTTCAGCTCTTATTCATTCAAAGTATAGAAATGCGCAATTTGACCTGGCAGTACACTGATAGGACAGTAATTGTGCTTCATCCTGGCATAATTCCTGGACACAAGCACCCAACAGAAGACAACTGTCATCCCTTTGGCGTTGGTAGGGAAGGTGTAGTTAGTACAATCTGTTTGCAGGAGCCTGAATGACTGATTCAGGGCTCTTAGAACACACTACTAGAATACATATTTTTTCAGTTCCTTAAAATGTTCTACAGCTATTTTAGGGCCAATATTTATTGTATATTATTTTGCTCTGTGTGTTCTGCCACCTCTAGCAGAGCAGTTCACAGAAGGAAATCAGATTATGGGGATCTCTTGTAAGCCTCCACCAAGCCTACCCAGCTACCTGCTTTGGCACCCATCTCTCCTTCTCCTCCTGTTACAGTGAAATAGGTCCCGTCTTCCTACCTATGAGTTACCTGTGTATAATCTGGTTCCTATAATTAACCTGTTTTTTTTTTTTTTTTTTTAATTGGGCATTGTGTTGGCTATGCACACTATTCTACTCTTCTGTGGCACTGACTTATTCAGTGCCACACTGTCTTATTGAAGACAAATTCCACTAATAGGAATGAAATAGGCACCTATTGTATTTTTGCTTCATAAGTTATTTATCAGGCTATGTACCAAGAAAAGCTCCCCAAATAGGACTAGAATTTCTCTGGAAAAGGTATAGTAATCAGTGATCATTGAAGACTTTCTATATATTTCTGTTCTTCTTTCTATATATGCAGTGCAGATTTTTTTCCTAGAAAACCCCCTGATTTCTGGATCATGACCAGGAAAATACAGCTTGAGTTGTAAAGATCAAACAAAAGTAATTATCAAATGATGGCCACACACCTCCTCCGAGAGTTTACTGTCAGAGAGAAGGCACTGTAAGAGCTAGTGTGAAAGGGTTCCCGGGGAATATCTGTCACTCTCTCCACTGTCCCCATGTCTACAGCACTCATGGGACACCTAATGTGGAGGCCAAAGGACTTGCTTCTCTCAGTCAACTGTGTCACTGAATACACTGTTAACAGGAAGAGACCACACTCATGCAAGAGATGAGCTCTCATCTTTATGGGATCCAGTGGTCTCAGAAAATTGTTATATGTCTTACTCCTTTACTCCTTGAATTTCATTCATAAAAACACCTAAAACTTCTAACACCATGTGGCAGAGGTATGAGTCATTGACAGACATCATGGAGGGAACACTTGGTATGCTAAGGGAAAGGCCACCACATGATTATTTTAATTTAGTTCTTTAAATTAAATTGCCTTTCTGAAGGGTCCTAAAAATCTCTTACCAGTTCAACTTCACTGCTAAAGCTCAGTTATCAGAATGTAGAGAAAATTAGGTCATGCTAATTTTTATATGAGTATTATCTGACTATTTCCAAAATGCATATATATTTATATACACATACTCATATACATACACACATATGTAAGCCTGTGTGTGTGTGTGTGTGTGTGTGTGCGCATGCATGAGCTAACAGTTAAAATTGCTTTATAGGCCATATATTTTTGAACAAATGCTCTTTCAATCCCCACAGAGTATATGAATATTGAATGCTAGTTCATATATTCACCAAAACATGTGACGGCCCTGAATGTTGAGATTACAAATAGGACTTGTCATGCTGATTAACTCCGGTTACTCTAAGACAGAATAAAAATATCTCCCTGCATTAAATTATAAATTCATTTCTTACAACACAGCCTGATTGTAATGTTCAAAAAGAAACATTCCATGTGATGTTTTAGGATTCTGACTTCCTCTGAATTTCTACACCGCCAACTCTTAGAGCTGTGCTCTCTGATACTGTAGCTATGAATCCTATGCTTTTCTTTAAGTTCACATTACCTTAAATTAAAAACCAAGCTCCTCCAATGCACTAGCCACATTTCAATTTCTCAATAGCCACCTACATGTGGTGTGTGGCTGCCACGTTTGAGAGTGCAGAATTATTTCTTCTTGAGCCGTTCATTCGTACTTCTGGCAAGCAAAGGAAGATAGCAAAAACTGAAGATCATCCAGGAGATTTTGGAATTCAGGCTCGTAAGGAGGAATTTCACTTTCTCCAATTTATTTTGTTTATAGATAGGCCCTGGAACCAACATAAGATCAAGAGGAATTGGAAATATATGTTTTTGCCAGTGAGGAAAATTTAGATGGCTCACTGAATGAACAGCATTGCCTCCACTACAGTCTGCTATAGCTATTGAGCATTTACTCCATTTTTCTTCAGTGGATAAAATGTACTCACATACCTCTCCCCAAAAGAGATATCCCAAATACCTAATCTCTCTCAAAGTCCACTTAGAGTTTAGAGACCACACCTGCTACATGAAAAAGTCTCATTAGAATAATGAGCATTTATCATAACACCTGAAATTAAAAGATGCTTGCTTCTTAGAAGAAAAGTTATGACCAACATAGATGGCATATTAAAAAGCAGAGACGTTACTTTTGCCAACAAATATCTATCTAGTCAAAGCTATGGTTTTTCCAGTAGTCATGTATGGATATGAGAGTTAGACTATAAAGAAAGCTGAGCACCAAAGAATTGATGCCTTTGAACTGTGGTGTTGGAGAAGAGTCTTGAGAGTCCCTTGGACTGCAAGGAGATCCAACCAGTCCATCCTAAAGGAAATCAGTCCTGAATATTATTTGGAAGGACTGATTCTGAAGCTGAAACTCCAATCCTTTAGCCACCTGATGCGAACGACTGACCCATTTGAAAAGACCCTTTTGCTGGGAAAGATTGAAGGCAGGAGGAGAGGGGACAACAGAGGATAAGATGGGTGGATGGCATCACCAACTCAATGGACATAAGTTTGAGTAAACTCTGGGAGTTGGCGATGGACAGGGAGACCTGGCATGCTGCAATCCATAGGGTCACAAAGAGTCAGACACGACTGAGCAACTAAACTGAGCTGAAATTACTTGAGATTTTCTGAAGATCCCAGTTGAGATTTTCTGAAGATATTTTCAAACCAATATGATTCAATCAGATCAGATCAATTGCTCTATCACGTCCAACTCTTTTTGACCCCATGAATCGCAGCACTCCAGGCCTCTCTGTCCATCACCAACTCCCGGAGTTCACTCAGCCTCACGTCCAATGAGTCAGTGAGGCCATCCAGCCATCTCATTCTCTGTTGTCCCCTTCTCCTTTTGCCCCCAATCCCTCCCAGAGTCTTTTCCAATGAGTCAACTCTTTGCATGAGGTGGCCAAAGTACTGGAGTTTTGCTCTAGCATCATTCCTTCCAAAGAACACCCAGGGCTGAGCTCCTTCAGAATGGACTGGTTGGATCTCCTTGCAGTCCAAGGGACTCTCAAGAGTCTTCTCCAACATCACAGTTCAAAAGCATCCATTCTTCAGCGCTCAGCCTTCTTCACAGTCCAACTCTCACATCCATACATGACCATAGGAAAAACCATAGCCTTAACTAGACGAACTTTTGTAGGCAAAGTAATGTCTCTGCTTTTGAATATGCTATCTAGGTTGGTCATAAGTTTCCTTCCAAGGAGTAAGCATCTTTTAATTTCATGGCTGCAGTCACCATCTGCAGTGATTTTGGAGCCCAGAAAAATGAAGTCTGACACTGTTTCCACTGTTTCCCCATCTATTTCCCATGAAGTAATGGGACCGGATGCCATGATCTTCGTTTTCTGAATGTTGAGCTTTAACCCAACTTTTTCACTCTCCACTTTCGCTTTGATCAAGAGGCTTTTTAGTTCCTCTTCACTTTCTGCTATAAGGGTGGTGTCATCTGCATATCTGAGGTTATTGATATTTCTCCCGGCAATCTTGATTCCAGCTTGTGTTTCTTCCAGTCCAGCGTTTCTCATAATGTACTCTGCATAAATTAAATAAACAGGGTGACAATATACAGCCTTGACGTACTCCTTTTCCTATTTGGAACCAGTCTGTTGTTCCATGTCCAGGTCTAACTGTTGCTTCCTGACCTGCATACAAATTTCTCAAGAGGCAGATCAAGTGGTCTGGTATTCCCATCTCTTTCAGAATTTTCCACAGTTTATTGTGATCCACACAGTCAAAGGCTTTGGCATAGTCAAAAAAGCAGAAATAGATGTTTTTCTGGAACTTTCTTGCTTTTTCCATGATCCAGCAGATGTTGGCAATTTGATCTCTGGTTCCTCTGCATTTTCTAAAACCAGCTTGAACATCTAGAAGTTCATGGTTCACGTATTGCTGAAGCCTGGCTTGGAGAATTTTGAGCATTACTTTAATAGCGTGAGATGAGTGCAATTGTGCAGTAGTTTGAGCATTCTTTGGCATTGCCTTTCTTTGGGATTGGAATGAAAACTGACCTTTTCCAGGCCTGTGGCCACTGCTGAGTTTTCCAAATTTGCTGGCATAGTGAGCGCAGCACTTTCACAGCATCATTTTTCAGGATTTGGAATAGCTCAACTGGAATTTTATCACCTCCACTAGCTTTGTTCGTAGTGATGCTTTCTAAGGCCCACTTGACTTCACATTCCAGGATGTCTGGCTCTAGGCCAGTGATCACACCATCGTGATTATCTGGGTCGTGAAGCTGTTTTTTCTACAGTTCTTCTGTGTATTCTTGCCACCTCTTCTTAATATCTTATGCTTCTGTTAGGTCCATACCATCTCTGTCCTTTATCGAGCCCATCTTTGCATGAAATGTTCCTTTGGTATCTCTGAATTTCTTGGAGAGATCCCTAGTCTTTCCCATTCTGTTGTTTTCCTCTATTTCTTTGCATTGATTGCTGAAGAAGGCTTTCTTATCTCTTCTTGCTATTCTTTGGAACTCTGCATTCAGATGCTTATATCTTTCCTTTTCTCCTTCGCTTTTTGCTTCTCTTCTTTTCACAGCTATTTGTAAGGCCTCCCCAGACAGCCATTTTGCTCTTTTGCATTTCTTTTCCATGGGGATGGTCTTGATCCCTGTCTCCTGTACAATGTCACGAACCTCATTCCATAGTTCATCAGGCACTCTATCTATCAGACCTAGGCCCTTAAATCAATTTCTCACTTCCACTGTATAATCATAAGGGATTTGGTTTAGGTCATACCTGAATGGTCTAGTGGTTTTCCCTACTTTCTTCAATTTAAGTCTGAATTTGGCAATAAGGAGTTCATGGTCTGAGCCACAGTCAGCTCCTGGTCTTGTTTGTGCTGACTGTATAGAGCTTCTCCATCTTTGGCTGCAAAGAATATAATCAATCTGATTTCAGTGTTGACCATCTGGTAATGTCCATGTATAGAGTCTTCTCTTGTGTTATTGGAAGAGGGTGTTTGTTATGACCAGTGCATTTTCTTGGCAAACCTCTATCAGTCTTTGCCCTGCTTCATTCCGTATTCCAAGGCCAAATTTGCCTGTTACTCCAGGTGTTTCTTGACTTCCTACTTTTGCATTCCAGTCCCCTATAATGAAAAGGACATCTTTTTGGTTCAATAGGGATGTAATATAGGAGACAAATTATAGTAATAGAAAAACTTAAAATGAAATTGATGCTCTTTTTGTTTGAAACTATGGATTAAGATTTTCATATATCTACTTATAAACCATGGTTGATTTTAGTAAATAAAGATGGTGGGAGAGGCCACATTTATTACTGCACTCTTTTCATTCCACTACCTATGTCAATAGATCCTACTTATTAAAATACTTTTAAGGATAATGCACAAATACAAAAAGAACTTGAGTTGCCTTTTGGCTTAACAAATGAACTCTTGTACAGTAAGAATTCATCAATCATCTGTCAAAACTGATGACTACATCTGTATCTACTTCTGGAAAGTCATACCATATATTTTATCAGTATATTATCCCTTTGCTTCAAATAAATGCATTCTATTATTAGGAATTAATTGGAGGAAAACAGCATGCTATGGGTTAAAACTTAAAACAGTGGCTTTAGGATTAATACAGAGGTGGAATAAAAATATCATATTTGTAATTGGAATCCTTTTATGAGGGACTGTCAAAGGAAAAATTAGTCAATTACAAAGCAACAATGAAAAATGCAAAGATGCCTTCCTGGTTATAGCCCACAGCTGCTCTTGCACATCCTGGAAAATAAACAGTCTCAATTATAAACTTGGCACAAAGAATAATGTTTGTGAGTTATAATTAATGTAACTTATATGAGCTGATTTTCTCAGCTTTATGACCAGTAACCTACAGGTAAACAGAATATTCTATTACATTTAAGAGGTTGTTCATAATTTAGAACTATTTAATATGCAAATAAGATTACTTACTGTGTTTACCTGAAATTTGGAAATATTCTTCAGAAATAAGAGAATAAATAGACAAAGTGTGCATTTTAAGGGTTTATTTTTTTAATAATGACTAATTAATTTCATTTATTCATGCTACTCTCATAACTGATTTGCATATTGCCAAAGTAAAATAATCATTTGAGAAAAAGTTATTTTTATAAAAATATGGCCCCTTATTTTCTGGAGGTGAGTATTTTTAAATTATACTGAATCTTAATGATGAAATAAATAATTCTTCATTCAAGCTATCTTTTCACTGGGACAAATTAGAACATGAAATATATTTCTGTATATAATCACTACTTAAGCTATGTACTTGTGAACTATTGACTCAAATTTCAAAAGTTAAGTGTCATACATTCATTTCCCTGTAGTACATATTTGTATGTATGTACTTATCTGTATGTATGTACTACATATTTGTAAATATGTAGTTCACATTTGTATGTATGTATGGAAATAAGTAATACATATTTCCCTGTGAATACCCTTGTTGAACAATAACATTATAAGTGCTAATATATTTCTTTAGATCTCTGTTAGCTAAAGTCAATGATATGCTGCTGTTCAAGATATTCTGTTTTGATCAAATTAAATCTCAGTGGCAATCTTTTTTTTTTTTTTCCATCCTATAACATTAACTAACTTCAAATATCTATCCTCTCCATTTTTGTTTATGTAAATCCCCTACATAATAAGTTCCATTCTGAGAGCACATTTGTGAGTTCAATTTGTTCATAAGTCCAACAAAGTTATCCTAGGTACCCAACTAATACAACCGGCTATATAATATTGTACTTTAATAGATTTATTGTACTCTTCACATATGCTATGCTATGCTAAGTAACTTTAGTCGTGTCCGACTCTGTGTGACCCCATAGATGGCAGCCTACCAGGCTCCCCTGTCCCTAGGATTCTCCAGACAAGAACACTGGAGCGGGTTGCCATTTCCTTCTCCAATGCATGAAAGTGAAAAGCAAAAGTGAAGTGGCTCAGTTGTGTCTGACTCCTAGCGACCCCATAGACTGCAGCCTACCAGGCTCCTCCGTCCATGGGATTTTCCAGGCAAGAGTACTGGAGTGGGGTGCCATTGCCTTCTCCGACTCTTCACATAAGTAATACATAAAAATAAATGCAGAAAATAAACAGTTTTAATCTTACAGTATAGTACCTTGAAAAGTACAGTAGTACCAGCTATATCACTGCTATTTTTACACTTGCTTCTGGACATTATGGGCTTGGAATAAAGAGACTGTACCACAGTACTCTACACAGTACTGTATGCTGAAGTACACAAAAGCACAACCACTTGTAGAGGATGCATGCATGTGACAATATATGTCAGACACGTGAACTAATGTGTTCGGACATGAAAACACGTGGTCACGTCTTTGAAAGTTCACAAGTTGAAGGTTTGTATATGGAAACTACCACCTCATACTTCAGTACTATGCATGGATGACTGAACTGAACTGATGGCTAAATAGCAAACCTTGAAGCTGATGTAACCATGTAACTAAGGTCTGTCAAATACAGTATGAACAGAAGTGATATGTGCAACTTGTGTGATATCTTCGCAATGAAGTTAAACCCTTTTCACTGCCTTTCCCCTCCAAGCCCTGCATCCAGAATCAGGTACTATGATGATGAAACCCTTTAAAGAAGATGAACAAAATTTATGCCCTGAATGAACTGTAGAGCTAAGGGATAGACAAACCTGATTCAGTGTTGAATGGCTTCATGAAGCAGAGCTGCCCAGTCTTGCTATATGTACTCCTCCAGAATTTTGCAGACTTTTTATAAATTTACTCTTCTGGGTCCTAGAGTCACACCCATAGTTGTAGTTTTCTCTTCCTCCATTTTCCCCAGAAAAAAAACATTCCCAGGACCTAAGAGAACTGTCTCAGTTCAGTTCAATTCAGTCGCTCAGTCGTGTCTGACTTTTTGCAACCCCATGAATTGCAGCACGCAAGGCCTCCCTATCCATCACCAACTCCCAGAGTTCACTCAAACTCATGTCCATCGATGATGGATGGATCAGTGACGCCATCCAACCATCTCATCCTCTGTCGTCCCCTTCTCCTCCTGCCCCCAATCCCTCCCAGCATCAGAGTCTTTTCCAATGAGTCAGCTCTTCGCATGAGGTGGCCAAAATATTGGAGTTTCAGCTTTAGCATCAGTCCTTCCAAAGAACACCCAGGGCTGAGCTCCTTCAGAATGGACTGGTTGGATCTCCTTGCAGTCCAAGTGACTCTCAAGAGTCTTCTCCAACACCACAGTCCAAAGGCATCAATTTTTCAGCTCTCAGCTTTCTTCACAGTCCAACTCTCACATCCATACATGACCACTGGAAAAACCATAGCATTGACTAGATAGAGCTTTGTTGGCAAAGTAATATCTCTGCTTTTCTTTTTTTTTATTTTATTTTATTATTATTATTTTTTTTTGTTATATGCTATCTAGGTTGGTCATAACTTTCCTTCCAAGGAGGAAGCATCTTTTAAATTCATGGCTGCAATCACCATATGCAGTGATTTTGGAGCCCAGAAAAATAAAGTCTGACACTGTTTCCACTGTTTCCCCATCTATTTCCCATGAAGTGATGGGACCAGAAGCCATGATCTTAGTTTTCTGAGTGTTGAGCTTTAAGCCAACTTTTTCATTCTCCTCTTTCACTTTCATCAAGAGGCTTTTTAGTCTAGTAAAGCATAACTCACCCAAGAGGAATAGTTATGGAACAAACTGAGAGGGCAACATCAAAAGTCTCTTAAGTGTGCAGAGAAGAGAAAAATTTATAATTCATAGAAGATAAGGATTTCTACAATTAGCAGTGGCAAATTCATTATAGAGTTTGAAAGATAGTTGCAAATTTAAAAAGAAAAGGAGCAGCCATGAGTTTTTTGTTTAAATATTATGTCATGGAATAGAGTTAGAAAGGCATATTGTAGGAATCATTAAGAGGGGCACACTCTTAAATGTATACTTATTCAGTGATTATTTTATATATTTCAAATTTTCAAAAGGAAGATGAAATGGAACATCAACTAGTATATCCTCCTTATGAAAAGCTTTGAAACTCTTTAATTAATGCATATTGGTGATTGTATGAAAATCCTAGAATGGTTACAATTCTATGATCATCATACCTATCCAATACTTGATAATTTGAAAACTTAAAATATGCTTCAACTTACTAAAGGATAAATTACCTTATGTCTTGCCTTTGGCTGCACTTAAGTTTCTAAATTCAGTCTCTTCTATCCTGTGGAGTGAATATAACCCTCAATTCTTAATTGAAGCATGTACTTCAGATGTTGAGCCTTTTTTTTATTTAAAGCTTATTCATATCATATTTTAGAAGTAATTGTGACTGACTCAACTCTTGTGGCTTTTCCAAAATTCTGCTTCCATGCTATAGTGACAGAAGTGTGACATCAATTTTCTCTTTTGAATTGAGAAATAATTGAGGACAGTTTTGAAAAGAAGTCAAGTGCTTGTTTTCTCTGAATAATTCTGCAATTTTGTTTTTTGAGTGTAGCATCATGGATAATGTGTTTAATGCTGATGAGCAAATTGCATTTAAGCCAGAAATGTAAGAAGGGTTTGTAGATAAAAGAAATACAGTGGGTAAAAAGCAGATAGAGCTAATTAATGTGGATCTATTCCAGTGGAAAATTGTGGGTTTGGCAGTTATGAAAGGAAATATGTGGTTTAGAACTCAAAAACTCAAATCACAGAGATGAACCAAGATACTAAAATAAACAGCAGCCATAAAGATAGGTATGTTGAACTGAGTAACCAGTTAAAATTATTATGCACGTTTTAGTAAAATTGATATTAGGCTCCATTTTATGAGCAAGACATAGATTTAGGCTAATATTTTATTATTAAACAATAAGACTAGCACATTAATTTTCTCAATGTTAGCAAAGAATGTGTATGTTAGTCACTCAGTCATGCCTGAGTCTTTGTGATCCCATTGACTGTCGCCCACCCTCCAGGTTCCTCTGTCCATGGAATTCTCCAGTCTAGAATACTGGATGGGTTGCCATTCCCTTCTCCAGGGGATCTTCCCAACCCAGAGATCAAACCCGGGTTTCCTGCATTGGAAGCAGATTCTTACTATTTGAGCCACCAAAACTGCTCTAGACAATTAGTACACATGATCTCTTCAAGATGTTCCCCCACATCCTTAGGCTAGAAATAAAACTGTTCGTATTTCAAAGGAAAGACTGAATAGATAAAAATGGGGAAAAAAAGAGCCCTGTGTGTATTCATGCTTTGTTTCCTTATTTTTTCTTTGTGAAGGTGGATGTGATACTTTACTTAGAAGACTGGGGTGGAAATACACTTTGAGGTATGAAATACTAATTGGAAAATGGACTTGTTAAAAAAAAAATCTTTTAATTCTTTGGTTTTCAGATGACTTGGAATCTACCATAGAAAGGTAATTCAAATAAAACAGAAGTAATATACCAATGACTGCAGAAGCTCAATAAACTCAACTTCTTTAGCATTCAGTTCAGTTCAGTTTAGTTGCTCAGTTGACTCTGATTCTTTGTGATCCCATGGACTGCAGCACACCAGGCTTCCCTGTTCATCACCCACTCCCAGAGCTTGCTCAAACTCATGCCCATTGAGTCAGTGATGCCATCCAACCATCTCATCCCCTGTTGTCCCCTTGTCCTCCTGCCTTCAATCTTTTCCAGTATCAGGGTCTTTTCCAATAAGTCAGTTCTTTGCATCAGTTGGTTAAAGTATTGGAGTTTCAGCTTCAGCATCAGTCCTTCCAATCAATATTCATGACTGATTTCCTTTAGGATGGACTAGTTTGATCTTGCAGTCCAAGGGACTTGCAAGAGTCTTCTCCAACACCACAGTTCAAAAGCATCAGTTATTCAACACTCAGCTTTCTTTATAATCCAACTCTGACATTCATACATGACTACTGGAAAAGCCATAGCTTTGACTAGATGGACTTTTGTTGGCAAAGTAATGTCTCTGCTTTTTAATATGCTGTCTAGGTTGGTTATAGCTTTTCTTCCAAGGAGCAAGTGTCTTTTAATTTCATGGCTGCAGTCACCATCTGCAGTGATTTTGGAGACCGAGAAAATAAACATTTAAC
Organism: Bubalus bubalis; assembly: GCF_019923935.1. Classification (NCBI taxonomy): domain Eukaryota; kingdom Metazoa; phylum Chordata; class Mammalia; order Artiodactyla; family Bovidae; genus Bubalus; species Bubalus bubalis. The sequence goes on along the minus strand of NC_059161.1, from coordinate 64,005,366 downwards.
ATTATCTGATTATTAATATTTACCAGATTTGATCATATGTTTCATCACAACATACACATTTATAGTAACATAACCAAATTCTTGTGTTCTTCTCCTCAGTCTTATGTGCTAGCCCATTTAGCAAGCTTTAGAGGGGAAAGAATTTGGAAGAATTTAACAAAGGGGACAAAAATGACTAAACTTTACAGTTAACTGGTTGAGCATTTATTTGAATTAAACCTTTAAATGTGGCTAATTAACTCATTAACCTTTACATTAAAAATTCTGCTTTACATTGTGTACTACACTGTACTTCAGCTGTGGTTCAGGTGTTACTTAATTAAATCTTAAGCCCAGATATTTGTTCAAAGAATCTCTATTGACTCATTTATTAGGAGACCATAAACACTCAGACAATGCCCAGATATATTTTACTATTATTTTATGATTAAACAGTTTTCACTCTTATAATATGCCTGTCTTAACAATTTGACCAAAAATGAAAATACTTTTATATTAATTAAGAGGTTTAATTATGAAAGCCTTATAGCTTTCAAATGTAAGTATAATTGAAATTACAGATTTTTATACCAGTTATGCATTTTTACTTCAGTTTTGTACTGTTTTTATGATATGATATTTATTTTAAAATGTAATTTAAGGGAATTTATTTGAAGTAAAGATAATTCTGCTATACATAAAGATAAATATTTATATGTCCAAAACTTTTCTTCAATTAGAGTAAAAATTCTATATCTTTTTATGCTTACTATTATCAGTATGGGATAAGTAAAATTTAATCACTTTCATAAATTAAAATAATAGAAATACTGTAATCACAGCTTGACTTCTACCAAGTATAAAAGTAAGTTACTTATCCACCTATCTTTCCAAGTTGTATCTTCTTTTCCAAATAGTGTAATCGCTTCTTAGAGTGCCTTTTCCCAAGATTTCTATTGCATGCTAAGTTGCTTCAGTCATTTCCAAATCTATACAACTGTGGACTGCAGCCCATCAGGCTCCTCTGTCCATGCGATTCTCCAAGCAAGAATATTATAGTGTGTTGCCATATCCTCCTCCAGGGGATCTTCCCAATCCAGGGATTGAACTCAAGTCTCTTGCATCTTCTGCTTTGCCAGGCAGGTTCTCTACCACTAGCACCACCTGGGAAGCCCCAAGATACCTATTACCATATGGCTTTATCCCTCCCCTCAATTTCTCAACAATGAAGCTATTTACGGTAGTTTTTTGCTCTATATAATTTATACTTTGTCATGGTTCACATAAAAAATGAAATAAAATAATTTTTTAAAGATAGAGATCAGAAGAGTCTAATGACTGTATGAGAATTGTATTTTCCAGGTTAACCAAATTGACAATAGAAAATCTGGAACAATGATATTTACTATCAGAAATATATACAGAAGTTTCCCCTTCTAGAATATTTTAGCAATACATACATAATCTGAATAAATTGCTTATTTTTAGTACACATAAAATTTGAGGCCTATTTTCAAAGTTTCAGTTCAGTTCAGTTCAGTCACTCAGTCGTGTCCGACTCTTAGCAACCCCATGAATCACAGTATGCCAGGCCTCCCTGTCCATCACCAACTCCTGGAGTTCACTCAGACTCACGTCCATCGAGTCAGTGATGCCATCCAGCCATCTCATCCTCTGTCGTCCCCTTCTCCTCCTGCCCCCAATGCCTCCCAGCATCACAGTCTTTTCCAATGAGTCAACTCTTCGCATGAGGTGGCCAAAGTAATGGAGTTTCAGCTTTAGCATCATTCCTTCCAAAGAACACCCAGGGCTGAGCTCCTTCAGAATGGACTGGTTGGATCTCCTTGCAGTCCAAGGGACTCTCAAGAGTCTTCTCCAACACCACAGTCCAAAGGCATCAATTCTTTGGCATTCAGCTTTCTTCACAGTCCAACTCTCACATCCATACATGACCACAGGAAAAACCATAGCCTTGACTAGCCGAAACTTTGTTGGCAAAGTAATGTCTCTGCTTTTCAATATGCTATCTAGGTTGGTCATAACTTTTCTACCAAGGAGTAAGCATCTTTTAATTTCATGGCTGCAGTCACAATCAGCAGTGATTTTGGAGCCCAGAAAAATAAAGTCTGACACTGTTTCCACTGTTTCCCCATCTATTTGCCGTGAAGTGATGGGACCAGATACCATGATCTTCATTTTCTGAATGTTGAGCTTTAAGCCAACTTTTTCACTCTCCTCTTTCACTTTCATCAAGAGGCTTTTTAGTTCTCTTCACTTTCTGCAATAAGGGTGGTGTCATCTGCATATCTGAGGTTATTGATATTTCTCCCAGCAATCTTGATACCAGCTTGTACTTCTTCCAGCCCAGCGTTTCTCATAATGTACTCTGCATATAAGTTAAATAAGCAGGGTGACAATATACAGCCTTGATGTACTCCTTTTCCTATTTGGAACCAGTCTGTTGTTCCATGTCCAGGTCTAACTGTTGCTTCCTGACCTTCATACAAATTTCTCAAGAGGCAGGTCAGGTGGTCTGGTATTTCCATCTCGTGAAGAATTTTCCACAGTTTATTGTGATCCACACAGTCAAAGGCTTTGGCATAGTCAATAAAGCAGAAATAGATGTTTTTCTGGAACTTGCTTGCTTTTTTGATGATCCAGCAGATGTTGGCAATTTGGTCTCTGGTTCTTCTGCCTTTTCTAAAACCAGCTTGAACATCTGGAAGTTCACAGTTCACGTATTGCTGAAGCCTGGCTTGGAGAATTTTGAGCATTACTAACGTGTGAGATGAGTGCAATTGTGTGGTAGTTTGAGCATTCTTTGGCATTGCCTTTCTTTGGGATTGGAATGAAAACTGACCTTTTCCAGTCCTGTGGGCACTGCTGAGCTTTCCAAATTTGCTGACATAGTGAGTGCAGCACTTTCACAGCATCATCTTTCAGGATTTGGAATAGCTCAACTGGAATTCCATCACTTCCACTAGCTTTGTTCGTAGTGATGCTTTCTAAGGCCCACTTAACTTCACTTCCGGGATATCTGGCTCTAGGTGAGTGATCACACCATCGTAATTATCTGGGTCATGAAGATCTTTTTTGTACAGTTCTTCTGTATATTCTTGCCACCTCTTCTTAATATCTTCTGCTTCTGTTAGGTCCATACCATTTCTGTCCTTTATCGAGCCCATCTTTGCATGAAATGTTCCCTTGGTATCTCTAATTTTCTTGAAGAGATCTCTGCTGCTGCTAAGTCACTTAAGTCGTGTTGGACTTTGTGTGACTCCATAGACGGTAGCCCACCAGGCGCCCCTGTCCCTGGGATTCTCCAGGCAAGAACACTGGAGTGGGTTGCCATTTCCTTCTCCAATGCATGAAAGTGAAAAGTGAAAGTGAAGTCACTCAGTCGTGTCTGACCCTCAGCGACCCCATGGACTGCAGCCTTCCAGGCTCCTCCATCCATGGGATTCTCCAGGCAAGAGTACTGGAGTGGGGGTGCCATTGCCTTCTCCATGAAGAGATCTCTAGTCTTTCCCATTCTGTTGTTTTCCTCTATATCTTTACGTTGATGACTGAGGAAGGCTTTCTTATCTCTTCTTGCTATTCTTTGGAACTGTGCATTCAGATGCTTATATCTTTCCTTTTCTCCTTTGCTTTTCATTTCTCTTCTTTTCACAGCTATTAGTAAGGCCTCCCCAGACAGCCAGTTTGCTTTTTTGCATTTCTTTTCCATGGGGATGGTCTTGATCCCTACAATTATAAAGAAAATGGAATCCCAAAATCTCTAAAGAGCAATATTTTAGATAGCATGTTTCTAATTATTGTTCAACACTTACAACTTGATGTATGGAAAAGAAAAACTTCAGCAGCTATTTCTCCTGCTTTTGGTCCAAAGGTTTTGGATTTCAGGCATATTTTATCTGTGCCTGGTTCTCACCTTAACCCTTTGAATTAATAGTGAAGTGTAGTGTTAGATAAGATCTAATTTTGAGAGATCAACTCTTATCTTAAAAGTTTGTAGCAATAACAAGATTGTTTTTCAGACCCGTGGTTCACGTTTTTGACAGAAAAGACAGAATGGTAAAACCTGATAAGAACTGGACTTCAGGGTGGCTTTCTAGGCATCCTTGCGATGAAGTGGTGGACGTCCCAAATAATTTTATGATGTGATTTTCTAGAGTCAAACCAAGGAGACATGGCCAAAGGAAGAGACGGAGAATGAAAAGCATTAAAAACATAAACACAAATAAAGAAAAATTACTACTTCTTTGCTGTTCTTAGTATCCCCATTGAAAACTTACAAAGAGAGAAAATAGAACAATCTAAAGAGAAAGTAATATATTTCTTTATATCTCTGTTAATAAGAAAGATTTTGTATTGTCCTGAATACCTGAATAGATATAATAAGTGAAGACAATATATGCAACTGGTAGCCAGGGCTAGATGACCATGGAATGCAGAGGATATTCTATTCGGGCACAGCTCTCAACATAATATGATTCTTGTGCAGATTAGAGGGGATTTTAAAAGGCCCAAAGGATACCTTGGATGATATAGATATTCTTGGAGGTTACTGTAATGGTACATCATGAGTTGGAAAGTGATACTGGAGAAGGGTATTCTGTCATTTCATCCCCACAGCAAAAAGGCAAGATGTCAAGGTCTAATATGTAACAACAGGCTCTTAAAAGTTGAATAAGTATGAAAATCAATGTGAGGAGTTGTTATATTATGTAGCTGAAAGGTTGAATTTGAAACTGACTAACTGTACATGATCTCAAAAAAAAAAATAACTGAAGAAACAAGATTTAAGCAGAAATTTTGTTATTCTTAGTAAACAACATACTATCTCAAATATGGCTGCAAATAAATCTCAGTTCCTGATATTCATTCCCATGTGTAGTCCCTTCCTCATTGAGTCTAGGATTTTCCATGTGACTGGTTTTGGCCAGTGGGAGATTAGCAAGCATGATGCATGCAGAGGCTTAAAAAGTGGTTACAAATTGGAGTTTTCCTCATGAAATGTGAGGTCTTCTTTTTAGGGGAACTGCTCCTGAATTGTCCTTTGGGGGAACTCTACCCAAAGTGCCTTAATTGCACTTGGTTGTAATTCAGATTATGATATAATGGTCTTCGGGTCTGTCCAAATATTATAACTGGAGGAAAATCTGATGGTTTTAGGATTGGGAGTAGGTTGGTATGTTTTACATGTAGAAGGAAAATGAATCATTGATGTCCACGGGGAAGATTATGGCAGACAGTTAAAATGCCCTTCCTGCTCCTGAACTGCTAGTCACAGTATTCATACTATATTTTATTCCCCTTCCACACCGACTCTTGACATTTGACTTTAATGAGCGGAATACAAGAAGAGGCTTGAAAAACTCTTTTGCCTACTCTGAGACATTTGTAAGAATATAAAATATATTTCTAGAGTTATCTAAACCATTGTTACTGCGGGTATATTTTAAATATGCATACCTAAAATATATGTAAGTCAAAACACACAAACTGAAAAAGAAAAATGGGAAAATATATAATAGAAAAACTGTAACCAAAATAAAGCTGAGTAACCATAATAATAGTAAATAACACAAGCAAAAATGTTATTTGAGCAAAGAATATCATTATAAAATGTTAAATTGTTAATGGGCAATTGTTAACATTCTAAATATGTATATTTGTTCGTGTTTACTCACTCAGTCATGTCCGATTCTTTGCAACCCCATGGACTGTAGCCCATCAGTCTCCCTTGTCCATGAAACTCCCAGGCTAGAGTACTGGAATGGGTTGTCATTTCCTTCTCCAAATATGAATAACATATTTCTAAAATATGTAGACCAATAATACAGCAAATTATGAGAATAAACAGTAATGTAAGGAAAAATTCAATAACATTTCAATATACCAAACATTAACCCCCCCCCCCCCCCAAATCAAGTCATAACCAACACAGTAGTTGCAGGGTCAATAACTGCAATAGTTCCCATTGTATATGGAAATTATTTTGATAATTTACTGAATATAAGGTGGTGAAGCATAATAAAAAAAATTTAAAGAATTCAGTGGTAGAATGATGCTAAAGCTGAAACTCCAGTACTTTGACCACCTCATGTGAAGAGCTGACTCATTGGAAAAGACTCTGATGATGGGAGGGATTGGGGGCAGGAGGAAAAGGGGATGACAGAGGATGAGATGGCTGGATGGCATCACTGACTCGATGGACGTGAGTCTGAGTGAACTCTTGGAGTTGGTAATGGACAGGGAGGCCTGGTGTGCTGCGATTCATGGGTTCGCAAAGAGTCGGACATGACTGAGCGACTGATCTGATCTGATCTGATCTGACAATCATGTTAAAAGCCAATCATAGAAGAATAAATAAAAAATGTTCTATGAAATAAAGGAATTAGAAGGGAAAATAAAAATAAATGCAATCAGAAATTAAATAGACCTTTGTGAATGATGAGGAAATGAAAACAAAATCAAGAGAACAAAAAATGAAATGGATTAGAAAACTGGTAGGGTAAAATATATGAAAACATTGGGAAAGCAAAAAAAAAAAAAAAAAACACTATTTAAGACAAAATGAGAAGTATTCCTTGACATAGAGAAGAAAAAAAAAAAAAAACTTTACTCTGGCATAAGAATAAAAGATTAAATAAGTAAAGGTACATACACAAGAGACTTTTTTAGTTGGAAACAAGCTGAGGAATTTATGCTATATAATGGCATATTTTGAGTATAAAAAAAAAGGTAATAGAAGAAGAAATGCTGAATTGGCTCAAAAGCTCAAATAACATGGATCTGAAAATCTTTTCTGCGGGATATAAGTAAAAGTCGATACAGACTTAATTTAAAAACACTAAAGAGATTTGGTTAATCTGTTATAGACTTAGGAAACAGGAAATTTATTAAACTGGATTTACTAACTATTTTACTATTAGAGATGTTCAGCAGCCTAAGAATGAGAATTTAGATGTGTGAGGATCCACATATGACCACGTGCACACTAGTGTTATTAAGCGATATAGGGAAAGATGCTAGCTAGCACAAAAATAAGCTCTTTGTCTTTCAGTATTTTTACTATGTTGTGTCTGGGCATAGATCTTTCTGCATTTATGATACTCTGAGCTTCTAAGAATATGCAGATAAATATTTTTCAGCAAAACTGGAGTAGTTTTCAGTCACTATTTTTTCAAAAATTTTTTCCACTGTTTCGTCTCTTTTTGGTACTCCCCACTATGCATATTTTGATGCACTTTAAAGCAACTCTCATTTCTCTAAGGCTTTGTTCATTTTTCTTCTTTTTTATTTTCAGATTGCTTTATCTCCATCAATCTAGTAACCTATCTTCAAATCTTCTGCCAGTTCAAATGTACCCTTGGGTCCTACTAAGTTTATTTCACTTATTGTATCAATACATTTCAAACCGAGAATTTCCGTTTGTGAAATAAAATTCATATATGATGACAAGACAAGAAAAACTTAAATATAAAAATTGTCTCTGCCCGTTGGCCCCCTCACTCCTTTCTGCTATGCGCTGTGTTATCTACATTATGCATGGAACACCACTCCCTCATTGGTAGAAATGCCTGATCAACCATAAAAATCAATATTCTCAATGTGATCATGTGACTAGAAACTCAAAGAAATAATGTGTATGACTTGAATAATAAAGTTGAATTCCATTAACAAAAAATAAAAGTTAGGGCTTCCCTGGTGGCTCAGTGGTAAAGAATCCACCTGCCAATGCACAGGTTTGATCCCTGGCCTAGGAAGATCCAACATGCCACTAAGCAGCTAAACCCAGGCACCACAACTCCTGAAACCTGAGCGCCCTAGAGCCCACGCTTGGCAACAAGAGAAGCCTCCGTGATGAGAAACTGAGCGCAGTGCAACTAGAGAGTAACCCCCTGCTCACCAAAACTATAGAGAAAAGCTTGAGCAGCATCGAAGACTCAGCACACCAAAAATAAAATAAATAAATCTTCCTTAAATGTTTAAAAACTAATAAAAAATAAAGCATATAAAAGAAAAAAGATCATTATTTTCCTAGCACCAACAAGACAGTCCCTTAAAATATAACATTTCTTCTTAATTTTGTAAGGGACCATAAAGGCTGGATTGTGTAAACTGCCAATAATCCTTAATTTAATGGACATTCCTCTGTCTCAAAAGCTCATATAACTGTGCTTTCACCTCTAACAGGAGGTACAGTTCTCAAGGCTTCCTGAGAGACTATTCCCAGATTATAAACTTCAAATTGGCTTGAATAAAATTTTCCATTTCTTTCTTAGATCAACTAATTTTTGTCAACAGATTTTATTCTTTATTATAATATCCCACTCTGTATATTCTCTATTTCAGGAGATTTGGTAGTCTCTATTTTCTTATCTTCATGCCTTCCTTCACTTCTTTAAGCGTGGTTTTCTTTAGTTATCTGAACAAATTTATAATGATTGATATGGAGTCTTTGATAGATGTGATACCAGGCTCTCTCTCACAGAGGCAGTTTCTGTTGCCTACTGTTTTTCCTGCATATGGGTCAAACTTTCTTGCCTCATAATTTTTGGTTGAAAATTGGATGTTTAATATAATATATTATAATAACTCTGGATACTAATATTCTCCCCCTCTCTGAAGGTTGTTTTTGTTGTTTACTTGTTTGTGAGTTATCTTAGAAAATCTATTTCCCTTGTAGTGTGAATCTTATATAGTTTGACAGAGGGTGCAGTTTTGAATTTGCACCCAGTCACAGAGGAGGACAAAGACTTTAGCAGGTCTGTCTGTGACTCTCTTCTCTCCTGTTTTCTCTTAAACTCTGCCTTGTTTGGTATTACACCATCTTATTTGCTATCTGGCTTCACTAACTCCTAGTTGATTGCTCCACTGTTTGCAATGAAGCCCTGGGGCATCATTTCCTCATTAGTCTGATCCAATTACTTTTGGGTAGGGGTAGTTTCTGAGGTCATTTCTTTGAGGTCTGTTCTGAACCCAGGAGAACTCTCCTTAGCTGTCTCTATTCCTGATTCTCTCTGGTAAATTAACTGGTCTGTGGTTTACCATGTTGCTCTTAATTAAGAAGAGCAGTTGCTTTCTATAACACCCATAGACTTTAACTTGCCCTTTTTGTTTCAAATAAATTTCGTGTCTTTGGGGACAGCTACAGAAAACTCTTCTACTCCTAGGAGAAGAGTCCTTACTCTAGGTGCTGAGTGTAGTCGTACCTCTGGTTTGTTGATTTCCTCTGAGACAACTAAGGCAAGGGCAACCTAAGACGCAGTGCTTTAATTCTGAGCACCCAGGGCATAAATCCCATCCGATGGGTAGATGCTGGTGCTGGAAATGAGATCCAGTCTCTCAGCCACACTTAGCGAAAAATTAGCCTCTTCTACTTAGAGTTGGAAAGAATGAGAAATGCTGAGGTCCTGTCCCTCCCCGTGAGATAAAATAAATCTCTATGGGCAACTTTCCATCTTTTCGGCCACACCTCATGGAGACCAGATGTTAAGTGCTGTTTGGCTGAAGGAGGTGGGGATGGAGGAAGCAGGTCATGCCTCAAAAGTCACAGAATTTGGCTGTTCTTACAGAACATTGAATAAATGTTTTTTCATTTGTTTTATGCCCTTAGGACAATTTCCAGAGACTTTAAACAGTTATTTTACACAGTCTTCACCAGCTCTGCTTGTTTCACTAGATATTAGGTCTGTGGTATTTGCAAGACTGCCATCTGGGAAGTAGAATTCTTGCTAAATAAACTGGTTATAATTGAAGAGATGGAAAATAAGTTGTTTGAACAAAAAGAAGGACCTCCAAAGTCACTATCTTATAGAAGACTAAAGAAATGAAAGGTTTATCTTCAGTAGCAGCTCAAGTATAACTTTTGTTGTTTCCCAAATAATATATATTTTTGTAGATGAATCAATAGCACTTATTCTTTTATTGTTATTTTTTTAATAAAAGGTATTCTTATTTTATTTTTCATGAAAAATATCTCCAGCTCATTGCATACCAGAGGTGGACTTTTCCTAAAATTATTTACAGTAAAAAATATCCAAACTCCTAGGCATTTGAACTTCACTCTAGTTTCTAGTATTACTAATCTTTTCATCTAGAATAGACAGAGCAATAAGGAATTAGCAGATCAACCACTGTAACACTTATAGCTTATCTATGTCCTCAGCTTAAAGAAAAAAACTTTTTTTTCTATTTCTTCTTCAATTTTTTCCCACTTATTATGTGATCAGTTATTTCTTAGCTTTGATAAACAGTGGAAAGTTCTTTTCTCTTTGCAGACTTCTGATATGCCTCATCCTAGGAAAAAGAAATATAAGAGACAAATGCAGTTGCACGTAGGTGCTCCTGGAGTATCCACCTTTCTGCTAAAAGTACAACCCATTTTGGGGATGGGGATGCCTCACTGACTTTTGCTGCTTCTCCTGCCCAGGACTGCAGCCCAGTGGGAGTAGCAGGGTCTGGGAGGGACAGCAGTTGTGATATAAGGTGGTGCCCTGGCCACTGGAGAGAGATTTCTGGAGTCATCTAGGAGTTTTGCTGAGAACCAAAAGCACTGGGGAAGAATAGGTGAGAAGAAGCAGAAATGAAGCTCCAGCAAGTAGTCTTATAAGGCTACAGACATGGAACATTGGTTTTGCTTATTTATCTCTATCCAATAGATGGTCCTGTCTTAAGCTGGTGGTCTTTCATGCCACACAGTCATGCATAATTTCACTGTGAATGTTAAATAAATATTTAAGAAATAATAATTGATCACATAATGAAATTTGGAGGTTGACCTGGCCACTTACATCCCATATACAGATATTCATTATGTTTCACAAGATTTGTTAGAAAAAATTTCACAGTGGCAATGTGAAAGAAACCATTTGTAAACCCACAGCACACAGAATCAGGGGGTCACAAAATTACTGTAATACATGGTTCAGCTGTTGTTATTGTTTTTTAAAAGACATAAAGTGTGTCCCAAAGTAATTTAAACAGTTTAGATGTTATCAAAAACCATTTTGTGAAGCAATATATTGTAAAAACAAATATTTTTCCCCTAAAGAAAATCTGGAAAATGAAAATTAAATCTTCAAGGCTTCTTTTGAAGATCTTCATTTTTCTTATAAATTTAATATTGAAGAAGGAAATAGATTATTAAAGCAATGGGGCCACTTATTAAAATCATGTCAGACTGACCTCCATCAAAATCCAAGAGTCTTTTTTATGCTGACTGCCTTTTTTTTATATGATATTATACATGTTTTAATGCCATTCTCCCAAATCATCCCCCCCTCCCAAAAGAGTCCAAAAGACTGTTCTATACATCTGTGTCTCTTTTGCTGTCTTGCATACAGGGTTGTCGTTACCATCTTTCTAAATTTCATATATATGCGTTAGTATACTGTATTGGTGTTTTTCTTTCTGGCTTACTTCATTCTGTATAATAGTCACCAGTTTCATCCACCTCATTAGAACTGATTCAAATGTATTCTTTTTAATGGCTGAGTAATACTCCATTGTGTATATGTACCACAGCTTTCTTATCCATTCATCTGTTAATGGACATCTAGGTTGCTTCCATGTCCTGGCTATTATAAACAGTGCTGCGATGAACACTGGGGTACACGTGTCTCTTTCAATTCTGGTTTCCTTGGTGTGTATGCCCAGCAGTGGGATTGCTGGGTCAAAAGGCAGTTCTATTTCCAGTTTTTTAAGGAATCTCCACATTGTTCTCCATAGTGGCTGAACTAGTTTGCATTCCCACCAACAGTGTAAGAGGGTTCCCTTTTCTCCACATCCTCCAGCATTTATTGCTTGTAGACTTTTGGATCGCAACCATTCTGACTGGCGTGAAATGGCACCTCATTGTGGTTTTGATTTGCATTTCTCTGATAAGGAGTGATGTTGAGCATCTTTTCATGTGTTTGTTAGCCATCTGTATGTCTTCTTTAGAGAAATGTCTATTTAGTTCTTTGGCCCATTTTTTGATTGGGTCATTTATTTTTCTGGAATTGAGCTGCAGAAGTTGCTTGTATATTTTTGAGATTAGTTGTTTGTCAGTTGTTTCATTTGCTATTATTTTCTCCCATTCTGAAGGCTGCTTTTTTCTTTAAAGTCTAAATGAATGTATATAATTATAATTAGAACAGGTTAATGAACAGTTTTTGAATTTGATTAATGTATTAATTTCTAGCATGACTGAACTATCTAATGTCCATTTTTAAAAATAGTGATATTTAATCATTGTATAGTAGAAAACTTGAGTAGTCTCAACAGCTCAGTTCAGTTCAGTCACTCAGCCGTGTCTGACTTTTTGCGATCCCGTGGGCTGCAGCATGCCAGGCTTCCCTGTCCATCACCAACTCCCAGAGCTTGCTCAAACTCTTGTCCATCGAGTCAGTGATGCCATCCAACCATCTTATTCTCTGTCATCCCCTTCTCCTCTTGCCTTCAATCTTTCCCAACATCAGGCTCTTTTCCAGTGAGTCAGTTCTTCCCATCAGGAAAAGTATTAGAGTTTCAGCTTCAGCATCAGTCCTTCCAGTGAATATTCAGGACTGATTTCCTTTAGAATTGGCTGGTTTGAACTCCTTGCAAGTCTCAACAATTACTTAACATATAATTGTGTATCATTTTACTATTCATACTTGTCAATTTTGTATTAGTACCAACTGAACTGAATTATTTGTCCACTGCAACCTGTGAAAAAATCCATTATATGCTACATTATGCCTTAGAAATCCTGTTTGATTTTAATGGTGAAATACTGTTTATATTTGCAGATACCTGGAAGGAATGATGCTAAAGCTGAAACTCCAGTACTTTGGCCACCTCATGCGAAGAGTTGACTCATTGGAAAAGACTCTGATGCTGGGAGGGATTGAGGGTAGGAGGAGAAGGGGACGACAGAGGATGAGATGGCTGGATGGCATCACTGACTTGATGGACGTGAGTCTGAGTGAATTCCAGGAGTTGGTGAGGCCTGGCGTGCTGCGATTCATGGGGTCGCAAAGAGTCAGACAGGACTGAGTGACTGATCTGATCTGATCTGATTCCACAGCTGAAGCATGAACACTTTCAGTGGTTTTTACATAGTGTTCGCTCAAGAACCAGCTTTTATATATGTGCTTTTTTGCTTGTGCTCTGGAACTTACTACAAAATAATTCCAATTATATTGAGTCTTTTGTTCTTAAATCATCCCCATGATCACTGTTATGCATCAATGTGTTGTGATATATTGACTCAGCCTGTCTACTGAAATGTGATTGAATTTATTCAGCTGGCTATCGGAATGCCTGTAACAGTGTATTTACAGTTCATTTATTTTTGTGCTATCACTGTTTTGTGATTGGCAGGTCCATGGTCACATATACAAAAGCAAATCAGAATTTTCCCAAGTATTCTGCCCAAAGCAAATAGTAGTTAGAAAATGCCTGGTGTTTGACCTACAATTTTCCTGTAGGTTTTGGTGATATTCATCATTCGATCTAAATTTGATTTAAAGACATACACAGAGAAAGCATAATTCTGTTCTTACTGTATATAAATGTATCTTGGATAGTGGAAATGAAAACAGATAAAGCAAAAATGAAACAAAAAACACAGAGTTGTCAGATTTGACAAAACTCCAAAGCCCCATTAAAGGAAAGAAAAGAATTTGAATTTTCAGCTTTTAACATGAATCGTCTTACGTTCAACACATGTTCAAACAAATATATTATTAGTACACTGAGAAAAATAGTAAAATAACTCTATTTAGGTTTATTATTGATATTATCAATATTACTTTTGGGAACTGATAGTTGGATTAAAAAATAAGAAACAAAGTAGTTTAAAGTAGTAACATATATTTTTATGCTTGTAACTGTGATTAAAATGCAGATTAATAGTTAGAAGCCTTTGAACAAGTTTGATGTCAGTTTCCTTAATTAATAAAATATAGACAATAATGCCTATACTGACATATTTTTGGTGAGGGTTCATATTAAATAATGCTATAAATACAGTCTCCAGTAAGAAATTTTGATACTTTAATGTCTTTTAATCATTACTGCAAAAATAATTTAGTAGCCACATATCACGTAATATATTATGCCTGAAACTACTCAGTTTCTGTAGATACTTAGAAAAAGCTAATTGTGGTTATATCTTCCAGCAACTACATGTTTTAAAAGTGGGAAGTTAACAAGCAAGTTTTGTTACCCAAATTTATTCATTTATAAAATGATATTTTAGCATTAGAAGGGAATCTACTGAAATTCATCTATCTATCTTACTATTAGGCCAACATGACCAAAGGAAGTAAAGGGGACTTGCTTTGGTCATAACAGGGAAGAAATAGGATTATGATCAAGATCTCCAAATTTTTTAGTTACATTCTCTTCCATATTGTGTCACTGCATACAAATGCAAATTATTTTATAGTCAAATTAGTTGAACTACTGGTAGTTACATTTCCTTGCTTTATGTTGACAAATTATTCCTCAAGGGAATTTTTGTCCTGACTATGATTTATGCATTCTTTGGCACTGCCTTTCTTTGGGATTGGAATGAAAACTGACTTTTTCCAGTCCTGTGGCCACTGCTGAGTTTTCCAAATTTGCTGGCATATTGAGTGCAGCACTTTCACAGCATCATCTTTCAGGATTTGAAATAGCTAAACTGGAATTCCATCACCTCCACTAGCTTTGTTCATAGTGATGCTTTCTAAGGCCCACTTAACTTCATATTACAGGATGTCTGGCCCTAGGTCAGTGATCACACCATCGTGATTATCTGGGTCATGAAGATCTTTTTTGTACAGTTCTTCTGTGTATTCTTGCCACCTCTTCTTAATATCTTCTGCTTCTGTTAGGTCCATACCATTTCTGTCCTTTATCGAGCCAATCTTTGCATGAAATGTCCCCTTGGTATCTCTAATTTTCTTGAAGAGATCTCTAGTCTTTCCCATTCTGTTGTTTTCCTCTATTTCTTTGCATTGATCCCTGAGGAAGGCTTTCTTATCTCTTCTTGCTATTCTTTGGAACTCTGCATTCAGATGCTTATATCTTTCCTTTTCTCCTTTGCTTTTCACTTCTCTTCTTTTCACAGCTATTTGTAAGGCCTCCCCAGACAGCCATTTTGCTTTTTTGCATTTCTTTTCCATGGGGATGGTCTTGATCCCTATCTCCTGTACAATGTCAGGAACCTCATTCCATAGTTCATCAGGCACTCTATCAGATGTAGGCCCTTAAATCTATTTCTCACTTCCACTGTATAATCATAAGGGATTTGATTTAGGTCATACCTGAATGGTCTAGCAGTTTTCCCTACTTTCTTCAATTGAAGTCTGAATTTGGTAATAAGGAGTTCATGATCTGAGCCACAGTCAGCTCCCGGTCTTGTTTTTGTTGACTGTATAGAGCTTCTCCATCTTTGGCTACAAAGAATATAATCAATCTGATTTCAGTGTTGACCATCTGGTGATGTCCATGTGTAGAGCCTTCTCTTGTGTTGTTGGAAGAGGGTGTTTGCTATGACTAGTGTGTTCTCTTGGCAAAACCCTATTAGTCTTTGCTCTGCTTCATTCCATATTCCAAGGCCAAATTTGCCTGTTACTCCAGGTGTTTCTTGACTTCCTACTTTTGCATCCCAGTCCCCTATAATGAAAAGGACATCTTTTTGGGGTGTTAGTTGTAAAAGGTCTTGTAGGTCTTCATAGAACCGTTCAACTTCAGCTTCTTCAGCATTACTGGTTGGGGCATAGACTTGGATTATTCTCGTATTGAATGGTTTGCCATGGAAACATACAGAGATCATTCTGTTGTTTTTGAGATTGCATCCAAGTACTGCATTTCAGGCTCTTTTGTTGACCATGATGGCTATTCCATTTCTTCTGAGGGATTCCTGCCCGCAATAGTAGATATAATGATCATCTGAGTTAAATTCACCCATTCCAGTCCATTTTAGTTCACTGATTCCTAGAATGTCGACATTCACTCTTGCCATGTCTTGTTTGACCACTTCCAATTTGCCTTGATCCATGGACCTGACATTCCAGGTTCCTATGCAATATTGCTCTTTACAGCATCGGACCTTGCACTACCACCAGTCACATCCACAGTTGGGTATCATTTTTGCTTTGGCTCCATCCCTTCATTCTTCTGCAGTTATTTCTCCACTGATCTCCAGTAGCATATTGGGCCCCTACTGACCTGGGGAGTTCCTCTTTCAGTATCCTATCATTTTGCCTTTTCATACTGTTCATGTGGTTCTCAAGGCAAGAATACTGAAGTGGTTTGCCATTCCCTTCTCCAGTGGACCACATTCTGTCAGATTTCTCCACCATGACCCGCCCGTCTTGGGTTGCCCCATAGGCATGGCTTAGTATCACTGAGTTAGACAAAGCTGTGGTCCTAGTGTGATTAGACTGACTAGTTTTCTGTGAATATGGTTTCAGTGTGTCTGCCCTCTGATGTCCTCTTGCAACACCAACTGTCTTACTTGGGTTTCTCTTACCTTGGCATGGGGTATCTATTCATGGCTGCTCCAGCAAAGCGCAGCCGCTGCTCCTTACCTCGGACAAGGGGTATCTCCTCACCGCTGCCCTTCCTGACTTTCAACTTGGGATAGCTCCTCTAGGCCCTCCTGAACCCACGCAGCCACCGCTCCTTGGACATGGAGTTGCTCCTCCCAGCTGCTGCCCCTGGCCTCGGGCATGGGGGCATGGGGTAGCTCCTGCCTGCTGCTGCCCCTGACCTCGTTCGCAAGGTATCTCCTCTTGGCCACCACCCATGACCTCGGACTTGAGTCGCTCTTCTCGGACATTCCTGCCGTCGCGGCCTGGCACTCTCGGCTGCTGCCCCTGACGTCGGGCATTGGTTAACTCCTCTTGGCCACCGCTCTTCGGGCATGGAGTCCTCCCGGCTTCTGCCCCTGACCTCGGACGTGGGGTAGCTCCTCTCAGCCACGCTTACTAGTAAAGTAAAGTAATGCTAGTAAAGTAATGCTCAAAATTCTCCAAGCCAGGCTTCAGTAATACATGAACCATGAACTTCCTGATGTTCAATATGGCTTTAGAAAAGGCAGAGGAACAGGAGATCAAATTGCCAACATCCACTGGACATGGAAAAAGCAAGAGAACTCCAGAAAAACATCTATTTCTGCTTTATTGACTATGCCAAAGCCTTTGACTGTGTCGATCACAATAAACTGTGGAAAATTCTGAAAGAGATGGGAATACCAGACCACCTGACCTGCCTCTTGAGAAATCTGTATTCAGGTCAGGAAGCAACAGTTAGAACTGGACATGGAACAACAGACTGGTTCCAAATAGGAAAAAGAGTACATCAAGGCTGTATATTGTCACCCTGCTTATTTAACTTATATGCAGAGTACATTATGAGAAATGCTGGACTGGAAAAAGCACAAGCTGGAATCAAGATTGCTGGGAGAAATATCAATAACCTCAGATATGCAGATGACACCACCCTTATGGCAGAAAGTGAAGAGGAACTCAAAATCCTCTTGATGAAAGTGAAAGTGGAGAGTGAAAAAGTTGGCTTAAAGCTCAACATTCAGAAAACAAAGATCATGGCATCCCATCCTATCACTTCATGGGAAATAGATGGGGAAACAGGGGAAACGGTGTCAGACTTTATTTTTGGGGGTTCCAAAATCACTGCAGATGGTGACTACAGCCATGAAATTAAAAGATGCTTACTCCTTGGAAAGAAAGTTATGACCTGCCTAGATAGCATATTGAAAAGCAGAGACATTACTGTGCCAACAAAGATCCGTCTAGTCAAGGCTATGGTTTTTCCACTGGTCATGTATGGATGTGAGAGTTGGACTGTGAAGAAGGCTGAGTGCTGAAAAATTGATGCTTTTGAACTGTGGTGTTGGAGAAGACTCTTGAGAGTCCCTTGGACTGCAGGTAGATCCAACCAATCCATTCTAAAGGTGATCAGCCCTGGGATTTCTTTGGAGGGAATGATGCTGAAGCTGAAACTCCAGTACTTTGGCCACCTCATGCGAAGAGTTGACTCATTGGAAAAGACTCTGGGAGGGATGCTGGGAGGGATTGGGGGCAGGAGGAGAAGGGGACGACAGAGGATGAGATGGCTGGATGGCATCACTGACTCGATGAACGTGAGTCTCAGTGAACTCCTGGAGTTGGTGATGGACAGGCAGGCCTGGCGTGCTGCGATTCATGGGGTCGCAAATAGTCAGACACGACTGAGTGACTGATCTGAACTGATGATTTAGGCAATCAGAATGAATAATCTCCCTTTCAACAGTAATTACCACTAGGCTGGAGGAGGGACCTTTCATTACTAAAATCATTCACGTGTATATTATAATTTATCCAGACTGAAATCACAGATAATTGAAATTGTACAGATTTAATCTGAACAGGAAGTCTGTTTATGAGACGCCTTAGCCAGGGAAACAGTTCCTGATTATTGGAAACAAGACAAGAGGTGGCTTGGTTTGGAGATTAAAATGTTATTTGGCAATGGAAACTGTTGGTGCAGTTAAACATGACCACTGTAATTTTGCCACAGTTATTAATAAACCCCTCCACTTTGCACTTTTTAGTGGAGAAGACAAGAAATGGATACTGTGGGAAGAAAAGCATAAAGGATTCTACAGATTTTTCACTGAAATCTGAAGAACAAAAGGAAGATTTAAGTTACGTGAAAGAAATGATGGTGTTTATTTGCCCTCTTCATCATAATCTAGATAAAGCACGTTGATTTAATGTTTACTAAATCAATTTAATATTATTGATTATTATTTAATGTCTGTTATGCACCAGGCATTGTTTCTATGTGGTAAAAGTGTAAAAAAGTATCTACCTTTCAGACTCATAGGTTAGTGGAAATAAGAACACACGTGTGTAAATAACCCAAGCTACTAAATAGAATTTAAGTAAGTGCATAAAATTATGAATAATGGGTGTTTATTTCTGCAGAGGGAGATGAAGAAACACTACTTGAGAGAAGATCATTTGATCTAAATACTGAATGTGAGTACAAGTATTATTTTGAGTTAGGAAAAAAGAACATTTTTCCAGAAAGAACAGTATGTACATAAGTGTAGGCAACAAATAAAGCTGTTTGGCTATGAAAGAACTCAATTTCAGATGGCAACTGTAGTGAATTAAGATAAAATTGTCTTCAATTTTCTATTCCATAATGAATTTTGTCAATCAAAAATATACTTCCTGGTTAGAAATTCAAAGATCTTATCTGTAAATGAAAAACAAATGCTTCTGTAATGACAGATTCAATTCAGAACTTTCAAAATCATCAGGTTACACAAGCAAACATGTAACTAATAGCAATGCATAAAAACAACCCCAATTCCTTATAAAATTACTCCTGAAAAAATCATGGAAGTTCAGTTAATTTCAAAATGGGCAATCATTTTGCATAAATAACATTGATGTAATTTTCTGAGCATGGTAATGTATTTAGCAGAATTTGATTCATAAGTCCTACTCTTAGAGACTTAAGTTACTGTTTAATTGTTTAATTTCCATTCAAAACTGTGAGTTAATTAAACAGTAGTTTGTCAGTATTCCTTTCAGTCTAGTTTATCATTCGCTATATAGTTTTCTATTGTGAATCAGCCTAGAAACAAAAACCAAGGTTTCTATTAAATGTACATACTAAAACATTGTGTTTCTTTCAAATTTCACAGCAGAAAAATATTTAGAAAACATATGTTAAATCACTAGCAAAGTGTCATATTACTGCAATAAAGAATTAATACTCAAAATTAAATGATAAAACATTTAGATTGAGATGATAAACATTAATTTCTTTATTGAATTTTGTGGTATATGAATAACTAAAAAAATTTGTTTCATCATGCATAAGATAGAATAAGTTCCCTGTATACTTGAGCAATATGCAGGCATATACCCATCTATTAATGTAAAATAAGTTCTGCACAATCTTTACAATGTATTTTACTCTCTATATATGTCTTTGTGTTTAAATATTCTCTATGGAATTTGACTTCCCTTTAGTTATTATAAGTTTTAGAAAATGATAGATTGTGTTCCTCTGCTTGGAAAGATACAAGGAAATTTTGCTTTCAAATTTTGCCTTAATCTTTAAATTTGCTAGGACTCATTCAAAAGCTCAAGTAAATGTCCTTTCCTAGCAGTAAATATGTTGCTAGGAATCATAGCAACATTTAAACTCAAATAAATTTGAGTTTAAACTCTAAGTTAAAGTACATACTAATAATATAAAATGCCCTAGCCTGAGTCATTACCACTAGAAAATTTAAAAGAAAAAAAATATATATATATATATGTTATCCTATCTGTTAGTAAATAGAAGAATAGTAAGAGCTGGTAAAGATGCCAGCTAACCAGATTCCCTCAATCACTGATCCACACATCATTCTTGGTGTTGTCTGTTCCTCAGAGACTTTCACAGTGTTTATAAACTTTCAAAATTTCAAAAAAAAACCTCCACCAATCTCCAGTTGCTTGATGATCTGTTAGTGTTAGTCGCTCAATCATGTCTGACTGCAGTCCACGAGTTTCCTCTGTCCATGGAACTCTCCAGGCCAGAATACTGGAGGGGGTTGCCATTCTATTCTCCAGGGGATCTTCGCAACCCAGGGATTGAACCCAGGTCTCCCGCATGGCAGGCAGATTATTTTCCATCTGAGCCACCAGAGAAGCCCTCGATGATGAGAACTGATATTACTTTATCAGTTCCTGAGAAATCCAAGTTAGGGTAAAACTTAACATCTTAACTCCCAGCATGTGGTATTTTAATTTTCCTCTGGCACTAAGACTTGCACTATTATCAGTCTTTCCAACTCAGTGAATTTTTGCCAGCACTACCACTTAAATTCTGGGCAAGACTGAAGGCAGGAGGAGAAGAGGATGACAGAACAGAACATGAGATGATTGGATGGCATCACTGACTCAATGGACATGAGTTTGAAAAAGCTCGAGAAGATAGTGATGGACAGGGAAGCCTGGCATGCTCCTGTCCATAGGATTTCAAAGAGTCGGACACAACTAAGCAACTGAAAAACAACCACCACTTAAATACCAGCTTTACCACTAAGTAACAGTGTGAACTTGGGCTGCTTTCAATGTCTTTTGGTCTTAGTTTCTTATCTATTGGTTCAGTTCAGTCACATCCAACTCTACGACCCCATGGACTGCAGCACACCAGGCTTCCCTGTCCATCCCAACTCCCAGAGTTTACTCAAACTCAAGTCCATCAAGTTAGTGATGCCATCCAACCATTTCATCCTCTGTTGTCCCTTTCTCCTCCTGTCTTCAATCTTTCCCAGCATCAGGATCTTTTCAAATGAGTCAGTTCTTCATATCAGGTGGCCAAGTATTTGCATTTCAACTTCAGCATCAGTCCTTCCAATGCATATTCAGGACTGATTTCCTTTAGAATGGACTGGTTGGACCTCCTTGCAGTCCAAGGAACTCTCAAGAGTCTTCTCCAACACTGCAGTTCAAAAGGTGCTCAGCTTTTTTTTATATTCCAACTCTCACATTCATACATGCTACTGGAAAAACCATAGCTTTGACTAGACAGACCTTTGCTGGCAAAGTAATGTCTCTGATTTTTAATATGCTTTCTAGGTTAGCCATAACTTTACTTCCAAGGAGTAAGCGTCTTTTAATTTCATGGCTACAGTCACCATCTGCAGTGATTTTAGAACCAAAATAAATAAATAAAGTCTTTCATTGTTTCCATTGTTTTCCCATCTATTTGCCATTAAGTGATGGGGCCGGATGCCATGATCTTCGTTTTCTGAATGTTGAGGTTTAAGCCAACTTTTTCACTCTCCTCTTTCACTTTCATCAAGAGGCTCTTTAGTTTCTTCACTTTCTGCCATAAGGTTGGTGTCATCTGTGTATCTTAGATTATTGATATTTGTCCTGACAATTTTGATTCCAGCTTGTGCTTCATCCAGCCCAGCATTTTGCATGGTATACTTTGCATATAAGTTAAATAAACAAGGTGACAATATACAGCCTTGACGTACTCCTTTTCCTATTTGGAACCAGTCCGTTGTTCCATGTCCAATTCTAACTGTTGCTTCTTGACCTGCATTCAGATTTCTTAGGAGACAGGTCAGGTGGTCTGGTGTTCCCATAGCTGATTGGTAAAAGATCCTGACAACAACCAAGTCTGTGTTTTGAGAGTGAACCAGAGATGCTTAATAGATGTTTGTTTCTAGTTGTCAAATGTCCCTCCACAGAGTACTCTTCTCTAGGGTGTGCATGCAAAATACTGTGTTCTTCTTTTAAGTTAAGGAAGCAGTGGAAATACCTTTGATGTAATGCTAGCTACATGTTCACATAATTAATCAAATTATGTATTATTGAGGTCGAGTTTGCAGGTAGTGCTAAGTGTTACAAAATAAAGTAAAAACTCTTGGCTGTCTGAGAAAGCCTCTCCACCATTGATGCTTTGAACCCATTATAATGCTATTATTTTTCTAAAAATAGTGGAGACGATCCACTTATTTCCCATTCCTTCACTCAATTAATGTTTCTATTAACAGTCTATAGTAGCTTGAAAATATTTCCTGGGATACTTCATAAGTTCAACTATAACCAAAGATGTCAATCTAAGGACTCCTGGGATAGAAATAAAGAGAGAGAAAATGTCCTAAATGAAAGTGCAGGTTTATGAGATTTTAATAGGATTTATTTTAACTGTTATGTAAACATTATAATGTGAGAAGAGAAAATGATCTAGATACGTCTAGAAGTAATTTATCTTTTGTGGAATACAAACAGATAAAATTATTGAAAAATTAGTTTTAAATGATACTTTAAAAATATTCATTTTATACAAAAATAGATATTTACATTTAATGGCAAAACTGCAGACAACAATAGAATTTTTATTTATACACATGCATTATAAGTTAGAAATCATATCAAATGAAAATAGTTTTAATAATGTGGGCTCTAAATTATTGCACCTTCCATAATAAATCTTCTAAATTTCTAATGAGATTTGATTAAATTTTATTTTAAATTCGATTAAATTTTCCACATGATTTATCACAGTGAATAAAAGCAAAAGTGTGATAATTATGTCTTTTAACCCCAGCTCTATATTCCCAGTACCCAGTGTATCACTAGAATAGATATCTAATCACCCCATTTCCAAATCAAAATTTTAAACACATAAACTAGGGGGAGAAAAAAATCCAAGAGTCCTAAGAGCAAGTTTTAAACAACTGACTGTGTAAGAGCAAGATTATTAGACCATTTATTTTTTGGCCTGTAGAGGAAGGTAAGCCCTGTGTTGGCAAGAGATTTCTGCAGCTGCAGAATTCCTGTAAAATTGGTATCATTCTTTTTCAGCTTTTAAAAGATTTTTGAGGTAAGAAATAAATTGAGTTCAGATCATTTCTGTCAGAATTACTATTTCAAAAAATGACTGAATGTTCATTTTCAGCTCTACCACTAACTCTCAGGCTTGTTAGAGAGACTATGCTTGCCCAGTTCTGTCATTTAAATGTTGTCCTTAGGTTGTGACAGACAAAAAGAATTTCCAAACTGTGTTCAGTTCCCTGTTAGTTTTCCCTCCTTTAGAATCATTTTCTATTAATTCCAGGTCAGCATAACAAGACACTATTTATGGATATTTATTCTGTTGGACTTAATAACTGCAATTTTCCTCTCTGTCTATGCTCTCTTAGTGCTGGCATCTCACAGTTTAAATAAAGGCCAAGGGTAATATACTTGTAAATACAATGAAAGCATCCATGCAATATTTTGGAGGATTGACTGCAGCACAAAATTAGACTTGTGTGTGTTTTGAGTCAAATCCACTATATAACTATAGTTTGAAACTATAATTTTTAACCTGAGTAGGCTTCCATGTTACAAACTTTCTGGTCCATGTATAAACCAGAACTTGAACATTAAGAGTTATATTAAACACAATCATAAAAAGATAATAGAAAAGAAATAGTCCTTAGTTTCATATTTTATATGTTTTCTTCTAATGATGTTTGATGTACTCTTTCATATGTTACCAAATATAATAACAGCCATAATCAACTATTTGTATTATGCATCAATTAAAGTACCCATTTTGAGTCCTAATTGCTTCCATAATGCCATATATGTATTTTTGAATAAAATAGCATGATGCAAACATGCAAATCAAAACAGAAGAAACAGATTTGGAGAAACAGATTTGAGGCTGGCCAACCAAAGTCCTAAGAAACTTTGCAACAAGAACATTAATGCTTTAATTATCCTGAAAAAAATAATAAAAGAACGAATGCAGCAATAATATGTTGAATTCCTAAAATATAACAAAATATCAGACTTAATAAACAGCTTTACTATTTTAAAAAGTTGGAACTACAGTGAAGAAAACAATCCACAAAATGAAAAGATAGCTGACAAAATGGAAGAAAACATTTGAAAAGGATGCAGCAAACTAGGGATTAATCACAAAAATATACAAACAGCTCTGCTGCTGCTAAGTCGCTTCAGTCGTGTCCAACTCTGTGTGACCCCAGAGACGGCAGCCCACCAGGCTGCCCCGTCCCTGGGATTCTCCAGGCAAGAACACTGGAGTGGGTTGCCATTTCCTTCTCCAATGCATGAAAGTGAAAAGGGAAAGGGAATTCGCTCAGTGTCCGACTCCTAGCGACCCCATGGACTGCAGCCTACCAGGCTCCTCCGTCCATGGGATTTTCCAGGCAAGAGTACTGGAGTGGGGTGCCATCGCCTTCTCTGACAAACAGATCATACAATTCAATATTAAGAAAATAAATAATCCGATCAAAAAATCAGCAGAAGTCTTGAACAGAAATTTTTCCAAAGAAACCACAGAGATGGCTAAGAGGCACATCAAAAAATGCTCAACCTCACTAATTATTAGAGAATTGAAAATCAAAATCACAATGAAGTATCACTTCATACCTGTCAGAATGGCTATCATCAAAAAGTCTACAAATAACAAAAGAATAGTGAGGATGTGAAGAAAATACAAACCTCATATACTTTAGGTGGGTATGTAAATTGGTGCATCCTTAAAAAACAATGAAATACTGCCACTTGCAGTATGCAATGGATGGACCTAGAGAGTATTATGCTTAGTGAAATACGACAAATAGAGAAACCAAGTTACTATATCATTCACATGTGGAATCTGAAAAACAGTACAAATGAATATATATACAAAATATAAATGGGCACATGGAGAACAAGCTTCAGTTCAGTTCAGTTCAGTCACTCAGTCGTGTCTAACTCTGTGATCCCATGGACTGCAGCACACCAGGCCTCCCTGTCCATCACCAACTCCTGGAGTTTACTCAAACTCACGTCTGTTGATTCAGTGATGCCATCCAAACATCTCATCCTCTGTCGTCCCTTCTCCTCCTGCCTTCAATCTTTCCCAGCATCAGGATCTTTTTAAATGAGTCAGTTCTTCACACCAGGTGGCCAAATTACTGGAGTTTCTGCTTCAGCATCAGTCCTTCCAATGAATATTCAGGACTGATTTTCTTTAGGATGGACTGGTTGGATCCCCTTGCAGTCCAAGGGACTCCCAAGAGTCTTCTCCAACACCACAGTTCAAAAGCATCAATTCTTCAGTGCTTATAGTTTACCAAAAGGGAGATGGGAGGGGGATAGGGTTGAATTAGGGTTACAGGATTAATAGATACAAACTACTATATATAAGGGAGATAAGTAACAAGGATTTACTATATAGCACAG
The DNA here is from genome assembly GCF_019923935.1 of Bubalus bubalis. NCBI lineage: Eukaryota > Metazoa > Chordata > Mammalia > Artiodactyla > Bovidae > Bubalus > Bubalus bubalis. The sequence continues at coordinate 63,979,651 of NC_059161.1, read as the reverse complement.
GGAATTATACCCAATATCTTGCAATAACTTATAAGGGAATATAATCTGCAAAAAAAAAAAACAAAAAAAAAACTGAATTACTATGCTGTATACCCGAAACTATTAACATTATACAATCAGCTATTCTTCGATTTTTAAGAAAAGTGGAAGTAGCTTGTCTAAATGGTATATAAGAGATGGAGTTACCAATTTATGAAAGCAAGGATGAGAGGTGCAAATACCAAGGAGAACAGTGCAATCAGCACTGCATGGACAGAACATGTGGCCAAACTAAGGCAAAAGGAAGACCCTGAGATGAAACTGGCATTGAGTTGTCACAGGGCTTGCTGAGGCTGGCTGGTTTAGTGTTCTGTATCTTTAGTTGTTTTACTCGAGAGCAGGAAACATAAGTGTGCTGGGAAAACACCATATGGACTAACACAGCTTCCATCTTCAACAGTGTCATTCCTTCTTTCCCCAGTCATCCAGGAGCTGATTTGAATTACAGAGAAAATAGAAGGGACTAAATGAAAACAATTATTTTTATTGGTATAAAACTGTTGTTACTCTATATATAAACACTTGGTTTAGTATTTTCACTTTTATGATATATATGAATATAACTATCATAATTTTGGAGTACATTTTAAAGTGCTACAGAAAGTTATGCATAATGATTGTCTTTTTCCATGTTAGAGATATCCCATTTTCATCTGTTTTCATATTTCCACATACATACACAATTTAAGGAATTTAGGTCAGTAGGAATTATGAAAATAAAACATTTTGCTAGTACATTTAAAGGAACTTCTAATTCTGACTCTTACATTTTCCAAAATTTCAGAAAAAATGCTTGCAGTTTCTTTGCTTTTTTTCTTACAAGTTGTGTTTTTCTCATATTTATATCTGATGGTGTGCCCTATAACCCCACTCCAAATTCCACTAAGATTTAATTTAGGTGTTTTCTTACATGGTTTTCTGTTATTCTTTCACCTTTTATGATATTTTTTTTTTAATTTTATTTTATTTTTAAACTTTACATAATTGCATTAGTTTTGCCCAATATCAAAATGAATCCGCCACAGGTATACATGTGTTCCCCATCCTGAACCCTCCTCCCTCCTCCCTCCCCATTCCATCCCTCTGGGTCATCCCAGTGCACCAGCCCCAAGCATCCAGTATCATGCATCGAACCTGGACTGGCATATTTTTTTTTCTTTGCAAATATTTCTTGAAAGTTCCTCCAAGTTCTCAAAGCTTTTATTTACCAACTGTTATATATTTCCTGTCATTTCTAATTTGGGGTATAGTCAGCATTTTGAATAACTATTTTGAAGAAAGGTGGCCTCAATATTCTAAACATAACTCATGGTTTTGAAAAGGCCATTCAAAATATTCACTTCCCTCATGCTCCACCAGAGTTTTTTTTTTAAAGTTCTTTGAAAAGTTTACCGTTATCTAGGGAGCAAAGAAATAGCTTTGGTTACCTTTTAAAGAGTTATCAGCTAAGATTACAGTGTTCCTGCTCATCAATTTGCTTTTCCACACTGATCTCTGACTTGAAATTTTCAGGCTGTCTTGAAGGTCAAGTAACAAAATAGCACTATTCATTATAGGGAACATCACTCCTGCCCTTTCGTTTGGAGGACCCTGCTGCTCCATAGGTACGGCAGCAAAAGGAGGGGTATGTAGGCTCCATCTGCTTCTGACCTTTGTAAGCTTCATTCCAGTAGAAGCAAGGATTAATGGAGAGAAATGACTCCTCTTTTGAAAACATCTTGTTAAAATTCCACAACTCAAAAAGAGGTGTTCAAATGCTCTGTTTAAAGAACCTAATTTTTAAAATAAAAATAGATTATACATTCATTATAAGCCCCAGATTGTTAAGACATTTAAAAACTCTTTTCTCTCACATAATCATTGCGCTTAACATGCCCTTTTATACCCCGTTTTCAAGATAACTCATGCATCTGCTTTATGACAGGACTTCAGTCAGCATGGAGTCAAGGATGACTGTCCTCTGTTTCTTTTTGTAGAAAGATTTAATTGTGTTTTACATCTTCTGAGCCACAATTATTCTGATAGGTTCCCTTCAGAATGCCTATCCTCTGCAGGCTCAGCAGGGTGACAACTGATATTCTTCTTACAATATCAAAATCTGACCTGTAGGACACTGACCTGAACTGGTATATGAGCAAAAAAATAACAATTGTGTGGGAATCATTATATATTTTGACTCTCTTTGTTTCATCACAACAGCCTACCCTTGCTAACACACTCTTATGTTAGCCCAATGTCTTAACTGAGAAAATACAAGCATTTCTCATTCAAATATGAAAGTTATCTACTTAAAGTTTTTATGCCTTTGGAATTAAATTCTAATTGCTAAAAGCTCATATGTTCAAGAGTAATTTTGATAAATCCATAATACAAAACCATACTCACATTCTATTAATATGCCAACAGCTTGAAATGGCCTGAACAATTTGCTGCAGCATGTTTCACAAAAAGAATGGAATATATTTGTTTAATCTTCAAGTTTGATTTCTTTTCATTTACTTCATAGCTGCTAATTTTTTCCATAAGTTTTTGCCCTATTATTTTATTCTTTGATTGTGATTTTTTTTTCTCTTTTAGTTCAGAAATAATGTTTAGTCAGGTTATCCTTTCCAAATAGATTTTTCTTCCAATTTCTCCATGTTCATACATTTCACTCTGGTCACCATTCTTTAGTCTGCTTATGTCTTAGATGTATGTAACTTTATCTTGAGTATATTTGATTCAGAAGTAGCACTGCAATAGTTCTTTATATTTTTCCTAAAAGAAAGCTGGAAACATTCTTTAAAGTTAGAAATCTTCAAGTCTTGTCCCTTGCTTTTCCAGGCCTGTTTTGTGAAATGCCCAGGACCTTAAAACTAATATCAAAGCCATTCTCAAATATTCTAGATTTTGAAAAAGAACTTTTTCTCAAATGTAAATATATATTTTTCTGGAAACCCATAGAGTGACACCCAAGGTAACAGATCCATGAAAGGAATGTGGGGTTGAACTTTCATTTTTTTCCAGCATAATATAAAAACAATATCACAGCTTGGATTCACTGATTAATTCATAACCATTTACCAATTCATTTTTTCTAAAGAATCATCATTCTCCCAAGAATCAAAACTAACAACAAAAGCAACAAAATGAGAATTCCAAATCAGTAAATTAAAAGAAAGTCTGAAATGTTATAACAAATCATACTGTTGCCCAAGTGATATAATAAAATCTCATTTGGGCAACCGTTGAAAGAAGATTCTGCAGCAAGTAAAATAAATTTAACAAATTCATCCATATCTTTATATTGGATTCTTGTTTTATTTTTGCAGGTAAAACACCTAGATTTGACACTGATCTACAACATAGTTGGATTAAATGGAGGAAGGAAGGAAATTGGTGGAAAAGGTATGTGCCCAGTGGAACCTGGGTAGGGGGAAATAAATAAGAGGCTGTTGTCACTGGGAGAAACTGTGAATTTTATGTAAGTGTGGCACATGTGTGTGGATAGGGAATGTTGCCTGCCTTTCCTGTAGATGAAAAATGTTGCCCACCGTCTCAGTTCTATAATGCTCAAGCCATCAGCCTCTGTAGCTGCCCGGGACAGTGCACCCTGACAAGATGGAAAAAAACAGGAAATATTCTGTGCTTTGGATACTGGCTAGGATAGTGAAGATGCATATCAAAGGGACCATTTCAGTGAACCCAGATCTCTACATTTTCTCATGTGCAGAAAAGCACTGAAAACACTAAAGCGAAGTGTTTGTTCTTTGTTATTAGCATTTGCTTTGTGGTGTTTCATCACATGCTTTTTCCCAGCAAAAATGTCCTATATCCTGGCTCCCTGCCCGCCCTCCCCGGACAGAGCGGTTTTTCAGAACGATCCAAAAGGCTGCCACCTGTGCTACAGTCCTCAGTAAGATCCCGGGGTAAAACAGAACTCACAACTTTTAGATTGTGGGTTATTCTTCAGTAGACATGTGTGTGTTCAGCTATAAATTAAAGAAGTACCAAAGTTTGATTCTAGGTTATTGAACTGTTTTTTGTCATTATGTCAATCGGAAGAGCTGGAAGAATTAAATGGTAACAAAGATACATTACCTAAAATGACTTAGAATAGGAGAAATAAACAGAAGAAACAGCTGAGCTTCATTGTGATAAAATCTATATAATTTAGGTCAATTCGAGATTTACAAATACATAATTTTGATGAACTTGGGCAACCTTTGGGAGATGGTGAGGGACAGGGAAGCCTGGCATGCTACAGTCCATGGGGTCACAGAGTCAGAGAAGACTGGACAACTGAAGAAAAACAACAATTTTGATGTCAGTTCTTGTGCCTGATAAAATTCTGACAAAGACTATAGCAACCAATAAAACTACTTTCTTGCCCTAAATAGCTGGAAAAGCATCCTATCTATTTATTTCTGTTGTTGTTGACATTCCTAATTACATAATATATTATACTCCTGCTAATTTTGTTTAATGGAAAGGCATTTTATTTTAAATATATCAATGTGTACACATCCATTTTAAAATTGTTTTCTTCTTCTCTTGGATATCACTGGAAAGAAAACAAAAAAGTGAGAAACAAAATTGTCAACTTTGAAGAAATCAATAGATACCTAAAACTCAGAATCCCAAAAGAGAAGGAGTGGTTATTTCCAACACCTCCTGAAGGTCAAGTAAGTTCAGGAAAATGTAGATTATCGCATCCATTATCACAGATTTTGAAAAAGCTTACAAAGCACACCTCAACAAGTAAGTAGTACACCCTGAAATGGAAAGCAAGCTATCGAAATAAAGTGCAAATTCCTGGCTGTGAGATTTTGATGGGTTGGTAGCTTGATAGACAGGAGTGAAAATGGGCTGTTTACCTGTCTGGACAGGAACAAACTCTGGCAGCAGAGAGGGAGGTCTACTCAGGGCCAAGGGGAGCCCTATGATGTCACTCTTGACTGCTTGGGGAGACCTCACTCACGTACAAATAATCCTAAAAGGGAAATTCTGAGAAACCTGGGAACATGAGTCTGAATTCCCACCCCCGAACCCCAACAAAGAGTTGTCTGGTTCAGAGAAGAGAAATAATTCAAAGGAAACAAAAACAGACCTATAAAAAGTAATTAACATGAATAGGACAAGGAATGAAGAAACAAAGGAGAGAGAACATTTTTTTTTAATTTTATTTTATTTTTAAACTTTACATAGTTGTATTAGTTTTGCCAAATATCAAAATGAATCCGCCACAGGTATACATGTGAACTTAACATCAGAAAAATACCATAAAAATGTTGCTGTAGGTCAGATTTAAATCATCACACACAAAAAATCACAATTAATTATAACACTACTGAAACAGTCATGTTAATAATGAAAGAGCATTAAACATTTCTTCAGAGATGAAATGGTGATGAGGAAATAAAACAGAACTTGTTAAAACTCAAGAAAGAACTGAAAATTTAAAAGTCTCATAAAGATAAAGGCTAAATTGGAAGAAGCGAAAATGTATTGTTGTTGAAATCACAGTACAAAAAAGCAGAGCATGACTTTAAAAAGTGAACAAAATAAAGTGTGAATAAACAAAATGCAGAGAAATTAAAACAAACAGTAGTTTTTCAAGCATCATCTAATACACTCAACCAGCACCTCCCTCCAAAGGGTCCAAATAAGATAATGGAACAAGGGAAAAATGTTTATAAATTCAATGTAAGAAAAACTTTACAGATGTCAAAGAACATATGAATTTACTTCATTAAAGAGAATACTATATCTTAGGAGAAGCTGACCTAACAGTATCCACTGTAAAATAAACCCTTTAAGTTAACTGAATTTCCAATTTTATATAGATATGAATACTTTGGGCAGACAGGAAAAAAGATTTAATTCATCTATAAGGTGAAACAATAGGCTGACCTTCAGTTCTCCACAGCAATACTCGATGTTATAATGATCGTAAAAATTCACCTGTATGATCTTCAAGGAAAGAAAGTGTGACCTAATAATTTTAGAGCTAGCCAAACCACTCTTCAAACATGAATGAAACAGGGACAAGGGAGCTATATTTTTTAACTTACAAGAAACCAGAGTTCCTAGTAAGTTCATTTGAACTCTAAGTTCATTTTGAAGAAATTCTCAGAGAACACATATCATCTACCAAGAAAAAAAATGGCAAATGAACAGCCAAGGGATATTAAATCTATTTAACTGTTTCAATGAATAGGACTAAAAGAAAAGGATATGTTATGCTTACAGAACATAATGTGACTTTTATGAGAACAAATAATGAAGAAATACAGAAGAGATATGTGAGATATTTTAAGTGTGCTGATTTCCAAAATTTTACTAGCTGGGGTAAAATATATATTATCTAAATGCATAAATTAAATAACAATATATTAACAATACTAAGCTGTACTAAAACTAGGAAATAGAAAGGAAGGGTAGAAATGAAAAAAATCTAACAGGAAAGGAGCCAGAATATTTTTTCATCACATATTTTACCATATCTTTTAAATCTGAGCTGTATACAAATAATAGCTATCAAAAGAACAAAAGTAAATTAAAAAATCAGAAACAACTAATTAAAAAATAAAATTCCTGACTTGTTCTGGAAAGCAGTGTATGACAAATATTCCTAGATAGTCAAATAGATCTTAGGATTTCCTAATACTAAGTACCTCAACACTTAAATAACATCTGCATGCTACTAGCAACCTTTACACAAATATCCCGTTGTGGTTCACAGAACTCATGAAGTCTCTCTATTATTATAATTTGAAATGTGTCACTAATTTAATGCACAGTCAAAAGCAGTGAGGTACTGCTACAAGGATACCAGCATACTCACTTTGATTGCCTATATTTACATTCAGATAGTATTTTATTGCATGATGAAAATATTGGAATCATGAGAATGTAACATTCAATTGCTCATGATACTTGTTTTAATTTTTTTCTTTAAGAACTTTGCATTCATATATAAAGTATTAGTTTAAACTTATATTTTTCTCCTTGATTTACATGAGTAAAATCACATTTTCCTCTAAAAACACATGATCACTATCAATACACGAATGACAAAATGTACTTGAATTTCCTTCTTTAGTCTTAAAATTTTGCTAGAAATCTGGCATGCCAGATATGTGTTGACAACATGGAAGCTATTTCTTGGAAACTAACAACTCAGTTCTATTTTTCTTGTGCACTACCAATGGAAATCTATTTCTGAAAATTAACTTTATATTATGAATATACAAAAATCGATCTTAGAATAAAAGGTGAAATAAAAATGATTTTTAAATATTCCAAAGCTTTAAAATAAAATCTGGAGATTAAATTCACCTGGAATAAATGCACATATATGAGAAACTCTGCATGAGTCCGCTCAGTTTCAAGGCTCCTTTGAGCTGCCTTCACACCTATGACTGCCTCTGGCCCCTTGTTAGCAAGACGTTTTACTGGTTATCAAAATGTCCTTAGGATGATTCTTAGTACCAAAGTACCTGATTCTCAGCTTTTATAATACTTATGTATCTTCCTACTGTGAGCACTTCAAATAAATGAAATTATCAAACTGCAATTTAGTAAGATACTGAATTTCAGTTTCTTCAAAACTGATATGTTTCCATGCATAACCTACTAACACACTAAGAAAATTAAATAGAATTGAAAAGCATCTATATTTTGAATTAAATAATATAGAACAAAGAGAAAATACATACTTCTTTAACTCTAAACCACTCATTGGGCTTCCCTGGTGGCTCAGAGGGTGACGAATCTGCCTGCAATGCAGGAGACTTGGGTCAGGAAGATACCCTGTAGAGGAAAATGGCAACCCACTCCAGTATTCTTGCCTGGAGAATCCTATGGACAGAGGACCCTGGTGGGCTACAGTCCAAGGGGTCACAAAGAGTCTGACATGACTGAGTGACTAACACTTAAACACTTAACCCATTTACACATAAAAATTGCAGTGTACTCTCAAATGACCAATTATAGAAATAAACTTTCTGAAGACAGAAATGTACAAAACACTTCCTAAATTTTTCTTCATTAGAGAATTTAGTTTGTTCTCAAGATTAAAGCCATAGTGAAATTAGCCATAATGATTTGGCAAATTAAAACTTCCATCCTTCCAAAGTTAATCAAAAGTGGTCAGTAATAAATGCCAATACTTATACTAAAAATTACAAAATGTATTCATTTATTAAGATGGCTAAAATTCTCTAAATCTCTGTTTGTCTACAAATATGTGATAGTTTTTGGATAGTTCTTATAAAACAGAAAGACCAAATGTTATAAGCATTTTCAGTTGCTGCTCAACAGGTACTTTTTTTTTTTTTTTAATTTCTATGATTTTATTTATTTTATTTTTTTATTTTTATTTTATTTTTAAAATTTACATAATTGTATTAGTTTTGCCAAATATCAAAATGAATCCGCCACAGGTATACATGTGTTCCCCATCCTGAATCCTCCTCCCTCCTCCCTCCCCATTGCATCCCTCTGGGTCGTCCCAGTGCACCAGCCCCAAGCATCCAGTATCGTGCATCGAACCTGGACTGGCAATTCGTTTCATACATGATATTTTACATGTTTCAATGCCATTCTCCCAAATCTTCCCACCCTCTCCCTCTCCCACAGAGTCCATAAGACTGTTCTATACATCAGTGTCTCTTTTGCTGTCTCGTACACAGGGTTATTGTTACCATCTTTCTAAATTCCATATATATGCGTTAGTATACTGTATTGGTGTTTTTCTTTCTGGCTTACTTCACTCTGTATAATAGGCTCCAGTTGCATCCACCTCATTAGAACTGATTCAAATGTATTCTTTTTAATGGCTGAGTAATACTCCATTGTGTATATGTACCACTGCTTTCTTATCCATTCATCTGCTGATGGACATCTAGGTTGCTTCCATGTCCTGGCTATTATAAACAGTGCTGCGATGAACATTGGGGTACACGTGTCTCTTTCCCTTCTGGTTTCCTCAGTGTGTATGCCCAGCAGTGGGATTGCTGGATCATAAGGCAGTTCTATTTCCAGTTTTTTAAGGAATCTCCACACTGTTCTCCATAGTGGCTGTACTAGTTTGCATTCCCACCAACAGTGGAAGAGGGTTCCCTTTTCTCCACACCCTCTCCAGCATTTATTGCTTGTAGACTTTTGGATCACAGCCATTCTGACTGGTGTGAAATGGTACCTCATAGTGGTTTGATTTGCATTTCTCTGATAATGAGTGATGTTGAGCATCTTTTCATGTGTTTGTTAGCCATCTGTATGTCTTCTTTGGAGAAATGTCTATTTAGTTCTTTGGCCCATTTTTTGATTGGGTAATTTATTTTTCTGGAGTTGATTTGTAGGAGTTGCTTGTATATTTTTGAGATTAGTTGTTTGTCAGTTGCTTCATTTGCTATTATCTTCTCCCATTCTGAAGGCTGTCTTTTCACCTTGCTAATAGTTTCCTTTGATGTGCAGAAGCTTTTAAGGTTAATTAAGTCCCATTTGTTTATTTTTGCTTTTATTTCCAATATTCTGGGAGGTGGGTCATAGAGGATCCTGCTGTGATGTATGTCAGAGAGTGTTTTGCCTAAGTTCTCCTCTAGGAGTTTTATAGTTTCTGGTCTTACGTTTAGATCTTTAATCCAGTTTGAGTTTATTTTTGTGTATGGTGTTAGAAACTGTTCTAGTTTCATTCTTTTACAAGTGGTTGACCAGATTTCCCAGCACCACTTGTTAAAGAGATTGTCTTTAATCCATTGTATATTCTTGCCTCCTTTGTCAAAGATAAGGTGTCCATATGTGCGTGGATTTATCTCTGGGCTTTCTATTTGGTTCCATTGATCTATATTTCTGTCTTTGTGCCAGTACCAAACTGTCTTGATAACTGTGGCTTTGTAGTAGAGCCTGAAGTCAGGTAGGTTGATTCCTCCAGTTCCATTCTTCTTTCTCAAGATCGCTTTGGCTATTCAAAGTTTTTTGTATTTCCATACAAATTGTGAAATTATTTGTTCTAGCTCTGTGAAGAATGCTGTTGGTAGCTTGATAGGGATTGCATTGAATCTATAGATTGCTTTGGGTAGTATACTCATTTTCACTATATTGATTCTTCCAATCCATGAACATGGTATATTTCTCCATCTGTTAGTGTCCTCTTTGATTTCTTTCACAAGTGTTTTATAGTTTTCTATGTATAGGTCTTTAGTTTCTTTAGGTAGATATATTCCTAAGTATTTTATTCTTTCCATTGCAATGGTGAATGGAATTGTTTCCTTAATTTCTCTTTCTGTTTTCTCATTATTAGTGTATAGGAATGCAAGAGATTTCTGTGTGTTGATTTTATATCCTGCAACTTTACTATAGTCATTGATTAGTTCTAGTAATTTTCTGGTGGAGTCTTTAGGGTTTTCTATGTAGAGGATCATGTCATCTGCAAACAGTGAGAGCTTTACTTCTTCTTTTCCAATTTGGATTCCTTTTATTTCTTTTTCTGCTCTGATTGCTGTGGCTAAAACTTCCAAAACTATGTTGAATAGTAATGGTGAAAGTGGGCACCCTTGTCTTGTTCCTGACTTTAGAGGAAATTTTTTCAATTTTTCACCATTGAGGATAATGTTTGCTGTGGGTTTGTCATATATGGCTTTTATTATGTTGAGGTATATTCCTTCTATTCCTGCTTTCTGGAGAGTTTTTCTCATAAATGGATGTTGAATTTTGTCAAAGGCTTTCTCTGCATCTATTGAGATAATCATATGGTTTTTATTTTTCAATTTGTTAATGTGGTGTATTACATTGATTGATTTGCAGATATTGAAGAATCCTTGCATCCCTGGGATAAAGCCCACTTGGTCATGGTGTATGATCTTTTTAATGTGTTGTTGGATTCTGATTGCTAGAATTTTGTTAAGGATTTTTGCATCTATGTTCTTCAGTGATATTGGCCTGTAGTTTTCTTTTTTTGTGGCATCTTTTTCAGGTTTTGGTATTAGGGTGATGGTGGCCTCATAGAATGGGTTTGGAAGTTTACCATCCTCTGCAATTTTCTGGAAGAGTTTGAGCAGGATAGGTGTTAGCTCTTCTCTAAATTTCTGGTAGAATTCAGCTGTGAAACCGTCTGGACCTGGGCTTTTGTTTGCTGAAAGATTTCTGACTACAGTTTCAATTTCCGTGTTTGTGATGGGTCTGTTAAGATTTTCTATTTCTTCCTGATCGATTTTGGAAAGTTGTACTTTTCTAAGAATTTGTCCATTTCTTCCACGTTGTCCATTTTATTGGCATATAATTGTTGATAGTACTCTCTTATGATCCTTTGTATTTCTGTCTTGTCTTTTGTGATCTCTCCATTTTCATTTCTAATTTTATTGATTTGATTTTTCTCCCTTTGTTTCTTGATGAGTCTGGCTAATGGCTTGTCAATTTTATTTATCCTTTCAAAAAACCAGCTTTTGGTTTTGTTGATTTTTGCTATGATCTCTTTTGTTTCTTTTGCATTTATTTCTGCTCTAAGTTTTAAGATTTCTTTCCTTCTACTAACCCTGGGGTTCTTCATTTCTTCCTTTTCTAGTTGCTTTAGGTGTAGAGTTAGGTTATTTATTTGACTTTTTTCTTGTTTCTTGAGGTGTGCCTGTATTGCTATGAACTTTCCCCTTAGGACTGCTTTTACCATGTCCCACAGGTTTTGGGTTGTTGTGTTTTTCATTTTCATTCGTTTCTATGCAAATTTTGATTTCTTTTTTGATTTCTTCTGTGATTTGTTGGTTATTCAGCAGCGTGTTGTTCAGCCGCCATATGTTGGAATTTTTAATAGTTTTTCTCCTGTAATTGAGATCTAATCTTACTGCATTGTGGTCAGAAAAGATGCTTGGAATGATTTCTATTTTTTTGAATTTACCAAGGCTAGCTTTATGGCCCAGGATGTGATCTATCCTGGAGAAGGTTCCATGTGTGCTTGAGAAAAAGGTGAAATTCATTGTTTTGGGATGAAATGTACTATAGATATCAATTAGGTCTAACTGGCCTATTGTATCATTTAAAGTTTGTGTTTCCTTGTTAATTTTCTGTTTAGTTGATCTATCCATAGGTGTGAGTGGGGTATTAAAGTCTCCCACTATTATTGTGTTATTGCTAATTTCTCCTTTCATACTTGTTAGCATTTGTCTTATATACTGCGGTGCTCCCGTGTTGGGTGCATATATATTTATAACTGTTATATCTTCTTCTTGGATTGATCCTTTGATCATTATGTAGTGACCATCTTTGTCTCTTTTCACAGTCTTTGTTTTAAAGTCTATTTTATCTGATATGAGTATTGCTACTCCTGCTTTCTTTTGGTCCCTATTTGCATGGAAAATCTTTTTCCAGCCCTTCACTATCAGTCTGTATGTGCCCCCTGTTTTGAGGTGGGTCTCTTGTAGACAACATATGTAGGGGTCTTGTTTTTGTATCCATTCAGCCAGTCTTTGTCTTTTGGTTGGGGCATTCAACCCATTTACGTTTAAGGTAATTACTGATAAGTATGATCCCGTTGCCATTTACTTTATTGTTTTGGGTTCGAATTTATACACCGTTTTTGTGTTTCCTGTCTAGAGAATATCCTTTAGTATTTGTTGGAGAGCTGGTTTGGTGATGCAGAATTCTCTCAGCTTTTGCTTGTCTGAAAAGCTTTTGATTTCTCCTTCATACTTGAATGAGATCCTTGCTGGGTACAATAATCTGGGCTGTAGGTTATTTTCTGTCATCATTTTAAGTATGTCTTGCCATTCCCTCCTGGCTTGAAGAGTTTCTATTGAAAGATCAGCTGTTATCCTTATGGGAATTCCCTTGTGTGTTATTTGTTGTTTTTCCCTTGCTGCTTTTAATATTTGTTCTTTGTGTTTGGTCTTTGTTAATTTGATTAATATGTGTCTTGGGGTGTTTTGCCTTGGGTTTATCCTGTTTGGGACTCTCTGGGTTTCTTGGACTTGAGTGATTATTTCCTTCCCCATTTTAGGGAAGTTTTCAACTATTATCTCCTCGAGTATTTTCTCATGGTCTTTCTTTTTGTCTTCTTCTTCTGGGACCCCTATGATTCGAATGTTGTAGCGTTTAATATTGTCCTGGAGGTCTCTGAGATTGTCCTCATTTCTTTTAATTCGTTTTTCTTTTATCCTCTCTGATTCATTTATTTCTACCATTCTATCTTCTAATTCACTAATCCTATCTTCTGCCTCTGTTATTCTACCATTTGTTGCCTCCAGAGTGTTTTTAATTTCACTTATTGCATTATTCATTATATATTGACTCTTTTTTATTTCTTCTAAGTCCTTATTAAACCTTTCTTGCATCTTCTCAATCCTTGCCTCCAGGCTATTTATCTGTGATTCCATTTTAATTTCAAGATTTTGGATCAATTTCACGATCATTATTCTGAATTCTTTATCAGGTAGCTTCCCTATCTCTTCCTCTTTTGTTTGGTTTGGTGGGCATTTATCCTGTTCCTTTATCTGCTGGGTATTCCTCTGTCTCTTCATCTTGTTTAAATTGCTGAGTTTGGGGTGTCCTTTCTGTATTCTGGCAGTTTGTGGAGTTCTCTTTATTGTGGCGTTTCCTCACTGTGTGTGGGTTTGTACAGGTGGCTTGTCACGGTTTCCTGGTTAGGGAAGCTTGTGTTGATGTTCTGGTGGATGGAGCTGTATTTCTTCTCTCTGGAGTGTAATGAAATGTCCAGTAATGTGTTATGAGATGTCTATGGTTTGGGGGTGACTCTGGGCAGCCTGTATCTTGAAGCTCAGGGCTGTGTTCCTTTTTTGCTGGAGAATTTGCTTGGTATGTCTTGCCCTGGAACTTGTTGGCCCTTGTTTGGTGCTTGGTTTCAGTGTCGGTATGGAGGCGTTTGATGAGCTCCTGTCAATTAATGTTCCTTGGAGTCAGGAGTTCCCTTGAGTCAGGGTTTGGACTTAAGCCTCCTACTTCCAGTTATCGGTCTTATTTTTACAGTAGTTTCAAAACTTCTCCTTCTATACAGCACCATTGATAAAACATCTATGTTAAAGATGAAAAGTTTCTCTACTGTGAGGGTCACTCGGAGAGGTTCACAGCGTTACATGGAGAAGAGAAGTGGGAGGAGGGAGTTAGAGGTGACCCAAATGAGATGAGGTGGAATCAATAGTGGAGAGAGTGGGCTAGCCAGTAGTCACTTCCTTATGTGCACTCCACAACTGGACTGCTCAGAGATGTTCATGGAGTTATACAGAGAAGAGAAGAAGGAGGCAGGAGACAGAGGTGGCCAGAAGGATAAAAGGGGGAAATGAAAAGGAGGGAGACAGATCCAGCCATTAATCAGTTCCCTAAGTGTTCTCCACCGTCTGGAACACACAGAAATTCACAGAGTTGGGTAGAGTAGGGAGGGGTTAGGGAGGAGATACAGGCAACCTGGTGGAGAAAACGGAGAGTCCAAAGGGAGAGAGAGCAGTCAAGCCAGTAATCTCGTTCCCTAGTGAAAAATGGGTCCTGAAGATTGGGTTCTTAAAGGTACAAAATTGGTAACAAATACATAAAAGCAAAAATTAAAAATCTAGAGTTTGGAATTTCAAAAATGCGATGTTAATGAAAAGAAGAAGGAAAAGAAAGAGAAAAAAACGAACAAAGGAAAACAAACAAGGTTGCGAAAATTATAAAGAAACTACAGGTACAAAATTGATAACTAATACCAAAAAGCAAAAATTAAAAATCTAGAGTAGAGTTTGGAATTTCAAAAATACAATGTTAAAAAAAAGAAGAAAAATAAAGAGAGAAAACAAACAAACCAACAAAAACAATGTCGCAAAAATTATAAAGAAAATACAGGTACAAAATTGATATCAAATACCAAAAAGCATAAATTAAAAATCTTGAGTAGAGTTTGGAATTGCAGATATACGATGTTATATAAAAGAAGAAGAGAAAGAAACAGAGGGGAAAAAAAAGTCACGGAAATTATAAAAAAAAACTATATGTACAAAATTGATAACATATACCAAAAGGCTAAAATTAAAAATCTAGAGTAGAGTTTGGAATTTCAAAAATATGATGTTAAAGAAAAGAAAAAGGAAAAGAAAGAGAGAAAAAATGAACAAAGAAAAACAAACAAGGTTGCGAAAATTATAAAGAAACTACAGGTACAAAATTGATAACTAATACCAAAAAACAAAAGTTAAAAATCTAGAGTAGAGTTTGGAATTTCAAAAATACAATGTTAAAAAAAAGAAGAAGAAGAAAAATTAAGAGAGAAAACAAACAAACTAACAAAAACAATGTCGCAAAAATTATAAAGAAAATACAGGTACAAAATTGATATCAAATACCAAAAAGCATAAATTAAAAATCTTGAGTAGAGTTTGGAATTGCAGATATACGATGTTATACAAAAGAAGAAGAGAAAGAAACAGAGAAAAAAAAAGTCACAGAAATTATGAAAAAAGCTATAGGTACAAAATTGATAATATATATCAAAAGGCTAAAATTAAAAATCTAGAGTAGAGTTTGGAATTTAAAAAATACAATGTTAAAGAAAAGAAGAAAAAGAAAAAAACAAAACCAAACAAAACACGGTCAAAAAATTATAAAATATATATATATGAAGTTTGCTGAAGAAAAAAAAAATAGGGTCTTTTTTTTTTTTTTTTTGCAAAGTAATAGTTATAAAAGTGAAAATTAAAGGACAATAGACTTAAAATTTAAAAAAAAATTAAAAAAATGAAAGAAAGATTGA
This sequence comes from Bubalus bubalis, assembly GCF_019923935.1. Taxonomy (NCBI): domain Eukaryota; kingdom Metazoa; phylum Chordata; class Mammalia; order Artiodactyla; family Bovidae; genus Bubalus; species Bubalus bubalis. Next base: position 63,963,903 of record NC_059161.1, on the reverse strand, counting down.
TCGTAAAAATAGTAAAAATATATCTAGGTCTTTCTCTGGTTTTGTTGTGAGTATTGTGGGTTCAGTTCATTTTTGGCTAGTTCCTTGGTCTGACTTATATTTCTCAAGATCTATAGGCCCCTTCCTATGTAGTTCGTAGTAACCACAGGGTTTTAATCTATGGCCTGTAGCTTCCAAGGCGTTTCCCTCTGTTATAGCTTCTTCTGTTTGCTGGTCTCTTCAGTGTCTGGTTCCCACCCTGACACAAAGGGGACGGTGGAGGACACTATTTTTTTAATTTTATTTAGGCTCACTTGTTCAGCTGCTCTGTGGGGAGGGAGGGAAGAATGCTGCCAACAGATAACACTGGCGTGCGCTCGCAGTGCTTCAGCCACACTGGGTCTGCCCCCGCTCACGGCGCGTGTAGCCTCCCTGCCCACACTGCTCGGGCTCTAGGTTGTTCTGCAGGGAACAATCAGAGGCCGGCCCTGGGCTGAGCTCCCAGGTCCAAGCCGCTCAGGTTCAGGCACTCGGGTAGTCCTCAGAGGTGCAGACTCGGTTGGGCCTGCGTTTTGTACTCTTCCCAGATCCGAGCAGCTCAGGTGATGTGTTTGGCGGGCGCCAATGCTGCGACTTATCGCCTCCCCGCCACTCGGTTATCTGGGTGTAAAACAGGCGCACCTTCTCAGGCAGATGTTGACCGTCCAGACCCCCAAGAAGTTTTAGTTAGCAAAGAAGCCTGCTTACAGTTTTATAGATAGTGTCTCTCTTGGGCTGCGATTGCCCCTTACGGCTCTGGCTGCCTGTCACCGGAGGGGGAAGGTCTGCAACCGGCTATCTCTGTTCAGTCCTTTGTTCTGTGCGCGGGCCTGGCGGTGTCTTAGGTTAGGGCTGGCTTTTCACGTGGTAGATATCCCACAGTCTGGTTTGCTAGCCCAAATTATTTCGCTCAGATAGCGCTCAGGACATTCGGCCCGATTCTTACTCTAAGGGACACAGCCCGCGCTGCGCTTCCCTGCCCAGCCCCTGCTTGCTAATGCCGTGTGCAGGCATCTGCGCTGCTTCTCCGCTGGGGGAGTTACCGTAGGGCTCACAATCTGCGATTTTTAATTGTTTTTTTTTTTTTTTCTCCCTTTTATGTTGCCCTCTGTGCTTCCAAAGCTCAGCACAGATTCGGCAGTGAGAAGGTTTCCTGGTGTTTGGAAACTTCTCTCTTTTTAAGACTCCCTTCCCGGGACGGAACTCCGTCCCTCCCTCTTTTGTCTCTTTTTTTGTCTTTTCTATTTTTTCCTACCTCCTTTCAAAGAGTTGGGTTGCTTTTCTGGGTGCCTGATGTCCTCTGCCGGCATTCAGAAGTTGTTTTGTGGAATTTACTCGACGTTTAAATGCTCTTTTGATGAATTTGTGGGGGAGAAAGTTTTCTCCCCGTCCTACTCCTCCGCCATCTTGGCTCCTCCAGGCTATTTTATTTTTTTAAATTTAAATATATTTATTTTAATTGAAGGCTAATTACTTTACAATATTGTATTGGTTTTGCTATACATCAACATGAATCCACCACGGGTGTACACATGCTCCCCATCCTAAACGCCCCCCCCCCACCTCCCTCCCCATACCGTCCCTCTGGGTCATCCCAGTGTACCAGCCCCAAGCATCCTGTATCCTACATTGAACTTGGACTGGCGATTCATTTCTTATATGATATTATACATGTTTCAATGCCATTCTCCCAAATCATCCCACACTCTCCCTCTCCCACAGAGTCCAAAAGACTGTTCTATACATCTGTGTCTCTTTTGCTGTCTCACATACAGGGTTATCATTACCCTCTTTCTAAATTCCATATATATGCATTAGTATACTGTATTGGTGTTTTTCTTTCTGGCTTACTTCACTCTGTATAATAGGCTCCAGTTGCATCCACCTCATTAGAACTGATTTAAATGTATTCTTTTTAATGGCTGAGTAATACTCCATTGTGTATATGTACCACTGCTTTCTTATCCATTTGTCTGCTGATGGATATCTAGGTTGCTTCCATGTCCTGGCTATTATAAACAGTGCTGCGATGAACATTGGGGTACATGTGTCTCTTTCAATTCTGCTTTCCTCAGTGTGTATGCCCAGCAGTGGGATTGCTGGGTCAAAAGGCAGTTCTATTTCCAGTTTTTTAAGGAATCTCCACACTGTTCTCCATAGTGAGTGTACTAGTTTGCATTCCCACCAACAGTGTAAGAGGGTTCCCTTTTCTCCACACCCTCTCCAGCATTTATTGCTTGTAGACTTTTGGATCACAGCCATTCTGACTGGTGTGAAATGGCACCTCATAGTGGTTTTGATTTGCATTTCTCTGATAATGAGTGATGTTGGGCATCTTTTCATGTGTTTGTGAGCCATCTGTATGTCTTCTTTGGAGAAATGTCTATTTAGTTCTTTGGCCCATTTTTTGATTGGGTCGTTTATTTTTCTTGAATTGAGCTGAAAGAGTTGCTTGTATATTTTTGAGATTAGTTGTTTGTCAGTTGCTTCATTTGCTATTATTTTCTCCCATTCTGAAGGCTGTCTTTTCACCTTGCTTATCGTTTCCTTTGTTGTGCAGAAGCTTTTAATTTTAATTAGGTCCCATTTGTTTATTTTTGCTTTCATTTCCAGTATTCTGGGAGGTGGGTCATAGAGGATCCTGCTGTGATTTATGTTGGAGAGTGTTTTGCCTATGTCCTCCTCTAGGAGTTTTATAGTTTCTGGTCTTACATTTAGATCTTTAATCCATTTTGAGTTTAAGGAAAACTAACAAATTCAGTTATTTGAAAAATAACTGAAGCAATAGCACATGAAGTCTACTATCATCTTAGTTTTTCACTTTACAAATTAAGAGTTTTATTTTGGAGAGTATTTATGTTACGTAACAGAAATAAGAAAACAAATTGCATAATGTTTCTAGAGAATAGTTTTGCTTCACTTTCTCATTCTACTGTCAACTTGTAGTTCAAATATGGACTGAAAATGTCTGTAAAAATAAGGAATCTAAAATAGCACTGAATGTTTTACACTTTAAATTCTATGATTAATAAAACAAAGAATCTCACTTCCCAAGATATATAAGTTCAGTGCTGCTGCTGCTGCTAAGTCGCATCAGTTGTGTCCGACTCTGTGTGGCCCCAGAGATGGCAGCCCACAAGGCTCCTCCGTCCCTGGGATTTTCCAGGCAAGAATACTGAGTGGGTTGCCATGTCCTTCTCCAATATATAAGTGCAATAATGACTTGAAAAAATATATGAGAAATTGATTGCATCATTCAGTAGATACATATTTCCCTTCACTGATCAGGCACTGTTTTTGTACATGAGAGACATAAAAGTGGAAATGGAGATTTGGAACTACCATGATCCTTCAGTGTTGTCCCAAGGGGGCTTGATGGCAAAATTATTCAAATCCTTTATCAGTCAGTCATTAGATGTGGTCTGTCCTTGTGCAGACTCTGCTACTGAGGACCCCTAAGGATGACGAGACTGCCCAAGCTGCCACCTATACTTCCCCAACACATGCTCTTATTTTTTTTTAATTTTATTTTATTTTTAAACTTTACATAATTGTATTAGTTTTGCCAAATATCAAAATGAATCCGCCACAGGTATACATGTGTTCCCCATCCTGAACCCTCCTCCCTCCTCCCTCCCCATACCATCCCTCTGGATCCGTGTGACACATTACAGCATCCACCAAAATCAGATTAACTAGTGAAGTTATTTGAAGTTACTCCACCTATGCAAGAAATGTGATATAAAGATTTGGGTGTGGCTAAAATACAGTGACACCACCAAATTATAGGAAGTATGGAGAAAAATGGAATCACTCATATATTGCTTGTGGGAATGTAAAATGGTACGGTCACACTGGAAAGCAGTTTGGTATTTTCTTAAAAAACTGAACATGCAATCATCATCTTATCCAGCAAATGGGTTTCTGAGCATTCATCCCAGAGAAATGAAAACTTATGTTCAAAAAGAAACCTATACCGGAACCTGCAGCAGCTTTATTTGTTCAGCAGTTCAGCAGGTGGATGGGAAACAAACTGGTGCATCCAAACTATGGAATGCTGTCAGCAGTAAAATGGAATGGACTATTGTTACATATAAGCACTTAAATGAATCTCCAGGGGCTGATGTCGAGTGAAAAAAAGTCAACCCCCAAAGGCTACATACTGTGTGATTCCATTTATGCAGCATTTTCAAAATGAAAACATTTCGGAAATGGAGGAGCATTTAGTGGTTGCTGGTGGTTGGGGACCGTAGCCAAGGAGGTGTTAGACTGGTAGGGATGGTTCTAAAAAGGCAAAGCAGGGATTGTCGTCACATTGGGTTTGTTCATTATCTTGACTGGCATGGGCTACATAAACCCACTCAAGTGATGAAATTGTATAGAACTTACTACACACAGAGGGAAAAAAAATGAGTGTAAGTAAATCTGGGGAATTCTGAATACAATTGGTAAATTGCATCAATTCCAATACCCTTGTTGAGAAATTATACTATAGTTTTGCACAGTGCTCTCTTTGTGGGGTACAAAATGTACACGGAGTCTTTCTGTATTGTTTCTTGCAGCTACATGTGAATCTACAATTATCTCAATAATAATTGCAAATTACAGTGTCTAATAGAATGATATAGATAATAATGTTTATGTTCAGACCTGAGAGAAACCACTGTGAGACAGAGTAATTAGAGAAGGGATAAAGAAGACATTAGGTCTTAGGCATTATGTCGTTAGTTTGATAGGTAGAAGCAAAAATGCAGAGCACATCTGTGACCACCACAGTTGGTAAGCCTCATTATTAAAATAAATTTCCTCCCTTAGTTCTTGGAAGAGGCCATGAACTCCTCTTTGAAATCTGGCTCTTCTTTGCCTTATTCATCCTTTTACCCCAAGGATGTAGCGCTGTTACTCGCATGCAGTTCCTGATCAGGAAGTGTTTGGTGACTGAATGTGTGTTTAATCAAAAAGTTTATTTGATAGGAATACAAAGTTATTTTATGACAGACTGCAAAAGACTGCAAATGCTGGAATGCCTTTCACACTTAGGAAAGTTAATAGGGCAAGAATGAGTATAAACAAAAGTGTAATTGCAGATTAGTGAAAATGACACTGAAAATTGATTTGGATTAAAAGGGTTTGAATGGAAAACCAGGGGCTTCTTACTTAAGATTTTGGAAAGAGGGAAACTATATATCCTCTTCCTATGAATGCACAGGAAGAATAATTTCAGCATGCTTAGATTTGCTTTCCTTAGGTTCATAATCTGAATTTACAGCTTTACCATCTCTACCACTGTCGAGGGCTCTGGAGGTATTTGTCAGTCCTCCTCCTCTCTTACCAAATATATCAAATTAGCCTATATTCTCTTCTTGATATCACTTCCAAAGTGTTTCTTTATTTCCATTCCACCTGTCTCTATTCCAATTTCAGTTCTCATTATCTTTCCCTTACACTAGGCAATCATTTCCAGACCAGTATCCCGGTTGGTAACTTCCTCAGCTTCAAATCCATGCATTGTATTGCCAACAGAATTTATTTGCTCAAACAGCCTTGACCAAGATATACTACTGTTCAGAGAGGGGCTCCAATAGCATTTCTTCTCTCATGATAAAGTATGAAGAATCTCAGGAAAACATTCAAATTTTGATTTAATTTGGCCTCAGTCATTCTGTCCAGTGTTAATGCTATTTATCTTTACTATATGTTAAAAATTACCATTTTTTTAGCATGCCATGCTGTCTTTAAAAACACATTTATTTTACTATTATTTCAGTCTTTAGTGCTATTTCTCATGTCACTATATTCTTCAGAATGGGTCTCAAAATTTAATTAGTAGTGTAGTATGTTAGTTGTTCAGTCATGTACAACTCTTTGTGACCCAATGGACTGTAGCACACCAGGGTCCTCTGTCCATGGAATTCTCTGGGCAAGAATACTGTAGTGAGTTGCCAACCCTTCTTTAGGGGATCTTCCCTACACAGGGACGGAGCCCAAGTCTCCTGCATTACAGGCAGATTCTTTATCATCTGAGCCACCATGGTAGCCCAAACTTTAATTACTTTTCATTAAAAATTTATTATTTCTTTCTAAAACTCCTTGTTTATATATTCCCTATATTTAGCACATTACAGTTTAGATGTTTTATTAAACCCTTCCTCTAACATTTGATTTTTAAACCAAATTTAAATCCTTGAGAGTAGACACAATATCTTTTTCTATTAGTATCTGAAAATGGTCTAGCTTTCACTGAATTGATTTCATACATTGTTTCAACAATTATTTACTGTAGTTGCAAGTCATATGTCCACATATTGTAGAGAAGACAAGGAATAAAAGATAAAAAGTCCTTGCCTTCATCTAGCATTTATTCTGCTGGGAAGGACAAGCAATAATAAATGTACATATAGTCGTAGGTCAGATACTAAAAAGTACCTGCTATAAAGAAATAAATAGAGAATATTAAACTGAACTGAATTCATGAATGATATCGAGTTAAAATATCTTTGTATAAAAGTCACATTGACATGTTAATTCTTCTGGGATTACATTCTAAATGCATATCTAGTATTGTGAGTGATAAAACTATCACACATTTTGTGACTGCTGGGGATTCAGAAAGAGATATTTTAAATGGATGAAAGAAATCAGCAGTCTTACTGATAAAACAGCATAATGCCACAGACATTAACCACCAGATTGTGATACTCGTTTTCTACTTATGGCAATGCCTCTTGTACTTAGTATATAATATGGAAATCATGACCAAGTTATCTTCAGAATTTTTACCCCATGTTGCTATAATTATACTATGTTAGATTAAAAATGTTTTGAAAACAGAGGGCAAAATGAATTGCAAGTTCAGGGGCTATGGAAAAAGGCATTTTAAGATATCAAAAGCTAAGAAAAAATATATTTATTTAAAACTTTACATCCAAGCCAGATGGAAGAATAAAAGGTTCCTATATTCTCTCTGCCTGCTGCTGCTAAGTCGCTTCAGTCGTGTCTGACTCTGTGCGACCCCAGAGACGGCAGCCCACCCATCCCTGTGATTCTCCAGGCAAGAACACTGGAGTGGGTTGCCATTTCCTTCTCCAATGAATGAAAGTGAAAAATGAAAGTGAAGTCGAGCGATAGTGTCCGACTCTTAGCGACCCCATGGACTGCAGCCTACCAGGCTCCTCCGTCCATGGGATTTTCCAGGTAGGAGTACTGGAGTGGGGTGCCATTGCCTTCTCCACTCTGCCTGCTAGAGTCATACAATTCCTTCTGAAAAAAAAAAAAACAAAAGAGAGAGAAAGAGAGAAAGTAGTAGAATGGCTCCTACAGATTAGGAAAATGAGAAAATTCTTACACTGAAACAGGTAGGAAAGGTTGAGATATATTCACCATAAACCCCACCTCCAGGACAGCACTATATAATCAGGAGGGAACTTCCTACCCCCAGATTTTCCCTAAGGAGTGAAGAGTTTGGACCACACATTCAGTTATCCAACTTTTACGGCTGTCACCTGAGGCCCTGGCTCCCAAATCTCCCAGCTTGGAGAGCTGAAGGGTTTTAGCATTCAGGAGTCCCTCGGGACTGCAGTAAGCAATGATGCAGTTTTTAAAAGGGCACTGAACACCTCCTGCGGTTCTTCCAGGGCTTGGCACAGCGCTATCAGGCAGAGACATCCTGTGCCCAGTTTCCCCTTGGAAGGGATGTGACTGTGTATTTTCTCAACTGATATCCCCGGATTGGGCGTCTGGGCACTAACTGAAACCACTCCCCTGTCACTTTCTCGCCCTGACTCACTCCAACAATAAATCCAAGTTCCTGCTTTACCATAAATCCAGTGCCCCATCCCGCCTCCAGGACAGTGTGGTATAATCAGGGAGGAACCTCCTACCTCCAGCTTCTCCTTGAGGAGTGAAGGGTTTGGACCACACATCCAGTGCCCCAGCTTTTATGGCTGCCACCTGAGGGCTGAGTTGATGGGGGATATTGAGGAGTCCTGGGACCACATTAAACAAAGAGGGAAGTTTTCAACAAGCACATGAGTGCTCCCCACAGTTATCGCCTCACTGCTGGGCTCAGCACAGAAGGAACAGGCCAAAGGCTCATTGCCCAGTTTCTCCTTGGAACACTTTTGACTGCATCCTTTCCCAGCTGAACTATAATAAACAGACAAATTCTTAGAAACACACAACTGATAAAACCTGAATCATGAAAAAAAATAGTAAATTTGAAGTAATTCTAATAATTAATAAGGATGTAGAGTTAGTCATTGAACTCTCACAACTACAAAAAATACACAGGATCTGATGGCTTCACTGGTGAATTCTATCAAACATTGAAAGAAGAATAGCAGTCCCTCTTAAGCTCTTAGAGAGGAGGAAATACTTCCAAACTCATTTTATGAGGCAGAATTGCCCAGATACCAAAACCAGATAAAGGCACTATAGGAAAAGGAAGTTACAGGCCAATATTCCCAATGAACATAGATGCAAAAATCTTTACTGAAATATAAGCAGACTGAATTCAACTGTACATTAAAGAATCATACACTGTGATCAAGTGAGATTTGTATCTGAGATACAAAATGGTTCAACATATGCAAACCAATAAATGTGATATGCTACATTAACAAAATTAAGGATAAAAATAATATTATCTCAATGGATGCAGAAGCAGCATTTGACAAAATCCAATATCCTTTCCTAGTGAAAAAAAAATCAACAAATAGGTATAGATAGCATGTATCACAGCAAAATAAAATGACCAGCCCACAGTTAAACTCATTTACAAAAGTGAAGAGGTGAAAGTTCATCCTTTAACATCAGGAACAAGACAAGGATGCTCACTCTCACCAATTTAATTCAACAACAAAAAAAGGAAGTGCCAATTTCCAGAGCAATCAGATGAGAAAACAAAATAGAGGGCATCCAAATCAAATGTTTTCATATGATGGATGTCATACATCGAAAAACCTAGACTCCCCTGAAAAACTGATGTTTGTGCTCAGTCTCTCAGAATGAATTAATGCACTCAGTAAAGTTGCAGAATATAAAATCAGTACATAAAAATCAGTTATGTGTCTCTATATTAAAATCAAAGAGAAATTACGAACATTACATTTATAATATAAAAAGTATAAAATATTTAAGAAGAAATTTAACCAAAGAGGGAATCATTTCACAATATATACCCATATAAGATCATCATGTTGTATGCTTTCAAATCATTGCAGTGTTATTTGTCAATTATAACTCAAATCTAGGAGAAAAAAATTATATCAAATTATATATCTTTTTAACTTTTTAATTTCATGTTCTTGTTTTAAGCAGGACACATTATTAAGTAAGGATTTGGTGAGTACCATTAATAACTCATAGTAACTTATATGATCTTAACTATAATTCTTCATGTTATATAATTGGCTATATTAAATCATGTATATCATTTATGAAACTAGAATATGTTTTTAAACTGGTTTTACACATAACATAATATACATACCTTCTTATATCATTGTATAATATTAATGTTTACAATATAACATCAAGAACTCTGTGGCATTAATGATCTTTCTAGGTTAACAGTTAAGTACTATAGTCACATGGTCATATAAAATTATTAAATACTACATAAGGACTCATACAAATGAAAAATTTCTTCTTCCTCATTTCTCTTTTTCATTTCCTAAACATTTTTGTTTGGCAATTTTTTTTCTCATTTCTTCCAGCACTAAACTCCTTATTGTAGGAAATATGAAACCATGACATGATTGATTATTTTGAGACTTTATTTATTAGTTGTCCCTATGAAATGTGAGGGCTTTCCTGGTGATGCAGATGGTAAAAAATCTGCCTGCAATGTGGGAGACAGGGAATGGCTATCCACTCCAGTATTCTTGCCTGGAGAATTCCATGGACAGAGGAGCCTGGTGTGCTACAGTCCATGGGGTCTCAAAGAGTCAGACATGACTGAGTGACTACACTTTCACTTTCATGAAATGTGAGGTGTATATTACTTATACCACCCCTCCTCTTCCAAAATTTTAGAAATTATAATGTTAGTTGTTACAGTGCTTATTTTTTAGGGGGGATTAAAGATAACAAACATTCATATTCTTAGAATATTTAAGTGATGCTGGAAAAAATAACATAGTTTTAAATTTTTATTTATTTATTTATGGCCATGCCTTGTATGGCTGGCAGTCTCTTAGTTCCCTTACAGGGGATTGAATCCGGGCCCTCTGCAGTCAAAGTGTGGAATCCTAACCACTGGACCACCAGGGAATTCCCTGAATAACAGTTTTGAATTTTAAATACCATCTGTTATTTAATATCATAATATATTATATATTAAACCCAATACTTGGGGCTTAAAACAATGTCCATTTATTATTTCTATAAATTCACAGGTCAACTAGGTTGTTAAGTGATCTTGGTTAGGTGTGGCTTGATGTTTTTTCTGGTTTCTGGAAGACGATATGCATAAGATGATCTTGTTTGGGAATGAAGTGTTTTTTTTTCTCCAAATGTCTCACAATTCAGAAAATTTGTGTCTGCTTATTCTGTGATAGCAGTAGAAGTCTAGGAGAGAGCAGACTCTGTAAGGCCTCTTAAAGCACGACCTTGGCTGGCAGAAGATACATATTCATTTTTTAACACCATGAATACAGGGAAAGGCGGAGAACTGGTGTGATTTTTCCTATCACTTTACCACAAAATGTTTGGAATACAGTCCATACTAACAAACGTATCTAGTTCTGTCATCAGAATCAAAATATAATAATTTGACAATGTTTTTTTTTTTCTCTTTTAAGAAAATAGCTAAGATAGCTATTTTATTATATTTTAACTCACACAATGAGTATCATAATGAATGCTATCATATGGAATGAAGATTCTATCTCTTCAATAAATTTCATGCTATTAACATATTAATATAGGCACCAGTAAGACATGTGTCTTGACTAAGAAATAGCTCCCATAGAACTACCTTTTCCCTAAGTATGAAAATTAAAAAGCTGATGTTTAAAACTAAATGTAGGTAAAACAGGAGAGGGTTCACTGAATCCCAATTCAGCACTCTGCTATTTTAATTCCCATACCATCAGTTATGATGATGCTATTTAAAGAGACTTGTAAAATATAATGGCCGTGATTAGCCATTTATATGTATAATTCATGAGGACAAGTTGCAAACATTTCTGATATATGAAGCAAATCTATTTTTCATTTGCATTTTCAATGACTATTCTGAAGGAATTTTTAATTTTGCCTGTCTGATGTTTAAAAAGAATCAAATTTAGGATCTGTATATCATTTAGTCCTATGTATTACTTATGAAACTAAAATACTCCCTTAAATGTACTGTAGGTTAAGAAAGTCAATAGTCTGCTTATAATTATGTTATCTATACTGAAGATGGTGATTGCAGCCGTGAAATTAAAAGATACTTACTCCTTGGAAGGAAAGTTATAATTAACCTAGATAGCATATTCAAAAGCAGAGACATTACTTTGCCAACAAAGGTCCATCTAGTCAAGGCTATGGTTTTTCCTGTGGTCATGTATGGATGTGAGAGTTGGACTGTGAAGAAAGCTGAGTGCCAAAGAATTGATACTTTTGAACTGTGTTGTTGGAAAAGACTCTTAAGAATCCCTTGGACTGCAAGGGGATCTATCCAGTCCATTCTAAAGGAGATCAGTCCTGGTTGTTCTTTGGAAGGACTGATGCTAAAGCTGAAGCTCCAGTACTTTGGCCACCTCATGTGAAGAGTTGACTCATTGGAAAAGACTCTGATGCTGGGAGGGATTGGGGGCAAGAGGAGAAGGGGACGACAGAGGATGAGATGTCTGGATGGCATCACTGACTCAATGGACATAAGTTTGAGTGAACTCCGGGAGTTGGTGATGGACAGGGAGGCCTGGCGTGCTGCAATTCATGGGGTCGCGCAGAGTCGGACACGACTAAGCGACTGAATGGAACTGAACTGATATAGTGTGAAATGTATCAAAAGAAAATATTAGTCTATTAAAAGAAGCCATTTTCCTGCTGATCCACATTAAGCAATTCTAAATGGCTAACACTAATTTTATAAGATTCAATAGGAGGAAGAGCTTACCAAAATGCTTCCAACTGGAATACATCACACTCTGGTCCTTTTCCTTAGTATATTCACATAGGATGAGATTTCTTTCACCTTGAAATGTTGTATGTTGAATGCCTATAATGTCACAGATTTTTAAAACTATAGTCAAAATGAATAATTTTGACTTGAATAATTTAACCAGAAAGAATACCTTTGCTATGGCCTGAAAATGTTTCTGTAATGCAGGGATAAGGAAGTATGAAGTAATCAGTGATGGTTTTGGGAACATAGATATGAGAGGCAAAGCCTCAAATAATTGAATCTGTGATACATTAAGAGAGGGAGCAGGGGTAGAAGGGATTAAAGATGATTGATAATTCTGGTTATAGATAGGTAAAGCAGGTAATTAGTGGTTAGAAACTGTTTGGGAGGCCAGAAGTTCACATAGTCATCAAAAATCATCAAAATAGCCTCCCTATTTATGTTTATTTCTATACCACTAATGAAAATAGGTCACTCTTCTTTGATGCAAGGTGAATAATCTAATTTTGGCCTGTTCTTCTTAATCCACAGATGTGAAACAGTTACCTGAATGACAAAGAGATAAAACGACCTCTTAAAGATGCTTGTGCAGAAGTTACACAAGCACTAAACAGGAAGCATAACTTTGAAAATCAGGCCTTGTAACTATTCAAATTAAAATACATATTCAACTTATTTTTCTCTTATTTATTTTCTATTCTGTTCATCAAATTCTAAACATACTGAAAACTCAATAAAATAAGTTATGAACACACAAAAAATTTATTGAGCCCAAACCTCGGTGGCAGACAGCAAAACATATGTTATGGACTCTTCACAAATTTTTGAAATATCTATTTGCAATATAATAGCTAGCTATTTAACTGATACTAAATACAAAGGGGCCCTAGGCTATTCATGAGTATTTATTTTTTATTTTAAATTTGTTTAATTGAAGGATAATTACTTTACAATATTGTGATGATTTTGGCATTCATCAACATGAATCGGCCATAGGTATACATATGTACCCCGAAACTGAACCCCACTCTCACCTCTCTCCCCACCCTATCCCTCTAGGTTGTTCCAGAGCATGGCTTTGGGTGCCCTCCTTCATGTATTGAACTCTCACTGGTCATCTATTTTACATATGGTAATGCATATGTTTCAACACTATTATCTCAAATCATCCCACCTTCTCCTTCTCCCACTGAGCTCAAAAGTCTGTTCTTTATGTCTGTTTCTCCTTTGCTGCCCTGCATGTTGGATCATCGGTACTATCTTTCTAAATTCCATATATACGTGTTAAAATATACAGTATTTGTCTCTCTCTTTCGGACTTACTTCACTCTGTATAATAGGTTTCAGGTTCATCCACCTCATTAGAATTGACCCAAATATATTGTTACAATAATATTAGCAGGCTGAAAAATAATATCATATTTTATGTTGGGTCAATTTCAGTGTGTGTGTGTTTTTTTTTTTTTTTCCAGTGTTTTTTAACATTAAAGAAAACTAGACACTGGAAATGGCAACCCACTCCAGTGTTCTTGCCTGGAGAATCCCGGGGACAGGGAGCCTCGTGGGCTGCCGTCTATGGGGTCAAACAGAGTCAGACATGACTGGTGCGACTTAGCAGCAGCAGCAGCAGCAGCAGCAGTAGCAGCAGCAGACACTCTAACTACTAAACTTCAATTATATTTTGACTTAAAGTTACCACTGTATTATCTGTTAACAATGGAAAAAAAAGGAGAGAGAAATCCGTAGAACTTTAGAAATCTTTTTCCAGGATAGTGGAGGTTTGCCTCCACTGAATGAAAGAAGAATAAATACTATGAGAAAAAAAATTTTTCCTTAAAAAGCCAGTGTCTTTATTTAAACTGTAATTATTAATAAAAGGCACAAGATCAGATTTTTGAGCAGGAAAAAATTTTGGAGTTTTCCACTCCAACACCATCAATGCTACCAGTGAAAACCCTAAGTAACACCTTTGCAACATGACCTGTTTAAAACCACACATCAGACTTAGACTTAAGAGTCAACAACAGAACCTGAGTCTAGTGATTACGGAGTTCTCTTTTAGAAGCCTTAGGCTTTAACACCATTTTTTTAAGCCTCTAGCTTTTTTTAACTATTGGGAACTTGACAAATGGAATAAAAATATTTGTTTTGTGGGTAGCTGTAAGGATTAAATGAGAGACCATGGGGGATTGTGTTTGGCAAAATAAACAACAAATATTCAGGGCTCAACAAGTTATTTGTCTTGTCTTAATCACCATGAAGGTGATAATAACTCATAAAAGGGCTACAGTTTGAAAGGAAGGCTTATACAACTCTCAGATTCAAATGTGAATTTGAATAGAGTAACTAGAAATTTGCTGTAGATTAGGCAAAATAGACCTGAAAGACTGCTAAAGAAAAAATGTAATTTTAATTAAAATAAATGGAGGTGGGAGATGCATATGAATACATGTATGAATCTCTACATTTTGCAAACTTTGTCTTGAATCTACTTTTCAGCCAAGCAAACAAACCCTTCAGAATCACAGCTATTAGGGGAAGACAGAGTAACTGGAGGAATTTGCCACAGAAGTGGAAGTGTTTTAGTTGGATTCTACAACCCTTCGTTTCACAATCCCTCATCATCCTATCTTCTATTCCAAGTCTTTCAATTTGTCAACAGTCTTCCTAAATAAAATAAAACTAAAATGGCAATAAACTTTTACCTAAATAATTTATATATAGTCTAAAAATGTCTCAATTGTGGAACTATATAGAACATTTTTGAACATAAATGAAAAAATAGCATGTTATTAACTATTTGACTCAAAAATATATTGAGCACATTAGATATAATCTTCAAAATAAACTACAGATTTGTATCTACTTTTTAATTTAATCTATTTGCATGGAACGAAAACATGTTGAAATAAACTAGAACACAGACATTATTAAAATACATGACTAGTTAAAGTTTTAAATTAATGTAAACTCTGTAACATTCATTTCACATGCTAGCAAGGTTATGCTCAAAATCCTTCAAACTAGGCTTTAACTTACAGATGTACAAGTTGGGTTTCAAAGAGGCAGAGGAACCAGAGACCAAATTGACAACATCTGTTGCATCATAGAAAAATCAACAGAAATCAAGAAAAATAGCTACTTCTGCTTTATTTACTATACTAAAACTTTTGACTGTGTGGATCACAATAAACTGTGGAAATATCTTAAAGAGATGTGAACACCAGATCATATTACCTGTCTCCTGAGAAATCTGAATGCAGGTCAAAAAGCAACAGTTAGAACTGGACATGGAACAACAGACTGGTTGCAAATTGGGAAAGGAGCATGTCAAGGCTGTATATTGTCACCCTGTTTATTTAATTTATATGCAGAGTACATCTTGCAAAATGCAAGGTAAGATGAATCACAAACAGGAATCAAGATTGCCAGGAGAAATATCAACAATCTCAGATATGCAGATGAAACTGCTCAAGTGGCAGAAAGTGAAGAAAAACTAAGATGATGAAGGTGAAAGAGGAGAGTGAAAAAGTTCTGGCTTGTAACTCAGCATTAAAAAAATTAAGAACATGGCATCAGATCTCATCAAGTCATAGCAAATAAAAGGGGAAAAAGTCAAAGCAGTGACAGATTTTATTTTCTTAGGCTCCAGAATCACTGTGGATGGTGACTGCAGCCATGAAACTAAAAGGTGCTTGCTCCTTGAAAGGAGAACTATGATAAACCTAGACAGCATATTAAACAGTAGAGACATCAATTTGCTGAAAAAGGTCTGTAGGGTCAAAACTATGATTTTTTTCTAGTAGTCATGTACAGATATGAGAGTTGGGCCATAAAGAAGACTGAGCTCCCAAGAACTGAGGCTTTCGAACTGTGGTGCTGGAGACAACTATTGAGAGTCCCTTAGACAGCAAGGAGAACAAACTAGTCAATCCTTAAATAAATAAAACCTGAATACTTATTGGAAAGACTGATGTTGAAGCTGGAGCTCTAATATTTGTCCACTTGATGCAAAGAGCCAACTCATTGGAAAAGACCCTGATGCTGGGAAAGGCTGAGGGCAGGAGGAGAATGGGCTGACAGAATGAGATGGTTGGATGGCATCACCGACTCAATGCACAGGAGTATGAGCAAACTGTGGGACAGAGTGAAGGACAGGGAAGCCAGGAGTTCTGTAGTCCATGAGGTCACAGTCAGACACAACTTAGCAACTGAATAATAATGAACAGTATAATACTGTGTCCAGAAAGAATCACACTGAGTGATTTTTTTTCTAGGAAAAAAAAAAAAAAAAACAAAACAAGATTTTCTCTGCTTTTTAGTTATTGCTAAATATAAGTATAAAAACCTACTGCTTTAGTGTTTCAAAGTCCTGTGTTAAAGTGTGAAAAGGCAGAGGAACCAGAGATCAAATTGCCAACATCTGGTGGATCATGGAAAAAGCAAGAGAGTTCCAGAAAAACATCTATTTCTGCTTTATTGACTATGCCAAAGCCTTTGACTGTCTGGATCACAATAAACTGTGGAAAATTCTGAAAGAGATGGGAATACCAGACCACCTGACCTTCCTCTTGATAAATCTGTATGCAGGTCAGGAAGCAACAGTTAGAACTGGACATGGAACAACAGACTGGTTCCAAATAGGAAAAGGAGTACATCAAGGCTGTATATTGTCACCCTGCTTATTTAACTTCTAAGCAGAGTATATCATGAGAAACGCTGGACTGGAAGAAACACAAGCTGGAATCAAGATTGCCGGGACAAATATCAATCACCTCAGATATGCAGATCACACCACCCTTATGGCAGAAAGTGAAGAGGAACTCAAAAGCCTCTTGATGAAAGTGAAAGTGGAGAGGGAAAAAGTTGGCTTAGAGCTCAACATTCAGAAAACGAAGATCATGGCATCCGGTCCCATCACTTCATGGAAAATAGATGGGGAAACATTGGAAATAATGTAAGACTTTATTTTTTGGGGCTCCAAAATCACTGCAGATGGTGACTGAAGCCATGAAATTAAAAGACACTTACTCCTTGGAAGGAAAGTTATGACCAACCTAGATAGCATATTCAAAAGCAGAGACATTACTTTGCCAACAAAGGTTCATCTAGTCAAGGCTATGGTTTTTCCTGTGGTCATGTATGGATGTGAGTGTTGGACTGTGAAGAAGGCTGAGTGCCGAAGAATTGATGCTTTTGACCTGTGGTGTTGGAGAAGACTCTTGAGAGTCCCATGGACTGCAAGGAGATCTAACCAGTCCATTCTGAAGGAGATCGGCCCTGGGATTTCTTTGGAAGGAATGATGCTAAAGCTGAAACTCCAGTACTTTGGCCACCTCATGCAAAGAGTTGACTCATTGGAAAAGACTCTGATGCTGGGAGGGATTGGAGGCAGGAGGAGAAGGAGAAGACAGAGGATGAGATGGCATCATGGACTCAAATGACATGAGTCTGGGTGAACTCTGGGAGTTGGTGACGGTCAGGGAGGCCTGGCGTGCTGCGATTCATGTGGTCGCAAAGAGTCAGACACGACTGAGCGACTGAACTGAACTGAACTGAATTCTAGATTCATCTAGAAACATATATTCCATAGGTTTTATAAGATTTAAAAATTCTTTTCATGATGGTATACAACACAGTGGCACTTGGATAGATGAAAATCGTCTATTACTTACAAACAGGAGAAGATTGTCAGACAGGTTGCACCCAGGAATGGGGTGACAGTAGCCAGAGTTATAAAGGGCAGCTTATATGTGATATATAGTCAGGAGTGTGGGGTTAGTTAGATTTCACAGGCTCCCTGTGGACTGGCTGCTTTGAATGATTTCCCAGATGCAAAATATTCTTCTTGTGGTTCAGTCGCTAAGTCGTGTCCAACTCTTTGAGATCCCATGGACTGTAGCTCACCGGTCTTCCCTGTCCTTCACTATCTCTGGAGTACGCTCAAACTCATGTCCATTGAGCCAATGATGCCATCCAACCATGTGGTCCTCTGTCGCCTCCTTCTCCTCCTGCCCTCAACCTTCCCCAGCATTAGGGACTTTTTCAGTGAGTCGGCTTTTTGCAACAGGTGGCCAAAATATTGGAGCTCCTGTTTCAGCATCAGTACTTCCAATGGGTATTCAGGGTTGATTTCCTTTAAGACTGACTGGTTTGATCTCATTTCTGTCCAAGGGACTCTCAACAGTCTTCTCCAGCACCACAGTTCAACGAAAACATCACTTCTTTGGTGTTCAGACTTCCCTATGTTCCAACTCTCACATCTATACATAACACTGGAAAAACATACCTTTGACTATTTGAACATTTGTCAACAAAGTGATACCTCTACTGTTTTTCCTTATCTAGTGCCCAACCTGGGGAAATTAGGGTAGTTGCATAGTGGCTCTGGAGTCTAAAAGCTGCCTGATAAGGGAAGTGCTTGGTATGTGGACTTAATCAGATGTTCTGGAAGAACTAACTAGTTCTAGCCTGAGCTTCAAAACTGATCTCATCAAAGAAAAGTTTTTTGAAGACAGCATTAAAAAAAACTATCATACATAAAATTATTACACCTAGTAAAATTAGGTGTGTGTGTGTGTGTGTGTGTGTACTCAGTTGCTCAGTCATGCCCAAGTCTTTGTGACCCTATGAACTGTAGCCCACCAGGCTCTTCTGTCAATGGGATTTTCCAGGCAATACTGGAGTGGGTTGCCATTTACTCCTTCAGGTGATCTTCCTGACCCAGAGATTGAAGCCATGTGTCCTGCATCTCCCACATTGGCAAGTGGATACTTTACCACTGAGCCACCAGGGAAGCCCCAGACAACCTCCAGGCAAGAATACTGGAGTGGATTGCCCTTTCCTTCTCCAGGGGATCTTCCTGACCCAGGATCGAACTTGAGTCTCTTTCATTGCAGGCAGATTCTTTCTTGTCTGAGTTTCCAGTGGGGCAGGGGGGAGCAGAGCCCACCCCCACCCCCCAAAAAAACCCAGCAATCTTCAGTGACAAATTCTGGAAATAAACTACAGAGATAAAACAAAAAACTGTCGAATTAAAAGCTATTTAACATACTATAGAATAAAACCTAAAAAAATGAAATTAAAGAAAAAAGAATGTTTTGACCTGAATAGTAGGTTGCAGAAATTATTGATCCCCTTTACAAGTAAAAAAAAGTATTATAATGCTATCCAAAATAATTACTTATGGCCAATAACAAGAATCCTGAATTTTTTCAAATATAAAACACTGTGAAGATAAAATAATGATATACTTTAATTTGACTTAAGCAAAGTCAACAATGACAGACTTCATTTTTTGTGGCTCCAAAATCACTGCAGATGGTGACTACAGCCATGAAACTACACTTGCTCCTTGGAAGAAAAGTTATAACCAACCTAGACAGCATATTAGAAAGTAGAGACATCACTTTGCCAACAAAGGTCCGTCCAGTCAAAGCTTTGGTTTTCCAGAAGTCATATGTGGATGTGAGAATTGGACTATAAAGAAAGCTGAGCACCAAAGAATTGATGCTTTTGGACTGTGGTGTTGGAGAAGACTCTTGAGAGTCCCTTGGACTGCAAGGAGATCCAACCAGTCCATCCCAAAGGAAATCAGTCCTGAATATTCATTGGAAGGACTCAAACTGAAACTCCAATACTTTGGCCACCTGATGAGAAGAACTGACTCATTGAAAAAGACCTTGATGCTGGAAAGATTGAAGGCGGGAGTAGAAAGTGATGCCAGAGGATGAGATGGATGGATGACATCACCAACTCAATGGACATGAGTTTGAGTAAGCTTCAGGAGTTGGTCATGGACAGGGAAGCCTGGAGTGCTGCAGTCTATGGGATCACAAAGAGATGGACACAACTGAGCGACTGAATTGAACTGAACTGAAAGCAAAGTCAAAATATACTATCTGTGGTCAAAGCTGAAAACCAAAACTAACTGCTAGTTTTGGCTATTTATTTTAGAACAATTTGAAGTACATTTTACATCACTTAAATTACATTCATTTTAAACGTACATCTAAAGTTTTGACAAATTCATACACCTCTGTAACCATCACTACATTAAAATATGAAACATTCCATCATCTCCAAAAGTTCCTTGAGTACATACCATGAGATTCTTCACCTCCAGCCCCAGGTAGTCATTCAGTATTGCTTAGACTTATCTTTTCTAGAATTTCTTATAAATGGAATTATTCATCATATACTCTTTTATATTTTGATTCTTGCACTCAGCATGCTTTTGATAGTCCCCATGCTATTGCATACAGAAGTTACTAACTAGTCTTTATTACTGAGTATATGCCATTTAGTGATTACCTCCATTGGTTTGTTGCTTTACCCATTGATGGATATTTGAGCTATTATCACATTTTGGTTACTATGAATAAATCTGCTGTGAACTTTTGTGTGTGAGCCTTGTTTCTCTTTTGTAAATACCAAGTAATAGGCTTGCTTGGTCATATGGTAAGTTTAACTTTATAAGAAAATGTGCAACTATTTTCTTTCCAATAATAGTTCTGTTTGCACATTTCCTTGTGTTTTCTATGGTTTTGACAAGTCTTCTGAGACATGGACAGTTTAGAACTCAAATTATAGTTTAGCCCCGTACTGAAATATCACATATTGCATGATGAAATTTATGCTTTAATTTTATCCACTGCCAGTATAGGAATTTTAGGGTTGGTTCCAAAATCAAAGCTATTCAGAATTAAGTTAGTTACCATTAAAGTAACTTCATCTTCATTCATGTCTTTTTTTTGTGTGTGTGGGTATATAAAAATATTTTGCATTTATTTGTATTTTCTTGATGATTTGTGAAATTTTTTCATGTGCTTATTTGCCATTCATATATCTTTTTTTTTTTTTTTTAATTTTATTTTATTTTTAAACTTTACATAACTGTATTAGATTTGCCAAATATCAAAATGAATCCGCCACAGGTTTACATGTGTTCCCCATCCTGAACCCTCCTCCCTCCATATATCTTTTTTGGTGAAATATTTGTTCAAGTCTTCTGACCATTAAAAAATATTTGGTTGACAGACATTATTTTTGATGGTACCATAATAAGAGCATTTCCTTTATTTATTTTTTTAATTTTATTTTATTTTTAAACCTGAAACACTGTATTAGTTTTGCCAAACATCAAAACGAATCCACCACAGGTATACATATGCTCCCCATCCTGAACCCTCCTTCCTCCTCCCTCCCCACACCATCCCTCTGGGTCGTCCCAGTGCACCAGCCCCAAGCATCCAGTATCGTGCATCAAACCTGGACTGGCAACTCATTTCATACATGATATTACACATGTTTCAATGCCATTCTCCCAAATCTTCCCACCTTCTCCCTCATTCATGTCTTTTAATGACAATGATTGTGACTGACTTCTATGGACACTCTGAAAGTTTAGGAAATATACTACCAACCTTATTTGCATATCTGGTAATATGTCCTTACTATTCAGTTCAGTTCAGTCGCTCAGTAATGTCCGACTCTTTGCGACCCCATGAATCGCAGCACGCCAGGTCTCCCTGTCCATCATCAACTCCCAGAGTTCACTCAGACTCACGTCCATAAAGTCAGTGATGCCATCCAGCCATCTCATCCTCTGTCGTCCCCTTCTCCTCCTGCCCCCAATCCCTCCCAGCATCAGAGTCTTTTCCAATGAGTCAACTCTTTGCATGAGGTGGCCAAAGTACTGGAGTTTCAGCTTTAGCATCATTCCTTCCAAAGAAATCCTTACTATTAGGGGGAGAAAATAATATTTTACAGAGGCACTGTAAACAGTACAACAGTTTAAGTGCTTGTTTTATTCATGAATAAAAAGAGATAGGCAGTAGTGAGACACAAGACCACAGTGATCCAACAAATTCCAAGCATCTGCTAGGGTCTCCCCTTGTGGTTTTCTAAATAAGCCCGCCATCAGGGGAAATGCAGAGGATCAGTTATCCTAAAAAGTTAGTGCTGAGACAGCTAATCTTAATAAGCATAGAAATCTTCAGGGGTATTAAGTGGAATTACTTAACTAGTTAATCAAAAAACCCAGTGTGAGTGAGGGTAGGTTAATATCTGAATGGTAATTCCCTAGGAGAATTCCCAAATAAAACTTCATCCAGATTTCCTTGTCTTTAAATACATAAAATCATTTTGAAGAAAAACAGCATTTAAAAGTTTTAAATAATTTTATGAAAAGAAAGATGAGCCCAGATTATAGGTGAGTCCAAAATTTCAGAAAGGTTACACTGGAAACTTTCCAGCATCCACAGAAAAATCACAGCAGAAAGGAATATGTGAAATACAAAGAGACTACAGCAGCCTGGGTAGCCATGCAAAGAGAAAATTATGGAAAATGAAGTAGTTTCCTATGGGGACTGACGAATGCACAATTTTGAATCCATGCTGTTTCCAAGATATTAAAACTAAATATAGTACATCTGCTCTACTGCTTCAGAGATAATATATCACAGTGTGAAGTTTCATGATGATTATGTGAATTCAGCTGTTTTTTCTGGATATTGCCATTCCTTTGCTTTTTTCATTATCTGAGAACTAGAAAGGCTGGTTTTAAGGAACTAGTGGAAAAAAATAGCAATCCAGGTGACACCATAATGAAAAGTGCAGCAGAGTAAAAATCCCATATTGGAAATCAGGCTGGTCTCCAGACCTAGGGCTGATTATGTTGTTGGATGACTAAATACTCCAGGGTGGTCCACTGCAGCGGCTGACATGCCGTCTACACTGCCCGCACACCAGTTCAGCCATATGATATCATTTCTGCCTGACTTCAGAGAAACTACTGACCCAAATCCTGAGGTTCTGAGTAAAAGTTATACAGATACAGCAAGGTATGACAGGCATATGCTTTCAAGGCAAAAGGAACAGCTCAGAATTCCCTGATATCATAAAAACATGTTATGATACTGTGCCATGAAAACATCAGCTACTCCAAATAACATTATGAAAACACAAGTAAATGTTTCTGTTTCCTCTGTTACTTATAAAAAGCAAAACAGAATTTCTTCCTTGCCAACTTAACAAAGGGAGATGAGAAAATCATCCAAGCACTTAATCGGAATAACCAATTTATTTTTAAGTACAATGAATGCGTAAGAGGTAACTTTGGGATGGAAACATAATACCAATTAATGTTCAAATATCACAGAGCAGGTGTAGTTTTCTTACCTCAGCACACATCCAAGCCAGCAAATTTAGATTTCTGTGATCATGGACAGAAGCTTATTATTAATGCGTTTTTCTCGTCCCTTAGTCTCTTCCCTGAAATAGAATTCAAGGCTCATGCTGTGACTCTGCAGTATTGTTCCCTGCAAGAAACAATTTTGTTCTGCCTCAGAGGCAATATGTTTTTATGCTTAATTCTGCCCCTGGTAACCACAATGCTTGTTCATGTCTTTAACACACCTTTTAAAGAAATTAATTTCCATGAATCATCAATAAATCCTGCTTCTAGGAGCTAACTCTCTCAGTTATGAGCTGAGGGAAAAAATTACATTTTCCTGCTCCATCATATGCTTATTAATTGTGATTAAGCGATGGCATTTAATCACACGTGTGGAGATATACAAATATACACGTTTAATATTTTGGCCTTACTTTAATTATATGCTTTTATTTAAAGTTTTGTCACTAAGCTTCAGATCAGTTTAGCCCCAAGCATACATTTACATTTACACTGTAATAAAGTTATGCAACTGAATTTTATCTTTTGGATAAATGCAAAATAAAACAAAGCTGTGTTCAAAGGAGTGAGAAAAATGGTCAGCTTCAGCAGCTCAGGGGAATAAAAAAAAATTCCAATGTCCATCATTAGTGACTGACATCACTATTATATTATTTTTCATAGTCCACAAAACAGTGGGATGATATGATGAAACTATATTTCAAAATGAGATAATTAAAGTATCAAAATTTGCATTTTGAAGATAAAAGATTAAATTAGAGAGGTGCACTGAAGCAAAGCCACCTACATTCAAGTAGAAATCATCATTATATATTTAGTAATATTACAAAGAAGTTGAATAATGAACAACTTCTACATAAAGAGAATTTCCTTCTATCTAGAGAAAACAAATGAATCTGAACTAATTTTAAAATTCTGATTTTAAAAGTGTGTTTAGTGTCCATCTGAATATCAAATGTTCTCAAAAATATTTAGTTTTGTCAAAATATATGTGCTCATAAATACTAAAGCTATAACCACTGATGACTCAGTTTTGAAAATTCTAGCATTTTTGAACATTCACTATCTTTATATATTCACCTAAATCAACAAACACATACACATTTATGTGATTAATCTTCTAAAAAGCTATTATACATTCTGTATTGTAAACTATTTATCAAATTTGCCATGGTCATTTCCATATCAACAGATACTTTCCTGCATCATTATTTATATTGCTTCAGTAATATTCAAAAGAACATTTATATTAGAATTTTTCTTAACAATTTTCTATTGACAAATAATATATATTTCCCAATTTTGCCATTATAAATACTCTGAACAAAGCAATTATTCAATATTTACTGAGGGTCTGACTTGGCTTTAATCCTATTACTGACTTATATGGTCATGCAATTAGTCTCATCCTAACAAGTAACAGCTAGCATTTAAAAATTTCAATACCAAACACCACACTCTGACTACCATATTGTATATTTTTAGCAAATGCTGTCCATGGCGCTTGCTGCAGTCATCTTTAACCCATGAGGTTGAAAACTCAAACCCATTCTGACCTGTGTTGCTTCAAATTCATGACCAGAAACCAGAGTAGGCTTGTAATTACGTCTAATATCATATTACTTTTCCATGCTTCATGTTCATTCCTCTTCTCCAAGACAATTTTTGTATTATTTTATCTCTTGTAACTTTCATAACCTCCTCCCTGATCTTCATTCTCATCTAAAGAGCTAGGTTCTCCCTTTGCCCTGAAAATGGAAGCAATGAGAAAAAATGTTTCACAAGCTTTTACTGTATCAGTGCTCTGGGCCATCAGCAGCTTTTATCAATTTACTTTCCAGTTACTGTGAACTTACTATTTAAACTTTACTTTTGGCAGGAGACTTCATCTCCTCTTGCTTTTTCCAGGGCTTTGCTCCTACAAACTTCATTCTTCCTCCCTCCCTTCCATCATCCTTTTTTTTTTCCACTGCACTGGATTATATACATCAATATAGAGTTAAAAAAAAAAAAAAAAAACCTGCCTGCCAATGCACTAGATGTAAGAGACACAGGTTCAATCTCTCCGTCTGTAAGATGCCCTGGAAGAGGGCATAGCAACCCACTCCAGTGTTCCCTGACTGGCTCCATAGGGCTGCAAAGAGTCAGACATCACTGAAGCAACATAGCATGCATAGAGATGTTATTTCATTTTTCTATTTTACAAACAAAACAAAGTAAACCAAAGAAAAATCAAACCAAAACAAACAACAAGCATCAGATTGCCCAATTCCTCTTCCAGACAAGATAAGAAAATTCTTTCTGTGTTATGGGGCCCTGCTTCCCTGATAGCTCAGTTGGTAAAGAATCTGCCTGCAATGCAGGAGACCTGGGTTTGATTCCTGGGTTGGGAAAAATCCACTCAAGAAGGGATAGGCTACCCCCTCCAGTATTCTTGGGCCTCCCTTGTGGCTCAGCTGGTAAAGACTCCGTCTGCAGTGCAGGAGACCTGGGTTTGATACTTGGATTAGGAAGATCCCCTGGAGAAGGAAAAGGCTACCCACTCCAGTATTCTGGCCTAAAGAATTCCATGGACTATACAAGTTCATGGGGTCACAAAGAGTTGGACACGACTGAGCAACTTAAAAAAAAAAGGAAAAAAAAGGTGGCTCAGACAGTAAAGAATCCAATTACAATGCGGGAGATTTGGGTTCAAACCCTCGGTTGGGAAAATCCCCTGGAGAAGGGAATGGCAACCAACTCCAGCATTCTTGCCTGGAGAATTCCATGGACAGAGGAGCCTGGCAGGCTATGGTCACAAAGAGTTGCACACAACTGAGGAACTAACACATTTCACGCCATTTCCGGGTTATTCCTGCTGCTGCTGCTGCTAAGTCGCTTCAGTCGTGTCTGATTCTGTGTGATGCCATAGACTGCAGCCCACCAGGCTCCCCTGTCCCTGGTATTCTCCAGGCAAGAACACTGGAGTGGGTTGCCATTGCCTTCTCCGGTGTTATTCCTAGTTATCTTTAATTCCTCTCCCCCACTTCTCTCTTACTCCAGTCAAGTTTCCGCCTGCCACTACTCCTCAATTGCTGCTGCCAAAGTTGGTGACATTAGTGGTAAAGAACCCACCTTCCAAGGCAGGAGACATAAAAGACCTGGGTTCAATCCCTGGGTCAGGAAGATTCCCTGCAGCAGGGAATGGCAATCCAGTCCTGTTCTGGCCTGGAGAATCCCGTGAACAGAGGAGCCTGGCAGACTATAGTTCATAGGGTCACAAAGAGCTGGACATGACTGAAGTGACTTAGCACACATGCAAAGTTGCCAATGACCCCCACAATGCTAAATTCACAATTTTATCCTACTTGATTGTCACAGGGAATTACTTTTTGCTTTTTAAGATGCTTTTCCCCATGGCATCCAACACGCCACATTGACTGACTTTCCTCCTTTCACTTTGGAAACGTCTCACTGCATTCTCAGATTTTTCTCATTAACCCACTTTCTGGATGTCAACTGACCCGGAAATTAATCCTTAGATGATCTTATCCAGCATTATGGTTTAGTACAATTCAAGTGCTGATAATTTGCACATGTACACCTGTAAGCCAAATCTTTCCCCTAAATTCCACATATTATTTTTAATTGCCTACTTCAATACCCAATACTCACCACAAATAAAGTTGATCTCATGCTATCAAAAGTCTCAATCCAGCTCCACAAGAGACATTGCATCTCAGTCAATGCCAACTACATTACTCCAGTTGTTTAGGTGAAAATATTTGTATCATCTTTGATTCCTTTACCTCTTTTACTCCTAGATCTAGTGAACAGTAAAGTCAGCTGATGATATCCTAAAAAGATATGTCTGGAGTTGACCCCTTTCACTCTGCACACTGTGCTCACCATGGTCTAAGAGCCCAGTCTCCTGTTACTGCAGTGACTGTTTTTCTTTGGTCCCAGTTCCCTGATTCTTCTCAACACAGATGCCAGAATTCCATCACATAACTCAGGAATGGGATCATTTTTTTTAAAAAAACTCTCTCATGGCTTTATATATCCCTCATTGTGGTAAAGTATTTATAGAGACCCCATATGACCTGGCTTGCTACCACCACATCAATCTTGTCTCCTATTATTTGCTCTTTCTACCTTGGCCATCCTGGCCTCTTCCTCACTGCTCCAGGATCACACCAACTTAAGAGCCTTTTTATTACAAATCTTTCCTCAAAAATTCACCTTCTCAATTTGGTCTTTCACAGTCACTCTATCAAGAATTCCACACAGATCCCTAACTTGTATAATCACTCTTTCATGCTTTCTGAATCTTTATCCCTTGTCCCTAGTATATATAGTCTATATTGTTCATATTTTTTTGTGTGAATGTCTTTATTCTATAGAATTGAAATTTACAGAGAAGGAAACAATTTGTCCGTTTCATTTACAATTGCATCCTGAGCACTGGAAGCCCTGCTATACACACAGCAAGGATACAATTAATATTTTGAGTGAATAAATGGATTTTTCTTGTATTAATTCCATCTTAATTTATATTAATGTTTTCATATATTTACCTCAGAAACTAACATCTCAGCTTTGCTAGAGAAGAAGAGTTGGTAACTGATATACCCAGGGAGGCTTGTATGGATGGTGAGAAATATAAATTCTATAACAAATATAAAACCTTGAGGAGTTGGTCGGTTATGGTCCTGTAGCTTAAGTGATGCATCATCCGAGGAAATAACAAACATCAAGATCAAACAATAGATAACACTAAACACTCAACACTCAGTATAAGAGGAGAGTGAAAAAGTTGACTTCAAACTCAACATCCAGAAAACTAAGATCATGGATTCCAGTCCCATCACTTTATGGCAAATAGATGGGGAAACAATGGAAACAGTGAGAGACTTTATTTTTTTGGGCTCCAAAATCACTGCAGATGGTCACTGCAGCCATGAAATTAAAACATTTTCTCCTCGGAAGAAAAATTATGACCAACCTGCTGTGGCTGCTGCTGCTAAGTTGCTTCAGTTGTGTCCGACTCTGTGCAACCCCACAGACAGCAGCCCACCAGGCTCCTCCATCCCTGGGATTCTCCAGGCAAGTATACTGGAGGGGGTTGCCATTTCCTTCTCCAATACATGCATGCATGCTAAGTCACTTTAGTCGTGCCCAACTCTGTGCAACATTATGGACAGCAGCCCACCAGGCTCTTCTGTCCACAGGATTCTCTAGGCAAGAAGACTGGAGTGGGTTGCCATTTCCTTCTCTATGACCAACCTAGACAGCATATTAAAAAGCAGAGACATTACTTTGCCAACAAAGGTCCATCTAGTCAAAGCTATGTTTGTTTGTTTGTTTTTTTTCCATTAGTCATGTATGGACGTGAGAGTTAGATTATAAAGAAAGCTGAGTGCTGAAGAATTGATGCTTTTGAACTGTGGTGTTGGAGAAGACTCTGGAGTGTCCCTTGGACAGCAAGGAGATCCAACCAGTCCATCCTAAAGGAAATAAGTCCTGAATATTCATTGGAAAGACTGATGCTTAAGTGGAAACTTTGGCCACCTGATTTGAAGAACTGATTCACTGGAAAAGACCTTGATGCTTGGAAAGATTGAAGGCAAGAGAAGGAAGGGGATGACAGAGGATGAGATGGTTGGATGGCATCACCGACTCAATGGACATGAGTTTGAGTAAGCTCCATGAGTGGATGATGGACAGGGAAGCCTGGCGTGCTACAATCCATGGGATCACAAGGAGTCTGACACGACTGAGTGAGTGAACTGAACTGAACTGAAACATTCAACAGAGATATTAACACCTGAAAATCCAGGAGAGAACACAGCAGATCAGTAAAACTAGATTAAATTTCAGAGCTGACGAACACAAAAGTATAGGATGGAAAAATAAATGAATAATTATATGAGAATATCTTTTTTTTTTTTTTAATTTTCTAAGTAGGTCATGTTTCCTACAGTTGACTTGGTTAAATTACAAGGAACTTCATATATCCCATGGACTAGAGACCATCCTTATAGTAGAAATAGTTTTTTGTGTGTGTTTTAGTACCTAGATAATTTTTTTCACTTTCAGTTAACACAGTATTTAATGAGGAAAAGCATCAAATGCATGCAAATAGAAAGTTCATTTTGTACATTTGGAAGACATTTTCCATGCGTGCAAGAGAAATGAGAAACTAGTAAGAAGGACTGAAATCTTTCTCTAGAAAGAGAGATAAAAATTCACATCCTGCTCTTTCCTTAGCACACATATTGTCAAATAAGGAGCAAAAAATAAGACACTTTCTCTTTAAAGTAGAATTCATGTTGGAACATAGAAGTTTATTTAGAATATATTGCAAAGTTGCCAGATGTCAGGACTCTTAGATAAGATTGACTCAATATAAATAGTGTAGTTTGGGTTTATTGAACAAGAGAATGCCTACAAGAAAGTGATTTTATTAAGACTTATTTGACAAGAACAATTAGTAAAGAAAAGGCTGGAGGCAGGAAGAGCAGAAAATATGGTTAAGACATAGGATTTGGGGAAATGAATGTTGACTCTGGTGTGAAACAAAAGAGGCACTGAAGAAACAGTGAGAGAGAGGAATCAATTTAACTTGGTGATCAGTTCACCGTGGGGCAAGTGAAGTTAGTAGTTAGTAGTTAACTAGTCTGTGTACATGCATGTTCAGTCACATCTGACTTTTTCTGACCCCAAGAACTGTAGCCCGCCAGGCTCCTCTGTCCATGGCGTTCGTCAGGCAAGAATACTGGAGTGGGTTGCCATGCCCTTCTCCAGGGGATCTTCCTGATCCAGAGATCAAACCTGCGTCTCCCACATTAGAGGCAGATTCTTTACCATCTGAGCCACTAGGAAGTCCTAACCTATGATCATTCTCAAATTTACTGATTACATTTTAATATCTTTGAATTTATTGATTTCATTTAATGTCATTGATTAAACTATAAAAAGACATTTAGAAAATAAGTGTCTTTTAAAGAAAAAGTTTAGGTTTGGCACATTTACTGCTCTCTTTCTTGTGAATAGGAAATAATATCTAGAGTTGACTGCTTTTTTTCATGTAAAAGACTTCTCTCAGCAGTCAAATCCTTCTCAATTATTGTTAATTAAAAAGTGTCCCAGGGAACAGCCATCATGATCTCTACAAATCTGTTACCATGTGTCCTATCTTTTTGAAGATATTTGTTTTCTATTAAGTAAGTTGTAGAAAAATACATTGATATTAAAAATGTCTCATTTTTTCAATCTTTGTGCATATTATATTTAGAGTGAAAAATCAGCTAGTACACAAAATCCCCAATCAATATGTAAAATGACTAGAATGGATTTTCTGTAAATATTAACAAAATTATAAACATAGCTCAGCAAATTTGAAGAACTTATCTTTACTAAAACCAAGATATATACTTAGTTTTGTGGTAAGAATGTGTAGATAATGTGTAAAGTATGTGAAATGCATTATCACATCATGGCTCATTAAGCTATTATTCAATTCCCCTCCAATCAGATCACAGCTCCCTCTTTTCTTGTTGAAGACATTAGGGCTTCATGGTGCCTCTGCCTAAAGCTATCTTCTCTAAGAACTTTGCTTAATACGTTCTGTTCCATATTTTAGGTCTCAGATTAAACGTTACATACCTAAAGAGGTGACAGTCATTTACACTATTTAAACTGTACAAGTCCACATGAATTATTTAACAGATTACACATTCAATTACTTTATAAAATGAATTCAGTTCAATTCAGTTGCTCAGTAATGTCCAACTCTTTGTGACTCCATGGACTGCAGCACGCCGGGCCTCCCTGCCCATCACCACTTCCTGGAGCTTACTCAAACTCATGTCCATCAAGTCGGTGATGCCATCCAACCATCTCATCCTTTGTTGTCCCCTTCTCCTCCAGCCTTCAATCTTTCCCAGTGTCAGGGTCTTTTCCAATGAATCAGTTTTTCACATCAGGTGGTCAAAGTATTGGAGTTTCAGCTTCAGCAACAGTCCTTCTAATGAATACTCAGGACTGATTTCCTTTAGGATATACTAGTTGGATCTCCTTACAGTCCAAGGGACTCGCAAGAGTCTTCTCCAACACTTCAGTTCAAAAGCATCAATTTTTGGCTCTCAGCTTTCTTTATAGTCCAACTCTCACATTCATGTAATAAACTGAATTACAGTGCATATTTTACATATAGTTATATTTTCCACTTTCTTATTTTTGTTTGTTAGTAAAATAATTGTCTCCTTGAAGGTACACACACAAAAAATGCTCAACCTGTTATTTCAGGCTCTATCTGCAAGGATTGTTTATATATTTTTATTGAAAGCTGGATACATGACTAACACTAAAATTCACAATTTAGTATTTCTACTTTGATCATACTTAAATGGAATATCTTTCATTTATCAAAAAACCCCCAATAAACCTCCAATAAACTTACATTTTAACATAAATTTTCTAAAGCAATGGTTTGGTTCTCCGCTTTGGGGCTGTAAGATTTTGCCTTTTTTTTTTTTTTTTTTTTTGCCCTCTTCCTAGACACAGATTTCAAATTATTTATAACCAACCTGCTCCATAAGTGTTTCATTCCAAAGTGTGCCCTGGCTTAGAACTATACACAACCCAGTGGAAGTTTACTTCTACTTTCAGGAAAAAAAAAGTCATCAAAAGTTTTTTTTTTTAATTACATTGAGTTTCAAATTTTATTATAAGATTACGGTAATATCTAATTTTAAGTTTAAAATGCATTAAAATACATATACGGTTCCTATTAATGCCATTATAAACCATTCCACATTCACTTCACTTTCAAGCTGATGCCATAAAATAGCAATGTTTTTATTGTGTTCAAGGGTGTGTGACGGAATTTACAGGGCAGAGAAGGTGTAGCTTGTTTTCACTCCATTATCAGCAGGGGTGACTAGAAAGGCTGGAAGCTAGAACCGTCAGGAGACTTCTTCACTCACAGATCTGGTGCCATGATGGAGGTGATTCTATGGGCCTCTGATTGTAGCTTCGGCTCACCCAATCATATGGTTTGTTTCCAAGACTGAGCCCTGAAAGTGTATCTCCAAAATCAGCACTTCAGAAGATCCAAATGCAAAATGCATGGCCTTTTACAACCTAGTTTCAAAAGTCACAACACACCACTTGTGCCATCTTCTATTGTTTAAAGCAGTCACAAGCTTGCCCAATTCTGAAAGGTGGGGACATAAACATCCTCTTTTTATGGTAAGGGCATTTAACATGAGATCAATTCTCCTAAATTTTAAGTACACACTACATAATTGCTAAGTACAGACACAATGCTCTACAGCAGATCTCTACCAATTGTTCATCTCGTACACTTGAAAGTTTATACCTTTTGAACAGAAACTCCCCATTTCCCCCTCCCTTCAGCCCTTGGAAACCATTATCCTACTTCCTGCTCTATGAGTTTGACTATTTTATTCTCTTCATATAAGTGGACTCAAGTAGTATTCGCCGTTCTTTGGATGGTTTACTTCACAGAGCATGATGTTCTCGAGGTCTGTCCGTGTTGTCACATATAGCAGAATTCTCCTCTTTTTATAAGACTAAATAATATTCCATTGTGTGTCTATACCACCTCTTCTTTATCTGTTCATCCATTTTTTTCCATATCTTGGCTATTATAAATAATCCTGCAATGAACATGGGAGCATGGATATACATTCATTTTGATTCCAATTACTTTGGATAAACACTTAGAAGTGGGTTGTTAGACTATATGATGGTTGCATTTTTAATTTTTTTGAGAAATCTCTAGATTGCTTTCCATAAGGCTGGACAATTTTACATGGCCAGCAGGCCCAATTTCTCCACATCCTTGCCAACACTTATTATCTCATTTTTGGTAGGCATTCTAAAACGTATGAAGTTACATATCATTGTAATTTTTGACTTGCTTTTCCCTGACAACTAGGGATCTTGAATATTTTTTCATATACCTTTTAGCCATTTGTATGCTTTCTTTGGATGAATGTCTATTCAAGCCATTTGCCCACTGCAAAGTAATCTTGAGAAAGAACAAAGCTAGAGGCATCATACTTCCTGATTTCAAAATATATTACAAAGATACAATAATTAAAACAGTGTGCTGCTTGAATAAAAACACAGAATAGAATAGAAAGCCCAAATATATGCTCATTCACATACAGCCAACTGATCTTCAACAAGGGTCAAAGAATACGCAAAAGCAAAAGATGGTATCTTAAACACATGATTTTGTGAAAACTAGATATGCACATGTGAAGGAATGAAGCTGGCATTTATTGTGTACACTTATCTTACACCACACACAAAAATGAACTCTCATATGGCTTAATGTTTAAGCATAACACTTGGAACAGTAAATCCTCCAGAACAAAACACAGGGAAAAGCTTTATGACAGTGGTTTTGGCAACATTATCTTAAATATAACACAAAAAACACAAGCAACAAAAATAAAAATTAGGAAGTGGAGCTATTTCACACTAAAGCTTTTACACAGCAAAGGAAATAACAGAGTGAAATGGGAGAAAATATTTACAAACCATATATCTGATAAGGGGTTAATATTCAAACTATATAAGTAAATCCTATAACTGAAATGCAAAACAAACAAAACAAAACAAAACCCTCAAATAATCAGCACCCTGCCTCAATGGCAGGAATTTCAAAATATCTGTAGCCATTTTTATTTTTATTTATTTTTTAAATTTTTTTTAAAATTTTATTTTATTTTTAAACTTTACAAAATTGTATTAGTTTTGCCAAATATCAAAATGAATCTGCCACAGGTATACATGTGTTCCCCATCCTGAACCCTCCTCCCTCCTCCCTCCCCATACCATTTTTAAACTTTCACACATATATTTTCATAGGCATTCAAAGACATAATCACATGCTGTGCAATGGGCGGAGAAGGCAATGGCAACCCACTCCAGTACTCTTGCCTGGAAACTCCCATGGATGGAGGAGCCTGGTTGGCTGCAGTCCATGGAGTCGTGAAGAGTCAGACACGACTGAGCGACTTCACTTTCACTTTTCACTTTCATGCATTGGAGAAGGAAACGGCAACCCACTCCAGCGTTCTTGCATGGAGAATCCCAGGGATGGAGGAGCCTGGCAGGCTGCTGTCTATGGGGTCACACAGAGTCGGACACGACTGAAGTGACTTAGCAGCAGCAGCAGCAGCAATGGGACTAAATTTTCTTAGATTATGTTACTTCCTCCTAAGGTTTCTGTCCATAATAATTTTTATTTCTGAATTCTCTGACTGATGATAAGAAAAAGATAGTGATAATACAGACTGTGCAATCTGCAAGTATACTCTATAAATATGTATTCTAATAGAAAATCATCTTGAATTGTGTATATACTAATAGGAAAGTAAAAGATGAAACATTTTTCATCAAAACAATAGAACAGTATGTTTGGTGACACAGAAGGTAATCTTCCTGAAAAAAATTACTTAATATTTTTGCTGCTCTCAAATTGTAGGTTTATTTCTTATCTAGAGAATAAACTTACATGCATCTACGATTGCTCAGGATTTTATGTGAATTACATGTTCTTATCTCTTAAAAGTAATTTTTAAAAATGGAATAGCAATATAGTTAAAATTTGGGGAGCAACTATTTTTAAATAAGAAACAAGTGAACACAAAGCAGGTCTAACCAAATTTCACAATAACTTCACAGATAAACTTTGTCAGGCATTTTTCCTCAAAATAGAGACAGCAGTATGTCTGAGAAACATAAGAATTTTTCTAGACATCACCAAACTCTACTTTGACTACATAAAGGAATTAACATCTGAATCATTCTAGTGGCTCTGTTGGAACTGGCTCTGCAGATTTTAAATGAAGGTGCCAACACCTAAGCAGTATAACCTGTCTTACTTGGTTAACAGCAAAGTATTCATGTCCTCTTATCACATTAAGTTGCTCTTCAGGTTTTAAACCCAACCTTTTGCATTTTCCTTGTAAATGACTATTTATTAAAAGTGAAAGATTCTATATTTATAAGACCTAATTACTGGGAAAGAGATATCATGGGTTAAAGGGAACAGTTGAACACTTTTCTTCGTCTATGTGTATCTCCAGCAATCTCCGAATGTGTGTGTGTTAGTCACTCAGTCATGTCCAACTCTTTGCGACCCCATGGACTGTAGCCCGCCAGCCTCTTCTGTCCATGGAATTCTCCAGGCAGGAATACTGGAG
Organism: Bubalus bubalis; assembly: GCF_019923935.1. Classification (NCBI taxonomy): domain Eukaryota; kingdom Metazoa; phylum Chordata; class Mammalia; order Artiodactyla; family Bovidae; genus Bubalus; species Bubalus bubalis. The sequence goes on along the minus strand of NC_059161.1, from coordinate 63,928,346 downwards.
TGGGTTTCCACTCCCTTCTCCAGGGGATCTTCCCAACCAGGGATTGAACCTGGGTCTCCTTAATTGTATACAGACTCTTTACCATCTGAGCCACAGTGTCTTCAATATTTTACAGCATTTTTCTGTCTCAGGATGTAGCATCTTAAACTGAATTTCAGTTATTTTTCCCCATAACATAATCTGGTTAAATATTGTAATTTTAAAATAGTGTTATAGAAAGATTCCTGGTTTTATAACTGAAAGGTAAATTCATTTATTTTAAAATGGATATGCTCAATTTTAATTTTTGATGATTTTTATACTGCTAAATCAACACTGAGTGTGCCCTTTAATGTCATCTTCAATATAAGAAAATATTACTTAACAGTAAACTGAATCTGACAACTTCAGTTGATCCAAACTTTTCAACTTGTTCTTTCTGCAGAGTTTCCTCTTTATTAAGAATTACTCATCAAAAGTAAAAGAAAACGAAACAAACACTTGCAACACCAAAAGGGATTTTGATGGCCCAAAGTGCAAACCATTGCAGCGGCCCAGGTGTCCCAATGACAATTTTCTACTTCTGAAAACGTGTAGCTTCCATTTCCTAGCTTCTAAATTAAACAAACAAACAAAAAAAAGATTTTGCAATTACCCTTTTTCCCTCCTGAAATTAACCAGTGACCTGGAAGTCAGCAATGTCATTGCCACATCCTAGAAGCTGTCTCATTCACAGCTTTTTTTTTTTTTTTTTTTTGGTCTATTTAAAAATTTGAAATATGAGTTCCATACTGACAGCCAAATAAAATAATTAATTGAACTCTTACTAATCCAGAGTGATATTCAAATAAGTCTCAGTGTTCTGAACTATTATGATAGGTAGGTGACATGATGAAATATTTCGACTGATAACAGAAAGTTGTTTCCAACCTATTTGAATGCATAAATTGCTTTGACTGAGGAGCAGTAAAGAAACTGCAGGTTGACATGTTGCTTTTCCAACCCTTCAAGTATTAACTGTTCACATAACTGTGGGTAGCAATGAAATATTCCTTCTCTAATAAAACAGATTAGGAAGTCCATGTAATTCCTATATTTCAAGACTTAGAAATTTGCCTTAGTAGAGAATCAATTTTAGAAAAAGAAAACAAGATTTTTCTCATTAAATATGTGACTCATTAATAAGGCAACATTAATTAGGGAATATTTTTTCCTATGGAAATAATATGCATCACTTATTTAGGGTATGCTGTACATATTTTTACAAAATTTCTTGTGCACAAGTACATTGGGCATTCATAAGAATCTATAAACTTAATTTGAATTATCCTGTCAACATTATAGGTTAATCACTGTTACCTCAACTGTTGAATGGTTGAGGTGAATTCACATCCAGGATGTGAATCAAATGGTGAATCCACATCCAGGATGATACCTAATATCATCTGAGGAACAACTGTCAAGCTCAGGGCAAATCCCCAGAGAAGGGCAAAGGTGTCAACTATTAACACACAAGCACTGAAACTGGACAATGGGCAGAGGGAAGGCTGCTAAATATCTGCTAGGGGAACCAAGAGCCTTTACCATAAGAGAGAAAACATGGATTAAGTCTGTTACCTCTTCTGTAATTAGGTAATATGTCTACTCAACCAAGATTTATTGAAAGCCAACCTACCATCAGCTACTATACTAGGAAACCATGGATAACCATCCAGAAATATGGTTTCTGCCCTAGAGGAATCTTCAATGAAGTTGAGAAGACCAGAGTACACAAATAATGACAACAATAAAGTACCATACCAAAAGAATTGACAGGTTTCTCTGGGGGCATAGAAAACGTAAAAAATTTCATTCTCCAACAGGCACTTGTTCTCAGATCTTAACCCTTTAGATTTCTGTGTTCTTCCATTAACCTTTAACTCTTTTATTCATATATTTCATCTGTCAAAATAAAGTCCATATCCCTCTTTGCACACTGATTGTATTAACATCTCTCTTAATTATAGCAGAACAGAGAACCATGGAGCTTCTTGCTTGAACACAATGCAGTTCATGCACACATAGCTTTCCTCATCCTATTCAACTTTTTCTTTTGTCACAAAATAATGTGAAAATGCAGCCGAACAGTATTCAAACGTTCCTTGTTTGCTTGCTCTACTAGTTCTACTTCATTTAAAATGGAAATGGTTCTCAAAAAGAAACTTCTAATAAACACTTTTTCATTTATTCTCCAACTATTTACCTTCAATAAATAAGCTGATTCTTGTCCCCATATGTACCTGTGTGGGAGTTTATTTTCCTGTTATATACACAAAAGTCAAGTTTCTAAGTCTGAAACATTAAGAATTTGTTCATTTTATTTTTCAATACAAAAAAGATGGTGTAATACTCTATTCCTCAAAACCAAATGCCAGTTTAATTTTCTTCATTGTTGACATAATTTAAAGTAAAATAATGATTATTGTGTGTCTTGGTCAATCATGCCTTTGTGCACATATAATGTGAGAATAATAACTCTTTTGTAGATGCACTTCAAATTATTATTTATGAGTGAATATAAATGAATCAATGGGTTTGTAAACTAAAAGGCAGAAATAGGCAGCCCAAAACTATTCATACACATCATCTCTGCTGTTTTTTCAATATAGACGATTTGGTAAAATAGAGTTTTGATGTTGTTCAGTCGCTAAGTTGTGTCCATCTCATTGCAACCCCATGGACTGCAGCACACCAGAGTTCACAGTCCTACACTATCTCCCAGAGTTTGCTCAAACTCATGTTCATTGAGTCGGTGATGCCATCCAACTATCTCGCCCTCTGTCAACCCTTCTCCTCCTGCCTTCAATCTTTCCCATCATTAGGGTCTTTTGCAGCAAGTTGGGTTTTTTCATCAGATGTCCAATGTATCAAGGCTTCAGCTTCAGCATCAGTCCTTCCAAAAAATATTCATGGTTTATTCCCTTTAGGATTGACTAGTGGTATTTCCTTGCTGCCTAAGGGACTCGCAAGAGTCTTTTCCAATGAAACACAGTTCAAAAGCACCAATTCTTCAATGCTCAGCCTTCTTTACGATCCAACTCTTAACATCCATACACGACTACTGGAAAAACTATGAATTTGATTATATGGACCTTTGTCAGAAAAGTGATGTCTCTGCTTTTTAAATACACTGTCTAGGTTTATCACAGCTTTTCTTCCAAGGAACAAGCATCTTTTAATTGCATGGCTGAAGTCACTGTCCACAGTGATTTTGGAGCCTAAGAAAATAAAATCTGTTAATATTTATACATTTTCTCCTATCTGTTTGATATAAATTGATGGCACAAGTTGCCATGGTCTTAGTTATCTTAGTTCTTTGAATACTGTGTTTTAAACTAACTTTTTCACTCTTCTCTTTCACCCTCATCAAGAGGTTCTTTAGTTCCTCTTCATGTTCTGTTATTAGTGTTGTATCATCTGCATACCTGAGATTAAGGTCCCCTGGAAAATGGAATGGCTACCCACTCCAGTATTCTTCCCTGGAGAACTCCATGCACAAAGGAGCCTGGAGTGCTACTGTCCATGTGGTCACAAAGAGTCAGATACAACTGAGTGATAAACACTTTTACAAAAGAGAATTTAGTAGTAAATAAATATAAGATGTATTTTAAGGTAGTCCAAGCCTTTCCTAGATATCACAATGCATACAGGCACAACTTTATTTTGACAATTGCTCTATTGAAAAAGCTTAACCTTTGTTAATGTTATGGACAGATTTTTAAAAAATGAATTTATCATGGAACAAAATATCAGACTAAATTGAATAAAGCAGGGAAAACCACTAGGCCATTCAAGTATGACCTAAATCAAATCCTTTACAATTATTCAGAGGATTCAAATAGATTCAAGGGACTCGATCTGATAGAGTACCTGAAGAATTATAGAGAGTAAAACTGTACAATAGGTGGTGATCAAAATCATTCCCAAGAAAAAGAAATTCAAAAGGCAAAATAGTTGTCTGAGGAAGCCTTACAAGCAGCTGAGAAAAGAGAAGAAGCTAAAGGTAAAGGGAGAAAAGGAAAGATATCCATCTGAATATAGAGTTCCAAAGAATAGCAAGGAGAGATAAGAAAGCCTTCTTAAGTGAAAAATGCAAAGAAATAGAGGAAAACAATAGAATGGGAAAGACTAGCGATCTTTTTAAGAAAATTAGAAGGGAATATTTCATGTAAAGATGGACACTATAAAGGACAGAAACAGTACGGACCTAACAGAAGCAGAAGATAAGAAGAGATGGCAAGAGTACACAGAATAATGATACAAAAAAAGATCTTCATGACCCAGATAATCATGATGGTGTGATCACTCACCTAGAGCCAGACATCCTGGAATGCAAAGTCAAGGGGGCCTTAGGAAGCATCACTATGAACGAAGCTAGTGGAGGTGATGGAATTCCAGCTGAGCTATTAGCTTTTAGCTAAATCCTAAAAGATGCTCTTGTTCAAGTGCCAGCAAATGTGGAAAACTCAGCAGTGGCCACAGGACTGGAAAAGGTCAGTTTTCATTCCAATCTCAAAGAAGGGCAATGCTAAAGAATGTTCAAACTATAGCAACATTGTATTCATTTCACATGCTAGTAAAGTAATGCTCAAAATCTTTCCAGCTAGGCTTCAACAGTATGTGGACTGAGAACTTTCAGATGTACAAGCTGGATTTAGAAAAGGCAGAGGAACCAGAGATCAAATTGCCAACATCAGTTGGATCATAGAAAAAGCAAGAGTATTACAGAAAAACCATCTACCTCTGCTTCATTGACTATGCTAAAGCCTTTTACTGTGTGCATCACAACAAACTGTGGAAAATTCTGAAAGAGATGGGACTACCAGACCACTTTACCTGGCTCCTGATAAACCTGCATGCAGGTAAAGAAGCAATAGTTAGAACTGGATGTGAAACAATAGACTGCCAAAATTGGGCAAGGAGGACATCAAAGCTGTATATTATCACCTTACTTATTTAACTTCTATGCAGATTACATCATGCAAAATTCTGGGCTGGATGAAACATAAGCTGGAATCACGATTTCTGGGAGAAACATCAATAATCTCAGATATACAGATGACACCACCCTTATGGCAGAAAGCGAAGAGGAACTAAAGAGCCTCTTGGTGAAAGTGAAAGAGTGAAAAAGTTGGCTTAAAGCTCAACATTCAGAAAACTAAGATCATGGCATCTGGTCCCATCACTTCATGGCAAATAGATGGGGAAACAATGGAAACATTGACAGATTTTATTTTCTTGGGGTCCAAAATCACTGCAGATGGTGACTGCAGCCATAAAATTAAAAGACGTTTGCTCCTTGGAAAAAAGCTCTGACAAACCTAGGCAGCATATTAAAAAGCAGAGACATTATTTTGCTGACAAATGTCCATATAGTCAAAGCTATGGTCTTTCCAGTAGTCATGTGTGGATGTGAGAGTTGGACCACAAAGGCTTAGAGACAAAGAATTGATGCTTTCCAACTGTTTTGTTGAAGAAGACTCTTGAGAGTCCCTTGAATTACAAGGAAATCACACCAGTTAATCCTACAAGAAATAAACCCTGAATATTTTTTGGAAGGACCGATGCTGAAGCCTCAATACTTTGGCAGCTGATGCGAGTAGCCAACTCATTGGAACAAGAGAGGACAAGATGGTTGGATGGCATCACTGACTCAATGAACATGAGTTTGAGCAAGCTCCAGGAGATGGTGAAGGACAGTGAAGCCTGGCATGCTGCAGTCCATGAGGTTGCAAAGAGTTGGACACAACTGAGTGACTAAACATCAACAACTTCTTCTTGACATAATGCCAGTGCAGAATCTGTGATCATGGGATGCTTTCTAGAAGAGAGTGTTCTAAGACTTTTTTCATAGCTAATTTGGAATATTATTTTTCATTTGTGATTTATGTTGCTGTACATTCAGACTGATGTATCCCTACAAATATAAGTTCCTTATAATTATTCATTGACAGATGCTTGTAAACCTCCTTTGACAATTTCTATGTCAATATGCTAATGTGTTAATGTCATCTTTAAATCTCTCATCCATTTTCAAAGTGTAAGCTTTCCAAATTAATATTATTATAAATATAATAATTTAGGAAGCAATATCTCCTTAGGGCTATAATTACCCAAACATTTTTTGACATTTATATTTTATTGAAGCAGTTTATTTAAAACTGAATTTCCTAGATGACTAAATTGAAAACTGTTATAGCAATGATTATGTTTTATTTATACTTGAACTGGCACTATCTAGCATGGTCATAAAGACTCAACAACTACCTTTGGATACATTAATGGTTATGTGGTAGAAACAATCAGCTATGGATTAGTAATTAAAAGTGCTAACCTAGTTGGTATATATTTAAATAATCTAGATGTGAAAAGTTTGGTATTATAATAAAGATACCCTCAGCCCTCCATTGACTCTTCAGTCCAATATATTAAAGTCATTTTACACTAGGTATCTGGAACCTATGTGACATTACTAAGATCTGAAATGAAGCCATTTTACTGGAATGTAAGTTAATTTACCATATGCCCACTAGTCATGTCAACAAATTCAATTGAAACTTTTTTTTTAATCTGAAGAAATCTCCTTCCATCTACCACTTGCAAAAAAAAATTACTTGTATTAACATAGTAAAATAAACAATGATCATGTGAGAGTTAAAATGAATTATTGGAACTAAAGAAATATATTGACATTTTACTCTATCCTGAGGAAATAGCCAATCACTTGAAAAAGGAAAACTCTGAGATAAAAATTCAGTATTCCTTGTAAAAACAGTTTTTTAGCAATTTATTTTTAAAGTAGTTTCAAATGACCAAAGGGGAGAAAACTATTTTATATAATCATGGAAATTAATAAATGTATAATTAAAGTTAATATGATAACACATAGTTTATGTTATTCTCTATACTATACATAAACAAAATATAATAAATACAATTAATAAAAGAAGTTAGGCTTTTTCTGGTTTTATGTATCATAAAATACATCATCGGGCATGTAGTTGTCACTTCTAAATTGAAAGTTTGTTTAATATCACTGACTGATTAAAATTGGGACAATTCATAGAAACAGGTGTAAACTGGGCTCCCAAAATCACACACAAAAGCAATACTAGAAAGTTTCCTCAATATGAGGAGACCAAATTTCTCCTAATACTTATAGAAACAGACTCTGTCTTGTTTACAAGTTTTACCCTCAACCTAGGTATCTTGAAAATATACCTGGATGTCATTCTCAAGCCACTACCTATTATTTAATTTTTTTAAGACTTGAAATTAGGCAAGAGTCTGTATAGCAATTATTTTATTGTGCAATTTATTTTTCATTTTGAACATTTCATGATCTTTAAGGGATAGTCTGTGCTGTGTCAGACACAGGGCTAAATGTAGTTACAGATCAATAACCTCAAAGAAGGTCACCACTAATTGGGAATAAAATATATAAACTTCATTATGGAAAAATCTGCTGAATGTTATACAATACCCACTTCCTGTTTTATCACTATCACAAACAACTCTTCACATCCACTTCATCAAGTTCTATGGTGCCTTATTACTTATTTACAAACTTAGTCAAATAAACATTGATATAATTCATTTGTCTTCCTTCCAAGACTCACTATGGCCCTTTATTTTGTCCCTACTTAAAATAGGGACAAGTTTGTCTTGTTTACAAGTGTAGCCCACACTTAGTTACACAGTGTCTGCCATAACAGCAAGAATTTCATCATCTTCATGGAAATAATTTAATTTATATCTTCTTTCTCATTCCACAGTCTCACATCTAAATTTCCACTTCCTTAAACAGTATAACTCCATTCAGCATCTCACGTCCTTTGATGATTGTTTTCATATCTTTCACTTTCTCATAAGTTACAAATCCGTCAGCACTGGACATATTATTGTGTTCTTCTGGACTTATACCATTATTGATTTATCTATATATGTGCTCAGTCACATCCAACTCTTTGTGACCCCATGGACTGTATACCCCATCAGGTGCCTCTGTCCATGGAATTTTCCTGGCAAGAATACTAGAATGGGTTGTCATTTCCTACTCCAGGAGATGTTCCGAAGAAATCAGAAAAAAGTCTTACTATTGTTCATATGTATATATATATTCTTTCCTTCTGGTTGTTTTCAAGAGTTTCTCTTTATCTTGTTGTTCTGTTGCCAAGTCATCTCCGACTCTTCACATCCCCATGAACTGCAGCACACTAGGCTTCCCTGTCTCTTACAATTTCCCGGAGTTTACGCAATTTTATGTCCATTGAATTGCTGATACCATCAAACCATCTCATCCTCTGTCACCTGCTACTCCTCTTGCCCTCAATCTTTCCCAGCACCAGTCTTTTCCAATGAGTTGGCTCTTCACATCAGGTGGGCAAAATATTGAAGCTTCAGCATCAGTCCTTCCAAAAAGTGTGCAGGGTTGATTCCCTTAGTTTTCAGAAATTTGATTGATTAACTTTCTTTAATGTGCCTGCTGATTATATTTATGCTGTTTGTCTTGTCTGAGCTATGAAATCTAAATGTAATTTTCATATAATTTTAAAGATTTTAGCATTTTTCTTTAATTATTTTTCTGTCCCAGTTACTTTAATGTTTGATATTGTTCCACCCAGGGCCCTGAAACTTGGCTTATTCTTCTTCAATCTTTGTTCCTCTGTTCTTCAGATTAATAATTTCCACATATCTGCTCTAAATTTATTGACTTTTTATACTGTCCCCTGCAATCTGCTAAAACACTCAGTTTTCTTAAATTTTTGTTAGTTCTAGAATTTCTTTTACTTATTACTATCTCCACTTACATGATAAGATTAGCAATTATGATAAATTTGGACCACTTTTTAGTTCAACTATTCAAAGATATTTATAATAGATGCTTTAAATTTGTATTTGCTTAGTCTAACCTTTGTGCCATTTCAGGTTTGTGTTCTGCTAACTGGTATTTCATGATTATTTGTAATAAGTCATTTCATACACGTATATAATTACATAGCTTTATATTTATAATGATATCTTTGTATGGTCATTGATTTGGGAGTGAACAACAGCTTTACTGTGATAAACTTAACATATCATATAATTCAACCATTTATTTAAACAACACAATGCTTCTTACTATATTCACAGAATTGTGCCGTCACTGTACTCAATTTAAGAACATTTTCATCACCCCTAAAAGAAACCATATACCCTTTTGCAGTCAAGCTCCTCATTTTCCTCCACTAATTTACTCTTATCCTCTACAGATTTGCTTATTCTAGGCACTTAATATCAGAGAAGGCAATGGCACCCCACTCCAGTACTCTTGCCTGGAAAATACCATGGATGGAGGAGCCTGGTAGGCTGCAGTCCATGGGGTCGCTAAGAGTGGGACACGACTGAGCGACTTCACTTTCACTTTTCACTTTCATGCATTGGAGAAGGAAATGGCAACCCACTCCAGTGTTCTTGCCTGGAGGATCCCAGGGACGGGGGAGCCTGGTGGGCTGCCGTCTATGGGGTCGCACAGAGTCGGACACAACTGAAGCGACTTAGCAGCAGCAGCAGCAGACACTTAATATAAAGGAAATCATATGATATGTGGTCTTTCACAACCATTTTTTTTCACTTGGCACGATGTGTTCAGCGTCCATCCATGTTGTAGCATGTGTCAGCACTGTATGTTTTGTAGTACTTAAAACAGGAAACATTATTAATATTAATTTTATCAAATAAAGTCATTTAAAATGCCCCAAAGTCTTTGTCATGTACTTCTTAATTTTGTAGAGACATTTTAACATACACGAAAAAGGGAGAAGATAACCAACAAGATCCTACTGTATAGCACAGGGAACTCTGCTCAATGTTATGTGGCAGTCTGGATTGCAGGGGAGTTTGGGGAGAATGGATGGATGTATATGTATGGCTGAGGCCCTTGCTCTCCATCTGAAACTGTCACAAAGTTATTAATTGACTATACTCCAATATAAAATAAAAATAAAAAGTAAATTAAAAAAAAAGGAAAAACATAAACTCTAATGAAGGATTGTGATATGTTGATTAAATTTAGCCACAGGAAAACAGCATTTCTTTCTTACTGTGGGTCATTAAAAAAATTTCATTGACTTACTTTTGTCCCCTACCTTCAGCAGACAGGGTATATATACCTCAACAAAAGCAATATTGTGCTTCCTTAATAGAAACTTAGGTGACATGGGAAAATCCCATGGCTGTTCAAAAGTGTGGGGATCCCGTCTCACCTGTAAAAGAAAAGTTGGACCAGATGATTTACCTATTACTCCACTGCTTCACTTTTCTTTTTTTTTTTCTTAAATTCCAGGCAGTGAACTAAGCTGGGACTGCAAAAATGAAATTCAAAGATGATGTGCTATAGAGAAGTCATGGGTTATGTGGGTAAAAAATTATTAGTTTCACCATATTATGGGGTCAGGCTTCCTAAAACAGGTGATACCTAGGAAGCATATGCCAGCCATGGTAAGACTTCTCAAAGCTGAATTGGAGCCCAGGCAGCTGCACGTAAGTTCTATGCGAAGGAGGGAGGATTGTACCTATGAGGATTGTACCAGCCTATGCAGCTGGGCTTTTCAGCAGAGAAGCAACACTGAGCCTAATCAGGTCAGCCCCACCCAGACTGAGCCAGGCAAATTCAAGGTAGGGACTCCAGCAAAGGTCTGAAGAGAAATGTGCAGCCTTACAGCCTGAAAGGAGGGGCCGAATTCCAGGCAGTTTTGAAGCAGAAACACTAGGAAAGGGCACCCACCACCTATGTGAGCTCCATCAAAGATCTGACTTCTTTTTCAGAGCTGCACCCCCCTTTCCTTCCATCATTGTGCCATCACACCTCCTTTTTCTGACCTTCTTAGAGTTCCGAGTGATATCAGGCCTGGACATCCGCCCTCAGTGGTGTTGTGGTGCTTTCCTTAGGGACAACTGAGTCAGTCAACCATACAAGTCCTCAGGCAGCCTGAGATCCCCAGTGATCTAGTGAGTTGAGGCCAGATTTGCACAGGTGCATTGGCCCCAGTCTCCTGATTTTTTTTTTTTTTAAGGAACAAATTAATATGCCTTTGCACTTTCTTCTTGGGTTTATGGTCATTTGCATTGTTTCCACTTCATGACTATTATGAATGTAATGATCGTCCATGTGTAAGTTTATATGAACATGTTCTTTTTTTAAATTAATTAATTTGTTTTAATTGGAGGCTAATTACTTTACAATATTATGGTGGGTTTTGCCATACATTGACACGAATCAGCCATGGGTGTACATGTGTCCATCTGTTCGGAAACTCCCTCCCACCTCCCTCCCCATCCCATCCCCCTGGGTTGTCCCAGTGCACCGGCTTTGAGTGCCCCGTTTCATGCATAGAACTTGGACTGGTGATCTGTTTCATATATGGTGATATACATGTTTCAATGCTATTCTTTCAAATCATCCCACCCTCGCCTTGTTCCACAGAGTCCAAAAGTCTGTTCGTTATGTCTGTGTCTCTTTTGCTGTCTCATATATAGGGCCGTCATTACCATCTTTCTAAATTCCATATATATATATATATATATATATATATATATGTTAATATATTTTATTGGTGTTTTTCTTTCTGACTTACTGCACTCGGTATAATAGGCTCCAGTTTCATCCACCTCATTAGAACTCATTCAAATGTGTTTTTTTTTTTTTTTTAATTGCTGAGTAGTAGTCCATTGTGCATTGTACCACAACTTTCTTATCCATTTGTCTGCTGATGGACATCTAGGTTGCTTCAATATCCTAGCTATTGTAAACAACGCTGCAATGAACATTGAAGTACACATGTCTCTTTCAATTCTGGTTTCCTCAGTGTGTATGCCCAGCAGTGGGATTGCTGGGTTGTATGGCAGTTCTATTTTCTGTTTTTAAACACTGTCTAACACCATACACAAAAATAAACCCCAAATGGATTAAAGACCTAAATGTAAGACCAAAAACTATAAAACTCCTAGAGGAAAACATAGGCAAAACACTCTCTGACATAAATTTCAGCAAGATCATCAATGAATATGTTCTTATTTCTCATGGGTAAACACCTAGGAATGGTATTGCTAAATTATATAGTAACTCCCCTTTTTTGTTCATTTGTGTTATGAAGAATTGCCAGGCTGTTTTTCGGAGATACTGTGTTATTCTGCGTTCCTAACAGCAATTTATGAAAGTTTTAATTTCTCCATCTCTTCACTTGCTGTCTTACTTTTTGATCATAGCCATCTTATTGGGGGTGAAGTTGTATGTCATTATAGCTTTGATTTGCATTTCCCTGATAGCTAAAGATGTTGAGGATCTTCTCATATGCATATTGGCCATTTGTATTTTTCTGAATATCTATTCAGAATGTCTGCTTCTGTTTAACTGAGTGTTTTGCCTTTTCATTAAGTTGCGAGAGTTCTTTATATATTCTGGATAGAAGTTTCCCATCAGAAATATGAATTTTAGTATATTCTTCCATTCAGTGGATTGTCTTTGCACTTCCTTGATGGGATGTCATGAGGCATAGAGATGTTTATTTATTTATTTTTTAATCCAATAGATCTATTTTTTTTTCTCTTTATTCTTGTGCTTCTGGTGTCATATCTAAGAAACCATTGCTTACTACAAGGTCATGAATGCTTAACCTGTTTTCTCTCAAGTGTTATGTATTTTTTAACATAAATTTAGATCTTTGATGCACTTTGAATTGATTTTTGTATTTGATGTGAGGTAGGAGTCTAACTTTGTTCTTTCATGTGTAATTATCCAGTTGTCTCACCACTATTTGTGGAAAAGACAATCCTTACCTCACCAAATCATCTTGGCACATTTGTTGGTGATAGTTTTTGTTTTGTTGTTGTTCATTTGTTGTTCTGTTGATAAGTCATGTCCAACTCTTTGTAACCCCATGTAAGCATGCCAGGCTTCCCTGTCCTTCACTATCTCCTGGATTTTGCTCCAATTCATGTCCATTGAGCCAGTGATACCATCTAACCATCTCATCCTCTATTACCCCCTCCTCCTCTTGCCCTCAATCTTTCCCAGCATACAGTATTTTACAATGAGTCAGCTCTTTGCATCAGGTGGCCAAAGTATTGGAGTTTCAGCTTCAGCATCAGTACTTCCAATAAATATCCAGGGTTGATTTCCTTTAAGATTTACTGGTTTGATCACCTTGCAGTCCAAGGGACTCTCAAGAGTCTTCTCCAGCAGCACCACAGTTCAAAAGCATCAGTTCTTCAGCACTCACCCATCTTTATGGTCCAACTCTCACATCCATACATGACTATTGGAAAAACCATAGCTTTGACTGGACAGGCCTTTGTCAGCAAAGTGATATCTTTGTTTTTTAATATACTGTCTAGGTTTGTCATAGCTTTTCTTCCAAGGAAACTCATCTTTTAATTTCATTAAATATTAGACATTTAGGATACTACACTGTAAAAATACAAAATTTCTTATTGAAATTTTTAATTTTAGCTGGAAGTTTAGTTACTCCTGGGTTCCCTTAAATTAATCTGGACTTATTTTACACTTTGTCGTTGTAGACTCAAGGAAGGCTCAAGGTGTTCCCAAGCCTCAATAAGTTAGTGATATTCAAATTCCATGTTTCATCTTCCCTAAGGATTTTTTTTCAGACTTGGATTTGGACTTTCTTAGGATATCATTTGGCACCCCCACTCCAGTACTCTTGCCTAGAAAATCCCGTGGACAGAGGAGCCTGGTAGGCTGCCGTCTATGGCATCGCACAGAGTCGGACACGACTGAAGTGACTTAGCAGCAGCAGCAGCAGTCTCATGTTCTTCACATGTATCCCAGCCCTTGTGCCCTGGCAGGTGTCTCACCTTGACCTGTTTTGCTCCCTCTGCATAGGACAGACCTTTCTGATGCTTCCCTGTGTGGACAGTCTCCAGCCATTTCACTCTAGTCACTGTCTCCTTAGCTTTGTAGGATTGTGTGCACTCTTTTGGGAACTCAACGCTGAGCTGTGGTTCTTGGGAAATTGTCAATAGATGTGAAGGTGGGACTTTACAGAGCTAAACTTTTGAGTTTCCCTTTATGTAAGGATCACAGCTATGTGCTTTCTGTTGCACATTGCCTAAAAACAGCTGTCTTCTTTTATCATTACAGTGGAATGGCTAGTCTGGGCACCAATCACTCCATTAAGACTATCTGATATAGATTAAAAAAAAAAAAAAACACTACAATGAGAACATATTTCTTTCATTTCTCTGAATGTTCAGGATCACAAAGTAATATCACTTATCCTGAGTATTCATTCTATGCATCTTTTGTTATAATAAAATCTTCCACCATACGTTTAGTATCTTAGAAATTTTTTGATAATTTTGTATTGAAAAGAGAGCTTTGTACATTTTGTAAGATTCTAAGAGAGAGTTATAATTCTGAAGTGGCCTTAAAAATTACAGCATATCTCTTTCAACAGCAAAAAGATCTAAGGTAAACTGAAAAATGCCTGATATAAATTAGCTGAATTATATGAATGCAGTTCAAATTACTACAAATAACTTACTAAAGAGTGCAAATAATACTGTTACAAGAATCATAACGAGGGAGAAATTATTCTAAAGAAGTAGAGTGCTCAGCTGGAGGAGATAATTAGGTAATGAATGGTTAATTGGTAGAGTATGAAGTTGGTGTGTAGGTATATTAAAGTAGATTAAAAAGTCTCAAGAGAGTCAAAGCAAAGGAGAAAGCAATCTAGCATATTAACCAGTATCCACCCTCCACAATTCTTAGACATATATAAGAGCATAATCTTTCAGGGAGAAAATGGATACAATTCATTTATTCACTAAATGGAGAAAACCATGAAAATTATTTGGAAGCATTACATTATGAAAATAATGTCATTGAGAAATTAATTAAATAGATATATAATTTGACTTGACTCTCATATCTTTAATAAAGAACACTACACTAAATCTTTTAAAGTAAAGACTAGCACCCTGAGGTTAAAAAGTTAGCGCTGAAAAGAATTACTCAACACACGCAAGCAGAAGATTCCCATAAATTAAACAAACATCTACACACTAGGCCACAACCATCATTCCCAAATGCTGGACTGTGATAGAAACAGTCTGCTGCTGCTGCTGCTGCTGCTGCTGCTAAGTCGCTTCAGTCCTGTCCAACTCTGTGAGACCCCATAAACGTCAGCCCACCAGGCTCCCCTGTCCCTGGGATTCTCCAGGCAAGAACACTGGAGTGGGTTGCCATTTCCTTCTCCAATGCATGAAAGTGAAAAGTCAAAGTGAAGTCATTCAGTTGTGTCTGACTCTTCTCGACCCCATGGACTGCAGCCTACCAGGCTCCTCCACCCATGGGATTTCCCAGGCCAATAGCATAGAAACATGTTCTCTTCTAGTCATTCCTTTTTGTAGCATTTTCTTATCTATGACACATAATAAATGGTCAAGTCATTCAAAATTCTCTTTGCTAAGGAATGATTTCCTTATATCTCACTGACTCTAATTTCTCTGAACTCTGAAGTGCTAGCACTCCTGATCAGATCTCCAGGACTTGTGTACAAAATAAGACAGCCTATCTGTAGGGTTGTCAGAAAAATACAGGCAGCCCAGTGTAGGGAAAGAGCAAATTAGCCAAGACAGCAATGGTCAGGCTCTCTCGCCACACGTCTTCTCGCTCTCGCCCCATGTTTTGTAAATACATGGTTATGTAACAGCTGAGCTCACTTATAGCTCTGCATATGCCCGTCACAGGTACTCACTTGACCATGGGCTGCTTTTGTTCTGTAAGGATCTATAAGCTCCACCTGGAAAGCCCTTTGAGGCTGTGTCATGTTGGGGTGTGTTGTGTTATGTCATGTCATGTCATGTCACGTCATGTCATGTCAAGTCTGCTGCTACAGCTCCTGTGCAAGCCAGGTGAGAACAAACGTGTCTGCAGTTCCTATGGCTCCTTGCGGTTTTCTTCCAGCCTCTTAGGTCATGCCTTGCCTACCATTGGTTCAGTGAGCCGTGCACACAGTGAGATACAGCAAGAGACCCAGTTAAACTGTATTTCAGATAAACAACTTTTGGGGGAAGTGTATAAACATGCTAAATATCACATGGGACACACTTCCACTATAAATTATTCATTGTTTAGCAGAAGTTCCAATTTCACTTAATGTCCTATACTTTTATTTATTAAATCTGGCAGATCTACCTATTTAGGAAACATGTGACAGCTTGGTCAGCAGTGACAACTGGAAGTTGTGAATGCAGCTTTAGAGTCAGAGAGACTTAGGTTCTTATATAAGAACTGCTTTCAAGTGACTTTTGTTGGGTGTAATTATTTTTTTCAAATGTAACAGGCAAATTTGGCCTTGGAATATGAAATAAAGCGGGGCAAAGGTTAATAGAGTTTTGTCAACAGAATGCACTGGTCATAGCAAACACCCTCTTTCGACAACACAAGAGAAGACTCTACACATGGACATCACCAGATGGTCAACACCGAAATCAGATTGATTATATTCTTTGCAGCCAAAGATGGAGAAGCTCTATACAGTCAGCAAAAACAAGACTGGGAGCTGACTGTGGCTCAGATCATGAACTCCTTATTGCCAAATTCAGACTTCAATTGAAGAAAGTAGGGAAAATCACTAGACCATTCAGGTGTGACCTAAATAAAATTCTTTATGATTATTACAGTGAAAGTGAGAAATAGATTTAAGGCACTAGATCTGATAGATAGAGTGCCTGATGAACTATGGACTGAGGTTCATGACATTTTACAGAAGACAGGGATCAAGACCATCCCCACGGAAAAGAAATGCAAAAAAGCAAAATGGCTATCTGGGGAGACCTTACAAATAGCTGTGAAAAGAAGAGAAGCAAAAAGCAAAGCAGGAAAGGAAAGATATAAGAATCTGAATGCAGAGTCCAAAGAATAGCAAGGAGAGGTAAGAAAGCCTTCCTCAGCAATCAATGCAAAAAAATAGAGGAAAACAACAGAATGGGAAAGACTAGAGATGTGTTCAAGAAAATTGGTGATACCGAGGGAACATTTCATGCAAAGATGGGTTCGATAAAGGATAGAAATGGTATGGACCTAACAGAACCAGATATATTAAGAAGAGGTGGCAAGAATACATAGAAGAAATGTACAAAAAAGATCTTCATGACCAAGATAATCACGGTGGTGTGGTCACTCACCTAGAGCCAGATATCCTGGAATGTGAAGTCAAGTGGGCCTTAGAAAACATCACTAAAAACAAAGTGAGTGCAGGTGATGGAATTCCAGTTGAGCTAATTCAAATCCTGAAATATGATGCCGTGAAAGTTCTGCACTCAATATGCCAGCAAATTTGGAAAACTCAGCAGTGGCCACAGGACTGGAAAAGGTCAGTTTTCATTCCAATCCCAAAGAAAGGCAATGCCAAAAAAATGCTCAAACTACCGCACAATTGCACTCATCTCACACGTTAGTAAAGTAATGCTCAAAATTCTCCAAGCCAGGCTTCAGCAAGATGTGAACCGTGAAATTCCAGATGGTCAAGCTGGTTTTAGAAAAGGCAGAGGAACTAGAGATCAAATTGCCAACATCCGCTGGATCATCGAAAAAGCAAGAGAGTTTCAGAGAAACACCTATTTCTGCCTTATTGACTATGCCAAAGCCTTTGACTGTGTGGATCACAATAAACTGTGGAAAATTCTTCAAGAGATGGGAAAACCAGACCACCTGACCTGACTCTTGAGAAACCTGTATGCAGGTCAGGAAGCAACAGTTAGAACTGGACATGGAACAACAGACTGGTTCCAAATAGGAAAAGGAGTATGTCAAGGCTGTATATTGTTACCCTGCTTATGTAACTTATATGCAGAGTACATCATGAGAAACACTGGGCTGGAAGAATCACGAGCTGGAATCAAGATTGCCAGGAGAAATATCTATAACCTCAGATGGCAGAAAGTGAAGAGGAACTAAAAAGCCTCTTGGTGAAAGTGAAAGAGGAGAGTGAAAAAGTTGGCTTAAAGCTCAACATTCAGAAAACGAAGATCATGGCATCTGGTCCCATCACTTCATGGGAAATAGATGGGGAAACAGTGGAAACAGTGTCAGACTCTATTTTTTTGGGCTCCAAAATCACTGGAGATGGTGACTGCAGCCATGAAATTAAAAGACACTTACTCCTTGGAAGGAAAGTTATGAACAACCTAGATAGCATAGTTAAAAGCAGAGGCATCATTTTACCAACAAAGGTCCATCTAGTCAAGGGTATGGTTTTTCCAGTGGTCAGGTATGGATGTGAGAGTTGGACTTTGATGAAAGCTGAGCGCTGAAGAATTGATGCTTTTGAACTGTGGTGTAGGAGAAGACTCTTGAGAGTCCCTTGGACTGCAGGGAGATCCAACCAGTCCATTCTAAAGGAGATCAGCCCTGGGTGTTCTTTGGAAGGAATGATGCTAAAGCTTAAGTTCCAATACTTTGGCCACTTCATGCGAAGAGTTGACTTATTGGAAAAGACTCTGATGCTGGGAGGGAATGGGGGCAGGAGGAGAAGGGGACGACAGAGGATGAGATGGCTAGATGGCATCACCGACTCGATGGACGTGAGTCTGAGTGAACTCTGGGAGTTGGTGATGGACAGGGAGGCCTGGCGTGCTCGATTCATGGGGTTGCAAAGAGTTGGACATGACTGAGCGACTGAACTGAACTGAACTGAAGGTATGTTTAATATTCTTGCTTCAAAGGATTCAAATAATTTTTAAAAAAATAGCATGCCAACAATGCTAAGTTCTTACATATAGTAAGCCCTCAGTAAATATAAGCTATTTATAAAATACTACAATAGCTAATATGTAAGTATTATTCATAAAAAGTTAGAAAATATATACTTATTTCTCTTTCTAAAGACCAAAGATCATTTCCTCAAATATTACTTTTCTATTAAGATATTTGGAAATTCCCTTTTACCATCACAATATTTCATTTAAGACTTCTCACAATCATAATCCCTACAAACAGTTTGAGCCATTAAAGATCAAATAATCCTCTCAAAACTGAAGATCAGTGAACTAGGTTCATTTTTTTCCCTCTCTTTTCTTCATGTGAATTTACTGAATTGTTTCTATAAGTCTGTGTGTAACCTATACATTTAAACCAATTGTTATTAAACATAGATCATGAATCTATTAAAATATTGGTTTATCTCAATCTGGCATATGTATAAAATGTAAAACTATATATAGTGTACAGTGAAGTATGTATATTAATATTTTATTTACCCCTCTAAAACAAAAGGATGGAAAATCAAAAATAGTTTGCAATCAATTAACAACATCTGCTTCAATTCCCTATTTCCACAAGACCCAGTTGCCAGCACCAGAATCTTGCTCTCATTCATGATTCCTCCTACTCCCTCATCCTCTGTTTCTATGACTCTCTTAATAGACTTTACCAAATATACATATCTGAAGTTTATCAATGTTTCTCCCACCCCCCCACTAAAATAACTTTGTTGCATCATTCTTATTTTCACGTGACTTGTGTGCACATATTATGACTCTACCAATTCTCCACATGGAAGCCAGAATGATTTGTTCAACTGCCCTGCCTAACACTGTTTTGTGTCTCTTCAATACTCCCAAGATAAATTAGCATTCTACATCATGACTTATAAAGCCCTCATAATCTTTTATTTGCCTTTCTCTGCAGAATTATTTCTTAATCTCTTGCCACATACTCTTTCCTCTAACTACTCTTGCTTTTTAAAAATTTGTCCAAAATACTGCATTTATGCCAAGATGTTATAGTCGTGTCCAACTCTTTGCAACCCTATGGACCATAGACCATCAGGCTTCTCTGTCCTTAGGATTCTCCAGGCAAGAATACTGGAGTGGTTTGCCATGCCATCCTCCAAGGGATCTTCCCAACCCAGGGATTGAACCTGTGTCTCTTACATCTCCTGCATTGGCTGGTGGGTTCTTTACCATCAGCACCCACCTGGGAAGCCCCCAAAATACTACAACTCTTATCTATAAAAGTTAAATGAAATATTGGATTGGCCAAATGTTTGGTAAGTTGTTTTTCCATACATCTTATGGAAAACCCTGACCAAACATTTTGCTCAATCCATTAGAAGTAACAGATTGTAAACGATTGAAACCAATTTCAAGTCAGTAATAGACAAGTTTGTAAATTATCCTGTATGTATACTACTTCCTTCAACATTTAGACATTTTAAAGTTGTTTTACAATGATGTAGTCAGGAATCTGAGCTTCCCTGGTGACTCAGAATATGTCTACAAATGGAGGAGATGTGGGTTCCATCCCTGGGTTGAAAAGATCTGGATGAGGAAATGGCATTCTTGCCTGGGAAACCCCATATACAGAGGAGCCTGGTGATCTATGAGTCAGTCAGATATAACTTAGGGCTAAAAACAACAAGTCAAGAATTAGCTTTACTCAACAAAAAGCCTGACTTGAACACTTGGCTCATGGGAAGTTACCTATAAGACCTTTGAATGTCGTAATGAGAGTGCCTAATAAGGGTGTCTTTCTTTATAGTGGAACCCTGGGCTACATCACATAGTCTTACAGTGTGATTTATGGTGAGGGCTTTGGGTCATGCAGTATTTGTTCACTCTCTCGAAGGTCTGGAAACTGAGGTCAGCAGCACAAGGGAACAACCATGTTTGGTCTCCACAATCACTGCAGATGGTGACTGCAGCCATAAAGTTAAAAGACACTTGCTCCTTGGAAGAAAAGCTATGACCAACCTAGACAGCATATTAAAAAGCAGAGACATTACTTTGCCAACAAAGGTCCGTCTAGTCAAAGCTATGGTTTTTCCAGTAGTCATGTATGGATGTTAGAGTTGGACTATAAAGAAAGCTGAGCACTGAAGAATTGATGCTTTTGAACTGTGGTGTTTGAGAAGACTCTTGAGAGTCCCTTGGACTGCAAGGAGATCCAACCAGTCCATCCTAAAGGAAATCAGTCCTGAATATTCATTGGAAGGACTGATGCTGAAGCTGAAACTCCAGTAATTTGGCCACCTGAGGCAAAGAACTGATTCGTTGGAAAAGACTATGATTCTGGGAAGGACTATAGGCGGGAGGAGAAAGGGCTGACAGAGGATGAGATGATTGGATGGCATCACCGATTCAATGGACATGAGTTTGAGTAGGCTCTGGGAGTTGGTGATGGAGAGGGAAGCCTGATGTGCTGCAGTCCATGGGGTCGCAAAGAGTCGGACATGACTGAGGGACTGAACTGAAGTTAACTGAACTGAATAGACTTGATTTTTCTCTTCTTGTCTGAATATTGTTATTTAGTCACTAGGTCATGTCCAACTCTTTTGTGACCCCCAGGACTGAAGCCCACCAGGCTCCTCAGTCCACGGGATTTCCCAGGCAAGTATACTGGAGTGGGTTGCCATGCCCTCCTCCAGGGGATCTTCCCAACCCAGGGATGGAACTCACATCACCTGCATTGGCAGGTAGATTCTCTACCACTGAGCCACCAGGAAAGACCTCTTGTCTGAATATAAAGTTCATATTTGTCAAAATGTAAGATATTTATATTAATGCTTAAGAAAAAATTATTTTATATTTATTGTTTTTATTTTTTAAAAAATAATTATAACATTATAACTTTTATTTATTATATTTAGAAAAAGCAATTATTATTTTAAGATCATAGCATGAACTATCTATTTCATATACACAAAACACATTAATATTAATAATTCATATGAAAATGAAATTTTAATTCTAACTATATTATTCAAGCCTATAGAAAGATATGTGAACTGTTATAAAGTTTGGGATAATGAAAGGTTAAAACATAAAAATGTTTCATTTTTTACATGTTTATGTAAAATTGGCCTTTGGCATAGGCATAGGATATAGAAAAATGAATGCAGCATTAAGCTAGTTTAGATAGAATTCAATCACCGCCCAGTATTGACATCCTATAGCTAATTTAAACTAGCACATTTACACATTTCTGGCTCTAGACTTCAAAAGTTGACGTGTGAAGACTCTAATTGCATTCTGGCAATTATTCACAAGAAGTTTAAGCAAGAGAGCTTTGAAATCTTTCTGGAATGCTGTTTATATATTAACTAGTTCAACATGTAATGTGATTAAACCAGTGAGTCTACAAATCAGTCTCAAGGGAAGAACATTCTTTGAACATCTGTGAAATTATTTTTCAATCATTTTAAATTTTATTTAAAATTACATAGAGGTGCCTTGAGAGTCCCCATTTATTCTCTTGTTATTTATTCCTATTGCCATCTCAGTCTGCATGTCAAGGCCACAATTCTCTTTTGGTTGTTAATCCGTTTCACTTTGAGATGTCAGGATCAGACAAAATTCAGCGTGTCTGCAACAAATTCACTCTTCTCGGAAATGGAATGCCCCTTCTGAATGTCCACTTTGTGTGCTTTGCCATTACCCAGGATCAAACATAATTTCTGCTGCGCTCTTCTTCATTGCAACATACAGTTAGATGTTGTATCTTGTCAGTTCTTCCCCTACATTCTCTACTGTGTTAGCCCTGGTTGTCCACCATACACATGTAAGGACTCACACACACGTGTGCACACACACACACACACACATACACACACACTCCATACCCATTCTTCAGTTCTGGTATGAGTAATCATTAATTTTAAATGATTTAGAAGCCTTCGAACTGCTTCTATCTCTCCCCTTTAATTTATCCTGCATGTAACTAGCTTAGGGTAAGACTTTCTTCATGTTTTTTTTGTTTGTTTGTTTCTTATTCATACCAAAATAATGGTGCCCATTTAACATTGATCACTTTGCAGTATGATCCCAGTATGGTTTCTAATCAATACATTTCTATACCATATATCCATATAGTCATCCCATTTTGTCCCTCTTCATTTTATACCATAACTGTTGAGCTTCTTAGATCAACTTTTTATCCCAAGTGGTCATGAATGAAATTTCAACTTTTGACCCTGAAAATTGAATAACTACTAAAAGAAAATCTTAAGGTACAGAAAAGAAAACTCCTATCTCTCTTTCATAGGACTCAGGAAAGCAATTACTATTTTGTTATCATAAAAAATATCCTTGCCAAGTGGTACTTTTAGAAATAAGCCTTATAAGATGCCTGGGCTTTAGACACAGCTACTATACGCAAGAGAATTCTGTGATTCTGCCCTTAGACTAGCAACTTCACTTGATAGAATGTATACTTATGTTCACATAAGGCATATTTAAAAATGAGTAGCCTAATCTGGTAATGACCCAAAAATATGTCAGTTACAGGATAGATACACTGTACTATATTAAGATAAGAGAATATTATAGAAGATTAATTAAGAATTAGAAAAATAAAACAACCATGAAGATGAATTTCCTTTAGGCATTGAGGAGGATAAATGAACTCTGTATGAGTCCATTTATAAAAGTTCAAAAACAGGCAAAACTGATCTATAGTTTTATAAGTGAGTATAATGGTAACCCTTGTTGGGGTGGGGAAGGAGGGATGAGAGGAGAGTTGTTACTAGATGTGACTTAGGAGGGGCTGATGCAGATGGCACTATTGGCCCCAGTTTTGAAAACCTGATTTTCTTATTGATTGTTTCTTTCCTCTAAGCTCATTGATACCTACTCTTTCTTCAGTTGGTGACACTTCACCAATTGAAGTAAAGTGCCTTCTGTTGTGGGTGTGATGTGTTGTGGGTGTGGTGTGACCTTCTTCTGTTGCGAGTGTGATGTATTCAGATCAGGTTTTTAAACAAGGCATTATAGAAGAGGAATATTCCCAGATATTCAGAATTCTCACACACACACACACACAATTCTTCTTTGCCATGTCCTATCCTTCCATATTGTCATCTATACCTGTATAGACTGACGGCATCGTGTTCCCGTATAATTTGAAATGAACTGAGCACACTACTTGGAGTAAAAAAATGAAATATCTGCATTCAGCATCTTGTTTTATCTGTGACCCTCATGTGAAGCACAAAAGCATATAAAGTAATAGCAATTTAATAAATTATATAAGGGAAATATGTATAAAGCTATACAGGGATGCAGACAACTCACCAAAAGGTCTTCATATTGAGATAATATTTGAAGTGACATTAGACTTCATCAGGAAGATGAGATGAAAATAATCCAATCCAGGGAGAATAACAACTTATGTTAAAGGCAGAGTTCAGTTCAGTTCAGTTCAGTTCAGTCACTCACTCAGTTGAGTCCGACTCTTTGTGACCCCATGAATCGCAGCACTCCAGGCCTCCCTGTCCATCACCAACTCCTGGAGTTTGCTCAAACTCAAATCCATCGAGTCTGTGATGCCATCCAGCCATCTCATCCTCTGTCGTCCCCTTCTCCTCCTGCCCCCAATCCCTCCCAGCATCACAGTCTTTTCCAATGAGTCAACTCTTCGCATGAGGTGGCCAAAGTACTGGAGTTTCAGCTTTAGCATCATTCCTTCCAAAGAACACTCAGGACTGATCTCCTTTAGAGTGGACTGGTTGAATCTCCTTGAAGTCCAAGGGACTCTCAAGAGTCTTCTCCAACACCACAGTTCCAAAGCATCAATTTTTCGGTGCTCAGCTTTCTTCACAGTCCAACTCTCACATCCATACATGACCACAGGAAAAATCATACCCCTGACTAGACGGACCAGCCATGTGTAAAACAACAGTGTGTTCTCAGAGCAGTGAGCTGTGTGGCATGATTGTGTAGGGGTTAAAAGAGGGGATGAGAGCATGAGATGAATTCAGAAAGGTAAGGAAGTATAAATTACATAAGTTAGGTCTAGAAAGGACTAGCGGCCAGGTATTCAGTTTTTTCATTTTAAATTGAACCCAAGTAATGTGACTTGCCACAGTATACATCAATATGAAGAGAACCTTTTAAATAAAAGATACTTTCCAATGTCTTGTTCAAATTTATTCAAAACTTAGTATATTCTTAGTATAGTACAGTAGAAACTAGGAATATTAATTAGTAAATCGTAATCCCTCACAGTTTAGTAAGAGCGACAAACAAGAAACAAGTAAACACAATAGAGCAGAGCATTTGTTTCACTGCAATTAATTACCTATAAAATAAGTTAGAATAATGACAAAAGTATAAAAATAAGAAAAGTTAATGTATGCAGATAGAGAAGAGAACATTAAGGAAGGAAATTATGCTTAATCATAGAATAAAGAAAATCCTCACTTGCTTGAAAAAGACACAAAGTTTAAGACATTTTGGAAATTAGAGAGTATTCCTCATTACAAAATGGATGGCAATGGTGTTATGATTTTAGCGTTTGATTTTAGCCTCAAATGAACCAAACGGCAATTCGTTTAAGCTTATTTGGGTATAGAAAACTCATGCCTCAAATGTAATCCAGGAAAATAAAGATGAGCTCCATTGGGACTGCCTCTAAGGGATACCAAGTAATTAATTCCAGTGACACGAATGGAAGATCATTTCGGAAGACAGAGAAACGGGCAAGAGATGAGATGATGAGTCTTGATATAAATAAATGGCTTCTATAGTGAGGTCCTCAGCCTGCTTCCTACTCCTAGAAACTGCAGGTCCAGCACCCACTTCCTTCTGGTTTCATTCTCTTTCTGCCACAGTGACAAGCGATATTTTACAAAAGGGCAACCCCACAGTGAGCATGGGACATGTCCAGACCCATCCCACTGCACATAGACGTGTAACACTTGCAAGAAGGACACTTTTCTTGTTTTAAGACCCTGGAAAATTAGGCTTTCTTTTGCTATTATATTATAATCTAGTACATTCAAAGCTGTTGTTGTTCAGTCACTAAGTCATGTCCAACTCTTTGAGACCCCATTGACTGCAGCATACCAGATTTCCCTGTCCTTCAATGTCTCCCAGAGTTTGCTCAAACTCACGTCCATTGAGTCGGTGATGTCATCCAACCATCTCATCCTCTGTTGACCACTTCTCCTGCCCTCAGTCTTTACCAGCATCAGGGTCTTTTCCAATGAGTTGGATCTCTGCATCAGGTGTCAAAGTATTGGAGCTTAAGCTTCAGCTTCACCATCAGTCCTTCCAATGAATACTCAGTGTTGATTTCCTTTAGGATTGACTGGTTTGATCTCCTTGCTGTCCAAGGGACTCTCAAGAGTCTCCAACACCACAGTGAAAGCATCAGTTCTTCAGTACTCAGCCTTCTTTAAGGTCCAGCTCTCACATCCATACATGACTACTGGAAAAACCATAGTTTTCACTATACAGACCTTTGTTAGCAAAGTGATGTCTCTGCTTTTTAATACTCTATCTCGGTTTGTCATAGATTTTCTTCCAAGGAGCAAGTGTCTTTTAATTTCATGGCTGCAGTCACCATCTGCAGTGATTTTGAAGCCCAAGAAAATAAAATCTGTCACTTTTTTCACTTTTCCCCATCTGTTTGCCATGAACTAATAGGACAGAATGCCATGATCTTAAGTTTTTCAACTGTTGACTCACCCATTAAGCATGGTAGCCATAATGCCTAAGGGACCTGGAAAAATGTTTTAATTTCTTTAAATAAGATCAGAAGAACAATTAATGCAATCATGTCTGGATTATATTCATGTTTATATCCATGTAGTCACAAAATATAATGAATAGTGCTTTTCTGAAAGAAGACCCTGCAAATGTACTGGAACCATAGAAACCATGGAAACCATAACATGGCCCTGAGCCCCCTCTGAATAACACAGAAATTGACAAACAAGAAGTTGGGAGTGTGGTCTTAACACAAACATAAAATAAATGGAGAGATGGTCTAGGTTTTAAGCAGTGAGGTGGTGAAGAAATTGCAGGAGTGAAGGAAGTTTATTTATATTAGTTGTAAAGTATTTGGTAAAAATGATGACCTGTGAGTATATATCAGAGAAGGCAATGGCACCCCACTCCAGTACTCTTGCCTGGAAAATCCCATGGATGGAGGAGCCTGGTAGGCTGCAGTCCATGAGGTCACTAAGAGTCGGACACGATGGAGCGACTTCACTTTCACTTTTCACTTTCATGCATTGGAGAAGGAAATGGCAACCCACTTCAGGGTTCTTGCCTGGAGAATCCCAGGGACGGCAGAGCCTGGTGGGCTGCCATCTATGGGGTCTCACAGAGTCGGACACGACTGAAGCAACTTAGCAGCAGCGGTAGCAGTGAGTGTATATAAGGCAATTGGTGAACTTAATGAATCCATAGTGGGTTAAGATTTATTGGTTATGGTTGGCAAACATAGAGGAAAGACAGAGGAACACAGAGGCACAAAAATAGAGGAACTTAGAAGAAAATAGAGGGAATACTAGAGGAAAGATAAACTCAGAAAATGCTCATTCTATTTTAAGCAAGTTAGAATGTTGAGGGTGCACCTGGCAGTGAGGTTGGGACAAAGATTTACACATAATACAAAAACAGTAAGTAAAAGAACTGTGTATAGAGAAGAATGCTGGTGGGTAGGTTTGGCTATTGGCACATGGACTTGAGTTATGTCTATATATTTGCAAATGGACAGAGGAGTCCACTGTAGGTTACAGGCCATGGGGTCGCAAAGAGTTGGACACGACTGAGCGACTTCACTTTAGATATTCTAATACATGGAGACAAGTTGACATATTCCAAGGTTATAGTTATTTTCTCATAAAACTCCGTGGCTGTTCCCCACTGTCTCTTGGTACATAGGATTTTAGAAGAGAAACTTGATGGTAGGCATACGAGTGTCATTTTGTTTTGCTTGATGTGTGTTTGGATTGTTTTCTTGTGTTTGATGCCTTGATTCAGTGTCAAGGATACTGTGGGATTCTCTCTTTAACCATGTAGTCCAATAATTTCTTCACAACATTTTAATTTTGCAGTTCCTACTCCTTATTTCTTTATAACAGAACCTAGAATTAGAGGTCCTTTGTTTTGTTTTGTAAATTTTGTTCCCTCTATTTCATGATTTTTTGTTTATTTTTTGAATGTAGTGTTACTTCAACTTCTTACCTAATTATGCCTAATTTTTGTTTCACTATTTATTTTTGCCTAATTTCTATTTCATTAGTTTTTTAAATATGCCTTCCAGTTTCTTTTTCATGTGGCCCCACTCTATTTCCTCATAAATTTTACATTGTTTGCATTTACATTGTTTTTAGTCATTGCCAGTAAGAAGCAATTGTAGAGATGCTTGTGGGCTATTTATATGAGTGTATGTGTGTGTATCCGTCTTGATCATTTGTTTATCTCTGATTCTCAGAAGCAAAATAACTTTTCTTCTAAAATTTATTTTCCCAGTTAGAATTTTTTCAGAGAAAGAATATATGGCTTGAATGAATGATTCCTTATCCCGTTCTCTCTGCCAAAAGTTCAAGAGTGAGGCCTCAAAGTGGGAATTTCTTCTTTTCCTTGGAGCACATTCATTGCCCAGCCATCACTCACAGCATTTGGATGAGGATTCTCATACCTGGTTTTATGCCCATTTTACAGATGAGACAATTAAGGCTCAAAGAATTAAAATAATTTTCATAATTATTTTTTTAAATCTACAACATTATCAGGAACTAAAACTGAGGTCAGTAATCCCATTTTTGCTATATTAATAAATCTATTCACTCCAAACATGTTATATTAATTTAACTTAAATATTTCCCATTAATCCCTAGAGAACCTGTTGTTATGACACACTTATTATTAGAAAGGCCAGAATAGGGGATGTTTAATTAAATTTATTCAAATTTCTCCAAAATGAATATCTTTAGATATCCATATGGCTCTCATTAGGCTCTGAACCAAGTCAGATATTCTAGATTACATATTCTGAATTTGAACAAAAGAGAGAAGAGTTATAACACATCTTAAGGACAGGAATTTAATCTGAGCAAAGCAATTATAAAGTAAAGTCACCCATGTTTAGTCAAATTGGAATACCAGTTTGCTTAGAGCAAGCCAGAGAGGATATCAGGGCAGGGATGGCAGAAGCAGTCCTAGGATGTAATGTGACATAAGAAATGTCTCTAATGAAAAAAAGCTGCCTTAGAGAGGGAAATTGGGAATAGAACTGTTATTTGTAAGTTCTGTTATTTCTAAGTTTTCATCGTACCATTACTTATGGCATTTATGATAGAGAATTCTCTGTGTGTTATTACAACCAGTGTGTACTTAACACCAAGTACATGATTGCTTCAATCTTTTCCATACCCCCTTCCACTCTTTTTTAACTTCACTTTTTTCTAGATATCTAGGCTTGGAACATGACAGCATTGACACCATGAATACTGTTACATTGCTATGTTGGAAAGAATAGTTTGTGTAAGCAAACAAACTCTATTTTGTCGCTGTATATATCAGATATTATGCATTATATGGATACACGCACACACACCAATATTTAGTGATATAAATAACATCCACTTGTTTAGCTCACTATTGTATGAGTCAGCAATTTAAGCAATGCATCTGCTGGGCTTGACCTGACTCATTCATGAATTGGCAGTCAGCTAGCACTCATGCTTTACTTAACTGTTTGGCAGGTGGCTGTCACATGATTCAGCGGTACTGATTGTGTGTCTCTCATCACCCTATATCTGATCATTGAATAGGTTGGTCTGGGTTTGTTCACATACTGAGTGTTACCAAAAGTAGCAAGGGTTCCAAAAGTAGCAAGCACAAAAGCCCCAATTCTTCAGTGCTTTGTAAATTCCTGCTTTGGTCACAATCTGATGTCTCATAAGCTAAAACAAGTCACATGGCTCTTATCCAAGGGCCACATCCATCTTTCATGACAGGGGGACAATGCTTTGGCCACAAATAGGGGAGCTCTAACTCAAGCTTCAACAGTGAGGGAATATAATATCTGATGCATCAAGAAGCCCAGAGATAGGTATCACTCCATGATAACTGATTTGGGAGCCCAGAGATAGTATCACTCCATGATAACTGATTTGGGAGCTCAAGAATGACATTGAACTTCTTTCAGATCCTTTTTACCTCTCCTCTCTGATATCTGCAGTATTCACAGCATGTATGGACTTAACATGATGACCACAGAACTTCCAGACCTCAGTTTTTACAAAGAAAGAGAAAAGGCATGGAGATAGTCTCTTCTGAGGTCTTGTTATCTGAGGAATAGGAAAAATTATTCAGAGTCTCTCAGAGACCCCCTTGTAGACAGCATTGGCTATATTGATGTCACAGAACCATTCCTGAAACACTCCTTTCCTCAGACATTTCATTGCCATGAATACCTTAGACTGAACACCTGGCAAGGACTGCACCATAAATTCAATAACTATTTATTGTGTGTCTGCTATGTGTGAGCATATGCCAAGCACCAGGGATGTAGCAATGAATGAAATATTCTCAGCCCTCATGAAGTTTACATCTGAGTCATAAGGACATGCAGTGAATATAAGTACAAAGAACATACAGCTGATAATAAACAAAATACTGAGAAAAAAAGCGTTAAGGGGGGTACTGAAAGAGGATGGTGGTAGGGGTTCTAATTCATATAGGAGAGCTAGGCAAGGCCTGATTGGCCGGGTGACCTTTGATCAGAGTCTTGTAAGACGAAGTGTTTTGCCATGGGGAGAGCTGAAGACCTTCCAGCAGAAGGGAAAGCACTTGCAAAGGTCAAGCCTTAAGGAGGTTTGTTTGAGAAACTGTAAATAGGAAAGTGAAACTGGATCAGAATGATCTAGGGATAGGCTGAGGGTCAGAATCATAGGCAGCCTGGTAAATGATCATAAGGTTCTTGGGTTTTTCTTGAAATGAAAGGGAAAGCCGTTTGAGGATTTTGAACTGATTGGTGACATTTTTTACTTTATTGTAAAATATCCTGCTACGTTTCTACTAGTCAATATGGGGCAGGGGCAGAAGTAGCAGAATACCAGAAAGTCCCAGGTAAGCATGTGAGGTGGCTTTGACCAAGGAGGGAGGTGATAGAGAAGTGTTCTGGTTCTAGATACATGCTAACCACAGAACAGAGAAAATATGATGACAGATTTGATATATATCATGCAAGTATCTTTTCTGAGCTGTAGCTTCCTCATCTGTAAAAATAATGGCTACATCACAGTATAGTTCTGAGGATACTGTGATATACTTTATATAAAATTTCTAAAAGTTTCTAATGCCAGTCTCTCACCTCATCCCAAAATGATTATAATTCATCATGCTTGTACATAGAATTTCTAGCTAATAGGTATTTCACATACCCTGTTGTTGGTGTTTCAGTCATGTCCAACTCTTTTGTGACCCTGTAGACTGTAGCCCGCCTGGCGCCTCTGTCCATGGAATTTCCCAGGCAAGAATACTGGGGTGGGTTGCCATGTCCTTCTCCAGGGGATCGTCCCAACTCAGGGATCAAACCTGAATCTCCTGCATTGCATGCGAATTCTTTACCACTGAGCCACCAAAGAAGCCCTCACATACCATAAGTCTCCTAAATAAGGAGATTGGGATGGATTGGGGCAGATCTTGAGAAACAGAACTTGAAAGAGAACCAGGAAGCTCAGACACTATGAACAGAAAACAAGAAAGCAAGTGAAATGTAATAAGATAGAAGTATTTGTCTGTAGCTGACTTTCATTTATTTATTTGTTTTTCCTGTGCTGTCAATGATGGATGAGTAAGCCAGCCACATACAAAAGTTCCTGGACTAAAACATCCTCTTCTCCACTAGGTCTTCTCATTTTGAATAAACCTTAACTTTCCTGAGGGCTCCAAATAAAATACCTAGAAATATCCTGGTGCATATCTAATTCAGGGGCTAATTTCTGTGACCCTTTTGCTACCCCATAGCTTTCCCAGGAAGCATGCTGCTGCTGCTGCTAAGTCGCTTCAGTAGTGTCCGACTCTGTGCAACCCCATAGACGGCAGCCCAACAGGCTCCCCCGTCCCTGGGATTCTCCAGGCAAAAACACTGGAGTGGGTTGCCATTTCCTTCTCCACCCAGGAAGCATACATCAGTGATATCTTTAACACTACATCACTGCACCTATTGTAAGCTCAGATTTGTGTAATGTTATTTATTTTATTTCCCAACACTGATTTTAATAGGACCTTGAATCAGCTGAAAATTTTATATATTATTATTTCTTCTAATAAACAAATCATATTTTACACTGGCATACTTCGAGCGTATTGCAAAATCAAGCCTGGCTATTTCTACTCGTGCCTTTAATTATATTAGGATTTCAGAAAATTCTGTTATGAATGTATTCCCATTTATGTGGATTTAGTTTTAAGGTATATCAAAAGATTTGGCTTCAGTATAGCCCTCACTATTCTATGGAATATTTTTCTTGCTCTCAACAATATGGCCTGATTATATGGCCACAAGAATACAGAGATTTAAACGGCTGTTAAGTGATACCACATTTTATGGATGATAATTTGATCCATAAAATTTATATTTGTGAAATACACTTAAGAACTGCTTTATACAAGGCATTTTATATCTATTGCTGCTTTTCTTTTTCCTCCTGATACAGAAAACTGGCATGTTATTTTTATTGTAGGCATAGACATGTAACTAGAAAGCAATTACTTTTGTTTCTTTTAGAAATTATTCCAGCCAGGATCTGGTTAGACCAGCTGTTGTATGTGTTTAAATTGGGTCTAACAAATCAGTACTTAGAGCCACTAGCACATTTTAGATTATAGATCATAGCAAATCTTCAGCAACCTGATTTCATATTCAAAGATGGATTTTGGTTACTGACTATACGGTTCATGTGTTGAGATAAAAATGTGGTTATTTAGAAGCTGGCCAGGCTGCTTCAATAGATCAGTGCTGCAAAATATCTTGCAAAGGACTTAAGTAGGCAGCATAACATAAATTCTGCCTTTACATAATGAACCAGAGCTGTGCAACTACATATATTTTAGTGCTTATGGAAAATGTGAAAAAAATGATGCTACCTTATTTCTAAAATTACATATAGTCTTGGTCGCAAAACTGGAAAAAAAGGGTAACCATATTTTGTGTATATGAAAATGATTTCAATATTCAAATGTTTATGTATATGTTCTATAAGTTGAGCAATATGAAATTGCCAGTATTCAACCATCTGGACCCTCAAAAATGGTAATTTCCTTTGATTCAACTTAAAA
Source organism: Bubalus bubalis (assembly GCF_019923935.1). Taxonomy (NCBI): domain Eukaryota; kingdom Metazoa; phylum Chordata; class Mammalia; order Artiodactyla; family Bovidae; genus Bubalus; species Bubalus bubalis. The sequence continues at coordinate 63,895,241 of NC_059161.1, read as the reverse complement.
TCTGTGAAAATCTGGCTACCTGAAAAATCTAGGATTGTATTTTACCTCTAACTTATTAGTTTCTTGATTATCTTAAGTTGGAAGCAAATAAACATTTCAGTCAGGGGCCTGCCTACTCCGAGACCACAGCAAACAGTTCATTACAATAAAACACACAGAAGAGGAAGCAGCAGGAGGTTTTCACTTCCTAGGTCATCACTGCCGGATCAGATTTAGGATTTTATCTTAGCCAACTGGCAGTGATTATATTTTTATAAAAAGCTTCAGTTTAGGCTTTGATTCAAGATACAGAAAAGATGGAATTCAAGGATGAAAGTTGAGAGAAGTGACCAAGAAAACCACAATTTATTCATTACATATTTGGGCTTTGGTGGTGGCTCAGTGGTAAAGAACCCAACTTCCAATTCAGGAGACGACAAGATTTTGATCCCTGGATCAGGGAGATCCCTTGGAGAAGGAAATGGCAACCCATTCCTGTATTCTTGCCTGTGAAATCCCATGCACAGAGGAACCCAGAGGGCTACAGTACATGTGATTGCAAAGGATCAGACACAACTGATTGATTGAGCAGGAACACACACGCATAGATGTATTCATATTTAGATCCTATCCAAATAGTCTCTTGGACCAAGTGGGCAAGGGCCATGCACTTAATTAACAGGGCTGATTCACTGACTGCACAGGCAATAAGTGACTTGACAAACCAACAGAGGAAAGGCACTTTCCTCCGTGTTTTGATAGTTCCTCTACTGCCTCTGACTGCACTTTATTCCTAGCCCCAAAAATGAGCTTTGTTCTTAAATGTTCTTTATCCCAAAGAGAGTAATGGGGTGACAATGACCTTATGATGTATGTGAAATGGTCCACAGCCAGCTTAGTGTACTCTGGGGAAACACGTAGAGACTGATGTTGTGCTTTTAGATGCTGGTGAGGCGACCTGTACTTTTATGCTGATTGAGTGTTTTAGACATGACTTATATCCCATGAATCTAGGGTCATTTTTATGACTGCCTGGACAGTTCCAGTCAACAAAGGTTATTACAGGAGATGTTACCTTTTATATTTTAAGTACTAGGAGGTATTTTTCTTCCATGAGAAAGAGTCATACCCTTATCAAAGAAATTTTAAAACTTATCAATAACTTGGTAGCATAATAAACAGCTAAATATGGTTATAGATTTAGAGGATAAATTGTGTTTATTTTTTTCCAAGAATTTCATCACAGCCAACAACTCAGGTGAGACATCCTTTACTTAAAGTGTAAGTCATAAATATGTCATTGTCCCTATACTAACATCCAGACTATGTTCTCAGATATTTTTCAGGGTTGTTGAATGTCCTGTACAATAATTCAGCAAGTTGGTATTAAAAATGCATCTTCTGCTTCTTTTGGGGTCATAACAATGTACAAAAGATATTCCTGCAGAATACAAGCTCCAATTGCATGTTGGAAAGTTTTTCTTAACAACAACAACAAAAATTATGTGCACGAATAAAAGTAGTGGAAATCATTATGGGTATAAATAAACTAAATAAGATAGTGTGAAAATTCTCTATCTGAGGACATATGCTGAAAAATAAATGTGTCTCCCTATAAAAGAGAAAAGCTTGAATAACTCGATTACTTGCACAAATTAGAATTTAGGATTAAAGCAATGATCTGGAACAGCTAAGAAAAGACTGATTCAGTAGGAAAAGAAGGACCATAATCTTGCCATGGAAAAGAGCCAGTCACTGGTGACAAATCCATCAATTAAAATTCTCCAAATTCCTTGGAGTCAACGTGCATGATCTCCAGGTAGCCTGTTTTTAATCAGTTGGATTTTGTGACTTTCCTCTCTTAAAATAATAAAATAACAGAAGCCAAAGGAATACTTTTATTTCTAGTAGAGATAATGGGAAAGGTTGTGTAAGTGTCAAGCAAATTGGTTATCTTAAAGTATTTTCAAAGTGATAATTAGACATAGGCCTAGAAAGTAATACAGCTTGCAAATACTGAATCAGGCTACCATTTCCTACTCCAGGGGATCTTCCAGACCTAGGGATCAAACCCAGGTCTCTTGCATCTCCTGTATTGGCAGGTGGATTCTTTACAACTATCACCACCTGGGAAGTCCTAGAAAGTAATATAGCTTGCAAATACTGAGTCAGGCTACACTTTTAACATTTTTTCCCCTTTTTTATTTCAGTGTAAATGAAAATATATTGTATTTTTGTGTTAAAACTGGACATGCTTTGTGAGTTAAGAATTGGGTTCAGTTTCTATAGATCACTTATATAGCAAATAATTCAAAATATTGTAATATGTAGAATGCTTCTGGTAATAGAAAATACATTGTTAAGGACTACTTGCGTATCTATCGTACTGACTCAAACTTCAGCATTCTGAAGACTATCGAAAGTTTAAATACAGACACAACTGTAGGTTTTACTTTATATTCTTTATTCCAGACACATTTTACAGGCAGAACCATCAGTCACAACTCTGTCTTCTTGCATATTTGCATAATACCCTTTCTTTTCCAGTCCATTTAGCAAATAGAACCATGTCTGATATATCATAAACAAATGGGAAAAAATCAACTGTTTCATATGGTTGATACATAATTTTTAACTTCATTCTAGTAATAGCTTTTGAAAACAGTAGATTGTGAAGACTGTGGATCTTTTTAGGAGGCAACAACCTATATATATTCATATACACAAATATCACTTGAACTATGAAGAATTCTTTGACTTTGACCTTTTATATGTGTGTACAGTCATCCCTCAGTATCTCTGGGGCATTGGTTCCAAGACCCCCAAGGATACCGAAATCTGCAGATGCTTAAGTCCCTTATATAAAATGCCGTAGTATTTTATATCACTTATAACATCCTCCCAAACACCTTTAAAATAATCTCTAGGTTACTTATGATACCTAACGTAATATAAATGCTATGTAAATAGTAGTAAACACAATGTGAATGTAAATAATTGTCTTTGCAGCAAATTCAAGTTTTGCTTTTTGGAAATTCTGGAATTAAAAAATCTTTGTTCCCCATTTGGTTGAGCTTGTGGATGGCAAACGGGGAACTCGCAGATAGGGAGAGCCAACTGCCCTGCCTTTCTGTGTCTCTTACTTTCATTTATACATATGTATATTAAATATATATATACATATAAATATTTATGTATATTTTATATATTTAGATTGTGAAATTTCTCCTGATTTCTATCTCCTTTTTATCCATCTCTCTTTACCTAATTTGTTGTAGACAAAGTTTTATGCCAGCAAGTTGCATAGAATTTTAATGGTTGCATCATATTCTAAAAGCAAAATTTTCATTCTTAGTTATTTATTTTCTGATATACCATTTTTTGCTAACTTACTTAGGAATAGTTGATGCAGTATTTATTTTGCTTTTATTTTCCATTTGCTGATGGGATTCTGGCTGACTGAGCTGGCTGTACACCTTTATTTTGTTAACACACTTCTGACTTCTACTGTTTATCAGCTGGATTTCAGAATTTTCCCAGTAGGGTTTTTTCCTGACTTATAGAGGTCTTTCGTTCATGTTAATCTTGTCTTGGAAAAAATTTGTATATATATTTAGTCACATGCATGCATAACTATGCGTCTTGATTGTAAACACTAGTGACACAAACCATGAAATTACACATAGAAGATCTCAATAAACCGTGATTGAATGAATGAATCATGTCTTCATTGTGCTTAAGAATACATAAGTACATAGTAAATCTTATAGAAATAAAAATTATATATGCATATCAATTTTTCTTCAGCATCTTGAAGACAGTATTAGTTTGGTTTTCCTTGATAATTTGAAAGATTGTAATTTTAGAAGAGTAAATTCTTCTATTTTACTAACTTATGGAGGCCAAAATCATCCCACTACTCTTGTTGTTTATGAATTTTGCATTCAATATTACTCTGCAATATCAAGTCACTTCTCAGGTATCTTTTAGGGATTGGATAAAGAATTACCAGTTGACACTAAATTTAGCTTATTGCCATGACTGAATCAAGAAATAGTGACAAACGAGTTTTCTAATCACTTTTAAATGTAACATAAATTGAAGGTTCTAAATTGTTTCATTTCAATAGAAAGTTTCATACATGGCTGTCATTTACTATTGTGTAAAAAGATCCTGATTAAGAGTAAAGATATATAATTTCTAATATCAGTTTTGTTACTTAACTGCAAATTTTAAATTTCCTCACAGGAAAATAGAACTCAATACTATTCATCTTAGTCACTCATAGTAATTGGAGAGTTTCTGATAACTCATTTTGGAGAAAGAACTTTGAAATGAGTATTACTAAATAATGACACAGAAAATGATTTTAAAAGAAAATAAAACGTGTAATTCAATGTCATGCTGCATAGGTAAATATGAGTTTTGTTTAGTTTTATTTTATGTGAATTTAATACAAAAAATATTCATCTCCCAATATTTCCAATAATTTGGTTCAGAAATTAACAACACTGATGACATCACAATTTGAAAGTCTTACTTAAAACGCTAATGTTTAAAATTATTCAAAATAACCATGGTTGCTTCAAGAGCCAAAAAAAAAATTAAAAAAAACAATAAAAATAGTATATGATTCTTGTGAATCACACTTGTCAGAAGGAAGAAATAATGTCTGCCATTTTACAAAGAATAAGCAATAAACACAGGAAATGTGTGTGGACACTATAAAGAGTGAGCATGTTCTGAAACTAGAGATATACTGTGTATGTATATATATATATGTAAAGTGTGCAAAATAATAATTGGCCAATGTGTCTTACTTTCAACACTTGGAGTATAGGAAAATATGTTTTCAACACTGAATAATAGTCTCCCATCACTAGCATATAATAGGGGATTAATTAATCATTTCTTAGGTACTAACACTTAAAAAAAATTAGCACTAGTCATTTGACACAAGACTGCCATTCTCATGGGAAGGAAAATACATATTTTCTAGAAATAGTAAAAAACAGCCTCTTTTAAATGTATGCATTAACTATACATATTTGAAAGGTACTGCAAGTCAATTTCATTAAATTTTTGCAATTATGTCATATGTATATAAAATTAATTAGAAGATCAAAAATCATCTTCAGTTGAAATTATAAAATGAAGAATGCCTTGTGGATTTATTTAAAGACATATTTTATAAGCTATATTAGGGGACTAGTTATATATATGTAAATAATTTAAATGTCCATTAAATACAGTTTATTTTCAGTAAGCATTTTACCAACACATGTGTGTGTATAGGAAGTTGCACAGATCGTAAATATGCAGTTTGATAAGCTTTCACAAAGTGGCCACCTATGTGTGACCAAGGCTCAGGAAACAGAGCATTACCAGTGGCCCCACTGTGTGCCTCTACCATACTGTCCAATCTAAGTCCTGTAATAGTTAATCTTACCTGTCAAGTTGACTAGGCCACAAGGTCCCCAGATATTTGCTCAAACATTATTCTGTGTTCCTATGAGGTGCTTTTAGATGAGGTTAACATTTAAATCAATAGATTAAGAATTAAGTGGATTGCCCTCCTGCTGGGATGGGTACCTCATCCCATCTGTTGAAATCCTGCTGCTGCTGTCGCTGCTGCTAAGTCACTTCAGTCGTGTCCGACTCTGTGTGACCCCATAGATGGCAGCCCACCAGGCGCCCCCGTCCCTGGGATTCTCCAGGCAAGAACACTGGAGTGGGTTGCCATTGCCTTCTCCAATGCATGAAAATGAAAAGTGAAAGAGAAGTCGCTCAGTCGTGTCCGACTCTTAGCGACCCCATGGACTGCAGCCTACCAGGCTCCTCCATCCATGGGATTTTCCAGGCAAGAGCACTGGAGTGGGGTGCCATTGCCTTCTCCGTTGAAATCCTGAATAGAACTAAAAGGTTGACCCCTCCCCTGAGTGAGAATTCTTACTGTCTGAACTTGGTCTTTCCTCTCCTTAAAACTCAAACCGAAACTTTGGCTTTTCTTGTATCTTGAGCCTATAGGCCTTAGGACTGAGGCTAAACCATCAACTCTCCTGGTCCTGCATCTTGCCAGCTAACCCTGAATATCTTGGAAATTTCCAGCTTTTATAATCATGTGAGCTGATTCTATATAATAAATCTCTGTCTCTGTCCCTCTCTCTCTAATACACACACTGTATTTCTAGAAAAACCTAATACAAATACTATTTTAATTTATGCCTTAGAATAACTTTGCCCATTTTTGAACTTTATATATGTGGCATCATGCTACGTGTATTATCCTATGCTTGGCTTCGTTCACTCATCAATATATTTGTGAGATTTATTTACAGTATTGCTAGTTGCTTGAACTTCAGTTTATTTTTATTACTGTATAGATTTTTAGTCTGTGTGTATATAATTCATTTTCTGTTCCAATTCACTGTGCAATAATTTATATTGGGTTTCCATTTTAGGGCTGTTATGAATACTGGAGTTACATAATTCTACTACACGTGTCTTGATGAACACTTTTGAGTATATACTTAAAAGTACAACTGCTAAATAGTAAAAAAGAAAAGGCATATTTTCAGTTTGAGTATATGACCGTATTTATTCACACTCTTATCAACATTTTAAGGGCGTTTCAATTGCTCTACAGCCTCTATAAATTTTTTGGTTGTTTAGAGTTCATGGATTGGTATTATACTGCATTTTAAAATTTCATTTCCCTGATTACTAATAACATTGACTTTCTTATTTATTTATAGATCCTATTTCATGGCATACTTGTTAAATATTTTTCCACTTTCCTGTTAGATTGTCTAAGATTTTTTTCTTATTAATTAGAATAGATTTTTAAATATATTGGATAGATATTTTTTTTTTCTCTCAAATGTATGTGTATATCCTTCAGAAGTGAAGGAGAAATACTTTTCTCAAACAAAAATTTAGTGACTGTGTTGCCCATAGACCTACCTTGAAAGAAATGCTAAAAGGAGTTCTTCAGTGAGAAGATAGGTCAAAAATACAATCTACATGAAGAACAGAAGAGCATTGAAGGAGAAATAAGTGAAGATTAAATTAAAAGTTTTATCATATTCTTAACTGATTTGACAAGCAACAGGACTTTTTCACATTAAAATGTATTGCAACAATGCATTGCATTTTATATGCTTGTGGATATCTCTTATGTATGCCTATATATAAGGGCAATGAGTGAGAAAAACATGATAGAATAAGGTATTCACATTGCCAGTTAAGTGGTTTAGTGCTATTTGAAATTGAACTTTGACCATTTTTAAATGTACAATGCAAACATTTTTCACTGAAAGAAACTGGTAAAAAGCATAATTAATATGCTAAGAAGAGAGAATGGAATCATATAAAATATTCGATTTAAAATATGAATGACAGAAAATGAATGGAAGACAAAAATAGGAACAAAAAACAAGAGAAATAAGTAAAAAACAGTGATAAATATGGTAATTATATGTCTAACTTCATCAATAATCATTTTGAATGCCAGTGGAATAGTGCATAAATTAAAGACAAGGATTGTCACAGTAGATCAAAATCCACAGCTCAACTGTATGTTGTCTAGAAGAAATTCACTATAAATATGGAGAAACATATAAATTGAAGCTACATTGATGGAGAAAAATAGACCATAGTAACATAAGTCAAAGGAAAACAGGAGTAGCTATATTAATTTCAGATTGAGCAGACTTCAAAGTAAGGAGAGTTACATTTCCTTATCAGAAATAGGAAGGGACTTACATGATGATGAAGGGGTCAGTTCTCCAAGAATATATAACAAGTGTTAATGTGTATGCACATAAGTGGCAATAACATGAGGCAAAAACTGATGAAATTGCAAGGAAAACAGATAAATCCAACTACTTTGGTAGTTGGAGACTTCAGCACCTCTTGACCAGAAACAGACAGATCCAAGAGGCTGGAAATCAGTAAGAACATGGTTGAACTCAACAACATCATCAATCAGTGGATGTAATTAACATATATAAATTCCCTCACTTCCCAGGTGGCTCAGTGGTAAAGAATCTGCCTGCCAATGCAGGAGATGCAAGAGACACAAGTTCAGTCCATGGGTCAGGAAGATCCCCTGGAAGAGGAAATGGCAACCCACTTCATTTTTCCCGCCTGGAAAATTCCATGGGCAGTGGAGCCTGGCAGACTATAGTCCATGGGGTTGCAAAGAGTCAGACATGACTGAGCACACACACACACTTCATCTAACAAGAGCATATACACATTTTTCTCAAGCTCACATTGATATTTCACCTAGATCACAATCTAGGCCATAAAATACACCTGAACAAATTTAAAAGAATAAAAGTCATCCAATGGCTGCCCACAAATCACAATGGAATTAAACTAGACCTTAAATGGATTGACAACTGGAAAATCCCCAGTTAAGTGGAGATTAAACAACACACTTCTACATAAAACTTGGCTCAAAAAAGAAATATGAAGATAAATTTTAAAAATCCTGTATTAAATGAAAAGGAAAACACAACTTAAATTTTGTTTTAATGAAGCAAAAGCTTAAAGGGAAATTTGTAGCATCAAATATTAAAAAAAAAAATAAATCTCATAACAATTTAAGGTTTCATGTTAGGAACCAAGAAAAAAGAGTAAATTACATCCAAAGTAAGCAGGAGAAAGGGGGGGAAATAAAAAGCAGAAATCTGTGGAATTGAAAACAGGTAGTCAATATTGGAAATCCAAAAGTTGATTCTTTGAAAAATCAGTGAAATTGATAACCTTTCATCCAGGCTATCTAGGGAAAAAAGAGAGAGAATACAAACTACTGGTAGATGAAAAGGAAACCATCACTACAGATCTTATGAAATAAGAAGGATAATAAAGAAATATTATGAACAACTTTGTCCTCACAGATTTTATAACCTAGATGAAATAGATCAGTTCTTTAAAGTATGCAATCTGTGAGGAATCATTCAAGAAGAAATAGACAGTATGATAGACCTTTATCTATTTTGAAAATTAAATCAATGACTAGTAACCTTCCAAAGCAGTGAGCACCAGGCCCAGATTGGGTCACAGATAAACTGCATCAGACATTTAGTAAAGAAATTACACCAAAAATATGCAACCTCTTTTGAAAGATAGAAGCAAAGGGAATATTTCCTAACTCATTTGATGAGGCCAACATTACCCTGATACCACAGCAACACAAAGACACTATAAAAACAGAACAGAAAAGCTCAGAAATAGACACCTATAAATATGGAACTTTTTCTCATGTCCTCTTTTTCTTGCATACTACACAGTTAACATGCACGGGACTAGATATCAGTGCTTCCCTGATGGCTCAGCAGGAAAGAATCCACCTGCAATGCAGTAAATGCAGTTGAATCCCTGGGTTGGGAAGATCCCCTGGAGAAGGAAATGTCAACTCACTCCAGTTTTCTTGCCTGGGAAATCCCATGGACAGAGAAGCCTGGTGGACTACAGTCTATGAAGTCACAAAAGAGTCAGACATGACTGAGTGACTAAACAACAGCAACAAGACTAGCTAGTAATGTTTACTCACAAGGTTATTGGTATAAACAAATGAAGATTACAACACAATAATTCTAAATTTATTTTTTCTCTTCTTAGACAATAAAAGACACCTTATGTTTATTAGGCTGTCATGAAACATTTATTGAGATCTTGTAGGCAGTTAAAGCTTTATGGGAAAAGATCATATATAATAGTTTATGTGATAATAATGCAATTAATAAAGCCATAACTAGGAAATTTTCATAATTACAAGCTTCAGAACACAATTAACCCATGTGTCGAATAGGAAATCATATTAAAAATTATGTAATGTTTAACTAACTAAATACTATTGGGAAGAACTATGTAATTGGAAAGATCTGATTGTTTTTAAATGTCCTGCGTTAGACACAGTCAAATGTGTTCAAAAACAGCTTGGAAATAGCAAAATAATAAAGCCTTATTTGTCACGAACATCAAAGTTCAAATGCTTGCATTATGCAAATTGTGTATATGTATGGTAGCACATAAAAGCAACCATAGAAAATAATAAATTATAGTACTTATTATATTGTACAGTTTCCAATTAAATAAACCACAAAACTAGAATTGTGAGTCAAAGAGTGTTTGCCATTTGATTTGAGCCCTACAACTTGCACTAAACAAGTTGTTTATTTTCCATGTAAATTGCTTTTCTGAATGCTCTAACAGCATATGCTAAAAAGAAACAAAAATATAAACAGAAACCTCAATAAGCATAACTTTAAAATGTGGATAGTTTTCTGTGCATATGTTTTAAAGTCAGATTGAAATATTTTCATGAAGTTTCAGGAGAATTCCTGTTTTAGTCTAGCGCACATAAAATACCCTTTCATCTTACTTATTGCACTTTGAAATGTGCTGTAGTGTAACAATTAAAGGAACTTCATAATAGATATTGAACTGAATAAAATTAGAAATGCTGATTCAACAGTCTTGTAATTTGTGGCATCTTATTAATTTCTAAATGATGAAAAAATTGAGCATTAGTCAACAGACTGTAGTTCTAAAATACTCATCGATTTACATTTTCATTATGTACAGAATATGTTTAAACTGCTTAGTAGTGAAGGTTCACCAACACTATCGTCAATTTTATTTAAAATAAACCCCACTAAAAGATTAAATTAGCATAAGAATAAATTTTCAGTGTAAAAATTGCTTTGGCAAAATGAAAAGTTTCAATAGAAATATAATAACTTAAATATCTAAAAGCTAAAATGTCAAGAAAGTTCATGTTCAAAGTTAAAGAACTGTGAATATAAGTGATGGCATTTAAAATTCATTTAAAATATACATTTTATTTGAGAAGTTTTAGATTTATGATAAAATTGTCAAGATAGTACAGAGACATTCCATATATTCTACACAGTTTCCCCAGTTATTAACATGCTACATAAATAGAATATGTTGTTGAGTCATTAAGTCATGTCCTGCTCTTTGCGACCCCATGGACTGTAACATGCCAGTCTTTCCTGTCCTTCCCTAACTCCTGAAATTTTACTTGGTGTGATTAAAGAATGAATATTGATACTTTAGTTTTAAACTGAAGTCCTTATTTTATTTAGGTTCCCTTCCTTTTTACCTAATACATTATTCAGTTTCAGAATGATATCCAAGATACTACAACTGCATTTAAGAGTTACATCTCATGATCCTTCTCTTGAGAACAGAGTTATGTGTTTTGGAAAGAGAACAGAGGTAAGGTGACCTTGTATCATAACATATTAATGATACAAAATATTAACATGACTTATTGCTGTTGATTTTAATCTTCATTACTTTACTAAAATAGTGTTTATAAGATTTCTGCAAATTCATTGTGTGTCTGAGAGTCACTCAATCATGTCCGACGCTTTGCGACCCCATGGTATGAAGCCTGCCATACTCCTCTGTCCATGGAGTTCTCCAGGCAGGAATACTAGAGTGGGTTGCCATTTCTTTCTGCAGGGGATCTTCTCAACTCAGAGATCAAACTTGGTCTCCTGCATGGCAGGCAGTTTCTTTACCTTCTAAGCCATCAGAGAAGCTCCTTGAGTAAGAAGTATCAACATAAAGTATTTGGAATTCTTTTTCTCAAGAGATTTGTCTCTTCTTTTACATTTGTTTATTTATTTATTTAAATCACTATGACTCACGATATTTTTTTCATTATTTGGCTTTTAATCTAATATCATTTCATTTTGTTGTTAATACTGTTCCAGTCTTAGCCGTTGAGAGCTCTTTGTGTTGGCTCCTTTCTCAACTGTCTCTTTGATCTACTGCAGTCTGTGTGTGTATGTGTTAGCACTTTCTTAATTTGTGGATGCTCCAGGCTTATTTTGCACCATTCTTATCTTCCAAGTTATCCTAGAATCAGTTATTTAACAGAGGACCCTTGCTCTCTTTTAATGAAGAATAATATTAGAGCATACTGCCAGTTGTGATCATTGTCACCAGATCACACTGGCTCTAGATCATCTCAGCTAAGTAGGGGTATAGATGTATACACACTAACCATCATACATAATAACATATCTGTAATACTTTATTCCAGATTTTTGCATTTATAGTCATGGGTGATATTGGTCTTGTTTTCCCTTTCTTAAAAAGTGTCTATCTGTTTTATGTATTTAAAGTCACTTGTGTAATGCTATGGAGAAGGAAATGGCAACCCACTCTAGTATTTTTGCCTAGAGAATCCCGTGGACAAAGGAGCCTGGTGGGCTGCCGTCTATGGGGTCGCACGGAGTCAGAGACGACGGAAGTGACTTAGCAGCAGCAGCGCAATGCTAGCCTCATATGAGTAGTTAGGTGTTTTCCTTGTCTGCTCTGGCAGAAAGTATATAGAAATTGTACCATTTCTTTCTTAAATGTTTGATGAAACCTGTTGGGGCCTGGTGCTTTCTTTTACGAAATCTCTTAATTTTTTTTTTTTTTTTTTTTTTTCTTTTCTTTTTTTTTTTTTTTTTTTAATTTTATTTTATTTTTAAACTTTACATAACTGTATTAGATTTGCCAAATATCAAAATGAATCCACCACAGGTATACATGTGTTCCCCATCCTGAACCCTCCTCCCTCCTCCCTCCCCATTCCATCCCTCTGGGTTGTCCCAGTGCACCAGCCCCAAGCATCCAGTATCGTGCATCGAACCTGGACTGGCAACTCATTTCATACATGATATTTACATGTTTCAATGCCATTCTCCCAAATCTTCCCACCCTCTCCCTCTCCCACAGAGTCCATAAGACTGTTCTATACATCACTGTCTCTTTTGCTGTCTCGTACACAGGGTTATTGTTACCATCTTTCTAAATTCCATATATATGCGTTAGTATACTGTATTGGTGTTTTTCTTTCTGGCTTACTTCACTCTGTATAATAGGCTCCAGTTTCATCCACCTCATTAGAACTGATTCAAATGTATTCTTTTTAATGGCTGAATAATACTCCATTGTGTATATGTACCACAGCTTTTTTATTAAACACATTTAATAAGCATGGTAAGAAATCTGCCAGCAATGCTGGAGGGCTGAGTTCCATCCCTGGGTTGTGAATATCCCCTGGAGAAGGGAAAGGCTACCCACTCCAGTATTCTGGCCTGGAGAATTCCATGGACTATAGTCCATGGGGTCACAAAGAGTCAGACATGACTGAATGACTTTCACTTTCAATAAGCATGTGGCTATTCATGTTATTTATTTCTCCCTGTGTTGAGTTTGGTAGTTTACATTACTTTCAAGGAATTGATTTCTTTGGTATGTTATTATGTGTGCACACATATTTTTCATGGTATTCCTTTATTTTATTTGTAATGTCCATGGAATCAGTAGTGCTGACTCCTCTTCTGATATTTTTAAATTGATGTTTTCTCTCTCTCTGTTTCTCTGTTTATCAATCATATTCCTCTTTTCAAAGAAGCATTTTTTTTAATTTTAATGTTTTTCCTGTTGTTTCTTGTTTTTAAATTTATTTTATACATGTTTTATACATCAATGTAATTATATATGCTATTTTAATTTGTTTATTATAACTTCCTTTCTTTTCCTTATAGTAGGACTAAATTACACTTTTCTCCTAGTTTCCTAAGAAAGAAACTCAGGTTATTCATTTTATATATTTCTTCCTTTCTAACATATTTATTTAATACTATAAATTTCCCTCTAACACTTACTTTCACTGAATCCCACACATTTTGGCAAGCTGTGGATTTATTTTCATTTTGTTTAAAATATTTCTTAATTCTCTTGAGACTTCATCTAAGACTCATATGTTATTATGAAATGTGTTATTTAATTTCTAAATATATGAGGGATATTTTTATCTATATTTCTGTCACCGAGTTCTAGTTTAATTCAGTTTTTAACTGATGAAAATATGATTATCATGCTTTAGACCTCTTACAGTGTGTTTTTTTTTTTTAAACAGTTACTTTTTTTTTTTTTTTTGTCTGTATCACGCAGCAAGCAGGAACTTAGTTCTCCATCTAGGGATCAAACCCACACCCCGTGCATTGGGAGCATGGAGTCTTAACCACTGGACCACCAAGGAAATCTCAGTTACAATGTGTCTGATGACCCCTAATGTTGTCTATATTGATATATACTACACTTAAGAGGGATGCATATTTTCCTGTTGTAGAAGAAAAAAAAAATTCTGTTAAGTGTCCAAGTATATCACATTGCATGCATAATAAGTTGCTACAGTCATGTCTGACTCTTTACAACCTTATGGTCCATAGCCTGCCAGGCTCCTCTCTCCATGGGATTCTCCAGGCAAAAATACTGGAGTGGGTTGCCATGCCCTCCTCCAGGGAATCTTCCAGACCCAGGGATTAAACCTGTACCTCTTTTGTCTCCTTCATTGGCAGCTGGATTCTTGACCACTAGCGCCAACTGGGAAGCTCGTAACACATAGATTGATAGTGTATTCAGGTAAACTATATCTTCACCGACTTTCTTCTGCCCAATATAAAGTTAATAAGAGATATGTTGACGTCTCTAATCCTAGTAATAGATTTTTTTAATTCCTTTTTTTAGTTCTGTCACTTTTTGCCCTACTATATAGACCCTCTGCTTTTGGGCACCATACACCATTAGATTGTGAAGTCTTCTTGCAGTATTTATCCCTTTATCATTGTGTAATGCCTCTCTTTATTCTTGAACATTTCTTATTTTGTTCTACAGTGTACACTAACATTTTTCAGTGTTAAATTAAAACATAAATATGTGAGAGAGTATAAATATAAAAGATACCTAATTATTTGTTTTTGTTAAGAGGAAATCTTACCACCATTTAAGTTTTCTTTCTGTAAAATGTGGGAGAAAATATGAATATATTTTATTGCATAACTACAGTATTGCACATGCAAATCCAAGGTTAAATGCAATTTAAATAATTTTCCTTTTCCAGCACTTTTCGTCTCTTAAGATTGAACAGCCTCAACTCTGGTAGGTCTCATTTATAAACATACAAATAGCACAATACATCATAGTTTCTCAATTAGAATAGAAGTAAAAATATTTTTATGACACTTAGACAAAAATGTTTTTCCTACATGTTCAGCATGCTTAATTGTTTCATTTTTTATGACATTAACACAATTCCCCAAGGTATTGCAAAAGATTTTTTTTTCATTTTTTTACTCTTTAAGCAAGGACCCATTTAATGTATGTAAATTGTCTACATATATTAATGGTGTAATCTTCTGAAAGAGATGGGAATACCAGACCACGACCTGCCCCTTGAGAAACGTGTATGTAGATCAGGAAGCAACAGTTAGAACTGGACATAGAAACACAGACTGGTTCCAAATAAGAAAATGAGTACATCAAGGCTGTATATTGTCACCCTGCTTGTTTAACTTATATGCAGAGTACATCAAGAGAAACGCTGGGCTGGATGAAGAACAAGCTGGAATCAAGATTGCTGGGAGAAATAGAAATAACCTCAGATATGCAGATAACACCAACCTTATGGTAGAAAATGAAGAACTAAAGAGCCTCTTGATGAAAGTGAAAGAGGAGAGTGAAAAAGTTGGCTTCAAGCTCAACATTCAGAAAACTAAAATCATGGCATCTGGTCCCATCATTTCATGGCAAATAGATGGGGAAACAGTGGAAACAGTGGCAGACTATTTTGGGGGGCTCCAAAATCACTGCAATTGGTGACTACAGCCATGAAATTAAAAGATGTTTACTCCTTGGAAGGAAAGTTATGACCGACCAATACAACATATTAAAAACCAGAGACATTACTTTGTCAACAAAGGTCGGTCTAGTCAAGGTTGTGGTTTTTCCAGTAGTCATGTATGGATGTGAGAGTTGGACTATAAAGAAAGCTAAGTGGTGAAGAACTGATGCTTTTTTTTTTTTTACTATTTTTTAAAAATTTATTTATTTTAATTGGAGGCTAATTGCCTTACCATATTGTAGTGGGTTTTGCCATACATTGACATGAATCAGCTCTGGATATACATGTGTTCCCCATCCTGAACCCCCCTCCCACCTCCCTCCCCATCCCATCCCTGAGGGTCATCCCAGTGCACCAGCCCTGAGCACCTTGTCTCATGCATCGAACCTGGACTGGCGATCTGTTTCACATATGATAATATACATGTTTCAATGCTATTCTCTCAAATCATTCCACCCTCACCTTCTCCCACAGAGTCCAATAGATTGTTCTATACATCTGTGTCTCTTTTCCTGTCTCACATATAGGGTCATCATTACCATCTTTCTAAATTCCATATATATGTATTAGTATACTGTATTGATGTTTTTCATTCTGACTTACTTCACTCTGTATAATAGGCTCCAGTTTCATCCACCTCATTAGAACTGATTCAAATGTATTCTTTTTAATGGCTGAGTAATATTCCATTGTGTATATGTTCCACAGGTTTCTTATCCATATGTCTGCTGATGGACATCTACGTTGCTTCCATGTCCTGGTTATTATAAACAGTGCTGTGATGAACATTGGGGTACACGTCTCTGTTTCTTGCCATATGACCCAGCAATCCCACTACTGGGCATACACACCGAGGAAACCAGAATTAAATTGATGCTTTTGAATTGTGGTGTTGGAGCAGACTGTTGCGAGTCCCTTGGTTTGAAAGGAGATCAAACTAGTCCATCATAAAGGAAATCAGTCCTGAATATTCATTGGAAGGACTGAAGCTGAAGCTGAAACTCCAATACTCTTGCCACTTAATGCAAAGAACTGACTCAGTAGAAAAGACCCTGATGCTGGGAAAGCTTGAAGGCAGGAGGAGAATGGGACGCCAGAGGATGAGATGGTTGGATGGCATCACTGACTCAATGGACACGAGTTTGGCTAAACTCTGGGAGTTCGTGATGGACAGGGAGCCCTGGCCTGCTGCAGTCCACAGGGTTGCAAAGAGTCAGACACGACAGAGTAACTGAACTGAACTAAAATCTTTTACAACTTTATCTTTAAAATCAAGGACTTATTTAAAATTGAGCATTATGACAAAGCAAGTCAATGAAATCAGAGAGAAACTAATCTATTATCATTTATCTGAAGTCATACCAAAACAATTTTCCACCAAACTTATTTATTATTTGATAGGAATGAATAAAGTTAAACAGTGTATCCAAAAGCTCATTACATAGTAAGTTGAGCTCTTAAGTTTCAGTACAACATTTATTATTTATATTACTTCTAATATATCTCCCCAAAAGTAAAGCAAAAAATGTTAGTCATAAATAGATTTTTATCTACTTATGTTTGACAGGTGTGTTACTTTCTTCTTTGAGAAAAGTCAAAAATAACAACTACTTCATGAAAAGGTTGTGAATATAAAACAACGAATATAGAATATACCAAGAGTAAAGCATCTGCTGTGATGTTTGATAAATACAAATTTTTTTACTTTATTTTATCCAGCAAACTTCTTACATTACTATCTAAAACATTCAACTTATGAAATACTCTCATTCTTACACTCAAATAGTAGTTTTTCTTGATTTGTTCATTACATTGGTAGTCATTATATATATTTAATTTCTGTAAAGTCCTTAACTTGTTTCAGCTTAGAGAAAGAATTTATATGGGTCCATAGCCATTTTTAAGCAAATTCTGCTCAGTAGACACTAGGAATAATTTCCAAAAATATGGAGCCAAATATTTAAGTGTAGGTAGGAAACATAATTTCTAAAAGCTACTTGTTAAATATAGACAAATTAGCTATTAGCTATTTCTAAGGAACACCTAAAAGATTAGTCTCAGACTTACATGAACATTTTTTTCACCTAAAAGAAAAATCATGATTAAAAAATTTTGATAAGAAATTCAAAATACTATAATGTAGGTATAGATTCTATGTTTTGCTTATTATTATGAATCTGCAAATAATGTGTTCCAGATAATACATTTGTTTTTAATAATAATTTAGAATATATCACCATTAAGCAGATGTACTTCTAAGAGGCTTAAAAAATTGGTCAACAAAGTGGAATTCAAAATATTGGAAAGTAAGCCCAATAATTTACACTCTACAATTCAAATTCTTCTCAATGTAATAAAGTTTATTTTTTCTCTCGAGTTAAAAATCACCTAGAAAAGCAGCTCATGTATAGCAATTCCCAAAGTATGATACATAAAATTGTATAATGCCATTCCCATTCAAAATTTTCTTACTGAAATACCAGATACTTAACAGATACATTTCGGTGCAAAAGATTCTTAGGAAATAAATTTTGAATTAAAAAGTTTGCCTTAATGTTTTACATGTTGAAGAATGTTGTTTCCATATTCATAATATGTGTGTGCATACTCAGTGGCTTAGTCATGTCTGACTGTTTGAGACTCTCATGGACTATAGCCCGCCAGGCTCCTCTGTCCATGGAATTTTCCAGGCAAGAATATTGGAGTGGGTTGCCATTTCCTTCTCCAGGGGATCGTCCTTACCCAGGGATCAAACCCACAACTCTGCGTCTACTGCATTGGCAGGTGGATTCTTTACCACTGCACCACCTGGGAAACCCCCATGTTCATAGTACTTTCCATCTAAAATTGGAATAGTACAGGGCCTGTAGAAGATATAGAGAAAGGCTTGAACTATTTCTCAGTACCAAGAATGAACACACATTGAAATGTTTCTATTACTGGGTTTTAGGGAAGCCTTCCAACGCACTGCAGAATCAGATCACACAGATGGGACAATCTCTAGCTTATTCATCCCTTATCACATGAATTGATGAATTGATCCTGTGACTTGCTGTTGCTATATATTGGCCAAAAGAGTTAGTTCAGGGAAAACCCAAGCAAACTTTTTGGCCAACCCTGATGCTGGGAAAGATTGAGAGAAGGAGGATAAGGGGGCAACAGAGGATGAGATGGTTGGATGGCACCACCGACTGAATGCACATGAGTTTGAGCAATTTCCAGGAGATGGTGAAAGACTGGGGAGTCTGGCATACTGCAGCCCATGGGGTCAGAAAGAGACAACACTTAGCAACTGAATAACACAGTACAATTCTACCTCCCCATAATCCTCCTTCCATCACAATGAGATAGTAAAAATAAGATTCTTTTGACTTTTTCTAAAGAACATTTACTGTTTCTCTGGAGTTTTGTCTAGTTATGGTAACCTTGGTTTAGTACTTCCTATGAACAGTCCATCACCTGTAATGCAGGAGACCCTGGTTTGATTCCTGGGACAGGAAGATCCCCTGGAGAAGGGATAGGCTACCCACTCCAGTATTCTTGGGCTTCCCTGGTGGCTCAGTTGGTAAAGAATCAACCTGCAGTGCAGGAGACTTGGGTTTGATCCCTGGGTTAGGAAGATCCATTGGAGGAGGGCATGGAAAGCTACTCCAGTATTCTTGCCTGGAGAATCCCATGGACAGAGGAGCCTGGCAGGCTGCAGTACATGGTGTCGCAAAGAGTCGGACACAACTGAGCAACTAAACACAACACAGCACATGAATAGTCCACACATCAGTCTCCTCCTCATTGGCAGTCTCTACTACAATGAAGATGTGCCTATGCTACGGTTTTCCTTGTATCTGGCTGCTCTGCCATCTCAAGCTTCAGTCAGATGAAGGTTTTCCTTTGTCTGGGTTTCTCTCTGCTCTTACCATGTAGAAGTGTCTAGCAGTTTTAAGGTAATGTTCTTCCTCCCAGAGATGGCTAACCATCACTCCTATAACATGCAAGGGAAAAGTATGCTATCATCTTGGGTTTGAATTTTCTTCTGAAGATCCTACAGTGTATCTTGGTTGAGGGACATATTGTTACTATTAATCAGATTTTGTTCCTTCTTTACAAAGAATATAACCATTGCTGTATTTTGTTAAAAGCATATTCACTGAATATTTAGGATTGTCTGCTTTTTAAAAGGCACCCTCACTGTGTTAGAGGGAGCCAGTGTTCAGAAAACCATACCCACTTAGTTTCTGGATGGTTTGTGAATCCAGGTTCATTTGCTATAAATATGTTCTAGGACAACATTTTACATCATGCTCCACTGGGAAAGTAAACACATTCTGCTTTCTGAGTATAATGTAGCCTACATGCCTCTTGAATTGGAGTCAGACTGCCTTGTTTTGATCCCCTCTGGCCCTTCAGGAATGTGATTTTGGACAAGATCTCTGTTCCTTAATGTCTTCATTTGTATAATGTGGATATTAGTAATTTTATACCCTGAGATGATTATTAGGATTAAAATAATGTACATATATCTGTATGTAAACGGTTTATGACATACACATATGCATATATATGTATATATGTCTAACAAAAACCTATATATTAATTGTTCTGTGTGTGTGTATGTATGCATGTGTGCATATGCACATTAAGTCCTTGTTTGTAATACTTGGTATATAATAAATACTAAATAAATCTCACTACAAGAACAAGCTGCACAATAGCAGATAATTTTTTAAGTACAAAAAATTGTTTTAACTATTAAACTATTCCATAAAGACATGTATAATTATCTTCCTCATAGAAGGCTTTTCATAAAGAAGATGCTAACTATAGATGAAATCATACAGGATGTTCGAATTGGTGCTAACCAGAAGAAAATGTGTTTATAAGCATAGACCCAGGACTGGAAAAGAAAAATGAGGCAAAGTTTGTATTAAAACAGGTGTAGTGAATTTAGAGGGCTTCCCTACTGGCTCAGTGGTAAAGAATCCACATGCCAATGTAGGAGATGTGGGTTTTATCCAGTATTCTTGCCTGGAAAATCCCATGAACAGAGCAGCAGCCTAGTAGGCTGTCCATGGGATCTCAAAAGAATTGGACATGACTTAGCAACTAAACAACAAGGTGAATTTAGAATACTCATTTCTCAAATCCAGATGTTATCAAGTTTTAGTCCCCACTGAAGTCAAACCCTTCTACCAGTGGGGCTTGTTCATACACAGGTTGAAGGATACCACCTACCAGCGTTTCTAAGTGTATAGGCATGCACTTAGGCCCAAGAATTGCCATTTTCTGTTCCTCTTTTGCTTCTAATGCTAGAGGAGAATCAATGATTTAACCACAGCTGAAAATGCAGACTGGTGTGCTGATTTTATAAAAGGAATATTGTAAAGAACAGAGGAAGAAGCTTAGGAATCCAAATCTGATTTAAATATCCATATGTTTTGAGTTCCTATGTTTGACCAGTAAACTCATCTCAACTTAGGACAATTATTTCTCCTTTCAGATCTCTCACAACAGGAATAAAATAACTGATTCCACAAATAGAACACCAGGCTTCCCTAAGACTAATGTGGAAATTTCTGATGTTTTAATATTATAATTGGGTGGAAGCATTCCTCCTATTACTTTAGAAGAAAGGTTGATTAACATTTGGATTCACTCTCATTTAAGCCGATCAGAACTTGCACTGCCTGGAGATCTGAAAATGTTAAATGTTATTACTTAGCCATTAGATTTTTCTGATACATTTTAAATAGTACTAGTGCTTTTTAATTTAGACTTTAAGAATAATATATGTATGTTAATATATGCAATTTAGTAATATAGTTATTAATAAAGATTTTAGTTACTATAATGGTATTTCAAAAATAAGTTAGGATACTGTGAAGATAAGTCAAAAGGGTGATTTGGCTGCTATCAAAATCACAGCTGGCTCTTTTGCAAAAATTGACTATTAAATCTTAAAATTGATATGGAAATGTAAGTGACCCAGAATGACCAAAACCATTTTGAAAAAGAAAGACAAAATTAACTTTCCAAATTTCAAAACTTACTACAAAAATTTCAAAGTTTGGTTCTGGCATAAAGGTAGAGATACAAATTAATTAGGAGTCCAGAATAAACACTTACATTTATGGTCACTTGCTATTTGACAAGGCTGCCAAGGCAAGCAGAAGAGTCTTTTAAACAACTGGTTGTAGGATATGTAGATATCTTTATGCAAAAAAATAAAGTTGTACCTCTACTATGCATAATACACAAAAGTTATCAGAAAAAGAATTATGGAGCTAAAATCATATAAATCCTGAGAAGATAGCAGAAAACCTTCCTGATCTTGGATTAGGCAATAATTTCTTGGACACGACTATTAAAGCACAAGAGACAAAAGAAAAAGTAGATAACTTGAACTTCATCAAAACTCTAAAGGGATTTGTACAACAATACGAACAAGAAAGTAAAAATATAACCTGCATAATTTTAAAAAAATAGTTGAAAATCATACAGAGCTAAGAGTCTTGCATCAAAAATATATAAAAAATCTTTGTAACTCAATAATCAAAAGACAATCAAATTTTTTTAAAAAGTAGGCAAAGAGTCTATTCCGATGTATACATGCTTAAATTTATGGTTCTCTGAGTACTTTTGACAGCAGTTTCTTTTTATTTTCTTTTTTTGTTTTGTTTTTTAATATAAATTTATTTATTTAATTGGAGGCTAATTACTTTAAAATATTGTATTGGTTTGGCCGTACATTGACATGAATCCACCACGGGTGTATATGTGTTCCCCATCCTGAACCCCCCTCCCACCACCCTCCCCATACCATCCCTCTGGGTCATCCCAGTTCTCCAGCCCCAAACATCCTGTAACATGCATCAAACCTGGACTGGCTATTCGTTTCACATATGATACTATACATGTTTCAATGCCATTCTCCCAAATCATCCCACCCTCGCCCTCTCCCACAGAGTCCAAAAGACTGTTCTATACATCTGTGTCTCTTTTGCTGTCTCATATACAGGGTTATTACCATCTTTCTAAATTTCATATATATGCATTAGTATACTGTATTGGTGTTTTTCTTTCTGGCTTACTTCACTCTGTATAATAGGCTCGTTTCATCCACCTCATTAGAACTGATTCAAATGTATTTGTTTTAATGGCTGAGTAATAATCCATTGTGTCTATGTACCACAGCTTTCTTATCCATTTGTCTGCAGATGGACATCTAGGTTGCTTCCGTGTCCTGGCTATTATAAACAGTGCTGTGATGAACATTGGGGTACACGTGTCTCTTTCCCTTCTGGTTCCTCAGAGTGGGATTGCTGGGTCATATGGCAGTTCTATTTCCAGTTTTTTAAGGAATCTCCACACTGTTCTCCATAGTGGCTATACTAGTTTGCATTCCCACCAACAGTGTAAGAGGGTTCCCTTTTCTCCACACCCTCTCCAGCATTTATTGCTTGTAGACTTTTAGATAGCACCCATTCTGACTGGTGTGAAATGGTACCTCATTGTGGTTTTGATTTGCATTTCTCTGATAATGAGTGATGTTGAGCATCTTTTCATGTGTTTGTTAGCCATCTGTATGTCTTCTTTGGAGAAATGTCTGTTTAGTTCTTTGGCCCATTTTTTTGATTGGGTCATTTATTTTTCTGGAGTTGAGCTGTAAGAGTTGCTTGTATATTTTTGAGATTAATTCTTTGTCAGTTGCTTCATTTGCTATTATTTTCTCCCATTCTAAAGGCTATCTTTTCACCTTGCTTTGAGTTTCCTTTGTTGTGCAGAAGCTTTTAATTTTAATTAGGTCTCATTTGTTTATTTTTGCTTTTATTTCCAATATTCTGGGAGGTGGGTCATAGAGGATCCTGCTATGATTTATGTCAGAGAGTGTTTTGCCTATGTTCTCCTTTAGGAGTTTTATAGTTTCTGGTCTTACCTTTAGATCTTTAATCAATTTTGAGTTTATTTTTGTGTATGGTGTTAGATAGTGTTCTAGTTTCATTCTTTTACAAGTGGTTGACCAGTTTCCCCAGCATCACTTGTTAAAGAGATCTTCTTTTTTTCCATTGTATATTATTGCCTCCTTTGTCAAAGATAAGGTGTCCATATGTGCGTGGATTTATCTCTGGGCTTTCTAGCATCACCAACTCAGTGGATGTGAATTTGAGCAGACTCTGGGAGGTAGGGAAGGACAGAGGAGTTTCTCATGCTACAGTCCATGGGGTTACAAAGAGTCAGACATGACTTAGCAACTGAAAAACAACAATTGTTGTAAAGTTATATAGGAACAAGATTTTTTTTTTAATATATATCCGGTTATGATTTATTTTCTTTGTCTTTAAGGATTTTCGACCACACCACTGAATCAATGGACAAGGCAAGTAGCTTTTGAAAAACTTTATACTGCACAGTCCTCACAAGGAAAGTCCCAGACTCTGATCCACAGAAAAATCTGAAACGTAGTTGGCCAGAAGACTGTAAAACAGGGGCAGCTTTTCATCTAGAATTTAAATTTCTAGGGGGGAAGAATCCATGATATTCTGCTAGAGATAATAGTTTTGGATGAGGGGCAAATATACTTTGAGGAGGCAACAAAGAGAAACCTACCAAGATGAACAAAACTGTAAACATGTAGTCAGTAAATTATAATCTCTATCTCCAAGAATGCCAATCTCTTACCTTATAGAAGCACTGGAAAATTAATTTAATAAATCGACTTTCTACAGATGTTCTATATTTTGACAATAGTGTTTGAATGCAGTGAAATGGTTACCTGAAGTTCTGAATATGTACCACGCGTTGCAATGAGGTCTATTAAGTTAAGGCACTCAATCCTTGCAGAAAGCTGCAGAAGTGTGATATTAATTTGTAGAAACATGAATTGGAAATGTGTTATCACCGTGTCTCATTCTAGATTCAGTCATTATCATTGGAATGAAGTCTTATTATTTCATTTTCAGGTTTTCATTAAGAAGCTTTATAATATGGATGAAACATTAGCATTTTAATGCTTTTGTGAATAAAATTGTTGTTGCACTTGCTCTTGGACATGGATGCAATCCTGTTACAAGTGCTGACTCTCCATTGTAATTAAAGATTGTCTCCTTGACGAAAACCCTGATCTCTGAAATAATAGATAACATTGCTTTTGAGTATAGTAGCATTATTCAGAAAGCATTTTGTATCTATTTTTACATTTCTTTTAATATCGTCCCCAAATTATCAGCATCCATGCTTAAACCCAATGGGAATTTTTCAAATCTTATCTTTCTCATCATCTCAGTTATCTTTGACACTGATGACTTCCTTCCTCATGAAATACTCTCATCTCTCTTCAGTGAACATTCTGGATTTCTTTATGCATATCTGGATACACAATAATTTATTTTGTATTTTATTTTTCAATTCTCATCTCCCAAGTTCTGGTTTTCTTCAAGTTACCGTCCTGCTGCTGCTGCTGCTGCTGCTAAGTCGCTTCAGTCGTGTCCGACTCTGTGCGATCCCATAGACGGCAGCCCACCAGGCGCCCCCGTCCCTGGGATTCTCCAGGCAATAACACTGGAGTGGGTTGCCATTTCCTTCTCCAATGCATGAAAGTGAAAAGGGAAAGTGAAGTCGCTCAGTCGTGTCCGACTCTAGCAACCCCATGGACTGCAGCCTACCAGGCTCCTCCATCCATGGGATTTTCTAGGCAAAAGTATTGGAGTGGGGTGGTTACTGTCCTAGAACCTCATTATTATCACTATCATTCACTGTAAAATACATACCAGATCCTGTAAGCACTTTACATAGAGCATCAATTCTCACTTTTATACCATCAAGTAGTGTGTAGCCTAACAACTTCATATATATGATAATTTTCATAACTTGCCAAAGTAACTTACTTGTGACTAGAACTCAGGTCTACATGAAGCAGAGATTGAGTTCTTAGTGTCTACTGAAAGTTTCACCATACAAATAATTCACATAAAATAGCCTATACATAAAATACCTTACCTGTAGTACATATGGATGCAGGGAGACATTCCAACATGAAGCTAATGCCCAACCTCTTCAGTTAAATATAGATATCTGAAGTTCAACATAAAGTTAAATGATTTAATAGACTATTTCCCTAACTAGCACAATTTCTTTCCTCCTGCTTTTTCTTTTCACTACCAAATTCACTTAACTGCCTCCATCCAACCTATCATCATCAATCCTTAAATTTCATCTTATCAATATATGTTGCATCCATTTACTTCCTCCCTTTTTTCTACTGCAATTTAAATGATCACATTCACCATCTTCTCACACCTGGACCAGTTCAGTTCAGTCATTCAGTCGTGTCCAACACTTTGCAACCCCACAGACTGCAGCACTCCAGGCCTCCCTGTCCAACACCAACTCCAGGAGCTTACTCAGACTCATGTCCATTGAGTCCATGATGCCATCCAACCATCTCATCCTCTGTGGTACCCTACTCCTCCTGCCTTCAGTCTTTCCCAGCATCAGGGTCTTTTTCAATTGAGAGAGTCAATTCCTAGGAAAGTTGATAAGAAGTCTGGGGTCCCTGAGGAGGAGAAAGGGGCCTAAGTTTCTCAAGAAGGAGATAAGGGTCTGGAATTCTCAAGAAAGAGGAAAAGACAAACTTTTTTTTCTTTCTCTCTCAACATTCCTTAGTCACATAAAATGTTTTTTCCTTTAAGCCCAAAACTGATGATTAC
Organism: Bubalus bubalis; assembly: GCF_019923935.1. Classification (NCBI taxonomy): domain Eukaryota; kingdom Metazoa; phylum Chordata; class Mammalia; order Artiodactyla; family Bovidae; genus Bubalus; species Bubalus bubalis. The sequence goes on along the minus strand of NC_059161.1, from coordinate 63,868,838 downwards.
ACAACAAACAACTAAGTTTAAACTCAGTTTAAACTAAGTTTAAACACTGTTGTTAAGTATAACAACAGTGTATCCTGCTTGAGGGCAGTTTCTCTTTCCTGAAAACCTTCTGGCTAATCCTGATATTTTAGAATGTATATTATGGGAGTGGATCTGATAAGATCTTTCTATTATTAAATTCTAATCCTGTTATCTTAAAATGTAAACTGTGGGAGGGGGTATGGTAAAATTTTTACAACCTTGAGACATTCTTTTGATTTATTGTAATAACTAATTTAAAAAGTATATAATTGCCTCACTAAAGACTAGCTAGGGGAGCACTCTCCATCCCCCTTCTGATGTCTATGTCAGAAGCTTGCTCTGTCCGTTTTCACTTTCATAATACTCCTATACACAAGCTCTCAAGTGATCAAGCCTGGTCCCTGGTCTCGAAGTTAAATCTTCTTCGGAGATCACAAATCCAACACCATTCACCACAAGCTGTCACAATGAGTCAGTTCTTTGTATCAGGTGACCAAAGTATTGGAGTTTCAGCTTTAACATCAGTCCTTCCGAAGAATACTCAGGACTGATTTCCTTTAGGATGAACTGGTTGGACCTCCTTGCAGTCAAAGTGACTCTCAATAGTCTTCTCCAACACCACAGTTCAAAAGCATCAATTCTTCGGCGCTCAGTTTTCTTTATAGTCCAACTCTCACATCCATAAATGAGTACTGGAAAAACCACAGCTTTGACTAGAAGGAACTTTGTTGGCAAAACAGTATCTCTGCTTTTTAATATGCCGTCTAGGTTGGTCATAGCTTTTTTTCCAAGGAGCAAGCAATACATTTACCTAAGATGCCTCTTTCACGTAGTTTGTTTTTAATTAAATGTAATTGTTATATGTCCTTTCCTATTTCCAGACAGCAGAAAATGTCTCTTCCTTTTAACCTCCTTCACTTGTGAGGCTAAAATCAAATCATCTTAAAGTAAGTGACAAGATCCATATGTCTGAATATGGCATAAAGTAATTCTCACATTACTTATTAAGTATACTTGAGGAATAGTGATTTTTTCACATTCAGGTTTTTGCTTTGCTTTTTATTTTATCTAAAAAAGTGTTGCCTACATTCATTACTTTCCTTGTTTATTTCTTTCAAACTGAAACATTTGTTTACATCTTAAGTTATAATATTTTGTTGTGCTTTTTTTTTTAATTGATCATGGCATCTAGTCCCATCCTCCATAGCAAATAAACAGAAAAAGTGGAAGCAGTGACAGCTTTTATTTTCTTGGGTTCTGAAATCACTGTGGATGGTGACTGCAACCACGAAATGAAAAGATGCTTGCTCCTTGGAAGGAAAACTATGATTAACCAGATATTCTGGATATTAACCTTCCATTATATGATTTGAAATATCCCATTCAGTCGGTTGTCTGTTCATTTTGTTGATTACTTTGTTCTTCTTGCAGAGTATTTAGTTTGATGTAGACCCATTTATTTATTTTGCTTTTGTTGCACTGGCCTATAGAATTATATCCTAAACATACTGTTGAGGCTGATATAAAGGAAATCATCCTCTGTGTTTTGTTTTTTTTTTTTTAATTAGGAGTTCTACAAAGTCAGGTCTTACATTCAAACTTTTAATCTATCTTTATGTAATTTTTGTAGCCCAGAGTAATTTTTTGCATGTACTAATAGCTCTCCAGTTTTCCCAACACCATTTATTGAAGAGACTTTTTCCATTGGATAGTCTTGCCTCCTTTGTCATAAATCAATTGAGCTATCAGCATGGATTTATTTCTGGGCTTTCCATTCTGATCCATTGATTTATGTGTCTATGTTTGTGCCAGTATCACGGTGTATCCAACACTATAGCTCTTAGTGAAAGGGAAAGTCAGTCATGTCCGACTCTGAGATCCCATGGACTATACAGTCCATGGAATTCTCCAGGCCAGAATACTGGAGTGTGTAACATTTCCCTTCTCCAGGGGATCTTCCCCACCCAGGGATCAAATCCAGGTCTTGCACACTGCAGGCAGATTCTTTGCCAGCTGAGCCACAAGGGAAACCCACTATAGCCCTTAGTGTAGCTTAAAATCAGTGAGCATGATACCTCCAGCTTTGTTGTTTCTCTAGATTACTTTGGTTATGCAGTGTCTTTGTGGTATAAAACACCATGAGTATTGTGATAGTAATTCCGTTAAATCTGTAGATTGGTTTGGGTAGTATTATATTTTAAAAGTATTATTTTTTCCAATTTATGAGCATAATATACCTATCAATAAATTGGTGTCATCTTCAATTTCTTCTGTCAATTTTCTTCTAGTTTTTATAGTATGGGTATTTTACTCACTTGGTTAGAATTATTTCTAGGTACTTTCTTCTTTTTGATGCAATTGTTAATGGTGTTATTTTCTTAATTTCTGTTTCTGATAGTTTGTTCTCAGTGTATAGAAACACAACAGATTCCTGTTAATTTTGACTTCTGCAACTTTACTGAATATTTATTAGTTCTAGTAGTGTTTTAGTGGAGTCTTTAGGGTTTTCTAACTGCACATGGAACAACAGACTGACTGGTTCCAAATTGGGAAAGGAGTACATCAAGGCTGTGTATTCTTACCCTGCTTACTTAACTTATATGCAGAGCACATCATGGGAAGTGCTGGACTGCATGAGGCACAAGCTGGAATCAAGATTGCCGGGAGAAATATCAATACCCTCAGATATGCAGATGACACCACCCTTACGGCAGAAAGTGAAGAAAAACTAAAGAGCCTCTTGATGAAAATGAAAAAGGAGAATGAAAAAGTTGGCTTAAAGCTCAACATTCAGAAAACTAAGATGATGGCATCTGATCCCATCACTTCATGGCCAATAGATGAGGAAACAGTGGAAATAGTGACAGACTTTATTTTTCTGGGCTTCAAAATCACTGCAGATGGTGACTGCAGCCATGAAATTAAAAGACACTTGCTCCTTGGAGGAAAAGCTATGACCAAACTAGACAGCTAATTGAAAAGCAGAGACATTACTTTGCCAACAAAGGTCCATCTAGTCAAAGCTATGGTATTTCCAGTAGGCATGTATGCATGTGAGAGTTGGACTTTAAAGAAAGCTGAGTGCTAAAGAATTGATGCTTTTGAACTGTGGTGTTGGAGAAGACTCTTGCGAGTCCTTTGGACAGCAAGGAGATCCAATCCGTCCATCTTAAAGGAAATCAGTCCTGAATATTCATTGGAAGGACTGATGCTGAGGCTGAAACGCCAATGCTTTGGCCACCTGATACGAAGAGCTTCCTCATTTGAAAAGACCCTGATGCTGGGAAAGATTGAAAGTGGGAGGAGAAGAGGATGAGATAGTTGGATGGCATCACCGACTCAGTGGAAATGAGTTTGAGTAATCTCTGGGAGTTGGTGATGGACAGTGAGGCCTGGCATGCTGCAGTCCACAGGGTCGCAAAGAGTCGGACATGGCTGAGCGACTGAACTGAACTGACTGATATACAATATCATGTCAACTGCAAATAGTGATAGTCTTACTTCTTTTCAATTTGTTTTTTATTGCTTTTTATCAACTAATTGCTATGGTTTGGACTTCCAATACTATGTTAAAGAAAAGTGCTGTGAGTGATCATCCTACTCTTGTTTCTGATCTTCGAAAAAAGCTTCAGGTTCTTACTGTTGAGCATTATGTTAGTTGTGAGCTTGTCATAAATGGCCTCTATTATGTTGAGGTATGTGTCTTCTATACCCGTTTTATGGAGAGTTTTTATCACACATCAATGTATTTTGTCAAATGCCTTTCCTTTTTCTGTTATGCTGATCATACATCTTTTATTTTCCATTTTGTTAATATAGCATATCATTTAATTTATTGATTTGTGAATGTTAAGCCATCATTGAATTCTTACGATCAATCTCACATGAACTAGTGTATGATATTTTTTAATGAATTGTTGAATTAAGTTTGCTAATGTTTTGATCAGTGTTTTTGCATTTGTGTTCATTGGTGTATCAATTTCCACATCTGTAAGATAAGGATAATAATAATATGTGCTTCATTAGTTGTTATAAAGGCTACATGCTTTAAGGTTTTAACTGAAACAAAATTAGCACTTAAGCTGGCTGAGGAAAAGACTCTAAACAAGAAAGACTGCATCATTACATGTCACAGCAATCAAAATCCTAACATATATTTGGGTATGTATTTTCTAAAAACATTAAGTGTATGTTATATTGCAATAAATAAGTGAGTAAAAAGTAATGATTAAATTCAGTTCAGTTCAGTTCAGTCACTCAGTCGTGTCCGACTCTTTGCGACCCCATGAATCGCAGCACGCCAGGCTTCCCTGTCCATCACCAACTCCCGGAGTTCACTCAGACTCACATCCATCGAGTCAGTGATGCCATCCAGCCATCTCATCCTCTGTCGTCCCCTTCTCCTCCTGCCCCCAATCCCTCCCAGCATCAGAGTCTTTTCCAGTGAGTCAAATCTTCCTATGAGGTGGCCAAAGTACTGGAGTTTCAGCTTTAGCATCATTCCTTCCAAAGAAATCCCAGGGCTGATCTCCTTCAGAATGGACTGGTTAGATCTCCTTGCAGGCCAAGGGACTCTCAAGAGTCTTCTCCAACACCACAGTTCAAAAGCATCTATTCTTCGGTGCGCAGCTTTCTTCACAGTCCAACTCTCACATCCATACATGACCACAGGAAAAACCATAGCCTTGACTAGATGGACCTTTGTTGGCAAAGTAATGTCTCTGCTTTTGAATATGCTATCTAGGTTGGTCATAACTTTCCTTCCAAGGAGTAAGTGTCTTAATTTCATGGCTGCAGTCACCATCTGCAGTGATTTTGGAGCCCAAAAAAATAAAGTCTGACACTGTTTCCCCATCTATTTCCCATGAAGTGGTGGGACCAGATGCCATGATCTTCGTTTTCTGAATGTTAAGCTTTAAGCCAACTTTTTCACTCTCCACTTTCACTTTCATCAAGAGGCTTTTTAGTTCCTCTTCACTTTCTGCCATAAGGGTAGTGTCATCTGCATATCTGAGGTTATTGATATTCCTCCCGGCAATCTTGATTCCAGCTTGTGTTTCTTCCAGTCCAGTGTTTCTCATGATTAAATAAATGTTAGAAAAATAAACAGATATATAAACATGTTCTATGACATTTCAGTAAAAGATGCTAACAGAATCCTGGCTGAAAATCAAATGATCAATTTTGTTATTCTCTCAGCATATATTTCTGTATAAGATCAGTACTTGGAAAAAAAATTGCAACTGAAAGAGTAAATGATATGCTCAGTACTGTCCTATTTAGTTGGTGAAAGTATACCAACATTTCATGTAAATAGCTTTTGAAAACAGTGAGTCATTTTTGGTTTCATAATATAAGGCAATTTTATATTTTTCTGGATTTATATGAAATATATAAAACAGAAATGAGCTTCACAGGTGGCACTAGTAGTAAAGAATCTGCTTGCCAATGCAGGAGACACAAGGGACCTACATTTGGTCCCTGGGTCGGGGAGATCACCTGAAGTAGGAGGTGGCAACCCACTCCAGTACTCTTGCCTGGAGAACTCCATGGATAGAGAAACCTGGCAGGCTGCAGGCCATGGGGCCATAAAGAGTCGGACACAACTGAGCCACTGAGCACACGTATAGTAGATGTAATGTTTTCAAGTGTATGTTAAGATACTTTGAAATGAAAACTTGATATAGATTTTATATAATGAGAAAAGCAAGTACGACATGTATTTAATTATTTAAGTTAAAGCATAACAGTTCTAGAGTGTACTGAATTGTGCAACAAATGCCACCTATCCAAATAAAAATAATTATGAATTTAATTTTCTCTTGGTCCTATTGAGTATTGGTGCATGCACCCTGAAAATGAGAGTGATTAATTTCTTCATAGGCTAGTGCAAATTAAAAACTGAAGCTTTTCAAAAGAAAGGCTAGAACTTATATGATCTGTTCTCAAATTTTTATCTTCTTTAGTTGAGATTTCCATTATTCCAAGTCAGCAGGGAGATTGCTAATTACTCACTTAGGGATGCTAAAGTGGCCCTGGGAGGTAGATGAGAAGAGGTAAGACCCTAACTAGAAAACATGTCCCCTACAGGGACTATTTTTAGCAGCTCTTTCCTTTGAAACCCTCAGAGGGAAAGTTTTTTATCATCAGTTAAAAAAAATTCAATTATCTTATAAGTAGAAATAACAAGCATTATTAAAATTTTAATGCAAAAGTTACTTCATTAGGACTTTCCATTGACCCCTAGAGCCCTTAATCTTGCCACACTGGGTGGCAAGTTCAGGAGGTCCCATCTACAGTCCCACAACTTCGACCAAAGCCATCTACTTGTGAACACTGGAGATGGATGAGCAGAGATCCCCTCCCAGTCAATGCCAGTAGTAATGTTTTCAAGAACAGTACTCAGAGAAAGGACAGAGGAAGAGAAATGACAGAGCTGCTTAATCCTTACTCAAGAAACTGATCAGATGCAGCCATATAAACAGCATCAGCCAAGTGGAAACCCTGAGAGGGATGTAAATTCTCTCCTCTGCTCAGTGAACTCCATTGAAGGGCTGGAATGAAACCACAGCAGCTTCTCCAGGGAGTCTACATCACGAGCTTGAACTGTGAATCTAAAGGCAAGAAAATGCATTGCCTCTGATGTCCTTTTCCTCCCCCAAGGAAGCTGATTGCCCAGTCTCGGTTCTGCACTGGTGGTAAAAGAGCTGCCTTTGTCTTGGCCATCCTCTGCCAAACACACACTGGCAATTCTTGTGTCTCTCCCCAGTGTATGAACTGTCCTTCAAACAGGAAACATGAGTCAACAGATCACAGTGGCCTCTTCTTGGTCATATCACATCATGTAGATTTCTGGAACTTAAGTAACCTAGATGACTGCACTTGTGCCTGACTGAGCAACCACCTTTTATCCTTCTGAACAAAAACCAACTTTGTTCTCTAATATATCTTTGCTCTCTAAAGTAATCCTCTTACTTGAAATCTCCAGCATCTTTTTTGCAGCTTAATCTGCTGTAGACCCCTAAGGGCATTATTATTTTCTCATATTCACATCTCTGTCTTTTAAAATTTTTCTTGAACTCCTTAGCAAAAATTTAATCAAGCAAATTTTATGTTACCAGGATGGAAAAGAATTTATCTTCCAGGTAGCAAGCATAAGAAACCTGCAATGACTACACTAATACAAGACTAATGCACACATGTTTAGTTGCTCAGTTGATTCCGACTTTGCAGCCCTTTGGACTGTAGCCCTCCAGGTGCTTCTGTCCATGGGATTCTCGAGGCAAGAATACTGGAATGGGTTTCCATTTCCCCCTCCAACGGATCTTCCCAACCCCAAGTCCCAAAGTAGGGATCGAACCTACTTCTCCTGTACTGCAGTGGATTCGTTATCCAGTGAGCCGTCAGGGAAAATGTAAGACTAGATGGACTTTAAATTAAAAAAAATGAAAACAAATTGTCATAGACATAATCAGGAACATATTACAATGAAAATGATATATTTATTAAGGAGTAGTTTTTTAATGTGTTGGGAAGGCAGTTTAAAATCAATCTTGAATTTTTATATATTGTCACTTAACTTTGGCTGAAACTTTTTTTTTTTCTTTTTCCTGGTCATTCTGGATGATGGAATAACGAACAAAAACAACCAAGAAGCAAGGATGGGCACTGGTGGAGTTTATTGCGGTTCCAGGCATTAGGTTAAACTCAAGCTGAGGCAGAGGTTTTTCATTCATTAAGCCCTGTCTGTTAGAATTCAATACTCAAGTTAGAGAATACAATTGAGGTTCATTTACCAGTATGCTTGCTTAGCCTTTTTCTTTGTGTGTATATATATATATATGTGTGTGTGTGTGTGTGTGTGTGTGTGTGTGTGTATACACACACATTTCTCCTAGAATTTTCTCTGGTAGCAACTGTAGGAATGGTTGTCTAGGTTTAAAGGTGTAGAATTCTTAACACTTGTTAAAAAGCAGAGACGTTACTTTGCCAACAAAGGTCTATTTAGTCAAAGCTTTGGTTTTTCCAGTAGTCCTGTATGGATGTGAGAGTTGGTCCATAATGAAAGCTGAGCACAAAGAATTGATGCTTTTGAACTATGGTGTTGGAGAAGACTCTTGAGAGTCCCTTGGACTGCAAGGAGATCCAACCAGTCAATCTTAAAGGAAATCAGTCCTGAATATTCATTGGAAGGACTGATGCTGAAGCTGAGGCTACAATACTCTGGCCACCTGATATGAAGAACTGACTCACTGGAAAAGACCCTGATGCTGGGAAAGACTGAAGGCAGGAGGAGAAAGGGACGACAGAGGATGCAATGGTTGGATGACATCACTGAATCAATGGACATGAGTTTGAGTAGGCTCCAGGAGTTGGTGATGGACAGGGAAGCCTGGTGTGCTGCCGTCAACAGGATCGCAGAGTCGGACACGACAGTGACTGAGCTGAATCTACATCCATTTGTTTTAATCCTTTAATTAAAAAAATTAATTATGTACATGCTTAATGATTTTAAGGGCTTCCCAAATGGCACTAGTGGTGAAGAACTTGTCCTCCAATGCAAGAGACATAAGAGACACGGGTTCCATCCCTCAGTTTGGAAGATCCCCTGGAGGAGGGCATGGCAACCCACTCCAGTATTCTTGACTGGAGAATCCTATGAATAGAGGATTCTGCTGGGCTACAGTCCACAGGGTCATAAAAATTCGGACTCGGTATACAATGATGTAAAAAAAATTTTTTTTGGTCTATTTATTCATTGACATATGGGTGCTTGTAACAGGAGGAGGTTTACTGCTGCTGAAATGCTAGATCCAGTAAAAAAAAAAATTGAGAAAGCAAAGCAAGCAAGATTATCTTACTGGAAGCCTTGTTAAATTGCTTGTTATCTAATTTTGGTTGACCAAATTAGATAAAGTCAGAGAATCATTAGAATTTAATGTGCATTTTAACTGTATGTGAGCTTATCAATCAGTTATTAAAACAGCTTGAGGTTTATAAATTCCAATTACAGACAAACACTTAAAAATAATTTTGGATGTTAAATAAGAGATCCCAAACATTTTATTTCTATTCTGAAAGAATATCTTAATGAATTTAAAATGATTTGAAACACAAACTATAGAATGAACATTTTCTAGAAGCAACAGCATATTATTTAAAGACAAATTACTTTGTTTATAAGGTAAATATAATTTGTACTACTAATAATTTACTTGAGGGTAATATGTTTGTAATCATGTATGTATTTATATTTCTTTAAAACAAAGTTTCTTGGAATATGATCTATAGTTTTTTTGTTTAGTGGCTCATTCATGTCAGACTCTTTCCAACCCTATTAACTAAAGCTTTCCAGACACCTTTGTCCGTGGGATTTCCCAGGCAAGAAAACTGGTGTGGGTTGCCATTTCCTTCTTCAGGGGGTCTTATTGACCCAGGGATCAAACTTCCATCTTCCTATCTCCTGTACTGCAGGAGGAGTCTCTGACAGATCCACTAGGGAAGCCCAATCCATAATTTTAGAATTCACTAAAAATTGTTGAGAATTGCTGCAATTTTCCAGATCAGTTTTTCTCAACCAGGGATGGTTTTACTTCCCAAGGAATATTTGACAATGTTTGAAGACGTATTTTGTTCTTGCTGGGGTGGTACCCTACTTGCATCTGGTTGGTGGAAATCAGAAATGCTATTAAAAATTCTATAATGCAGGGTGACTTCCTGCTACAAAGAACTATCCTATTCAAAAGCCAGCACTACCAAGGCTGAGCAACTTTGCTCTAAATTGTACAGTATACTAAAAACAACAATAACCCAATGGATTTGGGCCATTATGAAGGTCAAAATTTAGTATAACGTTCTTCCTTACCTAAATTCTGTATTTTTTGCTTGTTTTTCTAATGATTATTATATAGAAAAAGAAACTAAGATGAAAGACTAAAGAAAATTATTTGTCTAAAACTAATATGTTAGATAACCTATTTAACTTATATGCAGAGTACATCATGAGAAACACTGGGCTGGAAGAAGCACAAGCTAGAATCAAAATTGCTGGGAGAAATATCAATAACCTCAGATATGCAGATGACACCACTCTTATGGCAGAAAGTGAAGAGGAACTAAAAAGCCTCTTGATGAAAGTGAAAGAGGAGAGTGGAAAAGATGGCTTAAAGCTCAACATTCAGAAAACTAAGATCATGGCATCCGGTCCCATCACTTCATGGGAAATAGATGGGGACACAGTGGAGACAGTGTCAGACTTTATTTTTTTGGGCTCCAAAATCACTGCAGATGGTGATTGCAGCCATGAAATTAAAAGACACTTACTCCTTGGAAGGAAAGTTATGACCAACCTCTATAGCATATTCAAAAGCAGAGACATTACTTTGTCAACAAAGGTCTGTCTAGTCAAGGCTATGGGTTTCCCAGGGGTCATGTATGGATGTGAAAGTTGGACTATGAAGAAAGCTGAGCACTGAAGAATTGATGCTTTTGAACTGTGGTGTTGGAGAAGACTCTTGAGAGTCCCTTGGACTGCAAGGAGATCCAACCAGGCCATCCTAAGGGAGATCAGTCCTGGGTGTTCATTGGAAGGAATGATGCTAAAGCTGAAACTCCAATACTTTGGCCACATCATGCAAAGAGTTGACTCACTGGAAAAGACCCTGAAGCTGGGAGGGATTGGGGGCAGGAGGAGAAGGGGACGACAGAGGATGAGATGGCTGGATGGCATCACTGACTCGATGGACATGGGTTTGGGTGAACTCCAGGAGTTGGTGACGGACAGGGAGGGCTGGCATGCTGCAGTTCATGGGGTTGCAAAGTTTCAGACACGACTGAGCAACTGAACTGAACTGAACTGAATATGTTAGAAGAAACAATAACGTTTTCTTCTGTGTAAAGTAGTGTTAACAAGTCCAAGCTCACTTTGCAGATGCACAATAGGCCAATGAATCAGAGATGTGAGGGGCTGAGGCAAGGAAGAGACTTTAATAGGTGATCCAGCTGACCAACAAGATGGCAGTCTAGCACATCAAAATAACCATCTTATCAGGATCTGGATGTGTTTCCTTTATAGATCAGAGGTCAGGGGAGGTAGGGAAGTAAAGTAAAATGGACAAACTTCCATATGGTCAAAGCTATTGTTTTCTCAGTGGTCATGTATGGATATGAGAGTTGGAACATAAAGAAGGCGGACAGCTAAAGAATTGATGCTTTTGAACTGTGATGTTGTAGAAGACTCTTGAGAGTCCCTTGGCGTGCAAGCCAGTCAGCTCCTGGTCTTGATTTTGCTGACTGTATAGAGGTTCTCCACCTTTAACTGCAAATAATATATCAGTCTGATTCTAGTGTTAGCCATCTGGTGATGTCCATGTGTAGAGTCTTCTCTTGTGTTGTTGGAAGAGGGGTTTGCTATAACCAGTGCATTCTCTCGGCAAAACTCTATTAGACTTTGCCCTGCTTCATTCTGTACTCCAAGGCCAAATTTGCCCATTACTCCAGGTATTTCTTGATTTCTTACTTCATATTCTAGCACCCTATAATGACAAAGACATCTTTTTTGGGGTGTTAGTTCTAGAAGATCTTATAGGTTTTCATACAACCATTCAACTTCAGCTTCTTCAGCATTACTGGTTGGGGGCTGACTGTGGCTCAGATCATGATGTCCTTATAGCAAAATTCACAGTTAAAATGAAGAAAGTAGGAAAAACCACTAGACCATTCAGGTATGATCAAAATCAAATCCCTTTGATTACACAGTGGAGTGAGAAATAGATTTAAGCGACTAGATCTGATAGACAGAGTGCCTGATGAACTATGGATGGAGGTTTGTGACATTGCACATGAGACAGGGATCAAGACCATCCCCAAGTAAAAGAAATGCAAAGAGGCAAAATGGCTGTGTAAGGAGGCCTTACAAATAGCTGTGAAAAGAAAAGCAGAAAGCAAAGGAGAAAAGGAAAGACATTCTCATTTGAATGCAGAGTTCAAAAGAAAAGCAAGGAGAGATGAGAAAGCTTTCCTCAGTGATCAGTGCAAAGAAATAGAGGAAAGCAATAGAATGGGAAAGACTAGAGATCTCTTCAGGAAAATTAGAGATACCAAGGGAACATTTCATGCAAAGATGGGCTCAATAAAGGACAGAAATGGTATGGACCTAACAGAAGCAAAGGATATTAAGAAGAGGTGGCAAGAATACACAGAGGAAGTATACAAAAAAGATCTTCACGACCCAGATAATCACGATGGTGTGATCACTCACCTAGAGCCAGACATCCTGGAATGTGAAGTCAAGTGGGCCTTAGGAAACATCACTACAAACAAAGCTAGTGGAAGTGATGGAATTCCAGTTGAGCTACTTCAAATCCTAAAAGATGATGCTGGGAAAGTGCTACATTCAATATGCCAGCAAGTTTGGAAAACTCAGCAGTGGCCACAGGACTAGAAAAGGTCAGTTTTCATTCCAATCCCAAAGAAAGGCAATGGCAATGAATGCTCAAACCACCGCACAATTGCACTCATCTCACACACTAGTAAAGTAATGCTCAAAATTCTCCAAGCCAGGCTTCAAGAATGTGTGAACCATGAACTTCCAGATGTTCAAGCTGGATTTAGAAAAGGCAAAGGAACCAGAGATCAAAGTGCCAACATCCGTTGGGTCATTGAAAAAGTAAGAGAGTTCCAGAAAAACATTTATTTCTGCTTTATTGACTATGCTAAAGCCCTTGACTGTGTGGATCACAAAAAAAAAAAAAAAAAATGGTGGAAAACTCTGAAAGAGATGGGAATACCAGACCACCTGACCTGCTTCTTGAGAAATCTGTATGCAAGTCAGGAAGCCAAAGTTAGAACTGGACATGAAACAACAGACTGGTTCCAAATAGGAAAAGGAGTATGTCAAGGCTGTATATTGTCACCCTGCTTATTTAACTTATATGCAGAGTACATCATGAGAAACGCTGGGCTGTATTAAGCACAAACTGGAATCAAGATTGCCGGGTGAAATATCAGTAACCTCAGATATGCAGGTGATACCACCCTTATGGCAGAAAATAAAGAACTAAAGAGCCTCTTGATGAAAGTGAAATAGAAGAGTGAAAAAGTTGGCTTAAAGATCATTCAGAAAACTAAAATGATGGAATATGGCCCCATCACTTCGTGGCAAATAGATGGGGAAAGATTGGAAACAGTGAGAGACGACAGAGGGTGAGAACACTGGATGGCATCACCAACTCAATGGACATGAGTTTGAGTAAACTCCAGGAGTTTGTGATGGACAGGGAGGCCTGTCGTGCTGCAGTCCATGGGGTCGCAAAAAGTTGTACACGACTGAGCGACTGAACTGAACTGAACTGGACTGCAAGGAGACCCAATCAATTATTCAATCCTGAAAGAAATCTGTTCTGAATATTCATTAGAGGGACTGATGCTCAGGTTGAAGCTCCAATAGATTGGCCACCTGATGCCAAAAGCTGACTTACTGGAAAATACCCTGATGCTGGGGAAGGATTAAAGGCAGGAGGAGAAGTGAATGACAGAGGATGAGATGGGTGGATGGCATCACCACCTCAGTGAACATGAATTTGAGCAAACTCCGGGAGATGGTGAAGGACAAGGAAGCCTGATGTGCTGCAGTCCATGAGGTAGCAAAGAGTCATACATCATTGAGCAACTGAACAGCAATAAATCTTGAAAACGTCTCTCAAAATGGCAAGTTTCAGGCAGGGGATGTATTAAATTCTTCCTGCCATCCACAGGTGGACAGGGTTCTGAACAAAGGCAGTTTAACAGTCAGGCAGAGAGGCACACATGTATAAATACACACATGATCCTCAGCAGATTTAGAGAGAAGGGAGGATAGAAGAAAGAAAGGAAAGAAGGAGAACTTTTTTTTTTTAATCAAACAAAAAAATTCCTCAACCTCCCTGTATCAGTCAGTGTCAAAGGAAAAGAGGGCAATTTGATTGCACATGAAATTAAAATTACTGCTGTTGTGGGAACTTCAATAGTGGTTCAGTGGTTTAAGAATCTGCTTTTCAGTGCAGGGGGCATGGTTTTGATCCCTGGATGGGGACCTTCATGGTACTGTATGCAGACCAACTAAGTCAGCATGCTGCAAGTAGAAAAAGCCCGCACACTCCTTTGAAGACCCAGTTTAGTCAAAATTATAATAATAATAATAATAGTAATTACTGCTGTTTGAGCCACTGCTACTGTTGGGAAGATTGCTACAGCCTTATGAAAAAGAGATTCTGGGGTCAACGTCATTGACACCTCTAGAACTGACCACAGCCAGTAGGATTTCTCTTCCTTCTGCTTTCTAACCTCGTGTGGATGTTTTCTAATCAGATCCTTCATGTTAAATATCATAAAAGACATAGGTTAGGCAGAGACATCTGATTAGTGAATCAGTATCTTTAAAAGGTGATAACAGTGGTCTGATGTGTATATATGTATATATAATATAACTATTATCAAATGAAAGAGCAAAACACAAAACTTTGAATCATTATGTCAGGAAAATCTTAACAAATTCTCCAATATTAATTGATTTCTAGAATGTAAACAAAGAGCGTGCTCCCTTTATAGATTCAAAATGTTTCTCTTCTATTTAAATCTCTGTTTTAACAATAATAACTTGTATATTTGTTTCATTTTCATTTAACTTTGTATTCTCCACTATCCTGAAGTTTCAAGAAAACCAACAACTGTGTTGTCAGGAAACATGCATGCATCTTTACTGAAATATATAATGTATATATATCTATACTGAAATATATAATGATAAGCAATATACAGAATGGAATCAAATAATTTTTCTGTATTCCATTGCAGTGAAAATCCTCTATAGTAGAAGATATCAAAAGAACATATCTCATTTACTACTTTTTGTATGTGTTACTTGAAATATAACATTCCCTGTAGATGAACATGAACAGTTCAGAGATGTGAACATTTGTAAGATTTGATCCAAGGTCACTTTTGCCTTTAAAAAGTACGAAAGCTTCTACACATGATATTTTTCCATTATAATAGTAGAATAATTTTAAGGTCACCAAACAGCATTGATTCATTTTTTAAAATAACAATCTAAACTTTATAAGAACAGAAATGCTTGAAGATATCAATAAAGAAGGCATTTTAGGATAAAATCCCTAAAGGATGTTCCCATTGTGTAAAAAGTAGTTGTTGCTGTTGTTGAGTCACTAAAGTTGGGTCTGACTCTTTTGCAATCCCATAGCATGTGGCCCCCGAGGTTCCTCTGTCCATGGGATCTCCCAGGCAAGAATCCTGGAATGATTGCCATTTGCTACCCTAGGGAATCTTCCCAGCCCAGGGATCAAACTCACATCTCCTGCATGCGCAGGTGGGTTCTTTAGCCACCAGGGGAATCCCTGATGGGGGTTAGAGTTTGTAGGGTTAGAAAAGTTTTAATTATTTCTTTCTTTTCAGTTAGTTCTGAGAAATCTTGAGAAAATTAATTGTATGCTTACCTATGACAAAGGTTTCTTTCTTTATGTATCTGATTTTTTAATGAGAATAATTTTATTCTAATTTTACTTCACCACACAAAAAAATAAAATTAGAGCAAAATATCCCTAAATACATGTGAATTTATGTATATGTATTCTAAAACTTTATAAAGTAAATCTCATACATCATATTATATTCAATAATATTTCTTTAAGTGCAATGACTCTATAATTTTATATGTAAATATACATATACCTTTATAAAAATGGCTGTTCAAATTAACATTGTTTTCTGAGGTTAGACATGTATATATTCCTTATGAAAGCCATGAGACAGATAAATCTATCTATTCATCTATTTATCTATGACATTTTCATGAAGAAACAATTTTTAAGGATAGATATTTTAAAAAGAAAATCTATCTTACATGACACCTTTTATAAATAAAAATATGTTTCCATACAAGTCTATTTATAAGTAGCAGTGGACATATTCACACAAATTTATTTAGAATTTGATATAACAGCATTCGATTGTCAGAAACTGCACCTCTGTGCCTGTGTTATTCTCCATACTGTGGAAAGCCACATTGCTTTTGTCAGTACAGCAAGCTTAAAGCTTAAAGTAATAACAACCCTGAGGAGCAGCCCTCAACCGAAAGATATAGATATAGATATAGATATAGATATAGATATATTTCAGAATCACATGCTTTACACTGTTTCCCAGTGCCTCCTACAGGAATAGACTCAGTCACTTATAGTCAGCTGGCTTAATAATGAAAACTTGAATGGCTCTAATTGGATATTTTAATTCCTTTATCAATTCCCCATTGCACAACTTATGTTTCTTGCACATGCCAAATAAATTGCTTACACATATCCTTGTGTAAGGTTGAATAATTTACCAGCCTACTGACAAAAAAGGACAATATTGTTGATAAATATCCTGTGATCACAAGATCTCTATAACTTCACAGTTGATAAGAATCTCCAATATTGTGCAATATGATGATACAGTAAAAAGTTAAACAATATTTTATTATTAGATGTAAAAGATATGGGGACTATCTAGCATTTAAGGGGTAAGCTGGCAGTGGTAATGATAAGAACATGTAGTTTTTGGATTGTTATAGTTAAGTATTATTAATGCAATGAAAAAAAAAAAAGAAACTATAGGTCTAAATCACCCAGTGATCATCATCTCAGGGCATTGTGTGAATGTCATACAGCCTTGATAATATAATAAGACTTATTAAATGCAATTGAAAGGCTGCTGCTGCTAAGTCACTTCAGTTGTGTCTGACTCTGTGAGACCCCATAGACGGCAGCCCACCAGGCTCCCCTGTCCCTGAGATTCTCCAGGCAAGAACACTGGAGTGGGTTGCCATTTCCTTCTCCAATGCATGAAAGTGAAAAGTGAAAGTGAAGTCAGTCGTGTCTGACTCTTAGCGACCCCATGGACTGCAGCTTACCAGGCTCCTCCATCCATGGGATTTTCAAGGCAAGAGTACTGGATGGGGTGCCATCGCCTTCTCTAAATTGAAAGGCAGATTGTCCCAAAAACTAGTTCCATAACTGATTATGAGCAATAGAAGAGAATGTTCAATTCACACCTCTGGTAAGTTTCCTAAACCAACAGAACATGCTGAGGAATGGGTTTTGAGGGATCTAGATGAGAGGGAGGATGCAATGACAGATAAGGAGATTTTAATTTTAACCAATGTTATTTCCATCAGTGGTGCATGACATTTGGGGTGCCCCACATCTTTGATTCATATTTGGTCTTCTCTGAAGCTTTCATTTAAGCATTTTGGTGTGTAGAATATAGCCTTGTATTTTGATTTTCTTTTTAATTTCTTCTATTGGCTAATGAATTTGATCACCATTTTTTTCTTTCTTTTTATTTTTAAATTATGAAAGTATGATACAACATTTAAAGGATTTGGAAAATAATAACAAAGTTACACATAGTTTCACTATATATTACAATTATTTTTTAAATAGATAAATTAAGATTTTTAGTTGGAGTTTCAATATCAAACTCTCAAAAAGTGATAGAATGAATATACAGAAAGGTAGAAGGATAATAGTAGACTTGAAAAGCAACATAAACCAATTCAACATAACTAAAATTTATATACTTTTCATGCAACAGTAGGATACAAGTTCTATTCATGTTCCCATAGACTATAAACTAGGAGACACTGGAACATATCCAGGGGAATAAAAAGAGATGGGAAAATTTCATGGTCTAAAGGTATTGAAACCTGGCTTAGAGAATTTTGAGCATTACTTTACTAGCGTGTGAGATGAGTGCAATTGTGCAGTAGTTTGAGCGTTCTTTGGCATTGCCTTTCTTTGGGATTGAAATGAAAACTGACCTTTTCCAGTCCTGTGGCCACTGCTGAGTTTTCCAAATTTGCTGGCATATTGAGTGCAGCACTTTCACAGCATCATCTTTCAGGATTTGAAATAGCTCAACTGGAATGCCATCACCTCCACTAGCTTTGTTCGTAGTGATGCTTTCTAAGGCCCACTTGACTTCACATTCCAGGATGTCTGGCTCTAGGTGAGTGATCACACCATCGTGATTATCTTGGTCATGAAGATCTTTTTTGTACAGGTCTTTTGTGTATTCTTGCCACCTCTTCTTAATATCTTCTGCTTCTGTTAGGTCCATACCATTTCTGTCCTTTGTAGAGCCCATCTTTGCATGAAATGTTCCTTTGGTATCTCTAATTTTCTTGAAGAGATCTCTAATCTTTACCATTCTGTTGTTTTCCTCTATTTCTTTGCATTGATGCTGAGGAAGGCTTTCTTTTCTCTTCTTGCTATTCTTTGGGACTCTACATTCAGATGCTTATATCTTTCTTTTTCTCCTTTGCTTTTCGCTTCTCTTCTTTTCACAGCTATCTGTAAGGCCTCTCCAGGCAACCATTTTGCTTTTTTGCTTTTCTTTTCCATGAGGACTGTCTTGATCCCTGTCTCCTGTACAATGTCACAAACCTCCATCCATAGTTCATCAGGCACTCTGTTTATCAGATCTAGTCCCTTAAATCTATTTCTCACTTCCACTGTATAATCATAAGGGATTTGACTTAGGTCATACCTGAATGGTCTAGTGGTTTTCCCTATTTTCTTAAATTTAAGTCTAATTTGGCAATAAGGAGTTCATGATCTGAGCCACAGTCAGCTACCAGTTTTGTTTTTGCTGACTGTATAGATCTTCTTCATCTTTGGCTGCAAAGAATATAATCAATCTGATATCAGTGTTGACCATCTGGTGATGTCCATGTGTATAACCAGAGATCAAATTGCCAACATCCTCTGGGTCATCGAACAAGGAAGAGTTCCAGAAAAACATCTATTTCTGCTTTATTGACTATGCCAATTTCTTTGACTGTGTGGATCACAATAAACAGTGGAAAATTCTGAAGGAGATAGGAATACCAGACCACCTGATCTGCCTCTTGAGAAATTTGTATGCAGGTCAGGAAGCAAGAGTTAGAACTGGACATGGAACAACAGACTGGTTCCAAATAGGAAAAGGGGTACGTCAAGGCTGTATACTGTCACCCTGCTTATTTAACTTCTATGCAGAGTATGCCATGAGAAACGCTGGGCTGGAAGAAGCACAAGCTGGAATCAAGATTGCCAGGAGAAATATCAATAACGTCAGATATGCAGATGACACCACCCTTATGGCAGAAAGTGAAGAGGAACTCAAAAGCCTCTTGATGAAAGTGAAAGAGGAGAGTGAAAAAGTTGGCTTAAAAGTCAACATTCAGAACATGAAGATCATGGCATCTGGTCCCATCACTGCAGATAGTGACTGCAGCCATGAAAGTAAAAGATGCTTACTCCTTGGAAGGAAAGTTATGACCAAAGTAGATATCATATTCCAAAGCAGAGACATTACTTTGCCAACAAATGTCCATCTAGACAAAGCTGTGGTTTTTCCAGTGGTCATGTATGGATGTGAGAGTTGGACTGTGAAGAAAGCTGAGCGCCGAAGAATTGATGCTTTTGAACTGTGGTGTTGGAGAAGACACTTGAGAGTCCCTTGGACTGCAAGGAGATCCAACCAGTCCATTCGGGACTGCAAGGAGATCCAACCAGTCCATTTGGAAAGAGATCAACCCTGGGATTTCTTTGGAGGGAATGATGCTGAAGCTGAAACTCCAGTACTTTGGCCATCTCTGCGAACAGTTGACTCATTGGAAAAGACTCTTATGCTGGGAGGGATTTGGGGCAGGAGGAGAAGGGGACGACAGAGGATGAGATGGCTGGATGGCATCACCGACTCGATGGATGTGAGTTTGAGTGAACTCGGGGAGATGGTGATGGACAGGGAGGCCTGGTGTGCTGCGATTCATGGGATCACAGAGAGTCGGACATGACTGAGCGACTGACCTGAACTGAACTGAAAGGTACTGAAATCATACAGAGTCTGTTTTCTTATCATTGTGGAGTTATGTTAGAAATCAATATCAAAAGATATTTGAAAATAACCCACATACTTTCAAGTGCAATGTGACATTGAGATTTTTGACTTAGTCATCGAAAGCCTCAATAAAGTTAGAAAACTGAAAAAACACAGAGGGTAATTGCAGAGAAGAAAGCTTTAAATGAGAAATTAATGTCAAAAATACTTTTAAAACCCCTTGTATTTGGAAATTAAATGTGCATTTTTAAATGGTGGATTTATCTAAGAAGCCATGATGGGGAAAATTAGAAAAAAAAAAAAAAAAAAAGAAAGAAAATATTTGTAACAGAATAAAAATGAAAAGAGAATTTACCAGAATGTATTGCATGTAGCTGAAGCTGTTCAATGCAAACAAATACCATCTGGAATCCTGAATATGAAAACAAATAATGGACATTAGCATACAATTTTGTGAAATTTGAACAAAATCTGTACTTTAGTTAATAATACTGTATCATATACTAATTTCCTTTTTCTTTAGCAACAGTATTTCTGTTTATTCTCAGAATTGGATTAAAAGTTTTAAACCTCATTCAAAAAAATTTTTTAAATCACTAAGGTAATAAACTAACTGGACTTTTAACAGTAATATTAGATTTCAAAATACACAGAATTATATCAAAGTTTTGAATGAATATAAATTAGAAATCTACCATTCCATTTATACTAAGTCAAACAAGTAGAATAAAAATGTCATAATTGTTTTTAGCTATGCAAAAATTCATAGGCTTTCTAAAATATATATATTATACATTACTATATATATATATATATACAAAAGTTTTTCTACTATTCTTGATAAAGACTTACTACCATTTAATAGGAAAACCTGTAATCACTTTTTAAAATCCAGATGCATATCAGAAATATCTTGGAAATTTTTGAAACTACAAATGTCTAGGTATGCTTTTTTTGTTGTTATTCTTTCTCAAGCCTTGATCACCTTTTTATGCATTGTGATAAGTCGTGAAATCAACAAAGCAGAGTTTAAAAATCTTTTGCCCATTTTTCTATTTAAGGGTCAGCTTTTTTATTTCCCTTTTTGATTTATAAATTCGGAATATGAGTCTTGTTGGGTGTATGCATTACAATTATTTTTTTCCTTATGAAAGGTGTGTTCTCACTTAAATTGTATTCTTTTGCATCAGTTATACAAGATTAGATATTTGAAAGTGCTCACAAGACCCTCCAGTGTTTACTTATCTAAGCCTCTAACAAAAGCAAAGGTTAGAGAATTTCTTCATGGAACATATTCTCAAGTGACTCAGGATTTTTTACACATAATAAATATACCTGGAGCCAGTATCATTACATAGCTGGAGTTTCCACTTGAAGCATAGAAAAATCAATGGCTTACAATTCATGAAATAATGATAATATTGTGATGACAGAGTACTGAAAACAGGTTAAAACACACACACACACACACACACACACACACACAACAAAAAACTCAACAAGATGAGGATGTCAATATTAATAAATCACATAAGACCAGAGAACAGATAACTGTGTTTGAGCGAACTCTGGGAGATAATGAAGAACAGGGAAGCCTGGCATGATGCAGTCCATGGGGTCTCAAAGAATCAGACACAACTTAGCAACAGAACAACAATAAAGTTTTCCAGGAAGCACTAGAGACATGTTCTTCAATAAAACCAATAGTAATGGTTCTCTTATAGGGGCATGGGCACCACTGACAAGCCAGCATTGATGGGAGGGGTTTGTTATAGCACTTCAGTTCAGTTCAGTTCAGTCGCTGTGTCATGTCTGACTCTTTGCAACCCCATGGACTGAAGCACGCCAGGTCTTCATGTCCATTACCAACTCCCGGAGTTTTTCAAACTCATGTCCATTGAGGTGGTGATGCCCTCCAACCGTCTCATCCTCTGTCAGCCCCTTCTCCTCCTGCATTCAATCTTTCCCAACATCAGGGTCTTTTCAAATGAGTCAGCTCTTCACATCAGTATTGGAGTTTATCTTCAGCATAGTTCCTTCCAAGAGTCTTCTTCAACACCACCGTTCAAAAGCATCAATTCTTCAATGCTCAGCTTGCTTTATAGTCCAACTCTCACATGCATACACGACTACTGGAAAAACCATAGCTTTGACTAGATGGACCTTTGTCAGTGAAGTAATGCCTCTGCTTTTTAATATGCTGTCTAGGTTGGCCATAACTTTTCTTCCAAGGAACAAGCATCTTTTAATCACATGGCTGCAGTCATCATCTAGAGAGATTTTGGAGAGCAAGAAAATAAAGTCCATCACTGTTTCCATTGTTTCCCCCATCTATTTGCCAAGATGTGATGCGATTGGATGCCATACTCTTCATTTTGGATGTTGAGTTTTAAGCCAGCATTTTCACTCTCCACTTTCAATTTCATCAACAGGCTCTTTAGTTCTTCTTTACTTTTTGCCATAAGGGTGGTGTCACCTGCATATATGAGGCTATTGATATTTCTGCTGGCAATCTTGATTCCAGCTTGTGCTTCATCCAGCCCAGCGTTTCTCATGATGTACTCTGCATAGAAGTTAAATAAGCAGGGTGACAATATACAGCCCTGACATACTCCTTTTCCTATTTGGAACCAGTCTGTTGTTCCATGTCCAGTTCTAACTGTTGCTTCCTGACTTGCATACAGATTTCTCAAGAGGCAGGTCAGGTGGCCTGGTATTCCCATCTCTTTCAGAATTTTCCACAGTTTTTTGTGATCCACACAGTCAAAGGCTTTGGCATAGTCAATAAAGCAGAAATAGATGTTTTCTGGAACTCTCTTGCTTTTTCCATGATCCAACCGATGTTTGATCATCTGGTTCCTCTGCCTTTTCTAAAGCCAGAGTGAACATCTGGAAGTTCATGGTTCACATACTGTTGAAGCCTGGCTTGGAGAATTTTGAGCATTACTTTGCTAGTGTCTGAGATGTGTGCAATTGTGCAGCAGTTTGAGCATTCTTTGGCATTGCCTTTCTTTGGTATTGGAATGAAAACTGACCTTTTCCAGTCCTGTGGCCACTGCTGAGTTTTCCAAATTTGCTGGCCTATTGAGTGCAGCACTTTAACAGCATCATCTTTTAGGATTTGAAATAGCTCAATTGGAATTCCATTACCTCCACTAGCTTTTTTCATAGTGATTCTTCCTAAAGCCCAGTTGACTTCACATTTCAGGATGTCTGGCTCTAGGTGAGTGATCACACCATCGTGATTATCTGGGTTGTGAAGATCTTTTTTTGTACAGTTCTTCTGTATATTCTTGCCACCTCTTCTCATGTACTATATCTTTGCATGAAATAGTCCCTTGGCTTGCCTCACTAGAATTAATGCAGTTAATAGGATTATGCAATAGCAGAGGCCAGGTTGTTACATTTTACTTTTAGAAGGAAAGTAGACATATGACTGTAAGAAGCAGACTGGAATCCAAGGAGTATTGACTACCAGGAATTTGTGGCTGTGGCTAATAACACCATGCTGTTCCTAAGGTCAAAAGTCATGGACAGCAACAAGGATATTGATTGACGTACATAATCTTCAACCAAAAGATAAATTAGTTTCACCTTTACCAGTTTCCTGAGCTAAACCAGTTTCAGTCCTTGAATTCTTGAAACTAAGTGGAGCCAAGGTCCTCTAGAAGAAAGACCATGTGCTACCACAAGGAGAGCAGAGATTTCCCATCCTTCACCCACAGGAACCTATAGCCACCTGTCAGAGAATCGTTCACTGAGGGAAACAAAATTCCCAGCTATTTCCATGACTTTTGTATATGTGGCCTCAGCTAACACTAATACCCCAATGATGGCACAATGGCATATGAGTTGTTTAGCCATAGTTGTGGGAAAGAGGCTATTCATGGCTCCAGCAACACTGAGTTTCCTCTAACAAAAACATGTCTAGCTACAAGTGCTACTGAATGCCTGAGTTGTGGGACACATTTAGAGACTGAACCTGTGATATTGTACCAGCCTACAGAGGGGTAACAGGTTGATTTGGTCACAGCCCTTCCACCAAACAGGTTGAAGGTATACATATGTACTGGAATTGAAATGTAATCTAAGCATAAATGCATCTCTCTTGCTTATAATACCTCAAAAAGTATCTTAGTGTTCACTTAAGTGTGTAATTTATCATTTTTGGATCCTGTCTCAAAAGCTTGAACTTCTCAGCCTCCCAAATTTGAGATATAAATGTCTTATATTTAGGCTATCCTGCCTAAGGTATTTTTTATAGCACCCTGAGCAGACTAAAACATCTTCCTAAGGATAAAATTTAACCTCCTGTGGGGTCGATATGCTATCCTACAAGATACAATATACACCTGAACCACAGAACACACATGTCTGAGAACAAGAAGTGGTGTTGAAGTGACTTGTATTGCCATTAAGCCCAGTGACTCACCTGGGGAATTAATTCTTTCTGTCCCCTTAACTTTAATCATAAACTGGTCTAGAATTCCTATTTGCAATTGGATAGGCAGTTCTTCAGTGGGCACAGTAAGGATTCTACTAAATCTAAAATTATAGCTGCTGGGACTTCCCTGGTTGTTCAGTGGGCTAAAACTGGGCTCTGTGTTACCAATCCAGGGGTCCTGAGTTCAATCCCTGGTCAGGGAATCAGATCCCACATGCTGAAAATAATTTAAGAGTTCACATGCCACAGATAAAGTTCCCGTGTGCTGCAACACGACCCAAAACAGTCAAATAAATAAATAAAAACTAAAAATAAAATTAAGAAAAAATTTTAATTACAAATTAAATTATAGCTGCTGCCTAGAAGTGCCAGGGTTCTCATATTGATAAACCAATAGGGAAAGGAAGGCGTTACGCTACTGGAAAGGTAATTGATGTGGGTTATCATAAGGACATAGGTTGATATTACATGATAGGAGCAGGGAAACAGATTTACGGGGGAAAGTGATTGATGCTTCCTATCAGCAGATAACTATAAATGATAATTTTTATCTACAAAACCAGGGGCTCAGATTCCTTGAGATGAAGGTCTGGCTCCCTCAGGAGTGTGTTGGAGCTTCTAAGACCAGCTTATGTTAAGCAGTTGACACTGAAGAGGGTTGCCATGCCTTTCTCTAGATCTTCTTGACCCAGGGATCGAACCTGTGGCTTTTATGTTTCCTGGATTGGCAGGGAAATTTTCTACCACTAGAGCCATCTAGGAAGCCCAGAAATTTGTGAGCTGGTTGTTAAATATAGCCTTAGTTAAATTATTTAAATTTGTAATTAAACAAGTTACATGAAGACCAAAAGTAATAAATATTCAAAACTCATACCATCCTATTTACTTTTTTGGTTATCACTTATATTTCTGAGATCTACTATTTATTTATTTGGAAGTCATATGTAATGGTATGCTACTGTACATCTCTCTCCAACTCAATCTCTAACCATACAAGGATAGCTTGAAATTGGCCATGATGAGAATTTTATACCATGGAAATTTGGAAACGCTACAAATCAAGGATTGGGTTATTTTTTTGTTGACTGTCCAGAACAGCAGCCACAGTCTATAGCCTACAGGCATAATATGTCTTGTGGCCTTTTTCTTCTAAAGACTAAAAGCTAAGAATGTTGTTTATATTTTAAACAGTTATTAAAAACAAACAAAAGAGAAAAAATATGTAAGAGGAATTGTACATGGCCACAAAACTTAAAATGTTTATCTTCCTTTACAGAAAAAAAAATGCTGATCTAGATTTTACAAAGTGACAGAGAAGATGTTAATAGGGGAGATGAAACTTCAGAGTATGTAAGGTCTATAGCACACAAAACGAAGGAAATAGCTTCAGAAACTATTACCTGACATCATAATTTGATTATGCCAAAGAACAATAGTGCAGTTTTGACAAAGGTCTTGGCAGTTTCATTTTGCTCATGCGCACGTGCATGCATGTGCACGCAAGCGTGCACACTCTCAGTTGCTCAGTTGTGTCCTACTCTTTGTGACTCCAAGGACTGTCACCCGCCAGGCTCTTCTGTCCATGGGGATTCTCCAGGTTAGAATACTGGAGTGGGTTGCCATTTCCTATTTCAGAGGATATTCCCTACCCAGAGATCGAACCTGAGTCTCTTGCCTATCCTGCATTGCAAGGCAGATTCTTTACCACTGTGCCACCTGTGAAGTCCAAATTTGTTTGTACACTATGAAAAAAACATATAAATGAAGATTCAGGTTGGAAGTGTACTTAGAGAGCCAGTAGTTAAGCAATTACCAGCACACCACTGAGGGTACCCCACAGACAAGACACTTTGGCCAGGACCATCGCTATTTGAAGGTAAAGGGGCTTGACCATGGGTAGTAGAAGAGGGAAATCCTGAGCGTCAATGGTGACTTCGCAAATCATTGCATCAGAGAAGAGTGTGGCCTTTTCCCATTCATCTTTTTGCTATAAATATCTTTCTTAGAAATTGTGACTGGTCATCACCTTGAAGGAGTGATAACAGGATAGAGCACAAACAGAATTGAGAAATGAGAAGGAGACCCCGTCCAGGAGCTGACAGTGAAACACTCAAGTCCCTCAGTGTTTTCAACGTGCCTCCACTGATTTCCCCTGCCAGTATCTTTGTCTCTGTGCCAGAGGCCTATTGTCAATGCCAGAAGGTCACTGTCAGCTCAGAAATGAGCAGCCCTGGGATCATTCCTTCACTATTGTCTGGAAGTGCTTGATGTATAAGAGTTCCTCTACCTTTACCCATCCAGTGGGATAATTCTGAGACTATGATTTGTACTGTTTCCTAAAGTGTTCTTGCGGGTTAGAGTTCCAGTCACCCACTACTACTACTACGTCGCTTCAGTCGTGTCCGACTCTGTGTGACCCCATAGACGGCAGCCCACCAGGCTCCCCTGTCCCTGGGATTCTCCAGGCAAGAACACTGGAGTGGTTTGCTATTTCCTTCTCCAATGCATGAAAGTGAAAAGTGAAAGTGAAGTCGCTCAGTCATGTCCAACCCTCAGCAACCCCATGGACTGCAGCCTTCCAGGCTCCTCCGTCCACGGGATTTTCCAGGTAAGAGTATTGGAGAGGGGTGCAATTGCCTTCTCCAGTGGTTGCTAACTAAATAAAACATCTTTGAATGATTACTTCTCTTCTTTGTTCTGAATTTTCAGTTCCCTTCTGCTGTTTTTGGAGCTCCCATTTAAAATGTTTTCACTGAAATTCTTATCTCAGGGTCTGCTTCCCCAATAACCCAAACTAAGACCCCCAGCAGCAGCTCAGAAATGCTCCTAAGTGCTGATGGGAAATTCAGTGCTCTCTAAAAGTGTTGGCAGTTTCTGAAGAGAAGCAAAAAAGTCTGGGCCACAAATCATGTTTGTGTGATTGAAAAAGCAAAGTGAAATAAAGTGAATATATTACACTTGTAATCATACATGGCAGTGAATTGTTATCTTTTTTTCTTTAATCATTTGAAAGGTCATTAGAATAATCTCTGATGAGTGGAGTGGAAAAAATTAAAAAGTATAAAAAGTACTATAGCTAAAACCAGGCAAGAACTTCTGGTTGACATATAATTTTTCCAGGGCCTATCTATCTGTCTGTCTATCTCTCTATCTACTTATTTATCTATCTGATGGTCATTCTGAGTTGTAAAGTAATGAGCTCCTTCCTATTTTTGTGATAAGTATTAAATATGTCATTAAAGGAGAAGAGAAGTAGAGTATGTTTTGTTTTGTTTTTTTCCAAATGACAGAGAAGCACTATAAATTCTCTAGGTCATCATTTCCTAAAATATGCCCTAGGGAAACGTTAGTCCTATAGCTCTTAACAATTAGTAAAGTTAGGGAGTTCCCTGCTGGTCCAGTGACTAAGAATCGCCTTGCAATGCAGGGGGTTCAGATTTAATTCCTGGTCAGGGAACGAAGGTCTCACATGCAGGGAGCATCGAAGCCCATGCACCACAACTACTGAGCCCAAGCACCACAACTACTGAGCCCAAGCACCACAACTACTGAAGCCCATACACTGTGGAGCCCGCGAGCCACAGCTACTGAG
This sequence comes from Bubalus bubalis, assembly GCF_019923935.1. NCBI lineage: Eukaryota > Metazoa > Chordata > Mammalia > Artiodactyla > Bovidae > Bubalus > Bubalus bubalis. The sequence goes on along the minus strand of NC_059161.1, from coordinate 63,840,864 downwards.
CCCAAGCACCATAACTAGAGAGTCCTGTGTTGCAATGAACAATCCCACATGATGCAACAAAGATCCCACATGCCACAACTAAGACCTGATGCAGCCAAATAAATAAATATTTTAAAAATAATAATATATCTTCTTGAAAAAAAGTAGTAAAGTCAGAGACCAGGAGAAATATTGTCTTTCCCCTACACTTCACTCATCCCAGTTCTCCTTCCTGTATTCACAATTCAAATGTGAAATTCATATTTTAAATAAGCTTTCTTCTTAATTATTGTTTTACTTAGTATTCCTCTAACTTACATTACCAAGAATTTGTAAATAAGTGTGTATGTATGTGTGTAAAAATACATATTAAGTTCTTGACTTTATATTAGGAGTTAAGCAAGTCTCAAGAAATATTTTGTTATCTCAAATACTATTTGCATACATTTCATATATTTAGTCCAATAAATCAAATAGGACCACTGTATGTTAAGTACACAGTCTTACCTATCATAAATATAAAACCTTACATTAATTGACCAGTTATTTATCAGTATCAAACATGTCCAAGATGTAAATTTTTTGTAGTTGTACTCAGATAATCAATGGATATTATATGTCACCTCAAAACTTATTTAAGTGATATAAAAGATAATTATGTTTAAACATTGAATAAACACAGATGTTATGAGGGATGTGTAGAAAGTGGTTTATTTTCTTACCATGAATAATTTGAAATTTTGGAGGAAAACAAGATCTATGTGAAATTAGGAGAGCACAAAAGTTACAATGCATAACTGAATGCTGAACACCATATAAAATAGAAGTGTAGAGGGAGGGACATACGTATACTTATGGATGATTCATTTTGATATATGGCAGAAAAGGACACAATATTGTAAATAAATTATCCTCCAGTTAAAAATTATATAACTAAAAAAGAAGTATAACATGGTGTCATAGAAAATTAGTACAAGTATAAATTTCATTATTCCTCTGAATCATTCTTACTGTTGTAATAGTAGTTAATTATTTTGAGACTGTGTCACTATTTATTGTACTCATACTGGATTGCTCCATAGTTTGATTCATGATTCACACCAGTTTCCCTTGATAGAGTGAGAACTTTCTGCAAAGGCACAGTAATCTTCATGTTAATATAGCTGGGAATTTCAAGGGCATACCTGATATAACAATGTGTTGTCATAAATATTTCTGACATTTATGCATTATACTTTCTTTAAAAGCAAGTTAATATTTCAAAAATAAATTAATAGTAACATCATTTCTCAGCTCAATTATAAAATATGCTAATGTGTCAGACATTCTTAATGCATCAGGATTGGCTGGGGACTTCTATAGCTAAAGTGCAAAAGAATTTTAAGAAGCAGTATTCCATGGTGAATAATTTAACCATATGGTCATTGGCTTTGATTTAGTCCAGCAATGGGTGTTAGGAATTTTATCATGTAACTGGAATAGATCTATTACTTCTAAAAATGACATTTTACAGAAAGAGAAATATAAATAGTATGATGAAAATTTCATTTATTATATTTCTCTCCAAATTTTACCATGGCCTTTTCAAATTCTCCAAGGAAACATATTTCCTTTGGCATATTAGAAATGACTTCTCCAATTCAGCCTTAATTCAAGAATCCTGACAATGTTAATGTGTAGGAATTGTATTTTGGATGAATTTTAATAAATCAGAAATTATCAGGGAAATTTCCCACAATTAAATTTTGCCTAGGCTTAGATACCAGAGGACAGAGAGAGAGAATGAGAATGAGAACAAGAGTGAGAGTTGGAAGATAAACTATCTTGTATTAATGAGGTAAAGTGTTAAAGTTCAATCTGCAAGCACGTTGTTTTTTAATCCAGAAACAAGTATTTTATATATATGTGGGGGGGGTGTATTAAAATATATATTTGTTTATTTATAACATAAGGGTGTGTGTAAATTAACACTTGGTTTTGCGTTAACAATTTTGTCTTCTACCGGGTAAAATAATGTCCATAACACTGAGTATTCACTTCACCTATTAACATACACACACTACTGTATTAAAATGGATAGTCAACAAGGACAGGAGCTCTACTTAATATTCCATAATAACCTATATGGGAAGAGAATTTGAAAAAGAATAGATATATGTATATGTCTATATCAGATACTTTGCTGTACACCTGAAACTAACACCACATTGTAAATCAACTATGTTGCTATTGTTGTAGTTTAATGGCTAAGTCATGTCTGACTCTTTGTGACCCCATGGACTATCGCCTGCCAGGCTCCTATGTCCATGCGGTCTCCCAGGCAAGATGAAGGACAATGAAGTTCCTTGACTGAGCTTTGGTAAAATTTAGGCTGAAACATTTATGTATCCCATTAAATTTTTGTATTTAAATGTAGCAAAGTGTAACAGTATGACCTTGCATAGGCTATATCAGGTTTTCTTTAGCACTTGTGTCTTTATTTAAAAAACAGGGATAATAATACCTATCATCAGTTTTTCATGGTTTCATATTAATATCAAGGAGTGATGGTAATTGAAAATGCCTCTACAAATACACAGTTTTATGTTTCCTTCTAGTTTTGCCTCTAACTGTATTTGTCACCCAAATCCGTTAGGCCTGCATGAGTGAGTATGAGGAATAAATTGAAGCAAAGAAAATAAAAGAGATATAAAAATGGGATTACCATTTAGCGAAAACATGAAATGCATTTTTCAGCTGACACTTAACAAATGAAAAGCAATGGCATGAGCGAAAATGCAGTGTCGGCACTGACATTCTGTGGTCGAAGAACGCCATGCAGAAAAATACCGCCTGTGTGTCGTAACCTTGTACAGAAATCGGAACAATTCAAAAGTATCACACAGAGTGTGAATGTCTTCTGATATGATTGAAAGATAAAACCATCAGACACCAGATTCTAAAAATTAACATCGTGATTATGTGTTTAACTGGAGCGATGGGCTACTTTTTCATCCTTTAAAATGGCATTGTTAGTGGAATCCATTTGGTCAATTAGACAGATCAATGCTGATTTTAGATACAATTTTGGCTTATTCCTCCTGGAAATGATTCCAAAACCACACTTTACTAGCCCCCTCTTACCCTGCTTTTAATTCATTTCATGTTATTTCTTCCTGCTGGGTGTTCATTTTCACTGCTCTCACTGTCAGATAGGTGTTTTCCCCCTAATTGTCACCAGCGTCACTCTCTTCACAAGGAGACACTGTCATAGTCGTTTTGTTACTTAAATCACCATGGCCATCCTCCCTCTTGACCAGTACACTAACATCTGTCATCTCTGATAGCCTGGCCCCAATTAAGACCTTGTGTCAAAATAAACTGTATTGCCATCACAGTCAGGTTTTAATAAGGAGAGGAGTGGATTAGAATCGCTTGATTGGAAAAACAAAAAACATGCACTTGTGGCATTTTCATTACATCCATCTCTCATTCTGCTTCTTATTTATACAGTATGTATGTGTGTGTGTATATATATATATATATATTCCACTACCTACTGTTTATGCTCATTCCACTCTTTCCTTGGATGTTTACAATTAAACATGCTGTTCATGCAATTAGCATTGAGGCCATGAGAAGCAAAAGATAAAACAGTAACTTCTTAAGCATTACTGCTCAGAGATATAGGACAGTCACTATAGTCATGAGGCATTTCAGCTATTTCAAGAGTAAGATTCTTTTTGTCATGGTGTAAACCATATTTCAGTTTAATCCTATCTCTCCTTCATTCGGACTTCTTGATCCAAAACAAGTTGCTTAACTTCTTAAACATGTTTTCTTATAAACAAACTAGGACTATAGGTCTTGAGGGTTTAGAAAGTGAAAGTGAAGTCGGTCAGTCGGGTCTCACTCTTTGTGACCCCATGGACTCTACAGTCCATGGAATTCTCCAGGCCAGAATACCGGAGTGGATAGCCTGTCCTTTCTCCAGGGGGTCTTCCCAACCCAGGTATCGAACCCAGGTCTCCCACATTGCAGGTGGATTCTTTACCAGCTGAGCCACCAAGACATCATATTATTTATTTACCCATTCATTCATTACTATATTATTTCTTGCACTTTAAATTGTAAACTCCAGAACCAAAGGGCCATCTCTACTGGTTTAACTTTGTGTTCCCAGTGCCTAGTACTATGCCTAGAAAATAGTAAATAATAAATATTTGAAAGATTGTCTAAAAGATTAAGCTGTATCTGTATCAAAAACTAAAATAAATGAATAGGAACTTGGATAGTCTTCTGAAAAGTAATTTTGTAGATGATAGGATAAATTTCTATACATAGTGATTAAATCCCACTATTAGGCACTAACATATATGTAACAGATTTGAAAATATAGGAGGGTTGACTTGACCCAGGCAATAGCTTGACTTATAAAACACTGAGTTAAAATAAACCACCAATTGAGGAACCAAACTTTATATTTCTTAGAAAATATATTTTTTTAACTCATCTGAATGTAGATGGTAGATTCTGTCAACTGGTTTTGGGGGGGTGGGCAACTCCTTTTGCTTCACTTCAGTTTGTGTCACTATTAAACAACTGTGTAGCTCTATCAACAGTGGTGGGGCATAACACAGAGCTCCCATTCCACTATCACTGATGTCGCTAACAGGGCAGGGTCCATACCTCACCCACCCTCAGCTCTACCCAGGGTGCTTGACATCACCAGGCTGGACCAAAGAGGAAATCATCAGGCCACACCTCCTCAGGCAAGGTAATTAAAACAAGTTCTTATATATTACAATGTTACAGGATGACAGTTTAGATTTAGAAATTGTATTACTTAGCAAATGTTTATAATAGCTATATATTTCTACTAGAATAGAAGTGATGTAGAAGAGCAAATTTAAAGAACAGCCTATTTTTAGTGTATCTTGAAATACACTTGTAAATAACATATGTGCACATTAATATATACATACACAGTAATTAATATGATATACATATATAATCTTTTGTTGACCATGATGGCTACTCCATTTCTTCTAAGGGATTCCTGCCCACAGTAGTAGATATAATGGTCATCTGAGTTAAATTCACCCATTCCAGTCCACTTTAGTTCACTGAGTCCTAGAATGTCAACATTCACTCTTGCCATCTCCTGTTTGACCACTACCAATTTGCCTTGATTCATGGACCTAACATTCCAGGTTCCTATGCAATATTGCTTCTTATAGCATCGGACCTTGCTTCTACCACCTGTCACATCCACAACTGGGTATTGTTTTTGCTTTGGCTCCATCCCTTCATTCTTTCTGGAGTTATTTCTCCACTGATCTCCAGTAGCATACTGGGCACCTACTGACCAGGGGAGTTCCTCTGTCAGTATCCTATCATTTTACCTTTTCATACTGTTCATGGAGTTCTCAAGGCAAGAATACTGAAGTGATTTGCCATTCTCTTCTCCAGTGGACCACATTCTGTCAGACCTCTCCACCATGACCTGCCCGTCTTGGGTGGCCCCACAGGCATGGCTTAGTTTCATTGAGTTAGACCAGGCTGTGGTCCATGTGATTAGATTGACTAGTTTTCTGTGATTATGGTTTCAGTGTGTCTGCCCTCTGATGCTTTCTCGCAACACTTACCATCTTACTTGGGTTTCTCTTACCTTGGACGTGGGGTATCTCTTCACGGCTGCTCCAGTAAAACATAGCCACTGCTCCTTACCTTGGACGAGGGGTATCTCCTCACCGCCGCCCCTCCTGACCCTGAACGTGGAGTGGCTCCTCTCAGCCCTCCTGCACCCACGCAGCCACCGCTCCTTGGACGTGGGGTTGCTCGTCTGGACCGCTGCCACTGATCTCGGGCATGGGGTAGCTCCTCCCAGTGTGGAAAATTCTTCAAGAGATGGGAATACCAGACCACCTGACCTGCCTCTTGAGAAACCCGTATGCAGGTCGGGAAGCAACAGTTAGAACTGGACATGGAACAACAGACTGGTTCCAAATAGGAAAAGGAGTACGTCAAGGCTATATATTGTCACCCTGATTATTTAAATTCTATGCAGAGTACATCATGAGAAACGCTGGGCTGCAGGAAGCACAGGCTGGAATCAAGATTGCTGGGAGGACTATCAATAACCTCAGGTATGCAGATGACACCACCCTTATGGCAGAAAGTGAAGAGGAACTCAAAAGCCTCTTGATGAAAGTGAAAGAGGAGAGTGAAAAAGTTGGTTTAAAGCTCAACATTCAGAAAACGAAGATCATGGCATCTGGTCCCATCACTTCATGGCAAATAGATGGGGAAACAGTGGAAACAGTGGCTGACTATTTTTCTGGGCTCCCAAATCACTGCAGATGTGATTGCAGCCATGAAATTAAAAGATGCTTACTCCTTGGAAGGAAAGTTATGACCAACCTAGACAGCATATTAAAGATCAGAGACATTACTTTGCCAACAAAGTTCTGTCTAGTCAGACTATGGTTTTTCCAGTAGTCATGTATGGATGTGAGCGTTGGACTGTGAAGAAAGCTGGGCGCCAAAGAATTGATGCTTTTGAACTGTGGTGTTGGAGAAGACTCTTGAAAGTCCCTTGGACTGCAAGGAGATCCAACCAGTCCATTCTGAAGGAGATCAGCCCTGGGATTTCTTTGGAAGGAATGATGCTAAAGCTGAAACTCCAGTACTTTGGCCACCTCATGCAAAGAGTTGACTCATTGTAAAAGACTCTGATGCTGGGAGGGATTGGGGGCAGGAGGAGAAGGGGACAACAGAGGATGAGATGGCTGGATGGCATCACCGACTCTATGGACATGACTTTGAGTGAACTCCGGGAGTTGGTGATGGACAGGGAGGCCTCGCGTACTGCGATTCATGGGGTCACAATGAGTGGGACACGACTGAGCTACTGAACTGAACTGAACTGAACTTAACATATATACTCACACTAAAGTACATGTGTTTATATAAACATATAGAAGTATGGAATATATATATATATATATCTTTACACAGAAGACTAAAGGTCTTCCCAGATGGTGCTAGTGGTGAAGAATCTGCCTGCCTGCCAATGCAGGAAACCAAGAGGTATGGGTTCGACCCCTGGGTTGGGAATGTCCCCTGGAATAATAATGTCTACCTGCTCCAGTGTTCTTGCCTGGGAAATCCCATGGAGAGAGGAGTCTGGCAAGCTACAGTCCGTGGGGTCACAGAGAGTAAGAGACTTGGACATGATTGAGTGACTAAGCACACTAACAATAATACAAGTGCATATGAATGTCAAATAATACAAAACAACTACACGAATAGGTGTGTATATCAAATAACAGAGATAAATTTTCAGTTCAGGGATTTTATCTCTTTTTTTTGTTGTTGTTATCCCCTGATCCAGAACAAAGCACAGATGCTAACCGATATTCAAAAAGTTATGCTTGAAAAAGTAAATGAATAACTTTTTTGATATTTCATAAAATATTTACTTAGTAATAAAAATATAATTTCTAATGGAAAATAATTTAAACAAATAGAGTTGATAATGGAAAATAAAAAGCATGTTAATTTCCATAGCATTATAGATAATTTATGATTTTTATATATATGTCCATATATTAATTTTATGGTGGAAAGAGATGCTGTGAAAATGTAACTTAGTAATGGTTGGTAATATAGCACTAGGGTGAGTAGACATATACTTGATATTCAGAACCATATTCACTTCATTCCATACAAAGCTCACAAATTCTACTTTATACTGGGTTATGTAAAAACATTATCAAAAATAAAAATATATTTTAGTTCATAAAGTATAATATGGTCCTGTTTACTTTCAAGTGGTAAAAACAGTTTTACTAAGAACCTTGCTGCATGCCTCTCATTCTACTACACCCACAGCAGGTGACTCCATTTCCTAAAATACTGTAGTTTTCCCTGCAGAGGTTAGGTTCTTTAATAGCCATTTATACCATAAGAACCTACAAAGACATTGCATATTTTATTATGTAACTGTATTTATTGATTGATATATTTGTAGTTATTTTCAACATACTGTGGTGGTATAAAGAGAAAAGCAAATAGAAAATTTAAATATTTAAAGTAAAGAACTTTTGAAAATGGTGTTTGGCTATGTATAAATCATTGTATATGGAAAAATTTTGGCTCCCTTGGGCATCCCAGGTGGCACTAGAGGTAAAGAACCCACCTGCAATTGCAAGAGACATAAGAGATTCAAGTTTGATCCCTGGATCAGGAAAATCCCCTGGAGGAGGGTGTGGCAACCCACTCCAGTATTCTTGCTTGGAGAATCCCATGGACAGAGGATCCTGGTGAGTTACAGTCCATTGGGTGACAAAGAATCAGACATGACTAAGGCAACTTAGCACAGAATCACAAAGAGCTTTTTAGAGTGAAATATATTGATTCATCTAAAAGGATACAATTACCAAAAGAAAAAAAGAAAAACCAACTAATGAAGATATATTCTATAGTAATATGTTTTACATTCCAGACTCGAGATAATTCAAATAACCAATTATCATTATAAAGCATAAAAATTATAATTAAAAGAATAATTAACTCATTTGAAAGCTCAAGTTGTTATAAAAGGGTTTTCTTTACCTGAAATATTTATATATTTTTTGAATATATTAGAGAAAATGTTTTTAGACTTTGCATTTAATTAGTCTTTTGGGGATATTGTGTGCTAAAATATTATCAGTGCAAATGTAAAGTTTCAAAACATGAAAGTGATTAGTGCCCTCATGTTTTAAAAATACTGACTATTACACTAATTGGAATTGTTAAAGAAAAGTTAGTAAAATATTTTCCCAGTATAAAATTTATGTATTAATTATTCAAAAATATAAATATAACATTAAATATTCTCCCTTACTTTTCCTACAGGATATTTTCATGAGTTATTTTCACTTTGAAAATATTTTTCCATGAGTTCATATTTTAGGTAATGCCTGAAAAGAACTTTTGTAAGAATAGATTTTAAAAATATTAAATTTACATATTAAAAAGTTTTTTCCAAACACATTTAGCTATACTATATTATTATATAATTTATCAAAATATTAATTATATAAAATATTTAACTCTTCTCCTATAATCCTTAGTCTTTACTTAGTGCCTCAGTTTTTAAAACATATTTTAAATTTTAAAACAGATTTAAAATTACAGAAAAATTGTGAAGATAGTCTCCATGTATCTGACATCCATTTTCCGCTGTTATTAACATATTATAATAGCATCATATATTTTTCACAACTAACGAACTATTATTACATTATCTATGTTCAACAGTTTATTCAAATTTATTTATTCATATTTCCATAATTTTTACCTAATATTATTTTTCTGTTTCAGTATCCCCTCCAAAAACCTATATTACTGTTAGTCATTCTGTTTTCTAGGTGCCTGTTAGCTGTCACAGGTTATAATTTTGTTTTTAATTAGTGCATTTTTCCTAGAAATTGCCTTAGTCTTCTCCAGTTTGCTCTCTCTCAGTTTCTTTCTCCCTCTTCTCTCTCTCTCTGTTTCTCTACTGTCTCTGTCTCTTTAGTCTAAAGTGTGGAGCTTGAGTTACATAATTTTTAGATAACATGGAAAATCATTATATAATCATTTTAACATATTTGGATATGACACAGAATTTTATCTAACTAAAGATACATTCTTAAATTTCTTTCCAAGTAAGTCAAATAATTCAGAATTTTTATTGTTGCATCAGTCATCTTAGGCTAAGATACATTGTAGCAACAACCAATTTTAAAATGTAAATAGCTTTTAACAGTGGTTCTAGTAAAGAATCCACCTGCACTGAGAGAGTCACAGGAGACACAGGCTTGATCTCTGAGTTGGAAACATCCCTTGGAGGAGGGCATGGCAACCCACTCCAGTGTTCTTGCCTGGAGAACCCCATAGACAGAGGAGCCTGGTGGGCTATGGTCCATAGGGTCGCAGAGTCAGACACAACTGACGCAACGTAACAGACACACACACACACACACACAGCTTTTAACAACAAAGATTTATTTTCATTCATTCAGCATGCCCACTGAAGGTCATTACATATCTCCTTCACTTTGGGACCTTGCTCAAGGGATATGCACTGCCTATGAAACTGCCAGCCTATGGGGTATTAGAGAAGCATAAAATATCAGTATATGATGGCCCTAATGAGTGAGACAGACAAGCAAACAGACTGCTGAAATATAGTGCAAGTAACCTAGTGATGGAGAGATAAGGGAGGTTATGGAAGCCTCTCTAGGTTAGTGAATCTAGACAGAATCTGAAGAAGAGTAAATTAACTTAGCACTAAAGAAATACAAGAACACTCCAGGCAAAGGGAGGAATATATCTAAGTTAAAAAAAAAAAAGTGACCGTATCTCAGTCCTTTAGGGAATCGTGAGTATTTGACATGGTTAAAGGGCAAATTGGTCATCTCCGATGGCTCAGCTAATAAAGAGCCCTCCTAGCTCAACATTCAGAAAACTAAGATTATGGCATCCAATCCCATCACTTCATGGCAAATAGATTGGGAAACAGTGGCTGATTTTATTTTGGGGGGGGGGCTCCAAAATCACTGTAGATGGTGATTGCAGACATGAAATGAAAAGATGCTTACTCCCTGTAGAAAGTTATGACCAACCTAGACAGCATATTAAAAAGCACAGACATTACTTTGTCAACAAAGGTCCATCTAGTCAAGGCTATGGTTTTTCCAGTAGTCATGTATGGATGTGAGAGTTGGACTATAAAGAAAGCTGAGCACCAAAAGAATTGATGCTTTTGAACTGTGGTGTTGGAGAAGACTCTTGAGAGTCCCTTGGATTGCAAGGAGATCCAACCAGTCCATCCTAAAGGAGATCAGTTCTGGGTGTTCACTGGAAGGACTGATGTTGAAGCTGAAACTCCAATACTTTGGCCACCTCATGCGAAGAGTTGACTCATTGGAAAAGACCTTGATGCTGGGAAAGACTGAGGGCAGGAGGAGAAGGGAACGACAGAGGATGAGATGGTTGGATGGCATCACCAACTCAATGGACATGGATCGGGGTAGACTCTGGCAGCTGATGATGGACAGGGAGGCCTGGTGTGCTGCGGTTCATGGGGTTGCAAAAAGTTGAACACGACTGAATGACTGAACTGAACTGAACCAATGCAGGAGATGTAAGAGACTTGAGTTCAATCCTTGGGTCAGGAAGATCCCCTGAAGGAGGGCATGGTATCCCACTCCAGTATTCTTGCCTGGAGAATCCCACAGACAGAGGAGCCTGACAGGCCATGGTCCATAGGGTTGCAAAGAGTAGGATATAACTGAGCAACTTAACACACACACAAAGGACAAATAGGGAGGATGAGCGAGGGAATAGAGAGGAACTTTGACTAGTTGCATTGTTTTTTGTGCATTACCTTGTGGATTTGAAAATAGTATCTGTGATTCCTGGTGAAGCCATCTCTTAAAAATGCAATATTAAGATTAAATATTAATTTATGGCAGATTATGAACTTTAGGCATCAAACAGCTTACTACATTCAGTCTGCCCTTTGGACAAATAAACACTATTGACATGAAGAACATGAGACAAGAAGTATTCATTTCCAGAAAGAAAAAGTGGGCAGGGAATGTTCAGTGGTGACAAAATTGGACAGCTTTAGGACTTCACTGGTGAGACATGGAAGACTAGGATCCTACAGAGGAGATTTTGCAGATGTGGCTGGCAGGATTGTTTCTCTCCATGCTTCATGGGTACTCTTTTAGAAGGTCTTCAGTCTGTGAGGAGATGGGAGGTAAGGATAAAAAATAAATAAATAAATAAGAGAAACAAAGGTAAGAAATTCCTTGTGTCCCAAAGGAAGGGCCCAGGTTCTGTGGATCTGAAAATAGCATGACTGAGATCCCTAAGTATTCTTTAATCTAAGAGCACAGCACATAATTTAATAGGAAAGTGAGCCTTTGTTTGTCCCCAAGGGGCCAAATGGTTGGTCAAGACCAACTCTAAGTGATGACTACATAGGAGTTAAGGCTGAGGGTTGACTGAATCTTTAGAAGACTAGAATTGTCTATAAAAAGAGTTCTTTGGGGCATTTATCTCTGCCAATAGGGTTGAAAGTCTTTTCCTATTTGGGCTGAAACAGACTTTACTGTGCTGAGAGGACCAGTTCAGATATTGAGGAAGTCACTCCTCTCTTCCCCTTTATACACACACACACACACACACACACACACACACGCACACACATGCACACACACACACATGGACACAATGATGTGAGACTAAGTAAACAACAAAGGCCAGTAGAGAGCCAACTTCCCAGAAAGGTCTACGTTTTCCTTACAGATTCGAGAGGAAAATTCCATAGGCATGAGAGTCCTGGACAAAAGATATTCTAACAGTCAAATAGAAGGTAGAGGAAGGTGAGCCTAAAATAAAGCTGCAATTGGGCCTGACTGAGATTTCAATTCCTTGTTGGTCAGAAAGACTGTCAGATGAACAAGTAAAATGTAGAATGGACTGAATTAGCCCCACAGGAAATTCAGAGTAAAATACCAGATTGGTATATAAAAATAGAGTTGATATGTACAAACCTGAGCCTTGTAGATTACATATGTTAGGAAGTGTTGTACTCATCACATGAGCCAGGCAGTCTGGATATTACTGTGAAAGCCAGAGGGAGATATCAAGGGATTGGCATTTTTGAAAAATCACTTGGCCTGCATTATGGATGATGGATTGAATAAAGAATGGATAAAGGTTATATGGACAAGGAGGTTCAGTGGGTCACTGGTGCAAAAAATTTCATTCTTGGTGCTTTATGAGGCACTTCTTTTCCACAAGAAGAAAAATTTAAGCCTACTTAAAAATTATAAATATAGCACCCCTTTCAATATAGTTCATCATTGTTTTTATGAACTCTGTTAGTCATGTTTGATTTGGTTATACCAAACTATATATGCTAAACAATCTTATTTCTATTGATTATTACATTATATAATTATATTAGTAATTCCTTAAATATTGTCTCTTCCCAATTTTTAATAATTTATTTTTATATCTATAGAGTGTTAATGTCTTCATGATTTCATTCTCACAAAATTGTTCAAGTAATATGTTTAAATATGTTGTTGTCATTTTTGTTCAGTCCCTAAGTCGTGTCCGACTCTTTCAGACCCCATGGACTGCAGCACACCAAGCTTCCCTGTCCTTCACTATCCCCCAGAGTTTATTCACATTCATGTCCATTGAGTTGGTGATATCATCCAACCATCTCATCCTCTGTCACCCCTTCTCCTGCCCACTAACTTTCCCAGCCTAAAGGTCTTTTCCAATGAATCAGTTCTTCACATCAGGTGGCCAAAGTATTAGAGCTTCAGCTTCAGCATCAGTCCTTCCAGTGAATATTCAGAATTGATTTCATTTAGGATTGACTGGGTTAATAGATCTTCTTGTTGCCCAAGGAATTCTCAAGAGTCTTCTCCAGCACCACAGTTCAAAAGCATCAATTCTTTAGCCCTTAGCCTTCTTTATGGTCCAACTCTGGAATCTGTACGGGACTGATGGAAAAAACCACAGCTTTGACTATATAGACCTTTGTTGGCAAAGTGGTATCTCTGCTTTTTAATATGCTATCTAGGTTGGTCATAGCTTTTTTTCCCAAGCAACAAGCATCTTTTAATTTCATGGCTGCAATCACCATCTGCAGTGATTTTGGAGCCCAAGAAAATAAAGCCTGCCAGTTTTTCAATTTTTTTCCCCTATTTGCCATGAAGTGATGGGACCAGGTGCCATGATCTTAGTTTTTTGAATATTGAGTTAAGCCAGCTTATTCACTGTCCCTTTTTAACCTTCATCAAGAGGCTCTTTAGTTCCTCTTTGCTTTCTGCCTTTAGAGTATATCATCTGAATATCTGAGGATTTTGATATTTCTCCTGGCAATCTTGATTCCAGCTTGTGATTCATTCAGTGTGGCATTTTGTATGATGTACTCTGCATATAAGATAAATAATCAGGGTGACAAAATATAGCCTTGATACTCCTTTCCCAATTTTGAACCAGTCTGTTGTTCCATACGGAGAAGGCAATGGCACCCCACTCCAGTACTTTTGCCTAGAAAATCCCATGGATGGAGGAGCCTGGTGGGCTGCAGTCCATGGGGTCACGAAGAGTCGGACATGACTGAGCGACTTCGCTTTCACTTTTCACTTTCATGCACTGGAGAAGGAAATGGCAACCCACTCCAGTGTTCTTGCCTGGAGAATCCCAGGGACGGGGGAGCCTGGTGGGCTGCTGTCTATGGGGTTGCACAGAGTCGGACAGACTGAAGCGACTTAGCAGTAGCAGTTGTTCCATATCTTGTTCTAACTGTTGCTACTTGACCTGCAAACAGGTTACTCAGGAGACAGGTAAGGTGGTCTAATAAGTATGTCATGATATTTATCAATAATTAGCCTACAAAATAAAGCACATTTTGAATGATAGTATTTAGCTGCAGTTCCTATATATGATTGTCACAACCCTAATTTTGACACTTTGTTAGTGATAATTTTTAGAGATCATATATACACCTAGTAGACAGTTTGGTCTATGAATTATATGCCATTACTCTATTTACTCTTTATATTAAATTATTTTCTTTTTATTATATTATGAATGTTTATGTAAAGTACATAAAGAAAATGATATATTATTGGTTAAATATTCAATGACTGTTCCTTATTCTAACTCTAAAACTTAAGTATTGACTATAGATAATTTTCTAGCTTAAATATACTAGCCTGGTACTGCTAATATTTATTTTGGAAGCTGTTTAACTTTAGCATATCTAAAATAATTATAAAAATAGACACTGAAGTAATTGATAGCACTGGTTTTGTGATACGTTGATACTGACTGAGAGATACACGGTGTTACAGATTGATGAGAGAGAAGCATTGTAGGCTGGGTGGATCATCATCTCTGGATTACAGATTGCCTGAGTAATCTTATAACTGGTGTCTCTAACTGAGGAAGTAAGCTTACTGCCCTGGGCTTTGTTTCCTCCTCTATAAAATGGGGCCTACAGACTCACCAATTCAGAAAGTTTTTGAGCACAAACCTTGACATGAGCTGAAACATACAGAAATGAAAGAAATGTGAGAGCAAGCAATACATACATCTGGAAAGAAAGCTATTGAGACAGGATCCTATTTGGCATATTCAACTGGCTAGAACATAGTGAGCAAGGCTGGGAATAACAAGAAATGACATGTCTATGTAGAGAGGTGGCTGCTTACACACAGAAACCATAAAAGCTACCTGAAATCTTTTGTACCTATGCTCATCACAATTTTTATGACCTCCTGAGACCACTTTTTCTGGAAAACTAAAATACATATAAACAATGATATAAGGAAAAAGTAAAAGCACCCCTAGAAAGAAATTCTAAGAAAACTTAATATAGACCTTTCAACATTCAAGAACATGCTGAAATGCTACAGACAAAAATTTGAGGACATTGATAACACAATACCTGAAATAAATATTTCCAGTTCATAAATTACAATTCACATATTCAGAATAGGAATGCACAAACAGCATGAAGATATGAAATGAGGACTCAGAGACTCAGGAAAGAAGTTGAAGAAGAAAATGAAAATGATCTCTAATCAGTTTAAAAGTATAAAGAATAAAGAACAAATTGCATTTTAAGAAAGAAGAGACACAAGTAAAAAATGAGTAGATAAAGAGAGGATAAGATTTTTAAAAAATGAGATAAGAGAAGGGAATAAATATAGAAGACTTTCAAAGAATATTGAACACATGTGTAACAGGAATTCCTGAAGAAAAAAAGCAAATATTATCATAGAACTAACATTTTAGGGTATAATTTGGTAATATCAGTGATATTAGCAGAGTAAATGAGCTTCCCAGGTAGCTCAACTGCTAAACAATCTGCCTGCAATGCAGGAGACCTTAGTTTGATTCCTGGGTTGGGAAGTTCCCCTGGAGAAGGAATAGACTACACGTGTACTCCAGTATTCTTGGGCTTCCCCGGTGGCTCAGATGGTAAAGAATCTGCCTGAAATGTGGGAAACCTGGGTTCGATCCCTGGGTTGGGAAGATCCCCTGGAGGAGGGAATGGCAACCCACTCCAGTATTCTAGCCTGAAGAATCCCTATGGACAGAGGAGCCTGGTGGGCTACAGTCCATGGGTTCACAAAGAGTCGGACACGACTGAGCGACTAAGCACACACACAACAGAGTAAATACTTCCAAAAATTCACCTGCCCGTGAAAGCAATGGAAAAGAATGGCAAAAATAGGAAGAATCAGCATTTTAAGAACTCTGAAAATTAGCCAAGGCTTGTAGCAATTTGGAGAATGCTCAAGAAAATTTGAATATCTGTAGGAACAGTGTGTTTGTGGCAGCTTTATGTGCCTTAATGACTTTCCTATACCTCAATTAAAGCAGTAGTCTTGGAAAAACAATAGTCCACATTCCTGGGATCGGATTAAAGGGAGCAGAATGAAGCTGGAGTTCTCTCAAACTGTTGTGGCCAATAAATTGTCGGTATTTGACCCATTTTGTGGTTCTCTGGAAAACCCCACTCAAGTGTCTTATCTTTGCTTGACCTGTACACTGTGCTAAAAGTCTCTAACCACAGAAAGTTTTAGAAAACATTTCTATGTCAATATTTCAGCACTGTAGCTGTGTGAGTTAATGAATAAAGCAAATAATCGACTAACCAAGAGCTTATCAGAGAAGATGATGGATGACATATCTACAGGGGATTTGAAGAGCACCAACATTTTCTGGGAATCTAGAGGGCTGCTCCCCTGCATAGTGTTGTGAGTATGATCAGGAAAGACTTGAAGACCTTATGCTCTCACCTCTTACTTACATTGATGCTATGTAAAAAAAAAAAAAAAAATGAGGTAGAAACTAAAAATGAGTAATAAATCATGCAAACAATTAGTGTAGGAGAGCCAGAAGCACTCCAAGGAATGATTTGTATTGTATATAGAAGAAAGCTCTTGATAGGGGAAGGACAGACAGGCTGACAAAAAATGTGTGGTGTAAACTGTGCTCATGTGAAACATATCTAAGGAAGCATGTTAGGGAATTCGAATCTATTGACATGTAGCATTGTATGTGGTTGTGGTAGCGTAGTCTCAACGTCTTCAACCCCTTGGACTGTAGCCCACCATGTTCCTCTGTCCATGGGATTTCCCAGACAAGAATACTGGAGTGAGTTGCCATTCCCTTCTCCAGGGGCTCTTCCCAACCCGGGGACTGAACCCAGGTCTCTCTGCATTGCAGGTAGATTTTTTACTGACTGAGCCACCAGGGAAGCCGGTAGCATTGTATACTTCAGTTCAGATCAGTTGCTCAGTTGTGTCTGACTCTTTGTGACCCTATGGACTGCAGCACGCCAGGCTTCCCTGTCCATCACCAACTCCCAGAGCTTACTCAAACTCATGTCCATCGAGTTGGTGATGCCATCTACCATCTCATCCTTCATCATCCCCTTCTCCTTTTGCCTTCAATCTTTCCCAGTGTCAGGGTCTTTTCCAATGAGTCAGTTCTTCTCATAAGGTAGTCAAAGTATTGGAGTTTCAGCTTCAGTGTCAGTCCTTCCAATGAATTATTCAGGACTGATTTCCTTTAGGAAATTTTATGCTTACATTTTATTTAATATGATCTCAACAATATGTTTCTCTAGGACTGTTTCTCTAGGACTAGTTTCTCTAGCACTGTTTACAAAAAGCGTCAATATTATTGATCTGAGACAATGATTCTGAAAGATTTTTTTTTCACTTATCCAGTGTTAATGTTAGATAACTTCTCTCTCTACCAGCAGTTACTATTGAAGTCCTTAAAATAAAAGGCTGCTACTGCTGCTAAGTCGCTTCAGTCATGTCTGGCAAAGGACTAGTCAGTAAAGTGATATAAAGTATATTCTTTGAAGCAATTCTAGAAAGTCAATGAGAAAGAATATTGATCTGTTGTTTAGAAAAGATATCTAAAATTTATCCGCTAGGGCTAGTGGAATATAGTATCCTGTTTTTGATCTATTCCCAATTTATAAAATTTATATACTGATATGAAAATAAAATTATGACTACTTTAAAACAGTTTTGTGGTGAACTTTTAGCACTGCTTGAGCAAGTGAAATATTTACATACCCTCAGAAAGAGTTTGAATCTAGCACTATGTTCCTGCCTGGAACCATAGCCCACTTTAATTAAACCCCATGAAATTTATATACCTAGGCATATAGTTTTGATTCTGAGAAGCCTTAATTTCATAGTTATAAATATTGCAAGGTGGTGTGGGTTTATCTGTTTATCATTTATCATAGGTGGAATAGTCCCATATTTCAGGTTATCTATTTATATTTTTTTCTTGAATCATGTGCAGTATCTTCTGAAAATGTCAGATTTTAAAATTTATCCAACTGTTACTGTTACTCATGTCTTTGAGAAGCATCCAATAACTCATACAGACAGAAAAGTACATGAAAGTTAGTGTTTGCTCAGCCTTGATACCATTAAATAAGACCCATATATAGCCCTGGTCTGCAAACCCAAATGGATTCCAAGGCCTGTCATGTAAATAACTTAATGAAGAAGGGATATAATAACAGGCAATAGTGATGGAATAGTATATTCTGCACCTAAAAGCATAGAGAGTCCGTTTTTAAAAATTCTGCTGACCAAACATAATACAACCCACATCAAATTTGCAAATGTTACTTTAGAAGGCAAATAAAACTACATTGATTATTGTATTAGAGTGGGATAAGCTATGCTGCATAAAACAAACACCAAATAGCAGTGGCTTAATGAAATACATTTTATTGCTTCTTGTGCTACTCTCTAATGTGCTCAGTGAGAGCTCTGTTAAATGCCTTCATTTATATATTCTAGCTTCTTCTATATTTTGATGCTACCAGCTTCAAGACACAACTTCTTTGGTCATCTCAAAGGGAGAATAAATAAAGTGGAAGGTCTTCTTGTGTTTTATACTTGTGTATGGAATGCGTGTGTATCATTTTTACCTATATTCCGGCCAAAAATCAGTCCTACAACCCGATTGCAAGGGTCTCAGGAAATAGAATTCTTCCTGAGAGTCCAGAGAAAAATATAATGAAATATATTCTTATACAAAGCTTTGCTGTTGTAAAAATTAGGTTTCAACAAAACATTTTCCTTTTAATAGTGACTACATTATGCTTTAAAATTGATAAATATAAAATTGGTAATTATGTATGAGCAATAAATTGGAAAAGCAAAAATGCAATTAGTACATGTTATTATTCAAATACTAATTGCAAATTGAATTATATTTTATTCTGGCATTTATAGAATAAATACATTTATTTAATAAATTATATTATTTCATTAACCTAGCTTTTCATATGCTTTAGTACAAACTATCCCAGGATTTGTCAAAACAAAAAAGGTATAAAAGAAACCTTTCAGAAGTAGTCATAAAGAACTGTGATTCACCCTCCATTATGAAACATAACCTCTAGGAAATGTGTTCTAATTAATCTTTAAAAGGGTTTAGCTTTTGGTTCCTAATGAGGTTGATGATCTCAGCGCTGTAAATTCACCCTGTACAATCTCACCAGAGGAGAGGATTTAAGTAAGTCTTTTTTGCATTCCAGAAGATCTAAAAAATTAAATTAATTTGCTAAAACTTTGATAATTTTCAGCATTTTAAAGATGAAAATAGACTAACATAGTTAGAAAAGAGAGAGAGATCTAAAAGTACTATCAGGAAGGTGATTCCAGTTTGAACACAGGATTCAAAGGACACCATAGCTTGTTAGTCTTACTAAACTTTTGCCTGCTATAAACATGAGACAGTGTTGGTTCCAGCCTACTCATAGAGATGCTATGGGCCAGGGATGCCTGAGGCACTCACCTGGGCTTGCCTCACTTTTTTCAAACCCCCACAGAACTGTCCCAATAGGGCCAGTGTTGTATCTGGACCAGCCTTTGTGGTTTCTTACGATGACTGCAAGATGCCATTCAGCAAACACCATCAGGAAATTTTGAGGAAAAAGATTTACATAAATCCTGGATGGTACAGAGCAAGCTTGAGAGCCATACAGTGAGGTTAGGGGTTCAGAGGAGAGGGAAACAAGAAAGTATATCTGGGTCTCTGCCTTTATTAGGGTTAAGAGTTGGGTGCCTAGAGTTTTGTGTGTTTACTCTTTGTCAGCTAATTTAAAGCATAAAAACAGGAATTAGGACATAGGAGAGGAGAAGCACTCACTCAAATTGTGAGTTATCTAAGTTATGCAGGGCTTTCTACGAGAGGGACCTTCTTGCATGGAGGCAGTCAATTCCTTACCTGGCTGCTTTGGTAGTAACTGTCATTCAGCTGCCGATGGGTTTATTCAAAGTGTGTGTCTTTTTAAAATGATCACCTCTGCAGTCAGTGTCAGGCACTTATATTACACAGATCAAGATTTGTTGTAACTTCCTGTTTTCCCCAATATGATAGGCTTTTTCAGGGTGTTGTTCAGTTGCTCAGTCATGTCCAATTCTGTGACTCCATGGACTGCAGCACCCCAGGCTTCCCTGTCCTTCACCATTTCCAGGAGTTAGCTCAGATTCATGTCCATTGGGTCAATGTTGCCATCCAACCATCTCATCCTCTGCTGCCCGCTTCTCCTTTTGCCTTCAATCTTTCCCAGCATCAGGGCCTTTTCCAATGACTTGCCTCTTCCCATCAAGTGGACAAAGTATTGGAGCTTCAGCTTCAGTCCTTCCAATGGATATTGATAGTGAATTTCCTTTAGGAATGACTGATTTGATCTCTTTGCAGTCCAAAGGACTCTCAAGAGTCTTCTCTAGCACCACAGTTTGAAAGCACCAGTTCTTTGGTGCTCAGCCTTCTTTATGTATAGCTTCACATCCATACATGACTACTGGAAAAATCATAGTTTTGACTACATGGATCTTTGTCGGCAAAATGATGTCTCTGCTTTTCAGTACACTGTCTAGGTTTGAATTTTTCGGGGTAGTAACCATATCATTTTCCCCCCTTGGGTTTTGTTCATTTATTTGTCTTAGTATCTAATGCACCTAGTGCAACAGATGGTTAAAATCTGCATGAAAAACCAAGAAAGGATGACGACGACATAAAAAAGCAAAACGAGTTAAGTCTACTGTTTGAGGAAGCTTAACAGACTGCTAAAATAAATAAAAAATAAATAACACCAATAAAGCATGAGAGCTTTACTTTCCTTCTCTCTTTCTTTCATTTTTATTTTTGCTTTTGACCTCAAAAGTAGAAGTATTTTTCTGTATTAGTTATCTATAGATGTAACTAATTGTCACAAACTCAGAGGCCAGAAACAGCAGCATTTATCAGCTCAGTTTCCAGAGGTTAGGTGTCTGGGTACAGCCTCACTGAGTCCTCTGCTCAGGGTCTCACAAGGCAGCAATGAGTGATGTCAGCTGGACTGTGTTTGTTCATTCGTGGAGCCCTGGATCCTCTTCCAGGTTCCCATGGAAGTTGGCACAATCCAATTATCTGTGGTTGTTAAGTTTAAAGTTCTGTTTTCTTGAAAGCTATAAGCCGAGGACTACTTTACCTCCTGGAGGCTGAACTGAGGTTTTTTCCATGTCACTTCCTCCATAGAGCCTCTCACAACAGGAGAGTTTACTTGATCAAGGGTATGATCTCCATGATTTCATGGAGGGCCCAGTCCCTCTGAAGAGGGATTATCTGATAAGGTGAGGCTAATCTAATTTTCTTTTAATTGCATCTGCAAAATTCCTTTTGTCATATAACAGGGCATAATCAAAAGACTGACCTCTAGTCATATTTAAAAAACCTGCCTACATTCAAGGGACAAGATAATATAGCCATATCGGTCATTGAGGGTCATTTGAATTCTGCCCATCACACCCTAGGAGTAAGGCACTAAAAATTAACCGTGCTTTTGGACTTCGCTGGCAGCCCAAGACTCTTGCTTTCACTGCAGGGGAACTTATTCGATTCCTGGTCACGGAACGAAGATGGCACATGCCTCATGGTGAGACCAAAAGAAAATAAAAATAAATAAAAGTACATCTTTTTATATTACCTAAATAAAAGTGAAGAAACAAACAAAAAAAAAATTAACCACACTTAGGGTAACTCAGTTTGGCATATTGTTTGCTCATTCAATGCTTCCCCCAATTTCTTCTAATTAATCTCTGATTCTCATGCCCTTTTATCTCCAGTTTACTATATTAAGTCATACACTACTGCCTGTATGTTTTAGAATGAATCTTGTTTTATAATTTGATTGGACTTTTTATTGTAATGTATGTAAAGATAATGAGTTAAGAATAATTTTGTCCTATATCTTACTTCTTTTCTCTATTATTTTTGAAAGATATTTATATTTCCATTTGCACAGGTACTCTCTTCTAAGAGCTCTGTGATGTCCCATGTTGACTATTCACACCATTTCACATACTTCTTTTGTGATTGGACTGTGTCCCATTCCTAGATGCTATAAATAATGCAGCATCTTCATATATATTCTTTTTGGACTTACGTCTTTTGAAGAGATACCCAAGATGATAAATTCTGCATTATACAGCACCAGCTTGTCCTCTGCAATAGTTATACCAAATGAAAATTTCAGAGCCAGTCCTGAGGCTTCCAAGAGACCCATATGCATGGAAACATTTGACATTTTCTACTCATCAACAAAATAGATGCAAAGTGACATCTCATTGTTATCTTTGACAGATATAATCGTGTTCCCAAGAAAGGTATGCTCAAGTCCTAACCTCCAGTGCCTCAGAATGTCACCTTACTTGGAAACAGACATGTTATACATGAAATTATTTAACAATAAGGTCATATTGGAATAATGTAGGTCCCTAGTCCAAAATGATTAATGTCCTTATAGGAATACAGTCATGTGAAGACAGAGTCACTGGGAGACTGTCATGTGAAGATGGAGGCAGAGGTCAGAGTGATGGACCTGTAAGGCAAGGGCTGCTGGCCATCACCAGAAGCCAGGGGAGCAGGGGATGGGAACACTTTCTCCCTCAGAGGCCTTCAGTTCAGTTCAGTTCAGTCGCTCAGTCATGTCAGAGCCCTTGGAAGGAACCAAATGTGCCCACAACTTGAACTTGGACTTCTACTCTCCTCAAATGTGAGAGAATACATTTCTGTTCGTTAAGCCACCCAGTTTTTGGTACTTTGTTTCACAGCCCTAGGAAATGAAAATATTGTGTTAATTTCCATTATTGTGATTTCTAATATATTTATCCATATCTTCTTATGTTTCTTATTCTTCTAGATTTTTGTAAATTGGGTATTTGTGGCATTTCTAATTCTATTTAAAGAATTGGTGGCCCTATATTTTTCTATTTGAAAGACTTTTTTTAAAAAATGGATATCAGTGTCTGAAAATTGTAACTATATTGTCTTAATTTAACATATGTCAATTAACTTTATGCATCACTTTTGGCAAATATATTTGCCAAAATATATTAATTAATTAATGATTAATTTTATATTATGTCTTGTGCTTTAAATGGTTTAAAAGTTATATACATTTCTATCACAAACAGTTTTATACCCTTTCTTTTCTCATCTTTTATTTCAAGATTACCTTTAATTCATCTGTGATACTCGACATATGATGTTAGGTAGAATTCGGATTCCCTGCTTCTTTAAATGGTGATCCATATTTCCCAATACTAGTACAAACCGTTTTTTTTTTTCTATATTGCTTTATAGTGGTGATATTTTTCTTTCCTTTTTAAATAAATAATTTTATTGCATAGTGTACAGACAAAAATATACAAATCATGATCATTGTTGAGTTGTTAGTTCTTCATATATTTCCATTCTGAGTTGTTTGTCAGCCATTTATCCTTCTATCCAACCTATATAGAGAGAGACTGATATGTACACACATTCACAGATGTCTATACATGTATACACAAAACTCTACTGAAATTTTTGAACTTGTTTTGATTATAGATGAATTTGAGAATTATCATTTTTATAATGATGTCTTTATATTCACATACATATATATTCTTGCAAGTATTTAGAACTTTGATAATTTACTTTAATATTTTGTAAAGATCCTATATATATCCTCTGTTAGATATAAGCCAAGATGTTTGGATTTTTAACATGTGTTAAGGCCATGCTTTTCAGTGCTGGTGTATGTATATATATATATATACATACATGTTATCTTTGCAACTAAACCTGATAGGTTTGTTTAGCAACTGTAATAGCTTGTTTGAATTTTCTACATGCACCAGCCATATCAACTGTGAATAATGGTTTTCTTTCTTCTAGATTTTATCCTTTCCCCCTCTTTTCTTATCTTACCGAGCTGACTACTTTGATGAGGATATTTTTTAATACAAGTGGGTTATCTCATTTCATATCTCTCTTTCAGATTAAGAAATCCCCTTTTGTTGATTCTTAATCAAATATTCTTTCTGTATATATTGAAAAAAATCATGGGTTTTCTCTTTCTCATAATGTAAATTGCATGGATTCATTTTCAATACTACACAAATGACGGATATCTAAAATTTATCCATCTAGATTCTGAAGTAGAATTCTTTTTATATCTTGCTGCATTTAGTTTGTATAATATTGTGTTTAGGATACATCTATGTTCAGGACATTACTTTGTCAACAAAGGTACGTCTAGTCAAAGCTATGGTATTTCCAGTAGTCATGTATGGATGTGAGAGTTAGACTGAAAAGGAAGCTGAGTGCTGAAGAATTGACACTTTTGAACTGTGGTATTGGAGAAGACTCTTGAGAGTCCCTTGGATTGCAAGGAGATCCAACCAGTCAATCCTAAAGGAAATCAGTCCTGAATATTCATTGGAAGGTCTGATGCTGAAGCTGAAACTCCAGTACTTTGGCCACCTGATATGAAGAAGTGACTCACTGGAAAAGACCCTGATGCTGGGAAAGATTGAAGGCAGGAGGAGAAGGGGATGACAGAGGATGAGATGGTTGGATGGCATCACCAACTCGATGGACATGAGTTTGAGTAAGTTCCGGGATAAGATGATGGACAGGGAGGCCTGGCATGCTGTAGTCCATGGGATTGCAAAGAGTCGGAAACAACTGAACGACTGAACTGATGTTCATGACAGAAATCTGTCTATGTTTTCTTGTAGTCCTTTTAGCCAGAGTGTTGACATTTTACCAGGTTTCCACCCCCGCCCCCCCCCCCCAAAAAAAAAGGCACAAGTTTTGACTTTTTGGTTTTCTCTTTTATACTTAGGTATATAAGTTCAGTTCAGTTCACTCAGTCGTGTCCGACTCTTTGCAACCTCATGAACAGCAGCAGGCAAGGCCTCCCTGTCCATTACCAACTCCCTGAGTTCACCTAAACTCATGTCCCTTGAGTCAGTGTCCCATTATCCTCCTGCCCTCAATCTTACCCAATATCAGGGTCTTTTCAAATGAGTCAGCTCTTTGCAACAGGTGGCCAAAGACTGGAGTTTCAGCTTCAGCATCAGTCCTTCCAATGAACACCCAGGACTGATCTCCTTTAGGATGGATTGGTTGGATCTCCTTGCAGTCCAAGGGACTCCCAAGAGTCTTCTCCAACATCACAGTTCAAAAGCATCAGTTCTTTGGTGCTCAGCTTTCTTTATAGTCCAACTCTCACATCCATACATGACCACTGGAAAAACCATAGCCTTGATTAGACGAACCTTTGTTGGCAAAGTAATGTCTTTCCTTTTTAATATGCTGTCTAGGTTGGTCATAACTTTCCTTCCAAGGAGTAAGCATCTTTTAATTTCATGGCTGCAATCACCATCTGCAATGATTTTGGAGCCCAGAAAAATAAAGTCAGCCACTGTTTCCACTGTTTCCCCATCTATTTGCCATGAAGTGATAGGACCAGATGCCATGATCTTAGTTTTCTGAATGTTGAGCTTTAAGCCAACTTTCTCACTCTCCTCTTTCACTTTCATCAAGAGGCTCTTTAGTTCTTCTCTACTTTCTGCCATAAGAGTGGTGTCATCTGCATATCTGAGGTTATTGATATTTCTCCTGGGAATTTTGATTTCAGCTTGTGCTTCCTCCAGCTCAGATTTTCTCATGATGTACTCTGCATATAAGTTAAATAAGCAGGGTGACAATATACAGCCTTGCTGCTGCTGCTGCTGCTACTAAGTCGCGTCAGTTGTGTTCAACTCTGTGCGACCCCATAGACGGCAGCCCAACCAGGCTCCTCTGTCCCTGGGATTCTCCAGGCAAGAATACTGAAGTGGGTTGCCATTTCCTTCTCCAATGCATGAAAGTGAAAAGTGAAAGTGAAGTCGTTCAGTAATGGCCCACTTTTAGCGACCCCATGGACTGTAGCCTACCAGGCTCCTCAGTCCATGGGATTCTCCAGGCAAGATTACTGGAATGGGTTGCCATTGCCTTCTCTGATACAGCTTTGATTTACTCCTTTTCCTATTTGGACCAGTTTGTTGTTCCATGTCCAGTTCTAACTGTTGCTTCACATAGGTATATGTTCAAATGGAAATTTAAGGTTCATTAATTTCAACTCGTGTTTTTATTATTACCTTTATATCATGTTTTTGGTTTCAGTTTGACATTTATTTTCAAACTTACTGAGGTAGAAAACAGACACTGAGTTTTAGACTTTCTTTTTTTGTACAGCATAATTTTAGAACTAAGTTTTTCTCTGCACATGACTTTCATTGCATCACACAAGTTTTTATATGTCATATTTGTAATCACCAGTTCAAAATATTTTTAATTTTTTTGACTTTAATTTAGAAATCTGTATATAGTTTACAAAGAACAGGATTTTCACTAGCTATGATAGGGTTTTTATTTTCTAACAACTCTGGATGATTCAGAAGACATGTTTGATTTATTTGCAATCTTCTGAGGTATGTTAAGATTTGCCAAATATCCCACAATTCTATCAGTTTGATAAACAGTATTTGTTTAATTGTACAGGATAGTTACTCTCCTTTACTGAGTGCAGTGTTCTACACTTGTCATTTTTTTAGAAGTATTTAATCATCTTGCTTTTATTCTGTATATCCTTATCTGCTTTAAAAAATAAAAAAGCTCCTTTATTATAAGTTAGTGACAGACTTGGATGAAAACCCCCAAGTGTAATTATAGATTTTTCTATTTATCTTTTTAATTCTGTCAAATTGCACTTTATATAGGTGCAGCTGTACTACCACATATAAAAATTTAGAATTCCTTTTTTGTTCCTATAGAAATAGGCTCTTTTAGGTGATACATTGCTGCCTTTAACTCTGGTATAGCTTTCATTCTTAAGGTCACTGTGTTTTGAAATTAGTATAGAACCCAATATTTATTTTATTAAGTACATTTTTATATATATCTTCCCATTCTCTCCTTTCAAACTCTTTGCAATCCCTTATTTGTTTTCTGTCTCATAAATAGTATAGACTTGTCCTTTCCCTTTTATTATAATACGATTGTTTACTTTCATTTGGAATATTTGGTCAGTAAACGTATGGAATGTGAAGTCAAGTGGGCCTTAGAAAGCATCACTACGAACAAAGCTAGTGGAAGTGATGGAATTCCAGTTGAGCTATTTCAAATCCTGAAAGATGATGCTGTGAAAGTGCTGCACTCAATGTGCCACCAAATTTGGAAAACTCAGCAGTGGTCACAGGATTGGAAAAGGTCAGTTTTCATTCCAATCCCAAAGAAAGGCAATGCCAAAGAATGCTCAAAATACCACACAATTGCACTCATCTCACGTGCTAGTAAAGTAATGCTCAAAGTTCTCCAAGCCAGGCTTCAGCAATATGCAAACTGTGAATTCCAGATGTTCAAGCTGGTTTTAGAAAAGGCAGAGGAACCAGAGATCAAATTGCCAACATCCGCTGGATCACGGAAAAAGCAAGAGAGTTCCAGAAAAGCATCTATTTCTGATTTATTGACTATGCCAAAGCCTTTGTGTGGATCACAATAAACTGTGGAAATATCTGAAAGAGATGGGAATACCAGACCACCTGACCTGCCTCTTGAGAAACCTATATGCAGGTCAGGAAGCAACAGTTAGAACCGGACATGGAACAACAGACTGGTTCCAAATAGGAAAAGGAGTACATCAAGGCTGTATATTGTCACCCTGTTTATTTAACTTATATGCAGAGTACATCATGAGAAACTCTGGGCTGGAAGAAGCACAAGCTGGAATCAAGATTGCCGGGAGAAATCTCAATAACCTCAGATATGCAGATGACACCACCCTTATGGCAGAAAGTGAAGAACTGAAGAGCCTCTTGATGAAAGTGAAAGAGGAGAGTGAAAAAGTTGGCTAAAGCTCAACATTCAGAAAACGAAGATCATGGCATCTGGTCCCATCACTTCATGGGAAATAGATGGGGAAACAATGGAAAGAGTGATAGATTTTATTTTCTTGGGCTCTAAAATCACTCCAGATGGAGACTTGCAGTTATGAAATTAAAAGATGCTTACTCCTTGGAAGGAAAGTTATGACCAACTTAGCATATTAAAAAGCAGAGACATTACTTTGCCACCAAAGTCTGTCTAGTCAAGGCTATGGTTTTTCCAGTAGTCATGTATGGATATGAGAGTTGGACTGTGAAGAAAGCTGAGCGCTGAATAATTCATGCTTTCCAACTGTGGTGTTGGAATAGATTCTTGAGAGTCCCTTGGACGGCAAGGAGATCCAACCAGTCCATCTAAAGATTAGTCCTGCGTGTTCATTGGAAGGAATGATGCTAAAGCTGAAACTCCAATACTTTGGCCACCTCATGCGAAGAGTTGACTCATTGGAAAAGACTCTGATGCTGGGAGGGATTGGGGGCAGGAGGAGAACGGGATGACAGAGGATGAGATGGCTGGATGGCATCACCGACTCGATGGATGAGTCTGGTTGAACTCCAGGATTTGGTGATGGACAGGGAGGCCTGGCGTGCTGCAATTCATGGGGTCGCAAAGAGTCAGACACGACTGAGCAACTGAACTGAACTGATACATATAATGTAATGCCAATATATTGGAGACTAAACTGGGCATATTATAATACATATACATTTATATATGTCTCTTGCAGACTACACTCCTTTTTCTTTTTGGTATCTTCCTCTTAAGAGGTTTCCTTTAGTTCATTTCTACCCTTATTATCACATTTGTTAGCATATTGTTTTAGTATTTTGGAGTTACTCTTCATATTATCATAAGCATTTTAGCCTACTTAATTTGAATAAAAAGATTTATGTTTACCACTTTCAGGAGAATGTGTAAAAACTTAAAAACACTTTAAAGCAAGTTAACACTTCATTTTTCTTTTTAGTAAATCCTCAGAGATGTTCTGTTTAGTAATGTTCCTTTAGATTTGCCCACATATATGTGCTCCTTCTTGTTTTTCATTCTTTTGTCTATTTACTTCAATATCAGACCAGTTTTCTTCTGCCTCCAGAATTAATTTTCTTATATTCTTCAGTGTACGTAGATTCTGATGACTCCTTTGTCTTGATTTTGTCATTGTAAGGTACTTTTAGCTAGCTATAAAATTCAATGGTTACATTTTTGAACTTTTATTCTTTAAAGAGCCACTGTATTATGGTCCCAATCATTTCTTCAGGTAAGTGTAGTAGATTGAACATTGTCTCCTGAAAGTTCATATTCACCTAGAATCTTAAAATGCCACTTCATTTGGAAATAGAGTCTTATAGATACAACTAATTGAGGATCTCAAGATGAAATTATCCTGGATTAAAGAATGATCCTAAATCTGATCTATTCACAGAGGAGGAATGGACAGAGACACAGGGAAAAGGCAGCCATATGAAGATGGTGGCAGATACAGGAGTTATGCTGACATAAGCCAAATATGGGAACAATAAAGGATAGAAATCATATGGACCTAACAGAAGCAGAAAATATTAAGAAGAGGTAACAAGAATACACAGAAGAACAATACAAAAAAGATCTACATGACCCAGACAGCCGCATTGGTCTGATCACTCACCTAGAGCCAGACATCCTAGAATGCAAAGTCAAGTGGGCCTTAGGAAGCATCACTACGAACAAAGCTAGTGGAGGTGATGGAATTCCAGTTGAGCTATTTCATATCCTAAAAGATGATGCTGGGAAAGGGCTGCACTCAATATACCAGCAGATTTGGAAAACTCAGCAGTGGCCACAGGACTGGAAAAGGTCAATTTTCATTCCAATTCCAAAGAAAGACAGATCCAAAGAATGTTCAAACTACTGCACAATTACACTCACCTCATATGCTAGCAAAGTAATGCTCAAAATTCTCTAAACCAGGTTTTAACAGTACATAAACCATGAACTTCCAGATGTCCAGATGTTCAAGCCGGATTTAGAAAGGCAGGAAAACAAAAGATCAAATTGCCAATACCTATTGGATCAACCAAAAAGCAAGAGCATTCCAGTAAAACATCTGCTTCTGCTTTATTGACTATGCCAAAGACTTTGAGTGTGTGGATCACAACAAACTGTGGAATATTCTTCAAGAGATGGAAATGCCAGACCACCTGACCTGCCACCTGAGAAATCTGTATGCAGCTCAAGAAACAACAGTTAGAACTGGACATGGAAGAAAAGACTGGTTCCAAATCCAGAAAGGAGTATGTCAAGGCTGTATATTGTCATCCTGCTTATTTAATTTATATGCAGAGTACATCATCTGAAATGCCAGGCTAGATGAAGGACAAGCTGGAATCAAGATTGCCTGGAGAAATATCAATAACCTCAGATATGCAGATGACACCATCCTTATGGTAGAAAGTGAAAAACTGAAGAGCCTCTTGATGAAAGTGAAATAGGAGAGTGAAAAAGTTGGCTTAAAGCTCAACATTCAGAAAACTAAGATCATGGCATCAGGTCCCGTCACTTCATGGGAAACACATGGGGAAACAATGGAAAGAGTGATAGACTTTATTTTGGAGGGCTCTAAAATCACTCCAGATGGAGACTTGCAGTTATGAAATTAAAAGATGGTTACTCCTTGGAAGGAAAGTTATGACCAACCTAGACAGCATATTAAAAAACAGAGACTACTTTGCTAACAAAGACCCATCTAGTCAAAGCTATGGTTTTTCCAGTAGTCATGGATGGATGTGAGAGTTGGACTACAAAGAAAGCTGAGCACCAAAGAACTGATGCTTTTGAACTCTGGTGTTGGAGAAGACTCTTGAGAGTCCCTTGGACTTCAAGGAGAGTCAACCAGTCCATCCTAAAGGAAATCAGTCCTGAATATTCATTGGAAGGGCTGATGCTGAAGCTGAAACTCCAATACTTTGGCCACCTGATATGAAGAACTGACTCACTGGAAAAGATCCTAATGCTGGGAAAGAGTGAAGACGGGAGGAGAAGGGGACAACAGAGGATAGGATGATTGGATGGCATCACCGATTTGATGGACATGAGTTTGAGTAAGCTCTAGGTGTCAGTGATGGACAGGGAAGTCTGGCATGCTGCCCTCCATGGGGTCACAAAGAGTTAGATAAGACTGAGCAACTGAACTGAACTGAAGCCAAAGAACACCTGGAGCCACCAGAAACTGGAAGGGCAAGGAAGGATTCTAGTGTGAAACATTCTGTCTGCACCCTGAGTTTGGACCTCCTGCCTCATGTGCTGAAAGGAAATTAATTTCTCATACTTAAACAATCAAGTTGCATTACTTTGTTGTAGCAATCCTAGGAAACTAATACAGGATATCAACTAATGGCCTTTTCTTAGTTTTGTTTTTCTTCCATGTGGGTAATATGTCATTCTTCCTCTTCTGGCTGCTCCTAGAAATGTTTTTGTTGTTTGTTTTCAGGAGTTTCACTGTCATGTGTTTGTGTGTGGTGATTATCTGTGTTTATTTTGTTTAAGTACTTGTAGAACTCCTTGAATCTGTAGACTTCTAGATGTCTGTCTACAATTTTTGAAATCTATGGTCATTAACTCTTTAAATATTTTCCAACTTCACATTGTGGCTGTATCGTTTTCCTTGATGAACCTCAAAATCCCTCAAACCTCTTAAAAGTCGTAATGAGGAAAAAGAGAGGACTTTGGGCTGATCAAGACATAGATAATGGGGTTTATCTCATCAATAGGACAATCTAGTTGTTAAAATGATCCTGGATGGCCTTAAGTGATTGGGGCTCAAAATTGGGAACATTTAGCCATGGTCAGTTAGCTATTGCATTGCTCTTTTCTATTACATTCTATGTTTCTCTCATCTTCCCTATGCCTCATCAAATTGGCTAACCAGTATTAGTACCCACGTGAACCATTGGAACTGACTTTTGGGATCAGAGATGCTGATCTGTCCAGGGAGATAAGTCAGCACATAAGCCTGTGCCCTCACCAGGCAGCTGCTGGACATCCTGTGTACTGCTGTACGAATGGTGGGCTCCCCATTTTCCCAGAACTGGCTATAGCATGGGGAGGTCCCTGGGGCCAGGCTAGTGATTTGGGGTGCTCTGCTGCAAGAGGCACTTGGGGACTGCTATGACAGGTAAGTAAACTGAGTAATGGAGATGTCACCTCAAGACCTGTCTCCTAAGTGCAGTTGGGGGACATGCCTTTGTAAACAGCTGGCAATACCTCCGCAGCTGCCACACTGGGATTAGTTGTGCTTGGTATCATTCTAGATCCTTTCCTGAGTGATATTCAGAGTCCAAGCCTTGGGCTGAGCCAGCTAGAGTATCACTTCAAGTGACTAAAGGCAGGGAGATTCGTATCTGTGCCCTCCTCAGGACTCCAAATATGGTAGGTGTCCTATGGAACACCCAACATGTCCAAAGGTGGGTATTCAGTGGCTGAACGCTGAACAGCCAAGGTGCTTCAAACCATGAGATGCTCACAGCTGCTTCCATCAGAACACCACATGGCGAGGAAGTAGGTGCCCAAATAATTGGAGGAAGACCAGACAGAGGGAAGGACCCTAGGGGAGAGGACTATGACTTTTCATGGACTGAGGATAATTTATTCTGCTTTGCCAATATCCACATACAAACTAATAAAGGCAGAGAATACAGATGGATGGTCAAGAAGGATAGGCCTGTTGATTATCCTTGGGAGGAGGGACTATGTCCCCTGTCTTGCCTTAAGGCCCAGACTCTCCTTAAGGACCAGTCCAGGAGCTAAAGGTGAAGAGGCTGTCTGTCTTTATATTTAGAGTATGACAGGGAGGTGGCGAGTGCCATCGACACAGAAAAGCTCCCATCCCAAACTGGTAAAAGGTAATCTCTTAGAGCTCCAATCTCCTATGTCAATAAAGGAGACACAAGGTGACACGATGGTAAAAGAATCCACCTGCCAATGCAGAAGACACAAGAGATGCAGGTTCGATCCCTGGGTCAGGAAGATCCCCTGGTGGAGGAAATGGCAATCTGCTCTAGTATTCTTGCCTGGAAAATTCCACAGACAGAAGAGCCTGGCGGGCTACAGTCCACTAGGTTGCAAAGAATCGGACATGACTGAACAGCTGAGCACACATAACATTTAGTAGACGTGTTTGGGTCCTGGTGTCAACACATTCCCCTCCTCTCTTGTTTGTCGGCCCCATTTATAGTCACCCTAAGTCTCCCATATCTCCCTGAGAGAAGACAGGTACTAGATGAACTAAAAAAGGTTTTCACTGTGGTTCTCCCACCAGAGCCTGGAATGTAGGACTTAGAAGTATATGTGTGAGCCACCCCCAAGCTTCTTTCCTGGAGCCCCTGGATCAGATGGACAGGGAATCCAACCCATAGACTTTGGTATAAGCGGCCCCCAGATTCAGCCCAAAGGAACTGACACAAAAGAGGCAACTCCTGGTGGCACACTTGACACTTATGACTGAAGCATTTCCAGGGGCAGAGCTGATTGCTCTGTGCACTGAGGTTTCTATTACACCCTGGGTAATGGGAAAAAGCTCCCTTTAAAATTGGATCAGCAACAGAAGCCTCCTTATTAAAGTGAAAATTGCACCTACATGATTGAACTAATTTTGACTCTACTGGAGGAAATGAAATACTCACACACTCTGCCATCGAGGTTAACTAGACAAAACTTTCAGAAATGCTTGCATCTCTTGCTCAACAGGGACTAGATGGAGGAAGAGCACTCTTCTCAAAACAAGAAAAGTGATAATGTTTCTTTACTTGGGGAGTGTGCACAGGGTATACAGGAGCTAGAAAAGGCACAGCTGGTGCTTATTACCCTGATTTAAACAGTCCACTTTTCATACTGGCATTGACTGTGTCCAATCAGCTGATTGGCATGCAATTATTCCTGGAAATAGAGGCTGTCCTTTTAAAAACATTTTCTTGATGTCTTATTCTTACTGACTCTTGGCCAGGGGCTAATGTGCTAACCACTGAGAATTTTGGAAAATTAGGGCTGGAAAACACAAGTTCAAGCAAAGCTATTTTGAGTCAAGAGATGAGAGGAAAATTACCACACTGGCTCATACTCTGTCCATCTGGGCGCACTGTGGACTTCCTTCCTGGCTGCTAATCAACAGAAGCAAGGAAGGCAAAGTATAAAACATGTAACTAGCTTAGCCAAGGTGTGTGAAAAATTTCACAACTACAATAAGTGTGTGCATTCTTCCCTACCCTTCCCTCACAATACCGAATGGCAACTTTACATAAAGCTTAGCAGAAGTGAGTTCTACAACAATTGCAAAGTTGACTGCTTACCATAAACAACACGGCAAAGTTAGCTCTTAAGAAAAATATTAAATTCCATGGAGATATCTAATTGGGACAATCTCCACCCAAATTAACAAGTACTGACTTAAAAAAAAATATTGCATCTTCCAAGGCTATTAAAAATTGGCCAGGACTATGAAGATCATCATTAAGAAGGCTATTGGGAAATATGTGAGGGGAATTACCTTCCAGTGTTACTTTTCTAGGGGATCCTTATAAAAAGTACACAAAACACATTACAGAAGATAGAAACAATAATGAGAATTTCTGTAGCAATGGCAATGGGAGAGTAAATGTGTTAGTGTAGTCACACTGGACCCTCCCAAGAAGCCAGCCCGAGACGGCTAAAGCAACACAAATGGCCACTTTAGAAAAGTATCCCCTAGAAGAGAGGCAGTGGAGTAAGTGTGATCCCTCTGCAAGACAGCAGTGTAACAATACACAGAAAAGAAATGAGCCCAATGTATAACACAATTGATATCTCACCATACTTTAGAGGTCATGGTATTAGAGAATTTCATGTTGCAAGTTATTTCCTGACTGTGAAATTAGGAGTCTGTGCACTTGTTAACACGGTCTTGCTGCACGTGGGTAATACTAATAAATTGTTACAAATAGCCAGGGACATGCCCCAAAGGCCATATAATATTATTCTACTAACTAAAGAGATCAAACAAAAATATACTTCTTGTTTGATCTATTTCCCTGAATTTCTCCCATTTTATTTCCTCCAAGTGCACAGACTGGCTTGTGCCTTTGTGGGATTCTGGGTCTTAAAGATGCTTTATTCTTGCATCCAAACCGAGACATTATGAGACAACATACGACTTAGACTAATGCAACTTGGCCTCAGGGGATGGATTGTTATATTCAGTACAAGTGAGCAGGTGATGGTCTTTGTATAATGCCCTCTAGGTTGCTTACTTTTATTTTTTTTATTTTTTTTAATTTTATTTTATTTTTAAACTTTACATAATTGTATTAGTTTTGCCAAATATCAAAATGAATCCACCACAGATATACATATGTTCTTACTTACTTTTATATGGGCTGACACCCATTGTATTAAAAGCCCTCTGATGTTAAACTCATGTTTTTACATATCCAGTTGTTTAATGAATATAAACTCTGATGCTGAAAAAGATTGAAGGCAACAGGAGAAGGGGGCAGCAGAGGATGAGATGGTTAGATAATGTCATGGACTCAATGGACATGCATTTGAGCAAACTCTGGGAGGTAGTGGAGGACAGAGGAGCCTGGCGTGTGGCAGTTAGTGGGGTCACAACAAGTCGGACATGACTTAGCAACGAAATAACAACAACAAACAGAACTTGCCTGCTAAGTATAACTTGCAAAGCTGCACCCGGTATCAACTAGCCTTAAGATAAGTGAATATTTGCTAGCTATAAAGACCTCAAGTGGCTACTGCCCTTTGGAACTCTCTGACCCAGAGAATTCTCAACCTGCTGCTGAATAACCTGATCTCCTACGTCCCATTTCAGAACTGTTGACTTCCCCTTTCTCCCCACCCTGGATACAAACTTGTCCTAGCGGCGTCCAAGTGAAGACTGTGCATACACTGCCATGTTTTGGTCATATCTTTCTCCTTGCTCAGCCTCAAAATTCCTCAAACTCCCTGAAATTGCAAACCAGATTAGAATCAAAATTCTTTGAATTGAATAAAGCTACTCTGTCTTCTAGAAGGGCTTCTCTGGTGGCTCAGTGAGTCAAGAATCCACCTGCAGTGCAGGAGATACAGAAGACTCAGGTTTCATCCCTCGGTATGGAAGACCCCCTGGGCACAGGATTCCACTCCAGTATTCTTGCCTGGAGAATCCCAAGGACAGAGGAGCCTGGAGGGCTACAGTCCATCGGATCACAAAGAGTCAGATACAACTGAAATGACTCAGCAGCATCTTCTAGAAAAGTAAAATGGAATCATTGCCTGTGGGTGTTATAATTTCTTTTTTCATGGAGATATTAGTTTAAAAAACAAACTCAGTCCAGGTTGGATGCAGGATACAGGATGCTTGGGGCTGGTGCACTGAGATGACCCAGAGGGATGGTATGGGAAGGGAGGTGGGAGGGGGTTCAGGATGGGGAACACATGTACACCCGTGGTGGATTCATGTTGATGTATGGCAAAACCAATACAATATTGTAAAGTAATTAGCCTCTAATTAAAATAAATAAATTTGAATTTAAGAAAATAAATAAAAAACAAACTCATAGGGTTAGTATCTCAAATCCAGTTTACCTGGTCTTATTTGTATATGATGTATTATAGCAAACCTGTTTCATTTACAAATGAAACTATTGAAAGACTCCACAAAGCTGTTATATGTTTACAATACATACATATATATATATATATATATATATATATATGAGTGTTGGGAGATAAGTAGAAAGACATAAATTCTATTGAAATTTTCATGTTGTATTATATTTTTATAGCTCCTGGATATGAGAACTAATGTCCAATAAAGAAAGAAAGAAGTCAGGTATGTATTGAAGAAATGAAATCTACGAGGAAAAAAAAAAAGGAAGGGAGGGAGGGATGGGGAGAGAGAGAAATAAAGGGAGACAGAAGAAATGAAACTGTCATATAAGACCACATTGTGCTTGCATATTTGATAGATGAAGCGAGGAGAGACTAACTTCAGTCCTCTTTTAGGAAGTAAGTAGCTATAGACTCAGCCATACGTCTGAGACTGACTTTGTAATGAGATTTCAGGAGTGTGAACAAGAGCACATGAGTGAACACAGAGTTCTATTACAGTGTACTCGAAAATGATGAACTGTTAATTTAACAGAGTTTTGCATGGAAGTCTAGTCTTTTTCTGTAAGACTGGGTTTTTTAGAAAGAATGATTGGAAACCATTATAGAGGAAGCAAAGCTAACTCCTTCCAGATGCAAGGTTTCTATATTCCCAATCACTCCTAGTAAAGACATATGGGCACAGGTAATAGGCTTGGCTTCAGCAGGAAAAATACTAGCAATTTCAAAAGTTTATTCATTAAGGAAACAGAAACTGTGTAGAATCATCCATAGGAACCAAGTTTATTAAAATGTATGTGGTCATCATACGCACTTTCATTGTTATAAAATAATGAGGAATAATCATCTTCCTAAAATCCGGCACTTCACATTTAATTGACCAATATTAGAATATTCACTCACTTTCTCAGGGGATAGATTTTTGAAAGCAGCACCTACAGTTTCTTCAGCTCTTCTCTGTGTGCAAAAATGATTTTGTTGACATGAAAGATAAGTAGTTAGATCCCTTTTAATAAAAGCACAATCTCATATTGCTTAGTCAGTGTCATAATTATATTCCAAAATACGGAGTTTTGGAACAAAGAGTATGGCTAAGAAAACCTTCTAATAGGGAAACATTTATAGTTATATATGATGAATTTGCACATAATAAAAAGAAGCTCAGAAACTGAAAACCTTTTTTTAAGGCATCAACTTTTTTCTTTTTTTTCAATAATGAAAATATGAAATTATTTTTAAAATTCTTTGTTTCTAGAAGTAAAGTACAGGAATAAAATATTGAATTTGACATATATTAAACAAATAAAATAGCATCTCTTGTGATTTTGGAAATTATAATAAAAATGATTATGATCAAGGGATAACTTATTTCACTTTATATAGCTGAAGGTGGGGGTGACTGTGTCTCACCCATAAGAATGTTGCACATCTTCCTCCCACTTTGAGGGTGAGCAGTGTAGCCTTAGAGGGGAAGAAATACACAAACCTGAAGAAATATATTACAGTACTTGAGTGTATAAATCAGAAACATACACAAAAATGTTAGAGCTGGGTCAAATAAGAGGCAAAATACTGGAATCATGTTGCAAGTTTGTTTTAAAATCTTAGAGAAAATAAAGGCAAAGAGGAATCTAGAACAGTTTCAGATTCAGAATCAATACATTAGGCAGATACTTATCAGGCACTGGTAAAGAACTCTTACTAGGGCTTCCCAGGTGGCTCACCTGTAAAGAGTCTGCCTGCAATGCAGGCAATAGAATCAAAATCCCTGGATCAGGAAGATCCCCTGAAGAAGGAAGTGGTAACCCACTCCAGTATTCTTGCCTAGGAAATTCCAATGACAGAGGAGCCTGGTAGGCTACAGTCTGTTGGGACACAAGAGCTGGACACAACTTAGAGACTAAAACCAAAAACAAAGAACTCAACAACAAAAAGAACTTAACAACAAAAGAAAAATAATCCAATTAAAATAAACTCTCCAATTCAACAAAACAAAGGCAAACAATCTCATTAATATATGACTGAAGAACTCAAATAGACATTTCTTCAAATACTGTATACAAATTACTAATAAGCATGAAAAGAGTCCTAGCATCACTAATCATTCAGATCAGATCAGTTGCTCAGTCGTGTCCAACTCTTTGCGACCCCATGAATTGCAGCACACCAGGCCTCCCTGTCCATCACCAATTCCAGGAGTTTACTCAAACTCACGTCCATCGAGTCGGTGATGCCATCCAGCCATCTCATCCTCTGTTGTCCTCTTCTCCTCCTGCCCCCAATCCCTCCCAGCATCAGAGTCTTTTCCAATGAGTCAACTCTTCGCATGAGGTGGCCAAAGTACTAGAGTACTAATCATTAGGAAACTATAAATCAAAACTATATTGAGTACCAGGTCACACCCACTGGGATTCCTATATATTTTTTTTAAGTTTTGGCAAGGATATAGAGAAATTGGAACCCTTGTACATTGCTAGTAGGATTCCAAAAAGTTTCAGCTGATGGAGAAAACAATTTTAGTGACTCCTCAAAACATTAAATATAGAATTATCACATGATCCTGCAATGTCATGCCTAGATGCATATACCAAATAGTTGAAAAAGAGTGAACGTGAAGTCACTCAATTGTGTCCCACTCTTTGTGCCAGGCTCCTCCATCCTTGGAACTCTCCAGGCAAGAATACTGGAGAGTGTTTTCATTTCCTTCTCCAGTTAAAATCTGTTACTCAAATACATATAATTCTTAGCAACACTATTCACAATATCTGCATGGTAGAAATATCCCAAAATTGTATTGACGAATGAATGCACAAGCAGATTGTGGTATCTGCAAGCAATGGAATATAATTTAGCTATAAAGATATATGAAGTACTGACGCATGCTACAATATAGAGCAATCTTGAAACCACTGTAAGTTGAAGAACCTAGTCATAAAAGGTCACCTATTGTATGATTCCATTTATGGGAATCATTTCGTATAACAATCCACAGAGACAAAAACATATTGGTGGTTGCTAGGGGCTGGGGAGAGTGGGGATGAGAATAAACTATAGAGCTGCAGTCTGGAGAGCATCAAAGGGATTCTTTGGAGCAACATGCTTGTTTGGAAACTGATATTCAGAAATCTCATTTAGTCATGAAAAAAAAAAGGCAGTGTTAAGAACGCTACTATATACTGCATAGAAATATGTATTGGCTATAATTAAATATAAGGATATTGCATGCACATTATTCATTCTTTTAAACACTAATTTTGAATCACACACAAAAGCCTGTTTTATATTAGTGATACATATTAATGGAATAAAAAATACAAAATATTTTAAAGGATTTTTTTAAAACTGTGAGTAGATAATATCTAAGGCAATTAGTTAATTAGGTGCTTTGTTTGTCAAGATTACCCTGTTCCCTGGCTAGACAGAGTCACTGGGCCATTGCTGTATCAGACAGAGTGAATATTAATTTTACTTGCATATTTGGGGAAATGAAAACATATCCAAATACACATGCTTCTTGGCATTTTACTTTCTTTAATTTTCACTTTTTAATCCATTTCCCTTTAAGTCTTTAATCATCTTTTCAGTGAAGATTTTCCTTTTCATTCTGTTCATATGTCTGAGGAATTAACAATCCTATTCTCAGTGGTTTCATGTAATCAAAACCTCCTGATTCAAACACTGTGTGCAATCCACAGTGAGAAATTATTAAAAGGGCTTTGCAGATTTGTTTAGCACTCTGCTCAGAATATGAAAGTGCAGACTTTTAAATATCTGAGAAAAGACTGCCAACCCATTACCCTTCTGGAAGAACTTTTGAACTAGACATTTTCCATTATTTACAGTGTGAGATACTTGGAGTCAGATTTCGGCTAGAAACGCTTTTCGGAAATGGATGGCACAAAATGAGGCCAAGTTTATAGGTTTCCTATTCAGAAGCTCGTTAAATTTTTAAAGACCCAAACCAAACCACAACTTCAGTCAGCCATTTCTTAAAGACCCCTTGAAAGGTTCTCCAGAAGAAAGAAGTCAATGGACACAGATCAGATTGTGTGGGCGTGAGGGGAGACGGAGGAGGTGTGAGACAGGAATTTATAGCTATTTTATTTATCCAAATGCTTTCAAGTGACAGAGTTGTATCCTGAACAGGTTTTACATACCCAAGAGAGCTGTGACTGAATTTGGTCACTACACTTAAAGATTATCAGATGATAAGTAGAGACAGCAAGTCCTATTCTTTCAAAACGATTGCTTATGAAGGAAAGAAAAAGATGCAGCACTATCTCAAGGAGACCCAGGACCTAGAGGGACACTCACAAGCACAGATCTTGGAATGCAACAGATCTGGGTTGAAACCTCAGCTGTGCTCCATGCCACTCATGCGATCTTGGGCAAAACAGTTAACTTTTCAGCATGAGGGGTAGTATGTGTAAAATGGGGCATTTTAATACTACTCTCAAAGTCAGATTATACTTTGTTGTTTTTGCTGTTGTTTAGTTGGTAAATTGTGTCCAACTCTTTCGTGACCCCATGGACTATATCCCACCAGGGTCCTCTGTCATGGGATTCTCCAGGCAAGAATACTGGAGTGAGGTGCCATGCCCTCCTCCAGGGGATTTTCTGACCCAGGGATCAAACCCACATTCTCTGTGCCTCCTGCATTGGGAGGTGGATTCTTTACTACTGAGCCAACTGGGAAGCCCCATATTATACTTTTTTGTACAGATAAATTATTATATAAAAATAGAACAAAATACGAACCTTGTTTACTTAACATTTTTAATGATTATTAATGTTATTATAGGGCTTCCCTTAATTTTCAATGGTTGTATTAGTTGTTAAAGATCTAATTTCCAGGAATGTAATTCATTGTTTTCTAGGTTTGACATGAGTCTTGAAATGATTGGTATCAACACTTTGACAAATTTTAGAGCAATCTAAACATCAGATTTCCAGGCTTGGTAGAATACAGGTGATTCTTGAATAACTTGGGGCTTAGGGAGCACTGACCTTCCTCAATGTAAAAAATCTACATTTACCTTTATAGTCAGGAATCCCTACCCATGGTGCTGCATCCATGGGTTCAACTAACTGTGGATCGTGTAGTGTGGTTGTACCTATTTAATGGAAAAAAAAAAAAAAATCGAAAATCGACATATAAGCAGACCTGTGGTTTAAAACCAGGTCATTCAAGGGTTAGCTGTACTTATCTTGTATCTCTAGCTACAAATGTGTGAGTTCCTGACCTTGAACTGAGCATATTTACAAGACTGTTAAGATTTGTAAAGACAGAGTTTTTAAGAGAAAAATCAGTGTTGTCTAAAATATTCAGGCTTCTTTTTAAGCAAACTTGAAGAACAGTCTTTCTTAAGTAACTTCCTAAATCCTTGTGTTGCTTAAGCAGTTTAGGATGTTCTAGAAATGATTAGCTACAACAGAAATGTATAGGAGAAGTTGATTTTTCATTATTGAGAAGAATTTAAGAGTTAATTATTCAGGATAGAGAAACAGTTGTTGCTGCTAAGTCTCTTTTGTTGTGTCCAACTCTGTGACCCCATGGATCATAGCTTGCCAGGCTTCTCTGTCCATGGGGTTTTCTAGGCAAAAATATTGGAGTGGGTTGCCATTTCCCCCTCCAGGGGATCTTCCCGACCCAGGGGTTGAAACTGTGTCTCCTACGTTGCAGCAGACTCTACCACTGAGCCATTGCCGAAGTTCATAGAGAAATTAGGTAACCTGAAAGGAAAAGGAGGAGGGTTAGGTGGGAAAGAATTTAAAATACTGCTCTAGTCCTTTTAGACAAGAAAATGAGAAATGTGAACAACATGAAAATAACAGAGACACACTTCTTATGCCAAGGCCCCTGCGCTGCATAGCAGCAGTCCCCAAAACCTAGTAGAGGTGTCTCTACAGAGAAATTCAGAGTAGGTTGAAAAAACAATAGTAATTAAGTTCTGGGACTAAGGCCAGAGTTCAAAACCAAAAACGATTGATAATTACTGCAATTTGGAAACATGCACACAATGATATTCGCATTCCAAGCCATATGGAGACTGTGTTCCAAAAGTTTATTAAGTCCACTTAATAACTGAATAGTTTTCCCCATAAACTATATATAAGTTTTTCTGTTACAAAACTATTTTATATAAGGTCTTTGTGATTTAACTGTGATAATCAATGCTGAGAAAACAGTGAATAGGAAGATAAGGTCTTTAACAGTGGAGGGTGAATAAGTTTAACAATCCTAAAATTAATGATAAGTGAATATTTCTTGAGTGTTTATTGAATTTGAGGTGCTATAATTTTATATTTTAAAATTAGAAATATGAAGTAGATGTGTAACATCTGATAAGTACTACCAGATATAATACTAGTGAGGAAATGTAATGGCATATCAAGCTAGGGAGAAAGAGAAACACAGTGAGAGACAGAGATATTTGGACTCACACCCCAGCATTTGTGCTACCTAGTTATATAAATTTGATAAAATTATGGAATGTTAGCAGATCATTTTTTATGGGCTGAGTGCCAAAGAATTGATGCTTTTGAACTGTGGTGTTGGAGAAGACTCTTGAGAGTCCCTTGGACAGCAAGGAGATCCAACCAGTCCATTCTGAAGGAGATCAGCCCTGGGAT
The DNA here is from genome assembly GCF_019923935.1 of Bubalus bubalis. Lineage (NCBI taxonomy): Eukaryota > Metazoa > Chordata > Mammalia > Artiodactyla > Bovidae > Bubalus > Bubalus bubalis. Next base: position 63,797,289 of record NC_059161.1, on the reverse strand, counting down.
TTCTTTGGAAGGAATGATGCTAAAGCTGAAACTCCAGTACTTTGGCCACCTCATGTGAAAAGTGGACTCATTGGAAAAGACTCTGATGCTGGGAGGGATTGGGGGCAGGAGGAGAAGGGGATGACAGAGCTTAGATGGCTGGATGGCATCACTGACTCGATGGACATGAATCTGAGTGAACTCCGGTAGTTGGTGATGGACAAGGAGGCCTGGCGTGCTGCGATTCATGGGTTGCACAGAGTCGGACACGACTGAGCGACTGAACTGACTGACTGAACTGATGCAGGTCAGTAATTACCAATTATCAACTTTATGGACCTGTATGCAGGTCAGGAAGCAACAGTTAGAAGTGGACATGGAACAACAGTCTGGTTTCAAAGAGGAAAAGGAGTACGTCAAGGCTGTATATTGTCACCCTGCTTATTTAACTTATATGCAGAGTACATCATGAAAAATGCCAGGCTGGAAGAAGCACAAGCTGGAATCAAGATTGCTGGGAGAAGTATCAATAATCTCAGATATGCAAATGACTCCACCCTTATGGCAGAAAGTGAAGAGGAACTAAAAAGCCTCTTGATGAAAGTGAAAGAGGAGAGTGAAAAAGTTGGCTTAAAGCTCAACATTCAGAAAACTAAGATCACGGTATTGGGTCCCATCACTTCATGAAAAATAGATGGGGAAAGAGTGGCTGACTTTATTTTTTGGGGCTCCAAAATCACTGCAGATGGTGAATGCAGCCATGAAATTAAAAGACATTTACTCCTTGGAAGGAAAGTTATGACCGACCTAGACAGCATATTAAAAAGCAGAGACATTACTTTGCCAACAAAGGTCCATTTAGTCAAGGCTGTGGTTTTTCTAGTGGTCATGTATGGATGTGTGAGTTGGACTATAAAGAAACCTGAGTGCCAAAGAATTGATGCTTTTGAACTGTGGTGTTGGAGAAGACTCTTGAGAGTCCTTGGACTGCAAGGAGATCCAACCAGTCCATCTTAAAAGAGATCAGTCCTGGCATTGAAGCTGAAACTCTAATACTTTGGCTACCTGATGGGAAGAGCTGACTAATTTGAAAAGACCCTGATGCTGGGAAATATTGAGGGCAGGAGGAGAAGAGGACAACAGAGTATGAGATGGTTAGATGGCATCACCAACTCAATGGACATGGGTTTGGGTAAATACCGGGAGTTGGTGATGGATAGGGAAGCCTGGCGTGCTGTGGTTCATGGGGTCGCAAAGAGTCGGACATGACTGAGCAACTGAACTGAACTGAAATTTATGGAAACACTTACCATCAGTTTCCTGTCATATAAAGTGGAAAAAAAAGATGAACTGTGGAATGTTGTAATGAAGATTGGTAGGAGTTAATTATAATTGATTAAAAACTTACATGAGTAAGAAGTGTTCTAAGTGCTTTGTGTGTACAACTCATCAGTTCTTCCAACAAAGCTGTGAGGAGGATGCTCTCAACTCACAACATTACAGGTAAGGACACTGGGCTGCTGAGAGGTTGAGGGACTTCAGCAAAATGACAGTTAATAAATTTTAGACCAGCTTTTCAGGCTAGGCATTCTGATTCCAAAACCTAAGGCTCTTAAACACTCATCAATACCACTGCTTCTATGTGTATCTACACATGTGATTTTATGCATGTATGTGTGTGTATGTCTATATTAGTCTCATACACATTTTACCAATGTGTATTAAAATGTGTTTGTAATGTATTTAAGGGCTTCTCCGGTGGCTTAGATGGTAAATAATCCACCTGCGATGCAAAAGACCCAAGTTTGACCCCTGAGCTGGTAAGATCCCCTAGAGAAGGGAATAGCACCGGATTCCAGTATTCTTGCCCAAGAAATCCCATGGACAGAGGAGCCTAACAGGTTACAGTCCATGGGGATGAAAAGAGTTAGAAATAACTAAACAACTAATGCTTCACTTCAACGTATTTAAAACACATAATAAACTCCTGATGAAGTATTACTATTAACATTATTACTGTAGTTATCATTATTATTCTACAGAAATGAATTATGTCCTAGGTCTCATTTCTGGCACCATGACCTTTTAAGTCTTAGGATAACAATAGAAGAATAGGGAAAAAAAAGATATCAATAGAAAAACAAAAGAAAAAGTTAGAAATTTGACTGGATCACAGAGTTTTTGAAACTGTGATATCTGATTGGACATAGAAGTAAGGCTGGTGTTTTCCACCCAATGTCTGTTAGGTCATTCTATCTCCACTGGAAATGGATTCTAAGCAATTAGAACAACAAATAACAAAATAAACTTTCTCCATTCTCCACTTTTTCACACTTGTAGCACTTTTCTAGTAGCAAATAAAAGTCTATTCTACAAGATGAGCATCTATCTCATTGTTGCCTTTCCTCAGAATACAGACATTTAAGGAAGTTTCCCTCATATTTTTTCACAAGTGCACACTCTCTTGTGACCTGTGCTATATTTCCCTCTGGCCCATTTGCCAAATCCCCAAATGCAGAGATCATAGAAATAACTGGAAAATGTACATAATCTAATACTGTTTCAGTTCAGCTGTTTAGGTGAATGATAAATCTTTTCAAAACAAACACAATTAGGGTGTTTAACATTAATACAAGAGTTTTAATTCATGGGATTCAGTTCAGTTCAGTCGCTCAGTCATGTCCAACTTTTTGTGACCCCATGGACTGCAGCACACCAGGTTTCCCTATCACCAACACCTGGAGCTTACTCAAACTCATGTCCATTGAATCAGCCATGCCATCCAACCATCTCGCTTTCTGTTGTTCCCTTCTCCTCCTGCTTTTAATCTTTTCCCAGCATCAGGGTCTTTTCAAATGAGTCAGTTCTTCCCATCAGGTGGCCAAAGTATTGTAGTTTCAGCTTCAGCATCAGTCCTTCCAATGAATAGTCAGGATTGATTTCCTTTTGGATGGACTGGTTGGATCTCCTTGTAGTCCAAGTGACTCTCAAGAGTCTTCTCCAACACCACAGTTCAAAAGCATCAATTCTTTGGCACTCAGATTTCTTTATAATCCAACTCTCACATACATACATGACTACTGGAAAAACCATAGATTTGACTAGATGGACCTTTGTTGGCAAAGCAATGTCTCTGCTTTTTAATATGCTGTCTAGTTTGGTTCACTTTTGTCTACTTTTCTTCCAAGGAGCAAGTGTCTTTTAATATCAAGGCTGCAGGCTCCATCTGCAGTGATTTTGGAGCCCAAAAAATAAAGTCTGTCACTGTTTCCATTGTTTCTCCATCTATTTGCCATGAAGTGATGGGACCAGATGCCATGATCTTAGTTATTCTACAGTAAATCTCTTCTTTCCTCTTAATTCCTAAAGTTAAGACAACACACATCTCCCATATAATCTACCAGGAGTCTGCATAGATATAGGTATGGATAACCTCCTGATGCAAAGAACTGACTCATTAGAAAAGACCCTGATGTTGGGAAAATTTGAAGGCAGGAGGAGAAGGGGATGACAGAGGATGAAATGGTTGGATGGCATCACCGACTCAATGGACGTGAGTTTGAGTAGACTCTGGGAGTTGGTGATGGACAGAGAAGCCTGGCATGCTGCAGTCCATGGGTTGGCAAAGAGTAGGACATGACTGAGCGACTGAACTGAACTGAAATCTCCTAACATGCCTTTGAACTTAGACTTTCATCTTCTTTGATATGAAAGAGTCATCTGGAGAGTGAGGATGGTAGCTATGAAGATTTGTGACTCTGCCTAGAATATGGTAGGAATGCAACAATACACATTAGTTTCTATTTCCCACTCAAGGGAAAGCCAGCTGCAAATTTGCAGATACCAGTCACTCAGAGTACAAGCTTGAAAGTAGAATCTGTGCTTAGATGCTCCAGTATTTCTAAACTGATACATCAGCCATCTCACACAAGTGAATTTGTGTGCATGTGTGTACACGTGTGCTGTGTTCATTTGTGTCCAACTCTTTGCGACCCCATGGATTGCAGCTCACCAGGCTCCTCTGTCCATGAGATTCTCCAGGCAAGACTCCTGGAGTGGGTTGCCTTGTCCTCCTCCAAGGAATCTTCCAAATCCAGGGATCTCAAAGGACCTGCACTTTTCCTGATGGCAACTATATCTAGTGATTTAAAATAGGAACTTGTGGGGAGGGAAGATTTATACTGATTTATGTTGTGGTCAGTACAAACTTTGGTTTTAGGTGGATGAATTGAACTTAATTATGTTAGTTAATGTGGCTGCTGTAGCAAATTTCCTTAGAACCAGTGGCTTACGATGACAGATGTATCTTCCCTTACTCTTTCTGAGGCTAGAAGTCTGAAATTAGTATCACAGGGCCAACAGCAAGGTTTCAGCAGGGCTCCTTTGGAGTGTTCAGAAGAGAGTCTGTTCCTTGCCTCTTCTAGATTTTGGTAGTTGGCAACCTCCCTTGACTTGAGGATACATCACTCCAGTCATTAAGACCAGCCTCTTCAAACAACTCTGCTCATGTTTCTTATCATCTCCTGTGTGTGATCAGAATCTCCCTTTGTCTCTCTCTTATAAGGATACATGTTATCATGTTATTGCATTTAGCTAATTCAGGATAATCACCTTTTTCTTTTCTTTCTTTTTTTTTCTTCCTTCCTTCCTTACTCCCTTCCACCCTCTCTTCCTCCCTTCCTTTCTTTTTTGGCCATATAAAGTAACATAGATATATTTGGGGAAAGCATTTTTTCAGTGTACTATGTAAATATTTAGTGAGAATCCACCTTTTCTACTAAAAAGAGTTGTGTACTATCACAATAGAAATCCCTGTTGACTTCTTAGTCACCTTTAAGGTGTTCATCGAAGCTCAATTACTGCCTAAATCAATCAGTGATAACAAGAAATACAATTAGCTCCATTCTAAGTGCTTAACATTTATGGAATCATTATATAGGAAATATACTTCCCAAACTACCTCTATGTGAGAATGGGGTCAATTTCCCTCTATCAGAGTAGAGTTGCTCAAACTTTTAAACTAAGCCCATTGTCCCCTAAACATAGGGGACTTACATTCAATCATGGATATATTCCATCTACTTCTCAAGTACAATAAGAAAAGCCCCTTCTGGGGCACTGAAAAGTAGCCATTGTAGAAAGAAATAGTTGCTCATCTCTTTTATTCATCAACAATGACACTTCCACCAAGCCCCTGAAACCTGGGATATGGAGAGTGAAGTCATTTTCAAGAGTGTAAGTTATAGATACTCCTTTAAATAAGGCCTAAAGCATAAAAATAAATTCTTAAATATAGAAAGAAAATAAGTTTGGGTTGTTTTAACAAGCTACCAAAGACAGTAGCTTAAATAACAAACATTTATCTCCCACAGTCTGGAGGCTGAGAAATCCAAGATCAAGCTGGCAGCAGATCCAGTGTCTAATGAGAGCAGACTCCTGGCTTGCAGATGGAAAATTATTTTGATATCTTCAAATGTGCAAAGCAGAGAGATAAGAGAATCTCATGTCTCTTCTTAAAAGGGTTATTGCTGTTTTTCATTTGTTAAGTTGTGTCCAACTTTTTGCGACTCTATAGACTGCAACACACCAGGCTTCCCTGTCCATCACTATCTCCCAGAGTTTGCTCAGATTCATGTCCATTGAGTTGGTGATGCCATCCAACCATCTCGTCTTCGGTTGGCCCCTTCTCCTCCTGTTTTTAATATTACCCAGCATCAGAGTCTTTGCCAATGAGTCAGCTCTTCCCATCAGAGGGCAAAAGTACTGAATCTTCAGCTTCACCATCAATCCTTCCAATGAATATTCAGGGCTGATTTCCTTCAGGATTGACAGGTTTGATCTCTGGTACTAATCATATTTTGAGGGCTCCACCCTCATGATCTAATTATTTCCCCACAGCTCTGCATCCTACTAACATCGTACTATGAATTAAGAGTTCAAAGTCTGAACTTTGGGAGGACACATTCAGTCCAGATAATATTTGGCTACTATTACTACTACTACTACTACACATGGATAGTAGTTAGTATCCATGTATATATTCCCTAAGTTATCAAGCCAAAAAACAAAAGCAACATTCCTTTGGGGCAAAGTTTTTAGGTTTTTCAAAATTGTCTCTCTACTCACTCTTGTTCCTACACTCACATAGAAGCCAGTACTCTTATATTTTATTTCTCTCGTCCTTCTCTTCCTTCCCTTTTACAATATTTTTCAGGAAAATATTCTTACGTAATCATTTGCTGACTGAATTTCTCCCCTAAGAAAAGGAAAAGGAGGCTCAAGAGGGAAGGGATATATATAATTATGATTTATTTGAGTGGTTGCATGCAAGAAACTAACAGAAAAATGTAAAGCAATTTTCCACCAATTAAAAAAATAAAAATTTTAAAAGCTAACTTTCTTCATAATTTTTTTTTTCAGTTTAATAGACCCTAAAAAGAACTTGATGCTTGTGTACTGTGGTGTTGGAGAAGACTCTTGAGAGTCCCCTGGACTGCAAGGAGATCCAATCAGTCCATTCTGAAGGAGATCAGCCCTGGGATTTCTTTGGAAGGAATGATGCTAAAGCTGAAACTCCAGTACTCTGGCCACCTCATGTGAAGAGTTGACTCATTGGAAAAGACTCTGATGCTGGGAAGGTTTGGGGGCAGGAGGAGAAGGGGACGACAGAGGATGAGATGGATGGATGGCATCACCGACTCCATGGATGTGAGTTTGAGTGAACTCCGGGAGTTGGTGATGGACAGGGAGGCCTGGCGTGCTGCGATTTATGGAGTCGCAAAGAGTCAGACACGACTGAGTGACTGAAATGAACTGAACTGAACTGAAAAAGAACTGAGGCCCTAAAATGGATTAATCTCATTGCTGCTGCTGCTGCTGCTGCTAAGTCGCTTCAGTCGTATCCGACACTGTGTGACCCCATAGACGGCAGCCCACCAGTCTTCCCCGTCCCTGGGGTTCTCCAGGCAAGAATACTGGAGTGGGTTGCCGTTTCCTTCTCCAACGCATGAAAGTGAAAAGTCAAAGTGAAGTCGCTCAGTCGTGTCTGACTCTTAGCTACCTCATGGACTGCATGCAGCCTATCAGTCTCCTCTGTCCATGGGATTTTCCAGGCAAGAGTACTGGAGTGGGGTGCCATTGCCTTCTCCATTAATCTCATTGCTGCTGTTGCTAAATCGCTTCAGTCGTGTCCGACTCTGTGAGACCCCATAGACGGCAGCCCACTAGGCTCCCCCTTCCCTGGGGTTCTCCAGGCAAGAACACTGGAGTGGGTTGCCATTTCCTTCTCCAATGCATGAAAGTGAAAAGTGAAGTCACTCAGTCGTCTCCGACTCTTAGCGACCCCATGGACTGCAGCCCACCAGGCTCCTCCGTCCATGGGATTTTCCAGGCAAGAGTACTGGAGTGGGGTGCCATAGCCTTCTCCGATTAATCTCATTAGTAATATGTATTTCTTCGTTACAGTAGTGAACGGATTCCCCCAAAAACTAACCTTTGAATCTGTTGCTACTTCTATTATTATTATACTTATTTAGTATTGTATATTGGCCCAAAGTTTGAACTTCCAATGGCATTTATACAGTGTTTTCATCTTAGTGATAGGTTTTAATTTACTCATATAAACCAATATGGTAAAAACAATTCTGATATTGTTCATATCTTCATTCCTATAATTCTAGATTCATTTCTGCAACATATAATGCATAGCTAGGAGAAAGTAAAAAAATGTGCTTGTGAATGATTTGTAAATATGGCCTGAAATACATTATACTGATATACAGTATCTGTAGATCATGATATAATAGAATTGTAATATGAAATTGTTCCAAAGTATAGAGATCACTAAGGTAAAATGAAATTGCAAACCATATTTGTTTTCTTTATCTTAAAATAAAACCGCCTCCAGTATTTCAACAATTGTAATTAATGCCAAATATTATGTAGCAAATCATCCTGCCTGCTGTTTCCTACCCACCTGCTGATTACTCTGTGATCTGCCTTGCTGCTTTGTCAACCCGATGAGTGGTGTTGCCCTCCAGACACCCTGCCCACCTGTTCCTAATTTACTTCCAGCATGTCATACTTGACAATTTTATGAAATGCTTTAAAAAATACTGTGAAAATGATCACCTTCCAAGGAGGAGATTATAATAATGCAGATACTCTGGCTACTTCTTCCTAATTCACTAATGATTGTCCTATATTCCTTTTTTTCTTACATGAAACTAGGGTGCTTTTTTCCCCCGCTCTGGTATTAAAATCTTAATTGTTCTCATGAATGCCCTTCACGGTGTGCCTTAAGAATCTATTCTCCAGGTAGCCACCTTCTTCTTCTCTGCAAAAGCTTCTGGGACTAAGAACAAGAAAAATGTGGCAGGTGCGGCGAGGGCCAATTAAAAAACAAATCTGCGCTAACTGATGGGTAATCTTCGGTAAAATCACTAGTGACAATACCAGATGCCTGGGGAAAATTGACATTGACCAGATCCGTTTATTGCTGGCAGCGTTTGATTCATCTGCACCATGCAGCTGTTGTAAAGGTAAATGGCGTGCACTCCCATTTTGTGCATTTATGGGTTTGTTTTGTGGCAGCAGTCTTAGTATTTCCTTTTTTTCACCTGTGCTTGTAACAGGTCGGATGTCACCATTTTCAAAGGCCTTTCCATCTTTCCTCATTTCCCAGAGAACCGGATTTTTCAAGTAGATTAGTGTTGCTTTTGAGCTAATCACATTCCGAACGGCTAATCTGTTTGGAAATATTTAATGCATGCACATTCACCTAAAAGGTGGACAATTAAAATTAGGAAACATGAGAGCCTTTACCCTCTTTTTATCCCATTGTTCAATTCCAGAGCAAGCTTTCCTTTTCATTTAGATGACAGTTTTTCTTATTCACCCTCTCATAGGGCATAGCCTGGCACATAATCAGCACGGAGTAACATTTACTTAATGCTGACTGAAGGGATATTGGCATATTTGTTTTTAATAGATGTCCAAATCCCATGCCTTCAAATTTTCAATCTTTGTCATTGTATTAAATGCATTCTGTGCTTTTGTAACTTTTTAGATATGATCTGTGTGCTTTTTTGTGTATTCAGATGCATTGTCATTATTATTAATACATAAAGCTATATATTAGTTATATCATATTTTTAGTCATAGTTTTAATTAATTCTATAATTTTGTAATGAAATAAAAATCTGCTAAGTATTGACATGTTATTTTCTTTCATGTTGCTGTTTTTTTGTTTACTAAGGCAAGAGACTAAGTTTTACAGTTTGGATGGGGGAACTCAAGCCTGGCAGCACAGGTCATATTGATTTCTCCCAGTCATTCAGGTATATGTTAAAAGAGGAGTTAAAAAAATGTACTTCATTAATTTACCTCATTAAATGATATACAGAATATATCTTGAATCAATAACAATTCTTTCCATCCAAAGCATCTCCCATCACATCCAGATCACCTTCACTAATCACCTAGACTGGAGATTCTCAAACCATCATAATATATATACTGGCCACTTTGTTCCAATGCAGAGTCCATTGCCCTGTGCCTGGAGCGGGCTCTGGGATTCTGCATTTTTAATGGACTGCCAGGTAACATTGATCCTGCTGGCTCACATAACATATTTCAGATAGTGAGGGACATAGCCAACTTCCATTTTCCTCCTACTTCTTATAGTCCAACAGAGAGGGATCTACTAAGAATCTTTTTTATTTTTGTAACATAAATCTAACACTAGCATTATCCACTTTGAACTTCCTTGTGTGTTCCCTCTCACACTCTGGCCACAGTCATCTCAATTCCTCACTCAAGTCAGTGTCTTCTCCTCTGCTGTTCAGCAGTTATACTTGGTGTCCTCTGTCTGCATCATCCTATTCCCCACCTCTATTAATAACTGGTTATGTCTTGACTTTCAAATTTCAGCTTATATTTTACTTATTCAGAAGCAACTTCCCTGACCAGCTTCATGTAAGTAGCTAATGCTTCCTATTATTCTGTCATGTGTGTTTATAAACATAGTATAAATTCATTTTATAGTTTTATATTTGCTTATCTACTTAACTGTTGACTGTAGCCCCCACTAAGTGATGAGGTTAATGAGAATAGTAAAGGTGTCTATTTATAGACCCGTCTATACAGAGGGACATACACAAAACCTGTAACAGAGAGAGAGACTTAACATTTTTAAGTAAATAAATATTGCTTTTCTATTAGGATTTTCTAGGTTTTCTTTAATGATCTATCACTACTGTAAGCACAAATTTCCAAAATCTTCTCATTTTTTTCCTTTGATGCATGTTATTTCACTATATTTGTTCAGTTTATGTGTAGACATTAATTCCATTAAATGTATTAAAGAAGACAATATCATAATTCAAAGATACAACTAAACTTCAGAAGGAATATTCATTATGTCTGATTCTACCTCAACTTGTTTGCAACAATCTTGCAAGTTGATTATACTCAGTTACTATTCTATGAACGGTCGCCTTGCAAATTCATAATGTATATGTATGTAGGATGAAACTTTGTGTATGTGTGCTAAGTTGCTTCAGTTGTGTCTGACTCTTTGCAACTCTATGGACTGTAGCCCTCCAGGTTCCTCTGTCCATGGGATTCTCCAGCCAAGAATACTGGAGTGGGTTGCCATGCCCCCTTCCAGGGGATCTTCGCTACTCAGGGATCCAATCCATATCCCCAGTGGCTCCTACATTGCAGGCAGACTTTTTACTACAGAGCTACCATGGAAGCCCTAGGATATAACTGCTGTTACCTAAAAAGAAGCTTAGGAATGTATTGGAATTGAGGCTTCTGAAGGATATTTTGCAATTAATAGCTAATATTTATCAAGTGCTTACTGTGTCCTTTATTATTATTCCCAAAAGTTGACACTAAAATCACTTACATAAATGTCATCATAATTTGGATCAGAACTTAGGACTACCTGTCCCAGTGCCCACCCTCCCTAACCACACTTTATTCTTACTTCTTAACAGAGGCATTTCTTTCTTTTTTTCTTTTTGCCTTTCTCTTCTGCTCTATTTCTGCCCCCACCCCATTTCCTTTTTCCTGATTTCTTCTTCCCTTCTCCTCTCTTCTCAACACAATAAACTATGTTTCGCTTTGGTAACAGGAATGGTAATAACTTGAGTGATTTGGAACCTATTATCCATTTTTTTTGTTCTGTTTTGCCAAGGGTTTTAGGATTAGCTGAAAAGGATTAATTTTAAGCCATTCTCTAAATCAAATGGTGAGACATGCTCAAGGTATTCATGTGTCAGTGTTTCTTTGTAATTCAAAAGACTTGCTGAAAAATGTATAAAAATGAAACATCTGCTTTCAGGGATTGAGCAGGATTATAGTTTGTTGTCACCATCATGGAAAAGAAAAAAAAAATCTGTATGAAATGTCTTAAACAATTTTATAAAATGAGTTCAAGTTTAGTGTCTTTTTGATATGAAATTGCTCCAGAAATCACTGGCTTGTACACTTCAAAATAACGCTTACAAAATACATAAAATCCTCCTAGGCTCCTTTTTCCGGCACATAGTTCTGAGTTCCTAATTCCATTTATAGAAGGTAAAAATCAATTGCTTTTTTTTTTTTTTTTTTTAACTCAAAGCAATCTTCAGCCAGGAACATTCTCATTATTTGGGAAGCCCCCAGCCCCCTGATACCCCACAGTATTATAGACTCCCAGGCTTACAGAGAGAGTGCTATTAATTGAGACTGATCAAAAAGTACAGCCAATTTCCTCCAGGAAGTCAGAGAACTTGGAAAAAGCTAAAAAGGCTATTCTCCTTTGTATTGATCCTTATATGAAACACAATCACAGGTCACCAGCAGTTTTTCCTTCTCTTGTTTAAAATCAGATGTAATTTACTGTTGACAAACAGCAGAGCAAGATTTGTTCGATTTGAGGTCACTTTTCTCCACTGTATGTTTGATCCTGTATTGAACTTCCTAAGAATGTTCAGTTATTTTTAGCTGACTCACTTTATACTGGCCATTACAGGGACTAGAAATTTTACCTATAAATTCATCTAACATCTACCTCTGAATAACAAAATATAGCAGCAGCTCAGTCAGCAATTCAATGGAATAAAAGCTATGAGTACACAGGAAAGTAAAAATTCCATATGTTCATGATGACATAAGAAACATATTTCTTTGATGAAATTTGCATAGCTTTAAATCATTTTTATGAACCTCGTCTTATAAAAGTAGAAGAAATGGGAGATCTGTTTTTGTATAATCATGTGTTCTTTATACTAAAATAATATTCAGAAAACCCAATTAAAATTTGTAGTTTATTACAAATGTAACATAGTTTGCAGAGGCAGTATAGAGTTAAAATATTTTGAAAGGCTGAAAAGAATATTCATGCTCCAACAGAATTATTCTGAATATCTACATCAGCTCATTAAAAGTAATAAAAAAAAAAAAAAACACCTCCAACTCCTAGATTTGCATTGAAAGGAACAAAACCAACAACCAATTTATGTTCAAAATGTTATTAGTTATGGGATCCAGTGCAGGGTAAAGTGGAGAAGGCAGTGGCACCCCACTCCAGTACTCTTGCCTGGAAAGTCCCATGGATGGAGGAGCCTGGTAGGCTGCAGTCCATGGGGTCGCTAAGAGTCGGACACAAATGAGTGACTTCACTTTCACTTTTCACTTTCATGCATTGGAGAAGGAAATGGCAACCCATTCCAGTGTTCTTGCCTGGAGAATCCCAGGGACGAGGGAGCCCAGTGGGCTGCCATCTATGGGGTCACACAGAGTCGGACACAACTGAAGTAACTTAGCAGCAGCAGCAGTAGGGTAAAGAGATTAAGTTTAACTATGTGGTGGCACAGTTGGTAAAGAATCTGCCTGCTGATACAGGAGACATGAGAGACACAGGTTGGATCCCTGTGTCAGAAAGATCCCCTGGAGGAGGGCATGACATCCCACTCCAGTATTCTTGACTGGAAAATTCCATGGCAGAGGAGCCTGGCAGGCTGCAGACCATGGGGTTGCCAAGAGTTGTATATGACTGAGCATATATATACACACACATATTTAACAGGAGGCTAAATAGGCAATTGTGGCTATTTGTTTATGAAGATTAAAAAATATATAGATATTTTTAAAGGAGGGAGGCAAATTTACCCTTTTGGAGTATTTACTTAGTACCTATTATTTTTCTAAGTCCCAATGTTTAAAGACAAAACTAAGAAAAGAAATCTAAAGGGAGGAAAAAAAAAAAAAAAAACATGTAGGATGGGCACTATCTTGGTAAAGGGTAGACTTCAGAAGAGGAAATTATCATACAATATAATTTATGTCCTGAAAGAGATAAGCATGGCTGCTATCAGAGTCTCAGAAGGGGAAAATAACCTATCCTAGGTGAGAAGGGGACGACATAGCCTTGAAGTTCCTTAGCCTTGAAGGATGATTAGGCTGGTGTCACCTACGGAGAAGGAGGGAAGAGTGCTTAATGCAGAGGAAGGTTATGTGTGTCCTGAGGTCTAGAGGTCAGATGTGCTGTGCATACCTACTCAGTCGTATCTGACTGTTTGCAACCCCATGGATTGTAGTCCACCAGGCTCCTCTGTCTTTGGGATTATCCTGGCTAAAATATTGGAATGGGTTGCCATTTCCTTTTCTAGGGGATCTTCCTGACCCAGGGATTAAATCCACATCCCCTGTGTCTCCTGTATTGCAGAAAGCTTCTTTACCACTAAGCCATCATGGAAGCCCCAGAGGTCAGATGGGGACATGTAAAGAACCACAAATGGATTGGTATCAAGGGAAACTTAGAGAATTTCTGGCAAAAAACAAAGGCAAATAAATAAAATTGAAGATATAATCTGAGACTTTACAGTCATAGAAATGAGATTGTAGTTTGTCTTAAATGTTGAACTTTAATTGGGTAATAATAATAACAGCCATCCTTATTGAGACCTTACTATAGGAATGATATCATACTAAGTGTCTTTCATTCATTATCTGATTTAATTCTCACATTAATTTTACGAGGTAGGTACTACGATGATTCTTATTTATGAACAAATGAACTAAGACTTGTATAGGTTAAATAGTTAACTAATCAGTGCCACAGAGCTAATAAATGATAGAACCAAGATCAGACACTCTTATTCCAGAGACCTCACATTATTAATTCCATTAACTGCTTCCCAAAAAGGGGAAATTACACATCAGATTTGTCTTTTAGAAACATCAATTTGAGGGCAGTATAGAAAGATTATGTACTGATGAAGGACAAATTCATGGCATGATATCATCAGATGAGGATAATTGGTAGGTTTTTGTTATCAAGCAGGCAATAAACAATTAGAACTTGAAATAGAGAAATGACCAGTGTAAGAGATAATGCATAAGTAGAGTTTAGAAAACTCATAACTGATATAGACTGAATGTTTGTGCCCTGCCAACATTCAGATGTTGATGTCCTAAACCCAGCGTGACTATAGTTGGAAATAGGGGCTGTGAAAGTGAAAGTCGCTCCGTTGTGCCTGATTCTTTGTGACCCCATGGACTGTATGGTCCCTGGAATTCTCCAGTAAAGAATACTAGAGTGAGTAGCCTTTCCGTTCTCCAGAGGATCTTCCCAACCCAGGGATCGATCCCAGTCTTCTGCATTGCAGGCAGATTCTTTACCAGCTGAGCCACAAGCGAAGCCCAAGAATACTGGAATGGGTAGCCTATCCCTTCTCCAGTGGATCTTCCAGACCCAGGAATCAAACCAGGGTCTCCTGCATTGCAGGCAGATTCTTTACCAACTGAGCTATAGGGGAAGACACGTGATAAAGGTTAAATGAGGTCATAAAAACTGGGTTTTAATCCAGTAGGGTTGGTGCCTTTATCAGAATAGGAAGAGATGCCTGAGCTCTCTTTCTACCATGTGAGGATATAGTGAGAAGGCATCGTATGTAAACCATGAAGAGAGTTCCTACCAGGAACTAAATTGGCTATCACTTTAATCTGTTGCTTAAGTCCCCCAGTCTGTGATATTGTGTCATGAAAGCCTGAACAGACTAAGAAAATAACCTTCTAAATAGAAGCTGAAGAACCAATGACTCTTGAGTTTTCAGCCCTGAAAGTTGCCATTTCATTAGTGTGGAATACAGACAAGTTAACGGTGTGTTAGGAAAAAGGATGCATTTATGTCATTCATGGGGATTTATGACTGTGCAGGATAACTTTGGGGAAAATTTTAGTAGGTGATTGACGTACAGAGATACTTGATTGGAAAGATGTATTTTTGAGTTTTCTGTATCTGTACAGAAATTTTTCTATTAACAATGGTGATATAAATAGGTATGGGAAATTATAAAACACTTCGAAATTTGGTTTAAATAGTCAAGATCTAATACAATATAAATTGTTGTCATTTAAAAGTATATCTAGGTTCGATGCACGATACTGGATGCTTGGGGCTGGTGCACTGGGACGACCTAGAGGGATGGTGTGGGGAGGGAGGAGGGAGAAGGGTTCAGGATGGGGAGCACATGTATACCTGTGGCAGATTCGTTTTGATATTTGGCAAAACTAATACAGTGTTTGAGGTTTAAAAATAAAATAAAATTAAAAAATAAAAAATAAAAAAATAAAAGTATATCTAATACTTTGGAATACCTTCTACACACATTACCCAAAATATAGACATAATCACATAATTAGGGGAAAAAAGCTCACTCAAAATGTTTTACCTTTGCTGATCAAACTGTTATAAAATTTCAACATGCATGTTGATGTATGGAAAAACCAATACAATATTGTAAAGTAAAAAAATAATAATAATAAAAATTTTAAAAATAAATAAATAAACATAAAAAAACTGTTATAAAATTTCCAATAACATTATTATTGTCTCTCTGTTAGCTCAGTTTTCATTTTCTAAATATGAAACCACAACCTACACATCATCAGTTTGTCACTGGACAAAATGCCCTCTTTGATTTCTCAGTTTTGCAAACAGTGTGGAAATCCTGTAAATTAGAATCAGCTGATTATGTTTTGCACACTATAATTTCTCCTTCTCTGTCCCTGTCGTTCAGAGAGTCACGTTCACAGTGTCATTACCATTCCATCTAAGACACACAGTTTGCAGGAATCATTTGGTGGTCTTTCAGATTAGAAGTTACACTATTTGTCAACCCTTTCATATTTCTTTTCACCCATTCCTCAGGGTGACCCTCAGCATTACGAGAGGCAAGCCTCTCAATCTCTCTAGCCCTAGCCCTTCATTATATGATTTTGCTGTTGTTTTGATGAGAAAGGTCAGCTTCAGCCTTAACTTCAAAGCAGAGTCATAGACTTTGATTGCAGTGACTGCTAAGAATTCTACCGTCTCTTCCACTGTACTTATTTTTTAAACATTTCAGAAATAATCAGAGCAATAAAACACCATTCAGTTTTCAAGTGAAATGAGAACCAGAGAGGAGGTGGCAGTGTCACAGAACCCCAAAGGTATAGACCTTACAATCCCCTGCAGAACCATGGCCCACAGAAGGCCGCAGATGGGCGAGCATCACATGGCATGCATCTCATTAGTGTTGGACAAGAGTGTAAACATGTTACAGTAAACACAATGTTTGGTTTATTGTTTATTCGGGGATACAAATATTTAAGGGCTGGGCACAAGAAAATGAGCCCTGAGATGAGAGACTGAGAATTCTCATCAGAATGAAAAGATTGAATTAGGAGAGAGGAGTGCCTTGAAGTCTAGAGCAAGGCCAATTGTGTCAAATGGTGCTGGGAGGTCAAATGAGAGAAAGAGTGAAAAGTACTCATTGGCTTAATTAACAAAGAGGCATGTGGCGATCTGATCCGGGAAGTATCAGAGAAGTTTAAGGTGCAAAGTGAAATGGAGATAAGGAACTGGAAAGATTAAGAGAAACATCTTACAAATTGCTGCTGGGAAGGAAAGGAAGGCAGGCTTTTCAGTAACTGGAGAAATAATTCTCTTTTAATGTCATAGGAAAATACTTTTAAAATAATCAGAATAAAAATAGTGAAGGGAGAAGTAGAAAGTTACAAGAGGGTGGAAAATAATTTGTGGATTACAAACTTAGGATAAGAAGAGACTATACACAAAAACCGCTATCTGACCCATGCCAATCTGATCACACAGAGCTCTGATTCTTTCTGGTAATAATGATAGATTCTGAAATTTTAGAGTAGAATGAGGTTTAGCCATTTTTCCACAGATTCACTACCAGCTTATCATGAAACTAAGTCTCAGTCCAAACTCTGACATGTGTACAGCATTTATTAAATAAATACATATCACCTAGCAAATTTAAAACACATTATTCAGCTGGTTCTATAAATTTGGTGATGTCTCAGCTTTCTGCCCTTTTCCATGATATAGCCACTTTCTTGCATGTAAGGTTTGCTGAAGACTGTCACCGTGGTATTCCAGAAAAAGTGAAGAAGGCTGAGCGCCGAACAATTGATGCTTTTGAACTGTGGTGTTGGAGAAGACTCTTGAAAGTCCCTTGGACTGCAAGGAGATCCAACCAGTCCATTCTAAAGGATATCAGCCCTGGGTGTTCTTTGGAAGGAATGATACTGAAGCTGAAACTCCAGCACTTTGGCCACCTCATGTGAAGAGTTGACTCATTGGAAAAGATTCTGATGCTCTGATGCTGGGAGGGATTGCGGGCAGGAGGAGAAGGGGACGACAGAGGATGAGATGGCTGGATGGCATCACTGACTCGATGGACATGAGTCTGAGTGAACTCCGGGAGTTGGTGATGGACAGGGAGGCCTGGCGTGCTGCGATTCATGCAGTCGCAAAGAGTTGGACACGACTGAGCGACTGAACTGAACTGATAGCTAGCATCTGACAACCAGAAATTCTGTCTTACACACTTGGCCTCAGAACTGCTTAGGAATGAGGGCTAAGTTGACATCTTTAAAAATAAAGGTTTCAGTGTTCCCCCAATCCTTACCCTGATCACTTAAGGGTCAGGTATGTAGTGAAGTGTTTTAGCCAAATTACAATTTAAATATCCTCAGTTCCACCAGCATCTTAAGTCTAATAGTGATCACGTTCAGAAGACACAGATTTCACCAGTAGAAACCCATTTCAGACGTTCAATATGATAATTTTCCAAAGTATACAGTTATTCAGAGGTTTAGGGAAGATCAGAATGTAGACCTTCTGATGCATTTCTAAGTAGAGCAAGTGATTACTTTAATATAGTTTAAATTAACAAGCATATACATGTTGCAGTCTTGATGCTGAAGAGTTTTCAAGTAGATGACCAATAAAATGACATATGGAATCATGGCAAAAATGCAAGGTCAGGTAAAACATAGAAATATCAGGAATGAATATGGAGAGCAAAAGACAACACTATTATTTAATTATTAGAATTTTTTCTCAATTTTCAAAGTAGAATGTGAGTGATGTATAGTGGGCTATACTTGACTATTTTTCTGTCAAGGAAAGGGCAGCCAAACTTAGAAATTTAAACAGGGCAAAGTAAACAGTCTGCTTGGACTCTATCCCTTCTAAATCCATCTATAGGCTTTTATTTTTCTACTCTAATATCAAAGAAAGGCAATCTTAGATACCTTCAAGCAAGTGAAAATACAAACCCAGCTTGCCCCAAAGATTGAATTGTACATCAACAGTATGTTCTCTTTAGTCTTTGTGAGAGAGAAGACATAAGTATTACCTTCTGACCTTCTCAGGCTGATGCAGTCAATGCCAGCCCAGGGCCTGTCTCAGCCAGGCAGCCTGGTGAGGCTGAGTGAACCCCAAAGACAGAACTCCAGGGGTGAACATGAGGGGCCCTATGTTGTCCCTATACCGGGTCAGTATTTGTAGCAAACCTCCTACCAGAATGTGAACAGACTGTATCAAAGACATCTGTGAACTCTTCTTAGCAAAGCAGAAGCCACTAAGTTCAGTTTGACTAACCAGTATAAAATTTAATACCTCGAGGAAGCACAGTAAAAAAATATCATGGCAGGGAACTCAGAGAAATCGAGTCCAAACGAATGATCACAATACATTATGTAAAATACAAATGCACAGAAAGAAATTCATATGGTTTCTGCCTAAACAGAAGTCAGTCTTCACAATTCATCCATATAATGAAAACTCAAAGAGATAGAGACAGACAGGAGAATATAAAGGCAACAGAATAACCCTGGCATCTGTGATGAGGACAGAATGTTGTGCATGGCAGAGATTCAATTTAAGCAAATGTGGAAGGAGTCCCCGGAGGCCAAATACTTCTGCAGACAGCACTATGACACAAGCCTGAAACCGAAAAGACGGACGGCCTCATTCAAGACCAAGACTTGGAGTCTCCCAACACAAGATTTTTTAATGCTGCAGACACAGAATAAGGAAGACAGGGTTTTGTTTGCTGATACATATGCTTTAATGATTCACTAAACCTATGTACAGTTCACCCATAATGTAATCTTGCTGCTGTCCAATTCTTATTCTTTTTTTTTTTTTTTTAATTTAAAAGAACCTAAGTTTTTCAGTTACTATTAACTTACTCAGCTCTGAGGACATATGAATTCAGCCGAACATTCTGTCAGATTCGGTGTGAAGGCAGCATGTGTGTTGATTAAAAGCGTGCCTGCGGAGGTTTGACTGCTTACATTTGAACTGTGCCTCCTAGCTGCGTGACCAGAGGCTACTTCCTTATTCTCTCTAAGCTCAAATTTCTTAAAGTAAACTTGATTATGATTTATATCTCAGGATTGCTGTGAGTTTCAGCAACAGAATACTTCCAAAGGGCTTAGTACCTAAACGTTGTGGGCACTTGATAAATATTTACAGTTGTAATTATAAAACAGGAAATTCATGGCACAACATAGAACTCTTACATTTGCTGACTACTTGCAGGTCATTTGACTTTTACACAAGAAAACAAATCATTTCCATAGACCCAAAAGAAGTACCCTTTGGGTTATCAAGATGAGATTATGACACTTTTGATTTACCTGTATGAAAATGGAATCATCCCAAATCAAAGAGGTAAAAAACAAACAATCAACAACAACAAAAATACTCCTCGGTTTCTTTAGTCATTACCAATGTAGGACAGCTAGGAAAAAAAAGAAATCTATTCTATGAATGTGTAATGGAGCACAAAGCCTAAAAATAATTTAGTTGACTAAATGTTAAATGGTTTTACAAGTTCAAAAGGTTTTTGTCATTATAACGCCTCCCTGTATTAGAAGGAACCAGGAAGTTTTAATCAAAATCCTTTTTATTAGAACACACACACTTATTTGTGTAGTTCACTTCAGTTAATCACTTCAGTACAACACTCAAAAACATCAAGAGAATATGAAAAAAAATAAAAGCCTTAAGATTAGAACTACAGTGCCCTCTGTCTTAAAACTGTATTTAAGAACTGCATTTAATTAGCACATTTGAGTCAAACATGAGAATATTTTTAATCCAAAAGATTGAAGTACATTGAGATGACAATAGGACAATGATGAAACTTCTGAAGTTTTATTTTGTTTTAATAATTTGTTTAGATGGGCCTAGAATATTATGTAAATCAGAATAGTCAGACTTTCTGGTCATATCTGCTTTGGACATGATCCTATTAAAAAATGTTTAACTATGTTGTACTGAGCTATACATGAAGTTTTAGAAGCAAGATAAACCTGAACTACATACTATAGAAAATTTGAAAATTTTTGTGCTCAGAAGGAACCCAGAATCATATCAATTTCACCTATTTTTAAAATGAAGTCTTAATCTTTGGCATTTTAGCCAATCACAGATTCATGCATATTTGTACCAAAGTTGAGAGCACATTGAATATTTATTTACTGTGCTTTTAGCTTAAGACTGTGACGTGCATTTGGTCAATACAGGTTGACTTGAACTAGAAAATTCTTATCAGTTATTTCATTGCATAAACAAAATGAAATACTATGCTTATGGCTTATCTTCACAACTCATTGCTAGATACAGATCAAACTTTACTTCTTTATCATGCTATCCATGGTTTCAGAGTATTTGTGGTCTATTTTACTTCAAGTTAATCTGTTGTCATAAGAACTGAAGATGAAATCTTCACACTACTGCTGTGTGGTTCTTTTTCTTAAGAGTTTTCGCCAAACAAGGACATAAATGTTTAGCAGAAGACACTACTTTCTTTTTTGACACTATTTAACAACTTAGCAAATCAAGTCAAGTATCAGAGGGCTGGCACAAGAGGATTCTCAGCTACAATCATTTGAGTCTTCTCTTTTATTGCTTTGAAAAAATAATGCCAACAGTTCTTACTAACACATCTGTTCCACAGTGAGAGCCCTGTGGAAAATGAGAAATAGACTATAAAATGTGGATAATTCAAATAAAAATTCAGAATATGCTATTACAGCTAAAATTCTAAAAATTATGGTAGTTCTATCTTGGTATATGTCTTTCAGATGATTATATATATGTATATGTATACATATATATGCATATTTAATGTTATCGAAGTATAGTTGATTATACAGAAATTAACACCATGTTAATGCTGTATTAATGTTTATAACTCTACAAAGCAGAGTTATTCATTCAGACTTTTTTTTTTATAATTGGGGTACAGTTGCTTTACAATATTATGTCAGCTTCTGGTGTACAATCAGAGGATTCTAAACTGAAAGAGATTCTTTCACCCTACTCTGGAAGCAGGATTTGGCTTCTTTTGAAGGAACATATGTACTAAATATGAGATTTGGTTTCTTTTCCATAAAAGTAAAACGTGCTTGAACAGAGTCTTTGTAAGAAGCAAAATTTACATTCTTTGTATATTATGTGTGGATGTGTGTGTGTGCGCGCTGTTACTCATTTGGGCCTGGCTCTTTGAAACCCAATGGACGGTAGCCTGCCAGGCTCCTCTGTCCATGGAATTCTCCAGGAAAACTGAAGTGGATTGCCATGCCCTCCTCCAGGGTATCTTCTCAACTTAGGAATCGAAACTGCATCTCTAATGTCTCCTGCATTGGCAGTAGGTTCTTTACCTGAGCCACCTGGGAAGCCCTTCATTATGTAGT
Organism: Bubalus bubalis; assembly: GCF_019923935.1. Classification (NCBI taxonomy): domain Eukaryota; kingdom Metazoa; phylum Chordata; class Mammalia; order Artiodactyla; family Bovidae; genus Bubalus; species Bubalus bubalis. The sequence goes on along the minus strand of NC_059161.1, from coordinate 63,775,254 downwards.
ACATTTTCCTTATTGTTTCAAAGTGCTAAACAACCACAGCATTTTTTCTTATTGGAAATGTTTTCATGGGATAGGTATTAGCATATACTGATGATACATTTCTGTTCAGCATGCTCTAAAGCAGGCAGAAAGCGATGCTATCAGCTGGAAAAAAGAAATGGCTCCTTCTTTTTTTGTTATTCTCACAGCAATATGCAAGTGGGCTTTTGTTGTTGTTGTTCAACCATGCTTTCTAATTACTGATTTGAATGGTTCTGTAGATTAAAAATAAAGTTCTTAATTGAGTATAAATGAGTTTGGAAAATATCCAACTGGCAAAGCTGGTCTCTTCTAACATTTATTGGAATCAAGATGTTTCCTAATTGAAGAAGCTATCACATTATTGTATCTGTTCAGATCTTTTATGTTCGTGTCCTATGAGAAAAGGCACTGGGGTTTCATTGTGTATGGTTTGGGAATTAAATTAGAATGTATAAATATATTAAAATACCCTCCAAACAGATTTTTATTGAATTAACTACTTAATTTCTTGAAGACTCCTGAGAAACTTCATATCAGCATGACAACATCTGTCACAACATTTTTTTTTGTTTTAAATACATTTAAGAAAGGTAATCATAATACTTCTTGTATCTTGAGGCATTGTGTTCATGTTTTGGAGAAGTGGTAGCATGACTGAGCAGTAAGCATCAGATACAGACTCATCTGGGCTTCCCAGGTGGTGCTAGTGGTGGGGAATCCACCTGCCAATGCAGGAGACACTGGTTTGATCCCAGGGTCAGGAAGATCCCCTGGAGGAGGAAATGGCAGCCCTCTCCTGTATTGTTGCCTGGGAAATCCCATGGAGAGAGGAGCTTAGAAGGCTACAATTCATGGAGCCACAAAGAGTCGGACAGGAATGAGTGACTGAACACAAGAGAAAAGCACAAAGACTCAACTAACACCTCATTCTAGATATATAGACATCTCATCATCTAGCCAGGTATATAACCAATTCTTCACACTTACCATCCTTCCAGGACTTTCTTGGGTCGAGCCTGACTTTCATCAGCTATGATAATCATTCACATATTTTCATTAAAATAGTATTAGTAAAGTAAATTTTTCATTATTATATATGTCACTATTTAGTTTGATTTGAATATATGTATTATAATGGAAAGAGAAAGTTACATGTATATATATTACAACAACATAATATGTAGAGAGAAATACATACATACATTCGAGTAATTATGCACCTGGAATGGCTTCCCAGGTGGTGCTAGTGGTAAAGAATCTGCCTACCAATGCAGGAGACATAAAGAGACATGGGTTTGATCCCTGGATTGGGAAGATCCCCTGGAGAAGAGCATGGCAACCCACTCCAACATTCTTGGCTAGAGAATCCCATGGACAGAGGAGCCTGGAGAGCTACAGTCCATAAAGTCACAAAGAGTTGGACACAACTGAAGCAGCTTAGCACAGCACATACATATACATACAGATACACATATTTTATACATACATTAAAATCAGGTATCTAGTGCTTGCTACTATAAACCGTAAAGTAAGGTTATCTCAGATAGATCTAATAAAAGGAAATTCCCTTGGGTTCTTTGAATAATCTGTTAGGTATCACTTTGTTATAAATTAAATATTAACACTTTCAACATTTTTAATTCTTCCGTTCATAGACTCAAGGTATTTTGTTGGCAGCAAGCAGAACTGAGGGAAGAACCCAAGTGTTCTTTCATGTACTTTACTTTGACTTTCATTCATTTGACAGTTCAGTTGTACTGAGCTATACTTAACACTCAGTTATATTTGCTTTTTAATCTTAGTAATGGAGAAGGAAATGGTAACCCACTCCAGTATGATAGCCTGAAAAATCCCGTGGACAGAGGAGCCTGATGGCCTACAGTCAAAAGTGTTGGACATGACTAAGCGACTATACAATCTTAATGAATCTGTACTATGAAAGCAGCTACTGAAACAAAATATAAAATATTTAGAGGACATTCTTATCTTACTGCGTCCTAATTATATTGGCCTGAAGCCCCTTTAAAAATATGTATTCGTGAAAGTGAAAGTGAAGTCGCTCAGTCGTGTCCGACCCTTGGCGACCCCGTGGACTGTAGCCCGCCAGGCTCCTCCGTCCATGGATTCTCCAGGCAAGAATACTGGAGTGGGTTGCCATTTCCTTCTCCAATGTATTCCTGAAGCTTGGTATAAAGTCTCACTTTAAATTTTGGCATTGTTTTTTCTGAATAGTGTAATAGCATTGCCATAAAAATAATTCTATTGGTTATGAATAATTTTTAGTTAAGAAAGCCAAGTTTCAAAGAAATGAGATTATTTTTCCAAAATCATATTATTAGCTGATAACTAAGATTAGAACTAATGGCAGATATAGAACTAAAAGCCTAGTTTCTTGAGCACCAAGGTGATGATTTTCCCACTACTTGGTAACCATGGGGAGGATGTTTACTTGTTTGCACAGTAACTTATTGATGGCACCAGTTCTCATCTGAAAAATGTGCTAAACCATCCCAGGCTGTGCATGAGACTCAAACTTTTCATAAACTAATTACTTTTTTAAAATCTATGCATTCCTTCAGGGACTTACTATACTCATATTCTGCTATTTTTAACACTTGCTAAATGAAATCTGAAAACTGGTACAAAAGAATGACTATAAGAACAGCTGCCATTTTTCAGATAGAGAAGATGTCTCAGAAATGTGAAAAAAAAGTGATTAAATGATATACATGAAAAAAGTGTTTCCAAAAATTGGAGTAGTCCTAAGATAGAATGGTTTCACTAAGGTGATAATGAGTTCCCTATCAGTGAATGCGTTCACGTAGAGGCAGAAGTATTGCTTGCCAATATCTTGCCTTTTAAAGTCATACATTATCTGATTTTATGATTAGATAATTCATAGATTTCCTTCAAATTCAGAATTTCTATCTTGATATATATCTGAGTTTTCCCTTAACAAATAAAACCTACAGAAGTCACATTTTGCTATACCACTTTTGATATTGTAACAATTTTGTTTTCATATATCCTTTATGCTTAATGAATTTAAAAATAATTTTGGAAGTTATTTGTCTCTGCTTACAGGCATGTGTAAAACCAAACAAAAGCAATGCAGAAATGTCTTATATCTTGGGGTTGGTGATTACTTCACTTTATTTTTTTCCATTTAAAGGTTACTGTATTTAAAATGGAATCAACTTTTAAAACAAACAAGAGCTAATCAGCATATGTAGGATATAATTAAGTATGTTATACAAAGCAAACCAACCTATTGCTTGCAAACTTTAACATTCAGATTTATCTCCCAATTGACTTCATTTGATAATCTTTTGCCTGTCAAGCATTTCCAAATGCTGTTATGCCATTGGAATCCTTTGTCCTTTGGCAGGTAACACTGCTCTGTTCAATTCTGTCCAGTTAACATGCTAGGTAGACTGTAGTATGCCAAGTTCAAAACGAACTGAGTCCTGGAAGAAACCCAATGAAAATGCCTTATTCTTTTTCTGAGCCTGCCACAAAATCAAGGTAACCAAAATACTGCCAGGCACTAAGATGCCTCCAGAGAGGAAATTCTGTGTAAACTTGCCATGAGATTAAGAGTTTGTCAAACTCAAATGAGTTGACAGAATTTCTGGAGAGATCTTCGTTTCTCTATTCCTGTTTTGGTAATCAGATTAGCATATTGTGACAGTAGAAGTCATCACTAATAATAAATTAGATCTTAATTGTAAATGATGTTCTAGTGAAAATTAGAAGAAAAAGTATTTCTGGTTTCAACATTTTCATGTGCCTGTCAGCAGTTATACAGGCAAAAATCAGTATTAAGTTGTAACTCAGCAATAGCTTGAAAATTATCTATACCATTATTATTATTATTTTGTTGTCTCTCATAGGGACATCAGACATCTGTTTTCAAAGATAATGGCAGTAACAATTATTTGCATCATAGCCCTAGCTAACTAGATAGCTGAAAACATCTGTTATGATCTTCAGTTTCTCTAACCTGTCCCTGGAGAGGCTTTGATGCTTGAAATATTCTTTTTCTTCTTTCTCTGTCTGCAATAATCATTTTTGCAAAATACAGATTACTTGATACTTAAGGAAATTGACTCTAATGCTGTTTTTGTCTTTTTGAATTAAAAAACTGGAAGAAGCAGGCATTAAGAAAAACTTGAGAAGAAAATTACCTTGCCAGAGTTGGAATTTTACTGTCATAACTATATTGCATTGCTCTTTTAAATGATGGTCATTGTTTTTCTCTGATATATTAAACTCATAAAAAGTAGAGGTTCTAATGTTTGAACTAACACATCAATGTTCACTAGACTGCTGTCCTTATGATTCATTAAAACATAAAGGCAAAAGTATGGGATTTTTTTGCACTCTAATCCCGTAATTAATTAGGAAGTCTTTGCAACACTGCAATACATTAGAAGTATATTGAGCTCTGGGCTATTTGGTGCACACAAATGATGTAAGTCGCGTGGTCTCTTCCAGCACCTAAATTCCAAGCTTATAGAAAAACTTTAAACCAGTAACAAGTGAAACAAAATACAAATCCTAAACTATATAATATGTTCCTATAGGTTACTATTTAGCTCATTCGGTAAGGAATCTGCCTGCAATGCAGACCTGGGTTCGATTCCAGGATCAGGAAGATCTTCTGGAAAAAGAAATGGCAACCCACTCCAGTATTTTTGCCTGGAGAATCCCATGGACAGAGGAGGTTGGCAGGCTACAGTCCATGGGGTCACAAGAGTAGGGTATGACTTAGTGACTAAACCACCACCACCATAGAATACGTACAATGGTGTGCAGCAGAAAAAAATCAGTGTTGGCAAAGGAAATTGGAAAGGTAAGACTTTCTAAATATTTATTTCTTTATTTGGCTGTGCTGGGTCTTAGTTGTATACATAGGTTCTTTAGTTGCGGCATGCAGGATCTTGTTCTCTGACGAGGGACTGAACCTGGGCACCCTGCACTGGGATGTGCAGTCCTAGCCAGTGAACCACCAGGGAAGTCCCCAAAGGGAAGATTTTAATCCTTTAATGGTCAGCATGCTCATGATGGCGGCAGGTCAGTCTGGGTCAACAGAACTTGATGCTCAGTTAGTATGTGTTGACTGCATAAATGAATAAATGCATGAGTGAATGAATTAAATAGGAGAGTCTTTGAAAAGAAATGGACTCTTGATCTGGCTTGGCAGAATGGATGCAGTTTTTGTAGCTGAAGAATGTAAAAAAAAAGAGAGAGGAGTAGCATGGCCAACAGTTTTCATGATGATGGGGATAAGGGTAGACTGAAAGGAGGGTGAAGGAAATAGGACAAAGGTGCTCTTAAGCCTGGGAGGGAGAGGAGGGAAAGTGAAGAAAAATACTTGCTCAGGTATAAGATGTATATGAAAAAATGAGAACAAATATTTTATGCTAGCATGTAGGTACATTATGAAAGAAAGTGAAAGTGAAGTCGCTCAGTCATGTCCGACTCTTTGCGACCCGTGGACTGTAGCCCACAAAGCTCCTCCGTCCATGGGATTCTCCAGGCAAGAATATTGGAGTGGGTTGCCATTTCCTTCTCCAGTGGATCTTCCCGACCCAGGGATCGAACCCAGGTCTCCCACATTGCAGGCAGATGCTTTAACCTCTGCGCCACCAAATGATGGGTTAGAGAATTGAATTATAACCCAGTTTTTAATTTATGAAAACAAAGAAATCCCCCCAAACATGGGGAACACTGAAGAAACTGGAAGTACTATGGAGCTGATCTTGTAGGTAAAACATTATAATAGCTTGTGTGTGCTCAGTCGCATTCAACTCTGCATACCATGGACTGTAGCCACCAGGCTCCTCTGTCCATGGAATTCTCCAGGCAAGATACTGGAGTGGGTTGCCATTTCCTCCTCCAGGGGATTTTCCTGATCCAGGGATCAAACCCACTTCTCCTGTGTCTCCTGCATTGGCAGGTAGATTCTTTACCACCTTTATAGGGCTGGGAAGCCCTGTAATAGTTTATATGAGTGTAATTAAATTTGAAGAAATATCAGTTTTTGAGGAGCCGTAACGAATATTTATTTAATAAGACTTCATGACAAGATATGTGGAATGAGGAGAAGAAACTTCCAGTGCTGGGAATTGCAGATATTAATGAAAATAACCATTTTGTATGATAAAAGGACATGCTGAATCACTTTACTTTTGAGTGTCTCAAGTCTGAGGACTCAACCAAGCATTTGAGTGGGAATATTAATTAGGTAGTTGGAAACACAGGATTGGAATTCTACTGAAAGATGATATTTGGAGTTATTCATTTACAATAATTAGCAAAGATGTATATTGGAAAAAATAAAAAAAGAATCATCTCTAAAAGTGAATAGCATTTATTATGTTTGTTTAAATTACAAATCAATTTTGAAAGTGAAAGTCACTCGGTCTTGTCTGACTCTTTGAGACCTCATGAACTATATACAGGCCATGGAATTCTCCAGGCCAGAATATTGGAGTGATTAGCCTTTCCCTTCTCCAGGGGATCACCCCAACCCAGGGATCGAACCCAGGTCTTCAGCATTTCAGGTGGATTTTCTACCAGCTGAGCTACCAGGGAATCAATTTTGGAATGGTTCTAAATATATTTGCTTCATGTGAAGTTATTTTTGTTGCTAGCAGTATTCTGGAGATTTTGCTGTAGTGTTAACTTTATATGATCTCCCTTGTATGGAGAAAACCTACACATTTGATCAAGCTGCATTTATCATAATTCCAACATTTTACATGTAATGAAGGTATTAGCATTAAAGGATAAATTAGTGCTAAAAGACTGTGTATTGATGCTTATTCTTATAAAAATAATGCTTTGAGTCTACATAATAATAAATTTACAAATAATGTGTTTCTTTAATTAAAATTGTATCTGTAGTTTTATATTTCCCTAATGATATCAATATTTCTTGGCTAATATTTCTTCACCTTTCAGTGCTGTGAGATTTGGATGAAGTTCATTCTCTTTTTATAAATGTTCTTCAATTTCAACCTGCTGTGAGCCTAGGTTAAGATAATTGAACTCAGGAGAATATTTTAAAGTGCAAGAAAAAATAAGGCAGCAAGAAAACATATGGCTTCCTAATTATGGCGTAGACTTTTAAAATCTCCTGTCTCTCCCTCTCTCTCATGATTTCTTTCCCCAGTCCACATGCATAACTGGCTCTGTCATGGACAGGCATTGGAGATGGAACAACAGAAACATTCATTTACCTGTGGACAACTAGCATTTGAACTTTCAATTGTGTTTATTAGGTAACTAGAATTTTAGATGTTACAACCCAATATCTGCAGATACTCTGTCAATAGGAGTACTAGTTTATAACTGAACAGATTTGGTAAATTCAAATCTCATTATGAAAAGTTGTTTACAATAAAAATCATCACACTCAAGTAACATGATTGCACAGGGATTTTGGTTTTACTACCACAGAAATATGTTGTAGACTTTTTATTTATTTTAATGAGATTTAGGTTTCACATGGTATTACTCACTTATCATTTTACTGAATAGACACATATACTCTGAATATGTAATAATCCAAAAGCATAATCAATAATAAAAATCAATTTGAAATAGTCATCTGCACATTACATATTAAGTATAGGTCATATTTAGGTTTGTGTAATTTCCATGTAGGTTATTTCTCTGGTTTCAAGAATTGTTGGTTCCACAATAAATGAATTCAGTATAATAACAGGATACAAGATTAACAGGCAGAAATTGGTTGCATTTCTTTATACTAACAATGAAATATCAGAAAGAGAATGTAAAGAAACAATGCCTTTCAAAATCACAACCAAAAAAATAAAATCCTTGGGAATAAAGCTCCCTAAGCGGATGAAAGATTTATAAGCTGAGAACTAGAAAATTTTAACAAAGGAAATTGAAGCTGATTCAAAGGAATTAAAAGATACCTCATGCCCTTGGATTGGATGAATTGGTATTTTTAAATGACCATACTTGTGATTCAGATGGTAAAGAAGCTGCATGCAATGCAGAAGACATAAGAGATGTGGGTTTGATCTCTGGGTAGAGAAGATTTCACTGGAGAAGGAAATGGCTACCACTCCAGTATTCTAGCTTGGAGAATTCCATGGACAGAGGAGCCTGGTAGACTACAGTCCATGGAATCACAAAGAGTCAGACATGACTAAGAGACTAACATTTTTACTTTTTGCACTTTCATATTACCCAAAGCGATTACAGATTTAATGTGATCCCTATCACATTACCCATGACATTTTTCAAAGAACTAGGACAAATAATTCTAAAATTCATATGGACTCAGAATTTTCAAAGCAATCATGAGGATTAAGAACAAAGAAGGAGGCATAACCCTCCCAGAATTCAGAGAATACTACAAAGCTACAGTGATCTAAACAGTGTGTTATTGACCCCAAAACTAGACATATGGATCACTGAAGCAAACTAAAGAGCCCAAAAACAAACCCACATGTTATATTTAACATGTTAGCTCTAATAACATGTGGCTAGTGGGATGAATGAAAGCAGTTCAAAGGTTATCTGCAAATTTCATGAAAGTTTTCCCCTTGACTTTCTCTAGTCTGTCTTTAATGAAACCATGAGGACAAATGAAACCACTAACATATTAGTATCTGGGAAAATGTGGTAGGTAATAGTCGATGGTGATGAACAATTTAGATTATCTATACCTATTATCCTAAAACTGAGAAGTTGGAAGATTTCTGTGTTTGATAATCCTGGTAAATATTTTAAATTTGTTGACCAAAAGTCAACACTCTCTTATTTAATGTTTTGCTATATATGTCCAATCTTTCCTCTCTTCCCTAGTCCCCTGTACTGTGCTTAGTCACTCAGTCATGTCTGACTCTTTGTAACCCCATGTACTGTTGCCCACCAGGCTCCTATGCCCATGCGGTCTCCCAGGCAAGAATACTGGAGTGGGTTGCCATGCCCTCCTCCAGGGCATCTTCCCAACACAGGGATCAAACCCAGGTCTTCCGCACTGCAGGCAGTTTCTTTACCCCTGAGCCACCAGGCAAGACCCCCTAGTCCCCTAGTGCCTTATATAACCTATTATTTTCATTGTTCTCCCTACAGTATTAACTTTATACTACAGCAGTGTGTTTGTTATGTTCATTTTTACTCTGGCATCTGTACACTTATATTTGTCCCTGACAATAAGATGTCAGTGTGAAATTTAAGTTCTATGCACAAATGTTCTTGATTGTCTCTGCTGTTCAAATGGTTTACAGAGTCTATTAATATAGTCTTATTAAATATGTATTTCTTTCTCATGTCTACCCTTTCTTTCCCATCCATTTTCTTAATTACTACTAAATAATCAAGAGGTCAAAGGTTGGATAAATGAATGATTGAATTTCTTTGGACTTTATATATGTCTCCTGCTATTTAAACTGTTTAATGCTGTATTGGTCATATTGGTAACCACAGGGAAGCATATCCATGCCAGGTTAATATGGGGGAGAAAGTGGATGTATTTCAGCATCTTCAAACAGTTGATATTTTACCTATATCTACTTTCATCCTCACAACAACTCTGAAAAACTGATAATATTATCTTTAAATAAGTGAGGAAACTGAGGCTTAGAAAGTTTCAACAACTTGTAATCTGCAATAGAAGGAGAAGGAAGATTTAACTTTTATTTCAAAGTTTGTGATTTTCCCATAAAATCTGTGCTTTATAAATTTACATATTTTATATTATACCATCCAAAATTTTTTTCTTATGAACTATCTCATTTATTTCTGTACACACTTGTTCTATTTACTACCATATTTTAGTATTTTAATTAAATGGATTTATTTTTAAATGAAATGTTATTTTCATAAACTAAAATAAATATCCTCATATAAATAAACTGTAATTATAAAAATAAATTTAGTTCTGCCAAACATCAAAACGAATCCGCCACAGGTATACATGTGCTCCATTTGGCAAAACTAATACAGTGTTTGAGGTTCAAAAATAAAATAAAATTAAAAAAAAAATAAAATAAAATAAAAATAAATTTAATGACAACACAATAATGCTGACAAATGTTTTGAACCCAAGTAGCTCTGTTAAAATGGAGATTAACAAATTATGAAGAAATATTAAAAACATGAGCTCTGTATGAGACTTTCATATTTGAATTCATCAGAAAAGAATTAATGGAATTGATAAAAGAGTATCTTTCTCCTATGTCTTTTTACTGACCTACCCAGGTGCTGCCTAAGACCATTCAGAATCCGCTGTATTTATGTCCCACAATTGGCAAATGCAATACTAAACCGTAAAATTCAGGAGGAATCGAAGACCCTTTGAGTCCTCTCTGCTGGAGTCCTGATTCACCAATTACCACCTCTGTTGGTTAATGTATTTGCTACACAGCTATGATGGGGTCATTAGACAATAGATATTTGAGATCATAAAGGACTCATGGAAAATGCTTCTATCTATTATAATGTATTTGAGAGTGTTATGCTATATTTTAATGATTGGACCCATTAACCCAGAATCAGTAAATTTTCCATTAGTAGGTAAAATAAGGCTCAATTTGAATTATCTCTTCTATTTTCCCTTCACAGGTCTTTGATAATCTGTTTTCTGGCCCAACGTTTAGAGTATCAAATAGAATCATAGAATTCAGTGTTAAACTACATTTCTAGCGATTATAACTTGAGAAAACCTTATAGATTATGCAATATAATCTCTTGTTAATAAAGTTACAAAAACTAAAGTATAAATAGCTGAAGTGATTGCTCAAGGTCTCATGCTAATTCACAAAAAAGCAGTAACTAGAATCATTTCTCATTATGCAAGCCTTTTCCCAGTATACTTTAGGAGTATGTTTATTCCTCGGAGGAGGCAATGGCACCCCACTCCAGTACTCTTGCCTGGAAAATCCCATGGATGGAGGAGCCTGGAAGGCTGCAGTCCATGGGGTCGCTAAGAGTCGGACACGACTGAGCAACTTCACCTTCACTTTTCACTTTCATGCATTGGAGAAGGAAATGGCAACCCACTCCAGTGTTCCTGCCTGGAGAATCCCAGGGAAGGGGGAGCCTGGTGGGCTGCCCTCTATGGGGTCGCACAGAGTCGGACACGACTGAAGTGACTTAGCACTTAGCACATGTTTATTCCTTATAGAAAGAATGGAAACAGTAAAAAATAAATAAGACAGATGGAGGTTTTCCTAAGCTCAAACTGTCTGATAAAACCTGAATAGAGAAAGGTGGGCGATGTATGTAACAAATTTCCTTTCCATAAATAAATATGTCACTTCTTTAATTTTTTTGCTTCAAGATATATCTGAATGTCTGCCTGGAATTATATATTCTACTGTTAAGATTATATCACCAAATGCCTTCCACTCTTTGTTAATTGCAGGCCCAAGAATTATTTATAAGTGCTAACTAAACTAGAACTTTCCTATTACAATGTGTTAAAAATCATCACAAAACATAGGAATGTTGCATGCATTATTGAAACTGCCGTCCAATACCATTTGGAGCCATAACTTCTACTTTAAATGTCACCAGATACTCTGAAGATTACTTTTTCAAATGCAGCTTTTTAATTAAGTCATATTTTATATGGAAAGTAAACAGACACAGGCTGAGTGTACATAGAACTGCTGAATTGACTTTGCAGTAGCTACCCCAGTGGGGAGGGGTACTGTGAGTTTTAAGGACTATATCTTTTGAAGTCCGTCAGATTGGCTATGTATTAATTCAAGTACCAAGACAATTAACTACTTTGGTGTTGCCAGTAGTTTATCTAATCTGTATGTATGTATATATACATGACAATTGCTTGTAGTGATATTTAAATAATGTGATGAGTTTGTCAATAGAAAGTTTAGTAAATACTTCCATAAGCAATTCTTCAGTGTAGAGAAGACTATCTTAATAAGCAAATGACTTTGCCTTTTGTTCTAATATATAGCTACATATTTGGAATAATTTCTTAAATAAAAGCTTCTTTGTTGGCTTTCAATGTATTAGAGTCTTATTTTGCTTTAAAATCATCTTCATTTATGTAAAGAAAAGTAGAGTCAGTGTGGGGAGATTAATAACATTCTCATAATAGGTACGGGTAAAAAAGAAAAATTGGCAATATTAAAAAAATAATAATATTTTTTACATTCTTTTTTTCTTCAATAGAATATTTTAGATTCTCTTATACGATCATATAATTCCACACAAACATTACTGACTCTAGTTTTGAAGATGCATTACATAAATGAAAAACAGAAAAAATATTAAGTTTTCACTATTTCACTATTGAATTTTTTTATTTTTTTACCCAACTGTTTTGACTCTATTTAATCTGAGTGCATATGTTACTTAAACTTAAAAAAAATTTATTATAATTTATATATAGAAAGATATAATATTTATCTATATGACACATAATAAACCATTCTTATTTTATGCCCCAAACATAATATAAAACATTTTATTATGTATGAATATTCAATCTCCTGATTGTCTTCCCTATCTCTTTAACACTTTGCATCTCCTCATGTACTCTTCTCTTCCTATTACTAAATTCTGAAGCATGGTTCTTAGATCAGATCAGGGCAAAAAACAAGGAATGAGGGTGGAAAGCAATTTACCTCTTTTGATAAGAGTGTAAGATTTAGGTTTGAATATATTCTTGTCACTTAAAATTTTTTTATGAAAAAGGACAAAAGTTTATGTTGAGCCTAGTAGAATACTACAATTATATGGGGAAAATTAGCAAATTAGTTTTGCTTTTGTATCAGCCTGTTAACTTATTTTAGTCACTTAGATTAAATGGGTACTATGGTTTATTTCTGCCAAAATGTTTTGATGCTGCTTTGAAAAACAAGTAATAATAGTTTCTATAGCTCTTTTTTTAAATGACAGAACACAGTAATCATACCTCAAACTAGATACAATGCTTATGGCCTATAGTGTTTTTAACTTGATATTTATTTTTGTATTATTTTTAGACAACCATGATTGACACCATATGTTTTACTATCAAAACTCCAAATGTTTCTAATTATCTCATAATGAGTACCAAGTGGGGAATTAGATTGTTAACCCCTAAATACACTGGGAAAAAATGGTAATTACATATAATGTTAAATTATACTTGCTTCAGGCTTAATTATATTGCATAGGTTTCTAAAAGGCAATGCAATTATTTTATATCTTTTTTATGTAATATAAGAACATAGAAAATAATTACAAAATGTTTACATGATACCAAATATAAGACTATTATACCAGACAAATTGCTCTCGTCTGTTGCACACTGGATTAGGCTGCCATTAAATCTTGTAGTCTCTATTGCAGCAGTCATGCAAATGATATCAATATTGCCAGTCTTTGATTCACAGCCTAAAATAGAGACCTAATCATGCCATGCCCATGATTTCAGAATAAAATCAGGACCTACCAAGCACTAAACTGACTTGTTTTTTTAGCTGCGTCCCTTTCCCAGCATAAATCCCCAAATCTCCAAAACACATGCTTTTCAGTGAGCCTGTCTGGCTCTTTCATACTTCACAATCACCATTAACTATTCATTCATACTCCTCTCTTTACCTCTAATGTCCTCACCTGTATCTCTGCTGCCATGGTCTTCAACCTCTACAAGATGAATCAAGAGCCTTAATGCAGATGTACTTGGAGTGCTTTCCCCAGATGGAATCAATAATGTTAATTGTTTTTCCAGAGCAATCTTTGTCACTGCTTCTATAGCAGGTAGGAGAGATGACCTAGGATCTACGTTACACACATGTGTGTTTACCTGGCTAAATTATCAAATCTCTAAGGAGAGGTGTAACATAGTAAGTTTGTATTCCTTAGACACCTTGTATGTGGTGCTCAATAAATGCATGTTATATGGCAATCATTGTTCATAACTTTTTAGTATTTCTAATTCCTACCTTTGTTCTCTATTGTTTCTTGAACTCTTAAAATACACTATATTATTCTATATTGTCTATCATTATAGATATCTGAGGGAAAATCCCTAAATTACTCAGTATCTTCACTATGATATGGGGTGGGTGTGATATTGCTACTTTGTTGTTGTTTAGTCGCCCAGTTGTGTCTGACTCTTTGCGACCCCATGGACTGCAGCATGCCAGGCCTCCCTGACCCTCCCCATCTTCCAGAGTTTGCCTAAGTTCATGTCCATTGCATCAGTAATGCAATCTAGCCATCTCATCCTCTGACACCCTCTTCTCCTTCTGCCCTCAATCTTTCCCAGCATCAGGGACTTTTCCAAAGTGTTGTTGCCTATTTGCATCCGGTGACCAAAATATTGGAGTTTCAGTTTCAGCAATGGATATTCAGGGTTGATTTCCTTTAAGATTGACTGGTTTGATCTCCTTGCTGTCCAAGGAACTCTCAAGAGTCTTCTCCAGCACTACAGTTCAAAGGCATCAATTTTTTGTCGCTCTGCTTTTTTTATGGTCCAGCTTTCACAACTGTATGTTGACACTGGAAAGACCATAGCCTCGACTATATAAAGCTTTCCAAGGGGTTGTAATGTACAGCCAAGGTTACCGTCACTGAGTTTTGAGTCATTAATTGATGATTTTTAATTGGCAAGATCATTCACTCTCTTTGTGACCCCATGGACTGTAGCCCTCCAGGCTCCTCTGTCCATGGAAATTTCCAGGCAAGAATACTGGATTGTGTTGCCATTTCCTTCTCCAGAGGGTCTTTCTGACCCAGGGATTGAACCCATGTCTCTTGTGTCTCCTGCAGTGGCAAGTGGATTCTTTACCACTGTGCCACATGGGAAACCTTCACTCACGCTTACTATGAGTTAAACCTGCACTTCTTTTTAAAGGTGCAGTATCAACTGACTACTGGGCTGACCGGACCCCACAGATGAACCCATCAGAGGTTGGCGTATTCTGACATCACATGGACCATGCACACTGTTGCTGGTCTCCTTCAGTCACAGGCAACTGGTGACATGGCCTCATGTGTGGATGTGATACTTTATAGACAATGAAAAGGAAATGAAATAGTGAATTGGTTACCATTAGTTACTGAAAATAAAAATAGAAAAATAAACGAATACTTGCTGCACATATTTGTGTGTCTGTCAAGGACCATGAATTGAGTCACAAAAGACAGTGATTTCTAAAAAATTAATAGCACTTTATTTTCTACCTTTAACAATGACCTCATTTACACTAAAACTCCCTGGGTGGGGGCGGGGGTGGGGGATGGAAAGAACATGGATGAATTAACACCTATATGTTAACATTTCTCAGGACTTGTAAGTAATCTAGTTAAAATTAAGTCAAAAAGACATTGTTTGGAATCTGCTGCATACAAAATCCTTTGTGTGATAATTTCCTTCTTATCTGAGCCAAAGTGTTAATGTTATTTACAATTATAGAATAACATTTGTTGACATAAATTGAACCAAACATCATTTTTTTTTCCTAAAAATTCTATTCAAAGTCTAAGTTTCAGGCATATTAAGACACTCAGAAACACTTAGTTGCATATTATACAGAGCAATAAAGCAGCCCAAAAATATAGCTATAGAGAAAAACTGGAAGAGAAGAAACCTCTTATTTTACACTAAGTCAAGCAAAATGTCCTTTTTAACCTTCTTAATAGCACTCTCCCCTGTTTTAAATTGAGTCATTCTGAGTACCTGAGCTTCATGTTTTATAGTTTTATAATTTGTAACGTCTGGCAAAGATCAAGGTTTCTCACTTTCCACCTCACAGATGTCCTTGCAAACTGGAACAAGATTTAAATGGTTTACATACATATATTACTTCATTAGTGTCTAATTAAAAATACGTCTGACAGCTGGCAGACAATGAGGTGCTTCAGATAATCCAAGGGAACTGATCAAGGATGGAGAATTGTGCTTGTAGCACATATATGAATTCATGGCATTCATTTTTCATTTTTAGGAACAGGATTTTTTTTTCTCCACCAACTTTATACATTTGTATACACACTGTTACTGACATATTCATGCTGCATTTAGATTAAATATCATATTTTAGTAGGAGTATGTGGATTATTTTTCTAGTAGAAATTCTTCCTAGAAAAAAGTGAAGATCTGTTTAAATAAGTCATGAATTTTCTTGTGATTGCCTGATAGCTAACATTAGCTACACATTACATGAATTTGTTTTCTATATTTGTTATATTTGTTATATTCTATATTTGATCCCTGCCTTCAAGTATTTATACATTTTACTGCTAATAGGGCTTCCCAGGTGGCGCTAGTGGTAAAGAACCTGCCTGGCAATGCAGGAGATGCAGGAGACAGGAGTTCAATACCTACGTCAGTGAGATCCCCTGGAGGAGTAAATGGCAATCCACTCAGGTATTCTTGACTGGAAAATCCCATGAACAGAGGAGCCTGGAGGGCTACAGTCCATAGGGCCACATAAGAGTCAGAAATGACTGAAGCAATTTAGCACACACACACTGCTAATGAAATAAATAGGGAGTTACCAAGGATATTGTATTAGTCAGGGTCCTCCAGAAAAATGGAATAGACTGAGGTAGCTTTTGGATGTGATTAAAATTTATGGCCTTAGAGTTTGAGTAAATCAGATCACCCTCCATAACATGGGTGGGCCTCAACAAATCAGTTGAAAATCTTAAAGGAAAAGACTGAGGTACCCTGAAGAAGAAGGAAGTCTACCTCCTGACTGTCTTTGGACTTGAGCTTTCATAGCCCCTCTTTCTTGGGTCTCTAGCATTTCAGTCTGCCTTGCAGATTTTGGAGTAAAAATAATTTCTCTCTCTCTCTCTAGCTCTATATGTTTGTGGATACACACACACACACACACACACACACACACACACACACATATATATATATGTATGTATGTATGTATGTATATATGTCAGTTCAGTTGCTCAGTCATGTCTGACTCTTTGTGACCCCATGGACTGCAGCATGCCAGGCTTCCGTGTCCATCACCAACTCCCAGAGCTTGCTCAAACTCATGTCCATGGAGTCGGTGATGCCAGCCAACCATCTCATCCTCTGTCATCCCCATCTCCTCCCACCTTCAGTCTTTCCTAGCATCAGGATGTTTTCCAATGAGTCAGTTCTTCGCATCAGGTGGCCCAAGTACTGGAGTTTCAGTTTCAGCAACAGACCTTCCAATGAATATTCAGGACTAATTTCCTTTAGGATGGATTGGTTGGATCTCCTTGCAGTCCAAGGGACTCTCAAGAGTCTTCTTCAACACCGCAGTTCAAAAGCATCAATTCTTCGGTGCTCAGCTCTTTACAGTCCAACTCTCACATCCATCCATGACTACTGGAAAAACCATAGCTTTGACAAGATGGACCTTTGTTGGCAAAGTAATATGCTATCTAGGTTGCTCATAGCTTTTCTTCTAAGAAGTAAATGTCTTTTAATTTCATGACCTCAGTCACCATCTGCAGTGATCTTGGAGACCAAGGAAATAAAGTCTCTCACTGTTTCCATTGTTTCCCCATCTATTTGCCATAAAGTGATGGGACCAAAGGCCACGATTTTAGTTTTCTGAATGTTGAGCTTTAAGCCAGCTTTTTCATTCTCCTCTCTCACTTTCATTAAGAGGCTCTTTAGTTCTTATTCGCTTTCTGCCATAAGTGTGGTGTCATCTGCATATCTGAGGTTATTGATATTTTCCAGGCAATCTTGATTCCAGATTGTGCTTCATCCAGCCCAGCATTTCACATAATGTACTCTACCTATAAGTTAAATAAGAAGGGTGACAATATACAGCCTTGACGTACTTCTTTCCCAATTTGGAACCTATCTGTTGTTCCATGTCCACACAGACATGTGTTTGTTTGTGTGTGTGTATATATAAATCTGCTCAAGATTACAAAATAATGGCTGAGTTGACAAATAAAATATAAGTTGATGATCTTTAGATTTTAAATTTTGTATTGTATCAAACTTAAGTACTAGAAGAAGAGACCTGGAGACACTAAAAATCACTGAATAACAAATAGCAGCCAGATAGTTCATTTTCAGAGGAGGAAGAATCTGAAGTGGGATGGGTTATACTAAATCATTTTAAAATGTGACTTTTTTTTAAACCAGGTTCCGAAACACAGTCTTGAATAGCTTTGTTCGGAAGATTTTTCCACAATGATAGTAATGTTTTATATCTGTGTTGTCCAGATCAGTAGCTACTAGACCCATTTGGTTACTCAGCACTTGAAATGGGACTAGTAAAGCTGAGGATCTGTCTTTTATCTGTCTTTTAAATTTTATTTATGGTTAAGTACTTTATATTCAAATCACTATTATACAGAGCAGTACAGAAAATGTAAGACCTGTTTGTAGATGCAGGAAAACACTTTGGGAAGGACACAGATGGAAATACTCATAGCTTAGATGAGTGAGAAAGATTTAAATCTGTGTAGCAAAGTGTAGGGAGAAGGCAATGGCACCCCACTCCAGTACTCTTGCCTGGAAAATCCCATGAATGGAGGAGCCTGGTAGGCTGCAGTCCATGAGGTCGCTAAGAGTCAGACACAACTGAGCGACTTCACTTTTACTTTTCACTTTCATGCATTGGAGAAGGAAATGGCAACCCATTCCAGTGTTCTTGCCTGGAGAATCCCAGGGTCGGGGGAGCCGCATGGGCTGCCATCTGTGGGGTCGCACAGAGTCAGACATGACTGAAGTGACTTAGCAGCAGCAGCAAAGTGTAGAGGCTGAGGAGTTGTCTGCCAGAAAAATACTTCAGTATCTAGTGTAAATTTGTGAGGAGAGCCCAACAGAACAAGATTTGCAGTACATGTGAGGGGCACTTAAGAGTGAACTCATCTGAAGGAATGAAATACCATGTTGAATCTGCCCCCAAACTTCCTTGTCAGTAAAGATAAGGAATTATAAACTATCTAGCTGTTGGATACATAGATTCGGGTCCTTGAAACAGAAGTCACTGAAAAGAGAGAATTGAAAAAAAAAAAAAAAAAAACTACTTTATATGAGTCCATATAGAGTACAAACCATACTCTGAGAGTTAAGCAAGATGGAAAGAATTATTTTTCATGCTACTTTTCCCCTTTTCCCTAAGGTAGCCTCAGAATGTGATAAATGGGACAACAATTGAAATATAGCAACTGAATTTCAAGTCACGGAAAACTCCAATTAGTTTTAAGCAGAGAAAAGAAAGACTTGGTTCATATCATTGAAAACCATACAGCATATATATAATCAGAAAACAAATGCTTCAATCTGGCTAACTTTTTTCTTGTCAATTTAGGATTATTTTCCTTCATGCTTTAGCTAAACAGGAACTAAAGCAACAATGTGATACAGAACACTTGAGTGGTTTGACATTTCCTTCTCCAATGTTAATTGTATACCTGATGTGAAGTAGTGGTGGTTGGTGGTTTAGTTCCTAAGTTTTGTCGGAGTCTTTGTGACCCCATGGACTTTAGTCCTCCACGCTCTTCTGTTCATGGGATTTTCTAGGCAAGAATAGTGGAGTGAATTGCCATTTCCTTCTCCAGGGGATCTTCCTGACCCAGGGACCAAACCCAGGTCTTCTGCACTGTAGATGGATTCTTTACCTCTGAGCCACCTGGAAAGTCCTTATACAAAAAGTAAAGTGAAAATACTCTGGCATAACTGATTTATAAAGAGTTCTGTTATAGTATGGGTTTTTAGAAAAAATAAATTTAAAATTAAATAGGTGAAAAATAGAGAGAGAGAGGAAAACAGAGGGATCACTTAACTGTCTTAAGAAATAAGCACAAAGAAAGATGTAAAGGATATTAAAGTATCTCAGAAATGATCATGAATCCATTGTATTTAGTATGAGAGATGAAGGAGAAAATGATCTAATATTTAAGATCTGGAGAGAGAGGGAGAACACATGTTTGAACATCTGTGTTGTGTGTGCGTGTGTGTATGTCTGTGAATTAATTGTGCATGTGTGCATTAATTGTTCATGTGTGTGTGCTAAGTTGCTTCAGTCGTGTCTGACTCTGCGATCCCATGGACTGTAGCCCACCAGGCTTCTCTGTCAATGGGATTCTCCACGCAGGAACACTTGAGTGGTTTGACATTTCCTTCTCCAATGTTAATCGTATACCTGAATAATTGTAAATTAGGTAAATATTGTTATCCTAATATTTTAACCAAGTCAGAGATATTAAGCAATGAACTAATGTCTCAAATTAGAGGGCTGATATTAGAGTTGGAATTGACTGATTAAAAAAATGATTTTAAATATTTTCTTTAAAACACAAAAACTGAATGAAAGAGTAAGACTGTGATATATTTATAACATATATATATCGTTTAGTTTTTAAAAATAATTCCCATATGTATTCATATAAATTTGAAGTGTTTGATGTATACATTTTTATCCCTAATATACATAAGGGGAAACTTAGGCTTAAATATACTGTCTCATAGGGTTGTTGTCTTCTCTAACACCAAATCCTAAAAAATGGGAGAATATGTGATGAATAGATTAGCTAATGAACATGTAATAGGAAAATATTATTAACTATTTTTAATCATAAGTCCAGTTACTTACTGTTGTTGTTCAGTCGCCCAGTCATGTCTGACTCTTTGTGACCTCAGGGACTGCAGCATACCAGGCCTCCCTGTCCCTTACCATTTCCCAAAGTTTTCCCAAGTTCAAGTCTATTGCTTCAGTGATGCCATCCAGCCATCTCCAATCACTTACCATGTTCAAAATATTACAACATTTTGTAGTGGTTCATTTCATGCATTGAATTTACTGATCTTTAGATTGTGTACAGCATTTATCAATAAATAGGATTTTCAAATTCTCCAAGACTTTATCATTGATCTGATGTGTGTAGAACCTCTGAGGAAATCCTACTCTGGGCCTATGACATTCAACAGTACTTTTCATCAAAGGTATTGCCACTTAGCTATTTGGGGAGATATTTTCTTTTTCTTTGAAGCTATGATAAGAGTGCAGGAAATGTTAAGATGGGCAGACCAACAAATGAAACTGGGAAACTGCAAGGAAGTCTGGTGGCAAAGAATTTCCAAAGTTAAAAAAAAAAAGAACAGTAATTCTCTCAAAATACTTAGCTTCATAATATCTTTAAGGGGAATATCAGCAAAGCTTTACCATATGAAAAGCAAGCTGAAAAAGGAAGAAGCATCTTGATCACCAACATGTTCTAAGTGAACTCACTGGGATGTCTCACTAATGCTCTGAGAGCCTCAAATTTTTGCCTCAGTCTCTTTCTTACAAAACAAGGTATCCTTTATTTATATTACATGTAAATCTTTTAAAGTAGCTCAATTAGTGGCATAGCTAATTTCATTTTTAATTATTTGCCCATAGAAATACTTCTATGATATTCTATATTTTTATAGAGATTAAGTGGAAAAGCTGTAAAATACATGTTTATCAACACAGATGTTGTCTGAGTCAGTGTGGACCCCTCTAATAGAATACCATAAACTGGATGGTATTTATTTATCAACAGCAATTTAATTCTCCCACTTCTGGAGGCTAAAAAGACCAAGATCAAGGTACTGGCCAATGTGATGTCTAGTGAGGTCTCTCTCCCTGGTTTGCAGATGGCTGCCTTCTTGCTGTGTGCTCACACAACACAGAGAGAGATCGTGTGTCTTCTCTTTTTAGAAGGTCATTAATTCTATCATAAGGGCTCTGTAGAGCCTTGTACCAAGGTCACAGGTATGGAGTCCTGTTCCAAGGTCACAGGATAAAAATCTCTGGAACTGACCAAGTCCCATAGCAACTGTTGTCATGAGCCTCTCAATCTAAACCGGTCAGTTCCCAACCCTATGTTAGGTAAAATACCCCACCCTATTACCCACCCTATAGCATCCTAGCCAAACGCCTAATGCCACCATTCCAGTAGGAATTTTCTCTATCTTGAGGCTATAAAAATTGGCTGCTAGCCTGCAAAAGGGTTCGGCTCTCCCTTGAGCCAGCCTGCTATTCAACAGCATCTCTCACTCTAAGAAACTTTATTCCCTTCTCATTCTGCTTCATATCTGGAAATTCTTTTCCAACCCGCACACAGACTACCAGGACAGGCTCCACTCTCATAACCTAAATACCTTGAAAAGGCCCCACCTCCAAATATCACACTGGGGATTGAGGATTGAATAAATGAATTCGGGGAGGGGACAGAGATTTAGGCCATAGAAAATGTAAATGCAAATTGGGTATGGATGAAAAGTACGGGGATATGTGCAGGGGAGAGAGAGATGGACAAGCATGGTCTTTCCACATTTTTTATTACATTACTTAATAAATAATGTTACGTACATTTTTTATAATCTTTTGACATTATTTAACAACTACAGTTAATTTGCGGTTCTTAGAATTCAACTGAGTAAACCTTAAGATCTAATTGGCTTTATTAAACTATTCATGAATTGGCCAGCATCCCATATAGTAAATAGAAAGGCACTTCAAAGGATTGTTCAAAATGAAAGGCTTCACTGGCAGAAAAGTGTGGATCAAGGAGGTTTTAGCAAAAGAAAAGAAAGGGCTGTTTCAGGCCAGGTCAACTTCATTGGGGGAAAGGAATGGCAGGAATTTTTATCAAGGAGTTTACCTCATTAGCACTAGCACCAGTGTGTGTGTGTGTGTGTGTGTGTGTGTCCCTCAGTGGTGTCCTACTCTTTGTGACCCTATGAACTGTGGCCAGCCAGGCTCCTCTATCCATGGAATTCTCCAGGCAAGAATACTGGAGCGAGATGCCATTCCCTTCTTCAGGGGCTCTTCCCAACCCAGGGATGGAACTCATGTCTCCCACACTGCAGACAAATTCTTTACCATCTGAGTCACCAGGGAAGCCTTACCCCACTAGCAGTGATCAGGAGATTTCAGATCGATAGTTTTAAATATCATATTTCTGTGAAGGGTTAAACTGCAATTAAGTCTTAGTTTACTGGTGTGGAGGGTAAATTAATCTATTTTGAGCCTGTTGTCTTTTTTTAAAGACTACACCAAATGCAACACCTATTCCTTTTCAATGCATTTAAAATATATATATATATAATTTTTTTCCTGCTCAAACTCACAAAATTGGGAAAGCTACACAGATAGTTTAAGTGTTGAAGAGGACATGCAATATATGCCCACAATCTCATCGTGTGACAATGCTATGTATGGTATTACAGAATGAGGGTAAAAGAGGCTAATTCATAACCAACTGGGGTTAATGCAGAAGGTATTGCAAAGTTCTACATTGGACTTTGAAGTGTTGATAAGATTTAGGAGATAAACATGAAATTTAACTCAGGTAATGAAGAAATTCCACTTTATCTGGTGTTTCACGGGCACCCTACTGTGGTTTAAGAATGACTAGCTTTTTGCTTTTAAAGCCTAACTAGTAGCTGTACAGTGAATTTACATCTTCACAGAAAAAAATTAATTGCCAGGTCTTGCAAAGTTCAAAAAGATGTTTCTTTTATTTAGCTCTCAAGTGGAAGTATTAACTTACTGTAGGTATTACCACCTCTCTTTGTAAGGGGACTAAAAATGTGCAATTAACATCAGACAGTTTCTTAGAAACCTTGTATCCTACTGGGCGATTTCAAGGCAGCAATTGCTTGGTGATATATTTCTTCTCACCTGACTTTTAGCTCCTGAAACCATTATTGGAGCTTTTCAAGTCTGTAAGTGGAAAGGCACGTCTCTGGTGGAAAGACTATTAATGGAGATCCTAAGTAGAGAGGTTATTAACGTTCAAGGAATTGGGGCCATTCATAAGCCAGTTCAGAGATCATCTTACTGTTGAGATGGCCCCACAGATTTTGGGTTAATAGAAAATACTGGATCAAAGTTTAGAGAGTTGCTTAAGAGCAGGAATGAAGCAAGGTCACTCTTGAAAAAGTTCCCAGAGAATAACATAAAAAGAAAGGGAACATTTTTCACTAGTCTTAAATTCTCCTTTATACTTCAGTTTAGAAACAGTAACTATTGGTGTTTTTACTATAAATCTATTTATTTTCTAATTACAGGTATCAAAATGTTTACATTTGAATTGAAGATGGTTAAAAGGAAATTTTATTGATTTACCTGCTGATTGTGGAAAACGTTACCACTAACAACACTTGGAGGTGATGTCTGTGCTCCTCTCCTTGAGACTGAGCTGGCTTGCTTGTAACCAAAACAATGCAACAAAGTGAGACTGAAATAGGAAGAAAGGGGGCCGGGCACACTCTTTAAAAGAATGACATACCTGTTGAGGATGTGACATGAACTGGTTTAAACAACTAGGTCCAAAATGGTAGAAGACTGGATTTCCAGTGGGCCTTGAGCCTCATTATATGCTCACTGTAATACTTTAGCATGCTAAGTAACACACCCACAGGCTCCATGACAGTCCTACACCAAAAAGTGGGTAGTGGCCCAGTTCCTGGAAATCCTCACCCCTTTTCCAAACTAATTGGAATAATCTTCCCACTCGATAGCCTATGAAATTACTCAGTCCATAAAAAAAAAAAAAAAAAAAAAAAAAAAAAAACATATTTCAAAGCCTCTGGCCTCCTGAGATGGCCCAGACTGTCCATGAAGTATGTTTCTCCCTTGGCCACTCTTACCTTCTATGATGGACTGCATTCTATCAATAAAATATATACCTTTCTAAATAAATCCACTTCTTACCTATCACTTAACCTCTCACTGAATTCCTCCTGTGCTGAGACATAAAGAACCTGAGTTTCATTAAATCCCGAGACCAAGTATGTGATCTCAATTAAAAGACAGTGGGATCAAGTCCCAATCTCGGTTTTTGGCTGGGTTTGAGTCACACGTGAGTTTTGTGGTTTCAGCACTCTGAGTGATCGGTCCCAAAAAGGCAATAACTACAACTTTGACCTGGCTTTCCTGGAATCATCATTCTCTGTGTGGCTTTATAGCCAATCATCTTGCTATGAGAAGTGTAAGCCACAGGGTAACCTGTGTATAGGTGTCCCAAGATGAAGGCACCACTGGAACCAAGCAGGACCCTGTGGGGCTCCAAGGCACAGAAGCCTTTCTACAGAACTAAAACACCCAGCAAATGGAAGACATCAGCATTCTTCATTCCAGAGAAGGTCACAGTTTGCTAACCAGAGAATCTCATCAAGAGACCATGTGATGCCAGTTTAAAGGAGTGCAGGCCCTGCACACATCCTGCTTCTTATCAACAACCCTACTCTTGAAAACTGCTGTAAAACTCCTCACCAGATCCCTCCAGGTTGGGACACACTGCTTTTCAGGGCATGAGCCTGCTGTGTCCACCTTTGCCTGGTAAAGCAATAAAGTGGCTCTTTTCTACTTCACCCAAAACGCTGTCTCTGAGATTTGATTTCAAGCCAGTGCACAGAGGCTGAGCTTCCAGAGTAATTTCCTAGATTTGACTTCAATAAACATTGAAATCTTAATATAAACTAAAAACAAACATGAGAGAGTATCTTATGAAGACTATTGTTTAGCCAATTTTCATCATAAGTGGTGCTCATTGCTGCTGCTCAGTCACTTCAGTCGTGTCCGACTCTGTGTGACCCCATAGATGGCAGCCCACCAGGCTCCCCCATCCCTGGGATTCTCAGGCAAGAAAACTGGAGTGGGTTGCCATTTCCTTCTCCAATGGATGAAAGCGAAAAGTGAAAGGTAAGTTGCTCAGTTATGTCTGACTCTCAGCGACCCCATGGACTGCAGCCTACTAGGCTCCTCAGTCCACAGGATTTTCCAGGCAAGAGTGCTGGAGTGGGGTGCCATCGCCTTCTCCGGGTGCTCATTGCTACCAGGGTCTTTTTGTTACTAAAAACAAGTTTGTGTTCCCAATGCACAGTGAGGTCAAACAAACTGAAACATCAGAATTTGGAGCAGATAAAGGTTTATTGCAGGACCAAGCAAGGAAAACAGATGGCATGTACTCAAGAAAACCAGAACTCGTTAATGGGGATAGAAATGCTTTGTATCTTGGAGCTCCATAGAATCCTGTTTGACTTTGATTCTTTTGGGCCTTCGCAGCTCCTTGAGCAAGAAAATATTTGTATATACTAACCTGTATGCATGTATCTATAAACATCTAAATCTATCTGTGTTAATATTAACTAAACATGAGTTCATTCCGATGTCTCCATCTTTTTAGCCCATTATCCTTTGGATTGTTCTGGCCTCCTTCACTTGCTTATTCATTAGTTCAGTTCAGTCGCTCAGTCATGTCCGATTCTTTGTGACCCCATGGACTGCAGCACGCCAGGCTTCTCTGTCTGTCACCAACACCCACAGCTTGCTCAAACTCATGTCCATTGAGTCAGTGATGCCATCCAGCCATCTCATCCTCTGTCGTCCCCTTCTCCTCCTGCCTTCAATCTTTCCCAGCATCAGGGTCTTTTCCAATGAGTCTGTTCTTTGCATCAGGTGGCCAAAGTATTATTCATTAACCCTTATTCAAAAAGTAAGAATTTGCCTACCTCAACTAAAGATCCCGCATGCCTCAACTAAAGATCCTGCATGCTGTAAAGAAGATTGTAGATCTGACATGCTGTAACTAAGACCCAGTGCAGCCAAATAATACTTTATTTTTAAAATGTAAGAAATCAGGCTCCTATTGTGTGTCATCAATTTTCTTACTTTTTCAAATCAACTATATGTACAAAGCAGTATCAAAATTGTTAACCCGTATGCCCTCAGAATACTTTATCTGCTACAGTAAAGTGCTTATGGTCAGTATCTTTTGCTTTTAACTTACAGACTCAATTCATTTCTAAGCTTACTGAGGTCAGCACCTTTTCTCCCATCACCTTCAGTGAGGTTGTTTAATACATTTGTAACAAAGTCAAATTCTCTTGTCAAAGTCTATTTTCTTCACTGAGAGTTCCTGAATTTCTAAATGATTCTTTTAAACTTGCATATATTAAGTTTCACTCTTTGTGCAGTAGAGTTGTGTTTGACAGATGCATAATGCCATATTTCACCATTACAATATCAGCAAGAATGCTTTCACTGGCCTAAAAATCCCCTGTGTGTCAACTATTCATTTTTTCCACCATTCTCTAAAGCCCTGGCAACCACTGATATTTTTTACTATCTTTGTAGTTTCAATTATTCCAGAATCACTGTTGCTTCACAACCTCTTTGGAACTTCCTGGGAATAATCTGTGGCTGGACCCTGTACACACAGAGCAAAAACAGACCAAAGAAAGAGGGAGACCACTCCAGATTGGCAGATGGCAAGTCTAATAAGGAAGGGGACTTACATAGAAGGCTTGTCTGGGGGCAGTGGGGGTCATGACTTCAGTATATTCCCTTACCTACCCACCAAATCTTAAACCTTTATATAAAAGCCTTTACCTAGTTCAGTCACCTATGCCATCCAGATTGTCTCAAAACTACATTTTTATCTGGAGGCTGTATTCTCAAAATAACTTCTGGGAACAGGGAAGTTGAACAAAGTACACTCTCCAAAGATAGGGGAGTATGTGGAGAACCTCAAATTGCTTGGGTCTAGCTAAAGGGTCAACTGTCAGTCTCATCTTCTCCATGACCTCCTTCAACAATCATACACTATGTAGAATTTTTAGATAGGTGTCTTATATTTATCAACATACACTTAAGATTTTTCCATATCCTTTCCTGCTTGATAGGTTTTTAAATTAATAGAGCACTTTTAGAGCAATTTTAAATTTACAGAAAAATTGAACAGAAAATACAGAATTATCATATACCTCTTTTACAGACAGTATAGTACAATTGCTACAATTAATGAAACAACATTGATAAACTGCTATTAACCAAAGTTCATAGTTAAAGTTAGGGCTTCCCTGGTGGCTCAGAGGTTAATGCGACTACCTGCAATGTGGGAGACTCAGGTTTGACCCCTGGGTTGGGAAGATCCCCTGGAGAAGGATATGGCAACCCACTCCAGTATTCTTGCCTGGAGAATCCCATAGAGAGAGGAGCCTGGTAGGCTACAGTACACGGGGTCCCAAAGAGTTGGACACGACTGAGCGACTTCACTTTCACTTTCATAGTTAAAGTTAGTGTTCTCTTTGTATCATACAGTTATATGGATTTTGACAGATGCAAAAATGCCCAACATCACCATATTGCATAGGATAGTTTCACTGGCCTAAACATTCCCTGTGCTTCATCTATTTTTCCCCTCTCCCCTTCCCCCTGCTATGCCAAACCCTTGGCAAGTACTGATATTTTTACTGCCCCAGTAAAATCCCAGGGATGGAGGAGCCTGGTAGTCTGCAGTCTATGGGGTCGTTAAGAGTTGGACACAACTGAGCGACTTCACTTTCACTTTTCACTTTCATGCATTGGAAGAGGAAATGGCAACCCACTCCAGTGTTCTTGCCTGGAGAATCCCAGGGACAGCGGGGCCTGGTGGGCTTCCGTCTATGGGGTCCCATAGAGTCAGACACGACTGAAGCGACTTAACAGCAGCAGCAGCAGTTTTACCTTTCAAACCATGTTATTAATATGTATAGTTTGGATCATACAGCATGTGCCCTTTTCAGACTGTCTTTCAATTGTAGTGTTACTCAGTTGTGTCTGACACTTGACCCCATTGACTGTACCCTGCAGACTCCTCTGTTCATGGAATTCTCTAATCAAGAATACTGGAGTACGTGGTCACTTCCTTCTCTGAGGGATCGTCCCCATCCAGGTATTGAATCTATGTCTCCTGCATAGTAGGCAGATTCTTTACTGCTGGTCTATATGCATCTAAGGTCCTTCTATGTGTTTTCATATCTAGACAGTTCATTTCTTTTCAGCTCTGAATAATACTGCAATGTATTGGCATACTGCTTGCTTAATCCTTCACCTGCTGAAGGCATTTTACTTCCAACATTTTTTATAACTATGAGTAAAGCTTCTATAAATATTTGTGCATAGGCTTTGTTGATGGCAAAATTTCAACTCATTTGGGAGAAGATCAAGGAGCACAATTACTGGATTATATATTAAGAATATGATATGCTTTGTAAACAATGGCAAAACTGCCTTCCAAAGTAGTTCCAGCAGTGTCTTTCCTAGAGTCATTTTTAATTTTAATAAATTCAACATATTAATGTGTTTTCCTTCATGGATTATGGTTTTGGCTGCTGCTGCTAAGTCACTTCAGTGGTGTCCAACTCTGTGTGACCCCATAGATGGCAGCCCACTAGGTTCCTCTGTCCCTGGGATTCTCCAGGCAAGAATACTGGAGTGGGTTGCCATTTCCTTCTCCAATGCATGAAAGTGAAAAGTGAAAGTGAAGTCATTCAGTCGTGCCCAACTCTTAGTGACCCCATTGACTGCAGGCTACCAGGCTCCTCCATCCATGGGATTTTCCAGGCAAGAGTACTGGAGTGGGCTGTCATTATGGTTTTGGAGGTATACTTAAAAATTCATTGCCAAATCAAAGCAGCACTAGACTTCAGCCTATGCTGTCTTCTAGAAATTTTATAGTTCTGAATTTTACGTTCATGTCAGTGATTAATTTTGAGTAACTTTTCTGAGAGGTATAAGGTATATATTTATATTCTTATTGTATTTTTAGTTTTTGGCATACACACATCCAATTTTTATACTACCATCTATTGAAAAGGCTATCCTTTATCCATTGAACTTCCTTGGCAACTCTAATTGGCTAATTAGATTTGTCTTGGTCTATCTCAAGCTCTCTACAATGTTCCATTGATTGATGTCTATTATTTCATCAATACATGCTGCCTTGATGAAAACAGATTTCAGATAAAGTGAGGTAATGTTGTTCTTCCAAACCTATTTTTCAATATAACCTTGGCTATTCTGGGTCTTTTGGCTTTACATATTTACTTCAGAATTAGTTTGTCAAAATTCTCAAAATAGTGTGCTGGTATGTTGATCTGGACTTCATGAAATACATTGAAAATTTTGGGAAAAATTGATATCTTGACAATGTTTTTTAGTTTTTCAATTCATAAACATGGAATATCTACTTATTTAGATATTCTTTTTTTTCTTTTTTTAATCAGAGTTTTGCCACTGACTGCATGTAGGTCCTAAACATCCTTTGTTAAATTTATACTAATGTATTTCATTTTTTGGTGCTAATGTAAACAGTATTATGTCTTTAAATTCAAATTCCAACAGTTCATTTCTGATATGTAGACAAAGAAATGGACTTTCATATATTAATGTTATATTCTGTGACTTTGCTAAATTTGCTTATTAAGTTTAAATTTTCTATCTGTTCCTTGTGATTTTTGAACCTAGACAATTATGTCATATGTGAACAAATAAGAGTTTTATTTCTCATTTCCATATGTTTATATCTCTTCTTTCTTTCTGTTGTCTTATGCATTAGTTCAGATTCCCTTTATAATGGTGAATAAGACTGATGAGAGAAAACATCCTTTCCTTGTTCTCGAATTTAGTGAGAAACATCCAATTGTTCATCATTAAGGATGATGTTGGCTATCATCATCCTTGGTGGTTGGTAGCCATTGTTTATCAAATTAAGATTTTTTTTTCTATGTGTAGTTTGCTGAGAATTTTTATCATGGATGGGTGTTGAATTTTGTAGAATGGCTTTTTGGCATCCATTTATATGATAATATTATTTTTATTTTCTTAGCTTCATGGCGTGGTGGATTATGTTAATTGGTCTTTAAATATTGTACCAGCATCGCATACCTTGAATAAATCCCACTTGGTCAAAGTACATAATTCTTTTTATACATTGATGAGTTGGATTTATTAAGATTTTGTTAAAGATTTTTGTATCTACATTTTCTTGAGGAATGGTATTCACAGTTTTCCTTTATTATAAATGTTTTTATCTCATCTTATTATTAGGGCTATACTGACCTAATAGAACAAGTTGCTGCTGCTACTGCTGCTAAGTCGCTTCAGTCGTGTCCGACTCTGTGCGACCCCATAGACAGCAGCCCACCAGGCTCCCCTGGCCCTTGGGTTCTCCAGGCAAGAATACTGAAGTGGGTTGCCATTTCCTTCTCCAATGCATGAAAGTGAAAAGTGAAGGTGAAGTTGCTCAGTCGTGTCCGACTCTTAGCGACCCCATGGACTGCAGCCTACCAGGTTCCTCTGTCCATGGGATTTTCCAGGCAAGAATACTGGAGTGGGGTGCCATTGCCTTCTCTGAATAGAACAAGTTAGGAAGTGGTTATTTGCTTCTACTCTCTGGGTAAAATTGTAGAGTTGTTATCATGTCTTTTTTTTTTTTTTTTTTTAGGTAAAATTCACCAGGAAAACCATTTATACCTGGTGCTTTCTTTTTTGGAAGTTATTAATTTTTGACACAATTTCTTTAATAAACATATAGATTATATATTTCTCCTTTTGTGTGAATTTTGATTGTTTATGTCTATCAAAGAATTACTCTGCTTCCTATAAATAAAGTTTGTAGACATAGAATTCTCATAAATTTACTTTATTATAATTTTGATATCAAAGAGATAAGTGATAATTATTCCCCTTCTTTCATTTATGATATTAGGAATTTGTGTCTTCTCTTTTTTTGTTCTTTACCTGGATAGATTATGATAAATCTTAGTTTTTCAAGGAACATAATTTGATTTCATTTAATGTGTTTTTAAATTCATTTTTTTCTGCACTGTTTTTTTTTTTTTTCTTTACATGTATACCTGTGGCGGATTCATTTTGATATTTGGCAAAACTAATACAATTATGTAAAGTTTAAAAATAAAATTAAAAGAAAAAAATTAGAAAGAAAAAAATATATATTTTAAAAAATTTATTTATTTTAATTGGAGGCTAATTACTTTACAATATTTTAGTGGGTTTTGCCATACATTGACATGAATCAACCACGGGTGTACAAGTGTTCCCCATCCTGAACCCCCCTCCCACCTCCCTCCCCATCCCATCCCTCTGGGTCATCACAGTGCACCAGCCCTGAGCATCCTGTCTCATGCATTAAGCCTGGACTGGAAATCTGTTTCACATATGATAATATACCTGTTTCAGTGCTATTCTCTCAAATCATCCCACCCTTGCCTTCTCCAACAGAGTCCAAAAGACTGTTCTATACGTCTGTGGCTTTTAATCAGGATAATTGCCTTACAGTATTGTGTTTGTTCCTGATATACATCATCCATAGGTATACATATGCCCTCTCCCTCTTAAACCTCTCAGCAATATTTAAAATTTACATAGCTAGGACTATTTATGTAGCTAAGACACGGAAGCAACCATCAACAGAAGAATAGATAAAGAAGCAGTGGTACATATATAAAATGGAATATTACTCAGCTACAAGAAAGAATACATTTGAGTCAATTCTAATGAGGTGGATGACCCTAGAGCCTTTTATACAGAGTGAACTAAGTCAGAAAAAGAAAAACAAATATCGCTTATTAACTTACATATATGAAATCTAGAAAGATGGTACTGATGAACCTATTTGCAGGGCAGCAATGGAAATGCAGACATAAAGAATAGACTTGTGGACATAGCAGGAGAAGGAGAGGGTAGGACAAACAAAGAGTAGCATTGAACATATACATTCAGTTCACTTGCTTAGTCATGTCCAACTCTTTGTGACCCCACGGACTGCAGTACACCAGGCCTCCCTGTCCATCACCAACTCTCAGAGTTTACCCAAACTCATGTCCATAGAGTCGGTGATGCCATCCAACCATCCATCCTCTGTCGTCCCCTTCTCCTCCCACCTTCAATCTTTCCCAGCATCAGGGTCTTTTCAATGAGTCAGCTCTTCACATCAGGTGGCCAAAGTATTGGAGTTTCAGCTCAACATCAGTACTTCCAATGAACACCCAGGACTGATCTCCTTTAGGATGGACTGGTTGGATCTCCTTGCAGTCCAAAGGACCCTCAAGAGTCTTCTCCAACACCACAGTTCAAAAGCATCAGTTCTTCACACTCAGCTTTCTTTATAGTCCAACTCTCACATCCATACATGACTACTGGAAAAACCATAGCCTTAACTAGACAGAC
Source organism: Bubalus bubalis (assembly GCF_019923935.1). NCBI lineage: Eukaryota > Metazoa > Chordata > Mammalia > Artiodactyla > Bovidae > Bubalus > Bubalus bubalis. The sequence goes on along the minus strand of NC_059161.1, from coordinate 63,742,273 downwards.
CTTTGCTGGCAAAGTAATGTCTCTGCTTTTTAATATGCTGTCTAGGTTGGTCATAACTTTGCTTCCAAGGAGTAAGTGTCTTTTAATTTCATGGCTGCAGTCACCATCTACAGTGATTTTGGAGACCAGAGAAATAAAGTCAGCCACTGTTTCCACTGTTTCCCTATCTATTTGCCATGAAGTGATGGCACTGGATGCCATGATCTTAGTTTCATGAATGTTGAGCTTTAAGCCAACTTTTTCACTCTCCTCTTCCACTTTCATCAAGAGGCTCTTTAGTTCTTCTTCACTTTGCCATAAGGATGGTGTCATCTGCATATCTGAGGTTATTGATATTTCTCCTCGCAATCTTGATTCCAGCTTGTGCTTCATCCAGCCCAGCATTTCTTGTGATGTACCTTTGCATATAAGTTAAATAAGCAAGGTGACAATATACAGCCTTGACATACTCCTTTTCCTATTTGGAACTAGTCTGTTGCTCCATATCCAGTTTTAACTGTTGCTTCCTAACCTGCATACAGATTTCTCAAGAGGCAGGTAGGGTGGTCTGGTATTCCCATCTCTTTTAGAACATATACATTACCATATGTAAAATAGATAGCCAGTGCAATTTTTCTATGTGACATGCAGAGATTAAATCCAGTGCTATGAGAGCAGGTGCATTATTTATTATTTATTTTCTTCTGATGGCTTAACAGTTCAGTATCTGACCATTTATCTTTATCCTAGAAACCCCTTGATCAAGTGGGCACTTTTGAAGGTCCCTGCTACTTATTATTATGACTAACCACACTTTATCTCTGAAATTAAAATCTAGCAATTGTTCTCAAGGTATCTTTTCAGTGGAAATCTCATCATTCCTCTACCTTCCTTGCTTAAATAGAACATCCACCAGAGTATTTTGAGAAACTGGTATTTCTTTCTTTGATGTTTTTCTCATTTTTAAATTTTTTTTTTTTGTTTTGGATAAAAGTGTTTTCTGTGATTTTCTCTGTTGAGAGAGGTTTGTACTTAATGCACTCATTCTAATTCTACATCTAATTCTCCACATCACATGAAGGAATATCTGACATTTTAGTTTCATTTAGCAAGGTCACAAATGCATTCAGCTTTTAGCCAAGCAACTGTTCAATCAGTTATATCCTGAACTTTGTATTAATACACTGAATCTAGAATTTCAGTAGTTGCAACCATTTCGATAAGATCAATCATACCTAAACTGTTTTTCTCCCTCTTGGGTCTAGCATCCTCAGAATCTAGTGCCATACACATCTATAGGTAATCAGTTAGAAGAATCTTTCAGTTGTGTATATTACTGTGAAAACCTTTTCTTATTTTGTTTAAAGTGCTCCATCTGTCACACCAAGTTCATGTTGGGATTTGACTTTATAAGTCTAGGAAGGGAAGTTGGTGAATGTGGAACATAAGAAGAATTGAATTTCTCTTGCCAGGTGACTGTCTCAAGTAGGCTTTTTTGCAGTCTTCAAACAAGGCAATAATATTTTCTTTATGCAGTGGGGGAGGGTTAGCATGGGGTATCCAATGAAGCATTTGGATTCAAGGAAATTTCAGTCACCTGAATCTTCCTCTATATCCTATTCCATCCCCCCAAACCTTTGAGTTATAGCTCTTCTCAAAAATACTTTTCCTTAAGGAATTTAGTAAATATTTAAATAAAATTTAGCTATTTAATATAAAATTTTAATTATTAATAATAAAATTATTTTATATTTAATAAATATTTATATATTATTTAATTATACTATATTATCTATTAATATAATAAACATAACTGTTTTTATATAAAATTAATATTTAATATATCTAGATACAGTATACAATATTTAATATATCATATACAAATATAATATATATAATACTATATATAAAATATGTAAACAACAAGGACCTACTATTTAGCACTGTATAGCATAGTGAACTACACTCAATATTTTGTAATAATCTATAATGTAAAAGAATCTGACAAAGTATATATATATATATATACACACACACAGAGTATTATATATCAATCACTTTGCTGTACACTTGAAAATAACACAATGTTGTAAACTACATGTACCTTAACAATTAATTAACAATTGATCTTTTGCCCATTTTTGATTGGTTGGTTTTTTTTTTTTTTTGATATTAAGCTTCATGAGCTATTTGTATATTTTGGATCTTAATCCCTTGTCAGTTGGATCATTTACAAATATTTTCTGCATCCACATCAGTGGGTTCTATGTTCATTTTGTTTCCTTTTCTGTGCAAAAGCTTTTAAGTTAATTAAGACCTATTTGTTTATTTTTGCTTTTATTTCCATTACTCTAGAAGGTGAGTCCAAAAAGATATTGCTGTGATTTATGTCAAACAGTATTCTGCCTATATTTTCCTCTAAGAGTTTTATAATATCCAGTCTTACATTTAAATCTTTAATCCATCTTTGAGTTTATTTTTGGGTTGGTGCTAAAGATATTCTAATTTAATTTCTTTCTTTTACACATAGCTGTCCAGTTTTCCCAGCACCACTTATTAAAGAGACTATCTTTCTTCCATTATGTGTTCTTGCCTCCTTTGTCACAGATTATTTAACCGTAGGTGCATGACTTTATTTCTAGGTTTTCTGTCCTGGCCTGTTGATCTATATTTGGTTTTGTGCCAGTACAATACTGTTTTGATTACTGTAACTTTATAGCATGGTCTGAGGTCAGTGAGCCTGAATACTCCAGCTCCATTTTTTTAAATAGGCATTTCTCAAAAGAAGACATACAGATGGCCAAAAAGCACATAAAAATAAGACCAATATACCTAATTATTAGCAAAATGCAAATCAAACAACGAGGTATCATCTCCCACCAATCAGATTCAGTTTAGTTCAGTTCAGTCGCTCAGTCGTGTCTGACTCTTTGCAACCCATGAATCACAGCACGCCAGGCCTCCCTGTCCACCACCAACTCCCGGAGTTCACTCACTCACATCCATCGAGTCAATGATGCCATCCAGCCATCTCATCCTCTGTCGTCCCCTTCTCCTCCTGCCCCCAATCCCTCCCAGCATCAGAGTCTTTTCCAATGAGTCAACTCTTTGCATGAGGTGGCCAAACTACTGGAGTTTCAGCTTTAGCATCATTCCCTCCAAAGAAATCCCTGGGCTGACCTCCTTCAGAATGGACTGGTTGGATCTCCTTGCAGTCCAAGGGACTCTCAAGAGTCTTCTCCAGCACCACAGTTCAAAAGCATCAATTCTTCGGTGCTCAGCCTTCTTCACAGTCCAACTCTCACATCCATACATGACCACAGGAAAAACCATAGCCTTGACTAGACAGACCTTTGTTGGCAAAGTAATGTCTCTGCTTTTCAATATGCTATCTAGGTTGGTCATAACTTTTCTTCTAAGGAGTAAGCGTCTTTTAATTTCACGGCTGCAGTCACCATCTGCAGTGATTTTGGAGCCCAAAAAATAAAGTCTGACACTGTTTCCACTGTTTCCCCATCTATTTCCCATGAAGTGATGGGACTGGATGCCATGATCTTCGTTTTCTGAATGTTGAGCTTTAAGCCAACTTTTTCACTCTCCACTTTCACTTTCATCCAGAGGCTTTTGAGTTCCTCTTCACTTTCTGCCATAAGGGTGGTGTCATCTGCATATCTGAGGTGATTGATATTTCTCCCGGCAATCTTGATTCCAGCTTGTGTTTCTTCCAGTCCAGCGTTTCTCATGATGTACTCTGCATAGAAGTTAAATTAGCAGGTTGACAATATACAGCCTTGACGTACTCCTTTTCCTATTTGGAACCAGTCTGTTGTTCCACGTCCAGTTCTAACTGTTGCTTCCTGACCTGCATACAGATTTCTCAAGAGGTAGATCAGGTGTTCTGGTATTCCCATCTCTTTCAGAATTTTCCAGAGTTTATTGTGATCTACACAGTCAAAGGCTTTGGCATAGTCAATAAAGCAGAAATAGATGTTTTTCTGGAACTCTCTTGCTTTTTCCATGATCCAGTGGATGTTGGCAATTTGATCTCTGGTTCCTCTGCCTTTTCTAAAACCAGCTTGAACATCAGGAAGTTCACGGTTCACATATTGCTGAAGCCTAGCTTGGAGAATTTTGAGCATTATTTTACTAGTGTATAAGTCTATAAACAATAAATGCTGGGGAGGATGGGGAGAAAAGGGAACTATCCTACACTATTGGTGGGAATGTATATTGGTATATTTACTGTAGATGAAAGTATAGAGGTTCCTTAAAAAACTAAAAATAGAGATACCATATGATCCAACAATTCTACTTCAGGGCATGTATCCAGAGAAAACCAAAATAAATAAGATACATGCACCCCAATGTTTGTAGCAGCATTATTTGCAACAGCCAAGACATGGAAGCAACCTAAATCACCATCAACAGATAATGGATGAAGATGTGTTACACATAGACAATCCATAAAAAAGGAATGATTAATGACATTTGCAGCAACATGAATGGATCTTGAGATCATAAAACTAAATGAAGTCAGTCAGACAAAGACAAATATCATATGATTATCACTTGAATGTGGAATATAAAAGAACAATACAAATGAACTTATTTACAAAACAGAAAGAGACTCATAGACTTAGAAAACATACTTATGGTTACCAAAGGGAAAACATGGAATGGAGAATAAAATATAAGTTTGGGTTTCTCATATATGCAATACTATATATAAACTTGATAATCAACAAAGACCTATTATATAGCACAGGGAACTCTACTCGATACTCTGTAGTAACCTAAATGGGAAAAGATTTTGAAAAACAATAGATTACTTATTTGTGTAATTGAATCACTTTACTCTACATCTGAAACTAACACATTATTAATCAACTATAGTCCAATATAAAATACTTTTATTAATTTAAAAAAAATTAAAAAGTAAAAATTCAGCATTTGAGATTATCAAATGCTGAGTTTGCATTTTGGCTACATTAAAGTTTTGATGGCATATGCCGCTATTCTTTAGAATGGTTATACAAATTCCATGGTTCTTAGACAATGCCTTGTTCTGAGAATTTAGGATTTTGACTATATAATTTCTTTTCTCTAAACCTTCCTGCACAATTAAAAACATGAAACCAATCCCTTATTCTTATACAACGTATCTGAATAATCTGTTCATTCCCCCATAGGTTTGTTTTCAACAGTCACTGCATTCAAAGCAGTTACAAGAAATGCATGTATTTATTTTGTCACTGCACACCCCTGTGATAAAGTTTCATGCTAGCTGAATTCTTATTGGCTTTGGGATTGTCCTGCCAGATAACAAAATACAATTTCTCCATGAGTTGGAGGTATGTTTCCTGCAACCACTTATAGTCCTCCTATGTATGCTCAGGAACTTAGCAGCAACAAGAAAATTCACTTTGACTCATGCGGGCAAAAATTGGATTTATTAAAGAATATTAAGAAAAGTCTTGATTATAGAAAATACACAGGAATTATCTTGATTCTCCTCCTCCAGAAACACAACCTCAAGTCTCAAGAGAACCGACCTCTTGAACAAAGTGCTGGTGTTTCACTTTCTATCGTCAGGCATAAAATGAAAGGTGTTCACCTGTATGAACCACTGCCCAGTACCAATTCCACTTCTGCCTCAGCAAATCAATCAATCACACAACTTCCAGTGTTCTTCCAATACTTTGTTACAGACTATATTAGCAACACTGGAGTTGTGCCCCAAATCCTCACCACTGGTTCACTTGCTATGAATCAAATCTGTGTGAGTCTGATCGGCAAAATACCAGTCACATATCCACCTTCTATTTTCTATGGAGTTTGAGAATTCAAATCCCGGTTTCTATATGTGAGAGACAGAGTTCATGGATATCTCCGTGGTTATGGAAACACCATTCAAGAGGCTATGATGAATACTAGTATTAATTACAGTAACCAGCTACTACTATTAGACCTCTTCTTACCCATTTTGGTCTTTGAGTCACAGAAGCCACAGTATTGACTACAGTCATGACTCCTGGCTTCACCAGTCACTGTTCACTGCACACTTGCAGAAAGTCTGTCTCCTTTCCCATTCTCTTGAGTTGACCTGGTTCATGACCCAGTACAAGCAAGTAGTTATTAATAAGTGTGATGTGGAGTTTTATTCACTGTGATTTAAGACTCCAAATTATGATGGAGAGTTTGATACTCCTTGATTTAGAAAATGAACCCAGCTTTAAAAAGGATTCTTTCTTTGGCCTCAATTCAGAATTAATGGTGTGAGGAGAGTCACAGCATCAGGAAAGGCCCCAGCTCCAGAATGCTGGCATTGGTCTCTACCTGTGCCGGCTGTGGTCCTGACACACCTGTTATTGAAATAGATGCTCAGGCAGCAGAGCAAGAAGCAACAGAGATGACAGCTACAGGAAAACCCCAGCTGCCAAGAAGAGCATGTAATTATCTCCGCTCCCTAGAGCATGATTTTTTCACCAGGGCTTGTTGAAAAATACACCTGCTGGGCCCCACCCCAGCTGAGGTAGTGATGGGGTGGGTCTGGGGTAGCTCTGGATGCTTTAATTTATAGACAAACAAACAGATATACATTTCATGTGATTTTGAAGTGTGCTCTGTTGTCATGGAAGAAAAAAAATTACCTTTTTTTGGTAGAGATAAGAGTGAGAGAGCCGATATTCTGTTTTGGTTAATACCTACAAAGAAAGACAAGATTACGAGTGTCTGCCTTTATCTGTAACCTCAGAAGGGGCCTTGTTTAGAAGTTGGGTGGAGGGAGGGAGCATAAAAGCAATAGAAAGAATTACAGCTCTACTTCTTCAATGTAGCAATCAAAATATTGAAATGAACATAAAAATATCTGAACTCTGACTACAACAGAGAGATTGCAATATTTTTTTATATTATTCTGAGTTACATAGTTTTGTTTTACATCTATGTTTCTTTACCTAAATTCAATTTGTTAATATTTCTTTGTGGGATAGCTAATTAGCTGAAAGATAAAACTTTAGGTAGGAAATTGAACCTTTGAACTATCTTTTCAGTATATAATTACTTTATGTGTGTGTCATGGGTTCAATTGTGTCTGACTCTTTGTGATCCCATGCACTGTAGCCCGCCAGGCTCCTCTGACCATGGAATTTTTGAGGCAAGAATACTGGAGTGGGTTGCCATTTCCTACTCCAGGGGATCTTCCCGACCTAGGGATCAAACCTGCATGTCCTGTGTCTCCTGCATTGCAGGCAAATTCTTTACCCACTGAGCCATCCAGGAAGAATTACTTTATGGTATGTCTTATTTTGGAGAAGGAAATGGCAACCCACTTCAGTATTCTTGCCTGGAGAATACCATGGACAGAGGAACCTTGCAGGCTACAGTCCACGGGGTTGCAAGAGTTGGACACGACTGAGTGACTTTCACTACTACCACTATGGCTTATTTTGTGCTTCCCTAATGACTTAAGCAGTAATGAATCTGCCTGCCATGCAGGAGATACCAGTATGGGATATATGCTTCCTGTAATTTTGAACATAAATAATTCTATAAATTAAATATGGGAATGAGCCCATGCATGTGCAAATTCCAGTAGAACACAATATCAGTATTGGGTATTTCATCATTTCTCTTTTTAGTTACCCACTTTGAGATTTTAAATCCTAAAGTCCAAATGAAACAGTAACTAGACATATTATTCTTCACACATGTCCCTCCATCAGCTCTTTAGGAAGTTTAAAGAGAATTAGAGAGTTTCATTTCTACAGGTATCCCTTCCTACATTCAGATGTTACTAATCTCAAACTCAAAGTTCTTGAACAAATGGATAAGATCTTTGTAGGAGGAAAAACTATAGGGCTTTGAAACCTGAACAACAAAGACCGTGGAAGGCACAGACCTTAACCTCTAGGTATTGAGGGCAGAGTTAAGTTGATTAGCTATCTGGGTTTGATTTGGGGGGTTCCATGTTTCTGTTGACCCCATTGTTCAGTGCCTCAAGGATGAAACTGCTGAGTTTTTAATCTCCCCTATTCTATCACGGTTTCCATTAGAGATGTAATCACTCAACTGTCAAATCTATTTTGAAAAGGATTTTGGAGAGAGAATACAGCAATTTACTCTTTACTTCTCTGAAATGATCTTTTCTGAAAATCACACTACAATCATACACAGGGGACCGTGTAATACAATCCCTGATGGCATTAGTTTGCTAACCTTATCCAATAAAGAGATTCTCCTCACAAAGTTTTATCATATTACCTCATCCTATGGTGGTAGTGCTGTCTTTGAAAAAAAAAAAAATCACCTGTTCAGAGAAATGCAAAGAAAATAATACCTTGGAAGGGTAAACACATATTCTTATGTTTGCAGGGTCACATGAGCAATGCAGCAGGCATCGGATACTGGCATACCATCAGTCTACTATCATACACAATATACAAATGCATACATTTCCCTGAATGTAAAGTGTACAATAATCAATCCAATCAGAACCAGAATATTTACTTGTCATTAAGACTGAATGGCATAGTTTTTTATCCAACTTTATAATCAGAGCATCAGCACTCTAAATTAGCAATGCGTGGAGTATGAATGCAGGGAGAAGGCATAAAGATCATGAAAACTGGAAAATTCCAAGTGATGATTTACACAGACAATAAAATTCATTCTAAGAAACATTAACAGTGTTTGCAGTGGTGCTTTTAGAGTGTCTTGGAAGCAGCCTCATGGTTTGAATGTGAGCTAATATTTTGTGAGACTGAATCTTCAGTTCTGAAAGCCAGCTGTTCACCCCATGTGAGAGGGAGGAATCATCAATCCAAATAGTCCAAGATGGATGAGATGAGATAGATGACGGTTTATTCGTCACATGTACTCACAGCCTCAGAGAGTAAGACCTTGCACATTATGGAGGGCCACATAGGGGTTTCAACTCAGAACTGAGTAAAGAAATAGAGACTGCAAGAGGCAGGCTTTGTAGTAAAAAGAGGGTGGTGAGACCCTTGGTCAACAATCATTCTGTTTTATTTGAATAATCTGTGTGCTGTCAGGGAATTTAGACCCACAGAAGAATCTGTGCAGGCAGGGGTGGGGCGTGGGGGTGAGGAGAGAAACTGGTGGTGTGGCAAGTTGGAACCCTCCTAATTTTCCCAGATGTCAAGGCTGCACTTAATGTCTTTTGGATCTTACCTCCAGGCCCTAATCCACATATTTGAATAAATTAAAAATTATTACACAGTATTATACCTTTCTTATTCAGATCACCACATCCCCAGTGAAAACTATCTGGAATATAATTAACTTATGTAGAAATTTGAGGTCCTAAAATCTATGCTTACTTGGTTTATTTATCTTGCAAACATCATTTATTTCTAAATTAAAACCTAGACATATTCAATACTTATGTGAAATTCCCACTATAAAAAGTTTCATATTAAAATTAAAGAGAAGTTTTACTATATCCATTAGGCAGATCTGTGACTTTATCATTAAACAGGTAAATAAAGAAAAATCACACATTTGGGTTTTATAAGTTCAGTTGCTCACACCCAACACCACTAAACCAAGAATTTTCTCTCAGGTGGAATTACATAATGGCTATTATATTTCTTTATTTTCTCCAATGCTTAACATTGTTATATTATAACATTTAGTCCTGTCTTTCAAATCATAACACTCTTTATGCTATTTTAATTAATGTGGTTTCTTTGTAAGATAATCAGGTTTGAAATAGCATACTTCTTTGGAAATCGTGTTTTATTTTAGTAAATTTTGAATTAAGATGTTAGAGTCATTCAAAAAAGCCAACATGTTTATTAAGAACATTTAATATCACTGTTAGACTCATTGCAATAACTTTCATACTACATTTCAGAAACTATGAAAGGCATGGGCACTGTCCATGGTATTCCATTCAAAAAATATACCTTCACTAGGTTTTATGCATGAAGAGAATTTTAATTCAATATACAAAAATATTACACATCATTGAGTTATATTAGGAACATATCATTACAAGGAAATTACATTTTTAAGCAAAATAAAAATAGGTTGTATTTAAAGGTTTTTAAGGGACTAGATCTGATAGACAGAGTGACTGATGAACTATGGATGGAGGTTCTTGACATTGTATGGGAGACAGGGATCAAGACCATCCCCATGGAGAAGATGCAAAAAAGCAAAATGGCTGTCTGGGGAGGCCTTACAAATAGCTGTAAAAAGAAGACAAGAGAAAAGCAAAGGAGAAAAGGAAAGATATAAGCATCTGAATGTAGAGTTCCAAAGAAGAGCAAGGGGAGATAAGAAAGCCTTCCTCAGCAATCAATACAAAGAAATAGAGGAAAACAACAAATGGGGAAGACTAGACACCTCTTCAAGAAAATCAGAGATACCAAGGGAATATTTCATGCAAAGATGGGCTCAATAAAGGACAGAAATGGTATGGACCTAACAGAAGCAGAAGATATTAAGAAGAGGTGGCAAGAATACAAAGAAGAACGGTACAAAAAAGATCTTCATGACCAAGATAATCACGATGGTGTGACCACTCACCTAGAGCCAGACATCCTGGAATGTGAAGTCCAGTGGGCCTTAGAAAGCATCACTACGAACAAAGCTAGTGGAGGTGATGGCATTCCAGTTGAGCTATTTCAAATCCTGAAAGATGATGCTGTGAAATTGCTGCACTCAATATGACAGCAAATTTGGAAAACTCAGCAGTGGCCACAGGACTGGAAAAGGTCAGTTTTCATTCCAATCCCAAAGAAAGGCAATGCCAAAGAATGCTTGAACTACTGAACAATTGCACTCATCTCACACTCTAGTAAAGTAACACTCAAAATTTTCCAAGCCAGGCTTCAGCAATATGTGAACTGTGAACTTCCAGATTTTCAAGCTGGTTTTAGAAAAGGCAGAGGAACCAGAAATCAAATTGCCAACATCCGCTGGATCATCGAAAAAGGAAGAGAGTTCCAGAACTATGCCAAAGCCTTTGACTGTGTGGATCACAATAAACTGTGGAAAACTCTGAAAGAGATGGGAATACCAGACCACCTGACCTGCCTCTTGAGAAACCTATATGCATGTCAGGAAGCCACAGTTAGAACTGGACATGGAACAACAGACTGGTTCCAAATAGGAAAACAAGTACATTAAGGCTGCATATTGTCACCCTGCTTATTTAACTTATATGCAGATTACATCATGAGAAATGCTGGGCTGGAAGAAGCACAAGCTGGAATCAAGGTTGCAAGGACAAATATCAATAACCTCAGATATGCAGATGACACCACACTTATGGCAGAAAGTGAAGAGGAACTCAAAAGCCTCTTGATGAAAGTTAAAGAGGAGAGTGAAAAAGTTGGCTTAAAGCTCAACATTCAGAAAACTAAGATCATGGCATCTGGTCCCATCACTTCATGGCAAATAGATGGGGAAATAGTGGAAACAGGGTCAGACTTTATTTTCTTGGGCTTCAAAATCACAGCAGATTGTGATTGCAGCCAGGAAATTTAAAGACGCTCATCGGAGAAGGCAATGGAACCCCACTCCAGTACTCTTGCCTGGAAAATCCCATGGACAAAGGAGCCTGGTTGGCTGTAGTCCATGGGGTCGCTAAGAGTCGGACATGACTGAGCGACTTCACTTTTACTTTTCACTTTCATGCATTGGAGAGGGAAATGGCAACCCACTCCAGTGTTCTTGCCTGGAGAACCCCAGGGACGTGTGAGCCTGGTTGGCTGTAGTCCATGGGGTCGCTAAGAGTCGGACATGACTGAGCGACTTCACTTTTACTTTTCACTTTCATGCATTGGAGAGGGAAATGGCAACCCACTCCAGTGTTCTTGCCTGGAGAACCCCAGGGACGTGTGAGCCTGGTTGGCTGTAGTCCATGGGGTCGCTAAGAGTTGGACACAACTGAGCGACTTCACTTTTCACTTTATTCCTTGGAAGGAAAGTTATGACCAACCTAGATAGCATATTCCAAAGCAGACATTACTTTGCCAACGAAGGTCCATCTAGTCAAGGCTATGGTTTTTCCAGTGGTCATGTATGGATGTGAGAGTTGGACAATAAAGAAAGCTGAGTGCAAAAGAATTGATGCTTTTGAAGTGTGGTGTTGGAGAAGACTCTTGAGAGTTTCTTGGACTGCAAGGATATCCAACCAGTCCATTCTAAAGGAGATCAATTCTGGGTGTTCTTCAGAAGGACTGATGCTAAAGCTGAAACTCCAGTACTTCAGCCACCTCATGCAAAGTGTTGACTCATTGGAAAAGACTCTGATGCTGGGAGGGATTGGGGGCAGAAGGAGGAGGGGACGACAGAGGATGAGATGGCTGGATGGCATCACCGACTCGATGGACATGAGTTTGTGTGAACTCCAGGAGTTGGTGATGGACAGGGAGGCCTGGTGTGCTGCAATTCATGGGGTCGCAAAGAGTAGGACATGACTGATCAACTGAACTGAATTGATATATATTTTATCTCAAAATATGCTTTATTCACTCATAATATTAAATTATTAGCATTTAATATTGTCATTAAATATTCCTCCAAAGTTTGCTTAATCAATTCATGTGGCACTGGATGGATTTATCACTGTATACTTAGGCATTTTCCCTATTGCTTTGTCAACTGCATCACTACCAAGAATAATATTGCAATGGATAAGCTTACTCATAAACCTTTGCTCATATACTTTATTTTTCTTTTAGAGTTTTCTTTGTAAATAATGCTCCTAGTCTGGGAATATATGCTTCCTGTTTTACTGTTGCTCCATCTTAATGAGATTTATTTTATGGAAAATCAATACTTTAGTCACTCTATTCTCACCTATTTTGATGTTGATATATATATATCAACTGGGTATATAGCAATCTGATAATGTGGGCACAATAAATATCATTTTGAAAATGTTTACAATTTTCTGTGTCCCTGAAGCTGAAAACTCAAAAAGGCAAAAGTCCCATAAAAGTCAAATAGGTTCCATGGAGGCTAGCAAATTGGAGGGAATAGCAAGTGAGGAGAGTGGAGGTGGGAGGCACTGGGAAAGAATATATTGATATTCTATCCCTGGAATAGTATAATGTTTCATGGCATATCAAGGTTCAAACCAACATTTGATATTTGTATTCCTATAATTCTCTTATACATAAAATTTTAGGAAAAGTATACTATTTTATAAAAAGGGGATATGCTACAAGCATTCAAGTTTTGAAAAACACTTTTTATATTTCATCAGAGTTTAATTTTTTTAAATGATATGTGCAGAAATGACTGCTTTTTTTGATGGACAAACCAGAAGTGATATAAAGGGAAGAGATGTTTTGGTATTTTGTTTAATAAAATATTATCACTTGTTGTATTCTTATTTTAGATGCTTTAAAAGAATCACGAAGATGTGGCTTTGGAATGAGAACAGATTGTGCTTACATTTAGAATACAGATTCCAGTCATCTATTGGATGAGATTTAATATTCCATTCTTTTAGTGTTTGGATAAACCTGTATAGTTTTAGTCTTCTGACTCTTTTGGTATAAAAATAGGCTGACAGGATAAATAAAACACTTTGTTAAATTTCAAGAGAAAATTCAATATCTATTGTCATTTTGAATGGCAAGACATTTATCTTACAAGTTCATATGGTGAATTGAAAATGGAAAGCAAGCCTGGTTACCAAATATGGATTTGTCAATTATGAAAAAGATACCCTAAAAATATAAAGAAAAATAATTGTAATTATCTATGTCCAATATGAAAATTAATCCATTCAAATTGCTTTTTTGTTTCCCTGGTCTCTTGTCCTTCTATCTGAAAGGAGCAGGTACTTATAATTACATGCAGTGGTGCACGGGGTCCTTCTTCTCCCTGATACTAGGCTTTAATGAATTTCATTATTCTTTTTTAATTTACATACTCTTGCAGAATAAAGATTCCCAAATCATTAACTAATTTGATATGTCTGAAATACCAATTCAATTGTCTAGTCCCCTGAGATTTTCAAATATCTTGTTCAAACACCTCTTAACTTAGTTTCTTAATTAGATACACCGTGATGGATGGGCTTTTATATCATACTCTCAGAGGGACAGTGAATCAGTCTAATTTTTATGACAAGTTAGGAGACTTAGATTAGAAGTCATTTAAAGCAATCAAGTCAGAGTTTGTGAAAAAATACTTAGGGTCCCATGAATAAATGTTTAATTTATACAGATATGAATATAATAAATGTTAAGAATGCTAATCATATTCTGTTAGTGAATAGCAAATATTGCTGAATGAGATCTAAAATATGTGGTTTGTTTGTTATAAGGAATAAAACTACTTTACAAATATACATCAGGTTTATAGAGAAAGGAATTAAAAACTTAGGGCTTACAATGAACAATACTGTGAAAATTGTTGAGAATTTCAAAGGGCCTATTTTTCTGCTAGTCTCTACAGAGGCTACAAAGCATATGATTTTTTTCCTATATCATTCCCTCTAATTTTGATATTTACCTCTATGTAAAATGAATATATAATAATATGTCCATGTTAAAAAAGAAGATTAAAAAAAGAGTTTCATATGTGTTTTTCTAAAAGCTGTCTATTTTATAATGGTTTTGTTATTATTATGATATATATATGAATACCAGAATTGTCTTTGATAAATCATATTTTAGAAAGTTGGATTTAAACTTCTTAAGAATTTTATGCATTTTAAAAGGTTTAACTTATTTTTGATAATACATTTAGTTCTCCCTGGTCACTGAGGGCAAAACAGCAGGCTATATATAGTGTCACTTTCTACACATGAATGAGTGCAATGCAGTTGAACATTATGGTAGTGATAACTTTAAAGGAATATTGGAAATACTAATTTTGTCATATTATGCCATTTTATGAGGGCCTGGAAAGGAGCAGGCATTCAAAAATTAACTGCAAAAAGAAAGTATTCTGAAGTACATTCTCATCATCAGGATATTGACTCATTTGTATATTAATATTTACAGCCTGGCAAAGAACTGTAGTGGTGCTGAAGTGATGCTTTTATATTTAAAAAGCTAAGATGATTAAAAACACAAAAGCAATTAAGTACCTTAATATTCTCACACATACTTTATTTGGTGTAATATAACAACCTATAAACAATGTTTATAGCATGCATTATTTTCTACAAATCTGTTTTAAGTGATACCTCAACCAAATGATTGCTTTTAAAATATAGCCAATAGGAAAATTGTTTACTTTAAGCTTCTAAGTTTGGAATTTCCAGGAATGGCTTATCAGAACCTCTTGGAGGAAACAGAATAATGAGGTGTCAAAACATTAAACCAGAATCTGGACTTAAGGTTTAGGTTTCCCCCAGTATTAACTTTAAACTACAATTTCTACTTTGGGGTGTTCAGATTCCTTACTGTAGGGAGACTGGGCAAAGTCTTCTCATCTATAAAATTAAAGGACTTTTAACTTCTACTTTTGTGGATTGAATATTTTATTTATATAGTAATCATATGTATGTGGAGTGTGAATTTGAACACAGGAAAAAAATATATATATAGTACATACTTTCTTTATACTGAATATAGACACATAGAAAAAATGTATAAAGACTATGTACATTATATATACCAGATGTTATTTATATATAACATTTTCTACATTTTTTCTATATATTATAGTTTTAATATATCATACACATGGTATTGTATTGTAGAAATAGACAAAAAAACCTTGCCAACTAAGTCTGAGTGTTGTCAGGGAAGCAGTCTAAATTTCAGGCAGAGGCTTGATCAGTTATCAGATTTCCTGGTAGAAACTTAAACATGAACGCTTTTATGTTGTAGGTAAAAACAACTCTTACTGAACCAGTGGAAATGAATAAATTAGAAAAATTTTAGCCTGCTTGGGAAAATATGGCCACACAGAGATTCAAATGTAACAAGACACATCTGTTTGCCCTTTGATTCCTGTGAAAGATAAAGAATGACTTATTTTCATTGTATTCTTTTGAAATCCTGATCCTTAGTATTGGGTTGGCCAAAAAGTTCATTCTGATTTTTCTGTAAGAGCTTATGGAAAAACCTGAATGAACTTTTTGCCCAGTCCCTGTCCTGGCAATTCTAGGTTTCCATAGGCATGATGATAGATGCTTTTGTAGAATCATCTCCTCTTGATAATAAAGTAAATAATGATACTCAATAATTTTAAAATAAAAACTGTGATGTCAACAAAAAATTAAATTAGATGCCACAGACCAGTAAAGATATGCTCTGTTCAATAATATAAATTGGGTAAAACTTAGGCTATAAGACTCCCAACCCCCAAACAACTGTTAATTCCAACAGATTTTGGTAACATATCATTGCTTATTATAAATGCCAACTCTGGGCTTTAGAATAGCATTAAATCTTTTGGGGTATTTTATTTGTAAGCAATCAGTATTCCACTGTCAGTGGAAAAAGAGGACTTAAACCTTAGGGAGGAACTATCCCCATATTTTTAAGCCAGTGGAGTGCTTTATGGACTTTACTGTGTGAAGAAACCAAATGACTATTATAGACTGAGCTGGATCCTTGATATGTGAAATATTTCTCAGATCAAGATGGATACCCTAAAGTTCAAGAAAGACTACTTTCAGGAGAAGTTTAAGTTTCCCTTTATATTTTACCTCTATTACCAAAAAGTGTCCATATACATTTTACAACAGAGATTTTGAAATTTAAGAAAGAGCACCACATTTGTGAAGATAGTTGTTCTCTTTAATAATGTGAATCACTTGGAGAAATGTTATATTAAAAAATTAAATATAAAGAACTCCAGTCATCACATGAAATTTTGAAGGGATTTTAAGAAATACGGGAAGATAAATGTAATAGAATACAATTTTAGTTATCTACATGAACGTAGACACAGAATTTTTGTAATTTCAAACATTTTAAAAGGTGTGATGTTATTACTACAAATTACATAAAAGGATATAAATAAATCCAACTTAATGCATTTGTTTGTGTTCACCACTTGCCAAAATTTAGTTATTGAACCCCTAACCCCACTGATAATATTTGGAAGTGGAACTTTAGGAGGTGATTAGGTCATGAGAGTGGAGTCCCCATGAATGAGTTTAGTGCCTTTCTAAAAAGAAGCCAGGGAGCTGGTTAACTCTTTTTTTCTGCCACACAAACATACAGGGAGAAGTTGGCAGTCTGCAAACTTGAAGAAGGCTCTCACCAGAACCTGAACTTGCTGGTGAACCTATCTCCACCCTTTGGCCTCCACAACAGTAAGACATAAATTTGTGTTGTTTATAAGCTGACCAATCTATAGTCCTTTGTAATAGTAGTGAAACAGCTCACTCCTGTATTCTTGACTGGGAAACCCCATGGACAGAGGAGCCTGAAAGTCCACAGTCCATGGTGGTCACAAAAGAGTCCAGCTGGTTTTAGCAACTAAACAACAACAATAGTAGTCCAAACAGACTAAGACGACATCTCAAGCAGGTTCAGTTCAGTTCAGTCACTCAGTCATGTTCGAATATTTTCAACCCCATGGACTGCAACACGCCAAGCTTCCCTGCCCATCACCAACTCCTGGAGCTTACACAAATTTATGTCCATTGAGTTGGTGATGCCATCCAACCATCTCATCCTCTGTTATCCACTTCTCCTCCTGACTTCAAACTTTCCCAGCACGAGGATCTTTTCTAATGAGTCAGTTCTTTGCATCAGGTTGTCAAAGTATTGGAGCTTCAGCTCAGCATCAGTCCTTCTAATGAATATTCAGAACTGATTTCCTTTAGAATTGATCAGTTTGATCTCCTTGCAGTTCAAGATACTCTCAAAGAGTCTTCTCCAACACCACAGTTCAAAAGCATCAATTCTTTGGTGCTCAGCTTTCTTTATGGTCAAACTCACATCCCTACATGCTACTGGAAAAACCATAGCTTTGACTAGATGGACCTTTGTTGGCAAAGTAATGTCTCTGCTTTTTAATATGCTGTCTAGGTTGGTCTTAGCTTTTCTTCCAAGGAGAAAGTGTCTTTTAATTTCATGGCCACAGACACCATTTGCAGTGATTTTGGAACCCAAGAAAATAAAGTCTGTCACTATTTCCATTGTTTCCCCATCTATTTATCATGAAGTGATGGGACCAGATGCCACGATCTTAGCTTTTTGAATGTTGAGCTTTAAGCCAACTTTTTCACTCTCCTCTTTCACTTTCATCAAAAGATTCTTTAGTTTCTCTTCACTTTCTGCCATAAGGGTGGTGTCATCTGCATATCTGAGGTTATTGATATTTCTCGCAGAAATCTTGATTCCAGTTTCTGCTTCATCCAGCCTGGCATTTTGCATGATGTACTCTGCATATAAGTTAAATAAGAAGTGTGACAATATACAGCATAACTTGATATACTCCTTTTCCAATTTTGAACCAGTCTATTGTTTCATTTCTGGTCAAATTGTTGCTTCTTGACCTGCATACAGATTTCTCAGGAGGCAGGTAGGGTGGACTGGTATTCCCATCTCTTTCAGAATTTTCCACAGTTTGCTGTGATCCACACAGTCAAAGTTTGGCATAGTCAATAAAGCAGAAGTGGAGGTTTTTCTGGGACTCTCTTGCTTTTTTGATGATCCAGTGGATGTTGGCAATTTGATCTCTGGTTCCTCTGCCTTTTCTAAATCCAGCTTGAACATCTAGAAGTTCTCGGTTAACGTACTATTGGAGCCTGACTTGGAGAATTCTGAGTATTTCTTTACTAGCATGTGAGACGAGTGCAATTGTGCAGTAGTAGTGAATATTCTGGCATTGCCTTTCTTTGGGATTCAAATGAAAGCTGACCTTTTAAAGTCCTGCAGCCACTTCTGAGTTTTCCAGATTTGCTGGCATATTGAGTGCAGCACTTTCACAGCATCATCTTTCAGGATTTGAAAGAGCTCAACTGGAATTCCATCTCCTCCACTAGCTTTTTTCATAGTGATGCTTTCTAAGGCCCACTTGACTTCACATTCCAGGATGTCTGGCTCTAGGTGATGATTATACCAGGTAGTGCGCCGCACAAAATTCTTATGTTTTTGTGAGAAAGTATCTGCGTTTATAATAGAGTTTCAAGATAGAGTTTTTAATGTGAAACTATGAGGTCCCTAACTTGGAAGCATATACAGCTTGAAGCTGTTGTTAAATTCCTCTCTCTGGCTTCTATGAAATATTGCCATTAAGGCTGCACCAGGTGGAGCTGGAGGCAACCTGAGCACAGTGGTTATTTGCTACAGCTCATCCCATCCTGCTGCACAAACAAGGCTGCATTCAGTCTCATAGGGCCAGCTTACTGAGTGGAGCTGTTGTCTTTAGAGTTGGCACTGTTATATTCTCCTTATACAGATAGAATTGGCTATTGTAAATTCTTTTCTAACAAATATTTGCATTTGTTATCATTCCAGAGAGCCTGGCATTGGAGTTTATCAGACTGCAGTGAAATATTTAACAACTGAGTTCTGGTTTTGCTCCTGAAATATATTCAAATATTTATTACATAGTAAAATACTTAAAAGAAAATATATTGTATTAACTTTCTTGGAAAATTTAATAGCTAGAAATGTCACCATATGGGAAAAATGTCTAAATAAAATAAATATGTTTTTTATATTATCAATGATAGGTAATGTTTATGAGCATTTGCATAATTCTTTGGCTTATAGGTTAAGATACAAATGGGCATCTTTGGAAGATAAAAGTTTATTTCTATATCTGTATATATTGTTATTAAATCTCATCTACTTCTCTATTTCATCTTCCAAATAATTTATAGCTTTCATCTGTTACAAATAATGTGTCTTTTCTTCCTGTCTCTTATTTAAAAATTTTCTTCCCAAGTCTAGAGTTTGCTTTAAAAATATCTCTTTTGAAAATTCTCAAATAGCTCAGGCTTATCTATAAACTTACGTCACTCATGTCAGTCCACAACTCTTTACACTTAAGAAAATCTATATGTAAACATCTGGACTTACTTAATAAGTAAATTATGAAATAATTATTTTACTTATTTTTTTAATGCCACATTTTATTTCTCTTTTATCATGCTATTTAAATAGATGACAAAAAAATAACTATGTTTCATGGCCTAAAGACTTAAGTATAAGACATGACACCATAAAACTCAGAACATAGGTACAAACATTCTCTGACATAAATTGCACCATTTTCTTAGGTCAGTCTCACAAGTCAAAAAAAATAAAAATAAAAGGAAAAATAAACAAATGGGACCTAATCAAACATTTAAGATTTGCACAACAAAGGATACCATAAACAAAACAAAAAGACAACCTATGGGCCGCTAGAAAAAAATGTGTAAATTATGTAACTGACAAAGGCTTATTTTCCAATATTACAAATGGCTTATATGACTCAGTTGCAAAAAAAAACAAACAACTTAATCAAAAACAGACAGAAACTCTAAATAGGTATTTCCCCAAAAAAGACATACAGATGACCAGTAGGGACATGAAAAGATACTCAACATCAGTGATGATTAGAGAAATGCAAATGAAAGCTACAATGAGGTACCACTTCATACCAGCCATCATCAAGTCTACAAATCATAAATACTGGAGAAAGTGTGGATAAAAAGGGGTGTGGAGGAAAAGGAACCCTTCTATGTTGCTGGTGTAAATGTAAATTGGTGTAGCCATTATGGAAAACAGTATGAATGTTCCTCAAAAAAACTCCATATGATCCAGCAATCCTATTCCTGAGTATATATCTAGATAAAATTACAATTCAAAAGGATGCATGCACCTCTATGTTCATAGAGGTACTATTTATAATAGTGAAGACAGGTAAACAACCTAAATATTTATCAACAGACAAATAGATAAAGAAGATGTGGTCCATGTAAAATGGAATATCACTCAGTTGTAACAAAGAAAGAAATAATACTATTTGCAGCCAAATAGAGGGACCTAGAGATTATCATACTAAACAAAGTAAGTTAGAAAGACAGTGTTTTTATGATATCACTTATCTGTGGGACCTAAAATAAAGGGTCATTCATAGACATTCATTCATAGACAAATGAATTTATCTATGAAACAGACTCATAGTCTTGCAGTTGCCAAGGACAGGAGGGGCATGGAGGAGGGTTAGACTGAGAGTTTGGGACTAACAGATGTAAACTATTATATACAGAATGGATTAACAACAAGATTCTATTATATATCACAGAGAACTATATTCAATATCTTTCATTAAACAATAATGGAAAAGTCATGAAAAATAATGTATGTATATGTAAAATTTAATCACTTTGCTCTATACCAGAAATTAATGCAACATTGTAAAATAGCTCTACTTCAATAAAAATTTAAAAAATAAATTAAAAATATTTTAAAGCATAAGAAATGGCCGTATTTCTAGAATATACCTATCATATAATTAATATTTTACAAAATTCCACTTGCATCAGCCCTTGCCCATCTTAAGCTAATCTGTAACTCAGCAGTGAATTTTCTTGTTTATATAAGTCAGATCATCTTACACTCTGCCCAAGGCCCCTCAGAATCAACTTCCTACTCTGTTTCCCTGATTTTTTCTTGACATTTATCACTATTAACATAATATAATTTTACTTGATTTTGCCTGCTTAAGAACTGAATCCATCTCTAGAGTATAAGCTCCAAGAAGGAATTTTTCTGTTTTGTTCAATGCTGCAGTGTCAATGCCTGGAGACAAATCTGACATATAGCAAGGTTTCAATAAACATTTCTTGTGTGCATGCCAAGTCGCTTCAGTCATGTCTGACTATTACTCTTCTTATTCACTTCCTTTCTTACAGTAATGATTCTGGGATTCTACTGGGATTGCATCTTTCCAAAGGTAAAGGTAAAGCTCCTCACCCTTGACATCATCTCTTTTAGGTCCTAGAACTCGTGCCCCCTTTTGCCCCATTCACACCTGGTGGTGCTGACTCCTGCAGTTGTTAAATACAGATTCTGTTTCATTTCTTCTGGATTCTTTTCAACTGCTATCACCTCTGCTAAAGAGCTCTTTGTTAAACCTCTTTCATCTTGTTTAACTTTCTGTTAAACCCTTGTGAGATTGCCATCTGTTTCCTGCCTGAATCCTGTCTGCTAGAAATGTATTGGGATATTGAAAGTGCACATGAATAGTAAGAGAAAGTCACTGTATCAGTGAATTCAGGTACGATGTCAGATAAGTTATTGTCAGATATCAATGACTTACTGTACAAATTTAGAAAAGCGCTTAAATACTCTGGGACATCAGTTTCTCCATTTATCAAATGAAGTCATTGGCAAAACACTTTCCAGACCCTTTCAATTGTCTAATGCAAATTATTTAAATGAAGAAAAATACTATATCAAGACTGTATGCCTGCTGGCTGTCTTAACTTTACTAAATGGTACAGAGACCCATTAATGTCTTGGGAGACATTAACTCTAATTCTTCACTCAAGACTTTTTTAATATCATATTTTACTGTCTTTTCCATGACTTCATGGTAGGAGCAATGTACTTTTTTTACAAGTTGACTCTGGGACTCACCATGTTTTATGTTTGGGCACAGGTGGCACAGTGGTAAAGATCTACCTGCCAATGCAGAAGATGCAAAAGACATTGGTTTGATCCTGGGTTGGCAAAATCTGCTGCAGTAGGACATGGCAATCCACTCCAATATCCTTACCTGGAAAATTCCATGGACAGAGGAGCCTGGTGGGCTGCAGTCCATGGGCTCACAAAGAGTTGAACATGAATGAGTGACTGAGCATTAACTGTTTGAGCCAGTGAAATACCTTTGGCCACCTGATACAAAGAGCCAACTCATTGGAAAAGACCCTGATGCTGGCTGTGAAAGACTGAAGGCAGGAGGAGAAGGGATGACAGAAGATGAGATGGTTGGCTGGCATCACCGACTCAGTGCACATGAGTTTGAGCAAGCTCCAGGAAATGGTGAAAGAGAAGACTGGTGTGCTGCAGTCCATGGGGTTGCAGAGTCAGACACAGCTGAGCGACTGAACAACAACAACGATGAGAAGGTACTTATTAAAAATACCTGGCTGTGAAAACAGTATGTCTTGCTGCTATGAAAATAGCATGTCTCAGACAGTCACATGTCTAAGAACAAAATATGGAGTCATATGGAGTAGATCTGAATCCCAACAGAAATTTGAAGCTAAAAGCAGCTAAAACATGTAACCTGAGGTTAAACTGGCTAACAGTTCCATGTGAGAAAGGTGCCTGCTGGTTACTTTAAGCCATTGATAAAGCCAGTGATATAGTGGCAATGTAAATTGGTGCGGCCATTACAGAAAACAATACAGAGGTTTCTCAAAATACTAAAAACTAGAGCTATTGTATGATCTAGCAATCCTGCTTCTGGTTATATATCCAAAAGAATTGAAATCAGGACCTCAGAGAGAGAACCACAGCCCCATGTCCATTGCAGCTTAAATGCCCATTGACAGATGAATAAAGAAAATGTGAGGCACGCATATAATGAAAATATTACTCAGCTTTAGTAGTAGTAGTAGTGTTAGTCACTCAGTGGTGTCCGACTCTTTGTGACCCCATGGACTGTAGCTGGCCAGGCTCCTCTGTCCATGGGATTCTCCAGGCAAGAATACTGGAGTGGCTTGCCATGCCCGTCTACATGGGATCTTCCCAACAGTTTTATTTTTGTGTGTGTGTGTGTGGTTTTTTTTTTTTTTATTTTATTTTATTTTTAAACTTTACATAATTGTATTAGTTTTGCCAACAGTTTTAAATAGAAGGAAACTCTGCCTTATATGACAATGTGAATGACAGTGGAAGACATTATAAGTGAGATAAGCCAGACACAGAATTCCACTGGCATGGTTTATAAGAGGTAGTTAAATAGTCAAACTCATAGAAACTGATGGTAGAATTGCAGCTGCCAGGGACTGAGGATGAAGAAATGAGAGGTTGTTCAATAGGTATAAATTTGCATCCAGATAAAATGAACACTGGCTCAATGGACATGGGTTTGGGCAGACTCCAGGAGTTGGTGATGGGCAGGGAGGCCTGGCGTGCTGTGGTTCATGGGGTCGCAAAGAGTTGGACACGACTGAGTGACTGAACTGAACCGAGCATGAACAAGTTCTAGATATCTGCTGTACAACACTTAACAACACTGACTTGTGTACATAAAACTTCATTAAGATGATAGATCTCAAAGTAGTGTTCTTACCAAAATAAAAAATGAAAAAAATATTAATGCATATATAATTGTTTGAAAACAGCAATAAAATCTAGCCTATTGCTATATTTAATGCAAACAAATAGTTTAATTAAAGTTAATTATATATATGAAATCATTATAGGAATAATATTTTAGGTTTTGAAAGTTTCTGTAATGTTTGTATTTATGAATACAAAATAACTGGATTCTCATATTTCTTTCTATATTCAGTCCATTGTATTTTTTAAGCTCAAGCATATGAAGAGAATCTTAACACAGACAAGTAATTTGAAAAGATAGAAGTTTCTAAAGCCTTTTTAGATAATTATAGATATTTTTCTTTGATACAATGTCAAAACTTACTAAGTGGTATCTTCTTAGATGTTAATTTCAATAAGAAACCTGAAACCATATTCATGTACTTTTTGTAATTTGTTACATTAAAATTCATTGGTCTATCTTGTATTTTGAATGGATCTTTTCCAGATGAGTGGTTTTCTAACATCCTCCATTGGTCATTTAAGGAAATATCAGTCCACAGAATAATGCAGAACTTCCAAATATATTTAAAAATTACATTAAAAAGTATTGTGTAATGTATAACCTAAGTAGACACAAACTATATAATAATTATTGTCCATAGGACAAGAAGATCACTAAAGTATATTCTTGTAAGATTATACAAATTATGAATAGTGGTATACTAGGTTTTGATGGTGAAATGCAGTGAAAAATTGATACAGTATAAAAATGTAGTGTAGAAAAGTAGTGACAACTTCATCTATTGTTGTAGTCTTATCTAGTTACCCAGTCAGTTCTATTGATTTTTACTTTATGTAATATATCTATTATATGCATAAAAATTAAGATAGCTATATCTTCCTAATAAATCATCCCCTCTGTTTAACATTTTCCTCTTCATCCACAGTAATTTTTCTTATTCTAAAACCTACCATGTCTAGTGTTAGTGTTACTTCTTATGCATTTTATGAATCAGTTTGATAAAATGTATCTTTTGATCCTTTAGATTTAAATGTATTAATTTTAAAAGTGTTTTTTATGTAGAAAATTTACATCTCAGCCCTTTTTTCCCCCATTATGATAATGTTTGCCTTGCTCATGGAGTTTAAACCTTTTATATATAATACTAATATCACCATGACTGAGTTTAAATATACCATCTGATTTTTATTTCTTATTTTTACCTTTGTTCTTCAATTCAGTTTTTCCTCTTTCTCTGCCTTTACATGGATTCATTTAATATTTTTTAAGCATGGTATTTTCTTTGTTACTATTAGCTTAGTAACTATATATTTGTTTTTTTTTTCTTTTTGCCATTGCTCTAGGCTTTACAAAGTGCATTTTTTAAAAAACACATTTGGTAAATTTCAAATAAATATGGTAATATCAAGAAAAGACTAAAGCAATATCAAAGTTTGATTAAAAATCAGAAAAATTGTTTAGAAATCATCTTTATTTGCACCACATTTGTCTTGAGAAAGTTTAGTTCAATATTCTTTTATTATCACTAACCTTAGGGGATTACAGAAGTCTTGAAGTACATATTTTCACAAAATTCTTCTTAGTGTGTCAATAAATACTCATTACATTTATATAATTATATTAATATGCAGATTTATTTTAATACTTCTACTTTCTGTCAAATTAATTTTTAGTGGCATATTTTTCCATAAGTCTATTCCAAATGAAATTCATTTTAAGTAAAACCCTACCAAATCATGCAGCAAATTTCTGACAACTTTATCTAGGGCTGACAATGAGGTAACGGTTGTAGCAAACATCAAAAACTACTTTGGACCTAAACTCAAGTGACAGACCAAACTCATGTGAGTCCAGACCAAAGATGTGCTCATATTTGTGTAATTAAAATATAGAAGAGCTAGTGATTAGAGATTGAAAGATAAGAATAACCCATCCCGAATTAAATTGGAACACAGAGTGACATGAGCACAGAATTAGAAGGCAGACTGAATGCTAAACAAAGACTTTTTAGCATCATCAAGAAAGTCACCAAAATATCCTCTCTGTGGGATCTTTGTAGCAATAGCTAGCCTTGTACTAATGGAATAACAATATATACAAGCCATAAAAAAAGAACAAAAGGTGCAACTTACCAGAAGATATATGCTCAATATGTAAAACCCAAGGAAAAATACAGCCTTGACTCCATGTTTCAAAAGGTAGCCTCATTAATCTGTGAATAGGAAAAAAAAAAGCAAATAATTCAGAGAGTATTTCTTTAAAGAGATAAAGCAAAGTACAGGAAAAAGAATTTCTTTTGCTAACATTTCTATATGAAATATCATGGAAAGAAACCCCAAATAGAAATCTTTTACAATTTATATCTTATCAAGAGATATACCTCCAGCTACTTAGGTCTTTATATTACAAAAAAGTTGTTTTTTTGTTTTTTTTTTTAATAGAACAGCAAGATATCACATCTGAAATACTAGTGAGATATATCTCCTTATTTAAATGTGGAAAAAACAAACTAAAAAGTAGCTAAGATCATAAGAGTTAGCAAATTATTTGTATAAATGTTGAATTTATTTTATGATATGGAAATTATCACAAACGCCTTTAAGAATTATCTGCAAATGAAAAGTGGACACTTACTGGCAACTGGTGACCCGAGCTGGTGTCTAAAGTAGTTGAATCCACCGTATAATTTATAAATTATTTTAGAGACTGGTTTTTGGTTTTTTTCCCATCAGTTTTATTTCCATTTTCTGGGTTAGAGTCTGCGGAAGAACAACTAAAGACCACGCAATGATTGTGCCTCCCTCTCTGTGGCCTGAGCTGTGAGCGTTATAGCCCATCTTCAATGGCATTCTCACCAGCGTCTGGGCGCTGTCGTCCTCAGTGGGGTCTGCTGGGCAAGCACGGAGGGCACCTGCCACCTTGAGACCAAGCTGGCACCTCTGGTGGGTTGAGCAGCAGTCACTTCAGGAGCTGGGGCAGCCAGTTCACCCTAAACTCCTCCTTGTGCACAGCCTTCTCAGCTGCAGCCTGCCCCTCCTATACCACCTGTTGAGGATCTTGGCTCCGGTAAAGAGTGTGTGGGATGCGTACAAGATGCACTTTGGACTCACAGGAGAGGGAACCACGCATGCCCAAAACTCCCCGGGTCACCGTCTATCACATCAGACCCACAAAGTGAGCTACTTTACTGTTGTAAGGATGGCGGTGTCTACACAGCACAGAGACTAGTGTGTGTTACAGGGGGCAGGGGTAGGCAGGTTCACAGAACATGCCTCTCGTGCGGGTGAACAGCCCTGGGGTTGGGAATCACTCTGAGTCGAGGCTCTTGGAGAGCTGG
This sequence comes from Bubalus bubalis, assembly GCF_019923935.1. Taxonomy (NCBI): domain Eukaryota; kingdom Metazoa; phylum Chordata; class Mammalia; order Artiodactyla; family Bovidae; genus Bubalus; species Bubalus bubalis. Next base: position 63,714,762 of record NC_059161.1, on the reverse strand, counting down.
CTGCCTGGCTCAGATGAGGAGGGTTCCAGGAGCGAGGTGCCCAGCACATATAGGAAAGAGAAAAACACAATTATTAAAAAATGGTATATGGGGTGCTTGTGTCCTATCCATAACCCTTAGAAGAAAGAGATGGGTGGATCTCAGTGATCAGGTTGTTTTGTTAGTTGCTACATAAAGTTTTGAGTTCCAACACACTTCCTATTTTTCCTATAGCATTTCCAAAATTAGGGGAAAGGACACATACATTTATTTGAAAAACATGAATAATCTAATAAGCATAGAAGTGAATAAGCAGTTTACACACAAATTAATATAATGATGCATAAATTCACATGCAATTAAATTAATGCAAGTCAAAAGAGCATTATATAATTGTGTAAACATATAAAATATTAATAATCTCTAGTGCAACCTTTTTAAAAATTATCAGGATAATTAAAGTATGTGAAATGTAAAGTATCATGTATGTCCTGGCCTATCAGTTTCATAGTTAGGAATGTCCTCTTCTCATATATACTAAGAAATATATAAAATATGTTTATTTCAGCAAAGTTATTAGTAGCCAAAAAAGAAGCAACTTAATTATTCTGTAAAAAATTTACAGTCTATGTAACTATTGCAAATAATTTAATAATTATAAAAACACCCAAAGTATTTCAATAAAATGAGTAAATTATTATATCCTGTTAAAAATCATCCTGCCAAGGATGTTCAGAGCTAAATGTTCAGATGTTAAGAAATCTGGATAGGAGGGTAATATTTCTATTCAATATTCCTTGATTCATTTACTCATGATATTAACAGTAATACAGTTGAGTTTTGAACAACAAGGGTTTGAACTCTTCTGGTCCATTTATAGGCAGATTTATTTCAGTAAGTATAGTACTCATACTTTCAGTTTATAGCTATTTAAGTGTGGGGAAATTGGTGCATTGGATTAGAAATCACAGCATGTGGAATCAAAAGAATGAGGGTTTGAGTCCTGATTCTCACTGATATATGTCACTTCCTGCTTTTTGGTGAATAATTTATCAATTTATTTGTTTTTTGAGTCAGAGACTGTGAGCCTGCAAGGAGGGTATCTGCAGCCTTAGACCAGGCTGCCCCCTCAGGTGGGTGGAGCAGCAAAAAATTCAAGAGCTGGGGCAGCCCATTAACCTTTAATTCCTTCTTGGTCACAACCTTCTCAGCTGCAGCCCGCCCTTCCTTTACCACCAGTTGGGGATCTTGGCTCAAGTAGAGAGCCCATGGGGGCACACTCAGGATCCACATGGGACTCCCATGGGTGCTCATGGGAGAGGGAACCACACACGTGCAGAACTCCCTGGGTCAGCATCTGTCAGGTCGGTGGCACAGAGCAAGTTCCCTTGCTGTTAGGATGGTGGTGTCCACAAAGCACAGAGAGTTAGTGTTACAGGGAACAGGGGTAGGCACCATCACAGAAGAGACCTCTCATGCAGGTGGTCAGCCCTGGCTGGGGTCAAGAACCATCACAAGCTGCAGCTCCCAGAAAGTCACCTGGGTCAGATTCCCCTGGTTGAGAAACTAGATTCCTGCATGCATCCTGCACCTAGGACTCAGCACAGCCAAAATAAATAAGTAAAAATATATATATATATTAAAAGGTCATTGGCATTTCATTTATTAATGAATTCATATCATCTCTTTACTCTTTTAACAGCTGTATTTCAGACACTAAGCTAAATACTACTCATAAAAGAAAAATTCACTCTTTTTATGTGTCTATTTTGCAGTGCCTCATAGAGCACAACTGGTACTGATAAACAAAGAATGGAAAGTAACCTTCCTTTAAAGAGACAGCAAACCACCCCCCTTTTGAGTATATCAAGGAAAAAAAAAATAGGGTGGTTTCCTTCCGGGCACAGCTAGCCCAGTGTTCACACAGAATTCCTGTTGGGCCAAGAAGACAAAAGCTACTTTATAGTTCTTGCTGCCAGTCCCATCAGCCAGGCACCATTAGGTAGGATACTCCCTGAACCTTACTCATAAATGTTAGAACTTGGAAAAGATTGATGCAAATATAAGCATATGATTGAATCAATATGCTTTCTTATTTTCTCTGTAACTTTATTTATAAAAGTTGAAATAAATGCATTGGTATAGCAATTGGAAGCTCATTATGAAATAGCCTGTATATTTGGAACTTTAAAATCTTTTCACTTTTATTTGTAGGTTCTATGGAAGAAACACTGTCCATCATTGCTCAGCTGACAACTTTCTGATGTTTAACAATAGGCATTCATCTCACACGCTAGTGAAGTAATGCCCCAAATTCTCCAAGCCAGGCTTCAGCAATACGTGAACCGTGAACTTCCAGATGTTCAAGCTGGTTTTAGAAAAGGCAGAGGAACCAGAGATCAAATTGCCAACATCCGCTGGATCATGGAAAAAGCAAGAGAGTTCCAGAAAAACATCTATTTCTGCTTTATTGACTATGCCAAAGTCTTTGACTGTGTGGATTACAGTAAACTGTGGAAAATTCTGAAAGAGATGGGAAAACCAGACCACCTGACCTGCCTCTTGAGAAACCTGTATGCAGGTCAGGAAGCAACAGTTAGAACTGGACATGGAACAACATACTTGTTCCAAATAGGAAAAGGAGTACCTCAAGGCTGTATATTGTCACCTTGCTTACTGAACTTATATGCAGAGTACATCATGAGAAATGCTGGGCTGGAAGTAGCACAAGCTGGAATCAAGATTGCAGGGAGAAATATCAATAACCTCAGATATGCAGATAATGTCACCCTTATGGCAGAAAGTACAGAGGAACTAAAAAGCCTCTTAATGAAAGTGAAAGAGGAGAGTGAAAACGTTGGCTTAAAGCTCAACATTCAGAAAATGAAGATCCTGGCATCTGATCCCATCACTTCATGGGAAATAGATGGGGAAACAATGGAAACAGTGTCAGACTTTATTATTTGGGGCTCCAAAATCACTGCAGATGGTGACTGCAGCCATGAAATTAAAAGACGCTTACTCCTTGGAAGGAAAGTTATGACCAACCTAGATAGCATATTCAAAAGCAGAAACATTACTTTGCCAACAAAGGTCCGTCTAGTCAAGGCTATGGTTTTCCAGTGGTCATGTATGGATGTGAGAGTTGGACTATAAAGAAAGCTGAGCACAAAAGAATTGATGCTTTTGAACTGTGGTGTTGGAGAAGACTCTTGAGAGTCCCTTGCACTGCAAGGAGATCCAACCAGTGCATTCTAAAGGAGATCAGTCCTGGGTGTTCATTGGAAGGACTGATGCTAAAGCTGAAACTCCAATACTTTGGCCACCTCATGCGAAGAGTTGACTCATTGGAAAAGACTCTGATACTTGGAGGGATTGGCAGCAGGAGGAGAAGGGAACGACAGAGGATGAGACGGCTGGATGGCATCACCGACTCGATAGACATGAGTTTGTGTTAACTCCGGGAGTTGGTGATGGACATGGAGGCCTGACGTGCTGCAATTCATGGGGTCGCAAAGAGTTGGACACGTCTGAGTGACTGAACTGAACTGAAGAATACATTTGTTTTATGTTGAGACCATCACGGAATAAAGCATCCTTATGGTAGTCTGTTTCGAGTTCAAGAGCAGGATGAGAGCAGTAGAATATGTGTTCTCATGACTTTGGTATAGTTTTAATTTTTGCACAAGCAGATAAGAGAATTCCCAGTGTCTGTTTGAAGCATTTAATTCTGGTTGCCAGGGAAACATATTCCCCAAAACTCACTTTAAGGTATGTAAAAATTAATAACAGAAACCTTAACTAAAGAGAGTCTGGAGATCAGAAGTGGGAACTCAGATGCCCTGCAACATAGCAGAGCCCAACAAGAGGAAGAAAGACTTTATTCCTCACAAGACTCAGCCAATGAAAAGCCATAGACTACAGCTCTCCCTCTTCGCTCTATAAAAGCCTTCTCCTTCCCCTTGCTGTGTGGGTCTTGGATGTGGCTCAGTGTTGCAGACCTTGAATAGCAATTCTCCAGTGATTTCAAATAAACCCATCTTTGCTGGAGAAATATCTGGCAGGCTATTTATTTCAGGTCAACAGCCCTGTGTCCTTTACTTTTTCTGCTATATCCTGTGGGATCTGAATTTGATATTTGGACAAATTTATTTGGGCACTGAGGGAGTAAGAAGGGGTAAAAGAGAAAATCACCTTTAAATAATGCTTTGCCTGGCTTCTCTTCCATACTTTTCAGATATGTTTTCTAAAGACTTTATTTGAAAAGTACTTTTATTTAGCTTTATTTTGATTAAAGTTTAGTAGTTTCAATACAATAGAATAATTGAAAAGTCAGTAGCAGCCGAAGAGGAGCAGAATATGTTATTCCAAATATGCCTCTTGGGCATGAGGACTATTTTGCGTTGTTTATTTTTAAAGAAACAGCAGGCATAGGAAGAGCTCTGAAAATGGGTAGTAGAAGTTACCCTTTTGTAAGAAAGATTTATAAGGGAAATCTCTATTTGTAAGAGTGTCTCTGCACCAGGAAAAGAGCATGATTCTATGCCGGAGTCCAGCCCCGGTTGGATCCAGGGATTCCCTCGGGAGGACGGCGTCAGTGACTGAGAGAAATAGAGAAAGAGATAAGGAAAGAATTTTGCAGTTAAGAAAATAGAGGAGAGAAAAGAGGCTGATAATCCTTGGTTTATGCAGAAAGCCACTAAAGCCCCAGCACGGGACTTGCTCTGTTCATGTAGGCCGCAGGAGCCCTCTCGAATAGCTGAAGGTGCCCCCCTTAGGCACCTTCTCGAGTGGGTCTTAGAAGCCCAGGCAGGAAAGTGAAGGCAGAGGGCCCATGTGCTCCAGGGAATCAGCCTGAAAAGGAAAAGGAAAGAGAAAGAACGACATGGGGAGACCAAGCTTGATGAGCATGGCCCACACTTTATTTTCCAAAGTAGTTTTTATACCTTAAGTTGTGCCTAGAGGATAATGGAGGGCAGGGGGGAGGGGGGAGGGTAGAGTCATACGAGGTCAGCAGTCCTTGATCCTTATCGAAGCCAAGCTTTCTTTCTGCAAACTTATCATATGCAAAAGCTTTAGGTGATTTACATCATCTTCTGGCCAGGAAGCCTGTTAACATTTTATGACCCTTTCTTCAGAAAACTTATTTTTCTCTAAAGGTGATTATTCTAAAGTCAGGCGCCACCCTCCGAAAGCATTAGATAAAGTTGCATTCCTATAGGGCAAAATTGTGGTGGGCTATAACAAGAAAAGAATTAAGTCAAGGGTCCAAGGTTACAAACATTAAAGCTACTACTTACATTTCTAAACACCAACTATATTAATCAATACACTCCCAGGGACACAGTAGGTAAGGGATATGGAAACTTGGCAGCAAGCATTAGCTTAACAAAGAAATCTTCTGCTAGTTCTAGTCTAACAATTTTAACTCTCTGAGAAGCTCTGCATTGTTAGAATATCTTAAGCTTCCCGTGCCTCTCGTGGTTGGGAGGCTGTGAACAATCACATGCGTAGCTGCAGGAGTCCAAACAAACCTGTCAGGCAAGCTAGAAAGTCATCAGAGGGGTTTGAATTGAAACACACCTATTATGTCCAGGAGACTTATTAACTAGAGTTTTAAGTTGATTTTCTTACAGAGAAAGGTGGTCGGTGATAGCCCCCCGTTAATGTCAGAAGAGTTGGTAAAAGTCATAAAAAAGTAAAACAGACAGATTCTGGTTTGGGGGTAGATACTCAGGCAGATACGGTGGGGGGTAGGGGGGACCTTGAGCCCTGACTCGCCTTGCCCGTCAGGGCTCTCCTGCATGACCTTGTCATGGGTGGGAACTCCCGCGCTGGCTCCCGGCAATTCTAAATCTCTAGAAATTCTTTATCAATGAAGCAGATTTAAATCTGCATTAACAGTCTTACTTTCATTTACTATGCTTTTCTTGGTGACTTTCCATGACTGGCACCTCTCACCACAAGCTCTTCTGTTGTTTTTAGCTGGAGATAGTATTTAACATGGTAGCTTGAGCCACTTGGGAGAGTTATTCAGTTTTCCTGGGAATCTTCCACATAGACAGTAGGTACATATGATATCAAACTTGTTTTTCTTCCGTTGATTGGTCCAGAATGTAGAAGGATAAAGGGAAAATTATTTTTCTTCCTTTACATAGAATAAGATCAAAAGAATGATTTAAAAGGGAAGGAAATCTGCAGCTTTTGTTTCATCAGTAAAGAAATCTCATCTCAGAAATTAATTATGTTTTGCATATATATCTGTAATCACCATTTCTTTAACTTGTAATCTTTAATGAAAGTATAAGAATATTGCTACTTCGTGATTTAATCATTGGGAAAATGTACATGGTAAACAAGCTTCCTTTGCTTGCTGTGTCTTTGCTAACATTAAGAGAAAGTTTTGCATTTTGCATTTGTTTTAAAATTTTTTCACCTATTTTGAATTTTTGTACTGTTGATTATTTTTAAATAGTCTACAGAAGGATTTATCCTGAGCACTTACATTTTTCTTACTTATTTAGCCACTAGTATACCCAGAAAAGTATTGGAAGATATTCTTTAAGGGTATGTTTTTATTAAAGTGTGATATTTATATATTAAAATTCTGTGTAAAATGAAATCTGATGAGATGACAAAGACTTTGATATGCTAACTAAAACTGAAATTTTAAAAAGAAAATTGGGTAATTACACTTCAACACAAAATGAGAAGTAAATTAAAGAAGTCAAGAGGTTTAATAGTTCTTTGTACTAATTCAAGTTACTAGTAAGGGAAGAAGCTGAAAACATGAATTTGATAAAGACATGGCTTAAAAAACATGTTTAATCTTTAAATGCACATGAATAAAATATTAATAAAGAAAGAAGTAATATTATCTTTTCTTTTACTATTTTTCTTTACTGAAGCTATGATGTACTAGAAAAATAGCTTTTCCTTTTTTTTTTTTTGTTATGGTGTGTCTTCCAGCCTAACTAATTAGTTGCTTATATTCTAGACTTTTAAGTTTTATTTAGTAGGACATCATTTAAAAATAAAAGACATTTTAAGTATGAAAATAAAAATCAACCTAACTCACTCTTGTATAGTCTCACTTAAAAATAAATTTAAAGAAAAACTCACACTTACTTGTTCTACATATAATTTGTGTGAATTGACTCTTAATATAAATTTTATAATACTGTTTTTATGACCTTCATGTTAAAAGTAAAGAATCTTAGGGAAAAAGAGGTTAGCATTTGTCCACAATTTCACAGTGAACAAATCAGTCAAAAACTTGTGTAATCTGGCTACTAAATTGTGTTACAACCACTATGCTATTTTGCTATAATCACTCTACAATATAATTTCTCAATATATTACAAGTGATGTTTTTTGCACACAAATACTAATGAAAACATCTTTGATATTGGTTTCCTATTTTCATTTTAATCAAATATTTTAACACTACATAGCATTATAAGGCAAACTGGTGAAATTTTAAAAAAAATTTAAACTATTTCTCTATAGAATCATATATATGTTAAAAAAAATTGCTGATTGGATTATTTCTATATATTGCTATAGCAATTTCTGTGTAAAGTTGCTATGGACTCGTAAATGAATTTCTACATTCTGAAAGAAGAAAGGAGAAGACTTTTGCTTTTAAGCAGTATGTTTAATGATGGAAGCCTCTGCCTAACCCTTATGGTTTATTAATCTTCTGAGGCCCCAGCCTCGGCTATGCAAGGCAAGTTTAAAATCCCTAGTGGAAGAAGTCTATTATGACAAGTATTCTTCCAATCACCCATATAGATGCTCTTCTTTTCCAGCTTCCCCTTATCCATTCTCTTCCTTTTTTTCCCTACTGTCTTATCCAGTATTTTATTTTTCTCATACTTTGTCTCTTTTTATTTTCCTTGCATTCTCCTGGTCTTGTCTCTTATCTCCTGTGATCAGTATATAGTTTCTGTTTCAGTCTAAGCTACATGCAGAAGTATTACAGAATATGCTATGATGATACTAATCTGGACTTTAATTTTTTTCTAAAGTATAATTATTATGCAAGGCTTATTTTAACCCATGACAGATGCAGTGATAATATCTTTATATTTGTGAAAGAATTTTGACATGCATTTTATTTTTCTTTATACTACTTGGTTAATAAACACTTGAATCTTATAATAATTAATAAAGAATGTAATAGGTTAAGTGATGGCCTAAGGCCTCAAAGTTAGTAACTAAATGTGAAAAAGAACATAGTCCTTTTTTTTTTTTTTTTTTTTTTTAAGAACATAGTCCTTTAACAGCCACTAACCACTGACCTCTCTGCCGCTCTGCTCTATGGGCACTAGAGAAGTAAATGTGTGTGTTAGTCACTCAGTCGTGTCCGACTCTCTGTGACCCCATTAACTGTAGCCTGCCAGACTCCTCTGTCCATGAGATTTCCCAGGCAAAAATACTGGAGTGGCTTTACAGTTCCTTCTTCAGGGAATCTTCCTGATCCAGGAGTGGAACCCAGTTCTCCTGTATTGCAGAAAGATTCTTTCCCATCTGAACCACCAGGGAAAAGAAGCAAGCTGAAAGGAATCAACAGAAAGTTGAGTTGCTACTATATGCTATGTGTTGTTGGTGTTAACTGAGAAATATATGCTATGCTGTACTCAGGAGCCTCCAATATTCACATGCATCACTCATATAGAGTACAGCCCAAGCGAGTGTGCAATGATGGTGGTCTTCAAGATCATTGTGCCGAATAGTTCCACCACGGGTTCTCTGGAGACTCTAAAATTAGAGACTTACTTTTCCAGGATTGAAGATTCCTAAGTCTTCAAGAGGTTCCCAGGTCTCTAGATGTATTAAAAACATATCATGAATTTTTTAATAGACAGCTGGGCCTTTAGTGTATATGAAATGAAATACCTTATAGATTATAGAGGATTCCAGGTTAAGGAAGAGACACAGTATAAAAAGGAGTGTGTGGGTGTGTAATCCTAGTTTATCACACTTTTAATTAGTGCTGGTTTAGCTGTCAGGCTTACCTCATTTCTTATTATTTATTGTCACTCACTTTTAGAGAATTATATAGTTCACTTGCTCTCTAATTTACAACTAATACTAGATGTTTTCCTGAATTATTTCTCTCTTTGGAAATTGTCCTGTAATCCTACAAGATTCTTGCTTGAAAGTTTTAAGGTTTCAAGGACTGAGCAGTTAAATGTCCAGCAACATTTCTGTTAGATTCCTAATTCAGGCCTCCCTGTGCATCCAAGTTTTCTTATTAATTGACTGATCTCATCATACATTCATTGAAAAGACACTTACTTTGGTTCAATCTATGCCTTATAGGAAAAATTGAATAAATAATATGCACATCATCACATCAGAATATATTTAGAGAGAATTCTAAGGTACAAAACTCAATAAAATGACAATGTTCTAAGTCTTCTAAATCATTTTGCAGCCCAAACTGACAGGCACGTGTTTCTTTTGTGATGCTAAGTATTTCCTGTAATGTCATATGTCATTAATGCTTTCCTTTGCTACATTACTAGGCAACTAGTTTCAACCAATCTGATCTGTTTTGTCCATGATGCTAATGACTGAGGCAATCTTGATGTATTAGCTAATATCCCCAGATACTGTTAGGTTTAGCATAGAATTTTAAAGCTAAACAGCTCACATGTTCTTAGGTACCATTAGTCCAACCACATTCTAGACATGGGGGATAATGAGGCTCTGAGTGTCTTTCCTAAGATTACCTGGTGGCCAGACAGGAACCCAGATCTCAATTCAATTAACTAAATTTACATCTCATGGGAGGTCTTTAAACTCCTAAACCCTAAAGGGTTTTCTATGGAACGTTTGAATATCATGATGGTTTGGAGGCAAGTGTTGGGGAAAAGGAAGTTATTCTTTACTAAAGTAGTCTTTTAAAATCACACCACAAAGAAAGCTCTTCTTGCCACTGAGTATCAGAAGAGGGTATGATGTTAATTTAATTAGTTTCTCCTCTTCTGAGAGACATTACCAAGGGTTTAGAGTGCTGTCCTCATTTGGGTTGGTGAATTGCTGAAATACCCTATTTCAATGTTAATGAATTTATTTAATTTGATATGATATCTGAGTGCAATAAAATTAAAAGTATTATTGAGATAGAAGACTTTCCAACCATAAGATTCAAGATTAAACCACTGGATTTCCTGAACTTCACTGTCTGGGGTTAGGAACTCAATAGACTATAAGAAAAACAAATATTTGCATTACCTAAACAGAAAAATAAGTGTGAATTTCAATGTATACTTGGCATTTAACTGCTTATTCTTTCTTAAATAGAAAATATAGTCTCTGACATTAAAATGAAAAGTCTGCACACATAATATTATTTACACTACAGTAGAAGGTTTTGTTGTAAAGCATTACAGATTCAGATTGCATGTCTTCCTGGTAGAGTCTGTACTTCTCTTTCTGATCAAATACTTTTATGCCAAATGTCACTTAAAAGAAGCCAGAATTTGAATCTTTTGTGTTTTCTCCTACTTGCTAAACAAACTTCAAAAGCAAAGCAAGGCAGTGAACTTGAAATGTACCCTTTGCCATAATAAAATCATGGTTATTTGTTGTGATAGACAGCTTGCAAGATGTAGTATTTCTCTTTTATATACAGATCTCCAAGTGGATGCATTTTTCCTCTGAAAATATCTTTTTAAATTAATTTTAAAACATTTTTTGAAAAAAATTAAAAAAAAACCTGCTTTAGATGGTTTTAATTTATGCCCAAAGCAGCAAAGGTAAGGGCTCAGAACATAATTAACTTAAAATGTACCCTGGAACATATCTGACTCATCATGCTTTAATGAGTCTTCATAAGCAGATGATCTCTGCAAAAATAAAACAGAATACTGATTGCAGAGGCCTTGACTCCTACCTGAATAGAAAAATCTACACAGTGTATCATTGGAGGAAGTTTAAATGTCACCAAACAGAAATAAAAACCAAATCTGACAATTTAATTTCCTTGACTTCCCCAAGTGTCAGAATAAAGACAAGTCAATAAGATTAAAGTAAGTAGGCAGGATACAGATTCTTCAGTTATATAAATTAAGAAATATAAAATATTCACTGTTTGTTTAGAAAAAAGATTACATCTCAGCCATAGATTGGTATTTTGTATTAAAGAAACTAGATGTAGGAGGAGAAAATGTGGTGCTTAGACAGTCACAGATTTAATGGGACACCACAGATTCTATGGTCAAATCCCATTGTTAGGCAGTGTTTGCATAGTTGCTTAGATAGAAAATGTTCTAATATTCATTAGCTCATTCGTTCAACCCATTTTCTATGCAGTATTAAATGCTAGTATTCAGAAATTTGAAATTTTTAGCATGCTACAATTAAAAACTATGGTGTTCCTTTATCTGTGGTATGTATATATCTATATCTGTATCTATCTCTAGCTATATATCCTCTATTAGAAATTTGAAATTTTAGAAGTGGAACATGATAAGTGATGGAAGGGGGAAATATAGACAAATTATAATTATGAGAATTATTGTTAATCTTCAAGCTTTTAATATTTTTCTTAGCAATCTGGAAAGTTATTTTGTCTCAGACATTAAGGACAAGGACCCAGGAGAGGAGTTACAGAAATATGGTTCCATGATCCTGAGTAAAACATCTGTTTGGGATATAGGGGCATATTCCTCTCCGTGGAAAGGGAAAAGTAAAGAAAGATCAAAATGCATTAATTATAACATTGATGGAATTTTTGGTCTCTATTCCTCTGACAGCTGGGGTGTAGGGTATTTTAAGTGAAAAAGATTATTTCAATATTCCCTAAAAAGATATCAAACAGGGGAGCATAGAATTTTATTCCCATGTATTGTTTATTTTTGAAGGAAACCCACATTGGTACCTAGTGGAACTACAGACATTACAAGATAATATGAGTATTATCAGGTCATGTCAACTCAGTATCTGGAAACTAAAAGCAACTGATGTAACTCCGTGTCTTCACCAGTGACAATATCACACAGAAACAAAAAATTCAATATATGGAATACACAATCAAACTTTTATGAACCATTTTGAGTTACTACTATTTATTAGAGACATTGAAAGATACATTAGGTCCAAGTGGTGTGTCAAAGTCGCCTGCTACAGAAGGAGCAGCTCAAGTAAATAAATGATTATACATATAAAAATGATTATATATGTAAATGATTTAAAATCATTATACATGAAGGTGTTCAGCCTGAGCTTTCCTACAATGTGCCAGTTTGGCATGAGGATTACATGGAGCCAAAAACAATGGAAACCAAAAGACTCAAGAGGAACTTTTTTACCTCCTTTTCAACCGACTAAAAGAATCTAGATAAAGAGCCTGGTTCAGAAAGAGAGCTGTCACCGGACAGAACTATAAAGAATTTAGGTAGGGGTGGTCAGCTGGTGGGGGGCTTGGGAATTTAGGTAGGGGTGGTCAGCTGGTGGGGGACTTGGGAATTTAGGTAGGGGTGGTCAGCTGGTGGGGGCCATGGGAATTTAGGTAGGGGTGGTCAGCTGGTGGGGGGCTTGGGAAATTAGGTAGGGGTGGTCAGCTGGTGGGGTGCTTGGTATGCTTCTTTGTTCGAGACCTCTCATGTCCATTGTCTCTTCTTGGCAGGAAAAGAGTTTGTTTGCCAAACGTTCACCCTTCCCATCTTCCTGTGAATCATCTTCCTTTCCTTTGAAGCCCCAGATCCCTACCCTCTTCTTTTTGGCTCAGAAAAGCATAGAAGCTTCAATTGCCTGACTGTTTGGCAGCCTCTCGTTGAGTTCATAGAACTCGTATATGAACATGAGTTTTTTTTTCCCCCTCTTGTTAATCTGCCTTACGTCAATTTAATTAACAGACCAACCAGTAGAGCCTAGAAGGATAGAGGAAATTTGTTTCTCTGCAACATAATAAATTATATATGATTACAGAGAAGAAAGTTCCAAATTCTAGACAAGTCAAGAATTTGCAGAACAGTGAACATTCATACTATCTTAATATTTGAATAGGAGCTTGATTCAAGTTTAGGGAGAAGGGAAACATAGTAAGCATTTCTATTAGGATGCATATATTAAGTTTAGGTATAAAGGAATGCAATTTGTGAAAATCAAATGTGGGATTTAAAACAGTAGCAAGTGGTTGTGTGTCACATAAGCAACAATCAACTAGCAATGAAAGGCAAATCAACGGGAGGTTGGTGTGCTTTGAGTTTATCTTTTTAGCATGAATAATAGAATGCTATTGTGAATTCTGGAAGAGTAAAAGACTTAGGACCAAGGTTCTCATGGACTCTGTGAGATTGTGGGGGGAAGGTACATGGGGTACATCTAGATAACATCTGCGTGGTGCTTTTTCCAAAATTTCCATGGTCTGTAAATGGCGGTAACCGAGTGAGGGTAGTAGTGGTCAATTTTCTCTGACTGCCTGGTATTTAGAAATCATCTGTTTGAGGATTGCATAAGAAGTAAATGGAGGTTCTGTAAAGGGAGCTAGGGAGTCTTTAGCAAGAAACATGGACACCAGTTGGCCCAGTGGAATCCGTCTGGGAGAAATTAGTAGCAGTAGAATGAAACATAATAGGGCTCCAAAGGCCACTTAGAAGGAGTTTGAAGATGGGCAGCCAGAGAGGCTTGGCATTTGCTTGTTCACAGAGGATGGTGACCGTAAGGTCATAACTGGATTTTCCCGACATCATTTTAAAATAAAACATTTAAATATAATTGCTTTGGGCTTCTCTGGTGGCTCAGATGGTAAAGAATCTGTCTGCACTGCAGGAAACACAGGTTCGATTCCTGGGTCAGGAAGATCCCCTGGAGAAGGAAATGGCAACCCACTCCAGTATTCTTGCCTGGGAAATCCAGTGGACAGAGGAGTCTGGCAGGCTACAGTCCATGGGGCTGCAAACAGTAGGACACAACTGAGCGACTAAGCGCACACACACACACACACACACACACATGCATAATTGCTTTAACATCTATCAAAGCTGTAAGATCCTAATCTGCTACAGAGAATCATAATTGTGATAACATTTGAAACTGAAGCATCAGTTTATTATCTCTCTGCCTCTTTTCTGCCCAGCTGAGGTCTCAAATGTTCCTCCTTGAAATTTTTCCTGATTCTCCTAGTCTGCATCATTCACCCCATTTCCCTGCAGTCTTATCTGTACATATTGGCTTACAATGTTCTCTAATAATTATGTATGTGAAAATGTCATCTTTGAAGTTGTATTATATGTTTTTGTTTTCCATAATGATTTAATCATTGCTGCATAGAGCAGCAAAGACTTGCCTCATCAGATGTATAAAATGGCCTTGGAATATTCAAGCTTATGACTGAGTGGTTTTAGGTGATGTAAGAGCCTTTTAACCTGTTTATTCCTCTGAGGAACTCTATCCTCATCCCAAAAATGTATTGCAAAGCCAAGTCTTTTTTTTTGACCTAGAAAAGTGCATATGTTCCATATTTATACAACAATATAAACTGATAAATTTTATTGATTTGGTCAATTTTCTAAATAAAAATTGAAAACAGTTGAGTATAGCTTCAAGTACTGCTGAAATAAAAATGCAGGATAATTAATCTTATTGGAAACTAATAAAAGAAGAAAGAACAGCACATGAAAGGGAGGTATGTGGCTAGGGAAAAGTTATAGTTTTGTGGATGAACATTTTTGAATGTGTTAGTCACTCAGTCATATCTGTCTTTTGTGACCCCAGAGACTCTAGACTCATGTCCATGGAATTTTCCTGGCAGGAGTACTGGAGTGGGTAGACATTCCCTTTTCCAGGGGACTCAAGGATTGAACCTGTGTCTCCTGCATTGCAGGCACATTCTTTACCATCTAAGCCAACAGGGAAACCCAGTTTTGTGGATATGTACACACAAACACACGTTGATCAAAATGATGAATTTCCTACAGGGCAGGACAATGTTAATGACCTGAATTTGATACAGTGAGGGAATCAGATTTAATTGAATAGATGCATATCAAGCCCTAGCATATGCTAGACACTGTGTTAATCACCAGAATACAGTAGTGAAAAAGAAGAAATCCCAGTTTTTATGAGCGTTATATTTTAGTGAGGTTAAATATGGAATCATATAAATTACAAATTTATGCAATCAAATTATATTACAAATATTCCATTTTATATGTATATAATTATGTGCTTATATACATCTATGTTATTATCCATAATGTAAATTAACTTGGATTAACTGGGTATTCAAAATTCCAATGTGATTTTTTTCCCTAATCATTTTAAGTTTTTATTATTTCTTAACATTAAAGACTTAAAAATGTTTGAGAGTTTGCAAATTATATTACTGTTGCGGGTCTTATTAGCTGTGGGATCACTGAAACTATTTAATTAAATTGTGGATAAATTGACAGTTCCATAGGGTATTATCCCTCCTAGTTTGGGATCTGTCCTTGTCCTTCACTGTTCTTGAAACTCACTTGCAATGTTAAAAATATAGTCTTTGTCTCTTTATAAAAAGCCATAATCTATACTTTGCCTACTAAACAATTGTCATTACCATAAATAAAAATGTGTTCATTGTAGAAAAATAGCAAATGATTGCAAAAGGCCTTGCATTAATCTACAAACATCTAGATTCATTAAGAGACCTTTGGTGCTCCAGTTTAAGTTATATTTGATAAAGCACATGAATTTGAGGAGAGGTAACTATAAGAATCTCAATATAAGCAGCTTAACACATTTTTATCTGCCTTCTAAGATGAGGAAGTTAATAAAATATGCAGTTATTTGAATCATTTTCTTACCACTTAAAAAAAAAGACTCCATACCAATTTATGTAGTTCTGAATTTGGTTTTGGTTTTGTTAATATTCACAGACATTTCTGTTGGGTATAAGTTTTCTGCCTAGCCAAAGTTTGGGTAATTTGTCAATCATACATTTTTATCTCCTAGATTCATATCTTCTTAGCAAACAACATTCCCTATGTTTCTTCTTTCCTGGCAAGGGACACTCCACTCATATATACTGCCCTGCTGCTGCTGCTGCTAAGTCGCTTCAGTCATGTGCGACTCTGTGTGACCCCATGGATGGCATCCCACCAGGCTCCCCTGTCCCTGGGATACTCCAGGCAAGAACACTGGAGTGGGTTGCCATTTCCTTTGCCAATACATGAAAGTGAAAAGTGAAAGTGAAGTCGCTCAGTCATGTCCGACTCTTAGCTACCCCATGGACTGTAGCTCACCAGGCTCCTCTGTCCATGGGATTTTCCAGGCAAGAGTACTGGAGTGCCATTGCCTTCTCCTATATACTGCCCTATGTTGTCCTAAATATGCTAGATATTTCTTTAAGTTCCCATGTTACCATTTGAAAACAGCCAAAAATTCCTTGATAGTTTTCTAATAGAGAGGGTGTCTGTATACTCTCACCTTAAATTTAGGTGGGTTCAACCAACAGGTGGTTGCAGAAGAAATTCTTGTGTCTTCTGAGGTTAGGTTACAAAATTAAGTGGTTTCCCATATTGTTTGAGAGAACACTTGCTCCTGGAGCCCCAAGCATTCATGTTTGACTAAAAACAAATACAAGTATAATTTGTATTTTAACCTTTTTAATTCATAAAGTTCTAATGAAACCCTAATAAAAAATCTTCCAGCCATCCTTGCCAAGAAATCAGATTTCTTAGGGATGTGGCCTCAGACATTCTGCCAATTGAATAACACCAATGACCTTCATCAATGCCAGATGAATAGGATGAATTATCCATCTCATGCGAGCTTTTTCTAAATTCCTGATACACAAAATTATATGCTATAATAAGACAATTGTTTCAAAACTAAGTTTTGGTGTAGTTTGTTAGGCAGCGGGAAATAACTGGAAACTTTTCTATCAAACCTTCCTTGACTGATGAGCCATTTAGTTGGCTTCTGGTCTTTAGTTCAACAAGACTATTTGTGTAGCCGTATCATAAAACAAAACACATAATCAGATGTGAATGACTGGTGATATAATTTTAATGTTTTCCTTCTTCCAAAATCATCAATATTTTAACACGGGTCAGTACCTATAACTAATTCAGGTGGCCTTGGCCTGTGGTGGCTTGAAGCAGGGCTTCAGTTCCCGGCCAGAGATTGAAGTCAGACCATGGCAGTCAGAGCACTAAATCGCAACCACCAGGAACCAGTGGCCAGTGAGAAGGTCCTGGCCTTTTAGCTGTGTAGAAATGAACTTCCACTTACAGATGGAAAGTAGTGAAACAAGTCAAGTGTTTATTGGAAGGAAAAAGTGCAGTATGTGTGAATAGACACATGGGTGGGCTCAAAGAGAGAGTTCTACTCTCTTAGTAACTTGGATCACTTCTGAGTTTCCTTTGGCCAATCACCTTGCTTGCCTGGCTCTGAGTCTGTATTTGGTATATCTCAGGGTCCTCCTGTGTGTGCACGTGCATCTCTTAACCAAGATGGATTCCAGAGAAGAGGCCTGTGGGTATCTTGACATCACTTACTATGAGGTGATGCCCTATCTCTTTTTGACTTCCAAGGAGACTTTCTGTGCTTGTGTAGTCAGAGAGGTCTGCTTAACTTTGGAAATATGTGGTCTTCCATCTCTTACCTGGGCAGAGCCCAGTCTCCTGCATTATCCTGCTTTTATGGAATTTCTGCTGTTATATGGAGTTTTTGCTATTATGGAGTTTTGGCCTGCAGAGAAGAAACTGTTCAGCCTGGCACCCATCTATCTCCTGCCTCATAACCTGATTATGTACTTTGCATGAACCGTAGCTAGCCATAAGACTTGGAGAAGCAGAGAAATGTCTGGAGAAGAACATTCATTCCAGTGAATGCTTAAAAAGACTAATGTAAGAATCTGCCTACACTTGTATATATCTAATATTCAGTTTTTAACTAAATTTAAAGAATTTGTAATCTACTTCGTGCAGGAATGTATTTTCTATATTAACCAGATTCCTTTTCAAAATGAAGTAAACTGTGAGTAAATGATGAGCTTCTACATGGGGTTGGGGCTGATGAAGGCCTTTCTAGAATGATCTCTGACTCTCATAAACTGTTTTCTTAGGAACAATAGTGCTAAAATGAGAATGTTTTGTTGGCCTTGCTTATCAAATGAAACTGCTGCTGCATTGGAGTAAGAATGAGCTGGTATCCAGGCCTGCATAACCAGGATGGTATTAAGGATTGATGCTGAGAGGAGAATGCACTTTATAGCATAAAGCTTGTAAGCATGGCAGCTGTACATACTTCATGTCAGTTATGCAAAACTCCTGACCAAGTGCTAAGGACCCAGAACTTGCTTGGGAACAGGAGGGACTCCAAGTGTTATGGTGTGTTGAGTGATTATCCTTAAAATAAGGCATCTGGGGCCAGTGTATTGTTTTAGTAAATTACCCTATTAAGTAAAAATAGTGAAATACCTTAGTTATAATACGTTATGGACAAGACTGTACATAGAAACCTAATAAACATTTGGTGGTCTTGATGGGAAGAAAGTTTTTCCACAGATGTTGAAACGTGACTGATGATAGAATAAGTAAGAGGAGATAAGAGGAAAAGAGGAATCTGTTAAAGAGAAACAAACCTCCAGATCAGTGATGCAATGACCACAAGAAGAAGAGGGATTAGTTCAGGTGGTTGCAAGCATGTCTTTCCATTTATTTAAGCTAGTAAAGGATTAGCAATTGCAACAAGTTTCATTTACCGAAGAAGATATACAATTAGGCTAAAAATGAAATGCTGAAATGTGTAACCTGACTATAACCACTTGATATGTTCCTCAAACATTAAATACTTTTTATCACTGATTATCCAATGTCACATGAGCTTTCTTGGTGGCTCAGTGGTAAAGACTCTAGCTGAGAATGCAGGAGATGTAGGTTTAATCCCTAGATCAGGAAGATCCCCTGGAGAAGGAAATGGCAACTCACTCCAGTATTCTTACCTCAGAAATCCCATGGACAGAGGAGCCTGATGGGCTATGGTCCATGAGGTCATAAAGAGTTGGACACAACTTAGCAACTAAAAAACAACAAACCTGTCACTTTATATACACACTAAATATAATCTGAGGAGGATAAATGGTCTATACACAAATGTTATGGTTAGGTTAAGTATGACTCTTTCCAAGCACTGTTTCATAAGTTTGGATAACATAGACTGTCATGGTAAATGTCAATCTTGGCATAATTGAACACTCAGCTGATGTCAATCAAAGCTAAAAAATGATAGTGTACTTCATGTAGCATCAAAGAAAATAAACATATCTAAAACTGGAGAAAACAGCCAAGTAGATAATACTTGTGTTTCTAAAATGGTATTATAGTACCCTTTCTTTGAAGATTATAGACAAGAGGATTTTAGCAGTAGATGAAGGACCACTTCAACATCCACTATAGATGGGTACCCAGGTGAGAGATGTTCGTAGCAGTGAAAGTGGAAGGAAGCACCAAGATCAAGAAGCCTTAGAGATGGAATCAACAGAAACCGTGACTGCTAAGACATTAAGAGGAGGAGGTGCAGAGGGCAGATGTAACTGCTGAATTCAAGGGTAAGTGGCTAGCCCCTTTCCTACTGATGCTGCCTGACTGTGAGTGTGAGTGGTGAGCTTTCTTGGACACTCTGAAGACCTCAAAGATGACTAACCCTCTGCCTCGGCTAACAGAGGGACTTGCTGTCCAAAGCAGATTATAAATACAGGGATGTTCTCCTCTGAACTTCCGTGGAGGAGGATGATCACAAGGTTTATGGCATTTAGTTCCACTAACAAACTAAACAGTTATTTATTTGCCATAACTACAGTAAGGCGAAGAATTTTGCCAGTTATTCTCTGTATTATTACTGTGTCAAATCTTTTTTTCTCTATTGAGGATGCATCATACCTATATATGTTTATTAGGTTTTTTTATAGTTTCATAAAAATAGAAAGATAAAACCTTCCCTCCATTGATTTTTATCTCCACTCAGTGGTGATGAATGATTTAAGTCTAGAGCCCTGTTTGTAAACCTGAGTTACCATTTTTATTTTTCAAGTATTGTTTTCATTTTCATGTTGCATTTTTAAAAATGATTGACACTTGGGATGTTTGAATAAGAGTCCTGGAACTTCTTAAAACAGAAACTTCCAGAGCAGAAATTAAGAATGATGTTTATTGTTTTCATCTATAAAAATGAAAATGTACAGCAGCATTTTCAAATGAATTATTGCCTGTATTACGAAGCCACTTATCCCTTTACTGCCTTGCTGCTGCTGCTGCTAAGTCCCGTCAGTTGTGTCGGACTCTGTGCGACCCCATAGATGGAAGCCCATCAGGCTCCACCATCCCTGGGATTCTCCAGGCAAGAACACTGGAGTGGGTTGCCATTGACTTGAGGGATAGACTATCCTTTTTTTTTTTTTTTTTTTTGGAATAGACAAAATGTTCCCTGCTTTAAATAAGACATTCACAGAATCACTACTTTGCTCCAGGCATGTTAGGAGCAGTGGGGAGAAAATGAGTAAAAGAGGACAGGGTCCCTGGCAGAGGCCTAATTAAACCAGCCATTGTATCACGTGCATTAGCCGCTGAAAGGTGATGTGAACTGCTCCTATCAGGGAAGCAGCCTGTGTCACAAGTCGGAGCCTAGACTGGGCTTGGCTGATTTCAGAAAACGAAATGGAGCACATGTCCTCTGGGAGTCTGTGAGGAAGTGAGTATTGGTGTAGAAATGCCAGGGAGTAGAAGCCTGAAATCAGGGCCAGGTGATAAAGAGTTGTACAAACTGTACATAAATTTAAACTTGTGCCCTGGGGCAAGTGGGCATCTATTCACAGATGTTAAGTAGGGGAGGGGCCCAGGATGTCTGTGTTTTTGGAAGATCCATCTGGCCGTGATGTAGACTGTGGGTTGGTAAGGAAAGAAAAACACAAGGAGATCCTAGGGGGAGTTGCAGAAAACCAGCTGGGTTATAGATCCATTTGCCAGATTAGACCATCAGTGAGCATGGTGATGAAAGGGTCTGGAGAGGTTTGGAGAGAAATCAGCCAGCTGAACCACTGCAGCTTGGTAGGTTTGCTGTGGAGGGCATGGAAGGAGCTGAGACCAAGATGATGCTAAGATTTCTATGGAACCAAAATATTTCCTTATGCAATTCAACTGGCAGGTATGTCATCTCTTCTTTAAGTTTACTGGATAGCCTGCACACTGCTTCATATCACCTAGACTCAGGTGCTGTGCTCTTTCTTCGCTCTACTGAAAACAACTATGCTTTACCATCATGTGCACTGGCAATGTAGCAATGCCATCCGCCTCCCAAAAAAAAAAAAGCTTTTTATATGCCAGTGATGCCGAGGCACAGAGTTGGAAATGACTGAAGCGACTTAGCAGCAGCAGCAGCAGATGCCAACAAAGGTGAAACTGTATCCTTGACATCTAATCTCTGGGAGCTGAACTGTATAGCAGTAAAAAGCTCAGACTGTAAAGACACAGGGACTTGGGTTTTGAACTCTATTTCTACCACTTATTGGCTATGATGTTAAAATTACATTACTTAAACTTTCAGCATCTGTTTAAGCATTTTGTTTAAACATGATTGAAAGGAGAATAATGGGAATAATGGTCCCATGTCAGATTTTCACTTAGACTTCCAGTTAAATTTGTTGCCTTGAAGGTATTTTTATTTGTTCCATCTTTTGAAATACAGCAAAACAACTAGAACAGTGGAGAGATAGACAAGCTGGTTTGCAGGGGTTGGGGGAGGGGGTCAGTGTCCAGTGAAACAGGGTAATTATCTCATCACATTTTGAAAACAGTAGACCCAATGATTCTGGTGCTAAGTGAGAAATGATGTTGAGAGCTGACACGTCCCTCTCCTATATTTTGGAAGGGTTTTGTGTCGTGTGTCTCTAATGGAGAGGCTTCCCGTCCTAGGGTGATCAACTGATTCTAATCACAGGAGTAGAGGGAGTAGATAGCTTGGTAGAGACTCAGTTAACCTCCAGAGAGATTAGGGTGGAGAGTTTGTGGAGCTAACGGAGAACTTTCTTTATGGTCTGAACTGCTGCCTCTCAGCTGAGGGAATGGCTGTGGCCTAACAGTGGGATGAAGATGGAAGAAAACGTGGAGGCTCAGGAACTGCTTGCGGAAGCAAGCTAAGCAGAGGCAGACATTATAACAGGTGGTGCAAAAAGCCTGAGTCCAGAGGGGCGCTCCCTAGGGTATTGGATGTGGAAAACTGAGAGGAGTGCTCAGGGCAGAGAGCAGAGCAGAGGAGCTAAGAGGGTATTGAGAGTTTCAAAATGAAAAATAAAACCCACTATAGTTGCAATTTTGACTGAAATAACTCTTTCACAACCCTCTGGACAAGTTTCAACATTTCTCAAATGTCTTGTGTTGTTGTTTAGCCACTAAGCTTTGTCCCAATCTTTTGAGACCTATGGGTTGTAGCCGCCAGGCTCTGTGGGATTTCCCAGGTAAAAATACTGGACTAGGTTGCCATTTCCTTCTCCAGGGATCCTCCCAACCCAGGGATGGAACCTGCATCTCTTGCATAGGCAGGTGGATTCTTTACCACTGAGTCACCAGAGCTTACAATCAAAAAAATCTAATTTCTTGGGATTCTTTTTATAAAGTCTTTTTAATTAACATTTCAAAGAAATACAGAAAATAACAACAAAAAACATATTCAGTCACATAAATACTTCTAAAGCAAACATCCATGTAAATATCCAGTGGCCAACCAGATTAGAAATAGAAAATCATCAGCAAACAAAAGCTCTAGTCCTGTCCTTTTTGATCTTTAACCCTTCCTCCTTCCCAGAAGTACATGATGCTAGTATTTATGAGAATCTTTTCTTTTTCTATTTTATAGTTTTGCCACTTCTCTAGGTTTCCTCTAAACGATGTGTTCTAATTTTGCCTATTTGGGAACATTATGCAAATCACTCATACTCTACTCATTCCTAATGTCAACATTATGTTGCTGAGATTCGTCCATGCCATTGCCCATAGTGGTGGCTCACTCATGTTCAAGGTGATACACAAAATCTTGTTATGGATATGGATCAAAATGTACTTTGTCAGTATATGCCTGGGTTCTATTTTGTTTCTGCCCCTACTTTTCTTTTAACAAGGAGAGAAATTTAAAATTTGTGAGCTATTTTTCCTAATGCTTCCTAATGGAACTGCATACTTACCTTGAGCTAAAACACAGAATATACAACATTAAAAAGATACAGTGATCTATGCAGTTTGAATTAAAATTCCTACAACACATTAAAAAGATAATACACCGTGACCAAGTGGGCTTTTATCCCAGGGATGCAAGGATTCTTCAATATCTGCAAATCAATCAATGTAATACACCACATTAACAAATTGAAAAATAAAAACCATATGATTATCTCACTAGATGCAGACAAATCCTTTGACAAAATTCAACATCCATTTATGATAAAAACTCTCCAGAAAGCAGGAATAGAAGGAACATACCTCAACATAATAAAAGCTATATATGACAAACCCACAGCAAACATTATCCTCAATGGTGAAAAATTGAAAGCATTTCCTCTAAAGTCAGGAACAAGACAAGGGTGCCCATTTTCACCATTACTATTCAACAGAGTTTTGGCCACAGCAATCGGAGCAGAAAAAGAAATAAAAGGAATCCAAATTGGAAAAGAAGAAGTAAAACTCTCACTGTTGGCAGATGACATGATCCTCTACATAAAAAACCCTAAAGACTCCACCAGAAAATTACTAGAACTAATCAATGATTATAGTAAAGTTGCAGGATATAAAATCAACACACAGAAATCCCTTGCATTCCTATACACTAATAATGAGAAAACAGAAAGAGAAATTAAGGAAACAATTCCATTCACCATTGCAACGGAAAGAATAAAATACTTAGGAATATATCTACCTAAAGAAATTAAAGACCTATATACAGAAAACTATAAAACACTGGTGAAAGAAATCAAAGAGGACACTAATAGATGGAGAAATATACCATGTTCATGGATTGGAAGAATTAATATAGTGAAAATGAGTATACTACCCAAGGCAATTTATAGATTCAATGCAATCCCTATCAAGCTACCAACAGTATTCTTCATAGAGCTAGAACAAATAATTTCACAATTTGTATGGAAATACAAAAAACCTCGAATAGCCAAAGCTATCTTGAGAAAGAAGAATGGAACTGGAGGAATCAACCTACCTGACATCAGGCTCTACTACAAAGCCACAGTCATCAAGACAGTATGGTACTGGCACAAAGACAGAAATATAGATCAATGGAACAAAATAGAAAGCCCAGAGATAAATCCACGCACACATGGACACCTTATCTTTGACAAAGGAGGCAAGAATATACAATGGATTAAAGACAATCTCTTCAACAAGTGGTGCTGGGAAAACTGGTCAACCAATTGTAAAAGAATGAAACTAGAACACTTTCTAACACCAGACACAAAAATAAACTCAAAATGGATTAAAGATCTAAATGTAAGTCCAGAAACTATAAAACTCCTAGAGGAGAACATAGGCAAAACACTCTCTGACATACATCACAGCAGGATCCTCTATGACCCAACTCCCAGAATATTGGAAATAAAAGCAAAAATAAACAAATGGGACCTAATTAACCTTAAAAGCTTCTGCACAACAAAGGAAACTAATAGCAAGGTGAAAAGACAGCCTTCAGAATGGGAGAAAATAATAGCAAATGAAGCAACTGACAAACAACTAATCTCAAAAATATACAAGCAACTCTTTCAGCTCAATTCCAAAAAAATAAATGACCCAATCAGAAAATGGGCCAAAGAACTAAATAGACATTTCTCCAAAGAAGACATACAGATGGCTAACAAACACATGAAAAGATGCTCAACATCACTCATTATCAGACAAATGCAAATCAAAACCACTATGAGGTACCATTTCACACCAGTCAGAATGGCTGCGATCCAAAAGTCTACAAGCAATAAATGCTGGAGAGGGTGTGGAGAAAAGGGAACCCTCTTACACTGTTGGTGGGAATGCAAACTAGTACAGCCACTATGGAGAACAGTGTGGAGATTCCTTAAAAAACTGGAACTAAAACTGGCCTTATGATTCAGCAATCCCACTGCTGGGCATACACACCGAGGAAACCAGAAGGGAAAGAGACACGTGTACCCCAATGTTCATCGCAACACTGTTTATAATAGCCAGGACATGGAAGCAACCTAGATGTCCATCAGCAGATGAATGGATAAGAAAGCAGTGGTACATATACACAATGGAGTATTACTCAGCCATTAAAAAGAATTCATTTGAATCAGTTCTAATCAGGTGGATGAAACTGGAGCCTATTATACAAAGTGAAGCCAGAAAGAAAAATACCAATACAGTATACTAACACATATATATGGAATTTAGAAAGATGGTAACAATAACCCTGTATACGAGACAGCAAAAGAGACACTGATGTATAGAACAGTCTTATGGACTCTGTGGGAGACGGAGAGGGTGGGAAGATTTGGGAGAATGGCATTGAAACATGCATAATATCATGTACGAAATGAGTCGCCAGTCCAGGTTCGATGCACGATACTGGATGCTTGGGGCTGGTGCACTGGGACGACCCAGAGGAATGGTATGGGGAGGGAGGAGGGAGGAGGGTTCAGGATGGGGAACACATGTATACCTGTGGCAGATTCAATTCGGTATTTGGCAAAACCAATACAATATTGTAAAGTTTAAAAATAAAATAACATTTAAAAAAAGAAAAGGAAAAAAAAGAGAAAAAATAAAAATAAAATTCCTAGATGCCCTGAGAAAGAGATTCTCTCCTCTTTATCAGTAATTAAAGTACTGTTCTTTATAGTCATAAATTCTATATTAGAGTTAAAATATAAGGTACAATAACATTATCATGACAATGTCATCTAAGTTTATGCTGTTACATAATGAATCTGTTTGGTAAAATAGAAGATGTAGTTTAGTCCAGGTTCCCTGGGTTGTCTAGTCGTAAGACACAATGACTTTCTTGACAAAATGGAACATAATTATTAAGGATACCATATTGTCTGCACTAGTTGTAAAGAATCTGCCTGCTAATGAAGGAGATGCGATAGACATGGGTTCAATCCCTGGTTCAGGAAGATCCTCTGGACAAGGAAATGGCAACCCACTCCAGTATTCTTGCCTGGAAAATCCCAGTGGACAGAAGAAACTGATGGGCTACAGTCCATGGTGTCTCAAAACTCAGACATGATTGAGCAACTGAACACAGTACAGCACATGACATATTGTATTATAACCTTATGGATAACTACAGAAAAATCAGTTCAGTTCAGTCATTCAATTAAGTTCTGTCACTCAGTCATGTCTGACTCTTTGTGACCCCATGGTCACAAAGGCTAGCATGCCAGGCCTCCTTGTCCATCATCAACTCCTGGAGATTGCCCAAACTCATGCCCATCGAGTTGGTGATACTGTCCAACCATCTCATGCTCTGTCATCCCCTTCTCCTCCTGCCTTCAACCTTTCCCAGAATCAGGGTCTTTTCCAGTGAGTCAGTTCTTCACATCAGGTGGTCAAAGTATTGGAGCTTCATCTTCACATCAGTCCTTCCAGTGAATATTCAGGACTGATTTCCTTTAGGATTGACTGGTTTGATCTCCTTGTTATCCAAGGGACTCTCAAGAGTCTTCTCCAACACCACAGTTCAAAAGCATCAATTCTTTGGCACTCAGCTTTCTTTGTGGTCCAAGTCTCACATCCATACATGACTACTGGAAAAACCATAGCTTTGACTAGACAGACCTTTGTTGGCAAAGTAATGTCTCTGCTTTATAATATGCTATCTATGTTGGTCATAGCTTTTCTTCCAAGGAGCAAGTGTGTTTTGATTCCATGACTGCAATCACCATATGCAGTGATTTTGGAGGCCAAGAAAATAAAGTCTGTCACTGTTTCCATTTTTTCTCCATCTATTTGCCATGAAGTGTTGGGCCAGGTTACCATGATCTTAATTTTTGGAATGTTGACTCTTAAGCCAGCTTTTTCGCTCTCCTCTTTTACTTTCATTAAGAGGCTCTTCAGTTCCTCTTTGCTTTCTGCCATAATAACTTAGTACAGTTTGTTCTGTGGAACCTAGAATAAGAAAGTAAGGCAAATGTTTTACTTTTTGTCTCTTGGGTTACTCAGCTTTTCTAATTTTGTCCCTTTCTATATTCCTGTTAATTTGTTCCTTTCTATATCTGACACAACTATCCACAGAAACTTGTCTTGTTCATAATCCAGTAGTGGCCATCCAAGTTCTTGAGTATAAATAACTACAACACTAACCTACCATCATCTGGAAGAGTATATATATCCCCTGGTTCAATAATTGAGAAAGAAATCTCTTTTTTCATAGATCATCTTTAAAGATTCTTCTTTATAGAACATAAAAGTCTAATACAGCAAGTTAGAGCAGAGTAGGATTTACTGAAAGATATTTGGTATTTCTGAAATTCCTTCTGAAAGTTTGGACTTAAATGTTGTTGCTTGTTCAGTTGCTCAGTCATGTCCAACTCTTTGTGACCCAATGAACTGCAGCAGGCTAGGCTTGCCAGTTCTCCACTGTCTTCCTGAGTTTGCTAAAACTCATGTCCATTGAATTGGTGATGCCATCCAACCATCTCATCTCTGTTGCCCACTTCTCCTGCCTTCAGTCTTTCCCAGCATCAGGGTCTTTTCCAATGAATCAGCTCTTCATATCACATGGCCAAAGCATTGGAGCTTCAGGTTCAGCATAAGACCTTCTAATGAATATTCAGGGTTGATTTCCTTTAGGATTGACTGGTTTGATCACCTTGCAGTCCAAGGGATTCTCAAGAGTCTTCTCCAACACCACAGTTCAAAAGCATCAGTTCTTTGGTACTCAGTCTTATTTATGGTCCAACTCTCACATCCACACATGATTGCTTTTCCAAAGAAAAAACAAAATTTTGACTAGACCTTTGTTGGCAATGTGATATCTTTGTTTTTTAATACACTGTCTAGGTTTGTCATATCTTTTCTTACAAGGAGCTTCTTTTAATTTCATGGTTGCAGTCACCATCTGCAGTGATTTTGAAGCCCAAGAAAATAAGGTCTGTCCCTGTTTCCATTTTTTCCCCATCTATTTGCCATGAAGTGATGGAATCAGATGTCATGATCTTAGTTTTTTGTATGTTGAATTTTAAGCTAACTTTTTCACTCTCCTCTTTTACTTTCATCAAGAGGCTCTTTAGTTCCTCTTTCTTCACTTTCTGCCATTAAAGTGGTATCATCTGCATAACTGAGATTATTGAAATTTCTCCTAGCCTTCTTAATTCCAGCTTGATTCCTCCAGCCCAGAAGTTTGCATGATGTACTCTGCAAATCAGTGAAATAAGAGGGTGACAATATGCAGCCTTGATGTATTCCTGTCCCAATGTTGAACCAGTCTGTTGTTCCATGTCCAGTTTTAAATGTTACTTCTTGACCTGTGTACAGGTTTCTCAGGAGGCAGGTAAGGTGTTCTGGAGGAAATTTCCAACCACTCTATAAGGCTACTTCTGTTGCTCAGTTCCTCTGATAGCAGGGAGTAGATGCTGTAAACTCTACCAGCTTAGTGAGGGGATCTGAATCTCTAGAATGTTCATTCTTTCTGGACAGTCTAATATCTCTGCTTGTAGCCATCACCTCACATCACCCACTGCTACTTGAGTACATTTGCTTGGGGAAGCCTAGATCACGTGTGGAATTTCAGCTGCAAGGGAGTCTGAGAAATACAGCTTTAGGTTTTCCTGCCTCAACTGTGCAGCATCCAAACAAAGACATTTTGCTGTTGTTGTTCAGTTGCCAAGTTGTATCTGATATTTTGTGACCCCATGGACTGCAGAACACCAGGCTCTTTGTCATTCACTATATCCTGGAGTTTGCTCAAATTCATGTCCATTGAGTTGGTGGTGCTATCTGACCATCTCACCCTCTATTGCCCCCTTCTCTTTTTACCTTCAATCATTCCCAGCATCAAGGTCTTTTCCAAAGATTTGGCCCTTCACATCAGGTGGCTGACGTATTGCAGCTTCAGCTTCAGCAACAATCCTTCCAATGAATGCTCAGGGTTGGCTTCCTTTAGGATTGACTGGTTTGATCTCCTTGCAGTCCAAGGCACTCAAGAGATTTCTCCAGCATCCCAGTTTGAATGCATCAGTTCTTCAGTGCTCAGCCTTCTTTGTGGTCCAACTCTCACATCCATACCTGACTACTTGAAAAACCATAGCTTTGATTACATGGACTTTGGTAGCAAAGTGATGTCTCCGCTTTTTAATCCACTGTCTAGGTTTGTCATAGCTTTCCTCCAAGGAGCAAGCATCTTTTAATTTCATGGCTGCAGTCACCATCTGCAGTGATTTTGGAGGCCAAGAAAATAAAGCCTGTCACTGTTTCCATTGTTTCCCCATCTATTTGTCATGAAGTGATGGGACCAGATGCCATGATCTTAGACTAGAATCCTGATATTCTAAATCTGTCTAAGTAGTTTTAAAATTTATAGCATTATTCAGGTATCCATGGATGTGGTTGTGATTTATTAATCAGAAGTTTAAAAAAACTGAATTGGCCCACGTTTTACTTAATTCAGTAGGATTTTTCCCTAAAATATTTGTGATGTCTTGCAAAAAGAAAAGTGCTATGCATACAATAGGAATGTCAAGTGTTTTATCCATCACATGCAGAAAACATTGTTAAAGATGGTGTTCGATTATGCCTTCACACCATTCAAAATCTGAATGATTATACAATTATGTATTGTATGATTATACAATAAATGATTTTAAATAATTTTATGATACAATTATATAATTTACTTATTTATAATTAGTTAAGATACATATATTATAATTACTTCTGCCACCAATGCTGACCCAGCAAAGTAGCAGAGAAAGAACATTCTGTAGAACACTTTTGACTTCAGTCTTGGAGTAGGAGTAGGTATTCTCTTGAAAGAAAATACGAGGAAGATATTTCTAGTTTGGACAAAGACATTGGTATGTAAATATATATGGCATAAGTGGCTTATCATTAGTGATTCAATGAGAGAAGCAGAACTAGTAGGAGGTGTGTGTGTACATGGATATATGCATAGGTATGTTTATGTATGTATTTATACATATATGCATTGTTATGAGTTCAACTGTCTCCCCACAAAATCCATATGTTGAAGTCATATCCCCAGTCCCTCATAATGTAATTATTATTTTATTTATAACTAGAATCATAGCAAATATAATAAGCAAAAGTAAGGTCAGACTGAAATAGAGTGGGCCCCTAATCAAGTATGTCTAGTATCCAAAAGCAATCTTAAGAAAGAAGAATGAAACTGGGGGAATCAACCTGCCTTACTTCAGGCTCTACTACAAAGCCACAGTCATCAAGACAGTATGGTACTGGCACAAAGACAGAAATATAGATCAATGGAACAAAATAGAAAGCCCAGAGATAAACCCATGCACCTATGGACACCTTATCTTTGACAAAGGAGGCAAGATTATACAATGGAGAAAAGACAATCTCTTTAACAAGTGGTGCTGGGAAAACTGGTCAACCACTTGTAAAAGAATGAAACTAGAACACTTTCTAACACCATACACAAAAATAAACTCAAAATGGATTAAAGATCTAAACATAAGACCAGAAACTATAAAACTCTTAGAGGAGAACATAGGCAAAACACTCTCCGACATACATCACAGCAGGATCCTCTATGACTCACCTCCCAGAATATTGGAAATAAAAGCAAAAATAAACAAATGGGATCTAATTAAACTTAAAAGCTTCTGCACAACAAAGGAAACTATAATCAAGGTGAAAAGACAGCCTTCAGAATGGGAGAAAATAATAGCAAATGAAGCAACTGACAAACAACTAATCTCAAAAATATACAAGCAACTCTTTCAGCTCAATTCCAGAAAAATAAACGACCCAATAAAAAAAATGGGTCAAAGAACTAAATAGACATTTCTCCAAAGAAGACATACAGATGGCTAACAAACACATGAAAAGATGCTCAACATCACTCATTATCAGACAAATGCAAATCAAAACCACAATGAGGTACCATTTCACATCAGTTAGAATGGCTGTGATCCAAAAGTCTACAAGCAATAAATGCTGGAGAGGATGTGGAGAAAAGGGAACCCTCTTACACTGTTGGTGGGAATGCAAACTAGTACAGCCACTATGGAGAACAGTGTGGAGATTCCTTAAAAAAACTGGAAATAGAACTGCCTTATGACCCAGAAATCCCACTGCTGGGCATACACACTGAGGAAACCAGAATGGAAACAGACACATGTGCCCCAATGTTCATCGCAACACTGTTTATAATAGCCAGGGCATGGAAGCAACCTAGATGTCCATCAGCAGATGAATGGATAAGAAAGCAGTGGTACATATACACAATGGAGTATTACTCAGCCATTAAAAAGGATACATTTGAATCAGTTCTAATGAGGTGGATGAAACTGGAGCCTATTATACAGAGTGAAGTAAGCCAGAAAGAAAAACACCAATACAGTATACTAACACATATATATGGAATTTAGAAAGATGGTAACAACAACCCTGTATGAGAGACAGCAAAAGAGACACAGATGTATAGAACAGTCTTTTGGACTCTGTGGAGAGGGAGGTGGGGGGGCGATGATTTGGGAGAATGGCATTAAACATGATCCCTGGGTTGGGAAGATCCTTTGCAGAAGGGAATGGCAACCCACTCCAATATTCTTGCCTGGAGAATCCCATGGACAGAGGAGCCCGTGGGCTGCAGTCCATGGGTCTCACTACTACTACTATTATGATATAGCTAACATAATTTATACTTTTTCTACAATCATGCAAAGTAAGACATCTTCCGAGGGATGCAATATCACATCTAAAAATTTGTCTGATGTTAACTCTTTTGCCTTGTCCTGCCACCATGGCCTGGAAGCAGCTGTTCTCTGTCACTATTTTGTATAGTTCTAAAATGTGCTTCTGTTATATATTCATTAATCACTTAGTGAAGGTAGCACAGTTGTGTCCATCTTAACACTCACACTGATTAGTTTATTAGAAGCCTGACAGAGAACATCACAGAATCATAGAATTGAATAGAGAAATTATTTCTTAAGACAATCTTGAGTCATGGGCATATATTATCTACTTAGTTACTTCTTGGAAGTAAGAGGAGGTAAGAGGCACTCAGCCTAATTGGCTCATCATATTTTCTGGACTGTTCTAGTTATTAGAAATGTATTTCTTACGTTGAACTGAAATTCACCTGTAACTGCTATCCATTAGTCATACTGCTGCTCATTGCTGCAGTGTAAAACAGATTTACAGCTTTCTCCACATTACAGATATGAGTGGGGAATGTTTCTGTGCCTGGAAGTCAAGCTCAAATTCCTTGGCATATTCTTTATGTGTCTCCGCATGTGTCCTCAGTCACGTCCCACTCTTCGTGACCCCATGGACTGTAGCCCACCAGCCTCCTCTCTCCATGGGATTTCCCAGGCAAAATACTGGCGTGGGTTGCTATTTCTTACTCCAGGGGAAGTTCCTGACCCTGGGATCAAAGCAGCATCTCCTGCATTGGTAGGCAGGTTCTTTACCACTATTTTCTCTAATGTATTCACCAGCTACTTCCCTGCACACCATATTTCAATAACAGCAAGCAACAAGCTTTTTATTGCCTCCAAGTTTGCACATACCTTTTCTAAAGAATTTTGGAAAGTATTTAAAACTTGTATTATCTCAAGTGGTCCTGAAATGACAACCCTGTGCTCTCCATTGAGTAACTCTTAAGATGTCATCATTTCTTCCTTGGTTAAACTCTGTATTTAATGAATGATTGGGGCTTCCTATGCTGTGTTACTTAAAATGTTCCATATTGAAACATCGAGTTAATTGTGTTAAAAAGAATATTCTGGAAGAATAAGGTAATTGTGGGCATATTTGAACATAAAGGGGGTTGGAAGTTGTTTGGAGCAAAACTAGTCCGAGGGGAATAGTTACATGTGGTACAAAAAAGAATTCAAAGGCATAGCTAAGAAATAATAAAATAAATAAACACATATTGAATAGTTTGGAGGAGGCAGAAAAACCTCAATATTCACAATTTACTATGCAGCATCTAATGATTCTTGATTCATTTCTAAGGTGACTGAATTTGGTATTTATCATGTGTACACATTTCTTTTATTTCATTTCTGTTAAATTACTCCTTTATTTCTAACCACAATTGATCCTTGAAAAATTTGGTGGCTAGACAGGCCGGTCCTCCATGCAATTGAAAATTGGAGTATAATTTTATAGTTGGTTCTCCCTATCTGCAATTCTGCATCCATGGATTCAACTAATATCTAATCATATGTAGTAGTATTTACTATTGGGGAAGAAAATGTATAAGTGGACCCTTGCAGTTTAAACCTATGTTGCTAAGGGTCAGCTGTATTTGACATACACAGTTTTCATGGTATTTTGCAAGCTTCAGGGGTTACGTAAGAGTTTTGACAAACCCATCAGTTAAAGATCACCAGGAACATATCTGTAGTAAAACAAAATCTATTCAATTTATAACTTACGCAGGAGAGAAAATACACCGTGCGAAACTGTGAATTGGGTATCTTGTAAGAAGAGAGAAATTTTGGGGCGGTGTTGGGTATACAATGAAAGACTCTAAAGTGGGATTCCAAGACAGCAGGGTTTAACTCTGGATTGAGTATTAGATGGTCAGATGGCATCACTGACTCAATGGACATGAGTTTGAGTAAACTCCAGGAATTGTGATGGACAGGGAGTTCTGGCGTGATGCAGTCCATGGGGTCGCAAAGAGTCGAACACGACTGAGCGACTGAACTGAACTGAGTATTAGATGAGAGGAAACTATTGTTAAGAAAATAGCAAAGAGGTGTAGGGCTGAGGTGACTTTAGTGGCTTCGCATTATCAGAATTTGAGCATCTAATATGAATATCCTAATCTGAGTATTAGAAGAGCTGAGAAATAGACTCAGTAGTTTATGTTCCTGGAAAATAAATATGTCTGAAAAGGCCGTATCCAAAGCTTTGGAAGTCGGATAGAGTTGGAAGTCAAGGCTGCTTCTCTGTGTCAAAGTGACACACATGGCCCAGGCCCTTCAGACAAGGACATTTTCCAGGCTCTCTGCTTTGATTTCAAAAGCAAATTTTCTGATAGGCCATAGTTTTAAAAATAAAGGATTTTTAAGCATCTTGTTCTTTGTGTTGATAAACAAAAGTGGTTTTTACACACTTTTTTTGTTCTGATTAAAGTAGAACCATTTAGAAACGGCTAGAATATTCATGGGGCTTCCCTGGTAGCTCAGTTGGTAAAGAATCCGCCTGCAATGCAGAAGACCTGGATTCAATCCTGGGGTTGGGAAGATCACTTGGAGAAGGGAACAGCTACCCACTCCAGTATTCTGGCCTGAAGATTCCATGGACTGTATAGTCATGAAGAGTCAGACACAACTGAGAGACTTTCACTTTCAGAATATTCATATTTATACCATCATATTATGTTTACATATTGGGCAATAGGGCAATCATACTTATCAGCAAAATAAAACTACTCAATGGAACTGAAGAAAAAGTGCTACGTTTTCATTCTCAGAAAACAGTTTGAACAACTTTCAGGCAGTAGATTGATTTGAAAGGTTGTGCATTATTTTGCTTAATTGATTAATGACTTTTGAAATTTTAGCTTCAGGGACACTTTTGAAGATTAATTTAAACTATAATATTGCTATTGATTAAAATAATAATTGCCCTGTTATTTAAGGGTTGTCATTCTCCTTCAAATGAACCTGTGCTATTTTGGGGGAAAAAAAAAAGTGCCAGGTCATCAGCATCTGAGGTGGAGTCAGAAAGAAGTGTAACTTTATTATATTAAAATGTATCATTTTAACAGCATTAATGTTTAGTTTTCAAAGAGAAAGCAATAGCTTCTGGGTAAACTTGTGATAACCTATGAAAAGTTAGAGAAACCTCAGTCTGGAAGTATAGAATATCTTTCCAACTATGTTTCCATTCAAACATTATTAATTTTGTGGATAAATGCATCATCAGCATCTCTAGACTCTGAGGAAGAGCCCTTGCTTTTGCTTAATGAGATAATGTAACCTGTTAATATTCCAGGTCACTACCTTGAGAGCTTTCAGTACTTAAGTAATTTGGACTTGCAGAGAATGAGCAGAGGGAGAACAAATACATCAATATCGGATTGCTGAGGGAAAGACAAATTTGTCACATTTCACTCTTCAACATAAGGGATCTTAAGAAGAGACCAAACATACTGCAAGAGTGGAAAACACCCATTGCCAAGCAACAAAGTTATTCCTGTGATACAATGTAGGCCAAAATGTGTTGTGAAATGGGCTTGTTATAAAAGAATACTTAACTTTAATGAGGTACAGGCAGGAGATGTGTTATAAAGGAATCTGCTATGTATTGGAATTTGGAGAAAGGCAGGCTTATCCTGTAGGTGTCCAATGAGGCAGAGTTATGGAGACCTTGCCCTAAGTTGATTTCATCAATAAGGCAATGATCTAGCAAGCGCCTAGAGGCTAATGATACTACGATGCATCAGCAACTTTTAAATTTCATTAGCCAAGGACAAATTTTTTTTAAAAAGGTGATAAATGTCCCATTAGCAAAAGTACAATTATGAAATAAGCATGTAAAATTATTAAAGTTTTTGATGCAAGAATATGTATGGATTTACATGTTGGGCATAGTCACCCAAGATATAATGTAATCACTTTGTTAATTAAAAATCCCAACACAAAGCAATTGGTATTTGACAAAATAAAAATGTACATTATAAATAAAAAAATTAAGAGATTTGAAATGAGTTTAATGTGAATTCTTATATAACATCAATAAAGTAGTAAGAGAAAATGTCTCTTGCTTCCTAATATCTATAGGAAGCAAGTTTAATGCCTTGGTTCAGCATCATCTATGATTGCTGGCTTCAGAATTCTTAATCTGCTAATATTCCAGATTTAGGCAGAGTGAAGCCAGCAATCATAGACCATGCTATAGTGTCTTATAAGGCTTCTCATAATAAGAAGGCAATATTTTCAGTAAACTAATGTGTTCAGAGCTAAGGGAATGAAAGACAAGCTATTCATCAGGTTCCCTTAAAACTCCAATAATCCTATTTAAAGAGAATTTGGAAGCTCTGAAAAATTGAATAAATAATAAAATAACATCTCAGATCATAATGATTTTTCTGCCTGGATGCACTCTCTCTTCTGTCTTCCTTTGCATTCTTTTTAATATAACAATCTTGGAAAAGTAAACTTGGAGACACTGGTTTATCTGGGAGCAGAAGCGCAGGGCATATAATTTCTAAGGGGCTCCCTCTAGCCTGGATAGTTAATGCAACTATTACCTCCAAATCATGGAGATGGTAAAACTGTCCACTTTGTCTGGACCAGTCTTGGTCAATAATTTTGTTGACAGGAAATCTTTGAGTTACATCCACCTTCTTTGTTACTTTTTTTTAAATTTTATTTTATTTTTTAACTTAACAATATTGTATTGGTTTTGCCATATATCAACATGAATCTGCCACAGGTATACATGTGTTCCCCATCCTGAACCCTCCTCCCTCCTCCCTCCCCGTACCATCCCTCTGGGTCATCCCAATGCACCAGTCCCAAGCATCCAGTATCGTGCATCAAACCTGGACTGGCAACTCGTTTCATATATGATATTATACATGTTTCAATGCCATTCTCCCAAATCATCCCACCCTCTCCCTCTCCCACAGAGTCCAAAAGACTGTTCTATACATCAGTGTCTCTTTTGCTGTCTCGCATACAGGGTTATCATTACCATCTTTCTAAATTCCATATATATGCGTTAGTATACTGTATTGGTGTTCACATAAATTTTTCATTTCATATCTTTATTCCTTTCCATTTCTAGATTTGCATCCCAATTTATAGTTTACTTAAAAAGGTACATTTATGGGTTGCTTAGAGAAGAAGCGTTTTTACTGTTCACTTTCACCATGTCTATCAGCATTAGTATCTTGGGAAACAAGGTATTCTGACCCAGAACAATACTCCCAATATAAAATGCATTAGTTAGCTGGGATTATAGCTTGATAAAATAATTAGTGACTAATTCTTTGGGGGCACAATCTCTATCCATATTATTTAAAATGCAAGTCCCATAGGTAAAGACTATCTGATACCTATATTCAGGCACAGCTCCATTCTCAGATGTCATGATGCATTTTGACTTGAATCATAAGAATTTCAAGGGTCTCAACTCTATACTTGGAGCATCAAGCAGCATCTGAGGCCAGTGTGACCCTAGACCCAGGAACCTGGGTTCTGATCATTGTTCCTGAGTCTGGGGTCTGAGCTCCTCTTCTGCTGATGCACAGCAGGTTTTCTGAGTCTCTTCCTTAATCCCTCTTCCTTTCTTCTTTTCATTTTAGTGTCAAACCTCTATCTCAAGACTGGAAGCTTATTCAAACTCTGTTCCAGAGACCAGAAGCAATAATTTCTTGAGAGAGAACAATTTACATCAGAGTTTTCGAAAATGGGTGCCTATTCTCTTACTAAATATATATTCTTGCAGAAGTATGTATCATTGTGAAATATATCTGGAAAACAATGCGTGGAGGTCCTACCACTAGAGTTACAATGTACTTTATTATGTTAAAGGTGTGAAAAGACCTGAAAACAAAGTAGTTTACTTTGTTTTTACTTTACTTTGTTTGTTACTTTACTTTGAGGCACAGTTTCAAAAGAAACTTTTGTTAGTTTCTTTTGTGGTAGTTTACTTTGTTTTTACTTTACTTTGTTACTTTACTTTGAGGCACAGTTTCAAAAGAAACTTTTGTTAGTTTCTTTTGTAGTAGTTTACTTTGTTACTTAGTACTTACTAATTCCATGTTTTTCAAACTTATTTGACAAAGCACTCCTTAACCTCTCCTTAACACCTGTGAACAGCCACGGGAATGTGCTTTGGAAATGTTGGCTATAATTTACTTAGACGTGAAGTTTAGCCTTACATGAGACCACCATGCTAACTAATTGCCCAACTTTACTGCCAGTCACTGCCTTTGCAACAGTAGATAGTGGTTCACCTTTGGGTCACTGGTGCCAGAGGCCAGGAACTGAACCCTGATTTTATCACCACTAGTCGTATGAATCAGTCACTCCATTGTGTCTGACTCTGCAACGCAATGGACTGCAGTACACCAGCCTTCTTCGTCCTTCAGTATCTCTTGGAATTTGCTCAAACTCATGTCCATTGAGTCTGTGATGCCATCCAACCATCTCATCCTCTGTTTCCCCCTTCTACTTTTGCCCTCAATCTTTCCCAGCATCAGGGTCTTTCCCAATGAGTCAGCTCTTCACATCAAATGGCCAAAATATTGTGGGTTCAGCTTTAGCATCAGTCCTCCCAATGAATATTCAGGGCTGTTTTCCTTTAGGATTGACTGTTTTGATCTCTTTGCAGTCCAAGGGAGTCACAAGGTTCTTCTCCAGCACCACAATTGGAAAGCATCAATATGTATGCTGCTGCTGCTAAGTCGCTTCAGTTGTGTCCGACTCTGTGCGACCCCATAGACGGCAGCCTACCAGGCTCCGCCCTCCCTGGGATTCTCCAGGCAAGAACACTGGAGTGGGTTGCCATTTCCTTCTCCAATCCATGAAAGTGAAAAGTGAAGTCACTCAGTCGTGTCTGACTCTTCGCAACCCCATGGACTGCAGCCTACCAGGCTCCTCCATCCATGGTATTTTCCAGGCAAGAGTACTGGAGTGGGCTGCCATTGCCTTCTCCATCAATATGTATAAGTAGAGGCAATTTAATCTGGGCCTAAATTTCATCTTTGCCAAATGTGTTTGTTATGAAAATTAAATTAGTTAACTCACATAAAGCTGCAAAGGAGGAACCTGAAATTCAATGGATTATGTAAGAAAAAAAAATTAAAAGTCATTAGCCAAATGAGTAAATGGAATACAGTGAATGAATAATTCTTTTACAAAATAAGATCAAAAAAATTTCACTGATAAAGCAAAATAAGAAACAACATGACAGGCAAAATCCTCTGATACTATTTTGTAATTTTATAACATTTTCCCAATGTGTCTTTATTCTTTGCTTGTAAGAAGCTTTTCTCCTAAAAATCATGGTTTAAAAAAAGACTCTTAAAAATCATTAAGAGGGACTTCCCTGGTGGTCCAGTGGTTAAGACTTCACCTTCTAATTCTGAGGGTGTGGGTTCAAGGTACCTGGTGAGGGAACTGAGATCACACATACCTGGGGGACAAAAAATCGAAATAAAACAGAAGCACTATTGTAACAAAGTAAAGACTAAAAATGGTCCATATCAAAAATTCATCAAGAATGAG
Organism: Bubalus bubalis; assembly: GCF_019923935.1. Lineage (NCBI taxonomy): Eukaryota > Metazoa > Chordata > Mammalia > Artiodactyla > Bovidae > Bubalus > Bubalus bubalis. The sequence goes on along the minus strand of NC_059161.1, from coordinate 63,675,368 downwards.
ATTTCCTGGAGAGTGAATAAGGAAGGAAGTATTCCAAATTTAGAAACTGTGTTACTTAGAGGAATGAGACCTGATGAAAATATGGGAGATGGCAGCCAGAGTGAGGGGCTTCCCTGGTGACTTAAACAGTAAAGAATCTGCCTGCAGTGCAGGAGACCTGGATTCGATCCCTGGCTTGGGAAGATCCCCTGGAGGAGGGCATGGCAACCCACTCCAATATTCTTGCCTGGAGAAACTGCATGGCTAGAGGAGCCTGGAGGGCTACAGTCCATGGGGTCGCAAAGAGTTAGACATGACTGAGTGACTAAACACAGCACAGCCAGAGGGGGTGGGTAAATTAATTAAGTCTCACAGGAGAACCCAGGCTGCAACTTAAGTGAGCAGAATGAGTATAGAGGGTTTGGGGGCAGGCTCCATCAACACGGGGCCCTCCCTTTTTTTCTCCTCTCTGCCCTCAATAGTATTTTTAAAATCCCAATATGTTGTCTTTGGCTTTTGTTAAGTTTCAGAAAGATTAAGAAGATTAAAACGTAGAAGTTTTGATATTGGAAGGTCACTCTGGAGAGATCACTTATTCTGGAAAATTAGTGTCTGGGGCAATGACAGTAATGAAAGGCAGGCAGAGAGTATAAGTGAAAGCTTTGGTCCATAGGCTCAGCACAAAGAGCCCACATAGCAAACCAAAGATGAGAGATGTGAGCACCAGTCCTGGGCAAGAAATTTCAAACAGGATAAGGGGTATAGAGAATTTGCAAGCTTGGAATGTATCATGTATTTATTTATCTCTTAAAGTACTGTCCAGAACATTCTCATAGGGAAGAAATAAGGAGTTTAAAACATATATGAAAAATATATTAATACATATTAATAATGCACCAGTCCCCCCTGAGGCAAACTGGTAAACTTATGCCAGGTAGGAACAGGGAAAAGACTGTAGTAACTATACACAAATATTCAGTACAAGACTGTGTTTTATTTTGTGAATAATAACAGGACAAGTGAATCAAAATAAATATCTTCTGCCCTTCAACTTTTTCATAAATTAAGGTTCTTCAAGTCTTCTTGACTGTCTTTTCTTGATGAGCTAAAGACTAGTTTCCTATATTTTCTAATCCATACCTATGGTTTTAATTATCCTTTATGTGCTGACAACATGAATTTCCTTCCCTGCCTAGACCTTATTTTCTAATTTCTGAGTAATCTACTCAGCTTTACTTAAGTATCCCACATAGAACTCTTGATCTCCAACCTCAAATCCATTTAGTTTGCAAATTGATTAGAAATTTCTCATCATCCACATGAAATTCACCACTGATTCCTTCTATTAGCCATTAAATAATCACTTAAAACATTAATTTAAAGATTATATGAAATAAGTTCAGTAATGTGTTGAATAACACAGTATATAAATTATTTCATAAATTCCTTATCATTTCACTATTAATTTCAAATCTCCTAGAAGCCATATGTTGCATCCATAAAATTGGTCTTTGATATAGTAAAATAATGATGCCAAATGTTTTGATTGCTCTTAAAATAAATAGTGTTGCTTTTCCTTCATTATCTGTGCATTTGTAAATGATTTCATCAGGAATCCAGGAAGATCTGGTATACAAAAGATACTTGAACTACTTCATAGGCATTTCAGTGCCCCTTGCCTGGAAAATCCCATGGACGGAGGAGCCTGGTTGGCTGCAGTCCATGGGGTCCCTAGGATTGGACACGGCTGAGCAACTTCACTTTCACTTTCATACATTGGAGAAGGAAATGGCAACCCACTCCAGTGTTCTTGCCTGGAGAATCCCAGGGATGGGGGAGCCTGGTGGGCTGCCGTCTGTGGGGTCGCACAGAGTCAGATACGACTGAAGTGACTTAGTAGTAGTAGTAGGGAACACGAGAAAAAGCATCTTTTGTTGAATATATTCATGGGAATACTTACTTTGTGAAAAGAATTCCTTGAAATGAAAAAGAGTATTTGGAACATATGATATAAAGATGAGTACAATATTTACAAATGTTGTTTTTCTGAAACTAAGTATCTTCATAACTAGTACTCACTGAATACTAACTTTAGTTAGCAACTGTGTTAGGTGCTTTGCAGGTGTTTCCTTTTGCTACAGTGCAGTTGGTACTATTGTTATCACCATGCTGTAAAGAAGAAAAATAGGTCTTATAAAGTTCAAAATATTTACCTAGAGCTAATATTTACAAAGAGATCATGCTTTTAAAATTATGTTATACTGGTATCCCCTATTATTTTCAAATGATACTTAGAGTAATATATATAGTAACCTCTGGAAATAGGGAGCTTGTGACAGATGGGACAACAAAAATTCTTTCTCTTTATTATGTACATTTTATGTTTGAATCAATTTATTAATATTAAAGGATCTCATAGGATTCTTACCATGCAACAATATATACGATTCATTTTATTGAGCAGTTACTATTATATATACATTGCACTTATTTCATAATCATAAGAAATCTGAGATAAGTTCTGTTTACTGTTCAAGTAAGTTTTCCTGCTTATGCCACCTTGAGGAAGTGACTTGAATTTCTAATGCCTGTGTTTCTTTATCTGAAAAACCTACCTCGAAGGGTTGTTGTAAAAATTAAATTAATAAAAATATCTAAAATACTTAGCATTCATCCTCCTCCAAAAACCAAATACTGAGGACAACTGTAACTGTTAATGTTACTACTTCTTCAACATTAACTTGGACATTACCTTTCTGGCTACTTTCCTGATTCTTCAAAGCAAGATTAGATGTCTGCCTTTTAATTTACCCTTATAATGTACTATGTTAGTAGCTTTTGTGAAAGAAATCAACCAGAGCATCCTTAGCATGAGCTTTTATTCTAGAATATGGAACATGAAAAAGTCTAGAGGAACATCCAAGGTGAGAAAGGAGGGTGAAATGTTTTATTGGGTTTTAACAGCAGGAGGCTCTTTTAGTTTTGAGTAATTTAAATTTGAATCCTAATATGCCCATTAACTTGTTTAATGCATGCTTGTTTTTGTATGGACAAAGTACAGATATCATTTGTGACTCTGAAGAATAACTGCTTTCTCCAAAGGGAAGTGTAGCTTAGTCCAAAGAAGAATTGCATTTACTTGCAACTTTGTTTTGGTTCTGAGGCTTGTCTGTTTTGATACATCACTATTCCTGGGGTGTAATTGTCACATCTGAAAGTCTCAAGCATTTGCCATGTCCCTTCTACTGCCTCAGGATCTGAAATTGATTTTTTTCCTCCTGACCCTGGAGACTAATGAAAGGTCTGCTTGGCTTTTCATACTCGGTGCAGCTTTGACACCTGCCTCATGTCGAACAACGTTTGGCTCACTTCTCTTCACGTCTCTTCTTGCTAGTGTCTTCATTCCTTAAGTTCTCAGTGTCTTGGTAGATCTCTGGTGCTTTCAAGTGTATAGAGTTTAATTTTTTTTTTCTAGCTTTACTAGGGTTTGTCTTACATAAGTTAGTCCTCTGTAGCCAGAAGGTAAAGTACATTCAAATGGCTTTTAAGTATTTAACAGATGTCCCTGTCACTTGTAAATAAAATAAATAGAAAAAATATCATAACCATGTACCACTGGCAAAGATAAAAATGCTGGAAATATTCTAGGTTGGATGAAAAATCACAGACATTTATTGTCATAATATTTCAAGACTGAAAATTGTACATTATCTTTATAAGAAATTTAGTAATACCTATTACATTTTGAAATGTTACCTCATTTTGATCCATTATTTTCTCTTCCAAAAATGAATCTTAATTATGTATTCTTACAAATGTGCCATATTATAAAGCTGAAAGTGAATTTCAGTGTTGTTAGTAGTAGATTTCTACAAATTATCTGGATGTACGTTACTAATTGATTAGTTGATCAATTTAATGAAGTTTTGTGAACTCATGCAAGAGAATACTACACAGCTATTAAAAACAGGAGAATTGCCTAGACAGAATTATAAAGAAAAATACTCATCATCAAAATATGTTACATTCTTCACATTATATTAAATAAAATAGAAAAGGTCAGAAAAGTGCTTTTCATGTGCCCTGACTTTTGGTTAAAATGGCATAATAATATATGAATGTGTATATCAGAGTTTTAATCCCACAGTTTCAATCCCTGTGTTGGAAAGACCCCCTGGAGAGGAAGAAGTGGGAAATCCCATGGACAGAGCACCCAGGTGGGCTACAGTCCATGGGGTTGCAAGAGTTGGACATGACTTAGTGACTAAACAACAGCAATGCTTGTTAGTATGTAACTGAAATAGTGGACACCTCAAGGACAAGAAGAGAAGGCAATGGCACCCCACTCCAGTACTCTTGCCTGGAAAATCCCATGGACAGAGGAGCCTGGTAGGCTGCAGTCCATGGGGTCGCTAAGAGTCAGGCACGACTGAGTGACTTCACTTTCACTCTTCACTTTCATGCACTGGGGAAGGAAATGGCAACCCACTCCAGTGTTCTTGCCTGGAGAATGCCAGGGATGGGGGAGCCTGGTGGGCTGCCGTCTCGGGGTTGCACACAGTCGAACATGACTGAAGCAACTTAGCAGCAGCAGCAGCAGCAAGAACAAGATCGGTGGAGGAAACTGGAAATCTGGGATAAACTGTCATATTACATTTCACTGTATTAACTTCCACATGCTACTCTCAGGATCTTTACTATGTAGTAAAGCTACCTAGTTTATTATTCAAATGTATTTAATTAAACTACCATAATTTGCTCCTGATAGTGAAGAGGGTGCAGTCTAATCACCAGGCCTATAGAATAGGCCAAGGAATTAGTTATTGATTTTTCATCTTCATTATCCTTTTTAAGTATTGTGTTACAAGTACTTGTGTAAGAACATGTAAAATCAATGATCTGTGGGTTCACCTGAATCACCTTCTGTCTTTAAGTGAAGATGAACAACATATGACTGATGATCAACATCAAATAAGGCTTGTTCCCCAGAGAGAGATCTATTGACTTATCTCTTGACTTTTGGAGATATAGTAGTTATTTTAAGTTTCTGGTACTGCATAAATGTGACCAGGTATTTCCTTTAATTAATTCAAAAAGTTCCCTTAGAAAACATCCTGTTAGAAATATTTTATGGAGATGGATTACCCTTCTTTGCTTTCTTAAGCACAAGTTTTTCTACCATATTTGACACAGTTGTCAATGTTGTTATGCGAGTCAATAGTGACAGAGAGTACAAAGTTCAGAAAACTCCAACAGACTTTAGCCATCCAGGATTGGCATATATGTTATTAATCCAAAGTCAGAATTGGTTGGTTTACTTAGGACTTTGGATCAAAAATTTGGATCAGGATTTCAGTATGAAGCCAGATATGTTCAAGGCTAATATATAAGACATGACACACCCTATGATCTTTATTATTTTGCCATGTATCTGAGAAGGGATGTAAATACCCTGCTATGTGACCTAGTTACTCTCTAATAACTAGTTCTAAAAACGTTTAGTAACTATGTAATGAAATAGAACAGCCTTTTGGACTCTGTGGGAGAGGGAGAGGGTGGGATGATTTGGGAGACTGGCATTGAAACATGTATAATATCATGTATGAAATGAGTTGCCAGTCCAGGTTCGATGCACGATACTGGATGCTTGGGGCTGGTGCACTGGGACGACCCAGAGGGATGGTATGGGGAGGGAGGAGGGAGGAGGGTTCAGGATGGGGAACACATGTATACCTGTGGCGGATTCATTTTGACATATGCCAAAACCAATACAATATTGTAAAGTTAAAAAATAAAATTAAAAAAAATTAAAAAAAAATATGAGTCAAGATGAAAGTTTCAAAGAAAATACATCTGCACTGCTTCATGCCATCACAGCCTCTGTGGACAATTTAAATATTTTGAAATACATTTGACAGTATCTTTACAATTAAAAAAGATATGCTTTTGTCCTCTGGACTTTGAATTATGTTTTGCCCCCATTATTATGAAACTAATGCTGACAGCATTAAGACATCTTAGCTTACCGTCTTTAATATTATAGGAGGAAAATTCAGTTGCATATAGGTTGATTATTTATGATATTTGTGGTTCATTATCATGGATAATAGGTAGTCCCTTAAGTAATATACCCAGTTATTTTCTGATCTAATGTGCTGATTCTAAGATAAGTAAGTGGCAGAAAGCAGAAACAAAGACACACATTAACCATCACATGGAATAAGGTATAATAAATGTTAAATCATAAATTTTTAAATTAAAGTTCTCTTAGAAGTCAGTCATCTAATTCATACCTCACTTTGACCCATGCATTTATTTTATTCAGGCATTTAATATAATCTTTTTCTACATTTCCACTCATAAGAAAATATTTTTCACATGTAAAAGTGATTGCCCTTTTATAATAAAAGTATAATGACTTACCATATTACATTAGTTTCAGGTTTACTACATAGAGATTTGATATTTTTATACATTACAGAATGATCACCATAAGACCAGTTATCATCCATCACCAAAGGTAATATAATATTTTAGCTATATATAATATTATTATCTATATTACCCATTCTGTACATAATATTCCCATAACTTATATATTTTATAACTGGAAATTTGTACCTCTTACTCTCTCTCACTTGTTTTGCCCAGCCTCTCCTCCTCTCTGGGAACCACCTGTTTGTTCTCTGTATCTAAGTCTATTTCTGTTTTTTGTTTATTTGTTTGAAAAATTATACTTTAACTGATTGAAACTTCATTACATTTTATATGCAGTTTAATGTTATATATGTGCAGTACTTTACTTAATACTGCATACTAGGCTGACTTAAAACATTCTGGCTTTGATGAAGTTTACCCACAGTCAAAATGACAAGATGGATATTTTGTTAATATACCATATGCCAACCAATTTTGCCCTTATTTTCATATATACCATTGAGAGATTGATACTTTCCTTTTAATGGTTTCAGCATTATGTATCATCTTGTTGTAGATATTTTATATTGATACAAAGAAAAATACTTTCATAATTGATCGGGAACCAATGATAAATTCATCAGAAACTTATTACAGTAAAATATAGTTGTCTACTCTGAGGTGATTTAATTTTGGATGGATGAAAACAAAAGTTTTATTCATCTTCCTATTTCTGTATCCAAAGGGGGATTGGTTCTAGAACCCCCAGTGGATATAAAAATCTAAGGATGCTCAAGTGCCTTATTTAAAATGGTGTTTTTATTTCCATTACACTGGGAGATGTACTGAAAAAGATATTTTTGTAGTTTATGTCAAAAAGTGTTCAGCCTGTGATTTCCTGAGATTTATAGTGTCTGGATTTATGTTTAGGTCTTTAACCCATTTTGAGTTCATTTTTGTGTATGATATTAAAGAATGATTTAATTTCATTCTTTTACACGTAGCTGTCCAGTTTTCCTAGCCCTGCTTAATGAAGTGAAGTGAAGTCACTCAGTCATGTCCGACTCTTTGAGACTTAATGAAGAGACTGTATTTTCTCCATTGTATATTCTTGCCTCCTTTGTCTTTGATTAATTGGTCACAGGTGTGTGGGTTATTTCAGGGCTTTCTGTCCTGTCTCATTGAGTTATATTTCTCAGTTTTTTTTTTTTTTTTTTTTGTCAGTGCCATACTGTTTTGATTATCATAGCTTGGTAGTATAGTCTGAAGTCAGGGTGCCTGATCTCCCCAACTCCATTTTTCTTCCTCAAGATTGCTTTGGCTATCCAAGGTCTTTTGTGTCTCCATATACATTTTAAGATTTTTTTGTTCTAGTTCTATGAAAAATACCATTGGTAATTTGATAAGAATGACATTGAATCTGTAGATTGTCTTGGATTATATAGTCATTTTGACAATATTGACTCTTTCAATCCAAGAACGTGGTATATCTTTCCATCCGTTTGTGTTCCCTTTGGTCTCTTTCATCAGCATCTTATAGTTTTCAAAGTATAGGTCTTTTGCCATCTTAAGTTGGGTTAGTCCTAGTTGTTTTTTTTCTTTTTTTTTGATGCAATGGTAAATGGAATTATTTCTTTAATTTCTCTTTCTAGACCTTTCATTGATAGTGTACAGGAATTCAATGATTTCTGTGTATTAATTTTTTATCTTGCAACTTTTTTTTACTGAATAAATTGATGAGTGAAAGTGAAGAGGAACTAAAAAGCCTCTTGATGAAAGTGAAAGAGGAGAGTGAAAAAGTTGGCTTAAAGCTCAACATTCAGAAAACGAAGATCATGGCATCCGGTCCCATCACTTCATGTGAAATAGATGGAGAAACAGTGGAAACAGTGTCAGATTTTATTTTTTGGGGCTCCAAAATCACTGCAGATAGTGACTGCAGCCATGAAATTAAAAGACGCTTACTCCTTGGGAGGAAAATTATGACCAACCTAGATAGTATATTGAAAAGCAGAGACATCACTTTGCCGACAAAGGTCTGTCTAGTCAAGGCTATGGTTTTTCCTGTGGTCAGGTATGGATGTGAGAGTTGGACTGTGGAGAAAGCTGAGCGCCGAAGAATTGATGCTTTTGAACTGTGGTGTTGGAGAAGACTCTTGAGAGTCCCTTGGACTGCAAGGAGATCCAACCAGTCCATTCTGAAGGAGATCAGCCCTGGGATTTCTTTGGAAGGAATGATGCTAAAGCTGAAACTCCAGTACTTTGGCCACCTCATGCGAAGAGTTGACTCATTGGAAAAGCCTCTGATGCTGGGAGGGATTGGGGGCAGGAGGAGAAGGGGACGACAGAGGATGAGATGGCTGGATGGCATCACTGACTCGATGGATGTGAGTCTGAGTGATCTCCGGGAATTGGTGATGGACAGGGAGGCCTGGCATGCTGCTATTCATGGGGTCGCAAAGAGTTGGACATGACTGAGTGACTGAAATGAACTGAACTGAACTGAACTGAATAGTTTTCTGGTAGAATCTTTAAGGTTTCCTATACATAGTATCATGTCATTTGCATACAGTTTTACATCTTGTTTTCCAATTTGGAGTGGGCGGGAGAAAAGAAAACCCTCTACTTTGTTGATGGGAATGTAAATTGGTACAGCTACTAGGGAGAACAGTATGGATTTCCTTAAAAAAAAAAAATCTAAAAATAGAAGTACTATAAAATAGTACTAAAAATAGAAGTACCAGCAATCCCACTCTTTGGCAAATATCTAGTGAAAGACTTGATTTGAAATAATACATGTACCCCAGTGGGCATTGCAGCATTGTTTATACTAGTCAAGATATATAAGCAACTTAAATGCCCATTAACAGATGAGTGGATAAGGAAGATGTGGTACATACATACAATGGAACATCACTCAGTCTTTAAAAAATGTGAAATAATGCCATTTGCAGCAATAAGGACGGACATGGAGATGACCATACTAAGTGAAGTAATTCAGAAAGACAAATATTATTTGATATTACTTATATGCAGAATCTAAAAAGAATGATACAAATGAACTTATTTACAAAACAGAAAATGACTTACAGACTTAGAGAATGAACATATGGTTACCAGGGGGTGAAATGTGGCAGAGGGGAAGGATAGATTGGGTGTTTGGACACTGCTATATTTAAAATGCCTCTTCATAAAATAGATAGATAAATAGATGAAATGGTGTACTAGTCACATAATAGCCTGCACACATCTTCCCATGTACTTTAAATAATCTCTACATTGGTTGCATAAGTATCGTTAATGCAATATAAATGCTATATACATAGGTTTTTTTTTTTAGAACTTTCAGAATTATTTTTTTCTGAATATTTTGAATCCACGATTATTTGAGTTTGAGAACACAGAACCTGCTGATAAGAAGGATATTTGTTGTTGTTCACTTGCTAAGTCATGTCCAACTCTTTGTAACCCCATGGACAGTAGCATCCCAGGCTTCCCTGTCCTTTGCTATCTCCGGGAATTTGCTCAAATTCATGTCCATTGAGTTGACTATATTATCTATATTCGGAGAAGGCAATGGCACCCAACTCCAGTACTCTTGCCTGGAAAATCCTATGGACGGAGGAGCCTGGTAGGCTGCAGTCCATGGGGTTTCGAAGAGTCAGACATGACTGAGCGACTTCACTTTCACTTTTCACTTTCATGCATTGGATATTATCCATGTCTAAAATCAGAACAACAAGCATTAAGAAAGACTGTGTTTTCCATTGTTGTGAAAAGATAAATCTTTCCTCAATAGGAAATATCATTGAGTCTTCTTAGGTTTTAAGCAGAAACTATAGAAAATATATATAACTTGTTAAGAGAAATTTACAGAATTTTTTTAAGGAGAAACATCAAGCTCAATGAGAGTAAACAAAACATCTAGTACAGTATCATAATGTCTGCTGTGTGCTACTTCCTTAATTTATAGTTGCTAAATAAAGTAAAATGAAATGAGGCAGCATCAGAGATTTCTAGCATAAATAACTTTATCATAGAACTAATTAGTCAAAAACATACATTCTGTTCTTATGAAGAAATTACAATCACTTATCAATATTCTATATCTAGTCCAAGTTTCTGCTTATAATGTAGTGGGTTGGGAAGTGTATCCCCCATATCCATGCCCCCCAAACCCTCAGAACATGACATTATTTAGAAATAGGGTATCTCTGCAGACATCATTTAGAACCTTGAGATGATATCATCCTGGATTTAGATGAGGTCCTCATTCCAATGACTGGTATCCTTAGAAGAGTGGACACAGAGGAAGTCATGTAGGGGAAGCCATGTGAAGATGGTGGTAGGGACTGGAATGATGCTGCCACAGACCAAGGAACACCAGGACTACCAGAAGCCAGAAGAGACAAGGATTCTCCCCTAGAAATTTCATAGGGAACATGGCTCTGCCCTCACCTTGATATTGGGCTTCTGTTCTCGGGAATGTGAGAGAAAAAATTCTGCTTCTTTAAGCCATGAAGTTTATAATATATATTTTTTTTTTGCAGTAGATCTAGGAAACTAATACAGGTATAGAAGGCTAAAGCATGCATTATTCTCATCCTTAACATAAGAACGTAGTTTAGATAAGCTACCAAATCACAATTTTTGATGGTTGGAGGACATCCAACTAACTCAAAATCTAGATATCAAAGAGGAGGAGACAGATACTTGATTCCTTGGGATAAACAACAGGCAGGTGTCATATGAATCTGTAACAGTAAATCAGCTAATCTTTTTTAAAGAATTGCTGAAGGTTGACTGCGGCACTGATTAGAAAATAGAACCCATGGCACCTGTATGCTCGATGGAAATTCAGTGGCCTTTGGACTCTCACCCAGTGAACTAGTTAGTGGTTATGAGAAAGATCTGGGCACAGCAAGAGGCCAGGAGAGTCATCTGCATGTGGTTCAGGGGTGGGACGATGTGTGCAGAGGCTGGCCACATGTCATGGGGGAGGATGAGTGACCTCACCTGCATCCTTCTCCATTACCTGTATTCGAAGTCTTTAATGGCAGGAAAATCACAGCAAATTCAGTCAACACTGGGGCACTGGACTAATCAGAGCAAAGTCAGTCAATATTGGGGCACCAGTTAAGACAAATTGGGTTTTAGAAAGACAGAGGGAAGGAGAGGAAAATGTCCTGAATCCAGACTATTAGAGAACTTCTACTTCTGGATGAGGGACAAGATAAATAAGAAGCCCCACCAGATACAGGATGCAGTACACACCTAAAATGGGTAATATAACAGAATAATGGACAAATACTCCCTCATGCGTATTCACTACGATCACCAACACCAGGCCAGCAAGTGTACAGTGATAAGTAATAGCATCTGGGATGGGGCTGAAAGCAAAGTCAAAGGAAAGACCTTATCCTTTAGGGATGCTGATATCATGAAAAACTCACTGGAAAGCATAAGGTGACCCTAAAAAAAGGACATGATACCTGTGGGTAACTGATAAGAACTGATAGAAATAAGAAACATCAAATGAAGGCAATTCCTGATTAGATTGATTCAACTGCCCACATTAAAGGCTATCATAAAAGAGCTGTACTCACAGAAAGAATTAGTATTATCACTTAATCTCAGTCTCCATGGCTCTACAGAAGACATCAGCTTTTAACAAAAATAAATAAATAAATAAATAAGATACTAAAGTAAGCAACAAAAAGCAACACACATTCAAGAAACAAAGCAAGAAATATCATCAATGTTAAGGAGGATTCAGGATTTGAAATTATCAGCTGCTGCTGCAGCTGCTGCTGCTGCTAAGTCGCTTTATTCGTGTCCAACTCTGTGCAACCCCATGGACGGCAGCCCACCAGGCTCCCATGTCCCTGGGATTCTCCAGGCAAGAACACTGGAGTGAGTTGCCATTTCCTTCTCCAATGCATGAAAGTGAAAAGTGAAAGTGAAGTCGCTCAGTCGTGTCCGACTCCCAGCGACGCCATGGACTGCAGCCTACCAGGCTCCTCTGTCCATGGGATTTTCCAGGCAAGAGTACTGGAGTGGGGTGCCATGACTTCTCTGGAAATTGTCAGCTAGAGAATATGAAATAGCTATGATTAATGTGTGAACTTCCCAGGTGGAGCTAGTGATAAAGAACTTACCTGCCAATGCAGGAAACAAGAAATGCAGCTTCGATCCCTGGCCTGGGAAGATCCTTTGGAGAAAGGCATGGCAACCCACTTCAGTATTCTTGCCTGGAGATTCCTATGGACAAGGGGTCTGGTAGGCTACAGTCCATGGGTTGCAAAAAGCCAGACACAACCGAAATGACATAGCATGCATGCATGATTAATATGTAAGATGGTTTAGTGTAAAAAGCAAAAAACATGCATAGTAATTTCAGCACAGAGATAAAAATTATAAGAAATGATAAAAAAGAATTATAAAAATGAAAAACATGATAACAAAGATAAGAATGCCTTTAACAGATTCATCAAAGAAAAAATTGGCTACATCAAAACTGAGGTAGTAAATAAAGCTGTCTAATGCTTATGACCAACTTAGATAGCATATTAAAAACAGAGACATTACTTTGCCAACAAAGGTCCGGCTAGTCAAGGCTGTGGTTTTTCCAATGGTCATGTATGGATGTGAGAGTTGGACTGTGAAGAAAGCTGAGTGCTGAAGAATTGATGCTTTTGAACTGTGGTGTTAGAGAAGACTCTCGAGAGTCTCATAGACTGCAAGGATATCCAACCAGTCCATTCTAAATGAGATCAGTCTTGGGTGTTCTTTGGAAGGAATGATGCTAAAGCTGAAACTCCAGTACTTTGGCCACCTCATGCGAAGATTTAACTCATTGGAAATGACTCTGATGCTAGGAGGGATTGGGGCAGGAGGAAAAGGGGACAACAGAGGATGAGATGGCTCGATGGCATCACCGACTCAATGGATGTGGGTTTGGGTGAACTCCAAGAGTTGGTGATGGACAGGGAGGCCTGGCGTGCTGCGATTCATGGAGTCACAAAGAGTCAGACACAACTGAGTGACTGAACTGAACTGAATGCACAGTATAAATATTGACAATTATATTGTATTGTAATTATATGATAGCTATCCTATAGGAGCAATTGTATTACTATACATAAATGTCTTAGAGTAGCATGCTGTATACCTCAAACTTATGCAATGTTACATGTCAAATTTGTTCAGACAAGATTAAGCCCATTTAGTAAAGTAATGCTCAAAATTCTCCAAACCAGGCTTCAGCAATATGTGAACTGTGAAATTCCAGATGTTCAAGCTGGTATTAGAAAAGGCAGAGGAACCAGAGATCAAATTGCCAACATTCGCTGGATCATCAAAAAAGCAAGAGAGTTCCAGAAAAACATCTATTTCTGCTTTATTGACTATGCCAAAGCCTTTGACTGTGTGGATCACAATAAACTGTGGAAATATCTGAAAGAGATGGGAATACCAGACCGCTTGACCTGCCTCTTGAGAAACCTATATGCAGGTCAGGAAGCAACAGTTAGAACTGGACATGCAACAACAGACTGGTTCCAAATAGGAAAAGGATTACATCAAGGCTGTATATTGTCACCCTGCTTATTTAACTTATATGCAGAGTGCATCATGAGAAACACTGGGCTGGAGGAAGCACAAGCTGGAATCAAGATTGTTGGGAGAAATATCAATAACCTAAAATATGCAAATGACACCACCTTATGGCAGAAAGGTGGGGTCTCAAAGAGTCAGACACTACTGAGCCACTGAACTGAACTGAGGGCAGTAGGGCTCTAGACATGCCAAATTTATTCAATGAGGAAAAACAAAAAAACTGAAGTGTTTCAAAGACATTTTCAAAAGAATTTAAAAACAGACTGGGAAAAAATATTCATAAATACCCTATTGTGAGAAAAACACAATCTGACAGAATACATGCATCCCAGTTTTCATCACAGCACTGTTTACATAGCAAGCACCCTAAATGTCCATTAACAGAGGAGTGGATAAAGATTTGGTACATATATATAATGGAATCCTGCTTAGCCATTAAAAAGAGTGAAATGCCATGTGTTGCAACAGAAGAACCTAGAATTTGTCATACTGAGTAAAGTAAGTTAGAGAAGGAGAAATATCATAGGACAGCCCATATATGTGGAATCTAAAAAGAAATGATACAAATGAAGTTACAAAACAGAAACAGACTCACAGACTTAGAGGGAAAGATGGGGGAAGGGATAGCTAGGGAGTTTGGTATGAACATGTACACACTGCTATATTTAAAATGGATAACTAACAAGGACCTCCTATATAGCACATGGAACTCTGCTCAGTGTTATGTGGTAGCCTGGAAAATTTTCTATAATACATTAAGAAATTTCAATATTTATTAATGATAAGCCAAATGAAACTGGGTAGGCACTTAAGGAGACTTTTACTGAAGAAGATACAGGATGTCACATGATAAAAGACTGAACGTCATTAGTCATTAGGAAACACAACTGAAAACAGAATGAGATACCGCCGTACACTTATTAGTAAGGGGCTTCCCTAGTGGCTCAGTCGATAAGGAATCTGCCTGCAATGAAGCAGACCCAGTCTCCTGACCGATCTCTGGGTCAGGAAGATCGCCTGGTGAAGGAAATGGCAACCCACTCCAGTACTCTTGCCTGGAGAATTCCATGGATAGAGGAGCAGGACAGGCTGCAGTCCGTCAGACCCAACTGTGCAGCTAAGTTTCACTTTAATACACTTATTAGAGGAGCTTAAGTTAAAAAAAATGAAAATATAAGAGCTGCAATATACATAGAACAACTAGAATTCTCATACACTGCTGGTTAGAAAGCAAAATGGTATAGCCACATTGGAAAGTGTGCCAATATCTTATAAAGTTAAGTATACGCTTACCATATGATCTAGCAATTCCTCTCACAGAAGACTGCTCAAGTCAAGTGAAAATTTATGTTCACTGAAACGCCTATCTATGATTGTATATATAGCAACTTTATTCATAATTACCCAAAGAAGAAACAACACAAATGTTTCATGGTTAGGGAATCAAAAAACAAACTGAAGTCTCTATTCACTGGAGTGCTGCTCAGCAATCATAAAAATGAAATGAATTACTCATATAGTTAATAATATGAATGAATCTGACAGGCATAATGTTAATGCAATAAACCAGACTCAAAAAATTGCATACTATAGTATTCCTCTTCTGCAACACTCTGCTTTGCTCTCTCTTTTTATTTAAGTATTGGTTTGAATGTCACTCCATCTGCAAGAACTTAATTTTACCCAATGTAAAAGAATTCCCTACATCCCCATGATTCTTTACTGCTTACCTCTATTTTACTTTTTACATAACACTTACATATATCAAGTATTTATTCATTTACTGTATATTTCCCCCACTAGAATGTAAGTTCTATGAAGAGAGAAACATTTGTATTCTCATTTTTCTAGAACATAGTAGCTTGTCCATAAATGGTATTGAATGAATAAACAATTGGTTCTGAAACACAAGATGATTGGTCAGCAGTTACATCAGCAGTAGCTCCTCTGTAATAATAGAAGTTGGGTCTAATATAACTGTAAGGAGAGTGGTTGGTTCTGAACAGACAAATTGCAAAAATGTAGCCAAGCTAGAGGAGGGTAGCAATTTGATTATGCCTCATTATTAATCAAGTAGTCACATAGTTTGGTAGGGGATTAAGGAATATTTACATTATACAACTAAGCCTCCTAAATAATTTTCATGGATATTCTGGAAGAACATTTCCTGCTTATGATATGATTATTACTATACCATTTTTTTCAGATTTGTGATTGACAACTTTTTATTGAAATGTAGTTGAATTACAACATTGTGTTAATTACAGCTGTTCAGAAAAGTAACTCGGTTATACATATTCTTATTGTCCATATTATTCTTTTCCTATTATTTTCTATTATGGTTTATCATAGGACATTGAATTTAGTTCTCTGTGCTATATGGTAAGACCTTGTTTGTTCATTCTAAATAAACAAGTTTTCATGTGCTCATCTTAGACTCCTAATTCATTCCTCTCCCAGCCCCCTCCTCTTTGACAACCATCAGTCTATTCTCTATGCCTAAGATTCTATTTCTATTTCATAGATAAGTTCATTTGTGTCATATTTTATATTGCTTAAATATGATATAAGTAATATATATTTGTCTTTCTCTGTCTGATTCAATATGATAATTTCTAATTGTATCCATGTTGCTGCAAAGGGCATCATTTCATTCTTTTAATTGCTGAGTAGTACTCCATTGTGTACATGTGTGTGCAAACACACCATATATTCTTTATTCATTCCTCTATTGGTAGACATTTATTAACAGATTGCGTCCATATCTTGACTATTGTAAATAGTGCTACAGTGAACACTGCAGTGCATGTATCTTTTTGAATTATTGTTTTCTGTGGATATATGCCCAGGAGTAGGATTGAGGGTCATCTTGTAGTTCTACTTTTATTTTTTAAAGGACCCTCCAGACTGTTTTCCACAGTGGCTGAACCAACTTACATTCCTACCAACAATGTGGGAGAGTTTGCTTTTCTCCACACACTCTCCAGAATTTGTTATTTGTAGATTTCTAAAGATGGCTATTCTGACAGGTGTGAGGTGGTACCTTGCTGTATCTTTAAGCTATTTCTGTAAAGGTGAACATAGTTTTACTATGAACTCAATCACACCTTTCACACAGATGTATTTTACAAATATCTGTTCATAGAAACTATCAAACTAATCACAATTTTATTTGATTATGTTTATGGTGTATGTGTTTGTATGTGTTTCCTATTGCAGTAAATATAGGCAAAGTTTACAGATAATTTATTTTTGTCCAAGAAGCCCACCAACTGCAAACTGAGAAATGCAAGTCCAGGATAATCTGTATCTAAAACAAACAACAAACACAGAAAAAAACCCTGCAGTTTAAATACTTAAGCATAGATTAGTAAATAAATAGGGAATGTTTGCCTTGTATCTGGCAAGGTATCTGCAATATCTGGCAAGATATTGCCAGTGTATCTTAAGGAGTGTTTTGCATGTCACTTCAAGCATTTGAAGGGCTAGGACTGGTGACTCAGACGGTAAAGCGTCTGCCTGCAATGTGGGAGACCCGGGTTCGATTCCTGGGTTGGGAAGATCCCCTGGAGAAGGAAATGGCAATCCACTCCAGCACTCTTGCCTGGAAAAGCCCATGGCCGGAGGAGCCTGAGAGGCTACAGTCCATGGGGTCACAAAGAGTCGGACGCGACTGAGCGACTTCACTTTCACTTTCAAGAATTTAACACGCTTTAAGTAATGCACATTCCTGAGTCCCTATCCATATATAGTAATTGGAATCTCAGATAAAAGTTTAAGAATCTCTGATTTTAATAAACTGTGAAATTGAGATGAAGAATGAAGAGCTATTGTCTTCTGATTTATTTATATCTTATAAGGAAAACCTTAAAGAACCTATTACAAGGAGCTTCACAACAAAGTCAGTAGCCTAAATGTGACAAGTGGATAAAAATTTTCTCTGAAATCTTAATGGTCTTAATACTAATCAGTTAGTAAACACAAACGTTCAGTAAACAATACTAATATGGCCTGAAATTCAATTTGAGAGAATTGTGTGTAAAAAAAAAAAAAAATCCCTGTCAGATGAAAATATATCTATTCCCTCTGAGACTTTCTTGATTAAAATAAATTTTACTTCATTTGATAATATCTAATTTTAGTAATTAATGAATCTGACTCTTGGGAATGTTTCTTTTATTGAACTTAAATGGAGTAAGCTAATAAGTAATTAGTCTGTCTAAATGCTTGTAAAATATAATCCCTATGTTCCTTCTAGGTTCCCTTTGTTCTGTTTGTATCACTAATCATTTTAAGTGATTTTAATTTTGTGAAATATTTCCAAATTAAAGATAGGTAAGTAAAATATGAGGAAATACTTTGTTTCATGCTGTTTCTTTGGTCAATGTAAGAATGTTTAATTCTTCCAAAGACAGCATTTTCTTCTTCAATTTTCTAAAAAAATTACATAATTCTAGTTTTTGAATTTCCCATTTATTTGATGATTTAGAATTTATTTCTGAATGGCTATATTGGACCCTCTAAATCCAGTTCCTGACTCAGCTCTTCAGTCATGGGGCATGTATCAGTATGGCCAATCCTCTCATACCTCCCAAGTTTTGCAGGGATCTTACACAATGAATTCATGCTCTCCTATCCTTTCTCTTCAACCTCTTCCTCACTGTTGACTCTTCCAATTACATAATTTTCAGGGCCAGTACGAAATGAACATGAAAGTTCTTGTTCAGAAGAGGAAGTGTGACTAAAGCTAAGATACAAAGCTTTATTCCATCTTCCAGTCTTGAACTCCCATGGTTTTTCCTATTCAATATTGTTTCAAGCAAAGAAAAATACAAATAAAAAATAAAAATTTAACTTACTAGCACGAATGTTTCCATGCAATGCCAGGTTTCAATGCTTAGAGAGAACTTATGTCTTGTTCCCTAGCTGGTCCTCAAACACAAAGCCCATGCTGTAGCAGACCAGAATTAAGTAAAACTAGACTCAAGAAGGTTGAAAGGAATAAGAGAAGATTCCTCAAACGTGGAGCCTGCCCAGAGAGGGCTCTCTAGGAATAGTTCACTCATTAGTGAGTGTAGACCCTCGCATTTGCACGGATGCCCTGTTCTAAGATGCAGGGGTTTCCTTGCTCAGGCTGTGAGCTGCCAGGTTCTGCAGCCTCCAGACCCATGCGGTTCAGAGCCAGGCATCTCACCTCCTCATGGTGAAGCCATCACAATCCACTGGGGGCTGCCTGCAATCACCAAAGGTCTTTAAATCTCCACTCCTGGATGCATTGCACAGCTGGATGGGGAGTGGGCATGAGGTTGCCTCCTCTAAGACAGCCTTGCACCTGCCAGCCATGCTGCTGCCAGACTCCATCCGAGATGCTCTGGAGCACACACCCTATGAGGGCAAAGCTGGTAGCAGAATGAGGGCCTCCTTTCCCTTCAGACTCCAGCTGGTTATTGCCCAAGTGCAGGGCTAAGAGGAGCATCTGGCTGTGGGAAAGGGGGTTGGTGGGTGGCCAAGCCATTCCCAGGTGGTAAGGAGTCAGCGGGAGGCAGGTCCAGGCTTCCTACCTCTGTTCCATGTATTTTGTCCCATCAGGTTTCACTAAGAAACCACATATCAAACCTAAAATTATGAATAATTCCAGGAGGCCAATAGCAGAGATTAAACCAATGTGGCTGCTTCTGAGTGTGGGGCCTCTTGTTAACTGCTCAGCTTCTGGGCATATGAAATAGGACCTACTGGTATTTCACTGTAAACACATCTTTCTGTGCATTAAAAAAGAGAAATCATTCAGCATCACTCTTCAAAAGCCACCATTCATTTTTTTTTATCACTTTCCAACCCAAGAGATAAAAAATTTGTTATCACTATCCGTTTTCTCAACCTATGCCATTTCTTAATCCAGTTCAGAATGGTTTCAGGTCCATGAGAATGACTCTTTTTAGGATGTCTTTAATCTCAATACTCCTAATCCAAGGAGAATTTTTAATCTTCTAACAGTATTTTGCAGCAACTTTCAAGAGTGTTGATTCTTCTTTAGCAGTCTCTATTCTTTCTATTAATAGATCCCTGGAGGAAAATGGCAACCCACTCCAATATTCTTGTCTGCGAAATCTCATGGACAGAGGAGCCTGCACAAAGAGTTGCACACAATTGAGTCACTGAAAACAGGCACATTCTTGTTTCCAAGGCAACACATGCCTAAGTTTCTTGCTACCAGCCTGAGCTCTCATCTCCATATTCCTTTGCTGCCCTAATGTCTGTTGTCCAAGTTTTCAAACATCAATTTCCTAAAGTCCTAGGTCTTCATATATTTTTAGTGTATTTCCTATTTTAAAGTGACTTTAATGATTGTGCATGTTTTTGATGACTCGCAAATTTACATCTCTACTCCTGGTCAGGCCTCAGAACATTAATGCTGTTAACATCTCTGCTTGGATTTCTGAAAGTTAACTCCCTGTTAAATAGAATTAAAAATCTCCCTGAAACCTCATAATAATGCCAGGCATTTTTACCTTATTCTTGTGCTGTATCCTGTAACAAATTCTCACACTTTTAATTCCCAAATACCTCCCTACATCTCTTTAACTCTTCTGTAGTTCATTGTCATTACCGTCACTCTCTAAGATACTGTCATTTCTCACCTGGGTGACTGTGGTGATTTCCTGAGTGTTGTCCACTCTTCATTTTCCTCCAGTGTTGCACCAACATAATTCTTATAAAATTAGTTCTATTTGTTCTCTGCCTAAAACTCTTCACTGACTTCCTACTGAGTTAATACAGGTGAGAAATTAATTAATTTAATGAATGAATTAACTAATCAATCAATTAATTAATTGCTTGAATGCTGTTTGTGGTAAGCAGAACTTTAGCATTAAAGATGTTCCTGCCCAATCTCTGGATATGTTACTTTAAAATGGGCAAAAAGAATTTTTCATATGTGATTAATTTAAAGACTTCAAATGGGAGATCATCCTGGATTATCCAGGTATGCTGAATAAAAGAGTCAGAAGACATGATAATGGGGGAGAAGAACTAGGGAATGCAGTGTGGGAGGGTTTGTAACCATTACTGGCTTTGCATAAAATAGATGGGACTAAGAGCCAAAGAATAGGCTTTCCTTCTAGAACCTGAAAAGACAAGGAAACACATTGTCTCAAGGAGCTTCCAGAAGGAATAGAATCAAACCAAAAGCTTGCTTTTAGGCAAATGAGACCCTTTCTGTAATTGTAAAATAATATATTTGTGTTGTTTTAGGCCACTCAGTTTGTGGTAATTTATTACATCAACAATAGAAAATGAGTACACTATTTTTGCAAAAGCAGTATATTGTATAAACACTTTATTTAGATCCTTATATTTCAATATAGATTGACCCCCTCCCTTTGTTAAATGTAATTTGATCAATCTGAAATACGAATTTGTTATATGAAACAAAAATTTTGATTTCTTTCTCATCAAACATTTTCCACAAGGGATTTCTTAAGGTTTGGTCCCCCTATAAAATTTGACTGACTAATTCTAAATTTTTTTCCATAGTGAAGAATAGTGTTCAATTAGTCAAAGACATACAACACTGGTCAGTTTTGCTATTAAATTATGGTGCAATGAACCCATTACTTTCATATGTAGTTAGTACACAATCAGGTTACCACAAACAGAGTTATGAAGTCTATGGAAAAGAGCAGATGGAAAATGCTAGTGGAGATAGGATAAAGAAACTTTAGCAGTGTAACTTTTAAACTGTAATCACTGCAGATTATTTTTCTATGAGTGGAATTTAGAATTTAACACCCCTAACTCACTTAGAGTAAACTTAATTTGCCTGTGGAATATTCTTTGCTCATTTTTTCATATTTGTAAAACATTTCGATCTTATTTAAAAGAATAATGTCTATCTGTCTCTAGTGTAATTCCCTTAACTGCTCAATTTAACTCTTATGGAAACATACATACCTACAACAGTTAAATTGTGTGACCTGTTAGTATTAGATTTGTCTTATTTCTCACCCTGTAGCTAAGACTGAAGGCTGTCATTGTAGTAGAAATGAACAATATGAGAGATAACAGAAACTCTTACTCCAATGATTTATCAGATATTTAACACTTTTAGAGAAAACTAATTAATCCAGGCAGTTTAAATTGTAGAGATATTTTCTATTTTTGCAGTATAATTGCTTGATAATTACTTTAGCTCTTTGTTCTTAATTTTTTTTTTTCAAATAGTCACTCATTTCTACTAATAACAAATTCTCAGGTATCATCCAATCTTCTAGGTCGTGGATCCATACAGACAGTAATATACATCCTATTTAAGATATGTATTGAAAAAAAAAAAGATATGTATTGAATTCAAAAACATATTGGTGAACATAGTCCCTTAACAATTTTACTTCTTTAGCTGGAACAAACAGATTGACTTGTGAAGGACACATCATTGGATCTCTTTTGATCACCACTGGCAAACACGGACATTTTTACCTTATTGTAACTAAATATAACATATACCTGGTGATCTTACCTTCAATTTCCACTCAGACTTGGAAAAATATATTAGACTAGATATATTTTAATTAGTATAACATTGCCACTGTTATTCTTGACTTTTATCTTCAAACACATCTATTCATTCATTCAACAATTACTGAGCAGCCACTGAGAAACAGGCAAGGTATGGAGCAACAGAAATAAAACCACAGACAGATGAGATAAAGAGGTATACTTTAGACATTATACAGGATAGAAGAAACATGATGGAAAATGTAGCCAAATGAATAAAATAATTATAGACTATATGGAGTTCCCTGGTGGCTCAGATGGAAGAGCGTCTGTCTACAATGCTGGAGACCTGGGTTCTATCCCTGGGTTGGGAAGATTCCCTGGTGAAGGAAATGGCAACCCACTCTAGTACTCTTGCCTAGAAAATCCCATGGACGGAGGAGCCTGGTGCAGGCTACTGTCCATGGGGTTGCAAAGAGTCGGACACAACTGAGTGACTTCACTTATATAATATTCAATAAAAGAAAGAATTGGAGAGTGAGTAAAACAGAAACATGGGTGCTGTTTCAGATAGAGTTGGCAGAGAAGGCCTACCAGCACCCCTGAGTCTTGGATAATGAGAAGCAGGCACCTCTCTGAAGAGCCTACAGAGGAGCAGTTCTCCTTGAAAGCAGTAAGGGCCAGGGTTACTAAGGAGAAAATGAGATTGACATGTCCACAGATGAGTAAGGAGTTCATTCATATGGTGAGATGATAGAGAAAAAGGAGGGGCATAGAAAGTGAGAGGAAAGAAGTATGAGTTACTTCTTATTGGCCATGGTATACATTTTGAATTTTTATAAGTAATTGAATTATTTTCTTTAAAAAATGAGGTGCTCTGTATTTTGCTTAAACAGATCACTCTGATCACTATAAAGAGAATGGATAGAGGTGGGAAGTAGAATCGGAGTGATCATTTAAGAGGTTTTAAATTTGTAGAGGTAAAAAGATGATTATGATTGGACTAGATCAGTGGCATTGTGAAAAGAAGTAAAGATATATATAGATATACATAACTCCTTGTATATATGTCTCTCTCTCTCTCTCTCTCTCTCTCTCTCACACACACACACACACACACACACACACACACGTGCTTGCCAGGTAGTGCTAGTGGGAAAGAAACTGACTACCAGATCAGGAAACAGAGCTATAAGGGTTTGATCCCTGGGGCAGGAAGATCCCCTGGAGGAGGGAATGGCAACCCACTCCAGTATTCTTGCCTGGAGAATCCCAATGACAGAGGAGCCTGGCAGGCTACAATCCATAGGTTGGCAAAGAGTCTGACATGACTGAAGTGACTTAGCACACACACAGGCACACATGCATATGTATATTTCCTGGAGAGTTTGTGAGACATACTGAAAAGGCAATAGGGAAGAGGGGACATTAAGGTTTTGGTTTGGCATTTGAAACATAGGGCTGGATGAGATCATCTCAAGCAAGAACATAGTGAGAAAATAAAAATAGTCTTTCAAGATTCCAATATTTGGAGTGAAATGAAAGAACTAAAGTTTAGTTGCTCAGGTATGTCCAACTCTTTGCAACCCCGTGGACTGTAGCCTACCAGGATCCTCCACCCATGGGATTTTCCAGGCAAGAGTACTGGAGTGGGTTGCCATTGCCTTCTCCAGAGGATCTTCCCGACATCAGGATTGAACCCAGGGCTCCCACATTGTAGGCAGACGCTTACCATCTGAGCCACCAGGGAAGTCCTAGAACTAAGAAGAACTAGCAAGGGAGCCAAAGAAATGCCCATTGAGCAACAGGAAATCCAGACTAGTGTGGTCCCATAGCCTGAAGAGAAAAAAGAGTTTCACAAAGGAAGGGTGGTTAGCCATGAGCAGTGATGCCAAGGGGTCAAGTCAAACCAATATTGAGAAGGATTTTATTAGACATAGCAGGATGGAGACCACAGGTTACCGGCATTCAATGGAGTTGAGGACATAGAAGCTATGTTGGGGTGGATTGAGGAGTGAACTCAAACTGCAATAGCTTAAGATGAAGGAATTCCAGATTCCCCTCCAATACTAGATGAAATTACACATGAGTAAACAAACATGTATATCTGGGCTTATAGGAAGAAAGGAAAGTCATCAACCAATAATAACTTAAAACCAAAAATAAATAAAACAGAGGAATATCCAGCTGTGATATATGTCTTAAGGGCTGGAGTGGTAGTGCTCTTGCAGGAGTGTATATTGAGGCTACATGATCCATATCATCCAGAGAGTTAGAATTAGGCTCCCTAACTAACACTAGATGCTGGAAAACTGCTGTATAATTGCTGAACAGGAATGAGAAAATAACCATGGCCAATCTAGGACTCTGATTTTACAAAGAGGCTATCTTTAAAAAATTTCAACAGTGATCTTACATGGATGTCACATGTTGAACCCAGATTTAGGATAAAAAGCTTAAGCCAAGACACAGAAATTTGTCTTAAAAAAGTCAAATGCCAGAAAACTTGTTTTAGGCATTATGAGAAACCATCTCTTAAACACAAGCACAGCTAGAACAAGCATGCCTGGAGCTTCCAAAGAATATGCTCCTCCTAAGAATAAGGACAGAGGAAAAATACACAGGGTGTTGTGAGAAAATTGATCATTATGAAAAATGATGAGAAAATGCACAGATTGGGAGAATCTATATAGAAAAACTGTATAACAGAAAACTATAATTCTAGAAAAATAAAAAGATATTTTTAAAGTATGTTTACATTTTAAAAATGGCATATCTAAGGATAGAATTCATCAAACAAGAATGGAACATTTTTTTTTAATTAACAGATCATCTATTTAAAAAATCCAATATCAAGAAAGAAAAAGTATAGTTTTTTATAATATAATTTTAGTCAAATTACAGAACATTCTAGATGTGGCTAAAGATAAATTAGTGAATTTGAAGAGAGATTGAGGAAGAGTAACCAAAATGTACCACAGAGAGATAAATAGATGGAAATCATAAAATGTAAACTATATAGAGGAATAAATGATCTCTCCATATAAATACAACTATATATTATATAATTATATATTATATTCTTATGTTATTAACATTCCTAGAAATCTAATCATATGATATTATTTCTATAGTGTATGTAATGTATAATATATAACATATAAGAATTCAAGAATGAAATATGAAAGGAGGCACTATTGAAAGTGAAAATGGTTGAGAATTCCATAGAACTGACTGAACAAAGGCCAGACTTTTATGTTGAAATATAGGTAAGATGTGAGTGAAAAAAAAGACTTTTTATTTTATTTTTTTTTAATTTAATTTTATTTTTAAACTTTACATAACTGTATTAGTTTTGCCAAATATCAAAATGAATCCGCCACAGGTATACATGTGTTCCCCATCCTGAACCCTCCTCCCTCCTCCCTCCCCATTCCATCCCTCTGGGTCGTCCCAGTGCACCAGCCCCAAGCATCCAGTATCGTGCATCAAACCTGGACTGGTGACTCGTTTCATACATGATATTTTACATGTTTCAATGCCATTCTCCCAAATCTTTCCACCCGCTCCCTCTCTCACAGAGTCCATAAGACTGTTCTGTACATCAGTGTCTCTTTTGCTGTCTCGTACACAGGGTTATTGTTACCATCTTTCTAAATTCCATATATATGCGTTAGTATACTGTATTGGTGTTTTTCTTTCTGGCTTACTTCACTCTGTATAATAGGCTCCAGTTTCATCCACCTCATTAGAACTGATTCAAATGTATTCTTTTTAATGGCTGAATAATACTCCATTGTGTATATGTACCACAGCTTTCTTATCCATTCATCTGCTGATGGACATCTAGGTTGCTTCCATGTCCTGGCTATTATAAACAGTGCTGCAATGAACATTGGGGTACACGTGTCTCTTTCCCTTCTGGTTTCCTCAGTGTGTATGCCCAGCAGTGGGATTGCTGGATCATAAGGCAGGTCTATTTCCAGTTTTTTAAGGACTCTCCACATTGTTCTCCATAGTGGCTGTACTAGTTGTTGGTGGGAATGCAAACTAGTACAGCCACTATGGAGAACAGTGTGGAGATTCCTTAAAAAGAGACTTTTTAAAAGAAACATGCTGGATGAAAATATCATCTGGGAACTTTCAGAATTTAATTAAGAAAAAATTTTACCTATGGCTGATTTATGTTGATGTATGTCAGAAGCCAACACAATATTGTAAAGCAATTATACTTTAATTAAAAATA
The DNA here is from genome assembly GCF_019923935.1 of Bubalus bubalis. Classification (NCBI taxonomy): domain Eukaryota; kingdom Metazoa; phylum Chordata; class Mammalia; order Artiodactyla; family Bovidae; genus Bubalus; species Bubalus bubalis. The sequence continues at coordinate 63,648,616 of NC_059161.1, read as the reverse complement.
AATAAATTAAAAAATAATTTGTGGAACAAACATAAAAGGGACTGAGAAATCTAGGATCATAAATTTAGGATTTAAAGGGTCAAAAGGGAGTAATTTGGGAGATGAGAGGCAATGGGATATTGATCCTTAATAGAAAACATTTAAAAATAGAATAACATTCTACTTGAAATCCAAGAGAAGGCTGACTTGATTGACTTATACTTTTAGAAGAAGCTGGGATACCCAGTGGGTATGAGGCATGGTGAGTTTATAAAATTCTTTCCATGAAAGTGAGAAATTAATAGTTATATCCTGAGTATTAATTTGAAAAAATAAGGCTTCTTGATAGCTCCTCTCCTTAGCTTGCCATGAGGAGATGTTTTGGGCTGAGGTGTTAAGATTATCTATGCTGATACCCATGGTGGGTTGCAGCCCCTGGGGAACTCTCTTTCTCTTGATGAGATGTAGGCTGGAGGCAAGAGGCATAAATAGTCACCTATCAATGGCTCTGGGGTAACTCTTTTTTTAAAAAAAAAATAATTTATTTATTTTAATTGGAGGCTAATTAGTTTACAATGTTGTAGTGGTTTTTGCCATACATTGGCATGAATCGCCATGTGTCCCCCATCCTGAACCCCTCTGCCACCTCCCTCCCCATCCCATCCCTCAGGGTCATCCCAGTGCACTGGCCCTGAGTGAGTGTCTCATGTATCGAACCTGGACTGGCAATCTATTTCACATATGGTAATATACATATTTCAATGCTGTTCTCTCAAATCATCCCACCCTCACCTTCTCTCACAGAGTCCAAAATTCTGTTCTTTATATCTGTGTCACTTTTGCTGTCTCACGTATAGGATCATCATTACCATCTTCCTAAATTCCAAATATATGTGCTAATATACTGTATTGGTGTTTTTCTTTCTGACTTACTTCACTATGTATAATAGGCTCCAGTTTCATCCACCTCATTAGAACTGATTCAAATGTGTTCTTTTTAATAGCTGAGTAATATTCCATTGTGTATATGAACCACAACTTTCTTATCATATGTGCTATAACTCTTTGTGAGATGATTTCTGACGTAAGGCAATAATAGGCTGTGATTGATAACCCTTCAAGTGAATGCCTTCTGAAGTTGTTCTGTTTGTTATCACATCCAACTTTAAGCAGAAACAGTCTCATTTACTTTAATAACAGTGGATGTGGCAGCGGCTGTGACCAGCGCACTAAGCGAGCTGAAGAGAAGCTAAACAAAGTCTGAGGTCAGGGGCAGAAGCCGGGAGGACCCCATGCCCGAAGGGCAGCAGCCAAGAGGAGTTACCCCACGTTCGAGGTCAGGGGCAGCAGCCGAGAGTGCCAGGCTGCAACGGTGCAGGAACGGACGAGAAGAGCTACCCAAGTCTGAGGTCAGGGGCGGCGGCCGGGAGGAGCCACCCCACACCCAAGGCCAGGGGCGGCGGCTGGGAGGACCAGCCCCTCTTCCAAGGAGCTGTGGCTGCACCAGTGTAGGAGTGCCTAGAGAAGCTATCCCACCTTGAAGGTCAGGAAGGGCAGTGGTGAGGAGATACCCCTCGTACAAGCTAAGGAGCAGTGACTGTGCTTTGCTGGAGCAGCCGTGAAGAGATACCCCATGCCCAAGGTAAGAGAAATCCAAGTAAGATGGTAGGTGTTGCAAAAGGGCATCAGAGGGCAGACACACTGAAACCATACTCACAGAAAACTAGTCAGTCTAATCACACTAGGACCACAGCCTTGTCTAACTCAAAGAAACTAAGCCTTGCCCCTAGGGCATCCCAAGACGGGCGGGTCATGGTGGAGAGATCTGACAGACTGTGGTCCACTAGAGAAGGGAATGGCAAACCACTTCAGTATTCTTGCCTTGAGAACCCCATGAACAGTATGAAAAGGCAAAATGATAGGATACTGAAAGAGGAACCCCCCAGGTCAGTAGGTGCCCAGTATGCTACTGGAGATCAGTGGAGAAATAACTCCAGAAAGAATGAAGGGATGGAACCAAAGCAAAAACAATACCCAGCTGTGGATGTGACTGGTGATAGAAGCAAGGTCCAATGCTGTAAAGAGCAATATTGCATAGGAACCTGGAATGTCAGGTCCATGAATCAAGGCAAATTGGAAGTGGTCAAACAAGAGATGGCAAGAGTGAAAGTCAACATTCTAGGAATCAGGGAACTGAAATGGACTGGAATGGGTGAATTTAACTCAGATGACCATTATATCTACTACTGCGGGCAGGAATCCCTAAGAAGAAATGGAGTGGCCATCATGGTCAACAAAAGAGTCCGAAATGCAGTACTTGGATGCAATCTCAAAAACGACAGAATGATCTCTGTTCGTTTCCAAGGCAAACCATTCAATATCAGAGTAATCCAAGTCTAGGCCCCAACCAGTAACGCTGGAGAAGCTGAAGTTGAACGGTTCTATGAAGACCTACAAGACCTTTTAGAACTAATACCCAAAAAAGATGTCCTTTTCATTATAGGGGACTGGAATGCAAAATAGGAAGTCAAGAAACACCTGGAGTAACAGGCAAATTTGGCCTTGGAATACAGAATGAAGCAGGGCAAAGACTAATAGAGTTTTGCCAAGAAAATGCACTGGTCATAGCAAACAACCTCTTCCAACAACACAAGAGAAGACTCTGCACATGGACATCACCAGATGGTCAACACCGAAATCAGATTGATTATATTCTTTGCAGCCAAAGATGGAGAAGCTGTATACAGTCAACAAAAACAAGACCAGGAGATGATTGTGGCTCAGATCATGAAATCCTGATTACCAAATTCAGACTTAAATTGAAGAAAGTAGGGAAAACCACTAGACCATTCAAGTATGACCTAAATCAAATCCCGTATGATTATACAGTGGAAGTGAGAAATAGATTTAAGAGACTAGATCTGATAGATAGAGTGCCCAATGAACTATGGAATGAGGTTCAAGACATTGTACTGGAGACAGGGATCAAGACCATCCCCATGGAAAAGAAATGCAAAAAAGCAAAATGGCTGTCTGGGGAGGCCTTACAAATAGCTGTGAAAAGAAGAGAAGCAAAAAGCAAAGGAGAAAAGGAAAGATATAAGCATCTGAATGCAGAGTTTCAAAGAATAGCAAGAAGAGATAAGAAAGCCTTCCTCAATGATCAATGCAAAGAAATAGAGGAAAACAACAGAATGGAAAAGACTAGAGATCTCTTCAAGAAAATTAGAGATACCAAGGGAACATTTCATACAAAGATGGGCTCGATAAAGGACAGAAATGGTATGGACCTAAGAAGCAGAAGATATTAAGAAGAGATGGCAAGAATACACAGAAAAACTGTACAACAAGGATCTTCCCCACCCAGATAATCACGATGGTGTGATCACTGACCTAGAGCCAGACATCCTGGAATGTGAAATCAAGTGGGCCTTAGAAAGCATCACTATGAACAAAGCTAGTGGAGGTGATGGAATTCCAGTTGAGCTATTTCAAATCCTGAAAGATGATGCTGTGAAAGTGCTGCACTCAATATGCCAGCAAATTTGGAAACTCAGCAGTGGTCACAGGACTGGAAAAGGTCAGTTTTCATTCCAATCCCAAAGAAAGGCAATGCCAAAGAATGCTCAAACTACCGCACAATTGCACTCATCTCACATGCTAGTAAAGTAATGCTCAAAATTCTCCAAGCCAGGCTTCAGCAATACGTGAACTGTGAACTTCCTGATGTTCAAGCTGGTTTTAGAAAAGGCAGAGGAACCAGAGATCAAATTGCCAACATCCACTGGATAATGGAAAAAGCAAGAGAGGTCCAGAAAAGCATCTATTTCTGCTTTATTGACTATGCCAAAGCCTTTGACTGTGTGGATCACAATAAACTGTGGAAAATTCTGAAAGAGATGGGGATACCAGATCACCTGACCTGCCTCTTGAGAAACCTATATGCAGGTCAGGAAGCGACAGTTAGAACTGGACATGGAACAACAGACTGGTTCCAAATAGGAATAGGAGTACGTCAAGGCTGTATATTGTCACCCTGCTTATTTAACTTATATGCAGAGTACATCATGAGAAACGCTGGGCTGGAAGAGGCACAAGCTGGAAAGCCTCTTGATGAAAATGAAAGTGGAGAGTGAAAAAGTTGGCTTAAAGCTCAACATTCAGAAAACGAAGATCATGGCATCTGATCCCATCACTTCATGGGAAATAGATGGGGAAACAGTGGAAACAGTGTCCGACTTCATTTTTCTGGGCTCTAAAATCACTACAGATGGTGACTGCAGCCATGAAATTAAAAGATACTTACTCCTTGGAAGGAAAGTTATGACCAACCTGGATAGCATATTGAAAAGCAGAGACATTACTTTGCCAACAAATGTCTGTTTAGTCAAGGCTATGGTTTTTCCTGTGGTCATGTATGGATGTGAGAGTTAGACTGTGAAGAAGGCTGAGTGACAACAAATTGATGTTTTTGAACTGTGGTGTTGGAGAAGACTCTTGAGAGTCCCTTGGCCTGCAGGGAGATCCAACCAGTCCATTCTGAAGGAGATCAGCCCTGGGATTTCTTTGGAGGGAATGATGCTAAAGCTGAATCTCCAGTACTTTGGCCACCTCATGCAAAGAGTTGACTCATTGGCAAAGACTCTGATGCTGGGAGGGATTGGGGGCAGGAGGAGAAGGGGATGACATTGGATGAGATGGCTGGATGGCATCACTGACTCGATGGACGTGAATCTGAGTGAACTCCGGGAGCTGGTGATGGACAGGGAGGCCTGGTATGCTGCAATTCATGGGGTCGTAAAGAGTCGGACAGGACTGAGCGATTGAACTGAATGAACTGAAGGTAGAAAATGGTTACATAGAACAAATTACATAGTTTTAAATCGCTAGGCTAAAATTAACCATACAAATGTAGCTCTTTCTCCCTTTTTGCCTTTGTCTTAGCTAACAACCTATTTGAATAGTTGTCCAATAGTAACTCCTTTTCAGAATTTGATAATCATGGATAAGGGAGTTAAATATCAGAAATTCATTCATGCATTGACTGATTCTGATGATGGAAATTCATTCTATTTCTGTCAAATTTTTATTGTTGTTTATGATATTACACAAAAAAAATTACCCTAACAAGACTCATTTGTTTCATTTTAAACATCAATATTGTATGCTGTCTCAGTGTTTGAGAAAATTGAAATTAAGAAAAAGCTGGGTATCTTCCAACATAATTGAAATGAATTTAACAATTTCACAATATTAATGCTTTCATAAAAAGGTGATCTATTTTAATTGCATTTTGTTTTCTATTCTAAAATGCTTAAATGCTAATTATCTAAATTTCCAGTATTTATGTTTGAAAAATATCAAATTTAATGTTGATTTTGAAGTTTTGAATGAAAGATCACCTGCTACCATAATTCTAATGACAGAATATGAATGGCTAGAAATGCTGTTTTCAGTCTTAGCTTCAAATAATAGCTTTATAAAAAACAATTTTATACATATATTTAAAGTTAACAAATTTATATTGAGCTATATTTAGAGCATTGTAGGAGAGAAAGATGGGAAACATGCCTGTGGATGATAAATGATTGGAAGAAAATAAAACTATACAAACTTGATAAACTGATGAGTGCTGTTGTTTAATGAAAAAATGCTTTTTCCATTAATTGACAAGTTTTACATTTTAGCATTACATTCTCAGAGGAAACTATGAATTATCAGAGAAATTAAAACTAAAATCTGGACTATGTTTTTCTAAAATACAATAGTGCTCCTCAATATTTGTCAGAAGAATTCACAGCAAACTGAATTTAGCAATAAAATATGCACAGTCTACTAGAACACTGATAGTCTGCCTAGGGAAATTTAAAAGTTTTTTTTTTTAATGGAATAAATGCTTAAAGTTAAAATCAAAACAGTTCTTTTAGAAAACTCTGGGAATACATCATTGCACAACTAGGTTGATTTTAAAAATACCATTTTAACATGCTCAGATGCACCTTAAAATGACTCAGTGGGTTGCAGAGTCTTAACACATTTTTTTCCCAATTATTTTTGAAGGTTCCTGACAAATATTTTTTTTTTTTAAAGAAAGAATGACAGACTATATGAAACTTTTATTTTTAGCCTGTCATAAGAGGCAAATGGCAGAGCTATGATTTGGGTAAGTTTTGTAACAGAGTCTCAATCTGCACAGTTCAGGATACAGCTTTCTTTAATCTGTCAAGGAGTATGGGTTCTGTGGTGTTTTGATAAAGATGTAGATTTAGTTATATATGTTAATGAATTCTATCTTGACAATCTTAAAAACGTGTCAGCCATTGCTGGGGAAGAAACTGTATATGATTTTGAAAGCTTTCAAAAACTCCTGAAGTATTATAAAATTTTTTCCACCTAAATATTTTTGTCACATAATGTTAAGAAGTTATGAATCAAAATCAACAAACAAATTAGATCCAAGACTACTACTATATGAAAAGGGACATGTTATTTTAGAATATCTTAATGTTTTAAATGTAAAGGTTTATTCTTCAATATGAAGAATTTTGTTCAAATAATGACATAAAATAGTATTAAAACAAAAAAATTAAACAGATGTTCTAAACATAGTTCTGCTTATGAAATATCTATTTTTCCTTTAATGTTTAAATTGAGTAATATCTGCCTAAAGTATGTAAGGCATATGTTAAATTGCACACTGAATACATCAAATTGTCTTAAACTTCTTTCAGTGGTTATGTAAAACACAGTACAGTCTTTTCAAGGTTATAGTCACCTGTTTTCTAATAAGTTTCATTCTTCTGTACACTGGTTTCTTTTTTCTTTTTACTTTTTCTGATGAAAAGTTGTTTAAGTTCCCTCCACTACCTGGACTACTGAGCACTTTCACTTTTGATAAATCATTTAAATATCCTGCAAAGGCTGACATGGTGGCCAGAAAAAAAATTTGTTGAAGAGAAGCTCTTTCAATATGGTGCTTAACTTTAGCAGTTGTTCATTCATTTAAGCAAACAAACAAAAAAAACACGGAGAGTTTAGATTAGACTGTCACATTTTCTGCATCTAGATCGCTATTGGTTAAACTAAATTAAAAGTTTAGCTAAACTTCTTCACATGTTCTGAATAAACATACTCTCCCAGTATCTACTTAAATAATTTATTCCCAAGGAAAAATGCTATTGCATATTTCCTTTAAAACATGCAGTTGAATTTCAATTATTGCTACTCACTCCCTCAGGCAATACCAAGGATATGTTATTAAGAGGTAATGATTGTTAAATGATAACTATATTGATTCAAAAGCCCTGAAGGATGGGTGATTTCAATCTTAATACAAACCTCATGCTTTTCTGACTGAGCTTCACCAACCAAATAGTCCCTCACACAGCAGCTAGAAGGGAAAGGCCACTGTTCTGATGAACGACCTTCTGGCAAAAGCTTAAGACATTATTATTTGAAAAGTGATGTGGATGGTGGTGATAATGATAAACACTAAATTTTTTCACATGTTTATCACATGAGTGTACAAAAGAGCATCATAGACAAATCTTTTGAAAATGTAAGCACTTATATCTTATCTAATTGCCAACATCCACTGGATGATGGAAAAAGCAGGAGAGTTCCAGAAAAACATCTATTTCTGCTTTATTGACTATGCCAAAGCCTTTGACTGTGTGGATCACAATAAACTGTGGAAAATTCTGAAAGAGATGGGAATACCAGACCACCTGATCTGCCTCTTGAGAAATTTGTATGCAGGTCTGGAAGCAACAGTTAGAACTGGACATAGAACAACAGACTGGTTCCAAATAGGAAAAGGAGTACTTTAAGGCTGTATATTGTCACCCTGCTTATTTAACTTCTATGCAGAGTACATCATGAGAAACGCTGGACTGGAAGAAGCACAAGCTGGAGTCAAGATTGCTGGGAGAAATATCAATCACCTCAGATATGCAGATGACACCACCCTTATGGCAGAAAGTGAAGAGGAACTAAAAAGCCTCTTGATGAAGGTGAAAGTGGAGAGTGAAAAAGTTGGCTTAAAGCTCAACATTCAGAAAACGAAGATCATGGCATCCGATCCCATCACTTCATGGGAAATAGATGGGGAAACAGTGGAAATACTGTCAGACTTTATTTTGTGGGGCTCCAAAATCACAGATGGTGACTGCAGCCATGAAATTAAAAGACGCCTACTCCTTGGAAGGAAAGTTATGACCAACCTAGATAGCATATTCAAAAGCAGAGACATTACTTTGCCAAGAAAGGTTTGTCTAGTCAAGGCTATGGTTTTTCCTGTGGTCATGTATGGATGTGAGAGTTGGACTGTGAAGAAGGCTGAGCGCCTAAGAATTGATGCTTTTGAACTGTGGTGTTGGAGAAGACTCTTGAGAGTCCCTTGGACTGCAAGGAGATACAACCAGTCCATTCTGAAGGAGATCAGCCCTGGGTGTTCTTTGGAAGGAATGATGCTAAAGCTGAAACTCCAGTACTTTGGCCACCTCATGTGAAGAGTTGACTCATTGGCAAAGACTCTGATGCTGGGAGGGATTGGGGGCAGGAGGAGAAGGGGACGACAGAGGATGAAATGGTTGGATGGCATCACTGACTCGATGGACGTGAATCTGAGTGAACTCCGGGAGTTGGTGATGGACAGGGAGGCCTGGCGTGCTGCAATTCATGGGGTTGCAAAGAGTCGGACACGACTGAGTGACTGAACTGAACTGAACTGAAATAGGTGTCAAATCTTATGGAAAGCAGAAACTTGACTACATGTTGACCAAAGGAAACAAATGCTGTTGAGGACTTGACACTCAGGTCTCAGGCCTCCAGTTACTTTTTATTTCCTGCAATAGGTTTGGTTTTAATTCACCACAAATATGAGTATTTTAATAAATCAGAGTAGAATCTCAGTGAATTTCCCAATGACAGAGTCCTTTTAAAGATAACCTCATAATTGTGAACGACTTTTAAAATGCTGAAGTAGACTGATCCTGTCTATAAACTTTGCTTTTTCAGTTAAGGCGTTGACTCTTGTGCACTCCCCTTCTTATCCTCTGCCCTCTCCTTGTTGCTAGATGCACAAGAGCATGATACTTTTTACACTACGGCGACTCTGTATATATTGTGCAGAATTAACTCTTTCAAAACATTTGTTTTTCTCCCTGGGTTTAATAACCGCCACAATTGTTATTTGCTTAGTTTTCCAATTATTCCAAGTGTTTTTACAGATTGGTAACATACTGATCACTAATTTTTCAAAATAGTCAAACATCTTCTCAAGCACTCAAATGTTTTGTCAGTTTTTCTTAAAAATTCTGTGTCTACTTGTTCTTTTACTTCTTCTCCTCCTGCATGTCCACCTCCGTTTTCTAAGGCCTACTTTCCACAGCCCTTTCTTTCTACTATTGTATGGAAGGACTCACTTTAAGGACTGACACAGAGTGCAACCTGGGGAACTTTTCTTTTTCTACATCCTTATCCCATATTTTATTTTTGCTTTACTTCCTTGTTTATGTGGTGTGTACTCATCATGACTTTACCAGAAAAAGGAAACATGAAAGAGCGTTTAAAATTTTTGATGACCCATTTCTGAAAATGCCTTGATTTATGCTCATCTTTGAGTTACAGTTTGTTTGTTATGAAATTCTTAGGCTAAGAAGCATTTTTCCTTAAAATATTGGAAATGTTACACCTTGATTTTCTAATAGTCACGGTTGTTGCTGAGAAGATTGATGCCATTTTTCAATTCCAGAAAAAGATTTTCTGATTTTTCCACGTAACCAAGCTATTCTGAAGTTGTATAAAATTCGATGTGTGTATGTCTGTGTGTGTTGATTCATTATACAGTATATGTGGCCGGCTATCTAATGCCCTGACAACTAATATCTGTGAATTATTTGTGCATTTTTCTTTTATAATTATTTCCTTGCTATTTCTAACTTTTTAAAACTCTATTTGTTTCCTTTTCACCACATGTTCCTACTGTCAGATACCAGAAATCCTTAATTTTTTTTCTTCTAAAGCTCATCTGTTTGTCTTTACTATTTCAGAGTAACTTCATTGACTGTGTCTTCCAACTCTTTCATTGCCTTTGTATTTTTACTATTACTTTTCTTTAATGTTTTTGAATTCTAAAAACTAATTCATATTACTATCATGTATCTTTATAATATCATACTGCTCTGTTTCACAAATATATTATCTCATGATTGGCAGTGATTTAAACAACCATTTGGAAGCTGTCTTTTGTTTAGCCTTGTTTCTGTGAATGTTGATGTTGCTTTTATCTGCTTCTTTCATCTTAGAGGCTTATCTAAGTCTCGTTATTAATGACTTTCCATTCCTACTTAAAATTGAGTCTCTAAAAGTTAATTTAAAACTGAATTCATTGACAGGTCTCTTACATAAAGTGCAAGCTAATTAAAATTATGACAAGGGATAAATATTTTTCCCTGCATGTGTGCATGCTAAATTACTTCAGTCATGTTCTGTCCTTTGTGACACTATGGACTGTAGCCTACCAGGCTCCTCTGTCCATGGGATTCTCCAGGAAAGCATATTGGAGTGGGGTGCCATGCCCTCATCCAGGGGATCTTCTCAACCCAGGAATCCAACCCACATCTCATTGGCAGGTGGGTTCTTTATCACTAGTGCCACCTGGAAAGCAATTAAAATTATGACAAGGGATGAATTTTACATGGAATGACAAGATAGCTATAGCTATGATGTAACTGCTGCTGCTGCTAAGTCACTTCAGTCGTGTCCGACTCTGTGCAACCCCATAGACGGCAGCCTACCAGGCTCCCCCGTCCCTGGGATTCTCCAGGCAAGAACACTGGAGTGGGTTGCTATTTCCTTCTCCAATGCATGAAAGTGAAAAGTCAAAGTGAAGTCGCTCAGTCGTGTCCGACTCCTAGAGACCCCATGGACTGCAGCCCACCAGGCTCCTCCATCCATGGGATTTTCCAGGCAAGAGTACTGGAGTGGGTTGCTATTGCCTTCTCCAATGATATAACTAGATAGCTATAACTATAACTATAGCTATGACATAACTCTTTTCTGAGAGTCCAATTTCTCTAGATATAAATTGTCTAATATGTTGGCTGGGGTGCTTGTTGAAGAGGAGAGACCTCTGCCTCATTGCCTGATTTCTAGTGTCATCGTAAATATTTTCAACCTGTCTTCCTGCTTTTGAAACCATGGTTATCCATTACCTACGTGGTATCTACCACTTTTGTTTCTTTCTAGGATTTTGTAGCAGTGAAATTGCTGACTCCTTATTTTTCTCTATAGGGAATAGTTTCAGTTTCTTTAGTTAGGTGAAGTCAGTTGCCATCTCTCCATCTGTTTCCTGTTTCTCAAAATATTGTTGACAAAATTCATATCTTATTATATACTTAAACATTCTTTTATGTTTAAGTATATATCATTGTATCATTTTATTGTTAAGAAAAATATTGAAGAATTTTACTAATTTATTCTTCAGATACATGAACCCTAGAGCCATTATATGTTAATTCATTTCTTTTTAACTTAATTTATTATCAAATGTTGCAGTGCTTTTTTCATTATCTACTATTGTTCTATGTGTATATTTTAATTCCAGAATTTCTTCTACTCTTGATACTCATGTGGAAAGCTGAATGATTATTAAGTCTTAATCATGGATTAAAATTGCAAATATGTAAGTTATGTATATTGTTCTATTTTAATGTTTCTTGACTTAGAACATAATAACTATTTTAAATGCCAACTCCTCTAAGCCTCAGTTTTCACACTTTTAATATGAAGATAACAATCATCCTTATGATACTCATTCCTTCTAAGAATTCTTACATTTTAAAACTTCCTGTCAAATATTGAAAACTCAAACATTTTAATTTTCATCTTCTATCCTTTTCTCAATTCCATCCTCTTATCTTTCTAATTTTATTTTCATCACATTTATGTTCAACCAATTATATTTTATTCTTTGAATCATTTCTAAAGGTTTGCTTTCAATACAGTACATGGGCTTAGGTGAAAATCATACTTTATAATCATGACAATCAAGCTCTTTTCTATTTTTGCTTTGCACTCTACAAATCATGTTTCTATTTTTTTCTTTAGCAATTTTCAACCATGCACTTAATTTTTATATTTTGATATTGTTAAACTTAATGAAAATGATTTTCTAATTATCAAGCCAAGATTGAAGCAGCATTTTTTATTCTCATATAAAATAAAAAATTAGCATTTTATTTCTACACATTGCTCTTCTACTTTCCTGTTTATCATGATTAAATTGCTTTGTGTTTTATTATGTTCATTTTACTATCAGAAAACTTTTTGACCTTAAAGTTTGTTTTGGAATCTATTTATGGCTTGTATAAAAATAAGTTAACTGGTGTAAATCTAAACTTGTGCTTTCCCTCAGTCTTATATTTTTATTTAATCGGTCTCTGGTTGGCTGCAGTACAAGCAAATTTTGGTAACTGTTTTCAGAAACCTATATATTCTGAATTATTTTCTACCTAAGTGATTATTTTGTCTTAAACATAAGTGACACCTGGCAATAGTTTCTGGCTTATTTATTTAAGTATCAAAATACTGAATTTTTTTCATTTATTTTTTATTAAAAAAATTTTTACTTCATTAAGCAGTTAACATGCCTGAGGATAACTTAAAAAAAAACTTTCCATATTTTTAATGTATGTTCATTTTACCTTGATATTTTTCTATATATCTGTATCATTCTTTTTTGATATCCAAATTCCAAATTTTCTAATCTATATGACTTCATCATATGAGATAAATTTTCACATAAATTTCTTTGGGCATCATTTCTCTTCATTTATCCACATGTCTTATTCTAGACTTATATAATTGATGCATTACTTTCTTTTTCCTTATAATCATCTCTTATCTTTTCATATTATTTTTATTGCTATATTTTTCACTCTTTTGAATCATTCTAGAAACCATCTTAATTTTACTTGCAAAAATTAATTTTATATTTCCAAATTTCAAACAATAATTTTGTATTAATTTTTCTAGACTGTAATGCCGTTTTCAAGTTACATCATGTAATGCATCAATAGCATTGATTTTTTTCTTTAAATCAAAGTACAATTCACCCATGGTATCTGCAGGGTATTGTTTCTAGGAACCACTGTTGATACCAAAATATGTGGATGGTAGTTCCATGGTTAGTCTTCTATACCTATGGGTTTAGCATATGTGGATTCAACAAAACTTGGGTGGTGTATAGTTGATTCTTGAATAACACTGGTTTATTTATTTATTTATTTTAATGGTTAACTCCTAAAATTACTTTATTTATTTATTTTTAACTTTACAATATTGTATTGGTTTTGCCATACATCAACATGAATCCACCACGGGTGTACACGTGTTCCTCATCCTGAAGACCCCTCCCACCTCCTTCCCCATACCATCCCTCTGGGTCATCCCAGTGCACCAGCCCCGAGCATCCTGTATCATGCATCAAACCTGGACTGGTGATTCGTTTCAAATATGATATTACGCATGTTTCAATGCCATTCTTCCAAATCATCCCACCCTCGCCCTCTCCCAGAGAGTCCAAAAGACTATTCACTACTGTGCGTGTCCACTTATATACAGACTTTTTCCAATGAATATTTTGTGTCTTTGTTGGAAAACACCCACATATAAGTAGTCCCTCAAGTTTAAACCCATGTGGTAGAGTGGTCAACTATAGGGCCATTTTAACACTTACGGATAAAAAAAAAATAAATTTTTGATTTAAGAAATTAATTCCTACTAAATATGAAGAGAGTAGTAGGTTCTAGGTAACTTGTTCATTAGAAAAGCCTGAATTTGTTTTGATTTTGGTAGACTCTCAGTTCAGTTCAGTCGCTCAGTTGTGTTCGACTCTTTGCAACCCCATGAATTGCAGCATGCCAGGCCTCCCCGTCCATCACCAACTCCTGGAGTTCACTCAAACTCACGTCCATCGAGTCAGTGATGCCATCCAGCCATCTCATCCTCTGTCTTCCCCTTTTCCTCCTGCCCCCAATCCCTCCCAGCATCAGGGTCTTTTCCAATGAGTCAACTCTTCGCATGAAGTGGCCAATGTACTGGAGTTTCAGCTTTAGCATCAGTCCTTCCAAAGAACACCCAGGACTGATCTCCTTTAGAATGGACTGGTTGGATCTCCTTGCAGTCCAAGGGACTCTCAAGAGTCTTCTCCAACACCACAGTTCAAAAGCATCAATTCTTCGGCACTCAGCCTTCACAGTCCAACTCTCACATCCATACATGACTACTGGAAAAACCATAGCTTTAACTAGATGGACTTTTGTTGGCAAAGTAATGTCTTTTTTGAATATGCTGTCTAGGTTTGTAATAATTTTCCTTCCAAGGAGTAAGCACCTTTTAATTTCCTGGCTGCCATCACCATCTGCTGTGATTTTGGAGGCCAAAAAAATAAAGTCTGACACTGTTTCCCCATCTATTTCCCATGAAGTGATGGGACCAGATGCCATGATCTTCATTTTCTGAATGTTGAGCTTTAAGCCAACTTTTTCACTCTCCTCTTTCACTTTCATCAAGAGGCTCTTTAGTTCTTCTTCACTTTCTGCCATAAGGGTGGTGTCATCTGCATATCTGAGGTTGTTGATATTTCTCCCAGCAATCTTGATTCCAGCTTGTGTTTCTTCCAGCCCAGTGTTTCTCATGATGTACTCTGCATATAAGTTAAATAAGCAGGGTGACAATATACAGCCTTGATATACTCCTTTTCCTATTTGGAACCAGTCTGTTGTTCCATGTCTAGTTCTAACTGTTGCTTCCTGACCTGCATACAGGTTTCTCAAGAGGCAGGTCAGATGATCTGGTATTCCCATCTCTTGAGCAAAAAGCAACATGATAACATTCCCATAAGGAATGTAAAGTTCTGCATTAAGATTAAAATGATTGCTTGAAAGCATGTTGTGTCAAAGTAACAGGTTGTTTTCCCTTACTAGGAGGACATTTGAAGTAAAATGAATATGTAAATAAAATATAACTAGGTACATTGATAGATTTTCCTTATCAAGGTAATAACAATACCACTGTACATTGTATTGATTACACAAAACCTAGAATATTATGTTTATATTGGTTATTATATCACTAAGTAGTTCATTACTAGCTAGAAGAAACCAGAAATACATCTAAATATAAGAATTTTGAAGAGCTTGTCATGGAAAATAATTTAACAGAATAAGTAAGTTCAGTTCAGTTGCTCAGTCATGTCCGACTCTTTGCGACCCCATGAGCTGCAGCAGGCCAGGCCTCCCTGTCCATCACCAACTCCCGGAGCCTACCCAGACTCATGTCCATCGAGTTGGTGATGCCATCCAACCATCTTAACCTCTGTCATCCCCTTCTCCTCCTGCCCTCAGTCTTTCCCACCATCAGGGTCTTTTCCAATGAGTCAGCTCTTCGCATCAGGTGGCCAAAGTAAGTAAGTTACCCCAAACATTTGAAGGCAAATTGCATAAAAGAAGAATTTGTTTTGTTTTATGCTTCTCCAGAAGGCTAAAAGAAATATAAAACAAGGTTACCTAGAGATCCATGTCAGTTCTACAGAAAGGATAATGTGTAGATTTGTTTGGTAACAAACGGATCAACCTTCTAATGCACTGTTGTTCCTTTCTAGAAAGAGTCACACAGATGCAGAATTGTAGAAGGGATTTCCCCAGTTACTTTTACCTTCCAATAACAAATTTATATTCAGATTCTAAAATAGGACTTGGTTCTGATGATGAAGATATTTGATAAAATCCAACAGTTTTTAATCACCAACACATACAAGTGGACTGTAGACTGGATAATGCTTGCCAAACTATATATTATTTAAAAGACTGAATAACTCATTCATTTCAAAATATCTATCAAATATAGATAGTCTGTTCAAAGTATAAGATTAAACACTGAGAAAACAGCAGTGTAGGAAGTAAATATTTTCTCTACTTGTTTGGATCTGTGGTAGGCTGAATAATGCACCCTTCCCAAGATGTCTATGCACTAATCCCAAGAACCCTGTGAATATGTTACTTCGCATAGTAAGAGGGAATTTGCAATTGTGATTGTGATTTAAGAGATTATCTAGACCTATCTGAGTGGGCTCGGTATAATCTAAAGAATCTAGTAGAAGAAGGATGCAGGGGACTGGAGTGAGAAGAGGCGATGATACAGGCAGCACAAAAAGAGGTGATGTGACAAAGAAATGAGTGGTGAGAGTGGAAAAGGCATCCATGAGCCAAGAAATAATAGGCCGCCCCTAGAAACTTTGAGGACATGGAAAGGACTCTTCCCTAGGATCTCCAGAAGGAACAGTGCCCTGCAGAAACCTTGACTTTATCTCACTGAGATCAATCTTGAACTTCTTACCTCCAGTACCGTAAAAGCATAAATTTTTGTTGTTTTAAATCACTAAATCTGTGACAATTTGAATAGCAGTTAGAAACAAACATAGAGATTCTACTCTAGTATTATCTTACAATTTTTACTCCTGGAAAATGATAAAATCATCAGTTGTAGAAGCTGTTAGCTATTCTCTCAATACACATTGTCTCTTTTTAAGAACAAACCTGGACAACATTTCTCAGCCTCCCTTGTGTACAGGTGTGGTCATATGACTAAGTTCTGGTGATTGGAATGTGAGCAGATATGATGTGTCTATTTATACATCAGATACCTTATCCACCACAATGTTTCTTTGTCCCTTGCATCTGTATACAAAGGGCACTAACAGGTCTCAGGATATGACAGAGTCACAGAAACTTTGGGCTATTATCTAAGTAAGAAATCAAATACTTTTGTTTGGTCTATGACTTTAATATTGTGAGGTTCATTTCTTTTACTAGAGTTAATCACAACCTAGATTAAAAAAAAAAAAGTATTAGCTTGAAATAGGGTGACACCATGACAACAATAATAAAACGTGCTACTGGCCTCAGTGCTTAGGTGTACAGCAGGAGAGATGGACTTTCTTTTTTTTTTTCATACTGGCAAAACCCCAGAAATACCATCCCATAGAATCACTTGCAGAGCATATGAAGTGCTTACTGAAAGTAGATCTAGGACAAGTTTTCTCAACAATGACACTATCGCTATTTGGAACAGGATAATTGTTTCTTCGTGAGACTCTATCTTGTGAATTGTAGGATGTTTAGCAACATCCCTGACCTTTCCCTGCTAGATGCCAGTGTCCTCTCATAGTGTTGACAATCAAGACTGTCTTCCAACATTGCTAAATGTCCCCTGAAGAACAAAACTGCTTTCAGTTAAGGACCATTCCTCTAGGGGAAACTGATAGAGCCAATGTGTTGTGTTCTTAACGTCTATAAATACAAGAAAGCAAAATGAGCTCAAATGAGAATTGGTCATTTTAAAAGCCTAAGTAAAGCGGAATATACTATCTTTATTTGAGTTCCACAGTCTTACAAAACAAGTCTGCCATTGAATTCCAAAAGGTAAGAGGTATGGATTTAAATGTAATGAATTACAATAATTTTTTTTTAATTTTATTTTATTTTTAAACTTAACATAACTGTATTAGATTTGCCAAATATCAAAATGAATCTGACACAGGTACACATGTACCCAGGAAACCCATTTTATGGTTACAAGTCTTCTGTTTTCCTTGGTGACAAATCACCTAAAAACTTGGTAGAATTCTAATCTATTAACATATGCTTGTAATTATAGGCAAAGCTCTTTCTTAGACACAGGTAAGATTTTCTTACAGCCTTACTTTTATGTCTATCTTTTTCTGTCTCTTTGCCCATCTCACTCTTTCATTTTCTTAGTATTTTCATTTTCTTTGGGAAAAAAGGCTTAGGTGAAAGGAAACAAATCCTTTCTCTGATCTTCAGTGTTGATCTGGAGAAGTCTTAAAAAATTATTGTACACATGTGTTCAGGATGGGGAACACATGTGTACAATAATTTTTTAAGACTTCTCCAGATCAACACTGAAGATCAGAGAAAGGATGGGGAACACATGTGTACAATAATTTTTTAAGACTTCTCCAGATCAACACTGAAGATCAGAGAAAGGATTTGTTTCCTTTCACCTAAGCCTTTTTTCCCAAAGAAAATGAAAATACTAAGAAAATGAAAGAGTGAGATGGGCAAAGAGACAGAAAAAGATAGACATAAAAGTAAGGCTGTAAGAAAATCTTACCTGTGTCTAAGAAAGAGCTTTGCCTATAATTACAAGCATATGTTAATAGATTAGAATTCTACCAAGTTTTTAGGTGATTTGTCACCAAGGAAAACAGAAGACTTGTAACCATAAAATGGGTTTCCTGGGTAGCTCAAATGCTAAACAATCTGCCTGCAATGCGAGAGAGCCAGGTTCGACCCCTGGGTCAGGAAGATCCCCTGGAGAAAGGCATGGCAACCCACTCCAGTATTCTTGCCTGGGGAATTCCATGGACAGAGGAGCCTGGCAGGCTACAGTCCATGGGGTCCCAAAGAGTCAGACACAACTGAGCAAGTAACACACACACACAACCATAAAATAATTCTAGGGCCATCAAACATGCACAGACAGAAAATAGACTGTAAAAAGGAGATCAAGTGGAACATATTTATCCAAACCAATGTAAGATGTCACAGTGAATGTTAATATACTGGGAAAGATATTACAGAAGCAGATAAGGGAGTTTTTTTCCCCACTAGATAATCAAGGGGCTGATTAGAGAATATCCTTAACCATCTGAAGAATGGATTTTGATGCTTGTACAGCTGGATTCCATCACTACTAGGATTACCATCCTTGCCTTTTTCAAGTGGGAGGGGCTATTGTTTGTTTTATTTTTGCTGGTGATTCCCTTCTTGAGGGTGGGGTAGATGTATATACTTTTTCTTGTAGGTTATAGGATTCTGGGCTATACGACCTGAATGTTGACCAAGCTATCTGGACAATTAACCAAATGCAGTAACTGGAGGAGATTATTGTCTGTTGGGGAAGTGGGTAAGTATGTCCCATGGGTAAAATGGGGCTTAGGTATATTTAGCAACAAAAGTGAAGATCATTGCAGAGAATATTAGCTGTCTCTAAAAATCTTTTTGTCCACCTAGCATGTAACTAGATCACATTCTGTTCTATCCTTAGGTAAATTTAGTAGCTTTTGTGATTGAACTCTAGCATATAAAAAGTGAAAACTAGTGTATGACATTTCCAGTAAGACACTTTTAAAGAACAAGATTTCTCCTCAGTACCCTCTTTTATCAAGTGAATGTTGATGATACCTTATCAATGGTGGAATTCTTGGATTATTGTGCAGAGAAAACCCAACCATGAAATAATTGCTTTGGGCTAGTCTATGAAAACTTAAATGCAAAAATCAAGTTCTTGTGTTTGAGTTGTACATTTGGGGTCTATTTTTTAACAGTAGTTCACTACTAATAATGTTTATAATTGTGTTCACTTTCATGCATTGGAGAAGGAAATGGCAACCCACTTCAGTGTTCTTTCCTGGAGAATTCCAGGGAAGGGGGAGCCTCATGGGCTGCCATCTATGGGGTCACACAGAGTGGACACGACTGAAGCAACTTAGCAGCAGCAGCAGCAGTGGAATCATATTTTGGAAATAGTGATTTTTTTATTCCTAATAATAATAAAATACATAACAGAACATTCTTTCTTTCCTTTCTTTATTCTTTCTTCCTCCCTCCTACCCTCCCTCTATCCTCCCATCTTCCCTTCCTTCCTTTCTCTCCTGTGCTCTCCCCTTTTCTCTCTCTCTTTCCTGTACACACACACACAATTTAAACACCTAGGCATTTCTGTATTTATGGGTTGATATCCAAGGATCTGAGTCTGAAATTCACTAGAAACACAAGACTCATATGAATAATGGCTGCCTCAGCAACAGCCTGTATCCTGCTTACATTGAAGTCAATGGATCACGACCCACTCCTTTATAGCCAGTATACTTTGTAATCTTGGATACTTTAAATGCAATCTGTTGGCAAAAAGAATTCCTAAATGACAAATATTTAATTTCTACCACTGCAATGAAAGAAGGCGCAAAATGAAAAACTAAGATTTTTTTTCTTCTAACACACTGATTTGAAAATGAATATTTAGTTGTTGCCTAAGTCACATGGTTTCTATACTATTATATTATCTTAATTCCTACTATTTCTTAGAGAGTTAAAGACAAAAAGAAATAGAAATTTAGCAAACATATATTTACAGAAATGGACAGATCAATAGAAGGCTCAGTTTTTGCACATAAATTTGAAAGGCCACCTTAAATTGAATAGTAAAAATCCTCTATCTTAACAGCCATTTGAAATAAATCAAAATTTTTGAGATATATTAGTGATAGGAACCAAATACACCATTTCAAACATAGAATTTTCAAATAAGTCTAAAGTTAAACTTAAATAATAAAAATATTTCTGAGATAAAGTTTTCTTTTTTCTGCTACAATTTTTGTCCAGCTTATAACTGAAATGTCAAAATGTCTACAGACAATAAATGCTGGAGAGGGTGTGGAGAAAAGGGAATGCTGTTGCACTGTTGGTGGGAATATAAATTGAAACAGCAACTATGGAAGATGGGTATGGACATTCCATAAAAAAAAACTAGGAATAAAACCACTATATGACCCAGCAATCCCACTCCTAGGCATATTCCCTGAGGAAATCAAAATTGAAAAACTTGCATGAATCCCATTGTTCATTGCAGCACCATTTTCAATAGCTAGAACATGGAAGCAACCTAAATGTCCATTGACAGATGAATGGATAAAGAAGTTGTGGTACATATACACAATGGAATATTACTCAGCCATAAAAAGGAACGCATTTGAGCCAGTTCTAATGAGGTGGATAAACCTAGAGCCTATTATACAGAATGAAGTGAGTCAGAAAGAGAAAGATAAATATTGTATAATGCATATATATGGAATCTAGAAAAATGGTACTGAAGAATTGATTTGCAGAGCAGCAATGGAGAAACAGACATACAGAATAGACTTTTGGACATGGGAGAGGGGAGGAGACAGTGAGATGCATGGAGAGAGTAACATAGAAACTTACATTACCATATGTAAAATAGACAACCAACAGGAATTTGCTGTATGGTTCAGGAAACCAGGGCTCTGTATCAACCTAGAGGGGTGGGATGGGGTAGGAGATGGAAGGTAGGCTCAAAAGGGAAGGGATATATGTATAACTATGGCTGATTCATGTTGAGGTTTGAGAGAAAACAATAAAATTCTGTAAAGAAATTATCTTTCAATAATAAACAAATAAATAAACATTATATATGTCATCTCATTCTGGGGAATATGAAAGAATTCTGATTTGAAAATAAAATCATATATATATATATGTATATATACATGGCATATATATATATATGGCATTCCCATGTGAACTCATCATCATGGATGCCAGTACACTCCCACAAACACACCAAACATACACACATACGCACAGGCACATATATCTGCAATAACATTTTTGTGAACCAACTCATTTTTAATGTTTATGCTCATATTACAGATGGAAAAGATAATTGCTAATCACAACTAATAAATATATATTTCTTTCACTGACAATACCTTTAAATGTACAAATAAATTTCTTTTTATACACATTTTTCTCTGTCTATACATGATAAAAATACAAATTTAAAAAATTAATCTTTCAAAAGTAATTGTGGTAGATAATTAATCCATTTGAGATGGCAAAAATCTTCTGAACTTTGTCTTTTATGTTTAGCTGTCTTGCTTATCAGTTGGTAAGTTTTTAAAATGTGGTTAAAAATAAAAAGACTACAGATAACTTCTTACTGCAAAGTGATTTTATATACCATGTTGTAATCAGTCTATTTATGGGAGTAACTTTGTTATTTAGCTTTAGCTCTGAAAGACCTGAGTGCCCCCAATATCCACTTCTCATAACTAGAAAAGTCGAATTTAATTTGGTTCATGTTTTCACCTCCTCCCTGACCATTTAGATCGTGTCCACAGATGACCTTGATCATATTTGTCCACTGTTTCAAGAACCTGTGGGCCAAACTGACTTCTAGTTCTTAACTAAGTCTTCCTCCATTCTTTACATCTTCTGAAATTCAGGTCACATACTCAATTTGTTTTATGAAACCACCAACCTAACTCACAACTAAAATTCTATAATTTTGCATCAGTTCATTTTCAGACGTTGCCTTTTCAGGTTTGACCTATAAAGTTAGATGTTAAGCACTCAATTATTTCTTCATATCCACTGAAATCTTTCTGGTATTGCTGAATTCTTCTTTGAAGATTTCTTTCTGATATACAAGAGTCCTAAGTTTATTTCAGATTATATAACTTTAAAATTACTATATATGTCCAAGGACAAAGGCTTGGTCCCTTAAAATGTGACTCTTTAACTAATCTACAAAAATATTTCCAGAGTAACATACCCATTATCCAACAATAATATAAAATTTATTCTTTTTATTATTAAATATAGTACTGAGAAATTAGAATGATCTTTGAGAGATAATTTAATTAGCTATTTAGTATTTCATTTTTGAATCTTTTAAGGTTTAAAATAATTCATTACATACAATCAAATGCATTATTTACTTTAAAAACAGTCTTTTTTGAAGCAATCCCCCAAATTAGGTCTAGATAAAGCATTTGGCTTGAGGTAATTTAATAAAAGAAAGCAAAGGTTGCCAGTAAACGAATAGAAATTTGAATGCATTTGAATATCAAAATCTATCATTAAAGCTTCTACATTTTAATTTTGCACATTACCTAAGCATGTACAAGTTTAAATTAATTTTAAGATAGAAATACAGTGTTTCACTTTATTAAACATCTGCAAAACTTTTAATAGAAATTCTTCAATAATATACTTGAAATGTTTAAATTTCATTATTGATCTTCAACTTGCACTTATAACATACTTCACCTCATAAAAGCCCATGAAGAGTTGCTGATTTCTTTGTTTTTTGGAGAAGGCAATGGCAACCCACTCCAGTACTCTTGGCCTGGAAAATCCCATGGATGGAGGAGCCTGGTAGGCTGTAGTCCTTGGGGTCGCTGAGAGTCAGGCACGACTGAGCAACTTCCCTTTCACTTTTCACTTTCATGCATTGGAGAAGGAAATGGCAACCTACTCCAGTGTTCTTACCTAGAGAATCCCAGGGACGGGGGAGCCTGGTGGGCTGCAGTCTATGGGGTCGCACAGAGTCGGACACGACTGAAGTGACTTAGCAGCAGCAGACACAACTCAAGAGAATTCTGTACTTGTGACTTTATCTTGAACTTGGCCTATTCTAAATTTAATGTAGTTAATGTTTAATAAATGAGAGAGTGTATGAATACTTGTTGCACTTAGCCTGAAATACCATAACTCTTTTTGATGACAATTTATGTACATTACTGATTCTTTGAAATATATTTGTTCCTTTTAAATATTATGCTATTGGTAGTTTTCTCTGATTCATCTGGAACAGGATTGCCAGAGCATCTGTGTGCGTGAGTGCATCCTAAGTCGCTTCTTTCCATGTCTTCTAAGACACTCAAAGAATTGTGTCCAACTCTTTACGACCCTATGGGTTTTAGCCCTCGAGGCTCCTATGTCAGTGGGATTCTGTAGTCAAGCATAATGGAATGGGTTGCCATGCTCTCCTCCAGGGTCAAAGCATCTACCTCTTAGATATCGGCTATTGTGTATTAAACATGAGCTTCTGTTTCATCATGTATTCATATTGCAAGACCTTAAAGCAAAATGAGGAATGCAAAGTTACCAGATTTTCTCTCACCTTTGCTATTTCATCATGGCTTGAAAATTTTTAGAATGGTTGACGTGGCTTTTTTGTGTGTGTGACATATTTTATTTGTTTTTTGTGACACCAAAGAGTATCTTGAAACTCTAATTAGAAGGCTTTTTTTCAGTTTTATTGAGATAGAATTGTCAAGTAACATTTTGTAAATTTAAGGTGTCCAAAGTAATTATTTGATATACCTATGTATTCTGAGATGATTGGCATGATGTTTGGTTAACACATCTGTCACCTCATATAGTTACCATGTGTATGTGTGTTATCTACATTTTTACTAAATTTCAAGTATACACAACAGTTTTGTTAAGTATATTGCATGCTCAGTTGTTCAGTCGTGCCTTGCTCTTTGTGACCCCATGGACAGTAGCCCACCAGGTTCCTCTGTCAATGGAACTTTTCAGGCAAGACCACGAGTGATTTGCCATTTCCCCCTTCAAGGGATCTTCCAACCAAGGGGTCAAACTTGCGTCTTTTGTGTCTCCTGCATTAGTGGGTGGATTCTTTACCAACTGCACTACCCGGGGATAGTATAGTCACCATATTGTACATTATATCCCTGGCATTTAGTCATCTTATAACCCACATTTTGTGCCCTGAGACCAACATCCCCCCATTTGCCCATCTCCCACACCTTCGCAATCACCAGCATATTCTCTGTTTTAATGAGTTCAACCTTTGTAGATTTCTAGGAGGCTTTGATAAGACACCTGTTACTACCTCTCTAAATGTAACACCAACATGATATTGATCTAGAAAATTAAACTAAATAAACTTTGATCATGTGTTGATAATTACATACAACTAGACAGATTGACTTGTTACCTGACAGGGTTTACATAAAAAGACTAGCACTGATGAGGAACTTTTCTCTCAGAAAAGTCAGATACTCTAAGAGGAGAGTAATATGCAGTATTTCATGAGTTAGAGAGCCAAAAGTATGATTTACACATCTAAGGGATGGATGTGGAGGAAAAGGAAACTGTGTTTATGTCTTGTCTTCATGTCTGTATAATCTTTCACATGATCGAGATAAGAGCTCAAGGTTCAGGTGAAACCAAGTGTAAAAAAAATTAAAAATAAAAAAAAATCAAGACAAACGTGTTTTGGGACTTACCTTGGATCAGCTAACAGACTATTCTGGCACACAGAGTTTGAAGACAAACTGATTTCTTCAGAAGCAAAATACTATATTTCTTGTACAGAATGACAATGATAGAGGTATTGTAAAATGGGGTTTTAATTTATTCCCAGTATAAGTAACAGATGTATAATCAGTACTGAGCTGAGAGATGGTTGCTTTGTCAACCCATTCACATCTGAATACGGAGATGGTATTATGCGGAGATACTGGCACTCACCACAGCAAGTACTGATTACAGACAAATACACTGGGTGGATGCATTGGGTAGATGCATTTTAATGGATGAACCAAAGATGGGTAACACTTACTTGAATAATACAGAAAAGGAACATTTATTTTTAAAATGAAGAAACAATATATTTAGAAATTATTCTTTCCCTTCAATCACAACTCTAGTTAATATCTCCTTAATTTTTACCAGTAGAATAGAATAAAAACGTTTTAAGATTCAGTAACAAGACTTGGAAGCAAAACTAAAACTGATGGTAGGGTTTTAGATGGAAACTAAATAAGTATATGTCTTTTTTTTTTTTTAAGTTACTCTTAAATGGAAATAAAAGCAAAACAATGGGACCTAATTAAACTTAAAAGCTTTTGCACAATTAAGGATACTATAAGCTAGGTGAAAAGGCAGACATCAGAATGGGAGAAAATAACAGCAAATGAAACAACTGACAAATAACTGATCTCCAAAATACACAGGCAGCTCATGAGCTCAATACCAGAAAAATAAACAACCCAATCAAAAAGTGGGCCAAAGAACTAAACAGACACTTCTCCAGAGAAGACATATAGATGGCTAGCAAACACATGAAAAGATGTTCAACTTCTCTCATTATCAGAGAAATGCAAGTCAAAACCACAATGATGTACCATCCCACACTGGTCAGGATGGTGGCCATCAAAAAATCTAAAAATAATAAATGCTGGAGAGGGTGTGGAGAAAAGGGAATCCTCTTACACACTGAGGAAACCAAAACTGAAAGAGACATGTGTACTCCAATGTTTATTGCAGCACTGTTTACAATAGCTAGGACATGGAAGCAACCTGGATGTCCATCAGCATATGAATGGATAAGGAGGTTGTGGTACATGTACACAATGGACTATTGCTCAGCTATAAGAAAGAACACATTTGAGTCACTTCTAATGAGGTGGATGAAACTGGAGCCTATAATACAGAGTGAAGTAAGTCAGATAGAGAAACGCCAATACAGTATATTAATGTGTATATATGGAATTTAGAAAGACAGTAATGACTACCCTATATGCAAGACAGCAAAAGAGGCACAGGTGTAAAGAACAGAGTGGGATGATTTGAGAGAATAGTACTGAAACATGTATATTACCATATGTAAAATAGATGACCAGTCCAAGTTTGATGCACAAAGCAGGGCACTCAAAGCCTGTGTTCTAGGACAACCCAGAGGGATGGGGTTGTGAGGGAGTCGGAAGGGGGTGCTCAGGACAGGGAGACACATGAACATCCTTGGCTGATTCATGCTAATGTATGACAAAAACCACCACAATATTGTAATTAGCCTCCAATTAAAATAAATTAATAATAGAAAATAGTTATTCTTAGCTGTAGATCCAGATTTTTATCCAAATATCAATGGGATATTTTTTACTGTGTGTTGATTTTTTTGAACAGCTGTTATCATTACTACTCGAGACTCCAGATACATTGTGTTTATAAGTCTGCATTCATAGCATAGAAATCAGTGGACTGCAAAAATCACAATTTTGCTTTTGTTGAGATAAATATGATTTCTCATTGGTATGAGTGATGTGGCCTTGAGAAAATTACAGGTGTATTGTGCTTATAGAAGATTTGAAATGAGTAAAAATCATCAATTACAAGCATCAGTGCAGTAAATTAGTTTATACACTTAACTAGTTTTAAACAAAGAACTTTTGCTCATCATATTTCTAGCAAAGATTGAAGGGTAAAAGCTGTTATCTATATCAGAGACAACAGATTCCTACTAACAGATATAAAAAAAAAGTATTTACTTGGATTGGCATGCATTTACTACTTAATTTGTTATGATATAATTTTTAAGATTTATAAATCTTTTTATGTGTGAAATTTTATCTTGTTAAAATATTTATATGTATAAACTAGAAATACAAAGTAAATTTTATATATAAAATATAATGAATATAAAATATTTAAATATATTTTGATAGATATAAAATATGTAAAACATAAAATTATTTATGAATTGTTCTGATTATATATTTTAGAATGTTAAAAATTACATTGACAAAATAACTTTTGTGTAATTTCATGTATGGTGTCCATAGCTTATCTGTGTAACATTCAGACCATTTATAGTTATTAATCAACCAGACATGTTTCTTCAAAAAGCTTATTTTATAACTGAATAGACTCTCTTATAATACAGTGAACTTGCCATTATTTAAATGCAAATTGGTGCACCATTTTTAAACTCTGTGTGTAGGCATCACTAAATTTCTATTGACTTATAATTAAGCATGTGCTCTAAGTGTTTGAACTCCTTCTCCTCAAGAAAATAACCAACTTGCTGCACTTATTTGAACACTGAGAAATGGCTTCCTAATTTGGGTCTGATATCAAGACATTCCCAGGTTTATCACAGAACACCTGCATGAAATTTGTTTAAACAATTACTACTTAAACCATTTGACAAAAATTCTGATTATGAAATGTATTCACCCTAATATATTTGAGAAACACTTATTAGTAATTATGACCAGCTCTAAAGAGATAAATTGTATTATACGGAAGAATGACAAATGGAAAACACGGTTCAGTTTGTTTAACACATTGGGCCATGATTATCCCTCATAATTTCCTAATTGAGCAAGAGAATTAAGTCATGTAAAAAAGTAAAATATCATTTTAGCAGCCCAAATGAAAAGCATAATCAATAAAAAATTGATAGCCTCATTTAAAAAACAGAAAAAAAGAACCTGTTATAGGCCAGAATTCATAGCCAGAAATACGTGTACTGAGCTCATGATCTTCTAGCTACAAGTGGCTGCCTTCCCAGGAGAAGGAGAGCACAGACAACCAGTTGTTCAGTCACCAGTCATGTCAGCTCTTTGTGATCCCATGGACTGTGGCACACCAGGCCTCCCTATCCCTCACCATCACCTAGAGTTTGCCCAAATTCATGTTCATTGCATCGGCGAAGGGGCTTGCATAACTCGATGAAGCTATGAGCCATGCCATGCAGGAGCACCCATGACAGATGGATCATAGCAGAGAGTTCTGACAAAAAGTGATACACTGGAGGAAAGAATGCAAACCACCACAGTATACTTTCCTTGAGAACCTCATGAACTGTATAAAAGAAACAACTAGAGTGAGAGTATGTTACAGAGGACTGGAAAGCTGAGTAGATGAGTTTTAAATTGTTGCTGTGGTCATTTAGACACTGTTGAAATGGTGGGATAAAGAGTAGTTGTTTACTGTATTGCCCTGTTCCTTGAATTATTTATGTAAATGTTTTAGCCAGTCTTGTAGAAGGATATCATTTATCAGTGATAATATAAATGAAAAAGTAGATTTTTTGTTTATCCAGATGAAAGGAAACATGACAACTGAACATAATGCCCAGTCTCATATGGATCTTATACAGGCAGAAAAAGAAGGAAAAGGAATGCATTGTAAAGAATATTAGTGGGTTGACTGACAAAATTGGAATGAATAGGGTAGATTAGATAAAAATATTCTAGTGAAGTTAAATTTGCTGAACTTGATAGCTATTCAATTATGGTCAGGTCGAGTAAGAGAATACCCTTATTCTCAGGAAATACATATTGAAATTTTAAAAGATAAGGTCTGGGATATATGCCACTCACTCCCAAATGCTTAAGACAAAATATATAAAAAGAAAAAATGTTATATAAATGATAAAGCTAATGAAGTTAAATGTTAACCATAAATAAATCTATAGAAAATATAATCATGTTTCCTTTTAGCAAGTCCTATTTTTGCAACTTCCTTTTCTGTTATTTTCAAATAAAATGTTTCAAAAATAAAAAAAAGATTTTAATCTTGTTTAGAAATCACTCTTTCATATGACAGAATAATACAAAGCTATGGGGATTCTCCAGGCAAGAATACTGAAGTGGTTGTCATGCCCTCCTCCAGGGGATCTTAACAACCCAGAGATCAAACCCAAGTCTCCTGCTTTGCAGGTAGATTCGTTACTGTCTGAGCAACCAGGGAAGCCCAGTAGAAACAATGAAAATTTCCAGATTTTTTAAGTTATTGGAACAAATCAAGACTGTCGCAGAAGGGGAAAAAATGAGAATTAATATGAGGATGAAGAGATCACCTCACTGTCACCAGATCAGAACTTGGACTCCCACCCCCAGCCTTTCTCTTGAATGAGTCATTAGTTTCTAACTCTCTAATAGATTATGAGAACACAAAGTTGTTTTGATACTGTCCTTCTTAAAAAAAAAAAATACTCCCTTCGGATGCCTTTTATTTATTGCTTTTCCTTCCTGAAAAACTTCTCAATAGAGTTATACATACCCATTGTTTCTACTGTGATACTTCTGTCTCTATTAACCTACTATCATCCATGAATTCATCTTTGTCCAGGATAACTAATTCCCAATATTTACAAAATCTAAGACTCATCCTGAGCCCTCCTATTACTGACAACAGAACGGCATTCAACCAAGTTGATCGGTTTCTCGTTCATGAAACCTCTTTTCTTTATAGGTTGCATCACCTTTCTCTTCATACGGAAAGAAAACCAGTCAATCTATCCATCCATCTCACTAGATGATGGTCAGGAATGAGTCAGAGTCAAGTTTACTTACATTTATTAACAGAAGGTCATGGTTGAGTCAATGGTGGTGTTGGCACTTCTTGGTGGAATGAAGCAGCAGCTCTGCAGCTATCCCTCCAGCTTCCACCCACCACCATCTTTCAGCTTATCTAACTCCTGGGGCCAGTGCTCCACCCTCCAGTGGCTCCCATTACACTTAGAGTAAGTCCCCAGTGGCCAGTGTACCACTCCATTACGTGTTGTCCCAATGGTCTATGATAGTACCACTTACACTTGTTCACTCTATCCAAGTCATACTGATTTTTCCCCCTCAACTGAGGAAATTTCCACCAACTATTTCTTCTGCCTAGAATGATGTCTCAGGTCTCTCCATGGCTCCATTATTTCATTCATTATACTCAACATATTGCTCCAAGGGCAGTCATTTTTGTGATCTATCTAAAATAGATACCCACCCAATCCTCTATCATGACGTTCATTTCCTACATACATACACACATGTATACATACATACACACACCACAGGCAAATGTATGTGTATTTATTAACCACCCTCTTGATCTTGGACAGGGATCAGCAAACTATAGTGCATTGGGCAAACTGCAGCAAAGGCTCTGAGCTGAGATTGGTTTTTACATTTTTAAACTTTTTTAAATGGCTGTAAAGGATGGGAGAAGAAAAGGAGGAGGTGGGGGAGGAAGAAGAGGAGAAGGACTGGAAGTAGAAATGTGACAGAGCCCTCATGTAGCTCACAAACTTCTCAGATGGCACTGGCGGTAAAGAACCCGCCTATCAATGCAGGAGACGTAAGAGACGCAGACTCGATTCCTTGGTCAGGAAGATCCCCTGGAGGAGGGCATGGCAACCCACTCCAGTATTCTTGCCTCGGGGATCCCCATGGACAGAGGGAGCCTGGTGAGCTACAGTCCATGGGGTTACGGAATCCAACACGACTGAAACGACTTAGAATGCATGCATACACAGAGTTTATCTACTGTAAGCTTGTCTATACATTCTTTAAAGTCAGTGACCAGACCAGACCTTCCACATAAGAGTGCTTGACAGTTCCTTATTAAATAAATAGTTCATTCAGTTCTAAAAATATTGAAGACAATTTCATATAGAACTTGAAACACACTGCACATTCAGAAAGTTATATGCTTATATAACTGAAAAAAGCAAGACATTATGGCATTTCTCGGAATGAGATTAATGGAAAGTCACTGAAATATAGAACACACAGCACGTAAGGAAAATGACCCAGTCACTTCTTTGGTAGCCAAGAAGCACATTTTGTAACTGGTGTCTATTTTTTTGTGAAATATCCAAGTAGTTTCATTTGTTTCTTGCCTTCGCTTAACTCTCTTTTCTTAACCACGGGTTTCATCTGCCTTTGTGGTAGTAGTAGGGACAGGTATTTAAAAATAAACCTAGAAAAATGTAAAAATTATAAGTTAAAACTCAGATCCTGAGTATAAAAATAGGATCCTGTACCAAAAACTGATTCTAGAAATAGAAACTATGAAAAGGAAAAATATATGTCATTTTCTTTAAATGTTGTTTAAAATATAATTTTGGGAAATAAAGAGAGATCTGCCCTTTCTAGATTGAGGGACTGTTTTGGTAAATTAGGGAAATAGAAAAGATGAGAGAGAGACAGAGAAAAGGGAGAAAAAGGCTTAAAAGTGCCTATTGAGTCCATATGATGAGGAAGAGGCACATAATAGTTGAGATAAATGTGATGGGATAGAAATGTATCTTTTTAGCAGAGATTCAGATGTTGACATTGCTTATAAATAGTGTGATAGTGGTGGATAGCCAGTACCTATAGGTAAATCCATGTCTCTATAGCAATTTCTGGATCCCCATGTCCTGCACATGTGCAAAGATCAAGACAATTCCTGGTGTGTGCTGAGAGGCAAGGAAGCACAAGAGCACTGTTAGACCACAGGGTTATCACACTAGACTGATGTCAATTCTGGATCTGTGGCTCCAACAGTGGGCACCCACATGTAGCCCCATACACATAGATATCACCAGTTTAACAGGTCAGAGACAAGATGAATTTAGCAACCAGGAGGAGCTTTTGTTTTTTATTGATTTCATGCAAAGATGGGCTCGATAAAGGACAAAAATGGTATGGAACTAACAGAAGCACAAGATATTAAGAAGAGATGGCAAGAATACACAGAAGAACTGCACAAAAAAGATCTTCACAACGCAGATTATCATGACCTAGAGCCAGACATCCTGGAATGTGAAGTCAAGTGGGCCTTAGAAAGCATCACTACGAACAAAGCTAGTGGAGGTGATAGAATTCCAGTTAAGCTATTCCAAATCATGAAAGATGATTCTGTGAAAGTGCTATACTCAGTATGCCAGAAAATTTGGAAAACTCAGCAGTGGCCACAGGACTGGAAAAGGTCAGTATTCATTCCAATCCCAAAGTAAGGCAATGCCAAAGAATGCTCAAACTACCGCACAATTGCACTTATCTCAGATCAGATCAGATCAGTCACTCAGTCGTGTCCGACTATTTGTGACCCCATTAATCACAGCATGCCAGGCCTCCCTGTCCATCACCAACTCCCGGAGTTCACTGAGACTCACGTCCATCAAGTCAGTGATGTCATCCAGCCATCTCATCCTCTGTAGTCCCCTTCTCCTCCTGAACCCAATCCCTCCCAGCATCAGAGTCTTTTCCAATGAGTCAACTCTTCACATGAGGTGGCCAAAGTACTGGAGTTTCAGCTTTAGCATCATTCCTTCCAAAGAAATCCCAGGGCTGATCTCCTTCAGAATGGACTGGTTGGATCTCCTCACAGTCCAAGGGACTCTCAAGAGTCTTCTCCAACACCACAGTTCAAAAGCATCAATTCTTCGGGGCTCAGCCTTCTTCACAGTCCAACTCTCACATCCATACATGACCACAGGAAAGACCATAGCCTTGACTAGATGGACCTTTGTTGGCAAAGTAATGTCTCTGCTTTTGAATATGCTATCTAGGTTGGTCATAACCTTCCTTCCAAGGAGTAAGCATCTTTTAATTTCATGGCTGCAGTCACCATCTGTAGTGATTTTGGAGCCCAGAAAAATAAAGTCTGACACTGTTTCCCCATCTATTTCCCATGAAGTGATGGGACCAGATGCCATGATCTTCATTTTCTGAATGTTGAGCTTTAAGAGGCTTTTTAGTTCCTCTTCACTTTCTGCCATAAGGGTGGTGTCATCTGCATATCTGAGGTTATTGATATTTCTCCCAGAAATCTTGATTCCAGCCTATGTTTCTTCCAGCCCAGCGTTTCTCATGATGTATTCTGCATATAAGTTAAATAAACAGGGTGACAATATACAGCCTTGACGAATTCCTTTTCCTATTTGGAACCAGTCTGTTGTTCCATGTCCAGTTCTAACCTCTGCTTCCTGACCTGCATACAAATTTCTCAAGAGGCAGATCAGGTGGTCTGGTATTCCCATCTCTTTCAGAATTTTCTACAGTTTATTGTGATCTACACAGTCAAAGGCTTTGGCATAGTTAATAAAGCAGAAATAGATGTTTTTCTGGAACGCTCTTGCATTTTCTATGATCCAGCATCTCACACGCCAGTAAAGTAATGCTCAAAATTCTCCAAGCCAGGCTTCAGCAATATGTGAACTATGAACTTCCTGATGTTCAAGCTGGTTTTAGAAAAGGCAGAGGAACCAGAGATCAAATTGCCAACATCTGCTGGATCATGGAAAAAGCAAGAGAGTTCCAGAAAAACATCTGTTTCTGCTTTATTGACTATGCCAAAGCCTTTGACTGTGTGGATCACAATAAACTGTGGAAAATTCTGAAAGAGATGGGAATACCAGACCACCTGATCTGCCTCTTGAGAAATTTGTATGCAGGTCAGGAAGCAACAGTTAGAACTGGACATAGAACAACAGACTGGTTCCAAATAGGAAAAGGAGTACATCAAGGCTGTATATTGTCACCCTGTTTATTTAACTTATATGCCGAATACATCATGAAAAACCCTGGACTGGAAGAAACATAGGCTGGAATCAAGATTTCCGGGAGAAATATCAATAACCTCAGCTATGCAGATGACACCACCCTTATGGCAGAAAGTGAAGAGGAACTTTGGCTTAAAGCTCAACATTCAGAAAATGAAGATCATGGCATCTGGTCCCATCACTTCATGGGAAATAGATGGGGAAACAGTGGAAACAGTCTCAGACTTTATTTTGAGGGGCTCCAAAATCACCACAAATGGTGATTGCAGCCATGAAAGTAAAAGACACTTACTCCTTGGAAGGAAAGTTATGACCAACCTAGATAACATATTGAAAAGCAGAGACATTACTTTGCCAACAAAGGTCCATCTAGTCAAGGCTATGGTTTTTCCAGTAGTCATGTATGGATGTGAGAGTTGGACTGCAAAGAAAGCTGAGTGCCGAATAATTGATGGTTTTGAACTGTGGTGTTGGAGAAGACTCTTGAGAGTCCCTTGGACTGCAAGGAGATCCAACCAGTCCATTCTGAAAGAGATCAGCCCTGGGATTTCTTTGGAAGGAATGATGCTGAAGCTGAATCTCCAGTACTTTGGCCACCTCATGCGAAGAGTTGACTCATTGGAAAAGACTCTGATGCTGGGAGGGATTGGGGACAAGAGGAGAAGGGGACGACAGCTGGATGGCATCACTGACTCGATGGACGTGAGTCTGAGTTAACTCCGGGAGTTGGTGATGGACAGGGAGGCCTTGCGTGCTGGGATTCATGGGGTCGCAAAGAGTCGGACATGACTGATCGACTTATCTGATCTGATCTGATAGTTGATTTACAATATTGCATTATTTTCAAGTGTACAAAAAAGTGATCCTTTTTCAGATTCTTTTCCATTATATTATTGTACGATACTGAATATAGTTCCCTGTGCTCTACAGTAGGTCCTGGTTGTTTACATATTTCATATATAGTAGTGTGTGGGCTTCCCAGGTGGCTCTAGTGGCAAAGAACCTGTCCCAGTGCAGGAGACATAAATGACAAGAGTTCGATCCCTGGGTCAGGAAGATTCCCTGGAGGAGGGCATGACAACCCACTCCAGTATTGTTGCCTGGAGAATCCTATGGACAGAGGAGCCTGGCAGGCTACAGTCATGGGGTCACAGAGAGTCAGACACAACTGGAGCAATTTAGCATGCACACATAGTAGTGTGTATCTGTTCATGCCAACCTCCTAATTTATCTCCCTTGGCACCCCCTGCCCCCATTTCTACTTTGGTAGCTATAAGTTTGTTTTCTATGTCAGCAAGTCTCTGTTTTGTAAATAAGTTCATTTGTATTATGTTTTAGATTTCTCATAGAAGTGATATCACATAATATTTGTTTTTGTCTGTCTGAATTGAGTGAAGAGCCTTTGGACCTCAGTGGATGCCCAATCTATATATGTCCCTTTTGTGAGTTAATATTTTTTTAATGCAATTAAGGCTAGAAACTATATTAAATGAATGTCTGAGTCAGCTCAGGCTGTGATAACAAAATACCATAGATTGAATTGTTTAAACAGCAGACAACTATTTTTCACAGTTTTGGAGGCTGAGAACTGAGATGCTAGTAGATTTGGTCAGGATGAAGATCCTCTTTGCCTTGCAGGTAGCCTAACCATGTGTTCACATTCACTCTTATTTCTGCATTCATGGAGATTCATCCCCTCTCCCCCTGTCCCTAGGACCTTAAACCTGTTAAAGCCAATTATGAAGACCACGCCCACATAACCACATCTAAATGTAATTACTACCACATACCATCACAGTGGGGCTTAGGGCTTCTGCATGTGAATTTTGGGGTAACACAAACATTCAGTCCATAACAATGAAAAATAGTTTCAATACTGCTGTGTCAAAGGTTATAAAGCTGAATTGACCAGAATCAGTTCCTTCTCCCCATTGCTATGTCTCAGTAGGGTTTATAAGTTACAGTAAAATATGATATATAATTTTTAAAAAACAGCATAAACTAGAAGAATATACTACAATAAACAAAACCTGGATTGTAGGGTTCATCCAGCTACTTCATTTTTTGTTAGCCTATTTTTTAAAAATAGTGGTTCTGATACTTACTCTATACCTGGGCAAGGTACAGAGCATTTCTTATTTGAAATTTTCTCTACTTCTTCAATTAAGTACTAGCACTTATCTCAGAGTTTTTTGAGGTTAAGTAACTTCTCTGCTCAAAGATTTCTCGGAACCTAGTAGTTCCTCAGTATTTATTAATCTCACTCAGCACAGTGGGATGTGCAAGGCAGAGCACTGGAAAGTCTTTTATTCATGTCCAAGCATTGACAGACTTGACATCTCTACTTTCTGATCTCATTGTTACATACACTAAAAAGTTCCTAAAATTAATTTCCTAAAATTATTAATGGGAGAAAATAAAAACCAACCATATTCCGTAATTTGGAGAAAAGCCACCGTAATATTCAGTATCTTAATATCTAATTTTAGAAAGACATTCTGACATAAAGTTTCTTTGCTGCCTACATGTATTTTAGTTTTCTTGAGTAAATACGTAGAATATTCATATAATGGGTAGATATTTATCCTTATGAGAAATTGACTGATTTTCAAATGGATTGCCCCGTTTTCAGTCCCACAGTTGCACAGTTAGGCCTGTCCCAATTCCTTTGATGTCAGTATTATCTTAATAGTCATTTATAATGACCATGTCAGGATTTGCACCCATCCAGTTCAGGGGTCCCAAACCTCCAGGCCATAGACTGGTACCTCCTGTCAGATCATCAGTGGCATTAGATTAGAAACAAAGTGTGCAATAAATCTAATGTGTTTAAATCATCCTGAAACCATCCCCTCGCGACCAGACTATGGACAAAATAGTCTTCCATGAAACCAGTCCCTGGTGCCAAAAAGGTTGGGGACCACTGCCCCCAGTTGAGTCCGTAACCACTCCATCACACCAGTTCTCAGCAGGATTATTTTCATTCCATTCATCCCATTGAGGAAGTAGAAATTAAATGTGATTGAGACTGTGATCTCTCAGCCATCATCTGGAGCCTTGCATTTCCCCTGGCAGCATCTGCTCACGCATATAAACCACTCCTATGCCACCCAGTCTCCTACTGTAATATCAGCTCATTTTTGTGTCACATTTTAAAGCAGACTAATCCAATTTCCTGGTCAAAAAGGCTTCCCTTTCTTGTTATGCTTTTGATGCTTCTCTTTGAATCTCTCACAGCCTCTGAGATGATTCACATAGTCTCTTCACTTGAAAGAGGAAAATAATTTTTACCTCCTATTTTCCTTTTTAGTGATTGGGTAACAGATCTTGCAGTCTGCTGTTTTCAACTTCTTAACTATCTTGGTTAGAGAGTTTCTTGGAGTATGATCACTTCTTTGCTCTACAAACTTACAGTATATGCCCTGGCATGATGGAAGAGGCCAAAGTACAATTCGAGCAGCACAAACTCTGACTAGGACACTGGATTTTGCCATTATTTCTGAGTTAAATATACCCTATCAACCACTCTCCCTTCTCCTATAAACAAACTTGAAAATGTCTTCTAAGCTAAAGTGAAATTCAAATAACAAATAAATTCAGATTCTAAAAAAGTCAAATACCTATTTGATACTGAACATCTTTAAGAAATAAGTTCATTAACCTCTTACTGAAGTTTAGCATTTCCTTCCATTACGAATGCACACATCAACGCCCTGTGCTATTTCACAATTTCTAGGGACTTTGTCCATAATACAGGCTCTGCTTTTGCGGGGGCACTCTTGACGTTCCTGACACTGGAAGCCTTGAACTTCATGAAGCTCCACGCGTGTTTTCCTGTCACATCTCAGTCATTGCAGACATCTGGATATTCATGCCTGCTTGGCCTGCTCCAGCTCCGAGATGCAGAGTTGGACCTGCTGTTTGAGGGCTTGCTAGCTAGCCACGGATAAGGAACTGTTACCATGTCGTGCATGTTTTCTAAAAACTGTTTGCTAGCACTACTTCCTTATGATTGATTTCCTTTGCACTTCGGTGGTTACTCTATGTCCTTAGCAACCATTGTTCTGAGAACGAGCCCTAGGCTTTGCCAAATGGCCAAAGCCATGGCTTAAAGTGTAAGACCCTCACCCCTGTAGGAGCAGGCTGTTGCATCTTCTTCCTCAGCCACTTTGATGTGGCCTCATGCTGTAGCCATGTCTGACTCTTTGCAACCCCATGGACTGTAGCCCAGGCTCCTCTGTCCATGGGATTTCCCAGGCAAGAATACTGGAGTGGATTGCCATGCCATCCTCCAGGGAATCTTCCCGACCTAGGGGTCAAACCTGCATCTCTTACATCTCCTGCATTGGCAGGTGGGTTCTTTAGCACTAGCACCACCTGGGAAGCCCAATATCTATAGTTATCAGATACTTACAAGTAAAAATTTAGAAAAATCTCTGGAATACATTAAAATTTCTTCCATGTTGTGTGAGCAATTACATCATTTTCTGACACTTTATTTTTTTTTCCAGTTTTACTGAGGCACAACTGATAAGTAAAAATGTATATATATTATGATGCTTTGATGCATGTATACACTGAGAAATGATCATAAGAATTAAGTGAATTAACACGTCTGTCACCTCATATAGTTATTTTGCAGTGAAACCACTTAAAAGCCATTCTTTTAGCAAAAAAAAAAAAAAAAATGTTCAAATTGTTTGCTTGAAAAGTTCAGTTTTTCAATTGTTTTAGCGTGAAAGCCACACTGACATGGTACTGAATGTCCAAAGGTTAATACTGTGGTTCAGATACTCATTCTAGAAATACAGTATCATTACTAAAGTGACAGATCTGACTCCCAAAAGATAGATATCCCTTGACTTATAAAATGTTGTTGTTTTTCAGGCACTAAACATTAGACTGAAGACAGTATCAAGGCTATTGACAGCAGGTCTTGCTCCTCTATGGAAATAAAATAACTGGTGTGTATCAGAAAGGTAAACTATATCATCAAAATTCTCAATAACATTGAAAAAGCTTTTGAAGTGATGGATAAGGATTTACTATATACAGGTAATAACTTTTGTTCAAAGTCCTTAAAAAATAAACAAGAAAGTCACATTTATGTAGCATTTAAACTTCATCTAGTGATGTTCAAGCTGGCTTTAGAAAAGGCAGAGGAACAAGAGATCAAATTACCAACATCTGCTGGATCATCGAAAAAGTAAGAGAGTTTCAGAAAAAACATCTACCTATACTTTATTGACTATGCCAAAGCCTTTGACTGTGTGGATCACCACAAACTCTGAAAAATTCTTCAAGAGATGGGAATACCAGACCACCTGATCTGCCTCCTGAAAAATCTGTATGCAAGTCAAGAAGCAACAGTTAGAACTGAACATGGAACAGCAGACTGGTTCCAAATTGGGAAAGGAGTATGTCAAGGCTGCATATTGTCACCCTGCTTATTTAACTTATATGCAGAGTACTTCATGAGAAATGCTGGACTGGATGAAGCACAAGCTGGAATCAAGATTGCCAGGAGAAATATCAGTAACCTCAGATATGCAGATGACACCACCCTTATGGCAGAAAGCAAAAAAGAACTAAAAAGCCTCTTGATGAAAATGAAAGAGGAGAGTGAAAAAGTTGGCTTAAAATTCAACATTCAGAAAACTAAGATCATGGCATCTGGTTCCATCACTTCATGGCAAATAGACGGGGAAACAGTGGAAACAATGCCAGACTTTATCTTTTTGGGCTCCAAAATCACTGCAGATAGTAACTGCAGCAATGAAATTAAAAGACATTTGCTCCTTGGAAGAAAAGTTATGACCAACCTAGCCAGCATATTAAAAAGCAGAGACATTACTTTGCCAACAAAGGTCAAAGCTATGGTTTTTCCTGTAGTCATATATGGATGTGAAAGTTGGACTATAAAGAAAACTGAGCACCAAATAATTGATGTTTTTGAACTGTGGTGTGGGAGAAGACTCTTGAGAGTCCCTTGGACTGAAAGGAGATCCAACCAGTCCATCCTAAAGGAAATCAGTCCGGAATATTCATTGGAAGGACTGATGCTGAAGCTCCAATATTTTGGCCACCTGATGCGAAGAACTGACCCATTTGAAAAGACCCTGATGCTAGAAAAGATTGAAAGCGGAAGGAGAAGGAGACAACAGAGGATGAGATGGTTGAATGGCATCACCAACTCGATGAACATGAGTTTGAGTAAGCTCCAGGAGTTGGTGATGGACAGGGAAGCCTGGCGTGCTGTAATCCACGGGGTCGCAAAGAGCTGGACACAACTCAGTGACTGAACTGAACTGACTGAAGCACATTTATAAAGTCAAGTAATTGTGAGGACAAATTTATGAAATAGCCACCATTTTTTGTCCTGTTTTTGACTAAGGACCTAAGGCCAAGTGTCTCACACAGGATCATGAAGGTTGGGAATTTGAATGCACAATGCCTTCTGGTCTCAATGTAAAAATGATTAAGATCCAACTCCATAGGTTCCTTTTCATTCCTAGAAACTTTAACTAAATTTTCTTGGAATGAAAACTAAAAAAATCATGAATTTTGAGAATATGGGTAATTATATCTTTGGTTCTTTTTCTACAATTCCATTTTGAAATATGGACCTCACCATCTACAGATAGGTCGTGTTTTATGTTTTCTCGCAGAACAGACTAGAAGCACATTTTTTTTTCTTGCTAATCTACCTGAAAAAATTATGCTTTCACTTCATCCTAAAGAAGAATTTCCAAAATGGAAAATAATAAATAATACTTTTCATGTATATTTAGGTTCATATGTGGACAGAAAAGCTAAGTCATTCTGAGTCATTCAATATACAGGTTAATAGCGTATATACCACTTCCCTTGTCAACTATGGCCCAATTGCCTGAAGAGTTTGTGAAAGTGGAGAAGTAGAATTTTAGCTATATGAACTATGTGTCATATAAGTAGCCTTAGTGTTGTGAGCATTTGATAGACTTAAGCATTAGTCAGTATTTTTGGAACAGAGGGTGAACGATACGCCATTTTCCAAGGATACTAAGTGGAGTTTGGATAGTGGATAACAAATTATATTAGCCCTAAGGGAGAAGGCAATGGCACCCCACTGCAGTACTCTTGCCTGGAAAATCCCAGGGACGGAGGAGCCTGGAAGGCTGCAGTCCATGGGTTCGCTGAGGGTCGGACAGGACTGAGCTACTTCACTTTCACTTTTCACTTTCATGCATTGGAGAAGGAAATGGCAACCCACGCCAGTGTTCTTGCCTGGAGAATCCCAGGGATGGGGGAGCCTGGTGGGCTGCCGTCTATGGGGTCACACAGAGTCGGACATGACTGAAGTAACTTAGCAGCAAGGGTATTTCCTCTCTTTTCCAACTGCGTGGCCTCTATTTCTGTGTATGATACTAGCTGTGTGACTTAGGAAAAATTAATCTTTATCAGTCTCAGTTTTGTCATCTGTAAAGTGGCATTAATAATAATGCTTTCCTGATTAAAGGTAATGGGAGGATTAGAGTGTCCATGTCGAAGTGCATGTCTTACTCATGGAAAGTCTTTAATAAAGGTTAGCTTTCATTTCTTTTTTAAAAATAGAAATTTATTCATCATATATTTCACTTTATTTGACCTATTTCGGGGACAATGGACTATAGAAAAATTGTACAAATCATGTTTTTCAATCTAAAGCCTACTGATAACTGGATTTCTGACCTTTATCAAGTCACTCATTTCGCAGGCTTTCATTTTAATTACTGGCAATATGGCATCAGACTAAATGGCTTTAATCTCCTCTAGTACTAAAATTTTATGATTTTTATTCACTGCATAAATCTTCACATAATTTAGTCATTCAAAATATTGGACATTAAAATCTTAAACAGTATTCAAATAAAGCAGTGAATTTTCCATAGGGGAAAAAAAAAACCTTTTGTTATTTTAATAGTCCCATGGTCTCCAGTTTTATTTTTGCTTAAGTTACACATATTTTGTTACTATCCAAACATACTCTTTAATGGGTCTAATTATATGAGAAATTATGTTTTTAGCATGAATAAATGGATGAATTCATCATATCAAATAATTAATGGATAGATTGAAATAAAATTAAAACCAGTGAATTCTTACTTCATCCTCACAATATAGATACAAAATGATACATAGAATTAGCATCTATTGTTATTCCTAGTACTCTCAATTTCTCTATTACACACTAAAGATGTAGTAAAATACTACTACTCATGATAAAAAATGTTATCAGTGAAAACTCAAATTCTTTCTTTTCTGCTGAAAATTTCAAGTGAATTTCTAACACTTGGTATAATTGCTCTCAATTCCTTAAAGTTCTACAATGTTCATTACATATAGAAAGATGAATATATTCATGACATAATAGGAATTTACTATACTTGAAAAGGGGATTCAAAATACTAACAGATCGGACGTTGTGATGTGACTTTCAGTACATACAGCTTCAGAAACTTCTTCTGAGTTAAACACTAAAATAAGAAAGATAATTTCTAATATCTTCATTATGTCCATTTTCAAAAATAAAGTATCAGCTGAGTTGCTGACTGTCAGTATGAATGGTTAAACACTTTGGTAAGGATACTGACCATTACAGTATATTAACGTGTATAATATATCTTCTCAGTTCTTGCCCCTTTGTTAAACATTGATCACATTTTTTAAAACTGTAGCACCACAGCTTCTTTGTCTATAAAATGGAAATCATAGTATTTAGAAAAATTTTCAGATTAAATTAAAAAATGTATAAAAATGCTGAGAAGTGTCTTATAT
This sequence comes from Bubalus bubalis, assembly GCF_019923935.1. Lineage (NCBI taxonomy): Eukaryota > Metazoa > Chordata > Mammalia > Artiodactyla > Bovidae > Bubalus > Bubalus bubalis. The sequence continues at coordinate 63,606,085 of NC_059161.1, read as the reverse complement.
TCACTATCTTTGATTTTCATGCATTATTTTACAAGTAATATTGATCCTTTACTAGGAAATGGGTCTTGAAGAGAGGTTAAAATAAGATTATTAAACTATAATTAATGTTAATATGCAAAATACTTCTGCTTAAAGGGTTCAAGGGTTAGCGGTATTAAGCCAAGAAAGAAACCAAAATATATTAAAATTCTTACAAAATTAGAGAGGTGCCAGATATTACTTCCATTTATTGTCTTATCTTTCACATTGTCTTGCACATTTTAGTAATTTAATAAATACAGATCTGATTTAAAGTGAATAAAGGCATTATCAAAATTCATTACATAGTAGAATTACATGGAGTTAGTTAAAGGCAGAGTTCAAGGTTCCAAATATATAGATTCTAATTCAGTATGTTTGAGTAAATTCCAAATTAGGTGCTTTTTATCAGGAGTCCCATGACCCCTCATGATTTTGATACAATCTGGTCTAACAGTACACTTGTAAAACATAGCACACTTTTGTGATTCATTAAATAATTTTCTAGTACATGTTCTAGAAGGAAAAATACATAAAAGTTATATATTGTAGAATTTTTAAAAATTTGGATGGAGCAACTCTTTCATATAAGCATTAGTACAACTGAAACATATTGGTATTGACTAAAATGTTAAGGAGCATCCTCCTTAATCAACATATCATCAAGACCTTTACTCAAACATAAGTCAACATAAAATATTACAAAGCAGTGCAAATTTGTAAGTGGATTACATATAATTTGATGGTGGTGTGTCCTTGGGTTTATGGATATAAACATATTGTCTGGCCCAGGGGTTCTCAACTCTGGCCATATTGTATGATCAACTTGGTGTGCATTTAATATATGAATTATATGTGATCGTCACTGTATGCATATTATTCTTCAAGAAAATATTTTATAAAATACTGATCTATGTCAAGTCCAACACAGCTTGTAAATCAACTCTTTTAGAGCAGAGTGGATTTGAGGCATTGGTACTTCCTCTAAAGTTCCTAAGAGAATTCCAACAAGAGGCTAAAATGATTAATATGCAAGAAGCATATGTATTCTGAGGTGTCCTCAGAAATTGGGTGGAAGTTGAGGACAGATCTTAAGAATAGAAAAAATACCTTTTTGAACCATCCCAGATAAAGATAAAGTCTTTTGACACTGGACTTGGAACCATCCATCAGGCAATTTGTCTTTCAAACAATACATTCCGTTTGTTACTTGTCAGGTTATTCATGTCTCCTAAGAGTATTGTCATATTTTCTCTGACTTTGTACCTTTATTTTAGAGGTACAAAGGTACAAATCCATTTGAAGAATTTGTAGGAAGTACAGGTGTCTTTATTTAACTTATATGCAGAATACATCATGAGAAAAGCTGTGTTGGAAGAAGCACAAGCTAGAATCAAGATTGCTGGGAGAAATATCAATAACCTCAGATAGGCATATGTCACAACCCTTATGGCAGAAAGTGAAGAGGAACTAAAAAGCCTCTTGATGAAAGTGAAAGAGGAGAGTGAAAAAGTTGGGTTAAAGCTCAACATTCAGAAAACTAAGATCATGGCATCCGGTGCCATCACTTCATGGGAAATAGATGGGGAAACAGTGTCAGACTTTATTTTTCGGGCTCCAAAATCACTGCAGATGGTGATTGTAGCCATGAAATTAAAAGACTCTTACTCCTTGGAAGGAAAGTTATGACCAACCTAGGTGGCATATTCAAAAGCAGAGACATTACTTTGCCAACAAAGGTCCATTTAGTCAAGGCTTTGGTTTTTCCAGTAGTCATGTAAATACATGACTATAAATAAATACATGTGAGATTTGGACTGTGAAGAAAGCTGAGCACCAAAGAATTGATGCTTTTGAACTGTGGTGTTGGAGAAGACTCTTGAGAGTCCCTTGGACTGCAAGGAGATCCAACCAGTCCATTCTAAAGGAGATCAGTCCTGGCTGTTCTTTGGAAGGAATGATGCTGAAGATGAAACTCCAGTACTTTGGCCACCTCATGCAAAGGGTTGACTCATTGGAAAAGACTCTGATGCTGGGAGGGATTGGGGGCAGGAAGATAAGGGGACAACAGAGGATGAGATGGCTGAATGGCATCACCAACTCGATGGATGGGAATCTGAGTGAACTCCAGGAGTTGGAGATGGACAGGGAGGCCTGGCATGCTGCAATTCATGGGGTCGCAAAGAGTCAGACATGACTGAGCGACTGAACTGAACTGAACTGAACAGGTGTCTTTAAGAATGCCCAGCGTCACCAAGTTGTAAGTGGTAAAATTTCTACTTTGAGGTCTATCCAACTGTAATTCTGTGCTTCTCTTCTGAAGACTATAGTGAAGAAATATACAAAGATTCCCCCAATAAGACAAGTAAGTCAGAGGCTATTTATTCAGAGTTTTCTATGGCATGGGGATCAGCCCCCATAATTTATATCTGTCAGACACTCAGAGGCAGGCAGTGGAGTAAGAAACTTTATAGTGGAAACAAAAAAGAAGGCTTCAGTGTTGTTATAGTTGGAGATTGTTGGCATGGGGAAGATGGAGACAGGTGGCCTAGAAATGGGACATGTTATTTGGTTGATTTGTGGAGCTTATTTGACTTTCTCTGCTGTTGCTGCTGCTAAGTTGCTTCAATCGTGTCTGACTCCGTGTGACCCCACAGATGGCAGTCCACCAGGCTCTGCCGTCCCTGGGATTCTCAACAAGACCACTGGAGTGGGTTGCCATTTCCTTCTCCAATGCATGAAAGTGAAAAGTGAAAGTGAAGTCGTTCAGTGAAGTGTCCGACTCTTTGTGACCCCATGGACTACAGCCTACCAGGCTCCTCCGTCCATGGGATTTTCCAGGCAAGAGTACTGGAGTGGGTTGCCATTGCCTTCTCTGACTTTCTCTACTTACTCCTATATTGGAAGAAGAGGACAAAAAATAAGGAAGCTGGTCATCATTGACCAAGTTCTGACCTTTCTGAGCTATTTACATAAAGTCCATGGTCTGGCTTCCCAGGTTCAGTTGCTACAGGGGTTGTAGGCCATAGTTATATTACCTTGTAATGTCTGCCTATTGTCCCTGTATATATTCTATCAGTAAACTAATATACATCACCTTTATCAGCATCTTAATAGAATCTATCATTTGGGAGAGCTAAATGAACTCTTTAAGGTATTCATTATTTGCTCAAGAATGATTACCTGTGCTTAAATTCTCTAAATTATTGCTTGGAAATACACAGTGCAATGAGAAAACCTGGTTTACTTAGAAACTATATGGGTTGCAGAATAGTCGTACTGAAGTATCTACCCTTTAAAAAAAAAAAAAAAAACCTAATACTTCCTATTATGAAAAGCCATTTGAGAACAGATTCAACATATGCAATGCCAAATACATTGAAATTCTGTACATATAATTTTATTAGAACCTTTTATCTTTTATGTTGAAAAGAGTGGGGCAGATGAGTAGAAGATAAAATTATTTCAAAGCATTAGACATTTTAGTTATGTAAGCAGCTGCAGCTGCTGCTAAGTCGCTTCAGTTGTGTCTGACTCTGTGTGACCCCATAGATGGCAGCCCACCAGGCTCCCCTGTCCCTGGGATTCCCCAGGCAAGAACACTGGAGTGGGTTGCCATTTCCTTCTCCAATGCATGAAAGTGAAAAGTGAAAGGGAAGTCACTCAGTCGTGTCCAACTCCTAGCGACTCCAAGGGCTGCAGCCTACCAGGCTCCTCCGTCCACGGGATTTTCCAGGTACGAGTACTGGAGTGGGGTGCCATTACCTAAGCAGAGACATGCTTTAATCAGGGCAGTTTTCACATAATGGCTTGTAAACAAGTTTCTTGTTTCGTAAATAAAGCTTTGTCGGAACAGGGCTAGTCCATTTCTTTAGGTAGTGTCTATGTCTGCTATCCATACAACTGCAAAGTTGAACAGCTGTAACAGAAACCATGCAGTCTGGAGCCTACATTTTTACTATGTGAATGTTTTACAGAAATAATGTATGTCGGAGAGTGTTTTGCCTATGTTCTCCCCTAGGAGTTTTATAGTTTATGGTCTTACATTTAGATCTTTAATCCATTTTGAGTTTATTTTGTGTATGGTGTTAGAAAGTGTTCTAGTTTCATTCTTTTACAAGTGGTTGACCAGTTTTCCCAGTACCACTTGTTAAAGAGATTGTCCTTTCTCCATTGTATATTTTTGCCTCCTTTTTTCAAAGATAAGGTGTCACAGGTGCATGGATTTATCGCTGGGCTTTTAGAAAAGTGAACCCTCTTACACTGTTGGTGGGAATGCAAACTAGTACAGCCACTATGGATAACAGTGTGGAGATTCCTTAAAAAACTGGAACTAGAACTGCCATACAACCCAGCAATCCCACTGCTGCACATACACACCGAGGAAACCAGAATTGAAAGAGACACATGTACCAAAATGTTCATCGCAGCACTGTTTATAATAGCCAGGACTGGAAGCAACCTATATGTCCATCAGCAGATGAATGGATAAGAAAGCTGTGGTACATATACACAATGGAGTATTACTCAGCCATTAAAAAGAATACATTTGAATCAGTTCTAATGAGGTGGGTGAAACTGGAGCCTATTATACAGAGTGAAGTAAGCCAGAAAGAAAAACACCAATACAGTATACTAATGCATAGATATGGAATTTAGAAAGATGGTAACGACAACCCTGTATGCGAGAAAGCAAAAGAGACACAGATGTATAGAGCAGTCTTTTGGGCTCTGTATGAGGAGGGGGATGATTTGGGAGAATGGCATTAAAACATGTATAATATCATATAAGAAACGAATCGCCAGTCCAGGTTTGATGCAGGATATGGGATGCTTGGGGCTGGTGCACTGGGATGACCCAGAGGGATGGTATGGGGAGGGAGGTGGGAGGGGGGTTCAGGATTGGGAACACATGTATACCCATGGTGGATGCATGTTGATGTATGGCAAAACCAATACAGTATTGTAAAGTAAAAAAATAATAATAATAAAAAAAGAAATAATGGCCTAATAGGGCATGTCTAAATATGTGAAGGTACAATATCTAGGTCCATATCAATAAATTGAGGCTGTAGAATCAACCCTTCCAGACAGATATAATTTATTAAGCTCTACTGAGCAAATTAGGAAATTATAAAGAAGGTGAAAGTTCTTTATTTTCCCTTTTGTCACCATAGAATTCCATTAGCTCTTTGGAGGAAAGACTTCTTTAGAGCTGGTTTTGTCTTGTATTTATAGGATACCTCTGGATCAATTAAATCTTGCTGTACATGAATAATTTCAGCCCCTTAGGTAATTAAAACATTCCTTCTGCCTCACAATTAACTATGATATTAAAAAGGTAACTTTTATTTTCCTTAAATCCACTAAATTGAGCTCCAAAGTAGTCACATTTTCCTATTAATGGCAAGATGACTGAATAAGAATGGAATGATTCAGCTTAATACATCAGTTAGCAGTATTTTTCTAAATGTTTGTATATCTGGTAAAATATTTTAGGGTCCCCATTTTTATATTTTAATCTCTCATATAAGAACCATTTTTATTAAAAAGATTCTTAATTTCATGAAACCTATTCTGAGTTTTCTTTCAATTTATAAACATTTACTAATGACTATTCTTTTTTATCTATATATTCAGAAAAGACTATTGAGTATCTCCACACATGTGTATACAAACATACACACACTCATACACACACATATTCACACAAATACAAAATTGTGCATACCTCTCCATTTCTTAAGACCATCTAAGTGCTTTTACAAGGTAATTGAATCCTTACTTTATAAGCTCCTAAACTAAAAGCTGAAAGTAAATAATAATATAGGGGTTTCCTAGGTGGCTAGATGGGTAAAGAATCTGCCTGTAATGCAGGAGATGCTGAAAATATGGATTTGATCCTTGGGTCGGGAAGATCCCTTGGAGAAGGAAATAGCATCCCACTCCAATAGTCTTGCTTGGAAAATACCATGGACACAGGAACCTGACAAGTACAGTCCATAGAGTTGTAAAGAGTTGGACATGACTAAAGCGACTGAGCACACGTGCATGTACAAAAACTACAAACTGAAAATGAATAATAACATACAGTTAAATTTAAAATATAAGCTATATTGATAAATGTCACTCTAGAAAATATTAAAAAAGAAAATAATATGTGTTTTCAGTACTTTAATGATGAACATATATTTTAATAATATACTTTTAAGAATTTGTATATTAATACACCCTTTACTATGTCTATAAAATAATTTTGGAGACAATTTGCAGCTTTCTCATTTTGCAGAATCATTTAAATCTAACGTGACATTTTATTGTCTTATAAATTAGAAACATTTGGGGGAGCAAAAGACACACGCCCAAGAGGCTCTAAGAGAATTAGTACTAAATTGCTGTTGTTTTATGATTCTTTCTATTTATCAGTTTTGCTGTTTCCCATAATGGAGTTTACTAATTTCTAATGCCAAATGTGTTTAATTCCATATTAATTCTGTTTTCTACTTCTGTATGTAATTTCAGAGCATACAAATATATTTAAAGTACTTAAGCACCTAACAAATGAGGCAGCTTCTGGTGATCAAAAAAAAAAAAAAAAAAAAGCTTCACTACTCTTAAAGAATCCAATCTATAAGTAAAGGTTATATACACACACAATTATATTCCTCTGATTAATGCATGTGTAACAAAAACAAAGGGGAGAGAGAGCAATTTTTCCAAAGCACATTAGAAATATATCATAAAAGAGTTAATGCATAACCATCAAAGTTATAGGTACATGTTTAAAATAGCTGCTGCTAAATCACTTCAGTCGTGTCCAACTCTGTGAGACCCTGTAGACGGCAGCCCACTAGGCTCCCCCATCCCTTGGATTCTCCAGGCAAGAACACTGGAGTGGGTTGCCATTTCCTTCTCCAATGCCTGAAAGTGAAAAGTGAAAGGGAAGTTGCTCAGTCATGTCCGACTCCTAGCGACCCCATGGACTGCAGCCTACCAGGCTCCTCCATCCATGGGATTTTCCAGGCAAGAGTACTGGAGTGGGATGCCATTGCCTTCTCCAACTTAAAATAGCTACTGATTTTTAAAAATAACTTATTATAGATATTTTCTGTATTTTTACAGAGGTAAAATTACCATGTCTTAGTGTATCTCTTTGATAGCTTTATTTTCTGAGACATAAACCCTTCTCACATGCCTGAATTAGAGATTAATAGAATATTATTACAAATAAAGCATTGCTTATTTACTATTTATCTACCTGTCTACCTACATTGCACCCTCATATATGATTAAGAAGAGGATTGGCATTTTTATTTCTGTTTCTAAACATAATGAGGACATGTTTATAACTACTCTGTCCACATTGATAACTCCCTCTCCTCCAGAAACCAGTCTTGTTTATTTTGTGTGTGTGTGTGATAAATACTGGTTTCTATGCTCATGAATTGTATGAATAGAATGGTGTATTCTGCACTCTGACTTATCATCATATAAAAAATGCCAGTGTATCCATTACTGCTTATAGAAATGCACATGAGAATATGTGATGCATTTCCAATAGCTGAAGAGTGACTGAAAAAAAGTACGATGAGTTATTTGGAATTTTGTCCCAGTGACCATCAAAAAGTTATACCATGACTAACAATTCTGTTTGCATATTTATTGTAATAACTCCCGCTTGCATAGAGTTATATAGTTCTTCAAGGCATTTTTATCTATATCAGCATCTTTGGTCTTGAAACGACCATTGAGATAGAACAGACTGGTGATTATTATCATTTTTTAAAGATGGGGAAGCAGAAGTTCAGAGAGTTTAAATGATTTTTCTCATGGTCACAGAGTGCTCTTAAAAAGAAGGGTCACAGTAGATGTACTTTTTTTTTTTAATAGGAAATATTCAAGGGCAGCAATCTGTTTGGAATTTAATTTGATGTGTAAACAAAATGCTAATGCTTTATTCTAATGAGTATTTATGTAAGCAAATTTGAGACTCAAAATAGGAAAATTTGTATGTTCTTTTCTTGAATATGAGTATTATGTAAAATAGTCATCAAAATGACAGTGCAATTTTTCATAATTTAATCAAATGTGATTACTTTAAAGGTCTTTCAGTATACAGTCTTCTTTTCAAATATCTTCCTTTATGTTAGAAATATGATAATGATAATATGGGACTTGTCACATAGATGAATGTGTACATATAAATTATTTTTCTTGAAAAATACACATCTATACAATTTTTCCTCTTTCAGCCAGTCTGTCAATCAATAAAATTGAATTGTGAGAAAACAAGATCTTCATGGCCCCCAGAGTGTTGCCTCAACAGTCGTGGCTTATGGACAGAACTTTAACTCCTGTGAGCCTCGAGTTCCTCAATACTTAAACTGAATTTTGTTGTTTGGTTTAGAATGGGTGTAACATTTCCTAACACAGTTCCTTAGACATACTAGCTGCCCAATATGAAGTATCAGTTAGTATTAGAATGATTAAGACTCATTCAGTCTTCCTTTAACAATAATTGGCTATAGGTTCAGTTATAAAGGATGGGAGAAAATACTGTCCAGTCCTAGAATATGTACACTAATGACTTCTTTCCAAAAACCTGTTAAAATGCTTGTGAGGATTTTTGTTGTCTATGCTTTCTCATCAGAAATAGTTTGAAATGCATCTGCCTGCCTCAATAGACGTAGAGTTTACAATACACATCTCTTGGAAAGAAGAGAATTCGGGTTAAGATTGTATTCTAAGTGTGAAAGTCAATCACCATTTATATTTAGTAAGTGATGCTTGCAAGACCAAAATGATGATTTTGGAAGGGATGGGGCAGTAACTGGAGCAAGGATGCTGATGCTAAATCATGAGTAATCTGAAGTCCATGACTCATATCTCACACTTCCCTCATAGGTAAATATAAGGCATATGGGAGAATAGTCAACAACCAGGATAGTCTTATTTTGGAGAGAGCAAATGTAAAAGTGAGGAGAAAGAAGCAAGAGAGAATAAGGGAAACATGACAGAAAAAAAGGACAAAGAGGAAGAAATGAAAAAATAAGAAAAGACAAAGGGAATTATTAATTAAGTGGGCAAGTGAGGATAGGGGAAAACATGATTTGATGAATTCATTTAACATCTTAAGTCTCTGTTTTCTCTTAAAAAGAGTTCTTGGTTGATTGGTTATTTTTACTAGACTTGACTTTACAGTTCCTTCCAGCAAAAGCAACTCCAAGAGACTGAATGATAGTACTGATTTGAATAAACTATCAGTCAATTCAGTCACTCAGTCATGTCCAACTCTTTGAGACCCCATGGACTGCAGCATGCCAGGCCTCCCTGTCCATCTCCAACTCCCAGAGCTTGCTTAAACTCATGTCCATCAAGCTGGTGATGCCATCCAATGGTCTCATCCTCTGTCGTCCCTTTCTCCTCCTGCCTTCAATCTTTCCCAGCATCTGGGCCTGTTCTAATGAGTTAGTTCTTCTCATCAGGTGGCCAAAGTATTCAGCTTCAACACCATTCCTTCCAATGAATATTCAGGACTGATTTCCTTTAGGATTGACTGGTTTGATCTTGAAGTCCAGGAAACTCTCAAGAGTCTTCTCCAACACCACAGTTCAAAAGCATCAGTTCTTCAGCACTCAGCTTTCTTTATAGTCCAACTCTCATATCTGTACATGACTATTGGAAAAACCATAGCTTTGACTAGATGGCCCTTTGTCAGCAAAGTAATGTCTCTGCTTTTTAATATGCTGTCTAGGTGAGTCATTGTTTTTCTCCAAGGAGCAAGCATCTTTTAATTTCATGGCTGCAGTCGCCATCTGCAGTGATTTCAGAGACCCACAAAATAAGTCTCTCAGTTTCCATTGTTTTCCCATCTATTTGCCATGAAGTGATGGGACTGGATGCCATGATCTTAGTTTTTTGAATATTGAGTTTTAAGCCAACTTCTCACTCTCCTGTTTCACTTTCATCAAGAGGCTCTATAGTCATTAGAAAAAAAAATCTCTTTTGCCCTATCAAAATTTTAGGAGTGTTCCTCATGGAAACATAAATAAGCTTCCATGCCAATCAAAATATGAAAGGCAAGAGTGTACAATGCTTGCCAGAGGTAAAGTTCTATTTGCCTCAAGGCACTTTCAATACATATAGATGGGACAAATATACTGACACCCTCCCCCCCAAAACATTCTGTTTACTGAGTATGTGACAATGGACAAGCCTCCTTACAGCACAGGCAAGCACCACATATATGATGTGAGTTATGAGATACTAGACTCTTTAAGCACAAAATCAATTTCTTCAATAACCTCATTACCCCCAGGGGTCCAACATTCTGCCCAATGTTCCAGTTTCAGAAACTGCTTTGAGTTATGACAGCCTTCAGAAAAATCTTTGGTAAATCAAAGTATATGACTTGAGAGATTTAACAACACAGTGTCTTATCAGTTTGAATTAGATAATTAGCTGTCAAAAAGAGCCCCTGGAGAGAGAAACAGAGGTTAAGTATCTTTAATTGAGCAGAAGAAAGGATAGAATAGGCAAGATTTTCCTCTATCACAGCCATGAGAACATGCATGCAATAAGACTGCAGAGAAAGCAGGGACCGTAGAAGGATTTAGGATGGCTACTGAAGGGAAACCTAAAAGAGAGGAAAGCTAGCACCAAACAGGCTAGATTTGGCACAGAGGAAAGAAAAAGAATAAATAAAACTGGCCAAATATCTGATTTTGCTCTTAGACTGCCACAGCCTGGAGGGAACTTATTCATTTCTATCCCTGATCAGATGGTGGGATATGAAAGTGGGGAGACCAGTGAGCAATCCTAGATCAGCAGCAGTAACACAACTCCAGAGAGAAGACAGCATCCTGTGTAATTTCTAAGGATATTTCTATTGCAGATCCTCAAGGAAAAAAATAAAAATTTCTGAGTGTTATTGAAAAACGTTTTCTCATATGTCCTCTCAAACTTAAAAAGAATGGCTTATGTTTCTTTTGAAAACAGGGTAATTCCCATTTCTAGATATATTTTCCTACTTCTCTCACTAATTACAGCTAAAACCTGTGCATTTCTTATAGTAAACAGATGTAAAAAGGATCTGAGAGGTGGAGAGAAGAAGCCAAGTTAACAAGAGATCTCAACACCTGGAGAATGGGCTGGTGCGGAGTTTCTTAGGTGCTCTATCTCTCTTGTGTATCCAGACTGGGAACGAGAGAAGTAGGACACCTGGAAATGCTAACAGATACAGACAAAAAAGACCCCCGACAAAGTCTGGTCTCTGGTCAAAAATCCAGGAAAGAAATAACCTATCAGGACAATAACTTTTAGACAATAATCACTCCAAACAAATACACAAAGCGAATTCTCCCCTGCCCGTCTGTTGAAAGGCTGCACCACACCCCCGAAAGGCAGGGTGTGGAGCCCAGACTTTCTTCTCGGGAACAAGCCACGCCCTTCCTCCAGCAGTGTCACAGAGGAGCCTGGACGTCCCCACCCACCTGGCAGTAAACAGAGGACATCCCCTCCACCCACAAGAATGATGCAAAGGCCTCTTGAAACACGAGGTTTGCACATGATCCTGAGTCTTTACACCACATTACTCAAAATGCCTGTGTTCAGGGGAAAATCACTTATACCAGGCATCAGGGAGCTCTCAAACAATGTGAAAGACAATCAATAGACGCAAACATGGAGACGATACAAATGTTAGAATAATGTGACGATTTTAAAGCACTCACCATACAATGTAACAGTTACATTGTATGTTACATTACTCTTGAAACAAATGAAAATAAATGGAAAAAAAAAGGCAAAGATAAAGAGATAAAGAAGTACCCAATGGAAATTGTAGAACAAAAATACTGTAACTGGGAAAAAATGATGGACGTTAAAAGCATTGTTAAGAATCACTGCACTTAGTACTGTCATCTGTCTTTAGTTTTGTGATTCTGTTTTTATTATTATTATTATTATTATATGAGGATTAAAATTTAGGAAGAGAATATTTGCCATTTCTCTTCCTGCCTTTCTCTGTCTCTCTTTCTTGTTTAAAATTACCTCGTTTGAAAGTGGTTTCACCTTATTCTTTACTCGAAGATTCTTAGGGAAAGACAATTTTCCTGATAGTGTGCTTATTTGTTTGTTACCAACATCATAAATTTATATGGTTCAATAAGAAAATAAATTTCATATTACATTTTCTATTCTAAATCATAAATTATTTTGCTATAAGAATACGATATAGATTTCTAGCGACTGTGGATTTTAGAACTTACTCTTTTGCTCCGATTGGGAATTATCCAATTGTAAGTTATCTTCTCAAGTATTATTTAATTTGTTAATCAAAGTGTATCTTTAAAAATTTGTGACAAATGTTGTTTGATCTCTGACTTCTGAATCTCTCAAAAACAAATAATTAGAAGCTGCTGGTTTTATTGCTGTTCAAAGAATAATAAACCGTTGCTATACAAAGACATTTATTTCTCTTTCATTGAATACACTAAAGCCTTTAACTGTGTGGATCACAACAAACTGTGGGAAATTCTTAAAGAGATGGGATTATCAGACCCCCATACTTGCCTCATGCAAAATCTGTATGCCGGTCAAGAAGCAACAGTTAGAACTGGACATGGAAAAACAGACTGGTTCCAAATTGGGAAAGGAGTACATCAAGGCTGCATATTGTCATCCTGCTTACTTAACTTATAGGCAGAGTATATCATGCGAAATGCTGGGCTGGATGAAGCACAAGCTGCAATCAAGATTCCCAGGAGAAATAGCAATAACCTCAGAGACACAGATGACACCACCCTTATGGTAGAAAGTGAAGAGGAACTAAAGAGACTCTTGATGAAAGTGAAACAGGAGAGTGAAAAAGCTGACTTAAAACTCAACATTTAAAAAACAAAGATCATGGCATCTGGTCCCATCTCTTCATGGCAAATAGCTGGGGAGAAAAAGGAAATGGTGATAGACTTAATTTTCTTGAGCTCCAAAATCACTGCAGATGGTGACTGCAGCCATGAAATTAAAAGACCGTTGCTCCTTGGAAGAAAAGCTATGACCAACCTAGACAGCATATTAAAAAACAGAGACATTACTTTGCCAACAAATGTACACATAATCAAAGCTATGGTTTTTCCAGTAGTCATGTATAGATGTGAGAGTTGGACCATAAGGAAGGCTAAGCGCAGAAGAATTGGTGCTTTTGACCTCTGGTGAAGATTCTTGTGAGTCCCTTGGACTGCAAGGAGATCAAACCAGTCAATCTTAAAGGGAAACAATCCTGAATATTCATTGGAGGGACTGATGCTAAAGCTGAAACACCAATACTTTGGCCACCTAATGCAAAGGGCCGGCTCAATGGAAAAGACCCTGATGCTGAGAAAGATGGAATGGAGAAAGAGAAGGGGATGACAGAGGATGAGACGGTTGGATGACATCACCGACTCGTTGGACATGAGTTTGAGCAAGTTCCAGGAGATGGTGCAGTACAGGAAATTCCTGTGGGCTGCAGTCCATGGGGTCACAAAGAGTCCTACAAGACTGAATGACTGAACAACAAAACAACATACCAGTATTTTCAAAGCAAGTTTGAAGAATATTCATAGAAAAAAATTTAAGGCTCTTAATTTCCCTCATTATTATAGTGTGCATTTGAAAATTGCACAACTCATTTAGTATGAGTCATTCCATGGTAATGTGTACATAATTACAGAATCTGAACCACAGTTGTGGAATACAGAAAGACTTCTCAGAAGAACCAGCAACTAAATACATATAGAGATGTAAAAAAGTTACTATGATGGTCTGAGTTTTGTAAGCTTTTATGAAAACAAACTATACTTTAAAATAATACTACATATATAATTTATTTTTATAAAAGCTTACAAGAATCAAACTATATTATAAAAAACAAAATATATTACAGATACACAAAAACAGGATTATTTATATGAAATATCATTTTAATGCAGAGTTTGTTCTCACAAAATCTTACAAAAACCCAACCAGATCAGGTTATAGTAACTTTTTTCTATCTATGTTTTCTCATTCAAAAATGCTTGATTTAACTCTAACCATGTCTTCATCATATGAGATAAATTTTCAAATAAATTTCTTTGGGCATCATTTCTCTTCATTTATCTACATGTCTTATTCTCAGTTCAGTTCAGTTCAGTCGCTCAGTCATGTCTGACTCTTGCAACCCCATGAACCACAGCACGCCAGGCCTCCCTGTTCATCAGCAACTCCTAGAGTCCACCCAAACCCATGTCCACTGAGTCGGAGATGCCATCCAATTAACATCCAAGGTATCTCCAAATATAATCACATTCTACAGTACTGAGAATAGAACATCAACATGAATTTTGAAGAGACAAAATTTAGTTCATAGTGACAGGCCTTTTTAAATCAGTGCTTTAACTTCTGTGGAGTAGGTTTCCGGGAGTAACATTCCTCCTTTACATGTAATATGTTATACTTAATTTTAATAGATGTTGCTTCCTAATAAGGTGGTAATATTTCACTCTTCTGTCAGAAATTGTTTATTCATGTTGCCACCAGATACAGTCTTTTTATTTATTTATCTTATTATTATCCCAGATGGGATAATGCACCTTATTAATTTAGTATCCATTGTCTTATTGAGGGTAAATTTGAGTTTATTTACATTTATTTGTGGGATGTTTGTGTTAGGTCACTGTAGATTCTGTTTATCACCCTTAGTCTAATTTTAATGGGACTGTGAACAATTGTATTTTTTGTCATAGTTTTTCAAATTTTTATTGCAGTGTAGTTGCTTTATAATGCTGTGTCAGTTTCTGCTGTATAGCAAAGTGAATCAGCTATACATATACATGTATCACCTCATTTTTGGTTTTCCTTCCCATTTAAGTCACCACAGAGCATTGAGTCGGGTTCTCTGTGCTACAGAGTAGGTTCTCATTAGTTATCTATTTCATACATCATAGTGTATATATGTCAGTCCCATGTTCCAATTCATCCCATCCTCTTCCTTTCTCCACTTGGTGTCATACATTCATTCTCTATGTCTGTGTCTCTATTTCTGCTTTGCAAATAGACTCATCGGTACCATTTTTCTAGATTCCACATTATGCATTAATATATGATATATGTTTTTCTGACCTTACTCTGTATGACAGTCTCTGAGTCCATCCACATCTCTGCAAATTGCACAATTTTGTTCTTTTTTATGAGTGAGTAATATTCCATTGTGTATTTGTGCCACATATTCTTTATCCATTCCTCTGTCAATGGATGTTTTGGTTGCTTCCATGTCCTGGCTATTATAAATAGTTCTGCAATAAATGTTAAGGTGCATGTATCTTTTGGAAGTATGGTTTTCTCTGGATATATGCCCAGGAGTGGAATTGCCGGGTCATATGGGACTTCCCTTGTGGCTCAGACAGTAAAGCGTCTGCCAACAAAGTGGGAGATCAGGGTTCAATCCCTAGGTCAGGAAGATCCCCTGGAGAGAGAAATGGCAACCCACTCCAGTATTCTTGCCTGGAAAATCCCATGGACGGAGGAGCTGGGTAGAATACAGTCAGTCTGTGGGGTCACAAAGAGTCGGACACGACTGAGCGACTTCACTTTCACTTTCACATGGTAGTTCTATTTTTAGTTTGAGGAAATCTCCACACTGTTCTCCATAGTGGCTGGACCAATTTACATTCCCACCAACAGCCTAAGAGAGTTCCCTTTTTCCACATCCTCTCCAGCATTCATTGTTTGTGATTTTTTTTATGATGGTCAGTCTGACCAGTGTGAGGTGACACCTCATTGTACTTTTGACATGCATTTCTCTAATAATTAGTGAAGCTGAGCATCTTTTTATGTGCCTCTTAGTCATCTGTGTATCATTTTTGGAGAAATTTCGATTTAGGTCTTCCAAATATTTCTTAATTTGTTTTTATGCTGAATTTCATGAATAATTTATACATTTTGGATATTAATCCCTTGTCCATTGCTCTGATTGCAAGTATTTTCTCCCATTCTGAGAATTGTCTTTTCATATTGTGTATGGTTTCTTTTGCTGTGCAAAATCATTTACATTTAAGTAGCTCCCATTTTGGAGAAGGAAATGGCAACCCACAGTACTCTTGCCTGGAAAATCCCATGGACAGAGGAGCCTGGTAGGCTGCAGTCCATGCAATCGTGAAGAGTCGGACAGGACTGAGCGACTTCACTTTCACTTTTCACTTTCATGCATTGGAGAAGGAAATAGCAACCCACTCCAGTGTTCTTGCCTGGAGAATCCCAGGGACAGCAGAGCCTGGTGGACTGCTATCTATGGGGTTGCACAGAGTTGGACACGAATGAAGCAACTTGGCAGCAGCAGCAGCAGCTCCCATTTGGTTTTTTTGCATGCTTGTTTTTATTCTCATTACTCTAAGAGATGGGTCAGAAAAAGACCTTGCTGCGATTTATGTCATAGTGTTCCTCCAAGAGTTTTACAGTGTCCAGCCTTATCATTTAGATCTTTAACCCATTTTGAGTTTGCTTTTTGTGTATGATGTTAAGGAGAGTTCTAATTTCATTCTTTTACATGTAGTTTCCCAGTTTTCCCAGCACCACTTATGGAAGAAACTATCTTTTCTTCATTGCTTCCTTTGCCATAGAATAGGTCATCATAGGTGCATGGATTTACCTCTGGGTTTTCTATTTTGTTCCATTGATCTATATTTCTGTTTTTGTACCAGTTCCATGCTGTCTTGATGACTGTAGCTTTGTAGTATAGTTTGAAGCCAGGGAACATGATTCCTCTAGCTCTGTTTTTGTTCAAGATTGCTTTGGATATTTGAGGTCTCTTGTGTTCCTTTACAAATTATAAAGTCCTTTGTTCTATTTACAAATTATAAAATCCTTTATTCTAGTTCTGTGAAAAATGACACATAATTTGATAAGGATTTCATTGAATCTATAGATTGCTTTAGGTACCTATTATTTTAAAACATTAGAGGTAATAATAATAAATTATCTGTTTTATACTTTTTTCATATCCTTCATTTGTGTACTGAGTTAAAATTATGAATGGTAACACAAATATGTGTGTGTATAATTTCTAGTCAATAATATATTTATTTTCTTAATAATTTTCGGTTTCCAAGTTTGTTTCTGAGATATTCATTAGGAGCATTGAACAAATATTTCCAAGTCCTTTCTTGATATATATTAGGACTTTGCTATTTATTCTTTTAGAGTTAGGTATTGGTACTTGCTTTGGCCAGTGAAATGTGTGCAGAGAACCCAAGTCCCACTTCAAGTAGAGTTTTCTGACCTAGCTGGTGATTTTTACATCAGCTCCAGTGTCAGAGTGGTGAAATATGGCAGAGAGACTGACAAGCCATGATGAGAAATAGGTCTTGATTTTTATAAGCCACTAAGATTTAGGGATTGTTCTAGTAGAAAATATAGACTATCTGAACTAATAGATTTAGCAAAATTCATCCAGCTTCTAGTTTATGTTGGTTCTTATAGTTTTTGAAAGATTTTCTGTAATTTTAAAGAAAGTACGCCTTTATGGCATTTTAAATTTATCCTTAAGTTAGAGATAGAAGTCTAATTTCATTTTACTTAATTTCTATAAACATTTGTACAAGCAATAAGTAATCTATTCTTTACCATTATAGACTGATGTTTTTATCATCTGTCAAGTTCTCATAAATATTGTCATCTTGTTGTGGATTCCATTTCCAATTAAATACAATGATACATTAGTCTGATCCTTCATTAATGCAAATCCTGTCTGTGGTCTTAGGTTCTCACATATTCTTATCAATTTTTTTTTTTATTGTAAACTTTCTTTTTTTTTTAATTTTATTTTATTTTTAAACTTTACATAACTGTATTAGTTTTGCCAAATATCAAAATGAATCCGCCACAGGTATACATGTGTTCCCCATCCTGAACCCTCCTCCCTCCTCCCTCCCCATTCCATCCCTCTGGGTCGTCCCAGTGCACCAGCCTCAAGCATCCAGTATCGTGCATTGAACCTGGACTGGCAACTCGTTTCATACATGATATTTTACATGTTTCAATGCCATTCTCCCAAATTTTCCCACCCTCTCCCTCTCTCACAGAGTCCATAAGACTGTTCTATACATCAGTGTCTCTTTTGCTGTCTCGTACACAGGATTATTGTTATCATCTTTCTAAATTCCATATATATGTGTTAGTATACTGTATTGGTGTTTTTCTTTCTGGCTTACTTCACTCTGTATAATAGGCTCCAGTTTCATCCACCTCATTAGAACTGATTCAAATGTATTCTTTTTAATGGCTGAATAATACTCCATTGTGTGTATGTACCATAGCTTTCTTATCCATTCATCTGCTGATGGACATATAGGTTGCTTCCATGTCCTGGCTATTATAAACAGTGCTGCGATGAACATTGGGGTACACGTGTCTCTTATTCTTATCAATTTTAAGACAACCTGGTCTCCAACATTTTTTTAAAAAATCTGTAATTTATTCATTCATTGATCATTGTTTCTTGTTTTGAGCATTTATTCTTTTTTATGAAGCTGAACTGCTGCTGCTGTGGCTGCTAAGTTGCTTCAGTCGTGTCCAACTCTGTGTGACCCCATAGACAGCAGCCCACCAGGCTCCCCTGTCCTTGGGATTCTCCAGGCAAGAACACTGGAGTGGGTTGCCATTTCCTTCTCCAATGCATGAAAGTGAAAAGTGAAAGTTAAGTTGCTCAGTCGTGTCTGACTCTTAGCGACCCCATGGACTGCAACCTACCAGGCTCCACCATCCATGGGACTTTCGAGGCAAGAGTACTAGAGTGGGGTGCCATTGAATTCTATGCAAATCAAGAAAATAATATAATGTAAAAGAATATTTTTGTATTGAACTTCTAACCTTGATGTGGTAATAGGAACTAGACGTCTCTTCCTATCATAAGCAATTAGAAAATTGGTCAATATAATTATTGCATTAAACATTAATAATGCAAGTCAGTCAGTCAGTTCAGTCACTCACTCATATCTTTGTGACCCCATGAATCGCAGCATGCCAGGCCTCCCTGTCCATCACCAACTCCCAGAGTTCACACAGACTCCCGTCCATAGAGTCAGTGATGCCATCCAGCCATCTCATCCTCTGTCGTCCCCTTCTCCTCCTGCCCCCAATCCCTCCCAGTCTTTTCCAATGAGTCAACTCTTCGCATGAGGTGGCCAAAGTACTGGAGTTTCAACTTTAGCATCATTCTTTCCAAACAAATCCCAGGGCTGATCTCCTTCAGAATGGACTAGTTGGATCTCCTTGCAGTCCATGGGACTCTCAAGAGTCTTCTCCAACACCACAGTTCAAAAGCATCAATTCTTTGGCGTTCAGCCTTCTTCACAGTCCAACTCTCACATCCATGCGTGACCACAGGAAAAACCATAGCCTTGACTAGACGGACCTTTGTTGGCAAAGTAATGTCTCTGCTTTTGAATATGCTGTCTAGGTTGGTCATAACTTTCCTTCCAAGGAGTAAGCATCTTTTAATTTCATGGCTGCAGTCACCATCTGTAGTGATTTGGGAGCCCCAAAAAATAAAGTCTGACACTATTTCCACTGTTTCCCCATCTATTTCCCATGAAGTCATGGGACTAGATGCCATGATCTTCGTTTTTTGAATGTTGAGCTTTAAGCCAACTTTTTCACTCTCCTCTTTCACTTTCATCAAGAGGCTTTTTAGTTCCTCTTCACTTTCTGCCATAAGGGTGGTGTCATCTGCATATCTGAGGTTATTGATATTTCTCCTGGCAATCTTGATTCCAGCTTGTGTTTCTTCCAGCCCAGCGTTTCTCATGATGTACTCTGCATATAAGTTAAATTAGCAGGGTGACAATATACAGCCTTGACATACTCCTTTTGCTATTTGGAACCAGTCTGTTGTTCCATGTCCAGTTCTAACTGTTGCTTCCTGACCTGCATATAGGTTTCTCAAGAGGCAGGTCACGTGCTCTGGTATTCCCATCTCTTTCAGAATTTTCCACAGTTTATTGTGATCCACGCAGTCAAAGGCTTTGGCATAGTCAATAAGGCAGAAATAGATGTTTTTCTGGAACTCTCTTGCTTTTTCCATGATACAGAGGATGTTGGCAATTTGATCTCTGGTTCCTCTGCCTTTTCTAAAACCAGCTTGAACATCAGGAAGTTCATGGTTCACATATTGCTGAAGCCTGGCTTGGAGACTTTTGAGCATTATTTTACTAGCATGTGAGATGAGTGCAACTGTGCAGTAGTTTGAGCATTCTTTGGCATTGCCTTTCTTTGGGATTGGAATGAAAACTGGCCTTTTCCAGTCCTGTGGCCACTGCTGAGTTTTCCAAATTTGCTGGCATATTGAGTGCAGCACTTTCACAGCATCATCTTTCAGGATTTGAAATAGCTCAACTGGAATTCCATCACCTCCACTCACTTTGTTCATAGTGATGCTTTCTAATAATGCAAATGGAATCATAATAAATTTCAAGTAATCCAAAAGAAGACAGAAAAACAGGAAAAACAAGAAAGAAACAAGAACTTGGAGAAAAGAGAATGCAAAGAGCAAAACAGATCTAAATCCAACCTGACTAATAGTTTTCACTAAAAATAAATGACCAAACATCTCACTTAAATGGCACAGATAGCACACATACACCCATGGCTGATTCATGTCAATGTATGGCAAAAACCCACTACAATATTGAAAAGTAATCAGCCTCCAATTAAAATAAATAAATAAAAATTTTAAAAGGCATAGATGAATAGACTAAAAAAAATTGAAAAGAAATAAACTATGTTGACTATTAGAAAAAGCATGTTAGATAAGACACATAGATTAAAGATAAAAGAGGAAAAAATAATAGTCACTGTATACCAAAGTCCAGTGAAGAAAAAGACATTATAGATTATTTGAGCAGGGAAAATTTAATATAAAGAATGAATAATTGTAACATGGAATTGGAGTCATGAGGGATTGGCTAGTAAGGCAATGGCACCCCACTCCAGTACTCTTGCCTGGAAAATCCCATGGATGGAGGAGCCCAGTGGGCTGCAGTCCATGGTGTCACAAGGAGTCGGACATGACTGAGTGACTTCCCTTTCACTTTTCACTTTCATGCATTGGAGAAGGAAATGGCAACCCACTCCAGTGTTCTTCCCTGGAGAATCCCAGGGATGGGGGAGCCTGGTGGGCTGCCGTCTATGGGGTCGCACAGAGTCGGACATGACTGAAGTGACTTAGCAGCAGCAGCAGGTACATGGAACTCTGGAGAATATAGAAAGAGCAGTTACTAACCCTAGGGTCTGATCTAGACTCATTAGGATGAAGCCTTCCCTCACAGAGGTTAGATTCAGATGTCATTGGAGACAGCATGGCCAACAGAACTTTTTTTGGAAACCTTACCTATGATCTTGATAGAATCCATCTTCTGGGACAAGGGTTGGGAAGCTTTTCTGTAAAGGCCATATAGTAAATATTTTAGGTTTTGTCGAACATAACAGTCTCTGTCACAATTATTCAGTTTCTCAGTGGGAATGCAAGAGTTCCCAAATTTGACTGGAGGAATGGGTATAGCTAGATTCTAGTAAAACTTCATTTACAAAAACACCTGATGACTCTATTTAGCATGCAGGCCAATGCCTGCTCTGGAGTGTGTGGGAATTTTGTTCAAAGGAAATGTCTCACTCGAGACATAGCCTATAGGATACAAGATCACCTGTAGGGGAGAGGAGAATGTTTGGGAAAGCTGCTGGCTGCTGAGTGCTTTTTGGAGCCTGGTGCCAGAGAAGCCCATCTTGTTAAGGGAACTGGGTACTGAGTCTGTACATGCTGTAGGAATCATTCATTCGTTCAGTGCTTTTTGCCGAAAAAAAAAAAAAAAAAGAGCCCATTAGGATTCTAATGAAAATTTTAAATTTATAGTATCTTCATTCTTCTAACACACTTGTCATTCATATTTATCAATAAATTATTAAATATTTCTTCATTTGTTCATGCTTATTTCCTAATGAATTGTTTAACATTAATGTGTTAATAAACACATGAAAAGATGCTCCACATCACTCATTATTAGAGAAATGCAAATCAAAATCACAATGAAATATAATCTCATGCTGGTCAGAGTGGCCATCATCAAGAAGTCTACAAACAGTAAATGCTAGAGAGGATGTGGAGAAAAAGGAACCCTCTTATACTGTTGGTGGGAATGCAAACTGGTACAACCACTGCGGAGAAAAGTGTGAAGACTCCTTAAAAACTGGGAATAGGATTGCCATCAGATCAGATCAGATCAGATCAGTCGCTCAGTCGTGTCCGACTCTTTGCGCCCCCATGAATCACAGCACACCAGGCCTCCCTGTCCATCACCAACTCCCGGAGTTCACTGAGACTCACGTCCATCGAGTCAGTGATGCCATCCAGCCATCTCATCCTCTGTCGTCCCCTTCTCCTCCTGCCCCCAATCCCTCCCAGCATCAGAGTCTTTTCCAGTGAGTCAACTCTTCTCATGAGGTGGCCAAAGTACCGGAGTTTCAGCTTTAGCATCACTCTTTCCAAAGAAATCCCAGGGCTGATCTCCTTCAGAATGGACTGGTTGGATCTCCTTGCAGTCCAAGGGACTCTCAAGAGTCTTTTCCAACACCACAGTTCAAATGCATCAATTCTTCGGTGCTCAGCCTTCTTCACAGTCCAACTCTCACATCCATACATGACCACAGGAAAAACCATAGCCTTGACTAGACGAACCTTTGTTGGCAAAGTAATGTGTCTGCTTTTGAATATGCTGTCTAGGTTGGTCATAACTTTCCTTCCAAGGAGTAAGCATCTTTTAATTTCATGGCTGCATATGACCCAGCAATCCCACTGCTGGGTATACACACCAAGGAAACCAGAACTGAAAGAGACACGTGTACCCCAATGTTCATCGCAGCACTGTTTACAATAGCTACCATATGGAAGCCACTGTCCATCAGTAGATTAATGGTAAGGAATTTGTGGTACATATGCACAATGGAATATTACTCAGCTATAAAAAGGAACACATTTGAGTCAGTTCTAATGAGGTGGATGAAACTGGAGCCTATTATACAGAGTGAAGTAAGTCAGAAAGAGAAATACAAATACTGTATATTAACACATATATATGGAACATGCAGGGCAGCAAAGGAGACACAGATATAAAGAACAGACTTTTGGACTCAGTGGGAGAAGGAGAGGGTGGGATGATTTGACAGAATAGCATTGAAACATGTACATTACCATATGTAAAATGGATGACCAGAGCAAGTTCCATGCATGAAGCAGGGCACCCAAAGCCAGTGCTCTGGGACAATGCAGAAGGATAGGGTGAGCAAGGGGTGGGAGGGGGCTCAGGATAGGGGGACACATGGCCAATTCATGTTGATGTATGGCAAAAACCATCACAACATTGTAAAGTAATTATCCTCCAGTTTAAATAAATTCATTTAAAAATAAATTACTGCATTATTGTTTGTTGTTACAACTCTAAATATGATTCCATTTTAAATACATTTTTATCTAGTTATTGCCAGAATATGCATAATAAATGCTAGATAAAAATGATTGTTTTGCCTTCTCCATTCAATTTTACTTCATAATTTTATGGTATTTTTTTTTCATTGCTAAGACTTCAAATTCTAACATTGCCATCCCTTTAATACTGATTATTACACAGAATTTGACACCATAGGTAAACAAAATATCATTCTAATTTGAATTAACTAACATTTTAAAATCAATAATGAATATTGACCTTTAGAAACATTCTTTTGCAATAACTAAAGTGATTAATTTTTCTCCTTCAAGCTGTATATACAGTTTTAAAGGGAAATGATCATTCAGTGATAAATATATAAATTATTAATTAAGCTGTAATTTTGCTTGATAATTGTTTTTGTTTTAAAAAATACAGTTTTACAAAATGCAGTATATACATACAATGGGATACTATTCAGCCTGAACACTGAGTGAAATTCTGACATTTACACCCAGTATGCATGAACCTTGAGGACATTGTACTAAGTGAAATAAGCCAGTCATGAAAAGACAAACCCTATATGAGTTTACTTACATGAGGTATTTAAAGTAGACAGCAAATATAATGGCACTTGCCAGGGGCTGGGGAAAGAGAAATGGGGATTTACTGGTTTATGGATATAGAGTTTCAGTTTTATAAGATGAAAAGAATTTTGGAGATGGGTAGTGGTGATGGTTATACAACAATATTAACACATTCAATACCTTTGAACTGCACAGTTAAAAATGGTGAACATGGTAAAAAAAAATACTGTTTTAAAATCATCATTTATACTTTTGTATATAAATAATGAGGATATACACCTATAGTTTATTATCTAAAAATTAAATACTTTTGATTCTGAAATTATTATTTGAATAGTAAGTTAGCATAAGTAAATGTACAATTTTAATATTTAGAATTCCACTGAATTTCTTTTCATCTTATTTTTAATACTTTTCAGTTCATAAGGTATACTTCAGATCTCAATAAAGAAAAAATTGAAATGATTAATTACTCTATCAGTAGTGAACAAAAGTCACAGCATCTACATTCTGCATCTATCATGTTTTCTATTAGCCTTTCAGAGCTAGTTTCCTTAAGATTTATATTCTGCTTCTATGCAATCATAATCATCAAAGAGAGTGTAATGAGACATCATCAATTTAATTTAAATTTTCAAAAGTGCCAAGTTGATTGATCTTTTAAAGGGCCACAGGGATCTTGAAGGTAAACATCTTTTTTAGCATTATCAGTTTAATTTCAGTGGTACAGTGGATCCTATGAGAGTATTACGAACATACACTCTTACATAAAATTTTATATGCCATTGCACTAAATTATAACTATGCTTGAAAGACTGAAATTTAATTAGCACAACCCATGCAGAAAAATCAGGAGTCAATACAATAATTTCACAAGAGATCTTTAAACTGTTTTGAATTATATGATTTAAAAAAAAATCATATCTTGGTGGCTCAGATGGTAAACAATCTGCTTTAATGTAGCAGATCTAGGTTCCATCCTTGGTTTGGGGATATCCCCTGGAGAATGGCAACCCACACCAGTATTCTTGCCTGGAAAAGAGAATTCCATGGACAAAGGAACTTCACAGGCTACAGTCCATGGTTTCACAAAGAGTCGGACAAGACTGTGACTAACACTTTCACTTATCTTATCACAAATTAATTTTAAAAAATCCAAGTTGCAAAAGTCCAGAATAACTAACATCCAATTTAAATACACTAGATAATATGTTGGTAATACATTGGAGACATTCAGCTATGTGATAATTAGTCAAACTTACTCATGATAATCATTGGCAAACTCACATTGGCACCAAAATTATTTTCTCTATTTTGGGGTCCATAAACTTCCTCCTTGACAAAAGCTTCAGTTGACAAATATATTCAGTATAATTATAGATGTTTATTTATATAATATATGAAAGTCCTCCTTGTATTTGGTTCATTTTTTTTTTTTTTTAGGTTGCTGGGGTAAAAATGGAAACAGGCATCCTATGTTTTAATTTTCTAGAAATAGATAACAGAAAAAAATTTTAGTGTAAGAAAAATTTTCTTAAAATACCAAAGCAAATGTCAACATTTTTCTTCAATCAGTAAAGTTGCAGAAAGGAAAAACAACTCCAGTTATTTTAATAATTCAATAATGATTTAATATATAAGTTAACAAAGAATTATTGACCTGGGACTTTCCTAGAAGTCCAGTGGTTAAGACTCTGCACTTATGGTGGAGCCATGGGTTCGATCCCTGGTGGAGGAACTAAGATTCCACAAGTGTGGCAAGACCAAATTAAAAATAAATAAGTAAAAATAAGAATCATTGACTAGATGTAGAATAATTAAAAAGGCAAAAATGAAACACGGAAATATCATACACATAGAAAAAATGGGAAGCAACGACCAAAGAGAAGTGTGAGAATTTCTGATGTGTAAAGGTTGGGAAAGGGACCCCCTGGGACCAGGGACCCAGACTCCACAGAAGGGGCTCCAGCTGGCTGATGCTGTCATCTTTGGAGCACCCACAAGGCTGGTTCTGCAATTGTTGGCAAACTGAAAACTGGAACAAACTATTGCTAGAAGAGTGGAGAGGAAAAAAAAAAAAAAAAGGAAATAACAAAAAAAAGGCATGTTCCAAAATGTATGCTGACAGGAAGAGAAAGAGAAAACAGAAAAAAGAAGCAAAGAGGAAAGTGATGTGTTTTTACTTCCTTTTCCAGGTTTCTAGCCTCATAGTACCCAGTATTGTTAGAATAAGAGGGAGTCAACTGGCAAAGAAAAAAACGTGCTTTGCAGACTCATATCCTCCTTATCACCAAGCCAATTATACATAAAAGTGGATTTGAAATGGGGAAAATATTTAACAATTGTGTAAGAAAATTCAAAATTCTTAAAGTCAAGCCAAAACTTTAATAAAGCATCACTCTCAAAAGTCATTTCTGTGAAAGGTTGCTATATTTTCTTTTCTAACTCAATATGAGCACATCTGGGAAATTCTAGTTGAGTAGATAGTTTTAGTTTTCATTCCAATGTTTCCTTTCACTACAGGTAAAAGTCTTTTCTTGTTTTGTGTGCTGGAATTTTCTGATGTGATTGAGGCAATTCTCTTATTTTCTTTAAATTTATTTTACAATTTTTATATCCATGGTGCTACATTTGAGTATTAATTGACCTGAAATTTAATTTCAGTTTGATGTGATGTGAAGACATACTTTTACTTTTGTACCATCCCCTGCACTCTCCAGTGTTCAGTTCAGTCACTCAGTTGTGTCCGACTCCACAACCCCATGAAATACAGCACGCCAGGCCTCCCTGTCCATCACCAACTCCCGGAGTTTACCCAAACTCATGTCCATTGAGTCGGTGAGGCCATCTAACCATCTCATCCTCCGTTGTTGCCTTCTGCCTTCAATCTTTCCCGACATCAGGGTCTTTTCCAATGAGTCATCTCTTCGCATCAGGTGCCAAAATATTGGAGTTTCAGCTTCAAAATTGGTCCTTCCAATGAACACCCAGGACTGATTTCCTTTAGGATGGACTGGTTGGATCTCCTTGCTAACCCTCCAGTGTGGATGGACAATTATCTCCAACAATGCACTGAATAATAAACAATTTCCTTCCTGTTTCATAATGCCATTCTGACAAACTGTTTATATCAAATCCCAAATAGCTGTGGGGATGTTGGAAGAAGTTTATTCTGTTTGTTTGGTCAACCTCTATTCTTGGCTGGAACTTTAGGATAAATTTACCAGTTCTTTCAATAAAATGTAATTGTAACTTTGCATGTAACATATAAACTTGGGAAATATCTATTTTTACAAGTTTTAGTCTTCCTATGCATACACTTGGAGAAGGTAATGGCACACCACTCCAGTACTCTTTCCTGGAGAATCCCATGGATGGAGGAGCCTGGCAGGCTGCAGTCCATGGGGTCGCTATATTAATTCTTGTTTTACCTTCTTTTTCTTTAGTGAGCTTAGTAAAATATCAACATATTTATTAGTTTTGTTCCTTAGTAAATTGTATCCTTTTGTATTAAAATAAGCTTCTCATTTTATAATAGTTTTAGATGTAAAGAAGAGTGGGAAAGATAATAGAATTGTCACATATCCCAAAGCTGGTTTCCCCTATAATTACTATCTTACAGCATTTATGGTATACCTGGGGCTTCCCCCAGTGGCTCAGTGGTAAAGAATCTGCCTACAAAGCAAGAACTGCAGAAGTTGTAGCTTCAATACCTAGGTTGGGAAGATCCCCGGAGAAGGGAATAGCTACCCACTCCAGTATTCTTGCCTGTCCCATGGACAGAGGAGCCTGACTGGCTACAAGTCCATAGTGCCACAAAGAGGACACGACTGAAGCAACTTAGCATGCACAGATGGTATATTTATCATGATTAACTAACCAATACTTAATATATTGTCATTAACTGAAGGCAATGGCACCCCATTCCAGTACTCTTGCCTGGAAAATCCCATGGACGGAAGAGCCTGGCAGGCTGCAGTCCATGGGGTCCCTAAGAGTCGGGCATGACTAAGCGACTTCACTTTCACTTTTCACTTTCATACATTGGAGAAGGAAATGGCAACCCACTCCAGTGTTCTTGCCTGGAGAATCCCAGGGATGGGGGAGCCTGGTGGGCTGCCGTCTATGGGTTCGCACCGAGTCAGACATGACTGAAGCGACTTAGCAGCAGCAGCAAGCTGCACACATTTTTGA
The DNA here is from genome assembly GCF_019923935.1 of Bubalus bubalis. Classification (NCBI taxonomy): domain Eukaryota; kingdom Metazoa; phylum Chordata; class Mammalia; order Artiodactyla; family Bovidae; genus Bubalus; species Bubalus bubalis. The sequence continues at coordinate 63,577,794 of NC_059161.1, read as the reverse complement.
ATTTTGTTTGTTTTCACTAACGTCTATCACTAATATCACATTGCATTTAGTCTTAAAACTTCTTGTCCTTCTCTGATTAGTTTCCCAGACTTTCCTTGTTTTGATCATCTCAAAAGTTTTGAAGAGTACTAGTCAGATATTTTTAGGCTATCTCTAAGTTGGAATTTGTCTGATGTTTTTCTAAAAATGAAACTAGAGTTGTGGATTTCAGGGAGGGAGACAAAGATCTGAATGCTATTTTCATCCATCATGTCTGAAGGATGTACTATCAACATGACTATCATTATTGCTGTTGACCTTGATCACTTGGCTTGAGGTAGTGTTTGTCAAATTTCCCCACTGCAAACCTGCCCCCCACCCCCGCCCCCCACCTCCGGCTTTTTAACTCTTTCTACTATATACTGTTTGGAAGGAAGTTACTTTGCTCAGCATATGCTGAAAGGATAAGAAGTTATATATTAAAGATGTGGATTTAAAAAAAATGTACAATTTAAAAGTTCCTCTCCATTTACAGTTATTACAAAATATTGGCTTTATTCCCCATGTCATACAGTACACCCTTTAGTCTTACACCCAAAAGTTTGTAACTCCCACCCCCAGCCCTATATTGCCCTTCCCCTCCCATAATCACTAATTTGTCCTCTGTATCTTTGAATCTGTTTCTTTTTTGTTATATTCACTAGCTTACTATATTTTTAAGATTCCACATACAAGTAATACCATGCAATATTTGTCTTTCACTTTATAAATGGTATTGTTTAAAATTGGATTTTATTCCTCTTTGTAGTAGATGAGAATATGTTTCATTTCTTATTTGAATAGTTCAGGGATTTTCTTTTACCTTCTCTGTAGACAGTCATGTCCTCTAAAATGTATCCAGGCTTATTTATGCCTATTTCCAGTCATTATGCTCTTATTTTTTCACTCATTTCCTGCTTTGCTGACTCAGCCCCTTAGTAAAATAATGAATTTCTTCTCATTTTTAAACTTTAAATGGAGTAATTCTACTGTTTCATGAGAAAGTATAACATTTTCTATGTATTTTAATATTTTCTTTAGCATATGGAAGATTTTTCTCCTACTTTTCTAAACATGAATTTTCATCCTGTTGAATTTTTAAAAGAAATATGTCTGCTAGATTTTAGAAAATAGTTTTATGCCATAGTTGAAGAACCACATTTGTTTTCTCCTTTAATCTGCTAATAGAGTAATATAAAGCAAAAGTTCCTTAGTCATAATGTGTTTCCCAGATATATACTTTTTATATTGATCATGCAGTGTGTATAAACAACACACAGCGTATGTGTGTTTTCCTGGCTTCATTAATAATATTTTCTTTAGAATCATGGCATCTTTTTTCATAACTGAGATTGATCATTTCGATTTCACAGTTTCTTTCTGGGCTTTGTAATGAATATTTTCATAGCTCTGTAAAATATTCGGCAAGCTTTCTTTTCTTTTCTAATCTCTAAAACTACTTGTACAATGTAGAGAATATCAGTTCCTTTAGAGATGGTAAAAATGTATATCACTTTAAAATATTTAAAAGTTGATAAAAGTCTACATCAACATAAGACTGTCCTGGTGCTTTTTTTGTAGCTATATTTTAAAGTTTAAATTCATCGTAAGTGTTTTCAATCTTTTAAGAATTTTCATTTTTTATTTGTTAAGTTAGTCTATATTTAAGGGAAATTGTCCCACTGATATTTTCAAAGATACTGTCATGAACTTTTCATGCTATTATGATATTACCATGTATATTTGTATATACTCATTTATTGTTTGAATTCTTTCATCCTATTTCCTGTAATATAAGATCAGTGATAGTATAGATTTTCTCTTATTCACTGATACATCCCAGTATCTTATAATATCTGACAGATATAGTAAAATTTCCTCCTAGTTGTTGAATGAATGAAGAAATTGTGTTATAGTATAAAGTTTAAGATGATGAGCTATACAATAAAAAATGTCTGGGTTTAAAGGAGATCCTCTATTTTCTGGTGGTGTGATGTTGGGCAAATTGCTTAATCTCTTTAAAAGAGGACTTAACATAGTTACTTTATAGGCTTTTAAAGGATTACTGAACATAGTACCTACTTAGTAAACTTAAAACTTAACCTCAGTTATTATGACTATTATCTTATTAGTATTTAATTGTTACATATGTAATGATGAATAAGGTATGATCTTCACTATAAAGAATTGACAATCTCCTATTAAAGTGAGGAATAGCATCCAAATAAATGCAAAATAAGTGTTACAAATGGTAACATTTGAGTGTATGCAATTGTTAATTATTATAACAAGTAATATTTGAAAATGCTTTTATTATTTTTACCATTTACAATGCTGAGAAACTTTAAAATATTATGGCTTTATTATGCTTTTTAACATGAGACAGACTGTAGCTTTCTGGATTTTTAAAGGTATGGTTAATCTCAAGACCAATTTTAGCATTTCTGTCAAATGTAATATCAAAATAAGTGAATAGCAACTATTTGGCCCAGGAAAGAATATGTAAATCATTATCAGACAAAAAACCTTTCCAAAAGTATCAGTGTACTGATGGGATTTTAACTTCACTTTTGATTCCTCATACTCTAAATCTCGTTCCCACTCTTCAAATTTGATATATAGATAAACTGTGGATTAAAAATGTTGAAGATCACATTCAGTTCAAGCAAAAATGCTCTATTTGAATGCACTTCTAGATTTGAGAAAATAGAGTGGATTCTGATCAGGAGACAAAAATGTTGCCACATGAACCAGAGTAGAGATAAGTGCAATGCAAACTTAGTCCCCACTCCCCACCCCCACCCCCCACACACAAATTGTCAATGGACTGTATGAAATAAAGGCAGCTGAAATCTTGGGCATTTGGACATTTATTTTCAATAAGAATTTTTCTTAAATCAGTATAAGAAAGTTAAAGATTTAAATTTATACTAATGGTCACAATATTTTTAACAGCCCATTTGTAACCCAAAGAATGCAGATAAGAGTTTCTTCTGTAAATAGGAAAGAGAAATTTGCAATTTAGTCCTAAGGGTTTCTTGGTCATAGTGACTATTTTACAACCTACTTTTTAGAAAACTTAGCACTTTCTGAACCCTTTCATCTCAAAGTCTAGACTCGTAAAAGATAGACTAGACTTTGAATAGTTGCACTCAGAAGCAAATGTATAAATGTTTGAGAACTACCATATGTTTATGTCAGAGCTTGTATTGTTTTTCACATACACCAATGCAACATTAGTCTTGTAATGTGAATAGGAAGTATCCAGACTGGGAAAATGGAAAGAGTATTCCTGGAACAGGCAATAGCATGTGTGTATTCTATGAGGTACAATGCAATTTCAAGGAAAAATCAGTTTTACAGGGCTTATTGGAGTAGTTGCAGATGAAGTTAAAAGGGCATTTGTGACCATATTATAAAAGGATACTCTGCCAAAATAAAATATCTTACATACATCAATGTCATTCTTAGTAACTTTGTAATTATGCATAGCAACTAAGGTTAGCATTGAGTCTGACCCATGTATGATGACAAGTGTGTTAGTCTCTCAGTCATGTCCAACTCTGAGACCCCATGAACTGTAGCCCGCCAGGCTTCTCTGTCCATGGGATTTCCTGGGCAAGAATACTGGGGTGGGTTGCCATTTCCTTCTCCAGGGGATCTTCCAAACCCAGGTACTGAACCTGTGTCTCCTGCATTTGAAGGCTGATTCTTTACCATCCAAGCCACTAAATGACAATAAAAAACATTCATAAATTAGAGATCACAGAGATACTTCTACTGCTAAAGATTATTAGTACTTTGAAGCCATGTAATCTGACTCACTATAGAAATTTGGAATTTGGACTCAATATGCCAGCAAATTTGGAAAACTTAGAAGTGGCCAAAGGACTGGAAAAGATCAGTTTTCATTCCAATCCCAAAGGGAGGCAGTCTCAATATTCAAACTACCACACAATTGCACCTTTTTTACATGCTAGCAAAGTAATGTTCAAAATTCTTCAAGCTAGGTTTCAACAGTATGTGAATTGAGAATTTCCAGATGACCAAGCTTGATTTAGAAAAGGCAGAGGAACCACAGATCAAATTGTCCACATCTGTTGGATCATAGAAAAAGCAAGAGAATTCCAGAAAAATATCTGCTTCTGTTTAATTGACTACACTAAAGCCTTTGACTGTGTGGATCACAACAAACTGTGGAAAAATTCTTAAAAAGATGATAATACCAGACCACCTCACCTGGCTCCTGAAGAACCTGTATGCAGGTCAAGAAGCCACAGTTAGAACTGGACATGGAAAAACAGACTGGTTCAAAGTTGGGAAATGAGTACATCAAGACTATATTATCACCCTGCTTATTTAACTTACATGCAGAGTACCTCATGTGAAATGCTGGGCAGGATGAGCTCAACTTGGAATTAAGGTTGCTGGGAGAAATATCAATAACCTCAGATATGCAGATGACACCACCCTTATGGCAGAAAGTGAAGAGGGACTAAAGAGTCTCTTGATGAAAGTGAAAGAGGAGAGTGAAAAGTTGGCTTAAAACTCAGCATTCAGAAAACTAAAATCATGGTATCTGGTCCCATCACTTCAAGGCAAATACATGGGGAAACAATGGAAACAATGACAGACTTCATTTTCTTGGGCTCCAAAATCACTGAAGATGGTGACTGCAGTCATTAAAGGTGCTTGGTCCTTGGAAGAAAAGTAATGGCAAACCTAGACAGCATATTAAAAAGCAGAGACATTACTTTGCCAACAAAGGTCCATATAGTCAAAGCTATGGTTTTTCCAGTGGTCATGTATGGATGTGAGAGTAGGACCATAAAGAAGGCTAAGCACTGAAGAACTGATGCTTCTTAACTGTGGTGTTGGAGAAGACTCTTGAGAGACCCTTGGACTGCAGGGATGTCAAACTGGTCAATCCTAAAGGAAATCAATTCTGAATATTTATTGGAAGGACTGATGCTGAAACTCCAATACTTTGGCCACCTGATGCAAAGAGTTGACTCATTAGAAAAGACCCTGATGCTGAAAAAGATGGAAGGCAGGAGGAGAAGAAGATGACTGAGGATGAAATGGTTGGATGGCATCACCAATCCAATGCAGACGAGTTTGATCAGGTTCCGGGAGATGGTGAAGGACAGGGAGGCCTGGAGTGCTGCAGTCCATGGGGTCGTAAAGAGTCAGACGTGACTGAGAGTTTGAACAAAATAGCAATTTAATACATTTTGCTGAATGACAAAATATCTTTGATTTCCATAAGTATATTTGAATTGAAGACATGGTGTATATGTTTGTTCATTTATTTATATATGTTTGTAGGCATTGAACATGTTTCAGTTTTCTCATACCTTAGGCACTATGCTAAAGCCTGCAGACATAAGATGTGTGGATTTCATTGACTTCTTATAGTAGTAAAGTGGACAAGAAGAGATAGAAAATCGAACTACATATCATTAATGAGGTTATAGGTTTTTAATAGACGTATATGCAAAGAATTATGGATTTAGCAGGGAAGAAGAACAAACATGTCTGAACAGCAAAGAAAAGAATCTAAACTTAAGCCAGGCCCCTGGTTGGATCAGTACTTAGAAATACTCCTACAGAAAAGGGCCAAGTGTTTTACTTTTTACTTAATCTCATTATTGTTTATAAAAGATATGTACCATGTACCTTCTTTAAACTTTTGCTTTAATATAGAAATAAAACTCATCAAAAGGTAAGAGGAATTTGAAAATAAATGAATATAAATATTCTTAAAAGCATAGTCTTGCATTCACTTAAAATAATTGAGTCAAGATTGTATTTTCTCTAAAATGTAGTGTTAAGGTTACTGAACATAGGTAATTAAAATATATTAAATTACAACTCTAAAAGATATTCATTTTGTTAGGGTCTTACATGAATATGCGTCCTTCCAAGCTTCTATCCATAGATAATGACGTGATTATCTATACTCAGAAAAGAATGTTGCTGTTGTTCAGTCTAAGTCACGTCCGACTCTTTGTGGCCTCGTGGACTGCAGGACTCCAGACTTTCCTGTCCTTCACTACCTCCCAGAGTTTGCTCAAAGTCGTGTCTATTGAGTCAGTGATGCCATCCAACCATCTTATCCTCTGTTGTCCCCATTCTCCTCCTGCCCTCAATCTTTCCCAGCATCAGGATCTTTTCCTATGAGTTGGCTCTTTGCATCGGGTGGCCAAAGTATTGGAGCTTCAGTGTCAGTCCACACCATGAATATTCAGGGTTGATTTCTTTTAGGATTCATTGGTTTGATCTCCTTTTAGTCTAAGGAACTCTTGAGTCTTCCCCAGCACAATTTAAAAGTGTCTATTCTTCAACACTCAGCCTTCTTTATGAGCCAACTCTCACATCTGTACATGACTATTGGAAAAACCACAGCTTTGACTATATAGATACTTGTCAGCAAATTGATGTCTCTGGTTTTTAATATGCTGTCTAGATTGGTCATACCCTTTTTCCCAAGAAACAAGTGTCTTTTAATTTCATGGCTACAGTAAAAAATACATAGAATTTAAATGTTTCTTATTAGCCCATGTAAGCCGCTTATATTTGAAGTTAATGTCAACAATGTCAACTGAATTAAGTGTTTCAATAAGATCATCTTCCAAGATAACAGGAGTGTAGGATCCAGCTTGCAGAGAGCTCCCAATGGAACCCTAGAGTCTTTAACTGAAAATAATTGATTTATGTAAAATGCAAACTCATTAGACAATCACTGGGTGAATGCACTGTTTCTCTGGGGTGTAGAAGTGCCATCATGCCGGCCTGCCTTGTTTGGCACATTGAACTCATTGTGTTTTGATGTTTAAACCTAACTTAGGCTAAAGATTGTAAAGCCCCTTAAAGAAAAAAAAGCTGGCTGAAGTCTCCAATTCTTCTCTAAGAAATGATCAAATTTAAAATAGCATTTTTTAGATTTGGTGGGAGGAGTGGGAATTATAGATATTCAAACATTGAAAACAGCAAAAAAATAAATGAGGCTGTTCTTTCATTATAAGGACATTTGAATTCTTATTACTTAATGTTCTGTGCAAGAGGGAATGACTATATCCATTTTTTAAAGAAAAATTTTAAGCTTTTCTGAATCACTCTTTTTCTCCCCCAATTCTCCTTTTAATCCATTTAATAAATGTATTCTGATAACTGATCAGATACCAAGTTTATACTGAAAACACCAACTTTTCCAATTTTAGAATTGGTTGTTAGAGAAAATACTTTACATTTGATGTACTTTATAGGTACTAAAAATCACTTTAATATATCATCATGCTAAATATATGTTTTTAATTTTCCCAATAGAGGTTAGCTAATTATTAGAAATTCAGTTTAAAGTAGTTGGTAAATGTGATGAAGATAGAATAGTTATTTTGAAAGATAAAGCCTTAATGTTCTGGCCCATAGAAGAATCTATTATTAAAAAGTATTATTTACAATGGATATAGTGACACTGAAAACCTACTTCTTATTTAACTAGACTCTCTGCCTTTCAGATGTAACCTTATCTCCTTAATCAAGTACTCTGTACAGGATTCATGATTGAATAAGAAACTCTAAAACTGAAAATCCCTCCTTACTTTCTTGAGACCTTTTGGTCAAGGTTTCATAATATTGAACCATAAAAATGAATTTCTTTTTTCAATTTTCTATGCTCTCTACTTTTGCAAATCTTGTTGTATAGTCACAAACTTCATGACAGATAACTGCCAAAAATATTGGCTGACTTGAAATATGTTACTGAACAGCATGTGAAAGATAATAGCCAGTGGCACATATTCAAAATTCTAAAATATTCTATGGCCACTGATTTTACTTTTGTGTATTCAGTAGATCAGAATTCGGTCTTACTTGCACAAAGTTGAGTTTCTGAGTTCCTAAAAGTTGTTCTTTTTTTTCATATTAAGTATAGATTTTATTTTGAGACAAAATGAGACAGTTTTAAATTTACTTAGCCCAGTACTTAGCCCACTAAGGGCTCAATACATATTAATTATCATTATTATACTATTTAATACAGCTTTCCAAAATAATGAAACTGAACAACTCTATTTAATAGATTAAAGAACTGAAGCCTAGAAGAACTGCTCCTCTTCCACAGCTAGTAAGTAACTGAAGGTGTCTTTGAGCATAAGTATCTCTGATATCTATGTTCTCTAAAATGTGCATGCTGTACATACACACACACAGGTATACATGTACATTTAGTTAATCTGAATAAAATCTAATTTTTAAATTATAAAAATGGAACTAAACACATCTTTATCTTCTAAAGGGTTGAGTTTTTCATAGAGAGAATGTAATATACATGGTACATCATTATCTGGGCTTCCCTCGTGGTTTAGTGCTAAAGAATCTGCCTGCTAATTCAATGCAGGTTCAATCCCTGTGCTGGGAAGATCCCTTGGAGAAGGAAATGGCAACCCACTCCAGTATTCTTGTCTGGGAAATCTCATGGACAGAGAAGCCTGGCAAACTACAGTCCATGGGGTCACAAAAGAGTTGGACACAACTTAGAGACTAAACAGCAACAACAATAATATCATTATGTACCAGCTGTAGAATAAAAGTGGTCAAGCAGAAGGCTGCAGAGAAAATTATGCTTAAAAACTGGATAAATGGTCCAGTTTTTCACCAACTTGGTCAGAATATGGTTCACACTGTTGGCAGAAGAGTAAGGGACATGTAACCCTTCTACAGCCTATGTGTCCTGACAGCCTGGGTGTCCCTCATGTAGGCAGCATAGGGAAGGCAGTAGGAATGTCTTGGGACAGCTGTCCCTAGAGAGAGCCATCAAGGGAACACTATCTTCTCTTAGGCTAACTGGAAGTTATAAGGATGTTTACAAAGGCTGCGTTGTCCATACAAAAATAATCTATTGATAGATGAAATCTAATTTAAAGCTGTTCACAATTTTTCACTCCAAATATATAGTATTTATCCCTAAATTCAAGTGAGCTATTGTTTACTTGCTTTTAATAAAAAGCCTCCTGGCTTCAACTAACTGAAGACCTGAAATAGTGGCTGGTGGAAGGAAGAAAACCTCCCTTATAAAGTGTCAGATATGAAGAAGCCTCAGGATACAATAACCAAAAGCAATAACCTTAGAGAATTCTGCCAATAGACACATGCACAGACAAACATGGCATAATTTGAAGTAATTTTGTTAGGGCATGCTAGCATTGACAAAATTAACTGGATCAGTCTGTTTTCACAGTATTTACATAGTATTGTAGAGGATGAACTTGCTTTCAGATTTTATTAATGGTTTTGAAAGATTAGGCAATTGTTCTCTTCCTTAATTTTCATTTCATCTACGTGCAAAGAGCTGGCCTTACTCCACAGCTATTGACCTCTTATTTGGTGCTTCTGCTGATACACAGACAGTGCATCCTCCAGCTGAATGTTTTGAGGTCAACTAACATAAAAGGTGATTCTAGCATAATGATTACAGAACATTCTAACAATGTTGCTAATTTATTGAAATAAGCAGAATTTATCTGTCTCATTTGCCTTATATTTAGCTGAGACTATAAATATAATTCATAGATTTCTTTTTTTATTACTGTGCAAATAGTAGAACTAAGGCCCTAGGATCCTATTTAAGGCAACTTGAAGATCATGATGTCTACTTTCTCTGCCCAGTAGATAAATCATATCTTGAAAAAAAATCAATATTTTATATTGCTATCTTAGTTTTAGAAGTTCTTCCCCTCCCTAATTTTGATATCTCCTTTAACTCTGACAAATTCAGAGGAAAAAATGGCAAATTTTTGGATAAATTCTGAGCAAGGAAAAACATGGTAAATTAAAATTCGTAAGTATGATAGCTTTAATGATTTCAGATCTTTGGAAGAGTCTGAAAGCACATTTAACATATAGTATAACATAAGTAGCCCAATGTCTACCAGAAAAAAATAGTGAGTTAACTAACAGTATGAAAAGCAACTCTATAGGAAAATCCAATGGTCTTTTTTATGATAGAAGAAATGTATGTTCATTTTGGATGTAAGTGTTCACTCTGAAAAGTAGCATCACTTGTTTAAAGCCTCATAATCTACCTGGATGAGGTAATATGACTCATTGAAGGTCAATTTTCTATCACAGCTCTGCTGCCAAAAACTGAAATGACAGCTGTTGACACAGAATGTAGTTAAGGAGCAAAGACTGAAGAGGCTTCTTCTGAATAAAACACTAAACTATCCTTGAACTAAGTAAGTAGGACTACTGGCAACTGTTAGTCTTATGAAAGATAAGATTATGTCAGAATTTATTTTTCAATTGGCTTCAATTTTCCAAAAGATAACTTGCTACATGGAGTGGTTTGTCAAAAGTCTACATATCACAACTTAAATGTGCCCCCCTCAAAAAAAAAAAAAAAGCTACTTTTTTTGCTTCCTAAAACTGATTGCACCTGGCACTGGAGCCCTATTCTCACGATGGGCTTGGAGGTTGGAGAGATACTTAAATATGTTCCTTCAAGGTCACTTAAGTCTTTCTGTTGAAACCATCTCTATCTCCTCCTCCACCTTTGGCCATCCCCACCTTCTTGTTTATTTAGTCCTATTTTTGTACCTCTTGGTTTTGTAGCTACTCTCTCCCTCAGCATTTCTTCTCAAAACACTCTCCTTCATCCTCAAGTACTTAGCTTTCTGATAGTCAGCTTTCTTTGCTGACTCCTGCCGGCATCTCCCTACCTCTTCTGCAATAGCAGATGCCTATCCTTGCTGCTTCCTCTGCCAGAGAAATTCACAAACTATTCTCTTGGCACAGGGAATGTCCATCGGTTGCTTCCAGGGAAGTTCAGCAATCCTCTGATGACCAGGATCCCCAGTGAAATTTTGCTGAGATTCTCACCCCTGGAAAATCAGCCATGCATCCCTTGGGGATGCCCATCCTGCTGCTTCTGCTCCATGGTACTTGCCTCTCACCAATGCACATTTCTGGAAGGTGGGCTGACTCTTAGTTCTACAATGCTTTACCTCTGCCTACAAGAGATGGGTGGAAATCTCCATGTTTATTACACTACTTACAGGGCCACTGGAGATAAAATGGAGGTTTCTGTCCTGGGTCACATAGTAGCCCAATCCTATGATCTGCCAATTAAAACTTACCACACCCACTATACTCCACTGTGCCAAGAGAGTCTCTAATAGATTTGACTTTTTTTTTTCCCATTTTTCTTCCATTTTTGTAAGGAAATAAGCTCCATTGTACCCCAGCTCTGAAAATAAGTTTAAGGAGATGTATTTGTTGTTGTTGTTCAGTCTCTATGTCTGACTCTGAGATCCCATGGAGTACAGCATGCCAGGCTCCTCTTTCCTCCACTCTCTCCCAGAGTTTGCTTAAATTCATGTCCATTGAATCAGTGATGCTATCTAACTACTCATCCTCTGCCACTCTCTTTGCCTTTTGCCTTCAATCTTTCTCAGATTCAGAATCTTTTAGTCAGCTCTTTGAATTAGATGGCCAAAGTGTTGGCCTGAAAATACAAAGTATGGCCAAAGTGTTGCTGCCTGGAGAACCCCAAGGAAATAGATGCAGAGGTTAAACAAGAAATTCACTGATAATTTGTTTTTCCATTTCTCATCCTTTCTCCAAGGATAGGATGAGATATATATATATATATAGGCTTGATATACATTATGTATATATATATATATATATATATATATATATATATATATATACTTCCCTGGTGGTTCAGACAGTAAAGATTCTGCCTGCAATGCGCGAGACATGGGTTTGATCCCTAGGTTGGGAAAGACCCCCTGGAGAGGGGAATGGCAACCCACTCCACATTCTTGCTGGGAGAATTCCATAAACAGAGGAGCCTGGCAAGCTACAATCCATGGGGTTGCAAAGTGTCAGACATGACTGACCAACTAACACACTATATATATATATATATATATATATACATATATATATATATATATATATAGAGAGAGAGAGAGAGAGAGAGAGAGAGAGAGTCACTCGAGTCACTGAAGTATAAGATCTGTTTCTTTTTATCTCTGCAAAGTGTATAGAGTGACCTCTTCGTGCTATCCTTGTTCAGCATTTCAATTTCTAATTTGCATGTATCACTGTCAATATATTTAATGATGTTATTCCATAAAATTATACATTGCAATTTTAGTTATTTGAATGCGGTTCACTAGACAACACATAAATCAGAATTTTACATGTTCTAATCCCTTGCCATTACTTACAAGTAGCTGAATCTGTGATGCATGTGCTCCTCTCTTCAGTCACATCCAACTCTGTGATCCCATGGACTGTAGCCTTGCCAAGGGCCTCTGTCCATGAAATTCTACAGGCAAGAATACTGGAGTGCATTGCCATGCCTTTCTCCAGGGCTGAACCTGTGACAGTCATTATCCATTGTATTTAAGATTTTTCTAAATTGTGTTTCTCCTATCTAACATCCCCAAAGCAGCTCTGTATTATCTTAGGAATGGCTCCACTTGCAGACTGCTGCTGCTGCTGCTAAGTTGCTTCAGTCGTGTCTGACTCTGTGCGACCCCATAGATGGCAGCCCACCGGACACCCCTGTCCCTGGGATTCTCCAGGCAGAAACACTGGAGTGGTTTGCCATTTCCTTCTCCAATGCAGGAAAGTGAAAAGTGAAAGTGAAGTCGCTGAGTCTTGTCCGACTCCTAGTGACCCCATGGACTGCGGTCCACCAGGCTCCTCCATCCATGGGATTTTCCAGGCAGGAGTACTGGAGCGGGATGCCATTGCCTTCTCCCCACTTGCAGACTGCAAAGTAGTAAATATCTGTTCTGATTCCTGCTAACTGGAGAGCTTCGTGTTCCAGTTCTAGCATGGTGATGGGAAAGGGAGTGGAATCTAGTTAACTGTCTAATTTGAGATCGAGACTGTGTACCAACTGAAAGCAATTTTTTGGTAACTAAATTTATAGCAATTATATTTGATGTGCAATATCCTTACATGTACTCTGGCCTTATGTTTTACTAATCAATTTAACCCTTAATTTAAAAAAATTATTTGTAATACTCAGATATATTTATCATATAACCATTTCACTTATTTATGTCAAGTGTTTAAGTCAAAGATAAATTATTCTATCTGAGGAAAGAAAAAGTGGTATAAAGACAGGATGATAAGAGGGAAAAACCCATATAAATTAAAATATATAGCAATATGATCTTTGTAAATTCAAGTTTCTAAAAGCTATTAGGAATCTAAATTTCTTTCACAAAAATAATGGATTGTATGACTCAAGATTTCTTTTACTCCATATTTTTATTAACTTGTAAAATGGTACTATCAGTCTAGTGGCAATATTCACTTTTTATATTACTTTTTAACTAATATATTTTTACAAAGCATTTTGCCTTTGTTTCTAAGGTTGCTTCTTTCCTCTAAAAGATATAACCAGCAAAAATACACACTTTTCTAAAAACTGTAGCAAATTATATAATTTCTTTTCTAGCTTGATGATAAGCTATTTTTGACTTTTCAAAGGATGATTTTTCATTTTTAAATTATGCTTCTGTGACTTTCAGTGTTAGCTTTTAGAAATGTTTCTAATGAGAAAATCACAAGGAAAATTAACTTTATATGTTAACATGAAAAGAAATCATACTGAGGTGTTTTGAAATTATTTTAGTGAAACATTGAATGAAAAATAAAAATACCAGAAGCTCAAGAATAACTTACCTCTAAGCACATTGTTTACGAAGAATTGGAATCAATATACTTTACACATTTTAAGGTACTGTCTGTGATGCTCTCAAAGCTCACATGAAGCAGGTGTTAGATGAGTGGAAAGATACAAGAAGAGAGAGATGGGGCCCTTCAGTGTTTCATGCGCTCTGGGTAGAGGAGAACAAAGAAGAAAATCCAAGTGGGTTCTTAAACATCCTATCCTTTTACAATAGCTTCTGTTTTGTTCAAGTGACAAATTTTACTTCAGATGAAAAATCATACTCAATCTTGCAATGAGTTCAAAGTATCTGAGTACAAAGTACTGAGAAAAATTTAAAATTCGTCTCCTATTTAGGGAAAGGAAGGAAATGGAGGAAGATAAAATAGGGAGGGAAGGAGGAAAGAGAGATGATTCGAATAACTCCTAATCTCCAAAACAATATCCTTGGCTTAACTCCAAGATTTCCATGAACTTGGCTGTACATACATGGTATACCTTCTACTTCCCGTTTCTTGATCCATGTTTTTCTAATCTGTATGAGGTGTGTCCTTGCTTACAATTTACATTTTTAGTGGAGCCAAAACATTTTCCATCCACTGGTCTTCCTTTTTTGATAAATGGAAACTATGCTTGTAATTTCTCAGCATTAAAAACCTGGGAGACAATGTGGCTTGTCTTTCATAACCCAGACCCTGTCTGTCAAAAAGTCCCATCAGATCTATTTATGAAATAGACCTAGACTTCCATTTTTTGTTCTTTTTTGTATCATCACTGGTACCATCCTGGTCCAATCCACCACCTTCTCTTCCAGATTATTGCAATAGCTTCCGATATGCCTGCCTCTTTCCTATTCTCTGTAGAGCGGTCAGTGTGATCTGTTTATAATACATTATGCTGCTGCTGCTGCTGCTGCTGCTGCTGCTAAGTCACTTCAGTCGTGTCCGACTCTGTGCAACCCCATGGACTGCAGCCTACCAGGCTCCTCCGTCCATGGGATTTTCCAGGCAAGAGCACTGGAGTGGGCTGCCATTGTCTTCTCCAACAATACATTATATCATGTCATATTTTGCCAAAACTTCTCTACTTTTCCCACCTCAATGTCAATAAAAGCCAAGCTCCTAAAGTGGCCTACAGGCCTTTGTACTTGTTGCACCTCTGCCTGGACACTCTCCATCCAAAGGTCAGCAAGCATTCCGCCATCATCATCTTTAGATCTCGCTCGTGTCCTGTAGTCAGAGGCCTTCCCTGACCATTCTCTATCAAATACCAACACCCCCTCCCCTATAAGTGCTGAATTTCCCCCAGAGCTCTTTTATCCATATGATAAATGATATTAATAATAATGATAGCAGGTATGTCTATGACTTTATGTTCCATCCACTGTCCAAATAACCTTACTTATATGGATTCATTTAATCCTCATAACAACACTATTATCGTCATTTTGCACATGGGGAACTTAAGGCAACTGAGAGTTAGTCAGTGTTAGACTCAGAGTTATAAAGTGGCGGAGCCGAGATTCAAAGCCTTGAAGTTTGTCTCCAGCATCTGTGCTCCCGTCCAATCTGAGCGATAGCTCCTCAAAGTATAGGTAATTCTGTTGTTTGTTTATTGTTTGTGGTCTCCTGCAGGAACAGATAATTAAGAAAGACAGAGACTTATTATTGTACTTACAACTATATTCCAGTTCTTAGAATAGTCCTGACTTACAGGAGATTCTCAATTCATATTTGTTGATGATGATTCTACGTCATGACTCACACTCTTCCTCTGTCTAAACTGCCTTGGCGCCTGCTTAATTCCGGCTTGAACTATGGTTACATCTTCTGGTATACAGGCAGTTCTTTGAAACTGAAGCCATACATGAAGGTTCCGTGTTAATTATCATAAATCTTTTCACATGATATATGATAAAACAGTCTTGTGTTCATCCTAAATGGATACATTTATCTGGAAGAAGATATTTCTCAGGACAAGGCAACCTCATAAATAGTAGCTAGCAAAGGGGATATCTGCATGTATTTGTAAGAATATGTGCTAATTAAGACTTAGAATTGGCTCTCTGCTCTCTACCTCTGAAACTAAGGGTTTTATTTTAAACGCAAAATAATCAAGATTGATTCTGGATGTACAGTTTTATTATATTTCACTCAAGCAGAGTATTAAATGAAGCTTTTCAGACCACATTCAATTAATAGATTTTTTTTGTCATTACTTTGTTTTCACTATATGAAATTATTTTGTAATCCCCAAAAGAAATCTGAGGAACTTTATTCCTTTTGAAGTGTCTTTATATTTACTCTGTGTGTGTACACACACACACACACATACACACACACAGACACACACAGTAGAAGCATACAGTCAATATTTTTATTCATGGCATGCTTTGAGTATACGAGTAAAAAATTATTGGAATATGCAACTTAGTAACTGTAATTGTAAAGAATAATAACCTAAGAATCTAACCAGATTAAAAATCAATTCAGTGTGACTTTGTTACATTTCCTTCATTTCCTAATGGTTTGTAGGTGTACACTTTAGTTAACGGATAGGTGTGCCAAGTAATAATTTCTCATGCAATGGTTATTTTGTTGACAGTATGAAAATGCTTTCATATCACATGTGGAACAATACCATAAAGAAACCATACTGACTTTCATGAGTTATGCAGACAAAATGAACTTCTTTGACAAGTGACTTTATAACTGCTTGCCTTTTAAATTACTTTTACAAATCATTCGGCACACCTTGGTGACAGAGAACAAGACATAATATTTCATTAATACCTCTTTTACTAGAAGTGAGCTAACCTTGATTATCTAAAGAAGAGAATAATCTTTCAAAATTTTGAGAATATACTTTTTTTTTTAGATTTAAAATCATAAGTGTATTACCACTGTTACTCCCTGTAGGTACTGGGCATTAGTGTTGGACTATTTACATGCATTATTATGTTTATTCCTTATGACAAATATGACATTTGGATACTTATGATTTTACGGTTAAGAAAACATGACTCAGAGGCATTAGTTGTCTTGCTTATATATACTATATATGTGGCATCTAGAATTCAAACTCTGCTCACTCTTTAAAATCTTGCCTAGCTAATGGCGACAACTAATATACTGATATTTTTAGATGAATATTATAACATACTTTATAAGCCTGATTAAAAATAAATCACTCAGCTCACAGTCTGTGTTGATCATGAGAATTCCCCATCAAGAATGTAACTGAGCAGAGGTCTCTGTGCTGCCATTTTGAAACCAGTATCCTTTGTGTTAAAGTCAACTCCTCATGGATGGCTCCCAGCCAATTACTGAGCACAGTAGCTTTCTCCTGAGAGGGACAAGATGCTTCTGAGGTTGATATTACCCATTGGTTGACTCTGGTGACCTTCCTCCCCTCTCTCCATCACTCAGGATCAGATTTGCCCTCCCTGACTTCTCCAGACCTCTCCATATTTTTCCTCATTTGGGTGTTCCTAATAAAACCCTTTTCATACTGTTCATGGTGTTCTCAAGGCAAGAATACTGAAGTGGTTTGCCATTCCCTTCTCCAGTGGACCACATTCTGTCAGACCTCTCCACTATGACCTATCCATCTTGGGTGGCCCCACACAGCATGGCTTAGTTTCATTGAGTTAGACAAGGCTGTGGTCCATGTGATCAGATTGGCTAGTGTTCTGTGATTGTGGTTTCATTCTGTCTGCCCTCTGATGCCCTCTCTAAGCACCTACTGTCTTACTTGGGTTTCTCTTACATTGGACATGGGGTATCTCTTCATGGCTGCTCCAGCAAAGTGCAGCCAAAGAATGTTCAAATGCCAAATGCCAAAGAATGCTCAAACTACCACACAATTGCACTCATCTCACACACTAGTAAAGTACTGCTCAAAATTCTCCAAGCCAGACTTCAGCAATAGGTGAACCATGAACTTCCAGAGGTTCAAACTGGTTTTAGAAAAGGCAGAGGAACCAGAGATCAAATTGCCAATATCCACTGGATCATCAAAAAAAGCAAGAGAGTTCCAGAAAAACATCTATTTCTTCTTTATTGACTATGCCAAAGCCTTTTACTCTGTGGATCACAATAAACTGTGGAAAATTCTGAAAGAGATGGAAATACCAGACCACCTGACCTGCCTCTTGAAAAACCTGTATACAGGTCAGGAAGCAACAGTTAGAACTGGACATGGAACAATAGACTGTTTCCAAATAGGAAAAGGGGTATATCAAGGCTGTATATTGTAACCCTGCTTATTTAACTTCTATGCAGAGTACATCATGAGAAACTCTGGGCTGGAGGAAGCACAAGCTGGAATCAAGATTGCCAGGAGGCTGGTGCACTGAGACGACCCAGAGGGATGGTATGGGGAGGGAGGTGGGAGGGGGGTTCAGGATAGGGAACACGTGTATACCCGTGGCGGATTCATGTTGATGTATAGCAAAACGAATACAATATTATAAAGTAATTAGCCTCCAATTAAAATAAATAAATTTATATTAAAAAAAACCTCAGATATGCAGATGACATCACCCTTATAGCAAAGTAAAGAAGAACTAAAGAGCCTCTTGATGAAAGCGAAAGAGGAGAGTGAAAGAGTTGGCTTAAAGCTCAACATTCAGAAAACTAAGATCATGGCATCTGGTCCTATCCCTTCATGGCAAATAGATGGGGAAACAGTGGAAACAGTGTCAGACTTTATTTTTTGGGGCTCCAAAATCACTGCAGATGGTGATTGCAGCCATGAAATTAAAAGACGCTTACTCCTTGGAAGGAAAGTTATGACCAACCTAGATAGCATATTCAAAAGCAGAGATATTACTTTGCCAACAAAGGTCCGTCTAGTCAAGGCTATGGTTTTACCAGTGGTCACGTGTGGATGTGAGAGTTGGACTATAAAGAAAGCTGAGCACCGAAGAATTGATGCTTTTGAACTGTGGTGTTGGAGAAGACTCTTGAGAGTCCTTTGGACTTCAAGGAGATCCAACCATTCCATCCAAAAGGAGATCAATCCTGGGTGTTCATTGGAAGGACTGATGTTGAAGCTGAAACTCCATTATTTTGGCCACCTGATGCGAAGAGCTGACTCCTTGGAAAAGACCCTGATGCTGGGAAAGACGGAGGGCAGGAGGAGAAGGGGACAACAGAGGATGAGATTGTTGGATGGCATCACTGACTCAATGGACATGAGTTTGGGTAAACTCTGGGAGTTAGGGATGGACAGGGAGGCCTGGTGTGCTGTGTTTCATGGGGTTGCAAAGAGTGGGACATGACTTAGTGACTGAGCTGAACTGAGTAAAACCCTTATATGCTTAATTCTGTCCTTATATTTGCTTCTAGGAGTATCCAAGCTAACTTGTAAACCATTTATTTATTAAACACAATAATTTTTGGCCACTGTATATCTTTCTCAACTTATGATGTGGTTAATTCTTGATAAACCTGTTAGTTAGCTAAAATACCATAAATCAAAAATATATTTAATATATCCAAACTACCAAACATCACAGCTTCATGTCACTTATGTTAAATGTGCTCAGAATACTTACATTATTTCACAGTTAGGCAAAATCATCTAACACAAAGCTATTTCATGATACAGTGTTGAACAAATCATGGAATTTACTGACTACTGTACTGAAAGTGAAAAACATAATAGTTGTGTGAGTTCAGAATGGTTGTAAGTGTATCAGTTGTTCACCTTCATGAGTGTGAATTGCCATTTCCACTGCCCAGCATCATGAGAGCATCACACCATACAGTGCTAGCCCAGGAAAAGATAAAAATTCACAATTCAAAATATAGTTTCTACTGAATACATATCACTCTCATACCATAGTAAAGTTGAAAAATCATTTTGTGGAACCACAAGTATGGGACCATCTACAGTCTGTTCATTTTTTGCTGACGTTCCATGAGATAGCTGAATTCTGTTGCTACATGTCCAATTTGTATCCTTTCTTTAAGCTTCAGTATTAACTTAAAAGAGAACCTACCCTGGTCTGCTTCAATTAAAACTTATGGCATCTTTCTCTAGAGTCCTCTGGTAATTTATGTGTTCCATTCTATAAAAGTTTTACTTAAATACCTTGTTCTAGAAAAAACTAAGTACATACTTTGTTATTTTATAGCATTTATAGATATGCACACATATATTAAAATGTGGGCTTCCAAGGTGGTGCTAATGGTAAAGAATCCACTGCCAATGGCAGGAGACGTAAGAGACATGGGTTTAATTCCTGGTTGGGGAAGAAATAGAGCAGGGCATGGAAACTCCAGTATTTTTGCCTGAAAAATGCCTTGGGCAGAGGACCCTGGCGGGCTACAGTCCATGTGGTCACAACAGGTCAGACATGACTGAGTGACTGAGCACAAATAAATATATATTTAAATGTTATAAAACTCACCGTGCCTAGCACAATGCCTTATATAATTAACACTTAGGAATTCCTTGTACTCATTCAGCCACACCCATTTATTTATCATCTGTCACTGCTTTCCCATTAAAGAAGCTGAGTTAAATGCAGTCAGCTCTCTTTATCTGTGGACGTTATGTTCTATGAAGTCACAACAAACACCAAATTAGCCTACACTGAACAATTTCACTGGGAAGAAACACAGGATTAGTTTCCTGTGAGCTGCTGGTCACACATTTTTTTAATCAATCAATACATAGCCTTGTTTTGTGTGTGTTATTTTTTAAAAGTATCTTACTGAGTATAAACTGTTGATTCATTAACATTGAACTCATGGCCAATAGCACCACAACTCATGCTTGAAAGATTATCTGACACTTGTGCTCTCTCCCTGACACATCACAGTCTTACCTAGGAGCGCCAGACAAGCCCTCAGTTTGGGGGCCATTTCAAAGAGCAAACCCATCAAAAAAAAGGGCACAAAAATGCAAGAACTGTAGCACTAAATGTACCTTTAATGGCCACTTATTTACAGCGTGAGAGCTGAAGCAAGAAGACAGAGCATGACTTTGTTCAACTGTTGAGAATGTGTGTGTTGAGCAATTCAAATTTTACACTGTTAATTTTATTCTCCTGTGTACATATGATACATACTATAAGGAAGTGTAGTCATTAATTACCAATTGAAATGTTAAAGAGTGGCTTCCTTATATCCTATAACACAGTCCTATCTTCCAACCTTGGCAAGTTTTTTATTTAGAGTGATTTTCCCAGGAGTACTAGTAAGTATAGCAATGCATGAGCATAACTTCTTTAATTGAGAAAATTGTCAAAGCTATGAGGCATTTGATACTGTTTAAGTGATATGATTTTAATTCTCCATTCTGATTCTAGAGGATGAAAACCTCTTTTATATATTGTGGATAAATTATATATATATATATATATATATATATATATATTTATCAGGAGGTTCTGGATTTAGATTTGAAATCATTTTAATTATGTAGTCATAATGATTTAAGTAGAAATATTTGACTATTTCACTAAATGTCTGTTCTCAATAGTTGGCACTTTATTCATCAAGTAATTAGATGCACAAACCAAATAATATTAAGTATAAAATAACTAAAAATTCATCATACTTGTTCCTTGGTTGTCAGGAAGCATTTAACAGGAGGCTTCCTGTGTGCTGTTTTGGATCTGTCAGGAATCCTCTGTTCCTTATTAATTCCTGAATATTCTGGAACTAAGAGGAGAGGCAAGCCTCTCCTGGGGCTGAGGGATTGAGGCATTTCCTTCATTAGTTTTTCTATACGGTGCTAAGTACCCTCTTCCTTCTTGTGAACCATATGGTAAAAGTGATTATTTACAACTCTCTCTCTCTTTAATATGGATCGCCTATGTTTTTTAAGTATGGAATTTTAATCTTTATCTTTGCTGAGAATAACTGCAGTATATATGCCCACACCATGTTGATTAAAACACCTTTGCTCCATCAGAGCTCTGGTCCCTGTGTTTTGCTTTCTCTTTCTCTTTTTCTCTCTCTCTCTCCCTTCCTGTCTCTCTCAGGCTATTTCTTTGGAGCGCAGAGGCTCTCTGAGTTCACTTTCCTGCCTGGGCTTCTAAGACCCTCTAGAGAAGGCGCTCTGTGCCTTCACCCAATGGAGAGGGCGCCTGAGGCCTCCGTGAACAGAGCAAGCCCTGTGCAGGGGCTTTATTGGCTTTCTGTGTAAACCAAGGAATATCAGACTCTTTCTCTCTCCTTTACTTTCTTATCAGTGGACTCTGGACCACCAGGTTCTGGTCCATTAAAGGACCACAACACTTGGTCAAGGTAATCTTTTTTCCCTCAGTATAATTCAAATTCAGACACATTTTTGGAAATCTGGAAATATATTTTTTATTTTTTATATAAATTTATTTATTTTAATTGGAGGCTAATTACTTTACAATATTGTATTGCTTTTGCCATACATCAACATGAATATACCACGGGTGTACACATGTTCCCCATCCTGAACCCCCCTCCCACCTCCCTCCCCATACCATCCCTCTAAATGATTAAAAATGTATTGGTTCATCAAAAATAAGGTGTGCATTCTTAGACTTTAAAAATGTTACTGAGAAAAGGTCTCATTTTGGAAACAAATCTTTAACTTTTCAACTTTTCCTTTCCTTATCTGTGCCTACAATCAGCAATTAAAATGCATTTTCATTTCCTCATTAATTTTTTTGTTTTTCATAGTATAGGCAAAATTAAATTTTTAATAAAATTTTAAATCTCTAATGATAATCCAAGATGAGTATTAATTAAAACATGTGGTAGAAAAATTCATATATTTATTAGGAAAGTATAAAGCACTATTCATTATGTTATATGGCCTTCTGTGTCCTAAGAAAATACATGCCAAGTGGTTCTGTAACTTTAACTATTGGCTTTAATGGCTGCTCCTGTTAGAACATGGCAGCCTTTCCTGAATGCTTGCTTACCTGTATTTTTGTTTTAGGTGTTCAGCAGTGCTTGTTGGCCAGCTTTCCATCAGCTAAACATTGTTTATCTGAATGTTTCAGCTATTCCCAAAGACCTGCAATGAGACAGGTCACAGCATTCTGCAATTATAAGCATCTGTTTAGATGTGTTCTCCACCATTAATTCACTATCATTTATGATGATTTTGTGTAATTGAAACTAAAATGTCAATCAGATCCCCTCTTTCTTAACTCCATAAAGAACTCACTACATCTTTTATTCTATCATTTTATGTGTGAAACAACTTGCTTTTGTTGTTCAAACTACTGTACAGCAATTATTCATGTACTTTCTTTTATATAACATGCTGCTTTACCTGCCATCTGTGTATAGAGATAATTACTTTTGCAAGGAAATTAAAAGCATTTGGTCCAGTATAAATTTTGACTTATTGTTGCTAGTTTTGTTGTGGATATAAAATTCACTCAAGTATTTCTTCAGAATTTCTCTAAATGATTTTCAAGTATTTTATTCACCTTTCCCCCAAACTGATGAAATGCTATTAAACTCAGAAAGAGAAGAACTGCAAAAAAATTGTAGGAATTCAAGACTTTTACTTCTGTTAAACTAAAAAAAGACTAGAAATTAAAAAAACAATATAGTTGAGAGCTGCATATAGAAAGTATGCATAGAGAAAAAAATAAAGGAAAACATAATTTCTGAAATGGAAAGGCACTGTAAAGAAATTTGACAAATACTGTACTTCAGCACCTCTAGAAATAAAAAATCAGTGCTGCTCTTGCATTGTTCAACAGCTCTCATCATTCTAATGCTTTAAACTAATTTATAAAATAATTAGTGCAGCTGAAGCTCATTTTGTCTTTCCTGCTATAATTCCATAATAATAATGATTGTGAAGACATGTTTAAACTGATGTGTATCATCCACTCAACTATGAATGTTTCAGGCTGACTTTATCTCTTCAGTAAATTCACAGCTTTTGAATATCAAGTGGTTTCACTAATTCTTTTAAATTAGAAATCTAGAAACATGGATTTATCTTGCCTTGGGTATACTATATGTGTAGTATTGAGGAATACACCACTGTGTAATATTGGGAAATTATATTGGTCTTCTATTTTCAAGGTCCTTTCCAATTCTCAAGCTTCACTATTCTATGACTTTCTATACTGTGCATATAAGCTATAGAAAGACATGATTCTTCCTGGAAATACCTCTCAAATGTCCCAGTATAGCACTCATTCTATGTTGGTTTCACTCTTACTATTTTTTGAGAGTTTATCATTGGAGATGTATAATACTGGGATTTGGGGATTCTTCATCTGCAAGCCCATCCCAAACATCTGAAAGACACATTCATTCATTTATTTCATGCTTATTAAGGATGACATCAGGCTCTCAGGCAGTAATTATTAAAATGAAAATGATCCCTGAGTAGATTATGTATTGTGAGATATATAAGTATATAAAGAGCTAATGCATGTCAAAATTCAGAGTCTGGAAAAAACAGTTGTTTGAAATCAGATTAAAGTAAAGTAAATAAGATTAAAAGAAACTAGCATAAAACAAAATTTAAAAGGATTTGTGATATAAGAAGTCAATTAAAAATGTGCAAACAGCTCCCAGTATTTCTCTAGTTACTTTAGTTAATCTACTCAATCAAGGTTGAATGGGCCAAGAAACCTATGGACTCAATACCTTTAAATGATTAGACTCTAGGAAATAACATATAAATAATCAAATATCTATATCTACTATATAAATAAATTCATTGTGATACTACAGGCACATATATCCAGGGACCAATTTTAGCAAGAGCCTTAGACAAACAGCAGACTAGAACATGCTCACTGTAATTAACTCTTATATTTCTGAGCCCACTTCCTATCTTCTAATAAATATTCAACAATTTTGGACAATATGAACAAATGTAAACTTCTGTACCTTGCATACAGTCGCAATCATGAATAACTGACACAACTCGCTATGTAAACTTCTACCTTAAATAGTCAATCAGTTATAAAATTCTCCAAGTGACAATTTCAAGTCTTTAGGATATCAGATTTTTCTTCCTGTATGGTTCTTTTGGTTGTTGTTTTCCATTTTTATTCTGTGGGGGAGTTGTTATGCACCTCAATGTGGTAACAAATGATAGATTGGGAGGCTTATGAACAACAGAAATGTATTTTTCAGTTTTGGAACCTGGAAAGTCCAAGATCAAGGTGTAGGAAGGTGCAGTGTTTATGGAGAACCCAAACCCTGGATCACAGATGCCTGTATTTCTCTTCTTTGTGTTTTTACATGTCATGAATAGGCACTAATCCTATTCATGGGAGCTCCATCCTTATGACTTAATCACCTTCTAAAAGCTCCCCTCAAATACTACCAATTGTGATTTCAACATACAGATTTTAGTGGGTACACATATACATTCTACAGCAAGCCCCAAATGTCCTCAATATTCGCTCATCTATAACAATGTGTAGCAGTTAATGACAAATTAAATTTACCCTGTAACAAGTTTGTACAGGGGAAGCCACTCACATTAACCTTACCTTATATCTCTTTTACTTTATATTAATCAAGATGGGTTGCAGTCATACCCAATAGCTGTACCATAAACAACAATGAACTTTTCCATCTGTAACCCAACACATTATAGAGAAGAATTAACTAGTTACTCTATTCTTCTTTCCCATGTGGATACTGCATGAGGATCATCCTTATTATTCTTTTTATAGCCTTACAATATAATTCATTTTTCATGGAAACTCGTTTCTTGAATAAATGGCTGATTCCAGGTCTGGGTCAGGCATCAGAATATCTATATATATATATACAAACATATAAAATAATAAAAAGTAAACATGGCAAAAATACAGCCTACTTGAAGAGGTCCCTATAGGTCAAAATGGGATAGTTTGAGCTTTAGCAAAGGATAATAATTACAATGTATTAAAATAAAAAACATATTTATATCTATGAATTCAGAATGATGGTAAAAAATAATCTTTTTATTTTTGGAAGGTTACGGTAAGCCTTTTCATTAGAATAGGAACTGGTCAATATAAGAAATGAATCAGTCATTTATTTTGCCTTTTCTTTGTGTGGCTTTTTAAAAAAAATTATTTAATTTTAATTGAAGGGTAATTGCTTTACAGTATTGTGTTGGTTTCTACCTATACCAACTCTGTACCAGGAAATCTAGTGGTAGATGAAGGAGCGGTGTCTCTTTATAAAAGTATTCCCATTATATCTGAAAAACAAATGAAAAACCAAGAGTATCAACAGTGTGCAATCCTCAGGGAATTGAATCTAAGCACTGAGAACAATGAGATCTAATGTGACACACAAAAAAAGAGAAAATTCATTGAACTGGGTTCCCTGACATGAGGGAACAACATCATATTCTGTCCTGCTGAGGAGCTCAAACCTGGGTCTCATGGAGCCTCCAGATCCAGCTACCAAATTGCAGGAGATACAGAGGTTACCGGAGCAAGTTAAGCTGCACCAAGAGTGTACAGTGGGCTGAGCACACAAGGCAAAGTGCCTAGGTCCTTCAACAAAAAAGAGGTAAAGGGAAAGCCGATAGACTAAAAAGATGTAACATATATATCAATCACATTGTTTTAAATGGTCAAGACTAAACTATACTGTCTAGGGACACACACTTAGGTGGTGTCACTTAAAAAACAAAACAAAACACTAGAGAGACGGTGGGTCCTTTTGGAGGAAGAGAGGGGCTTGTAACTGGGATGAGGCCACATGGGAGGTGAGAAGATTTCTGTCCTACTTGAGCTATAGTAATAAAGGCTTTCACTATATAATAATTTGCTCAGCTTGTATGTTAGTCTTGTTATTGATTTCTGTAGATATGTTTTATTTTATAACGCTTTTTTAAAAAATGAAGCCACACAAGTGAGGACAGTTGCAGTCCCTCGCTTTGCCAGGTAAGCAGGGTAGTGTTTATTTTATGGGATCCGATCCAGGCTGCCCCCTGGCTCAGCTGCTTTCCTTAAGAGTTGGACCCAAACCTGGATGTCCAGCGATACTAACTTGAATGGAAGTCTGAGGAAAGAAGCCGTTTGGTGAGCCTGAGGGAATGTCAGATACGGGGAAGGCCAGAACCTTGCTTTTAGGGCAGTTAGTATCAACACTTCCAGCCTTTTACCTGGCTGCTATATGGTTTGCTCCCCTGTGAATTGGTGCCATATTTTGGGTCTGTGTGTGGTATGGGGCAGATAACAATGATGAATCGCTCATCTAACACCGCGGTGCTCCATCACCTCTTGGAGTCAAGCTCAGGCAGGCAGTTTTTCTCCTGAACAGCTACCAACATATGATCTGGGAGATATAAAATAATCCCCCCATTCTCTGTGTTTTAGGGCTTTTGCTTTTCAGACTCATTGTGTGTGTGTGTGTGAGTGTAAGAGTGTGTGTATATATGTGAGTGTGGGTGTGTCTGTGTGTATGGGTATGTATGTATGTATGTAAGTGTGGGTTTGTGAGTGTGGGTGTGTCTGTGTGTATGGGTATGTATGTATGTGAGTGTGTGTATGTATGTAAGTGTGGGTTTGTGAGTGTGGGTGTGTCTGTGTGTATGGGTATGTATGTATGTGAGTGTGTGTGTGTATGTAAGTGTGGGTCTGTGAGCATGTTTGTGTGTATGGGTGTGTATGTATATGAGTGCAGGTGTGTTTATGTGTGGCATGTGCAAGTATGTGTGTGTGTATGCAAGTGTATATGTGTGGGGGTGTGTGAGTGTGTGTGTCAGTATGAATGTGTGTGTGCACATGTTAATTCTCATCTTGATCTCAGTTTCTCACATTTCCCTACATAGAACCCTCCCTTACCTCTTACTGACGTGTAATAAATCATCTAGACCAGACCAAAAAAGTCCAATTTAAAGATTCTTAAGAATAGTGACTCAGATATTCTTTAAATTGCGCTCTCCTGAGTTTTCCAATATAACAGCACAAGAAATGTGAAAGACTAATGAATAAAGATGCAGATGAAAGAGCATAGAGTCCCTTGAGGCCTCCCTAGTTTCTCATCAAAGGTCTTCCTCTGTTCATTGTTCACTGAAATCTCTCGAGACAGAGATTCACCCAGATGGGGGCAGAGGAAGGACCACGGATCCTTGGTTTCTACACCATTAAGCACTCATAACACACTGACCCAGTATCATAAGTCAATTTTATGGTGTGGCCCAGGTGTATTTGTCTGTGTTCTCCATCTTTCCGAATGGTTGCCCCATGGTACAAGCACCATTTGATAATACCATGCAGTGTTATTATCCACCTGCCATTATAATGAAACAGGCTTTAATTACTTCCTGAGGTATTGCAGCTATTAAATGGATGAGGCGAAGGAAGGCACAGCCAATTCTACTCTGACTCCAAAGTCCTTGACCTTTCTTTTCTGCATCCTCATTTCAGAATAACTTTATTTTCCATTCCACCTACTTAGGTTTCATTTACTCTCTAAGTCCTAACTCAGGGAGTTCTTTCCAGTCCTTGCTGTGCACTCACCATTCTTCTTTCTCTGAGCTCCTATTGTATATTTAGAAAGCCCCTTGCAGTGTATCACTCATTTTTTTTCATGTAGTGTTGGCTGAATTCTCAACTACTTGCTTACTTCTTTATGGACAGGCAGTGTTCTTAAAGGCGAAAATATGGTTTCCTTCTGTTTTCTAAAGAGTCTAGCACTGTGAAACACAATTAGATTTTAAAATAATTGTTATGAGTGATGACATCATACTCTTTTCATGTCCACTGTGGAGACTAATCAGATACCTAAATGGTTAAATCAATCATTAATTGGTTGATTCAACCAAATAAAATAAAATATTCTCTAATTCCTGTTACTGTCACTTACTTCGTGTTTGTAATAGCAAATTACAGCTCTCAACACCTTGTAAATATTATCTCAACTAATATTGAAAGCAACCTTGAGAGGTATCATTATCTTCATTTATAGAGAAAGAAACGGATGCTCAGAGACAGTAAGAGATATTTAACTTGCATAATGTGAAGATTTGATATACATACACAATACCTTGTGAAGGTATTCCCCACATTGAGCTAATACATCCATCATTATTTCATGTATTTATCATCGTGTGTGTGTGTGCGCGTGTGTGTGTGCGCTAGTTTCCTAACTGAAAGTTTATTCCCGTCTACCAGTCTCTCCCTATTTCCCTGACCACCCAGCCGTGGCAACTCCCACTCTGCTCTGTATATAATTTTAGCTTT
This sequence comes from Bubalus bubalis, assembly GCF_019923935.1. Lineage (NCBI taxonomy): Eukaryota > Metazoa > Chordata > Mammalia > Artiodactyla > Bovidae > Bubalus > Bubalus bubalis. Next base: position 63,548,902 of record NC_059161.1, on the reverse strand, counting down.
GTATACCTATTTTTTGGATTTCACATACAAGTGATAGGTACTGTGCCATATTTTTCTTTCTGTCTGGTTTGTTTCATTTTAGCATAATGCTTTCCAGATTCATCCATGTCGTTGCAAATGGGAGGGTATCCTTCTTTTGTAAGTAAAGCTGAATAATATTTTGTTATACATATAAGCCATAATTTTTTATCCATTCATCTGTCAATACACATTTAAGGTTTTTATGTATTTTGGCTATCGTGAATAATGCAGCTGTGAATATGAGAGTAGAGATATCTTTTTGAGATAGGTTTTTACTTCCTTGGCTATTTACCCAGAAGTAGGGCTGCTGGATTATTTGGTCACTTTATTTTTAATTTTCTTTTTAGTAATCTTCATACTGTTTTCCACAGTGGCTGCACCAGTCTACATTTCCATCAATAGTGCACAGAGTTGCTTCTTTTCCATATCCTTTCCAATATTCCCTGGTGGCTCAGACGGTAAAGCGTCTGCCCGCAATGCGGGAGACCCCGGTTCGATTCCTGGGTCGGAAAAATCCCCTGGAGAAGGAAATGGCAATCCACTCCAGCACTCTTGCCTGGAAAATCGCATGGACGGAGGAGCCTGATAGGCTACAGTCCATGGGGTCACAAAGAGACGGACACAACTTAGCGACTTCACTTTCACTTTCGAATTCAATTTTCTAATATTTATCTCTTATCTTTTTGAGAAAAAATATCCTATCCTAACAGGTATGAAGTGATATCTCTTTGTGGTTTTGAACTGCACTTCCCTGATGATGAATGATGTTGAGCACGTTTTCACATACTTGACCATTCTTATGTAATGAATGCAATTTAATGTAAACACTAAATAAAAGTGTTTATTCAGTTTTTTTGTCCATTTTTAAATTGGATTTTTTTGCTATGGAGTGGTATGAATTATTATATTTATATATTGAATATTAACCTCATCAAATATGTGATTTGTAAATATTTCCCCCTACAGCATAAGTCGCCTTTTGGTTTTGCAGATGGTTTTCTTTGCTGGGCAAATGCTTTTTAGTTTGATTGGTCCCATTTTATTTTTTCATTGGTTACTTTTGCTTTTGGTGTCAAATCTAAAAAACAGTTTATCCTTTCTATGTACATTGACTGGAGATTTGGATTCATTTATATTTAAAGTAATTATTAATAGGTGTGATCTTATTATTGCCATTTTGTTAATTATTTTCTGGATTTTTATACTTCCTTTGTTCCATCGTTCATCTCTTGTTCTCTCCCTTTATAATATGATAATTTTTCTATAGTATTATGCTTTGGTTCCATTCTCTTTATATTTTTTATCTATTATATATTTTTTTGCTTTCTGGTAGATATGAGGCTATGTAAATAATCTTTTAACAATTTGTTGTAAGCTAATGATAACCTAACTTTGCGCACAAAAGTTCTAAATTATTTTTATTCTTTCCCCTCAGATGTTAAGGTTTTTAATGTCACAAATTATGTCTTCTTATATTGTTATCCACTAATAAAAGGGATTCTCAGGTGGCTCAAGGGGAAAGACTCCACCTGCCAAGCAGGACACATGGGTTTGATCCCTGGGTGAGAAGATGCCCTGGAGAGGAAGTGACAACCCACTCCAGTATTCTTGCCTGGATTCCAGGCAAGAGCAGAATGGAGGACCTGTCCATTGGGCGGAGGGAGCCCAGTGGGCGGAGAAGCCTGGCAGGCTATAGTCCATGGAAGTCACAAAGAATCGAACACGACTTAGTGACTAAATAACAACAATTTGTTAATGAATAATTATAGTTAAAATTATTTTGTTAATAATACATTTGCTCTTTAACCTTCATGCTGGAGTTATAAGTGATTTACTCACCATAATTATATTGAATTTAACTATATATTTACTTTTACCAGTGAGTTTTATACTTCCTTATGTTTTCATGTTAGTAATTCATTTCAATTTGAATAACTTTTCTCATTTCTTAAAAGGCAGGTTTAGTGTTACTGGGCTGCTATAGACTTTGCTTGTCTTAAAAACTCTTTTTCTATCTTTTAAATCTAAAGGACCACTTTGTCAGGTAAAGTTTCATTGGTGCAAAGTTTTTATCCTTCAACCCTTTCCAGATGTCTTCCTACTCCCTTCTGGCCTGCAGGATTTCTTCAGAAAAATCTGCTAATCGACTTATGGGGTTTTCCTCACATGTAACAAATTGTTTTTCTCTTTCTAATTTTAAGTTTCTGTCTTTGTCTTTAACATTTAACAATTGATTATAATGTGTCTTAGTGTGGATCTCTTTGGATTCATTTTGTTTGATACTTTCTGGGCTTCAGGGATCTGGATGTCTGTTTCTTTCTCCAGATTTGGAGGTTTTCAGCCATTATTTCTTTAAATATGCGTTCTCTTCCTTTTTCTTTTCTGCTTCTCAAACCTCTATAATGCATACATTTGTCTGTTTGATGGTGAATCACAAGTCCCTTAAGTTGTCTTCACTCATTTCCAATTCTTTTCAGTGTTTGGTCCTCTGGTTGGATGAATTCCACTGCCCTGTATGTGCCTTCACTGACCCATTCTTTTAATTGATCTGATTTATTATTGGCCCCCTCTGTGGTCATGCATGGATGTGAGAGTTGGACTGTGAAGAAGGCTGAATGCTGAAGAATTGATGCTTTTGAACTGTAGTGTTGGAGAAGACTCTTGAGAGTCCCTTGGACTGCAAGGAGATCCAAACCAGTCCATTCTGAAGGAGATCAGCCCTGGGATTTCTTTGGAAGGAATGATGCTAAAGCTGAAACTCCAGTACTTTGGCCACCTCATGCGAAGAGTTGACTCATTGGAAAAGACTCTGATGCTGGGAGGGATTGGGGGCAGGAGGAGAAGGGGACGATAGAGGATGAGATGGCTGGATGGCATCACTGACTTGATGGACGTGAGTCTGAGCAAACTCCGGGAGTTGGTGATGGTCAGGGAGGCCTGGCGTGCTGCGATTCATGGGGTCGCAAAGAGTCAGACACGACTGAGTGACTGATCTGATCTGATTTCAATTTTTCACTTTAGTTATTATATTCTTTAGCTCTGACTTATGTTTGGTACTTTATTACATGTTGTATCTCTTTGATGTAATTCTCACTTTCAACAAAGGTTATCCTGACCTCAGTGAGCAGCATTATATCATTAAACTCTCTATGAAGTAAACCATTGATCTCCATTTCATTATGATCAGTTTCTTGAGAGTAACCTTTTTTCTTTGTTGGGAAAATAGTCCCTTTCTTCATTTTCCTTAACTCTCTGTGATGTTGTCTGCACATTAGATAAAATAGCCACCTCTTCCAATCTTAACAGACTGGCCTTTTGTAGGAAATGAGCTTCTGTAATTATCCTTGTCCAAGCTGTTGGTTGTCTACATTGTCATTGAGAATGAGTTCAACTCTTCAACTGTTTGATGAATAGAAATACATTTTGATAATTAAGTATCACTGGGCTAAATATTGAAACAATATAAATCATGAGAAGTCAGATATGATATAGATATTATTTTAATAGAAATATGCATTATAGACAGACTATTTTAGGGGTCCTATTTATTATATTCAGAACTAGCTACTAAATACCAGAACCCTTAAAAATTACAAGTCCCTCTATTCATACAAAACATGATAAGAAAGAATTGAAATATGATAATTTAAAGTGATAGGATTCTGAAATTCTAAATGTTAATAAATTATGTTAAAACTTTTGGTCATTATTTTAAATATTCAAGATATATTAAAGAATTTGAGAAAATATTTACATTTCAAGTACACCTGATTATTTTAGAGGGAAGTATCAAGGTTTGTTCCTTTAACTATTTTTTATAATGCACATTTGAGTTACTTTGCCTTCCAGCACTTAACAGTTATATTACTAGAAAATTGCTTTCAAAATTACATTTTGGTATGATTTTCTTAATGTAACTTTGCAAAAATTGTGCTTCTATACAAAAGTATATAGATATTATGCCTATAGCATATTGACAGAAATTTTTAATAATCAAATTGTATCATGAACTTAAAGCCAAGCTTGTATTTTTCTCATGAACAGGGAAACAAACAGTAATTTTTAGAACTGCTTTGCCCATTGTCATCTAATAGCAAATATATACATTTATAATGAATATTTACAAAATTATGTTTATATAAAGCTATTTATATGCTTATTTACATTAAAATATAAGGGTCTTAAATCTCAGATAAAGAGGTGCTTCCCTGGTGGCTCAGACAGTAATGAATCCATCTGCAGTCCCTGGGTCAGGAAGATCCCCTGGAGAAGGGAATGGCTGCCCACTCCAGTATTCTTGCTTGGAGAATTCCATGAACAGAGGAGCCTGGCATGCTGGAGTCCATGGGGCCACAAAGAATCAGACACGACTGAGTGACTAACATTAAATCTCAGATAAAGAGATATGGTTAGCAAAACCACACAGCTTTCACAATATTTCATTGTAAAGCCACAAAGCATATTTTCTGTGATAGAATAAAATATATAATATTCTCTATATGTTACTATTTCTATAAATATAAGAAAATATTTGCCAAAGAAGACTTGATATTAGTAGTTGATTAGCTATCAGTAACTGCCAGCAAGAAAAGTATAGCTTTTGTTTTCTTAATCAAAACCCTGTTTCATTTTGTATTTATTTACCTCTGTGGTTGTCAGTAGCTTGTTAAACATGATTATGTCACTCTGTCAATAAGTCTGACAACATATTCTAGGCCATTTTTCAAATATTTTTTGTAGTGAAATTTTAATAGAGCTTATTTAACAACTCCTTATTGAGTTTTCTTCTTCCTTTGAGAAAGAAATGAAATGAACTACCATTTCAATCATCTCCCTTAATGATTTCAAGATCATTGAGAGTAGAAAATAAGCTGAAAAAAATTTTTTAAAAGAATTGTGGACATTTTAGCAGCTGGACACATTGAATATTGAAAAGCAAAGAAACTATTGTAACCCTCAAATACAGAGTGCACAATCTGTGCTATCTAATTTGAGCCTAAAGAAATAAAATGCATACTCAATTCAGTAATCTTGCCTACATAACCACTTGTCATAGGAACACCTAAATCTAATGATAGTCATCTTAATATTTTAATATCATTTATACTTCTCATAGCATGCAGGATAATAACACCATCAAAAATAATCATTGGAACATTGCAAAGTGAAACATATGAACATCACTAAACAGGAGCAAGACATAAATATTTAATAGAGACATTTTTAAAAGTTAACTGGAAATGGAGAAAGAGCAAGATGTAGAGCAAGCATGAAGAAAGGACACAAGTAATGGAAATAATACAGAAATTATAAGGGATAAATCTGATAGCTAGCAAGGTAAAACTATATTATAGCCAGCATCAGATTTATGAATTAGTTGAAATAGATATGGTTTCAAGGATATTCAGGCAAGGAAAGAATACCAATGTGAAAATTAGTGCACCCATCTTTCTAAGGGATATATGAAAAACAAATGTAAAGGCTTCATTTTTTCCAAGCAAGATAACTCCACAGTGCACTGATCAAATTATATTATAGATTCATTTTTACCAACAAGCTGTAAGCTACCTGAGTGATTACAGATTTGCTGTTTAGTTGCCAAGTCATGCCTGACTCTTTTTGCAACCCCATAGACTGTGGCCTGCCAGGCTCCTCCTCTGTCCATGGGATTTTCCAGATAGAATAGTGGGTTGGGCTGGCATTTTCTTCTCCAGGAGATCTTTCCAACCCAAGGATCAAACTTGTGTTTTCTGCATTGCATGATGATTCTTTATCACGAAGCCACCAGTGAAGCCTGATGACATATATAGCCAGTGTCTTAATTACATTTGCTTCCCCAGTGCTGATTACAGACCTAGGTACCTAGTAGGGACTGAATATATTTGGTTGAAATTAATGGGAAAAACCTTAGAGGAATACTATACTTGTAAATTTTTGTGATATCAGATCTTATTAGTATTCCTACTATGCAAAAGTATTTTTCACACAATGGGAAACAGCAGATGATTTCGTGATTTATATATTTGGTAACTATTTTTGGGGGGCTTTTACTATCTCTCCTGGTTAGCTTGAGGTTAATAACTTAATTGGGCTTCAAAGAATTTAAGATATAGTTTCATCTTATGTTTTCCACAATCCAAAAGAAGACTTTTAGCATTTTCATTCTTCCTTTTACTTTCAAACATCTGGGTTTCTGTGATAGAACAAAAAATCTTAAGAATAAACATAGAGTTTTGTATTTTCTATAAATATTAACTCCACTTTTTCAACTGAAACCAGTTAATAAATTCAAATTGCAGTAATACTAAGAAAGGCTAAAAAATCTAATAAGCAGTTCCTAAGTGCCCATTCATAAGTCACTTGTGTCTGGCCTAGTAGGTACCCAACTCCATCCCACATACCACGGCCCTGTGGTTTGTGCTCCTGTGATGCAATTATTTTGTAATCACCAAAAGATCCCAAGCCTGCTGCCAACAGAAATGACAAGGCTTGAAGAGCTGCAGGTGACCAAAAAAAGAGCCAGGTAGAGCAAACAAATGACAACTGGGTCATCCATGCATCCACAATTGCTGTCATTTATCTAAAAACCGAGAACTCTGCTTGTGAAATGAAATTCTCCAACACACTCCGTGCCCTCTGATGCTTGCAAACCCCTGAAGAGAGCTCAGGGTCCTCACATCTCTCCCACCACTTTGTTTTTCACCATCATTACAGGGATCAGAGACTACTCTGGATCCACATCAAGCCTATTGGGCCACAGAAGTGAAGGTTTAAATTATCAGGAGAAAGAATTGTAACATTCAACCCAAGTTTACAGCATCTCTCCTATTGTTTGTGTCTCTTTTTCCAAAGCCAGCTCGTGACTACTTTTTAAAAAATTATATTTGTTTATTAACTTTTGGCTGTTCTGGGTCTTTGTTGATGAGCAGATTTTTGTCTTATCACAGAGAGTGGGGGTTACTCTCTATTTGTGGTGTGAGGGCTTTTCATAGTGGTGACTTCTCTTGTTGCAGAGCATGGGCTCCAGGATATGCAGGCTGGGTAGCTGCAGCTCCCAGGGTCTAGGGCAGAGGCTCGATAGTGGTGGTACATTGGCTTAGTTGCTCCATGGCATGTGGGATCTTCCCAGACCAGGGATATAACCCATGTCTCCTGCACTGGCAGGTGGATTCTTCACCAGGAAAGCTCTGGTGAATGCTTTTGACCTGGGTTTTGAAAGGTTGCTACTGCGAGCTGTGTGTGATGCTAGGATGTATGGCCTCCGGAAGAGAGGATTTTGATCCGGGGTCAGAGATGAGGCTTGACTATTTGGAGCTTTTTGTGTAGCAAAGTTTTATTAAAGTATAATACAAGTAGGGAAAGCTTCTGAGATAGACATCAGAAGGGAACAAAAAGAATGCCCCTTTGTTTGTTTTTAGCAAGGCATTTTATGTCTGTTAGAAAGAGAGACACCTCGGAGCTGAGGGAGTTTCACCAGGCCGCTCTCCCACAGTATGCATTTTTGAGCTAGGATGGCAGAAGGTGTGTCATCCCCTGGCCTTAAAACAATTGACATGAATATTGTTTTGTTTTTCTGGAACTCTCTTGCTTTTTCCATGATCCAGTGGATGTTGGCAATTTGATCTCTGGTTCCTCTGCCTTTTCTAAAACCAGCTTGAACATCTGGAAGTTTATGGTTCACATATTGCTGAAGCCTGGCTTGGAGAATTTTGAGCATTACTTTACTAGCGTGTGAGATGAGTGCAATTGTGCAGTAGTTTGAGCATTCTTTGGCATTGCCTTTCTTTGGGATTGGAATGAAAACTGACCTTTTCCAGTCCTGTGGCCACTACTGAGTTTCCAAATTTGCTGGCATATTGAGTGCACACTTTCACAGCATCATTTTTCAGGATTTGGAATAGCTCAACTGGAATTCTATCACCTCCACTAGCTTTGTTCGTAGTGATGCTTTCTAAGGCCCACTTGACTTCACATTCCAGGGTGTCTGGCTCTAGGTCAGTGATCACACCATCGTGATTATCTGGGTATTGAAGATCTTTTTTATACAGTTCTTCTGTGTATTCTTGCCATCTCTTCTTAGTATCTTCTGCTTCTGTTAGGCATTACTGACTCGATGGACATGAGTCTCAGTGAACTCCGGGAGTTGGTGATGGACCGGGAGGCCTGGCGTTCTGCGATTCATGGGGTCGCAAAGAGTCGGACACGACTGAGCGACTGATCTGATCTGATCTGATCTGATTGTTTTGTTGAGCCATTATCAGCCCAAGGTTTGAGAAAAGAAAAAATGTTAGTCTTAGGCAGGACCATTTGAAAAAAAGGCAAATTCCAAAGGAAATACAGTTTCATTAACATAGCTTAAGAAAAACATTTCCATAAGAAAAATGCATTGGTTAGATCAAGGCAGAACCTGGTGTCCTCAACACAGAATTAAAAAAAGTCTCTTTTAATTTTGTGTAGAGAAGGAAAAAAAGTTGCAATTTATTTCCTCCTGTCACTTGGGACCTCTGGCCTTCCTACGTGTTACCCTCTCAGTCTGACACTAAGGTAAGGCCTGGGGAGTAAGATTTATAGGTATATTCCTTTCTAGAGACAGCTAATGAATTGTAGGGATCCTCTAGCACATTTAGACTCCACAAGTTCCCCCATGGAATTATCATCATCCCGTACTATTGAGAATAACTTTACTAGTGGGAGCAGGGAAACACACAGGGCCATGAAACTATGTGAATACAATAGTATTTCATTTTAACCTACTGATCATTTGGGGGGGTACCATTTTACATTATGCTCTTAGTGGTTGTCCTGGAGATTAAAATTACTATCTTAATTTTAACAGTCTAGTTTAGATCAATACCATTTTAATGTCAGTTGTGGATGAAAACATTGTTATTCCATTCATCATCTTTTGTTCTATTGTTCTCAAACAAATTATATCTATATCCATTGTGTGCCTATCAGCACACATTTATAATTTTTAGATGATGCATTTTACTTTTAAGTCTGATAGAAAAAAATAAGAATTATAAACAAAGTTATATTTATATTACATTTTGTATGTACCTATATTTTTATCTCTAATGGTGCTACTCATTACTTTATCTGTGTTTTCTTGGGGAAAATGTTTTCCATACTAGGTTAGATGTTCAAGAATGTCTTTGGGAATCTTCCAGGGACCATCAGAGAAGTCAAATAATGACAGTTCTTGGGGAATAAGACTGTCAAGAAAGCTCCAACCCCATTCTGTCTCCCCTGGTGGCTGTCAGCCTAAGGATGACTTTCACTGTGATTATAGACTACAGATTACAGAGCTGGAGATTGGAAATAGGTATTAGGCACATCAAAATACCACAAAGTTTGCCGTTGCTACCAAGATTTAGCCATTTTTCTTGAATAACTCCTTCCTGGATCCTTGTTAATCTCTGGTTAACTTACAGAGTTGTTAAAAATTGATTCTAACATTTTCTTTCTGCCAATTTTATCACTGCTTTTATGGAGAAAAGAATTTTTGGAGGCTCTTACTCTGCCATTTTTTGCTGACATCTGGTTGAGTGTTTTAAATATTTATTTTTAGAGTGGGAGAAAATCTGACGCATTTTATATTATTGGTGTTTGTTTATTCCTTCCTCATTTACTTGATTTATTCTGTGCTAGTAAACTTGAACAGACAACAAAGTAGGTTAAACAAAAATTAAAACATGAAAAAGAAAATTGAGAATATTTTAGACTTTGAATTTGGCATACGTTTTGGGTAAACACCGTTAAAATATTGTTTTGATTATTTCAGAGGTTTGGAGGGATTGTAGCTAGTATTTATTCTTATTGACAATGGGAGATTTACACCTGGTCTCATTCATCCTGGATGGTTGTATAGTATTGGTACAGCTTGTGAAGTGCCCCCTGTTTTCTGGTCAGTATCCCTCTGATCTTTTTCAAGGAAAGTAACAGCTCTGCTGATTCACAGGAGTCAAGTTCATTTGTGTCTTCAGCGATATTCAGCTTTCCCTAACAGGGTAGCTCTTCAAAAAGAACAGTGCCGGATCCCAGCCACAGCGATTATAATTCATTTAGTCTCAGGTGGAGCCTTGATGTTATTTTCACAGTTCTCACAAGCAGCTATATTGTCAGAAGTTGTGTTAAAGAAATAAAAACTTTCCTCCAAGGACTTCTCCCATCCACCCCCAAATACAAACAGTTAAATGAGTGTTAATGATCTTAGATCAAGATCTAGACTATTTATTAGGTTCTAATGTTGAGGATAAGTTGTCAGCAATTTTTAAAAGGTTCAGCATGAATAGATTGAACCATATCATCATAGATTTTAGGGAGAACCTGTCACATTTTTTTGGCCTGTTCTCATTCCTTTTCTTGAAGTTCAAATAATAAGATCCAAAAAATTAGTATGTGGATCTCGGTTTAGGAGAAGATACAGCAATGGAGGCTTCTTGACATGTTTTAGGTCTGATTCTTAGATTTATCTGTGCCTTGACAAGACAAATTTTTGTCACTTCGTATGGTTCAACCAAGATCATCAGGGCTAAAATGTTTTCAGTGGCACCTCAGCAAGTAAGTGCTAAGTGTCTTTGGTCAGCCACATGGTCTGTCCATTTCCATGCCTCAGTGACCTTGCAAGACCTTGTCATCTGCTATTCGCTGCAGGATTTGCTTGCTCAGGATCCTGGGCACCGGCTCTCTCTCAAGTTTTCTTGCTAAAGATTTCCACTAAAATGAACATGAAAAAGCTGAGCTTTCTTTGAAAATTCTAGACTGAACATAATGATAGTACTCTCTGAGTGACTATTCTATGAGGAAATGACTTCTAATATAGCTGTCAGTTCTCTGGAGCCAAAGACCATAAGGAACACACCTGTGTAAAAGTTATGTTTACTGATTCCTTGTCACAAGGCACACTGCACACCCTGGGGAACTGAGGGATGTTTCAATAGAAGGAAGCTAGAAAAACGTTTTAGAATTCAGGTTTGGGTTAGGTGGCTTTCAAGAGCATACAAAGAAGTAGGACTTTAGACTTCCCTGGTGGTCCAGTGGTTATGCCTCTGCCTTCCAATGCAGGGGATACGGGTTTGATCTCTGGCTGGAGAACTAAGATCCTACATGCCACATAGTGTGGCAAAAAAAAAAAAAAAGTTTTGAATTAAAAAAAAAAAAAAAAGAAGCAGGACTTTGCTCTGAACTGGAAGTTTGGAAGCAGAGATAATTCTATGGTTGAGTCTTTTAATAATTCTTATTTAGAAGATGTGGCGGGGGGGGCGGGGAATAGAGTGAAACAAATGCTTCTATTGATGTTTGTAAGCTGCAGTCATTTATATTAGCCAGAGTAAGTGGTTCATTTGGTCATTTTAGGAGTTTTACACTGTTCTTTCTTTACCTTGTGTTTAGATCTGATTATGGCAAAGTGGTCTTAAGTTTGCCTCGATTCTTCTCAGTTGCTGGTTATCCTTATCTGATGTTGGTGCTCTGTGAACATGTTCATATTGTACAGGGGAAAAACTAAGATCATCTGCAAGTGTCAGGCCAGCTGGTAGCAATGCCTAGAGCTGAGAGTGCCAGGCTAGCTCCCAGATGTCACCAGCTGCTTTGCTCTTTCTCCTGGAATTTATATCCAAATATGTCACCAAGACTAAATTTATCTTTGTCAGGTGTTGATACACCTTCTTAGCATCTTGTTTACCCTTGAAATTTATTATGTTCAAATACCTCTATGAGGCAAGACTTCCTACTATTAACACAGATAAATCATTTCTCTCATTATTGGCACTTTATATTCTGATTGATGAGTTTTCTATGTTCGCAATGCTGAATCCTATCTTGATAAAGACTTCCTCATGCCAGACATGTTACCACACATTTTTCATATGTCTCATTCTTCCTACCTGGCCAAATATAAACGTTTCTGATTGTAGGTTCTCTTCTTAATTTATTTTTATGTTGTCCAGATACTTTATTTCTCCTCTATGCTTTTCCTCAAAGACTTCTTAGTAATATTCTTTCATATGTTTAAGTTCATCTCTAGGTGTTCCTGCAAACTTAAACATATCTTGACAGATTTAGGGCTCTTCTATGAGGAATATTGATTCTTCCTGGTTCCCTTTGAGAGTGAAAAATATTTTTGTCCCCATTTCTCAAATCTTTCCATGTTTTTTTAATACCCTCATTCCACAAAACATTTTCTTGTTTTCATATGAAATTCCAGTCTTTTAAAGAGCATATCTCTATTATAGATATTCTTTTTGGCAGTTGTATTTGATTACGTGTGTGATGCCACTGAGGTATAGTCTTAATAAATTGATATGTTAAAATGATTGCTGAACTAGCTTGTGGGGAACTAATACGTATTTCTTTTGTTTGAGAAAAAGGGAAATTATCACTAATTAGGAAGAGGAGGAAAATATCAGGAAAAAGGGAGATCTAATAATGACATCAAAGATTTTAGAGCATAGGTTAGAAAGTTGGTCCTCCTTATAGGAAGAGTAGAGGAATTTTAAGAGTAGTCAGGCTCAGGATTCACTTGTGTGTGTGTGTGTGTGTGTGTGTGTGTGTGTATGCTATAACTCTTTCCCTAGTCTATAACTTTGGTAAATCATTTACACAGTCTGAAATAGATATAATTTAAAGCAAGGGAATTGAGGTAGCCAAGTATAATGTTTATAAAGAACTTTGACATGAATATTTAATTACTGGGAGTCAATGATTTCCTTAGTTTAGTAAGAGGGTAACTATAAAGTAGTTAAGCTGGTTCTATAAAAGTTTGACAAATGGAGCTTTTAGTAGTCTTTCAGGCAAAATGATATTGAAAATAACTTGTCAATGGGTACAAAAATGGGTACTGTTCTCCAGGGAAATAAAAATGTAATAGTTGAAGTACTATTTTTTACTGGTCAGAAATCTACAGGTTCAGATCTAAGCCTTAATCAATAATAAACATTTAATCAAATATTGATATACTCCTCTAGAAAATTAAACTTTGGTAGTTCTTTTAGAATATGCTTCAGGAATACATTGACAAGACATATACCATTATCTTTTTGCTCTATTTCCAAATTTTGGATAATTTTTCTTAATAGCAAAGTGTCAGTTTGTTTAAGGTGACATAGTAAACAAGTACACAGCTCACACAGGACTTGCACCAATCCTATTTTCATCTCTGTTTGCTCTCAATAGCAGATTGCCAAACAGAATGATGCTAAATAGAAAGACAGATTTTTAAATGAAAATTTTAATTAAATGTATAGAGAAGTATTTTAAAAAATTGCAAGATAGAAATATCATTAAATTGCAGGTAGCAATAAACTATAGAATTAGATGAAGTCCAGATAGCAATGCACATAGACTTTCTATCATACTCTTCAGTAAGTTTAATTATCTCCAAATTTCCTCAATTTTTTTTTAAGTGGCTGCTGCATGTATGCTGTTCCTTTCTTCTAACTGCCAGCACTCTGAGCATGTATCCGTTTAAACTTGGATAACATAATGCCATGACCTCCTGATGGACATTCTTTCTTATCGCCACCTGCCAGTTCATCCTGAATTGTAAGTCATAAAGGCAGATTTCAGGATGCTATTTCCATGCTCCCAGCTGCCTATGGCTTCTTATTTCATATCAAGTGCAGTCCAAGCTTCTCATCCAAAAACTGAAGCCTCGTCCCTCCAGCACTCTCTTAAAACCCAGCAGTTACTACCTAGATTGTATGCACTCTGTTTTTGTCCCAGACAAGCAGGTCCCCTCCCCATCTAGTGTTTCCTTCTGACTGATTTCCTTTTCTGCTGATCCATCCCTCAACAGAAATGCCTCTTCCCTCCTCTTTGCTTAACCAGAGCACTTATAACAATCATGGCTTATAAAGCCATACCTTTTTTATGAAGCCTCTCCTGACAATTTCAAATCATAATGGTTCTTTTCATTTACCAAATCACAGGATATTAAAACCAAAGTAGTCACAGAATTCTTGTCACCTCTCTTGATATTTTAATGTTGAAAACAAAGAACCACGGTGGTTGTAATTAGTCATCTAACTTGTTAGAGGTTAAAATTAGCCCCAGGTTCTTATATCTCCAGTTCATGGGTTTCCCTAACATCCTCCTTCTCTATTCATTGTTATATGATTTTATTTTTTTCATTTATTTTTAATACAATGTTGTTACAATTGCTTTTTCTCCAAAACATCTGCAAACTACTTGAAATTGGTATTAGAGCATATGCATTCTTTAAGAATATCTTTAGAGTACCCGTTTATTTATAAACATAGTGCCCTGATTTTTTGAGCTGATAATTTACCTGAAATAATTTTACAAACATTGATGTTAGACTTACACCGAACAAAACAAGAGAAATCATCAGATGGCAAAACTTGTAAATATACCCACAGATACTAATTTCATCAAACAACTCCCCTGAAAAGGAAGTACCTAACTTTGGAACATTGTTTTTAAAAGAGCATTTTCTTTTCTAAGAATCATGTTTAAGGGACACATGAATATAACTGAAGATAATTTTAAAAAATATATAAATATGTGTGTAACTTGTATTGTGTTTATTTCATGGTATAACTTGAAATATAAACTGTAAGAACATAGTATTATTAAATGTTCATTGGGATACTCATGCACTGACAGATTTTATATTGGTAGATATGCAGTTTTTATTTTAAAATATCTGTATATACACATATTTGCATATATTGCTTAAAAAACTATATTAATCTGTGAATTAAAATCTAATAAACAAAAAGGGAAAATTTTTACAGTATAAGACCTTCTTTCAAGAGATGATTTATCATAGACAAACAATTAAACAGTTATATTCATAATTTAGGTATTTTTTTGCAAGAATATTCAAGTCCTTCCCCATGATTTCTCATTTTACTGAGCTCCTATAAAATTGAAGCAAGAAAATACTCATATTTCACTGATTTGCATCTTGTTTTTCCCAAGAATTACTGAATCAGGTTAAATGAATAATTTAAAGTCTACACATTGCAGCATAACATATAAGATTCTTGTATGAATTTCACTGTTGAACATGCATTAAAAAGCACTATTTTAAGGCTATTGAAGATGCTCACATAGTATCCCTAAGCACCTATTTTTAGAGGGATTTGCAGCCTTCTGTGCCACTGATGATAAGGAATTTCATTGTTCTGGTTTCCATACCCTGCTTGACCTATTCATCCTAAATAAGCTAATCCTGGAGAGAGTTTTGCTTAAGGCATAAAATGACCAACACAGGGATGGAAAGCAAATCTACCACCGCACATGCAGAAACTAATATAAGAGCTATGATGGAGTGTTATATTCATGTCAATACAGTTTCAGATGATACCTCCTACTAAAGTCAAGACACCCGATTTAAGGACTTTGGTCGTCATCTACAATAATTTGAGCACCAGAAACTGATGTTACATAGAACAACATAGTTATCTTTATGCAACTGTTGTCAAAGTTCTGATTCACTGATAAAATCACCCAGGAAAATACAGTAGTATTAAAAAGAAGTCAAGAGGATGGTGCAAAATTGTAAATATGATATTAAGGATTCCCACTTTCCTTAGGGCTTGCTTTCATAATGGATATCAAATGTGAATTCAGAGTATAAAAATATTTTGTTTGATAAGAGAAAAGTTTGGACCAAAAGTCAAAAGCTTTTCTCCTAACTCAGTATATCTCCCTGATTGCATTATTTTTATCTACCATCTAGAGTGAAGCTTCCACTAATGACCTGCCTCATTAATATCAGCAGCAAAAACCTACAGTCCTAAAGCCACCACGCTGCGATGATTTCTGTTCTAAAAATCATCAGGGCTTTTGATGAGAACTACATCTAAGGGCTTCAAGTCAAGGCAACTTAATTGAATCTAAGTAAGAATGGCCAAGATAAGAGATGTTTTGCATGAATATAAATATGTTGGTATGGATTAAATTGGAGGAACCCTTGTCATGCAGAAATATTGATTTGCCTCATTAGCACATCTTTTCTTTAATGAAAGCAAGATTTCTTGAAGGACATCTTTTCTTTGTTGGATTGAAAAATTACATTTAAAATTAAAAACATTTGTATTAAAAAAAAATCGCTCTAATTCTTAAGCTTGAGT
Source organism: Bubalus bubalis (assembly GCF_019923935.1). Classification (NCBI taxonomy): domain Eukaryota; kingdom Metazoa; phylum Chordata; class Mammalia; order Artiodactyla; family Bovidae; genus Bubalus; species Bubalus bubalis. The sequence goes on along the minus strand of NC_059161.1, from coordinate 63,532,778 downwards.
TGAGTCATTACAGGGACTTCCCTGGCAGCTCAGAAAGTAAAGAATCTGCCTGCAGTGTGGGAGACATGGGCACAATCCCTGGTTGGGAAGATCCCCTGGAGAAGGAAATGGCAAACACTCCAATTTTCTTGCCTGGAGAATTCCATGCACAGAGGAGCCATTAGAACAGAAATGCAAAAGGTATATGGTTGTTAATACATGCAGATGTTGTCAATTTCTCATTCAAGTATTATAATGGTAACAAGTGGCTTAATAGTTTAAATGGCATTTGAAAGCCAACAATTGATTTTTTTTAATTTAACATAGATTATAAATGATCGGAAATGACTACTTTCCCACAAGATAGTCAGTGAAGAAGTCATAAAGTTAGAGTCTATATCCACAAAGGGAAATGCTAGAAGTCATAACAGAATATTGAGTGGTGCTCCATCAGATGTTAAACCTATACTTTCTATTCTTGTGTAAAAAATACATAAAAATTTGCCTAAATCTCTGGTCATTTTATTGAAACTATCCTGGAGGCCATTATGATAGGAAATTGAGAAAGTAATACCTATTCCTTTGGACAAAGATCATTGAGTTAAGTATTCCAAATCTGACCTCACATAATTAGTAACCAGTTTCAAACCATTGCCCTTAGATTCATCGTTTATTGCACCTCTTTCAGTATCTAATCAGTGGAAGAATTGTAGGAATTTGTGGTACTACAGACAAATACACATAGGTTTTGAGGAAGAACATTCCAGTTTTTAAACTAATTAATCCTGATTATCTCCTGCTTGCATCATAGCTAAATCTTTTAGTCCAACTATAAGTAAGTAGCATTTGCAACACACACACACACACACACACACACACACACACATTATAAAGATAGTGGTAACCAGTAGCTTTAGAAATAAATTTGCCTGTGTGCCTAAGTCTAGTCTTTAAGAAGTGAACATGAAGTTTCTCTCCAGTGACACCCTAGCTCCAGATTTCTGTATGTGACTGCTCTCTTACTCTCATGAGGACATGGTCTTATAGACCCTGAGTTTGTTTCAGGAGCATACAGGACATGGAGATTAAGTTGAGTGGTTCTTAAATGGGGATGTAATTCTTAATATGAAAAGCCTGTGGCCCAGAATGTGTAAAACCTCTTGCAATTACAGAAGACTCCCATACAAGCAATATTAGTGGTACATCTGTGACATATACACCACCCAGAAGTAGGGAACATGGGTATAAAAGAAGTATTATGTGCTAGGTCAGGCTTCCCTGGTAGCTCAGCTGGTAAAGAATCTACCTGCAATGCAGGAGACCTGGGTTCAATCCCTGGGTCAGGAAAATGTCCTGGAGGAGGGCATGGCAACCCACTCCAGTATTCTTACCTAAGAATCCGCATGGACAGAGGAGCCTGGTGGGCTACAGTCCACGGGGTCGCAAAGAGTTGGACACAAATAAAGCGACTAAGCACACATGTACCAGGTCTGCCCCTGACTTTTGCTTCAGTTTCACTTTACACAAATCCCTGTATCTTAATTTAAATAAAATAGAAACTTACTTCAAGTTCAGCATCCGTATGTGTTGTATTCAGCTGTCACACTGAAAGCCAAGCTGAAATGCTGCAGGAACATGATGGAAAGTTAAAATCAGTAACAACAACAAAGGAGAAGCAAACTTTTTTAAAAGATCAACCGTAGTCCTATTCTGCAAAATGTCTTAGGGTGAATTATAGGGCCAAAGAATATGTACTCTCAGAGAGAGCTAAGATCCCTGTGGCAATCTGCTCAGAACAACAGACAACGTTTCAGAATAATCTTTTTTAACTGTATGAAATAAATACCTAAGACATTAAAGAAAACTAATTACATTTAATTGGAGCTCTATCCATGGCTCTTTTGGCAGCCTTTGGACACCATATAAGGAATCTCTGCATGATACGCAGGCAGTTGAAATAAGAAAGAATAAGTGTAGATCACAGATATAGTTAAGAGGTAGAAATTACAGAACTTTCTAATAAAAAATATTGGGTGGAAGTAATTGAGAATGAGGGAATAATCAAAGGAAATACCCAGCTTCAAGGTTTAACATTAGTGTGGGGGATGCTGACATTTTCAGAGATGATAACTGGTCAGTACATGTAGACAGACTGTATGTCCATAAAACAGTGTTGGTGGTGGTACAGTAGACTCCAAGAGTGCCAGTTTGGCCCTGTGATTTTTGAAATAACTCTTAGGTTGTCAAAGGAAGACACCAAAAAGGCAGTTGGAAGTCAAAGTCTGAATTTTGGATGCATTCAATTCATAAGATATTTTTGGATATGTTCAATTCATAACCCACAAAACAATACCTGTGTGTTCCTTCCAGTACAGCACTATCCAATTTTGCGTTCAACATGGAAATCTTTTCTTTTTCTTAGCAACCTCAAGGGACCAGAATTCAGCAGGGTTTACTTTAGGAACTGTTGATATTTTACTAATTGCTCATTCTATAGTTATTATGTAACGTATAATAACTTTTGAGAACTACTAGAGGACAGGCACTGCTCCTAGACACTGTTCCTACATACATCAATTCAAATCATGGCTATCATTTTGCAAGTTTTTATATATATATATATATATATATATATATATATATGAAGAAGCCAAAGATTCAGACAGATTATTTATCTTTTACAAGGTTATATGCTGATTAACTTGCTAACTAAAATTTGGACTCAGATCTGTGTGACTTCAAAGCCCATAATTTTTTTGTGGTATCATATACTTGTGCCTTTTTCCATCTATTCTATTCCAGTATATTTAAACCTCTAATTTACTGGTTCATTGAATTTATTCTTCTCATATCAGGTTGAGATAGAAGTTTTTAATAACTCAGAAGATAAATGGCCTTTCTCTTGCTCAGTAGACAAATTTATTCTCTCCAAAATAGGACTCAAATATGGATATTTTATTGCCTATTTGGTGCTATGGTGTATCACCAAAAATCCTCTATAAAATAGCATTGCCACCCAGAAACTTCCTATTAAGAAAGGGAGTATCACACAATCATTTTTAAAGAAACCAATAAAAACAAAACAAAACAAAAAAATGGCCAGAGCAATCCTTCAAATATTCCTCTTCTCTGTAAAATGAATGTAGGTCTATTTTTTCCATGGATGCTGTATTCATAGACACAGTCATAGCCACTCCTGCAGAGATATAGAAAAGATGGTCTTCTTTGTTCCCTGGGAGACATTTTTTTCCCATTTCCACTCCTTGTTGTTTTATTCTTCTGAAAGCTTTTTCAGATATGTTTACTTACTCACCTGCAGCTAAACCTTGTTTTCATAGGTAGGTGGTAAATCTTTTTTCACTGCCAGTTATAGCTTACTTTATTCTTTAAAAGAAATCCTTTGATTTTTTTCCATATTTAGAATTAAAATCTCCACATAGTACTTTTAAGAGCAATTTCTGTCTATTTATCTGAGGGTTACCTTTGGATCTGCTAAACTTTAATACTTCGCTGGATGTTCACATGCCAACCATTTTCTCCCATGTTTTGCATGTTACCCTATTACCTTCAAAACACAAAAATACACATGAGTTAAAGTCACTATTTGGCTTCTTATTTTTGAGTCAACTTCTGAAATCTTGCTCTGGAATCCATTTTCTGAAGGAATTCACCTAAAACAGAGTAATTCTGCAGTATAATAACCCCACTATGGAAACTGCTTTTGATTTTTTTTTTAATAGAAACATATACAAGATTTATATGTTCATTGGTTATGACTATTAGGTTGGTACAAAATTAATTTTGGTTTCTCATTGTTGGTCACTTCCCTGGTGGCTCAGACGGTAAAGCGTATGTCTACAATATGGGAGACCTGGGTTCAATCCCTGGCGTTGAGAAGATCCCCTGGAGGAGGAAATGGCCACACACACCAGTACTCTTGCCTGGAAAATCCCACGGACAGAGGAGCCTGGTATGTAACAGTCCATGGGGTCATAAAGAGTCAGACTCAACTGAGCGACTTCACTTTCACTTTTGCTTTGTTGAGATTTGGCATTTGATACTGGAATACGTTTTTAAATAAATGTGGTTATGTTATACGTCATTTTAATGCACATTTCTCATTTTGTTTTTGAACTAATGACTTATTACTTGCTGTGTATTTTATATTTATTTTAGACTAGGGGAATAATGTTAGACAAAAAGCAAATTCAAGCGATTTTCTTACCCAAATTCAACATGGGTAAGTAAAGCAGCAGAAACAGCTCACAACATCAATAATGTACTTGGCACAAGAACCGCTAATGAATGTATAGTGCAGAAAAGCTTCAAGAAGGCTTACAAAGGAGATGAGAGCCTTAAAGATGAGGACCACAGTGGCTGGACATCAGAAGTTGACAACGACCAACTGAGAGCTATCTTTGAAGCTGATCCTCATATAATTACACAATGATAGTTGCCAAGGAAGTCAATGTCAACCATTCTATGGTTATTTCAGTATTTAAAGCAAGTTGAAAGGGTGAAAAAGCTTGATAAGAGGGTGCCTCTTGCTGCTGCTGCTAAATCGCTTTAGTTGTGTCCGACTCTGTGCGACCCCACAGATGGCAGCCCACCAGGCTCCGCCATCCCTGGGATTCTCCAGGCAAGAATACTGGAGTGGGTTGCCATTTCCTTCTCCAATGCATGAAAGTGAAAAGCATTGTTTTCAAGTTTCATCTTCGCTAGTTCTACTCAACAACAATGAACCAGTTCTCAATTGGATTGTGATGTGTGACAAAAAGTGGATTTTATATGACAACAGGCAATTACCAGCTTGGTGGTTACACTGAGAAGCTCCAAAACACTTTCCAAAGCTAAATTTAGACCCCCAAAAATGTCATGGTCACTCTCTGCTGGACTGCTGCTGGTCTGATCCACTATAGGCTTCTGAATCCCAGTGAAACCATTACATCTGAGAAGTAGGCTCAGCAAATCCATGAGATGCACCAAAACCTGCAATGCTTACAGTCAGCACTGGTTAACAGAAAGGGCCCAATTCTTCTCCCTGACAAGGCCCAACTGCACATCACACAACCAGTGCTTCAAAATGTGTACGAATTGGGCTAAAAAATTTTGCCTCATCCACCATATTCATCTGACCTCTAACCTATTGACTGCCACTTTTTCAAGCATCTTGACAACTTTTTGCAAGGAAAATGCTTCCACAACCAAAAATGCTTTCCAAGAGTTTGTCAAATCCCAAAGCAAGGATTTTTACATTGTAGAAGTAAACAAACAGTTCTTGCTGGCAAGAATGTATTGATTGTAATGGTTCCCATTTTTATGAATAAAGATGTTTGTGGGCCTAGTTATAATGATTTAAAATTTATGGTCAGAAACCACAATCATTTTTGTACCAACTAATATTCAGTTGTGTGATTTAGTGAACTCATGAATTTTTCTTATAGAATATTATTTGTAAATAAATCTATTTAAGCTGATAGAATCCAAACAATAAAATTAAAGTGCATTTGGAATAGAATAATGCTTTAAGAAAAATAATAATAATAACATCTTATGGAAAATCCCTAATAGCTTTTTGGCTAAAACAAAACCTCACTTTGGCTAAGTAATTACTGAGACCTCTATTTAAAAATACAGATAGATACAAAGATACAAGGATAGATAGACATTCCTAGCGAGCACAGGCAGCCAAAGTCATGTCTCAGAACTTTCAGCTAAGTCTTCATGACTTTATCTTGTCAGGTGTTTTAATAAAAAGTTTGAGTCATTTTTGATCTTTGAGTGCTGACAACTTTCAAGCATAGCTTTCGATTTCCCCATTTTGCCCACATCTGAACCATGAAGCCCCCGCCAGCCAGCAGGAATCCTTGCTCCATGCCTAGTACTAACCATTACCATTCCTCATGCCACCAGGTTCTTCTTTTCTCTCCAACCATTTTTAGTTGTGCTTGGGAGCCTGCTCTGTTTTCCTCAGCAAAAAGCTTCCTTCTGCGACTAATGAATCTTTCACACCCTCTTGTAAAAAGCCTCTTGATGACGGTGAAAGTGGAGAGTAAAAAAGTTGGCTTAAAGCTCAACATTCAGAAAACGAAGATCATGGCATCCGGTCCCATCACTTCATGGGAAATAGATGGGGAAACAGTGGAAACAGTGTCAGACTTTATTTTTCTGGGCTCCAAAATCACTGCAGATGGTGACTGCAGCCATGAAATTAAAAGACACTTACTCCTTGGAAGGAAAGTTATGACCAACTTAGATAGCATGTTCAAAAGCAGAGACATTACTTTGCCAACAAAGGTTCGTCTAGTCAAGGCTATGGTTTTTCCTGTGGTCATGTATGGATGTGAGAGTTGGACTGTGAAGAAGGCTGAGCGCCAAAGAATTGATGCTTTTGAACTGTGGTGTTGGAGAAGACTCTTGAGAATCCCTTGGACTGCAAGGAGATCCAACCAGTCCATTCTGAAGGAGATCAGCCCTGGGATTTCTTTGGAAGGAATGATGCTAATGCTGAAACTCCAGTTCTTTGGCCACCTCATGCGAAGAGTTGACTCATTGGAAAAGACGTTGATGCTGGGAGGGATTGGGAGCAAGAGGAGAAGGGGATGACAGAGGATGAGATGGCTGGATTGCATCACTGACTCGATGGACGTGAGTCTCAGTGAACTCCGGGAGTTGGTGATGGACAGGGAGGTCTGGCTGCTGCGATTCATGGGGTCGCAAAGAGTCGGACACGACTGAGCGACTGATCTGATCTGATCTGATCTGTGTCTGTGCGGCTTCCTCATGATCACCATCCAGACCAATGGGGCATCAATCCTGGCCCCTGCAGGGAAAACATGGTGAAGATACCAATTTTTTACAATAGCATAATTTCACTCAGTTTTCTAGTTTTAAATATGTAAGTCTTTTAATATTGATAATATTCCATGTACTTTACAGTGTGACTAAGTTCTTTGCACATTTTTTATGAAAGAGCAGACATTGGTTTTTATTTTATTATTTTTTAAATTGAAATACTGTAGATTTCAGGATCCTGAAAGATGATGTTGTGAACGTGCTGCACCCCTTGGACTGCAAAGAGATCCAACCAGTCCATCCTGAATGAGATCAGCCCTGGATTTCTTTGGAAGGAACGATGCTAAAGCTGAAACTCCAGTACTTTGGCCACCTCATGCAAAGAGTTGACTCATTGGAAAAGACTCTGATGCTGGGAGGGGTTGGGGGCAGGAGGAAAAGGGGACAACAGAGGATGAGATGGCTGGATGGCATCACCAACTGGATGGACATGAGTTTGAGTGAACTCCAGGAGACAGTGATGGACAGAGAGGCCTGGTGTGCTGCGATTCATGGGTCGCAAAGAGTCGGACACGACTGAGCTACTGAACTGAACTGAACTGAATTGTAGATTTACAATGTTGTGTTAGTTTCTGCTGTACAGCCAAGTGATTCATATATAATTAATGTATACATATACATACATTCTTTTTCAAATAATCTTTTCCATTGTGGTTTATCATAGAATATTGAATATAGTTCTCTGTGCTATAATGTAGGACCTTTTTGTTCATCCATCTTATATATAAAGTTTACATCTGCAAACCCCAACCTCCCACTCCAGAATAAATTTTTAGTTGCCCAAAGCAGTGGCCCTTCTAATTAGTAGGCACTTTATTAGATTTCATGACTTCCTTGATTAAATTCCTACTCTTTCCCCTACTTCTCCTCAAATCTTACTACCTCTAGGGAGGAGGGAATAAAAGAAGTCAATCTGTGAGGTCTAGATGTCTCAGTTAAAGAAGGAAGGCAGCTGTCTCAGTCTTACCTCCTTATAAATATGATGATTACTGTACCTTTTGTCCTTACAAACCACATTAATCCTGTTTTTGGGGAGAAGCATTCTTATGTATGAATGTTGAAGTAGAACATGTACTGTATAGTTTACTTGCGGTGAACAAAGCTAGAATCTATGGAATTTGTGGGCTATGATTCCCTGGAAATTTTCCCATAAGCTATATAATAACCTAGGGTAGTAAATGGATATATTTCATAAGTTAATACTCTCTACTGGGTGATATAATGCCTGTATCTCACAGGAGACCTCCTTTATAGCTCTAGGTTACATAGCATGTGTACAAATGAGAAAGAATGTCCCAGTAAGCAGCTCCTAGTTGCCTAGAGCTTTTCCCTAATTCAGGCTCTTGATTTCTTTTATTCTTAAAATTTCTCATAGAGCTTGATAAGTGAGTACAGTCTCTTATTCTTGTGAGTCTGCTTTTAAAAGTGAACCTTTGAGTCATTCCATGTCCTGAATAAATTATTTCTGTAAATGTTTGTCTTGGAATCAGTTTTTTTAGGAAACCAGGTGGCACTAGTGGTAAAGAAACTGCCTGCCAAAGCAGGAGACATAGAGACACAGGCTTAATCCTGGGTGGGGAAGATCCCCCTGAGGAGGGCTTGGCAACCCACTCCAGTATTCTTGCCTGGAGAATCCCATGGACAGAGGAGCCTGGTTGGCTGCAGTCCATAAAGTCACAAAGAGTTGAACACGACTAAAATAGCTTAGCATACATGTGAGTTAAGATACCTTCTTTCCCCTTTACCTTTTGTTGTGTTGGGTTCCCAAGAAGTATATTCTGAGACACAGTTAGCATTAAGATATTTGGGTGGGCTGCCGCCTATGGGGTCGCACAGAGTCGGACACGACTGAAGTGACTTAGCAGCAGTAGCACTTAGGATAGATACATGTTTATGTATAGGAGGGATAAGATTCAGGTCTGGGTAGAGGGAGAAGTCAAGCTGGAATGTAAACCCAACAGTAGTCTGGACTGGTAACTCCAGGAGCTCTGTGCTACAGTGGGCCTTCAGAGTTGTTCCACTTTGAGCTGAGATGGCCAGTCATTTATACAGTATGTGGCAGAAAGAGACATGAGCTAGATGAGTCTTTGCAGTTCAGGCAACCCTTTAAAACATTTATCTACCAACAATGCTCTCAGTCTTTCAACACAGGCAACAAATCTTTCATTGAAATGGGACATGGGTGGACTATCACAATCATACAACTTCTGGGTTTTATGACTACATCATTTTTTTTCTAATATATTTTTTTCTACTCTACTTTTTTAAACCTTCGAACATTCTCATCTTTTTACTTGTTTATCAGTTTCAAATGAGATAATCAGTGTGATTTCACAGCCTCATAATTTTTCTTTCCCTTTCCCTCTTAAATATTATTAATTATATTACTTAAGAATTCTCAGAGTTGATTACATTTACATTACACTCTGCCTTAGTCTTATCGTGTTATTAAATAAATTGAATTGCATATCACAAATCTTCTTGCTGTAATTTCTCAATTCACCTTATGTTCAACTGAAAATTTTAAATTGTTAATTTTTTTAGGAAGGGCTTAAAGAACACATGATTCGATTTATATTTTTTGTATGTTCAAATGCATTTTCTGCCTTATTTATTTTAAAAATGTAGTCTCTTAGTCATCTTTTGCTACAGCAAGAGGGAACGCCAAGATTTCAGCTGCATATTTGCTAGGCTGCACCGGCATGGACTGGCTCAGTAAGGCTTTATGACCTTTTAACTGTGGAGCATAGGTTGAACGGAAGACTACTGCCTGGGTCCTGGGTCCTGCTGTTCTCATGGCAGAGAACAATAACACAAAATGACTAATGAAAACATGAAATCTCTCTTAAAATCACTGGACTGGCCTAACATTTTTGCTCACATCCTATTGGCTGTAACAGATCACATGGCAAAAGCCAGTTTGGCAGAAAGCCACAAGGGACAGATGTGAGTCAATGGCTTTGACAATAATAAAATCTAAGAAGTACATTCCTTGGTTACTGTAATTGAGTTATCTCTCTTCTGCTTACAAAATACACTTACTGGCCCCCTCCCAACAAAGGTACCAAAGATAGTTCAGATGGTTTATTCACACATATATGGCCTTAGGTTTGAAACCCAGGGTCTTCTGATGGATTGTTCTTCATCAGGACCAGATGTAGATTTCCTTTATTTGAAGTGAAGTGAAATCAAAGGTGTTCAGTCATGTCTGACTGTTTGTAACCCCATGGACTGTAGCCAGCCAGGTTCCTCTGTCCATGGGACTTCCCAGGCAAGAATACTGGAGTGGGTTGCCATTCTCTTCTCCAGGGGATCTTCCTGACCCAAGAATTGAACCTGAGCTCCCTGCACTGCAGGCAGGTTCTTTATCATCAGAGCCACCAAGGAAGCCCTCCTTTTATGTGAAAGCATGTAAAGGAAATAGAGACAAATAATATACAGTGGTGAAAGCAGCACATGGTAAGTGTAATAACAAGTATTTCTGTTTGGAAAGGAAAATAATGGAAACCATATGGCAGTTACTGATTAATAGCAATTATGAAATACTTACAGGCAAGTATTCCAAGGTTCTTCTTTTTAGAAAAAGGGAATGTCCTTTGATTCAACTCCCATTCTACACCTGATAGAAACTCTCAAGTCCCTTTCTATCCATGCCTTATATGTTATTATAGCTAACATCTTCACAATATGTGTTTATTTGTAAAATTTCAATACTGATTAAATTTCTTAATAATTATTTCATTATTATGTAAATTTGAAGAAGCCATTGCCTACTGAGACATAAACCCTTGAAACTGTCCATAAAAGTCTGAAAGCAAAAGGTAGATATATAATTAAATTATATACTTAGTATAAACTATTCAAGTACTTGATTCCAGCTTGTGTTTCTTCCAGTCCAGCATTTCTCATGATGTACTCTGCATATAAGTTAAATAAACAGGGTGACAATATACAGCCTTGACGTACTCCTTTTTCTATTTGGAACCAGTCTGTTGTTCCATGTCCAGTTCTAACTGTTGCTTCCTGACCTGCATACAAATTTCTCAAGAGGCAGATCAGGTGATCTGCTATTCCCATCTCTTTCAGAATTTTCCACAGTTTATTGTGATCTACAGAGTCAAAGGCTTTGGCATAGTCAATAAAGCAGAAATAGATGTTTTTCTGGAACTCTCTTGCTTTTTCCATGATCCAGTGGATGTTGGTATTCGATCTCTGGTTCCTCTGTCTTTTCTAAAACCAGCTTGAACATCAGGAAGTTCACAGTTCACAGATTGCTGAAGCCTGGCTTGGAGAATTTTGAGCACTACTTTACCAGTGTGTGAGATGAGTGCAATTGTGCGGTAGTTTGAGCATTCTTTGGCATTGCCTTTCTTTGGGATTGGAATGAAAACTGACCTTTTCCAGTCCTGTGGCCACTGCTGAGTTTTCCAAATTTGCTGGCATATTGAGTGCAGCACTTTCACAGCATCATCTTTCAGGATTTGGAATAGCTCAACTGGAATTCCATCACCTCCACTAGCTTTGTTCATAGTGATGTTTTCTAAGGCCCACTTGACTTCACATTCCAGGATGTCTGGCTCTAGGTCAGTGATCACACCATCGTGATTATCTGGGTCGTATTCAACATTCAGAAAACGAAGATCATGGCATCCAGTCCCATCACTTCATGGGAAATAGATGGGGAAACAGTGGAAACAGTGTCAGACTTAATTTTTCTGGGCTCCAAAATCACTGTAGATGGTGACTGCAGCCATGAAATTAAAAGACACTTACTCCTTGGAAGGAAAGTTATGACCAACCTAGATAGCATATTCAAAAGCAGAGACATTACTTTGCCAACAAAGGTTTGTCTAGTCAAGGCTATGATTTTTCCTGTGGTCATGTATGGATATGAGAGTTGGACTGTGAAGAAGGTTGAGCACCGAAGAATTGATGTTTTTGAACTGTGGTGTTGGAGAAGACTCTTGAGAGTCCCTTGGACTGCAAGGAGATCCAATCAGTCCATTCTGAAGGAGATCAGCCCTGGGATTTCTTTGGAAGAAATGATGCTAACGCTGAAACTCCAGTATTTTGGCTACCTCATGTGAAGAGTTGACTCATTGGAAAAGACTCTGATGCTGGGAGGGATTGGGGGCAGGAGGAGAAGGGGACGACAGAGGATGAGATGGCTGGATGGCATCACTGACCCGACGGACATGAGTCTGAGTGAACTCCGGGAGTTGGTGATGGACAGGGAGGCCTGGCGTGCTGCGATTCATGGGGTTGCAAAGAGTCAGACACGACTGAGTGACTGATCTGATCTGATCTGATTCAAGTACTATAATAGTGTCATGATAAATTATTTTGCATAAAATATTACAAACTACATAAACTAATCATTTAAGTTGTTAGATATATGGTAATTTTTTTACCATGTCTTAAAATATCTAGATCAGTATAAGATTTCATAAATTCTTTTTTGTATAAATTTTATGTTTTTGGAAAACACTTTCTTGTAATATCTCTTGGGGCATTTCCAATTCCATTAACTCTTTTTTTTTTTTTTTTTTTAATCTGATTCTTTTTGTTTTATCCTGAGTTTTTAACATCTAGTTAATTGTTTAACAGGTCCATGAAATATGGTTTTTGGAGAATATTCTTTTTTAAATTTTTTCTCATTTCTATCTTGTTTCCTGTAGTATATTTCACAGTAGTTCCTTTTGTTCCCTATTAACCAAATTTCTTTGGTTAATTCAAATTCTTCTTTGTGAGCTTTTTGCAAGACTTATATAAGAGATGAGCCATGGACATGTACTGTCAGGAATTCTTCTGGCTGCATGTCGTGTGTGTGTCTGTGTGTATGTGTCTGTGTGTGTGTGTGTGTGTGTGTGTATGAGAGAGAAAGAGAGGGGAGAGAGAGATGAGAGATAGCAAGAAGAACCAGATTTGATGTGATTTCTAACTTTGTCCAAGGAAACACTGTACATCTTTAAAATATAAACAAATAAAATCTATAAATTGAAAAATGTGCACTCCTACCAACATTTCCATATGTTGGTGGAAATCTGGAGTTGTTTTAAATGCAAATTTAAGGTCACAAGTGGCTTCAATTTCCCCATGAAGGCCCTAGATTTATAGTCTATGTAGATTGGAGGTAGAACAATATTCCCTTTAGAAGTAGTAAATGTTTTGCCATGTTAGAGAGGTTATCCTAAATCAGATCAGATCAGATCAGATCAATCGCTCAGTCGTGTCTGACTCCTGGTGACCCCATGAATCGCAGCACGCCAGGCCTCCCTGTCCATCACCAACTCCCGGAGTTCACTCAGACTCACGTCCATCGAGTCAGTGATGCCATCCAGCCATCTCATCCTCTGTTGTCCCCTTCTCCTCTTGCCCCCAACCCCTCCCAGCATCAGAGTCTTTTCCAATGAGTCAACTCTTTGCATGAGGTGGCCAAAGAACTGGAGTTTCAGCATTAGCATCATTCCTTCCAAAGAAATCCCAGGGCTGATCTCCTTCAGAATGGACTGGTTGGATCTCCTTGCAGTCCAAGGGACTCTCAAGAGTCTTCTCCAACACCACAGTTCAAAAGCATCAATTCTTCGGCATTCAGCCTTCTTCACAGTCCAGCTCTCACATCCATACATGACCACAGGAAAAACCATGGTAAAACCATGGCCTTGACTAGACAAAGCTGTACACATATTATTTATAACCCTATGACAAACTTATAATTATTATCTAACTTCACAGATGAGAAAAGTAAGAGGCAGAAGACTAAGTAACTTGTTTTGAACCAGATTTCTAGGTTTCTATTTTCTTTCTCCTGGTAGATTATTTTAAGACTAAGTGTGGGATTTCTTATGTGAGAATAAAGATCACATATTCGGAGTTTTTTTTTTTTTTTAGAATATTGGATTTTTATCTGGGGCTGGGAAGGAATCCTTTAGATATCCAATATATTTTGAACTCCTAAATACCTTTGAGTTTCTCAAATTTGTTTATTACTTTTGAGCTCTCAGTGTGAAGATTTCCCTTTAGGAAACTTTAAACAGGAAGGATATGATGGGATGCTGGGAGAAGTCTGTTGTAGGCTCTAGGCTCAAGTGAGAAAGAAAACTTGTTCTAAAGGTTTCTTCAAGCTAGACTCTCCAAAAGACAGAGACTCAAGGAAAAATGTTATTCTATGAATGTTGTACAGTTGGATAATGCTTCCTTGTCATGCTCCCTAGGAATCTATATTACTTGACAGATTTTTTTAAAAGATGAGGATACTATCACTTTTAAAATGCAAGGTCTATTAAACTAATCAAACCTGTTTTCAAATAATTTAAGAGGATTATTAAAGTGTTTTAAAGACAATCTCTTTAACAAGTGGTGCTGGGAAAACTGGTCAACCACTTGTAAAAGAATGAAATTAGAACACTATCTAACAGCATACACAAAAGTAAACTCAAAATGGATTAAAGATCTAAACATAAGACCAGAAACTATAAAACTCCTAGAGGAGAACATAGGCAAAACACTCTCTCACATAAATCACAGCAGGATCCTCTAAGACCCATCTCTCAGAATATTGGAAATAAAAGCAAAAATAAACAAATGGGACCTAATTAAAATTAAAAGCTTCTGCACAACGAAGGAAACTATAAGCAAGGTGAAAAGACAGCCTTCAGAATGGGAGAAAATAAGAGCAAATGAAGCAACTGACAAACAACTAATCTTAAAAATATACAAGCAACTCCTGCAGCTCAATTCCAGAAAAATAAATGACCCAATCAAAGAATGGGCCAAAGAACTAAACAGACATTTCTCCAAAGAAGACACACAGATGGCTAACAAACACATGAAAATTTGTTCAACATCACTCATTATCAGAGAAATGCAAATCAAAACCACAATAAGGTACCATTTCACACTAGTCAGAATGGCTGCTATCCAAAAGTCTACAAGCAATAAATGCTGGAGAGGGTGTAGAGAAAAGGGAACCCTCTTACACTGTTGGTGGGAATGCAAACTAGTACAGCCACTACGGAGAACAGTGTGGAGATTCCTTAAAAAACTGGAAATAGAACTGCCATATGACCCAGCAATCCTACTGCTAGGCATACACACCGAAGAAACCAGAATTGAAAGAGACACATGTACCCCAATGTTCATCACAGCACTGTTTATAATAGCCAGGACATGGAAGCAACCTAGATGTCCACCAGGAGACAAATGGATAAGAAAGCAGTGGTACATATACACAATGGAGTATTACCCAGCCATTAAAAAGAGTAGATTTGAATCAGTTCTAATGAGGTGGATGAAACTGGAGCCTATTATACAGAGTGAAGTAAGCCAGAAAGAAAAACACCAATACAATATACTAATGCATATATATGGAATTTAGAAAGATGGTAATGATACTCCAAAGGTCTGTCTAGTCAAGGCTATGGTTTTTCCAGTAGTCATGTATGGATGTGAGAGTTGGACTGTGAAGAAAGCTGAGCACCGAAGAATTGATGCTTTTGAACTGTGGTGTTGGAGAAGACTCTTGAGAGTCCCTTGGACTGCAAGGAGATCCAACCAGTCCATTCTGAATGAGATCAGCCCTGGGATTTCTTTGGAAGAAATGATGCTAACGCTGAAACTCCAGTACTTTGGCTACCTCATTCGAAGAGTTGACTCATTGGAAAAGACTCTGATGCTGGGAGGGATTGGGGGCAGGAGGAGAAGGGGATGACAGAGGATAAGATGGCTGGAGGGCATCACCAACTCGATGGACGTGAGTCTGAGTGAACTCCAGGAGTTGTTAATGGACAGGAAGGCCTCGCATGCTGCAGTTCATGAGATCGGAAAGAGTCAGACATGATTGAGCGACTGTAATGAACTGAACTGCACTGAATGATAACCCTGTATGTGAGACAGCAAAAGAGACACAGATGTAGATGTATAGGACAGACTTTTGGACTCTGTGGGAGAGGGCGAGGGTGAGATGATTTGGGAGAATGGCATTGAAACATGTATATTATCATATGTGAAATGAATTGCCAGTTCAGGTTCAATGCATGATACAGGGTTCTTGGGGCTGGTGCACTGGGATGAAGGGATGGAATGGGGAGGGAGGTGGGAGGGGGTTCAGGATGGGGAACACATGTACACCCATGGCAGATTCATGTCAATGTATGGCAAAACCAATACAATATTGTAAAGTAATTAGTCTCCAATTTAAATAAATAAATTTGTATTTAAAAAAATATAAAATAAAATATTTCACAAAACATGAAAAAAAAAACATTTAGTAACTAAAGAGAGTAAAACTTTCTGAATATCTTCATTCTTAGAAAACAACTATATAGATTCAATGCAATCCCTATCAAGCTACCAACAGCATTCTTCACAGAGCTAGAACAAATAATTTCACAATTTGTATGGAAATACAAAAAACCTCGAATAGCCAAAGTGATCTTGAGAAAGAAGAATGGAACTGGAGGAATCAACCTACCTGATTCAGGCTCTACTACAAAGCCACAGTTATCAAGACAGTATGGTACTGGCACAAAGACAGAAATATAGATCAATGGAACAAAATAGAAAGCCCAGAGATAAATCCACGCACATATGGACACCTTATCTTTGACAAAGGAGGCAAGAATATACAATGGATTAAAGACAATCTCTTTAACAAGGGGTGCTGGGAAATCTGGTCAACCACTTGTAAAAGAATGAAACTAGAACACTTTCTAACACCATACACAAAAATAAACTCAAAATGGATTAAAGATCTAAACGTAAGACCAGAAACTATACAACTCCTAGAGGAGAACATAGGCAAAACACTCTATGACATACATCACAGCAGGGTCCTCTATGACCCACCTCCCAGAATATTGGAAATAAAAACAAAAATAAACAAATGGGACCTAATTAAGCTTAAAAGCTTCTGCACATCAAAGGAAACTATTAGCAAGGTGAAAAGTCAGCCTTCAGAATGGGAGAAGATAATAGCAAATGAAGCAACTGACAAACAACTAATCTCGAGAATATACAAGCAACTCCTACAGCTCAACTCCAGAAAAATAAATGACCCAATCAAAAAATGGGCCAAAGAACTAAATAGACATTTCTCCAAAGAAGACATCCAGATGGCTCACAAACACATGAAAAGATGCTCAACATCACTCATTATCAGAGAAATGCACATCAAAACCACTATGAGGTACCATTTCACACCAGTCAGAATGGCTACGATCCAAAAGTCTACAAGTAATAAATGCTGGAGAGGGTGTGGAGAAAAGGGAACCCTCTTACACTGTTGGTGGGAATGCAAACTAGTACAGCCACTATGGAGAACAGTGTGGAGATTCCTTCAAAAACTGGAAATAGACCTGCCTTATGATCCAGCAATCCCACTGCTGGGCATACACACTGAGGAAACCAGAAGGGAAAGAGACACGTGTACCCCAATGTTCATCGCAGCACTGTTTATAATAGCCAGGACATGGAAGCAACCTAGATGTCCATCAGCAGATGAATGGATAAGAAAGCAGTGGTACATATACACAATGGAGTATTATTCAGCCATTAAAAAGAATACATTTGAATCAGTTCTAATGAGGTGGATGAAACTGGAGCCTATTATACAGAGTGAAGTAAGCCAGAAAGAAAAACACCAATACAGTATACTAACGCATATATATGGAATTTAGAAAGATGGTAACAATAACCCTGTGTACGAGACAGCAAAAGAGACACTGATGTATAGAACAGTCTTATGGACTCTGTGAGAGAGGGAGAGGGTGGGAAGATTTGGGAGAATGGCATTGAAACATGTAAAATATCATGTATGAAATGAGTGGCCAGTCCAGGTTCGAAGCACCATACTGGATGCTTGGGGCTGGTGCACTGGGATGACCCAGAGGGATGGAATGGGGAGGGAGGAGGGAGGAGGGTTCAGGATGGGGAACACATGTATACCTGTGGCGGATTCATTTTGATATTTGGCAAAACTAATACAGTTATGTAAAGTTTAAAAATAAAATAAAATTAAAAAAACAAAAACAAAAACAAAACCACAACAGGGTTTGAAGGTGTTGCCAGTGGTGGAGAATCTGCCTGCAATGCAGGAGATCCCCCAGTTGGATCCCTGGGTGGGGGAAGATCTTCCCCACTCCAGTATTCTTGCCTGGGAGAATCCCATGGACAGAGGAGCCTGGCAGGCTACAGTCCATAGCGTTGCAGAGAGTCAAACTGAAGCGACTATTAGTACTTAACACACGCAAAAGTACAAATAAAACCCCAACAGGGGGACAGCGAGCTCAGGAGCTGGAAAGACCTCAGAGTGAATCTGGCTCCCCCACTTCCCAGCGCTGGGACAGAGTTCCAAGCCGGAGGGGGTTGGGGGGGGAGTGGGAAGGGCTGGATGGATTTTGGCTCCTCCCCCACCCCAACCCCCACTGAGTCCCCAGAGCCCAGCACCTGGTAAGAGGCTTGGATAATGAACAAGTGACGCTTGGGGTGAACAAATGCCGAACTCAGGGGAAAGTGAAAGTGAAAGTGAAGTTGCTCAGTCGTGTCCGACTCTTTGCGACTCCATGGACTGTAGCCTGCCGGGCTCCTCCCTCCATGGGGTTCTCCAGGCGGGAGTTCTGGAGTGGGGTGCCATTTTCCTTCTCCAGGGGATTTTCCTGACCCCGGGATCGAACCCAAGTCCCTCGCATTCCAGGCAGACACTTTAACCTCTGAGCCACCAGGGACTCCGTGGGAGGACCTTCTCAATTCAAGCTGCCTCTACAGTTTCAAGAATCTGAAGAGACTCTGGATGGGAATGCCTTACCCTTCCCTGAAAATATCTCCGGTGCCTGCCAGTAGGAGCTGACACATTTCCCTGAGTTCTGGAGAGAGGGTTCCAGATGCAGTCTGGACTACATAACCATTGACCTGTTCAGAAGTCCAGCAAAGTTGAGGAGGAGGAAGGCTTCAAAGCCTCCTGCTCAGAGAACAGCTGTGCCCTCTAAAGCAAGAGGCTGCTCTCCCCAACAGCTGGGGTGCGGGGAGGGGGTCGGGGAGGTGGGAATTGCTTGGTAAACACTGGAGCAGAAGAAGTGACAGCCTGGGGGCACTCCCAGCAGAATAAATCTCATGAATGAGGAAAAAAAAAAAAAAAGAAAACAACTATAGATTACATGAGATTTAGTAATATACTACAGTTACCTTTGAAATAAAGAAGAAATATAATAAATAGGGGTACAGTCAATAAGTTTTGAATATAATCATCACCTTGGTATCTATACATGAAAATGACTCAAAAGATTTCTGACCAAGTAAGAATAGCAATTTTATATTCTTCAACCAGATAAACTATTCCTTTCTTCCTCCTTTCTTTATGTTTTGTTGAAAATTATCATAATATACTAGAAAGTTTTTAAATGCACACAATTTAACAATACACACAGAAAGAATGCATTCAATTTTTTGGAGAACAGGCCATCTAAGTTGACTCAGCAATAATCTTATTTTGACAGCCATCATTTATACATAATGACAATCTTAGAGTGAAAAATAGCCAAACAAATCATGGTGATCTCTCACTTCAAAAGATCAAGTGCACATTTCATGCTAATGAGAAATAAAAACCTGAAAATGCTCTAATTAGCTTTGTTAGCCCCTCTTAGTAAAGTTAAAGACAGCATGCCAAGTCCAATATAATTAGTCAAATTATCACATGATAGAAGAAATTTGACTTTAAATCATAGACTGTATTAAATTGATCTTGATGAAAACATTGAAAAAGTCCACATTTGCAACTCATGCCACAGATTATTGGCATTGGTAACATCTGCTTTAATAAGAGAAAACACATATAGTCTATGTCACATATATAAAAACATTTAGGTTTGTTTAAGTAAAGGACAAACATAGAATGATACAATGTAAATAACTGACAACTAACAATGAAGAGGATAAGGTAAGTCTCCCAGTTCTCCCTGAGAAACTTTATTATTGCTGAATTATTACATGGAATATGATTTGTTCTTTTATTTCAATAATTGGAATAAAAAATAAGTCTTGAAACAAGTAGCAGACCTGAGAGACATTAATTAAGTACCATCGAGGGACTTTGAGACCAATTATATGTATCTCATAAGCAAGTCATAGAGTAGAATATTGTTACTAGACTATGACTTCTCACCTGAATGAATATGTTGATTTTGACTTCTTTAAACAAGACTGTGGACACAGAGTTAGGGATGTTTTGTTGTTGTTTTATAAGAGGAAGGCTAAAGTGAGACAGGACTTTTTTTTTTTAGACTTATAGGAAGCAGATGTATTCAAAAAGTGGTCGGGAGTGTGAGTTGGTGATTTTTTTCAAGAGATGAGGAGATTGAAGACATAGAAGGGGGATTTGTTAGGGCTAGAGACCAGGGGATTGGGGGAGGATAGGAGAGAGCCCATTGACAGACAGCGGGTCAGGGGAAGCAGAGTCAGGAGCATAGCCTTGGGATTCACAAGTATTTATATGACGGGTTCAAACACAACGATTGTTAAGAACGTGAAAAATTCAAGCTGTGCGTGAAAAATTCAAGCTGTGAGGGAGTCTAAGAGAGAAAATGGGGGAGAGAGAAGTTGTTTTTTTTTTTTTAAGTAAGGAACAAAAAATAAAGTATGACTCTGGAAACTACAAAATGTCTAAACTTTTGATATCTACTGTATTTTTCAAACTGACAACCCATTCCTTGTATGAATCACAATTACTTTATATATTCTAAGAATAGAAAAACACTTCCATTAAAATTCGATAATGATGCTTTCTTATCAATTGTAAGACCCATTCTGATTTCAGAGGTGTTGAAATACAAAAATGATGAAAAATGGTGGCTATGATTATGTACCCTATTACATCTAGAACATTGCTTCATCAATTATCCTTTCTCTCATCTGAAGCTTCAATCTCTCTGACTTCTCTGGATCATTCTTCTCTGCCTACGTTTTTATTTTTTTTTTAATCCTCCCTCCCAATATAAAAACTAAAGCAGAGCAAAGACACTATAAATTTCAGCTCAGCTGAATTCAGCAACTCAATTTTGCTCTGCTGTAAATGGTCTAGGCTTTTATTTAAATTTCTCTAATTCTTTTCTTTTCTATCTGACTCAAAATAACCCCTCTTATATAAAATTTCCAGAAATCATCTCTTCTTCATATGAGATCTCAAAGGACTTTGGACAGTTTCTCTTATCACATCATAGATTCCTTTTTGCACAGGTTTTTTTCTTTTTTTCTTGTGAAAGTTTATTTTCAGTTTCTTCTCTGGGACATGGGTAGAGAATGTTTTTTAAAATGAAATGATATATCTTGTGACCATGTATAACATATAGCAGCTTTATGACAGTAGATAAATTGCTCATTCAGTTAATGTTTCCTGAAACTAAGTTTCCTTGTTCGTAAAGCAAGAATATTAATATCTATTTTACAGTGTTTCATGATGTCATTGTGAAAAATAAAGATCATTAAAACATCTTGCACCATGTTTGACACCATGAGATGAATATTAAGTTATTTAGTTATTTCTGTTTTCTTTGTATCTCTCTTATCTCCCATTTCTCTTTGTGCAGAGTAAAAAATAAAATAGTTCTAAAATTCCATTGCTTTCTATAAATTCCCAACAAACACAAGCTCACATTCAGCATTATTTTTAGAGAAATGTGCATGGTCTCTGTAAAACTGATTAACTAGTCTATACTTCAAGAGTCCAGACTTGAAAACATTAAAACAAGTTATAAAGAAATGTCATGTTGACACATTACCTTGTTAGCTACAGGAGTCTGTCAGCATTGACTAAATAGTAAGTCTGTGTACAGCAGAATGATTTCATTGAATCCATTTCTTTATAGGGGATGCTATGTGGGCTGTAACGTCAGTGGCTAGGAACTGACAGGGTTTGGAGAATTGTGGGTCAGGGGTGAGTGAGAGTCTGTGAAATGACAAAACTGTTTTCCCTACAAAGCACTCATCTCTTTCTATTATAGTTCCTAAAAACAAAAATCACAAATATAGGATTACAGGTAAATAGTACAAAGGAGAGGTTTTATTGAATCATTTTCTCTTCTTTCACCTTCAGGTAGGAAAAGAAATGAGGCTTTCAGAATAGAATTTAAACTGATATATGGGATCAATGTGAACATTGGAGTTTTACCCAATGATAATTATCCACAAATGGTTAATTTCTAGTTAAATAGTGAGTGAAAGACTAAATATCTATGTATTTTCAATGCTACCATAATAACATTGTGAATAATTTTACTGTAATGCTCAAAGCAATCACCATCACAACAAAAATCAAGGAGCCTTGGTAAAGGTCCTTTTCCAGAGCACAGCATTGCCTACTGAGAGTCTTAAGGGACTCCCACAGGGCCCCCTCCCCAACTTCCCCGCAAATCATTTTCCTCTGCCATGACACCATCTGTCTCCAAATTTACACCACCCAAGAGAGTAATTCCTAGGAGGAGGAAGTTACAGGGCTTACTTCCATGACCCTAGGAGAACAACAGTTTTACTTCTGCCGTTGGTTGCAGCCCTATTTACTCAGCTTTTATCCGAAGCAACAGGTGAGCCATCATCATATGGACATTTATCCAAACATCTCTGTGTCCTCCTTAATCTGACCAAATCTCCCATCTTTTCCAAGTCCCACAAACACTTCTATTATATTTCTCAGAAATTGCAACCAAATCTTCCCCATCCTCAACATTTGTCAGAATGTTCTTCTTTATCCATCTTCTTTATCCAACTGAAATATAGGAGCCAAAACAAAGCAAAATAAAACAGACAAATAAAGAAAACCAGGCATCACTTCAGTGGTGGCTCTTTTCTACCACCCACCCCCAGCCCACTTTGTCTACCATGAGCCTTGGAACTGGTTTCCTCCTCCTTTTCACTTCTAGACACTTTTTCTCCCTCCATTCTCAAACAAACCAATGAAAATAAAGCTGCTTTTGTTGATGACCATCAGACAATAGCACTTCCTTGTTACAACCATTAACAATTTTCTCAGTTGTCCTCAAACATTGACGATTTTAAGACTTTAACACCAGCTCAATAGAGATCTCTCAATCATGCTCCTATCTTTACTGGTTACCTAAGCAACTACATAACAAAATATCCAATTTATTGATATCTGAAGTCTCCTCATCAAATGACTTTTTCTCCATCTCAGCTTCTAGTTTACTTTTTCTCCATCTCAGCTTCTAGTTTACAGCCTAAAATCTCTTATAATCTCTAACTTATACTATTAAAAAATCTCAATGTTAAGTATTCTGCTGATTACCAACTCCTATATTTCCTGGTCATTGTTAGCAATTACCATAATTCACCATTATCCATTTTTATTACGGCCATGAAGGTTAAAATGTTAGCAGCTCAGTCATGTCCAACTCTTTGCAACCCCATGGACTGTAGCCTACCAGGTTCCTCTGCCCATGGAATTCTGCAGGCAAGAATACTGGAGTAGGTAGCTGTTCCCTTCTCCAGGGGATCTTCCCAACCCAGGAATCAAACCCAGGTCTCCTGCACAACTTTTTCTCTGCATCACCTTACTCTTATCTGGACATCCCTAATACACAGTTCACATTCCCTGTGACATAGGAAGCCTTACTGTTCTCCAAGCTTGATGATGTGTTAGACAGGTTTCTTTCTGAAGAGAGACCTCTAACTTCCTTTTTCTTAGAGCATTTATTTTAGAACACTTGAAATTTTAAATTGTTTCTCTGCCTTTTTGAAAAGTAGGGGCATGTAAATCAGCCTCTTGGCAGTTTTACAATGGAGGAATGTCTTTATCAAGGAGGAGGAGCCATCCCTTTAAAATATAATCATTAAGGAAGAGAGCACTCCTAGACTGACAGTTAAGCCAAATATCAAGAGGTGGAACACTAGCTAGCTGAGTTGACAAACAATGTATCTTTTTTTGAGATGATGGGTCCATATAAAAAATTAAATAGTAGAAATCAAAGTACTTTTAAATGTGAGATTATAATTCTAATCTTTATAGTATTGTTTGATTGTAACATTTATAAAATAAAGCCATAAAAAAAGAATTATCAAAAAAAAAAAAAAAAGTAGAAGCACCTCTAGCTCAGTCTCTACGAGAGGGTAGGCACCTAACATCTTCTTTCTATAAGCATTAATTAGCAAGAACAGATGCCCTAATCCCATTAACCACCCCAACAAGGAGTTTTCTCTTCCATTACTTCTTCCTTATCTCCCAGTCTGCCTTGAATCCACTTCTATTACTCTTTCTACCCTTCCAAGGAGACCACTCATGCCAGTGTTATCCATGATCTATGTGTTGCCAAAGTGGCAATTCAAATAACTTCTTTTCAGCCCACTTGCTCTCTCAATTAACTCAAATTACTCCCTTCATTTTAAAATATTTTCTTCTGTTGACTCTGTGATAGTGTATTTCTGCCTAATCTTCCACATTTTGATTACCTTTCCCAGGTTGCCTTTCCTAGGGCTTCCCTGGTGGCTCAGAGGTTAAAGTGTCTGCCTGCAATGCAGGAGACCTGGGTTCAATCCCTGGGTGGGGAAGATCCCCTAAAGCAGAAAATGGCAACCCACTCCAGTGTTCTTGCTTGGGAAATCCCATCAACAGAGGAGCCTGGCAGGATAGAGTCCATGGGGTCACAAAAATTCAGACACAACTTAGCAAATAAACCACCACCATTACCACAATCCTCCCCAGAAATCTTACCCCTAATGGTGTATTAGTTAAAACTATTGCACTATAAATGTTGACCCAGTACTTAAAATAACAAATATGGTATCCATTCTCAGTGAAAATCAGTATTTGGAGTATAATGGAAAGAGCACTAGGAACAGGAGATAAGTCTTCAATCATTTCCTTTTCCTCATTAACTGTGTGAACATGACTCATCCTGCCTTACAAGGCTCTTGGGGCAATTAATTAATTCCATATAAGTCTGGCCTTATAAGTCTCTTGAGTGTTTGGTAAAGAGCTCAAGGCATCCTTGTTAATTTTGAATTCAAAAGAAGTGTATTTAATGGAAAGCAATTTCAGTTCTATTACTTATTTCATTCATTAATTTAACATTAATTTATCAAATCTCTTTAAGCATATTGTCAAAGCATGTCAGTTTTTGTATCAACTGGGGATACTTTAACACTAAAATAAATATGATCCCTGCCCTCACAAAGCTTATGCTCTGAAGCAGCAAATACTACTCAAATATTGTGTTAGTTTCTCAGTTGTGCCCAACTCTTTGTGACTCCATGGACTGCAGCCCACCAGGCTCCTCTGTCTATGGGATTTTCCAGGCAAGGATACTGGAGTGGGTTGCCATTTCCTTTTCCAGGAGATTTTCCCAACCCAGGGAGAGAACCCTGGTCTCCTGCACTGCAGGCAGACTTTTTACCGACTGAGCTATGAGGGAAGCCCCATGTTTACTTAGGGCTTACCAAATTTTATACACACACACACACACGTTTTTCTTAATATTTGGGGCTTCCCGCATAGCTCAGTCGGTGAAGAATCTGCCTGCAGTGCAAGAGAACAGGGTTCTATCCTTCCGTTGGGAAGATCTCCTGGAAAAGGAAATGGCAACCCACTCCAGTATCCTTGCCTGGAAAATCCCATAGACAGAGGAGCCTGGCAGGCTGCAGTCCATGGAGTCACAAAGAGTTGGGCACAACTGAGCAACTAGCACAAGTAAGCATGACCAGGTGATATGACATTTTATAGCTCAAAGCTGCACTGGAAAGTAGAAAAGGGTTCAATAATTGGAAAGTTGAATCACTAATAAAATAGTTGTATATCATTATGAATTAGTAAAAAGGCTAAACTCATAATTATTTTAAAATAAAAGCTGCCTTTATATTTAAAGTACAAGCTATAAAAGTGTTACTTCATGAAAACCTCTAGGGGAAGTTATTTTAATGACTATATCATAATAAATTATAATTGGGTTTTCTACAGTTGCATGTACTGTATGCCTTTGAAGTTATTACTTTGCTGGAGGGTATATTTCTTACATTCTTAATTATTCCTACGAAAGTTTTCTTCATTATTAATTTGGCCTCTCTATAAAATAAGAATGTGCTAAGTCAATTTCAGCATAGCTCCTCTGCAAAGGATCACTGAAATTTTGAGAACACTGAGAACTTTACAGTATCAAAAGGCAATAATGATTAATGCATAGAATTAAATATCAAACAGATAAATAAATATAAGTAATGGGATATATTGTGCTTCCTTGTAGCTCAGTCGGTAAAGAATCTGCCTGCAGTGCAGGAGACCCAGGTTCGATCCCTGAGTTGGGAGGATTCCCTGGAGAAGGGAATGGCAACC
This sequence comes from Bubalus bubalis, assembly GCF_019923935.1. Classification (NCBI taxonomy): domain Eukaryota; kingdom Metazoa; phylum Chordata; class Mammalia; order Artiodactyla; family Bovidae; genus Bubalus; species Bubalus bubalis. The sequence continues at coordinate 63,506,617 of NC_059161.1, read as the reverse complement.
CACTCCAGTATCCTTGCCTGGCAAATCTCATGGACAGAGGAGCCTGGTGGGCTGCAGTCCAGTTCAGTTCAGTTCAGTTCAGTCGCTCAGTCGTGTCCGACTCTTTGCGACCCCATGAATCACAGCACGCCAGGCCTCCCTGTCCATCACCAACTCCCGGAGTTCACTCAGACTCATGTCCGTCGAGTCAGTGATGCAATCCAACCATCTCATCCTCTGTCGTCCCCTTCTCCTCCTGCCCCCAATCCCTCCCAGCATCAGAGTCTTTTCCAATGAGTCAACTCTTCACATGAGGTGGCCAAAGTACTGGAGTTTCAGCTTTAGCATCATTCCTTCCAAATAGTCGGGCACGACTGAGCTACTAACCCTTACCCTTAATGGAATATATTACTTTAGACTGAAAGGAGATCCCCTGGACTGCAAGGAGATCCAACCAGTCCATCCTGAAGGAAATCAGTCCTGAATATTCATTGAAAGGACTGATGTTTGAAGCTGACATTCCAAATACTTTGGCCACCTGATGGGAAGAACTGATTCATTTGAAAAGACCCTGATGCTGGGAAAGATTGAAGGCGGAAGGAGAAGGGGACAACAGAGGATAAGAGGGGTGGATGGCATCTCCGACTCAATGGACGTGAGTTTGAGTAAACTCCAGGAGTTGGTGATGGACAGAGAAGCGTGGTGTGCTGCAGTCCATGGAGTCGCAAAGAGTTGGACACGACTGAGCGACTGAACTGAATACAAAATAAAGTAAGACTTTATGTTGGTGTGAGGATGTCTGAAGCTTGAGTACTTCTATAGCCAAAATCTTAGTACTGTTAAAATGATCCTATTATCATGTATAGTCAAACTTTTAGGTTTTACATGTTGAAGTAGACAGATGACAAATATCTCTATTAAAAATAAATCAACAAAATCTGTTCTCACAAGATAATCTTCCTTTTTCTGTTGTCTTCATCCAAATTCTAAATTTAAACAGTTAAACTGTACTCTTTTTAATACAGTAAATATAACTACTTTTCTACCAATATTATATTCAAATTATTACCTAAAACAAAGGTAATTAACCCAATTATTTTTCTGACTACAAATAAAGATAGGAAAAATTCCTCCTACACATGCACCTCAACTTCCTTTCCTCATTTTAGATCTTCATTCTCCGAAGGGAATTCTGAATTAATAAATTGGACTGACTTACGATAAATGAAGTTAAATTTCAAACTGTAGTCAGCTTAATTGCAGTAGTTTTCTTTTTCTTATTTTAGCTTTTTATTCCTTAAAAAAATATCAATTATCCACTCCTCCATAGGTAGCTAGAGACAGGGTCCAAAGAGAAAATATTTCTGCTTCAAACATTTTCTGTGTAAGACCTTAAGAACTATTGTATAAATATATATGGGCTACATAATATTTAGAAATAAAATTTAAGTTTGAGGTAATTTAAAAGTGCCAATCTCATAGGTAAAGATCTAAAGATTTTGTTCATCAAACTTCTGGAGAATACCAGTTATACTCTCACTGGTTATTATTATGAACATCATGAAATCTAATGATTGAGGAGAGAGAATCAGACAGAGAGAGAGAGAGATACACTAAGGGAGAAAGTCCAAAATCTATAGAGGAGGCCAGCGAGCTGGAGAACAGGGAAAACTAACAGTTCAACTCTGTAGGCAGTCTGCTGGCAAAATTCCCTTATCCTTTTGAGTAGGTTTTACCTTCCAAATTATCCTAATTGTATTCTCTATCCCACTGCTCATTGCTTCACTTCCAGCAATTTTGCCTGTGTGTTCCACCCACTTCATTCTATCCAGGGTCCTCAGCAGGAAAAATGTCTCAGATCTTCCAGTTCAGTTCAGTCGCTCAGTCGTGTCCGACTCTTTGTGACCCCATGAATCGCAGCACGCCAGGCCTCCCTGTCCATCACCAACTCCCGGAGTTCACTCAGACTCACGTCCTTCAAGTTAGTGATGCCATCCAGCCATATCATCCTCTGTCGTCCCCTTCTCCGCCTGCCCCCATTCCCTCCCAGCATCAGAGTCTTTTCCAATGAGTCAACTCTTTGCATGAGGTGGCCAAAGTACTGGAGTTTCAGCTTTAGCATCATTCCTTCCAAAGAAATCCCAGGGCTGATCTCCTTTAGAATGGACTGGTTGGATCTCCTTGCAGTCCAAGGGACCCTCAAGAGTCTTCTCCAACACCACAGTTCAAAAGCATCAATTCTTCAGCGCTCAGCTTTCTTCACAGTCCAACTCTCACATCCATACATGACCACAGGAAAAACCAGAGCCTTGACTAGATGGACCTTTGTTGGCAAAGTAATGTCTCTGCTTTTAAATATGCTATCTAGGTTGGTCATAACTTTCCTTCCAACGAGTAAGCGTCTTTTAATTTCATGGCTGCAGTCACCATCTGCAGTGATTTTGGAGCCCAAAAAAATAAAGTCTGACACTGTTTCCACTGTTTCCCCTTCTATTTCCCATGAAGTGATGGGACCAGATGCCATGGTCTTCATTTTCTGAATGTTGAGCTTTAAGCCAACTTTTTCACTCTCCACTTTCACTTTCATCAAGAGGCTTTTTAGTTCCTCTTCACTTTCTGCCATAAGGGTGGTGTCATCTGCATATCTGAGGTGATTGATATTTCTCCTGGCAATCTTGATTCCAGGTTGTGTTTCTCCCAGTCCAGAGTTTCTCATGATGTACTCTGCATATAAATTAAATAAACAGGGTGACAATATACAGCCTTGACACACTCCTTTTGCTATTTGGAACCAGTCTGTTGTTCCATGTCCAGTTATCAACCCACAATTCAGTTCAGAGGCTGTGACTCTCTTGTCTGCTTCTCCCAAGTCTCTCTTTCACAGTTTGACATGAATGATAGATCCAGACATTGTTTCACTACATTTCCAGGCCCTTTTCACAAGCAAAGGGACCTACCCTACTTCTCAGCTTAAAGGTAGAGACCGTCAGGGGCCATGATCCAAGGAGTCTGAATTCTGGCTCTTTCTACTTTACCAAGAGCCCAGCAGTCCAATGGCTCTAGTCCTGCTAGTTTCTTTGCATTTCTGCTCAATTTCTTGGCTTTCAAAATGTAAATATTATTTTTAATTAGCCATGATCCTTTTTTTATGATTTATCTTCCAAGAATTTTTATCTGAGTGGAAGACTATACCAGAGCATCCACTTTCTAAGCCATTCTGGCTAAAAGACTGGATTTATTTTTTAATGAAAGACATTTTTATTCAGAAGTCAGAAACTGAAAATATCAAGAATTTTCTCTGATCTCTCAGTTTCATCATCTTAATCTTTATCCAATGACTTCTATTTTGTAAAGAAAAGGTGTGTCACTGTGGAGTCTTACCAGATCTTTCACTTGTTCCACTAAACAGAAAACACACTTGCTCACTTGCTCACTGCTTGCTGGGGATGGTTTATTCCACATACTGACTGAGGTAATAAAAAAGGGAGATAACTAGGAGGCATTTTATTTTTTTAAGTAAAGAATCACCATTTTGAGGCTGCTTAAAAAAAAAAAATCTTGGCTTCTAAGCAAACAAAAAGACTTGACCAAAACTTTATTTTTTTGTAACATCCCCAGTTACTAAAATACTGAAAAATATTATTTTTTTGATTTCTAGAGAATAAAAGCTAACTAAAAATATATATTTAGAAGACTATATATATAGCTTTGGGTGACTAACCACACAATCATAGCAATCTGGTTCAGTAAGGTCTCTTTTATACAGTTCTTCTGTGTATTCTTTCCATATCTTCTTGATCTCTTCAGCGTCTACTATGTCTCTACCACTTTTATCCTTTATTGTGTCTATCTTTGGGCAGAATTCTCCCTTGATGTTTCCAATTTTCTGAAGAAATCTCTAGTCTTTCCCCTTTTGTTGTTTGCTTGTATTATTAAGCACTGCTCATTGAAGAAGTCCCTCTTGTCTCTTCTAGCTACTCTTTGGAACTCTGCATTTAATTGGATGTAACTTTCCCTCTCTCCCTTGCTTTTCACTTCCCTTCATTCTACCACTATTTGTAAAACCTCCTCAGATAGCCACTTTGCCTTTTTGCTTTTCCTTTTATTTGGGATGGTTTTGTTCACTGCTTCCTGTACAATATTACAGACCTCTGTCCATAATTCTTCAGGCACACTGTTAACTAGATCTAGTCCTTTGAATCTATTCTTTACCTCTACTGTGAATTCATACAAGATTGAAGTCATATCTGTTTGGCCTAGTGTTTTCTTTAGTTTAAGCCTGAATTTTGCAATGAGAAGCTGGTGATCTGAGCTACAGTCAGTTTCAGGTCTTTTTTTTTGCTGACTGTGTACAGCTTCTCCATCTTCAGTTACAAAGAATGTAATCAATTTGATTTTGATATTCATCTACCTATCTATCTATACACACACACACACACACATACACAGAGAAAGACAGGGAGGGAAATATAGTTTGTGGATATTCCCTAGTCTTAATTTCATGCTATAATTTAAAAAAAAATGAATCAAGTACAAAGTAATATGTTTGTACTTACATTTTGTTTCAAGGGCAAAAGTATCACATTTTTCAATTTTATAGGATCAATAAATTTCATGAGGTTTTATGCTAATTCAAAAGACCTTATAAACACCTATTGCTATGTTTGACAAAATGGAAAAATACTTTTCTTCTACTCCTTAGGAAAAAGTCAGAATATAAAAGTAGAATATCACATCTAATTACCTACAGAACTCACTGGATCTTTTGTACTTTCACTGCCCTACTGTAAAAAAAGCTTACTACATAAATCAATCACTTCCAAGTTTTAATTACCTAGGTATAGTTATATTCAGCATAATAGAATTAGAGTACTGTATACATCATCAAGTGCTGTTCGTTCTACCCATCCCCGACCCCAAACATTTCTCAAATCTACTTATTTCTTTTCAGTTCCTTTAAAAGTCCTGTGTTCATTATGTTACCACTATAATAAACTGGCCTCACTTTTTCATTTTTGGTCTTCTCCAATCCATCCTTACAAAAGAAATTCAGATTACTGCACTTTTCTCCTTAAATCCCTCAGTAACTTCTTAGTACTTTTAAAATAAAATCCAAACTTATTACAAAGACCACACACATGTCCTCGATCTCTAGCTGGTGTGCCATGTTCCATCTTCACTCTCCTCCAGCAGGAGGGAGCCTGCTTCCCTGGTGCTCTATTCTTTGAACACTGTTTCCAGTGCTACTTCTGGGCACATGAATATCCTAATCCCTCATGCTGGAATGTTCTTTCCTATGTTGTTTGCTTGGATGACTCCTTCTAATCTTTCAGGTCTCAACTCAAATATTACCTCTTCGTGCAAGCCTTCCCTGACTTTCTTATCTGAAGATGCTCTCCCTCATTTCTCTCTTCTTACAACCCTGTTAACTTTTTTTTATATATAGTATTCAACACAATCTGTAACCAATCCAAATATCTGTTTTTTGTTTATAGTCAATCTCATTTAGAATACAAAATTCATGAGTGCAAATATTTATTTATGCCATTCATTGTTGAATCCTGGGAGTTGGTACAGTATCATCATGTAGTAGGGGCTCAGTGAATAGCTACTGCTTGTTTGAGTTTGGGGATTGTGTTAATACTATATACAGCTTAGAATCACAGCCACCTCACTGCAAGTCCCTCATTATTTGTTTTTGCTTTTTTGTGGGGTTTTTTTTTGCCTCTTTTCCTTGGGCAACCCAGTAATTTGAGCCTCATTCCTCTTAATTATGTATGTTAAAACAATGACCAGTAGCATTTATCAAACAGTGCTGTTTTTGTCCAGTCACTAAGTCATGTCCAACTCTCTGTGACCTCATGGACTGTAGGATGCTGGCTTCCCTATCCTTTACTTCTCCCGGAGTTTGCTCAAACTCATGTTCATTGAGTCAGTGATGCCATCCAACTATCTCATCCTCGGCAGTCCCCTTCTCCTCCTGCCTTCAATCTTTCTGAGCATCAGGGTCCTTTCCAGTGAGTCAGGTGATGAAAGTATTGGGGCTTCAGCTACAGTATCAGTCTTTCCAGTGAATATTCAGGACTGATTTCCTTTAGGATTGACTGGTTTGATCTTGCTGTCCAAGGGACTCTAAAGAGTCTACTCAAGCACCACACTTTGAAAGTATCAATTCTTCAGCAATCAGTCTTCTTTATGGTCCAACTCTCATATCCACACCTAACTACTGGAAAAACCATAGCTTTGACTATATGGAGCATTGTTGGCAAAGAGATGCCTCTGCTTTTTAAAATACTGTCTAGGTTTGTCATAGCTTTTCTTCCAAGCAGCAAGCATCTTTTAATTTCATGGCTGCAGACACTGTCTTCGGTGATTTTGGAGTCCAAGAAAATAAAGTCTGTCACTATTTCCATTTTTCCCTTATATTTGTCATAAGTGATGGGACCAGATGCCATGATCTTATTTTTATGAATGTTGACTTTTAAGCCAGCTTTTTCACTCTCCTCTTTCACCTTCATCAAGAGTCTCTTTAGCTCCTCTTTGCTTTCTACCATTAGAGTGATATCATCTGCATATCTGAGGTTACTGATATTTCTCCCTACAATTTTGATTCCAGATTTTGATTCATCCAGCCCAGCATTTCACATGATGTTAAATAAGCAGGGTGACAACATATAGCCTTGACATACTCCTTTCCCAATTATGAACCAGCCCAGTCAGTGTTCCATGACTGGTTCTAACTGTTGCTTCTTGACCTCTAAATGTTGCTTATTGATCATTGAATGTGTGTAAAGCATTCTGATAGAGATTTAAAGGGATCAATTATTCTAACTGTTAAGTTAATCCTGAGGTAAACATTATTCACATTCCCGTATTTTAGATTGATAAAATTGAGCCTGAGTTAATTAACTTTCCAAAAGTCACAGACTCAACAGTCTTCTCAGACTGTGCTCTGAGGCTGCAATGGGATGCTACCTGCAACGCTGCTGTGGCTGTGATTACTGTAGTTACTGTGGGGCCAAGAAAGCTTGTTAGTTCGGTTACACTCGTGTAGAACAGTTCAAGGTTTCAGCAGCCATGGCACATGAGTTCTGGGGCCTTCTTTGTATTTTCCTGTATAACTGGTGTGGATTATTATACCTGGTTTACTAATACAGATCAAGAAAAATGTTTTGACTGTCCACCTTCCCTTCAGTATTGCGTTGGTCAAAAAGTTTTTTTGAGTTTTTCCTTAAGATCTTGTGGAAAACAACAACCAAACATTTTGGCCAACCTAATACAACTTTCACATTGTTGTCTTAATTAAATCTGTTGAATTTCAGTAAAAACTCACATGATTAGATTTTATTTTCCCAGAATTTTTTGCTTGACATCTTACAACTGGTGTAAAGGCTTTCATTAAAAAATGAACGTACAACCATTACATCTCATCAGAGACTACATATTTTCCCCCAATATAAAGCCACTTAAAATTTAAATTTCAAATAAATATTTCATTTCTTGGGTATACTTGTGTGTTTCAAAATACCCAAACTTAAATTATTGAAGCAAAATTGATTAATCCCTACTTTACTGTTTCAGAGCACAGATATATTATCTGTGTCCAATTAGAATTTATTTCACTCTCATTTAAGCTCTTACAGTAGCTTATTCATACCACTTAGCCTATCATCAATCAGAAAATGTTTGGTGTTTGGATAATATTTTTCTGTTTTGAATTTTTATACCCCACATTAGATTCTGAGCTCCTCATAGACCAATAAATGCTGCAGGGCTTAATAGACCAGTTGTGTTATGACTCTGTGCCCTGAGGCTGGGGTATTTTATCTTCTACCTCTAGGACTCCTACATGCCCATGGGTTTCTACATTTTGCCTAATAATAAAACATGGCAAATCACAGTTATAAGAGGTGATTGACAAAAAATTATGGTGTCACATTGTGGTGGTCTGTAGTCTTCCAACCAAGAGAGTCTCCATTTTTTGGAAGGTGGAAGCTACAATGTAGTCTTGTGAGGTAATAAAACACACCCTGTCAAACGTAACCTTCATAAGGTATTTCGCTGGTGTTCCAATACAAAGAGTCAAGAACTATAAACCCAGATCCTGCTTTGATAGTCTATTACTGCATTAGGTCCTGAGTTGGAAACTTTTTCTGAGTACATTATGACAATCCATTGAGGGCAAAAACAGAAAGAATATAAAATAGCCTCAATTTATCAGTGATCCTTCTTTCCCTCTTCTACACTGCCCCCTCCCCCCAACACGAGGAGTTTTGTAATATGACTACAAAAGACAATATTTAACCAGCTTTTATATCAATGAGCTAAGTCACTTCAATAGTGTCTGACTCTGAGATCCCATGGACTGTAGCCTGCCAGCCTCCAGGTTCCTCTGTCCATGGGATTCTCCAGGCAAGACTACTGGAGTAGGTTGCCAACCCTCCTCCAGGGGATCTTCCCAATCCAGGGATCCAACTGGCATTACGTGTGTCTCCTGTTTTCTGCATTGCCAGACGGCTCTTTACCACTAGCGCCACCTGGGAAGCAGCAGCCTTCATTAACTATTTCTGCACAGTAAATCTTTTTTCCTATAAAATTACAGTCCCAGTATTTTCCTTAAATAATGTGTACCTAACGTAATGGTAGTGATAAAATTGGTGTGTAAAGCACTTCATGAATTATAGTGATGCAGGAATTCCAGTGCTATCGTTGACTACAATCCCCTCAAGGTATAGAGCTTGTCTTTTACACAGTATTAAATATTTACATGCATTACCTCCTTTTACACTAGCAAAAACATGGTGAAGTAGGTGCTATTTTAACCCCATTTTACAAATAAGAAAATTGAGGCTTAAATAACAGTAAGTTTACAGTAAGTGATAGAAGCAGGATAATTGCCATTTCTGTCTTATTTCAAATTTTATGCACTTAAATCTGAACCATTTCCTGTACGATTCTCCATCATAAACTGCAATAAATAATGACTATATAGATTGTTTTTATCTTTCACTATACTGAAATCATGTAATTTGCTTTAGAGTAATATACAATATGTAGACAGGTGAATTGAAGCAGATTGAAGAAATAATGTCAATACTGTATCTCATTATACTATAGGGAGAAATCCTTGCTGTCTGTCAGAATTATTATAAATAGAGGATGCTTTACTTAGTCACTATGACATAATATAGAAGAATTCTTTACTGATTTCAGTTTTATTCTAGTGCATGAATACATTTTCCACCTTGCTGCCCCTGGGCTTTAATTGATTTGCCCTTTATTAATATAATTTTTATTGCAGGCCTGCCATGTGTTAGGTATTATGCTTAGTGTTAGGAACTCATATATGTTGAAAATATTGTATCTGCCCTCAGAGATGTCATAGACCAATGGTGAGAATGACAGATAAACTGGTAGTACTCTACTGAAATCAATATTAGATCATAGATAACTGTATGTGATATCTTCTTCATTCCACACTCTCCCAAAAATCAGGCAAGAAGCCAGAAACAAGGAAGAGGAGGAGGAAAGGAAGGAGGAAAAGGAGAAGTCAGCAAGAGAATGAAAGAAAAGCACTTGTTAAAGTGCAAATCATTCTCCAATGTGTAGGTCAAGTTCTACCCTCTCCACAATATTTTCTCTGACATCCCAAGCTGAAAATAAATTTTCCCTTTTCTTAACATTCAAGGCTTTTATTTTGTACTGTTCAGTATATATTATTGCTGTACAATATTGCTTTTCTTTGCTAGATAGGGAAACGTGTTTTATATATATATATATATTTTTTCATCTATTTTCTAGAAAAATAGCACAACTACATTAACTCAGTAGATGTCCAGTGCATATATTTTGATTAATGGAGTATAATTATAAATGAAATAAAATAATGGAAAGTCTTATAGCTGCTGCAGCTGCTGCTAAGTCACTTCAGTTGTGTCCGACTCTGTGCGACCCCATAGATGGAAGCCCACCAGGCTCCCCCTCCCTGGGATTCTCCAGGCAAGAACACTGGAGTGGGTTGCCATTTCCTTCTCCAATGCATAAAAGTGAAAAGTGAAAGTGAAGTCGCTCAGTTGTGTCTGACTCTTAGCGACCCCATGGACTGAAGCCTACCAGGCTCCTCCATCCATAGGATTTTCCAGGCAAGAGTACTGGAGTGGGGTGCCATTGCCTTCTCCAAGTCTTATAGCATGATCTATCAAAACCTAACATTGCTCAAGTTCTGCTTGCCCCCTAAAATATGCTATTTCCATTATTGTGACTGTCTGTCTTTCTTCTCTCAGATGTATCTCTGTCCTCCTCTGATTATCATTAGTGATATGTCTGCATCCTTTTTAGGTCGTTCTATATTTTGCCTTTTGTTATATTGACTTTATAACACTGGAATATAAAACATTTGCACAAACCATAGATCTGTACAGTATATTACTGGTGAATTTACATTCTCATCCCGTGTTTTGTTTATTTGTTTTTAACCCCCTGGGATGCATTTGAGCAATGAAAAGATGGATACATCCAGTTAATTGAATGAGGAACATTTCCTTTCCTTAGAATGATGACAGTAATTAAAGTCATAGTTTTTTACTGATGGCTTTTAAATCATCCTTATGTTTATTTCTTGATTTTTCCCTAATGAATAGAACAAAGGAAATCATTTTCAGATTGTCAAATAACAGTAATGATTTCAAGCACTCTGTTTAGTGCTTCCTACATATATTTATCATTTTCTGTGTATACCCACATATACTATTTTATAGTTAATTATTTAGAATGGTAGGTAGTCCCCTCCCCCAAATAAAATAAGCTAATTTCAATTTGCCTTCTAACTATGAACAACTGTTAATAACTTGGAAATTTAATGAACACAAGGCAAGAATTTTTCACCGAAACTATTTCCATTACATTCACGTAATATTCTTTAAAAACTAGTGCATTTCAGAGTTCTTTGGTAATGGAAGAAATAAGTCAGCATAATTTCATGTAATCATGCAGTTTTTCTAAATAGGTTGTGACTATGACAGGTCATTTTTAATCCAGCTAGCTGTTTACATTATATTAATGCAAAAAACCCAAACTATAAATTTGCAAGCTCTTCATGCTGAAATAATGTCTGTCCTTATATAGCTCAATTCTTGATCCACTAGCAAAACAATTTTAATCCATTTATTGCCTACATCAATGTTCATTAACAGTGAGACAGAGTCAGTTTTAGTAAGTATAGAAAACCTTTCTTCTGTCTGTTTTCTGCATTGGTTCCTGGAACATTCTAAGAATTGAGCAATAAGCATCATGTCACAACATGGTCAGCTAGGGAGAGAAAGTGAGGACTGAGTTAATCACCAGGAATAGGATGGGGATGTGCAGATCAGATCGATGGGGGCCTTAAGCCTCTGTGCTGCCCAATAGGAGGAGCACACTGGGGTGCACACTCTACATGTCTCATCCAACAATTTCGATAAGGAGATACTTACTCCTGAAAATACTTTGCATCTCACAGATACATTATTTTACTTGTTTAGCTGGAAGTGGGAAAACATAACTGGCAAACACATGTGTGTACACACACACACACACACACACAAATTACCTTCCTGCACTAAATTTGTCCAATTAATCTGTATCCTGCTGACTTAAAAAAAGGTACAATCTGGGAGTTGCGAGTTAAGATTTATTTAAGGCAAAAAGAGGACTACATTCCAGCTAACAGCACCTTGAATAGCCCTAAGAAACTGCTCAGAGGTAGAGGGGGGCGGTTAGTATACATGTGACCTTGATGAAGTGGGAGTATATGTAATCAAGCACGTATTTTTGCAGGGTTTTGCTAGTCATGAGGAGTGGTTGTCACCATGAAGGAATGTAGTGCTTTTCTAGAAGTGAGAGATGCAAGAGTTGGGTTCCTACAATCAGCTCCTGAAATCAACTATCTGAAAACCTGTTCAGCTAATTTTTCCCAGAGTATAGAGTGCTTCATTCCTCCTCTCTACCCCAGATTCCCTTTGGGGGGTTTTGAAGGTCAGCAGTCGCAGCCACACATGATTTAATCGTTGTAAAGGTAGATGGCAAGTGCGAATTTGTAGCTGGCACTCCTAACTGGATTGTGAATTTATGACACAGCTCTTGTTATTTTGCATTGTTTTATCTCTAAATGCAAGCTCTAGCTTCATAATGAGTTGGGGATGAAAATACATTGGTAGATTTGAGATAAACTGAAAGCAGGAAATCAGAGAGAGAAAATTTCCTTCCCTGGCATTTAGAGAAGTGACCAATGTTCTTTGGTCCTTGCCTCCTGGAATGGAGCACCAGCAGCAGACTGATAGAAAGTTAGGACTCTTGGACCTCATCACCAAGGTTCCTCATTGCGTCACTTTTCTCTACCCTCCTTTATGCTTCCTAACTTTGTAGATGCTCAGGGCATTAAATATTATATTTCTTTTAAATATTTAAAACAAATTAATGATAAGGTGTGTGCTCAGTCATGTGAGACTCTGCAACCTTTTGGACCGTGCCCTCCAGGTTTCTCTGTCCTTGGAGTTTTCCAGTCAAGAACAATGGAGTGGGTTGCCATGCCCTCCTCCAGGGGATATTCCCTACCCAGGGATCAGAACCCCCACTCCAGCATCTCCTGCATTGCAGGCAGATTCTTTACTGCTGAGCCATCATGGAAGCCCCGGAACATGTATTGTCAATCCACTGCAATCTATTAGAAACAGGCATTTATACAAATTGTAACAGCAATTCTAACATCTATTTACTTAAAGTTAACATAACAATTAAAATGGGGAGTAAGGGCTGCACAAATAAAAGGTGGGCCTGTTACTAGAAAATTGGGTTCACCTCTTGGTGGGTGTTGTACTAGTCGATTCAAATAAGCCAAAGGTCTGGAGAAGGAAGGATGTATTATTACCTTCAGCAGGTAAGGAGAGCAGCAAGGATTGTCCCCAAGCAGTAAAACTGGGGAGGTTTAAGCTAAGGGTTCACATATGGTCATGAAGGGGCTTCAGTGGAGGAGAATTCAGCAGAGAACTGGGGCAAAGGTTGACAGAGTTCAAGTTTCAGTTGATTCAAGTCAGAGGGGTCCACATTTTCACTGTCCTCCACCTGGGTGAGCGCCTTAGTCCCTGAAGAACTCAGTGATACATTATTATGTGTATCCTTTGAGGAGGAACTCAGACTCTGCTTTATCACTGCACTATTGTTTGACTTCCTTTTCTCTGTTCTTGCATTTTGTGTTCCCTCTGATCACTAATCACTGAGACCTGTTGAAGGGCAAGCATTGTGGTCATGTTTTGGCCAAAACAATGTCTCTTATGTCAAGAGAGTGGTATCTGTTCCCTTTCTTTGGAGACTCCCTAACATACCTGCTTACAGACTTAAACTTCCTTCCCCCATACCAACGTCTTGCTTTTGGAGAACCTTATCCTATTCATCAAAACTCTGAGACATCTTCTGTCCCTAGTGCAGGGTTCTAAAAAAAAAAAAAAAAAAGTTTGTTGGCTTGCTTCCCACAGAAGAGAGAATGTGGAAGGCTAAATATATAGCTGAATACCTTAGATATAGGGGGAAAAATATTTCCCATCATTCACTTGCAGAAGCAAAAATACGGTTAAGTTCAGAACTTAAAGAAGTAGTCTGACTTACGAGCCAGGACAAAGGTTAAAAAGTTGCTGTAAGCAGTAAGTCACTATCTTTACACAGCACAGTTTGGATTGCATATAAATAGCATTCTTCTACTTCAGTTGAAAAAATATTGGACAAAGATCGTCTCAATTGCTATTGCTGTCACAAATCACTTGGAAATTTAGTGGCATAACACATTTTTTGTGTTATATTTCCAAATGATGAGCCAGGAATTTGGATAGGAGGCAACAGAAATAGTAGGGATGGTTGTCATACTTTAAATGCCTGGATTCTTTGATGGAATTATTGAAGCCTGGCAGCTTGGGGGCTCAAACTATCTGTATGGACATTCTTTCACTCACCTATGTGGCAACTTGGCTGGAAAAATGAAATAGTGATGCTGAAAACTCAGCCTCGGTGCACTGGTGTTGAATCAAATCTCAGAGGTAGAGTTTTGGGTGAAGCAAAGAAGAATAGCTTTATTGCTTTGCCAGGCAAAGAGGGACACAGGAGACTCATGACCTTAAAAACTGTGTGTCCCAACCCGGAGGGATTTGGTGAGGAGTTTTATAGCAATGGTTCAAGGGCAGGGTTGCTGATAAGGATCAGAGTGTGTGCAGTGTCTGCACTTCTTTAATCTGGCCTCAGGCCTCCTCAAACTGTGACCTTCTCGGGAATGAGGAAGGCTAACCTCTTCCATTTGCTGGGGATTTTAGTTCTGTTGTTGTCCAGCCACTAATTTGTGTCCAACTCTTTGTGACCCCATGAACAGTGGCATGCTAGGCTTCCTTGTCCTTCACTGTCTCCTGGAGTTTGCTCAAATTCATGTCCAGTGAATCTGTGATGCTATCTAGCTATCTCATCCTCTGTCACCCTCTTCTCCTTTTGCCTTCAATATTTTCCAGCATCAGGGTCTTTTCTAATGAGTCATCTCTTCATATCATGGCACCAAAGTATTGGAGCTTCAGCATTAGTCCTTCCAATGAATAGTCAGAGTTGATTTCCTTTAGGACTGACTGGTTTGAACTCCTTGCTATCCAAGGGACTCACAAAAGTTTCTCCAGCACCACAGTTTGAAAGCATCAATTCTTCAGCGTTCAGCCTTCTTTATGGTCCAACTCTTACATCCAGAGACATTACTTTGCCAAAAAAGGAGAGACGTTACTTTGCCAACAAAGGTCCATCTAATCAAAGCTACAGCTTTTCCAGTAGTCATGTATGGATGTGTGAGTTGGACTATAAGGAAAGCTGAGCACCAAAGAATTGATGCTTTTGAACTGTGGGGTTGGAGAAGACTATTGAGAGTCCCTTGAACTGCAAGAAAATCCAACCAGTCCATCCTAAAGGAAATCAGTCCTGAATATGCATTGGAAGGACTGATGCTAAGTTGAAGCTCCAATACTTTGGCCACCTGATGTGAAGAACTGACTCATTGGAAAAGACCCTGATGCTGGGAAAGATTGAAGGCAGGAGGAGAAGGGGACGACAGAGCATGAGATGGCTGGATGGCATCACTGACTCGATGGACATGAATTTGAGCAAGTTCTGGGAGTTGGTGATGGACAGGGAAGCCTGGCATGCTGCAGTCCATGGGGTTGCAAAGAGTTGGACACAACTGAGTGACTGAACTGATCTCACATCCATACATGACATCTGGAAAAAACCCTAGCTTTGACTATAGGGACCTGTATTGGCAAAGTGATGTCTACGCTTTTGAATTTGCTGTCTAGGGTTGTCATAGTTTTCCTTCCAATGAGCAAGCATTTTTTAATTTCATGGCTGCAGTCACTGTCCACAGTGATTCTGGAGCCCAAGAAAATAAAATTTGTCACTACTTCCACTTTTTCCCCTTTTATTTTCCATGAAGTGATGGGACTGGATGACATGATCTTAATTTTTTGAATGTTGACTTCTGTAAAGATCAAAGGCATTGTTGTGTGTATCCCTTCAGGCAGAACCAGGACCCTCCCCTAAGGCTACATTATTGTTTCTAGGCTCCTCCTTACTTTTCTCTGCATCCCCTTCCTTCCCTGATTAGGAACTGTTTGAAATGCTTTCATGCCCAGGGGCCCCACAGGGTCCTGATCAGTTTCAGAAATGCTCCTTAAATCTGAAGTGTTCCATATAAATAAATTTATTTCTAAAGAAAGGCTTTGAATCATGGATTGTGATGGCAAAAGAAACACCGTGCATCAAGAATAATACTATGACTTCCAATGAGGAAACAACTCTTAATGAGTTTATGTGCCAAGCACTGTGTTTCTCATAATGAAAAATGAGGATACTGCAAAAGGAAATCTACTCTCATCTTTTTTAAAATAAGTAGAGGAAACAAGATCACGCACATACAAAATTAATGGAATAAAGACACTGGCAAATTCAATGTCTTCTGAGAAACACAGTACCAAAGCTACAGAAGTACAAAATAGATATAAATTACCTTCAGAAGAAGGAATCTGGGAAGTCTTCCTTAATGGTAGCACTTGATCTGGCATTTGATCTAGTAGCTAAGAATGAGCAATATCAAGCTAAGGATTTATTTTCTTCTGACTATGATTACATCATTGCTTCCATTTTGTTACAATTATGTTAAAAGGCTTCTTTGCCAGAATAAAATTTATACATCAAGGTGTTTTCTTTTTGATCTGTGAGAGGACTCACTGTGTTAATAACTGTCAATTTGCATAACAAATCATCCAAAGTTACTGAATTAAAAGTATCTTTATTTATTTATTTTTTTTTACCTTATTATTCTCTTGGTTGGCTGAATACTTTTTTGACTGGTCCAGCTGGAGATATGGGCTCAGTTGTCTCTTGAATTCATGGTCAGCCAGGAAGTAGCTGGTGGCTGAATATGCAGGATGGCCTCTCTCTGCCCAGTAACTGGCAGGTTGTCAGCCAGAGCATCTTGGTTCTCTTCCTTCTGGTCTCTTATTTATACCTATAGGCTATTTTGAGTTTATTCACAAGGTGGTCTTAAGAGAGCAAACACAGAAAGAGCATGCCTTCATGGCACAAGTACATTTTAAGACTCTGCTTGCACTCTATTTGCTAGTGTCTCCTTGACCTAAGCAAGTCAATGGACAGAGCAGAATTGACTAGGTGGAGAAATAGACTTCACCCCTACATGGGAAAAGCTGTCACACTGCAAAGGGCATGAGCATACAGATGGGAAGAGTTTGTGCAATTTATGCAATGTTATTGCACATGACTTCTCAGAAAATAATTGCTGAATAGAAAATTGAAAACCTGGACCTGTGTATGCTTTATAGGCTAACATTTACTCTTGAAAATAGAACAAAATAAGCTTTTAGAAGTATTGTGGAAAATAAATAGAACAAATCACATCTATATAATACATAGGATAACATGCTGTGTTTGTGGAAAAAAAAAATCATATGAACATGATTAAAATCACTTAGGGTTGTACTATTACATATATAGAAAAATACAAAAATTGAAATTAAAGACAAGTATGATGATTAATATATCGATACTATATTCAGTCACTTAAATTTTGTTGATTCTGCTCTATGTGATTTTGGAATCATATCCATGTATTGTTATAGGACTTAGTTAAACATGACTTCTTACGTGTGAATTCTGGAAAGCCCTCTGCTCACTGTATTTTAACTTAATTTCGGCACCAGAATCCTGATACTGATCATCAAGCCTAAATGTCAGCATTTAATAACTTATCTAGAGGTTATTTAAATTAATCCTTCAAGAAAGTAGCAGAAGGTTCTGTTGAAAGTGACAAAACCTAATCTATTAAAAATTCTTATTTCCTAACACAGTTATACATGATAAAATCCAGATATGCAGTATGTTCAATGACTCTTTGCTCTCCCACAGATTGTAGCCCACCAGGCTCCTCTGTGCATGAGGTTTCCCAGGCAATAATACTGGAGTGAGTAGCCATTCCCTTTTCCAGGGGACCTTCCTGACTCAGGATTGAACCCAGGTCTCCTGCACTGCAAGCAGATTTTTTACCATCTGAGCCACCAGGGAAGCACACATATATTCAATAATTATCTCTAATACTTCTGCTGAAGTATAACAGAGGGACTAGGTATCCTGTTGAGTCTGAACTCACTTGCCAGTACCCCTTATTGCACTTAACCCAACCAGCTGCTGTAGAATGTGAGTTTATCTGCAAGATCAGTCTTAATTATTGTGCATGTGTCTCTGCAATCAGTCAAAGCATGTCCCTCAAGAACTGACTGTTGACTGTTTGCAGGCTACCAAAGAGTTTATTTCCTTCCACCATGTTATGTCCAATGTTGATGGTGGCCTCCTGGTGCTACACCATGTATCTATCTCAGTGTTCTACAAATTTTGAACACACTCCCTCATAGTAAAAAACTTTTAGCATATGTATGCTATGCTAAGTCACTTCAGTCGTGTCCGACTCTGTGCGACCCCATAGACGGCAGCCCACCAGGCTCCTCTGTCCCTGGGATTCTCCAGGCAAGAACACTGGAGTGGGTTGCCATTTCCTACTCCAGTACATGAAAGTGAAAAGTGAAAGTGAAGTCGCTCAGTCGTGTCCGACTCCTAGCGACCCCATGGACTGCAGCCTACCCGGCTCCTCCATCCATGGGATTTTCCAGGCAAGAGTACTGGAGTAGGGTGCCATTGCCTTCTCCATGCATATGTATATTTCTTCATTTTAAATTGTATATATGTTCTGTTGTGTTCTGTGTGCTCAGTAGCTTCAGCTGTGTCTGACTCTTTGCAACCCTATGGACTGTAGCCCACCAGGCTCCTCTGTCCATGGGATTCTTTAGGCAAGAATACTGGAATGGGTTGCAATGCCCTCCTGCAGAGGATCTTCCCAACCCAGGGACTGAACCTGCATCTCCTGCGTCTAATCCATTGAAGGCAGATTCCTTAAGCACTGATCCACCAGGAAAGCCCCATATATGTTCTGTTATTAGCCAATATTTCCAAGAACACTACAAACCCGGAATGTTATTCAATAATTATGACTTCAGGTATGAATTCATCATAATTTTTTTTATTATTTTGTATGTTTTCACTTATTTATTGGCATCATTATTTTGTCCCATTCTAAGAAAGACTTGGGTACAAGACAGTGACTGCTTACCACTTTTAGTTGTTTGTCATTATTTGAAACTATCTTTTTGTCATTTCTTTCCATGAATCTTTTCAAGCCTCATGTTCTTTTTATATGACCATTTTAGTTGGGGCCATTCTGATGTGTTTTGAAAATTCAGTACATTTTTAATTTTTTATAGGAATATCAACTACTGCTTGGAATTCGAGTTGAAATTAGAAATGAAACCAACTATTATAGGTGTTTTTTTTTTAATGCCTATCCTTTGCCTCATATATTTTTATCTTGTTCAAATCTGAGCTCAACCTTTTGTATCAAAAATTATTCACAATATTACAAAAGAGGAAATACAATTTGTAAATAAAGCATTGACTGCATCAAAATACACAAAATAGTAATGTTACAGAAATGGGATTCAAATATGGATATGTCTAAATAATAAAGAAATCACTGTTCTTTACACTATACCAACAGGAATTTTTGCAATTTCTTTAAATATCTTTCAGCAATGTTACTTTAGATGCTTTCATTCTCAGATACAGTTAGAAAAACATAAGCCATTACAGGTTACAGTGAAGAGAAAAAAATAGCACCAACCCTTAAGAATCTGAATATCTTAGGAAGAGTCGGACAAATAAACATCGACAATAGGCATAATATAATAAACATTATAAAAAAATAAGTCCTAGGTAAAATGTAAGTAAGGAGATCCAACCAGTCCATCCTAAAGTAAATCAGTCCTGAATATTCATGCTGAAGCTGAAACTCCAGTACTATGGCCACCTGATGAGAAGAACTGAGTCATTTGAAAAGACCCTGATGCTGGGAAAGATTGAAGGCAGGAGGAGAAGGGGATGACAGAGGATGAAATGGTTGGATGGCATCACGGACTCAATGGTGAGTCCTTGGCACCTATACTGAGTAAACTCCTGGAGTTGGTGATGCACAGGGAGGCCTGGTGTGCTGCAGTCCATGGGGTCACAAAGAGATGGACACGACTGAGTGACTGAACTGAAATTAACAGAAAATCTAAGTACCCAAGATTGGCATTTACTCCAAAAAAAAAAAAAAAAAAAGTTAGAAAATAGTCCAGGAAATATGGGCAGCAAGGAGTTCCAAGTAGATGGAGGGAGATATGAGTTAGAATGAAGGCTGTCAGAACACCACAC
Source organism: Bubalus bubalis (assembly GCF_019923935.1). NCBI lineage: Eukaryota > Metazoa > Chordata > Mammalia > Artiodactyla > Bovidae > Bubalus > Bubalus bubalis. Next base: position 63,486,772 of record NC_059161.1, on the reverse strand, counting down.
AGAATTGAGCAACTTCAAATGATTCAGTAGCACTCTGGTAAGGGAGTCAAGGTGAAAAGGAACAAAGATAAGGCTGGAGAGAATAGAGCCCAGTTCATAAAAAACCTTCTTTAGCACGCTAAGGACATCAGATTTTATCTTGAATTGTCATGAGAGCTATTGAAGGATTTTAAGTAAGAAGTTACTTCATCAGATTATTTCTTTTAGAAAGATCACAGTGTGTAGTAGCATTAAGAGTGTTATATGAATAGGACCACAAGTTAGGAGATATTTTTGAAACTCAAGCTAGATGGTTCTAAGATGGGGGCATGCTGTCTGAAGAACAGGGAAAATGGAACAAATCAAGGAGACAGAAATTTTAAAAAACTATCAACCCCATTAAGGTATTAAAAAACAGAAATATACATAGAGCTGGAAAATACAAGGGGAAAAATAGAACTTGGTTAGATTTAAGTTTGTTATGGTATAAATTATATTTGAGGTGTCTAAAAGATATTCAAATGTGGACAATATTTGATGGAATAAATGTGAGTTTCACAAAAATTTTGGTTCTTAATACCTATTAGTTGGATTTTGATTAAGTGGAGTAGGAAAACTCTGTCAAAGAATATTACTGAGCAGTTATGATGCTCCACATACTATTTTAATTGCTTTATATATATTTCCTTAATTCTTATCACAAACCTCATTTTACAGATGAAGAAAGAGAACAATGAGGCTGATACTTATGTAGACAAAAGCCATTGAGACAGCTCTTTGCCTCTTTTCATAACTGAGTGCATTTAACTTTGTGGATATAATAATTATCACGATCATGTAGACACTGACCTGGGCTTAGCATCTTGAGGGACTTAGACTCTTATGGTAAAACAACTAATTTATAAAAATTGTGAAAACTGGAAAAATATTTTGACCTGGAAGTCATTATTAATGAGCTGGATGTCATTTTTCACTTTTTTTTTTTTTTTTACTGTATTTTGTTAAAAATAAGATTTTTTTTTTATTTTTTAAATTTTATTTTATTTTTAAACTTTACATAATTGTATTAGTTTTGCCAAATATCAAAATGAATCCGCCACAGGTATACATGTGTTCCCCATCCTGAACCCTCCTCCGTCCTCCCTCCCCATACCATCCCTCTGGGTCGTCCCAGTGCACTAGCCCCAAGCATCCAGTATCGTGCATCGAACCTGGACTGGCAACTCATTTCATACATGATATTACACATGTTTCAATGCCATTCTCCCAAATCTTCCCACCCTCTCCCTCTCCCACAGAGTCCATAAGACTGTTCTATACATCAGTGTCTCTTTTGCTGTCTCATACACAGGGTTATTGTTACCATCTTTTGAAATTCCATATATATGCATTAGTATACTGTATTGGTGTTTTTCTTTCTGGCTTACTTCACTCTGTATAATAGGCTCCAGTTTCATCCACCTCATTAGAACTGATTCAAATCTATTCTTTTTAATGGCTGGGTAATACTCCATTGTGTATATGTACCACTGCTTTCTTATCCATTCATCTGCTGATGGACATCTAGGTTGCTTCCATGTCCTGGCTATTAATAAACAGTGCTGTGATGAACATTGGGGTACACATGTCTCTTTCCCTTCTGGTTTCCTCGGTGTGTATGCCCAGCAGTGGGATTGCTGGGTCATAAGGCAGTTCTATTTCCAGTTTTTTAAGGAATCTGCACACTGTTCTCCATAGTGGCTGTACTAGTTTGCATTCCCACCAACAGTGTAAGAGGGTTCCCTTTTCTCCACACCCTCTCCAGCATTTATTATTTGTAGACTTTTGGATCGCAGCTATTCTGATTGGTGTGAAATGGTACCTCATCACGGTTTTGATTTGCATTTCTCTGATAATGAGTGATGTTGAGCATCTCTTCATGTGTTTGTTAGCCATCTGTGTGTCTTCTTTGGAGAAATGTCTATTTAGTTCTTTGGCCCATTTTTTGATTGGGTCATTTATTTTTCTGGAGTTGAGCTGCAGGAGTTGCTTGTATATTTTTGAGATTAGTTGTTTGTCAGTTGCTTCATTTGCTATTATTTTCTCCCATTCTGAAGGCTGTCTTTTCACCTTGCTTAGCGTTTCCTTTGATGTGCAGAAGCTTTTAAGGTTAATTAGGTCCCATTTGTTTATTTTTGCTTTTATTTCCAATATTCTTGGAGGTGGGTCATAGAGGATCCTGCTGTGATGTATGTCAGAGAGTGTTTTGCCTATGTTCTCCTCTAGGAGTTGTATAGTTTCTGGTCTTATGTTTAGATCTTTAATCCATTTTGAGTTTATTTTTGTGTATGGTGTTAGAAAGTGTTCTAGTTTCATTCTTTTACAAGTAGTTGACCAGATTTCCCAGCACCACTTGTTAAAGAGATTGTCTTTAATCCATTGTATATTCTTGCCTCCTTTGTCAAAGATAAGGTGTCCATATGTGCGTGGATTTATCTCTGGGCTTTCTGTTTTATTCCATTGATCTATATTTCTGTCTTTGTGCCAGTACCATACTGTCTTGATAACTGTGGCTTTGTAGTAGAGCCTGAAGTCAGGTAGGTTGATTCCTCCAGTTCCATTCTTCTTTCTCAAGAGATTTCCACTAATTGAGATATAGCAATGGAATCATAGGTTAACAAATTTTAACCTGATATAGTCGTTTTTATTCTATCATTTTTATAACCTCTAAGAATCTAAGGGGTATAATTCTTGTCACTTAATTCCCCTGATATGTGGGTCACCAAACATGCATGATTATAGAATTAATGGGAAACAGGAGAGAGAACAAGGGGCAAAGATTGACGGTAGAAGCCCACTTAAGAAGAGTAGATGTCATAACTGAGGAGTATAAAATTAAAGATAAAAGCAACAGAATAGCAGACTACAGCTCTACAGGGATAAATTTCCTCTCAAAATTGAATCATCCCATGATAATGGAGAAGTGAATGCTTTAGTCCTATTGTTCTCTACCTGGGGTGATGTTACGATAGAAGGGATATTTATCAATATCTGGAGACATCTCTGACTGTCATGGCTAGGTGTGAGGGTACTACTGATATTGACAAGTAGATTCCAGTGTGCTGTGCTTAGTCATTCAGTTGTGTCCAACTGTTTGTGATTCCAGAGATGCAGCCAAACATCCTGTAGTACACAGGACAGTTCCCACCAAATATTATCCCATCTCAAATGTCAATTGTTCTGCTGCTGAGAAACCCTACTGTTGCCCAGAAGTTCCATTTAGGGGAATTCCTTGCCTGTCCAGTGATTAGGGCTTGGCACCTATACAGCAGTGGCCCAATGGCCTGGGTTCAGTTCTGGTTGGGGAACTAGGATCCCACAAGCTATATGGCACAGCCAAATAATAATAACTTGAATGAATATTCAGACCAAAATAGATAACTGACTGCCCTCAAGAACTTTTCAGCCAGAAAATGTAACTGCTTTTGAAAGTCTATCTTAATACTTTGTGAATTACCCCATGGGAAAAAAAATTCTTAGAAATCAATAGAAAGTTAACCATGGGGTGATACATTGATAGTGAAAAATAATAATTTCTGCCTGCAACAAATTAATTCTATCATTTTGTTAAGTCTGAATTTAACAAACTGAAGTTTAGAAAATAAGTTTGAAGAAGATGAAGGTAGGAATTATTCATATGATCTTTTTATTAAGGAATAAAATGATCTCAGGCATTGCAATTCAATAAGTAGAGCAACATGTATATGAGAAGTAATTGTAATACATTTACTTGTTAATCAATAAAGTAATTACATGCACAAAGTTTCATCCCTGTTTTCCTTCCAGAGTCCAGCTAATTGTTTCCAATTGGAGATCAACTACCAGCTCCTTCTCAGTCCCCTAGACAAAAAATGAAACATAAATTTTGTAGGAGACCACCATTAGTATGAATGGCATGTTTCTCTGCAAACTGCAAATAATAGGGAAATGAATAGAAGGATGATTGTTTTTGGTGTCTAGTTATTAGATTATTGTTAGTGGTGGTGAAACAGCTGTTCCTGGGATGGAAGTTTGGGCTGAGGGAATGATTGCTGCAAAAAAAAGGAGGCCCGTGGTGATATATAAATGCAGGTGGCTCTTCAGGCAGGACCACTGTGGCATAACAATGAAACAGTCTAGGCACCAAGATGTGGGAGGGGTGGGTACGCAGGGGAACAGTATTCAGAAAATAGAACTGCATCGTTTCTTTCCAATCTTTAATCGTTTTCATTAAAAGCAACAGTGCAAAGATGAGAATCTCTTAAGTATATCCTTCACATGAAGAGACTGAGCTATGACCATATTAAAGTATTGAAATTTCCTACCCATCTATCATTAGTCTACCCATTCATCAGTTCATCCATCAAATCCTGCTTTTAACCACACAAAGGAGCTTCTCTGGTGGCTCAGATGGTAAAGAATTGATCCCTGGGTTGGGAAGATCCCCTGGAGAAGAGAATGGCAACCCACTCCAACATTCTTGCCTGGAGAATCCCCATGGGCAGAGGAGGCTGGCAGGCTATAGTCTACGGAGTTGCAAAAAGTTGGATATGACTGAATGACTAAGCACAGCACAGCACACAAATGAGAAACTGCAATTACTTCCAGTCACGTTTTTCTCTTGAACTCTGAAAAATAGAGAATATTTATTTGTATCTCTGCTTTCTCGTTGTCCTACATTTCATCAAGTTTATAAAGAAGGGAGGTTTATGAGATACAGAGCCATCTTCTTTGTTTGACATGGTGGAAAAAATAACTTGGACTGAATTATTTAGGAAAAAAGTCAAAATTATAGTCTTTTCAAGTGATACATTTGTTTTTTGTTTGCTTGCTTTTTTCAGCACATTCATATACTTATATTCACTTTTGGACTTTTTGCACATGGTCTTTATTTATTTTCTTTAAATTGAAGTATAATTGATTTACAATGTTGTGTTAAGTGTCAGGTTGTACTGCAAAGTGATTCATTATACATATATGCATTTTTTTCAGATTCTTTTCTCTTATAAGTCATTACAAAATATTGAGTATGGTTTCTTGTCCTATACAGTTGGCCCTTGGTTTCTACTTTATATATCGCATTCTGTATGTGTTAATCCCAACCCCCTAATTCATCCTTACCCCCTAACTTTCCACTTTGGTATCCAGTCTATGAATCTATTTCTGTTTTGTATATACTTTTGTTTATATCAGCTTCCATGGTGGCTCAGACAGTAGAGCCTCTGCCTGCAATGTGGGAGACCTGGGTTCAATCCTTGAGTTGGGAAGATCCCCTGGAGAAGGAAATGGCAACCCACTCCAGTACCCTTGCCTGGAAAATCCCATGGACAGAGGAGCCTGGTAGGCTAAACTCCATGAGGTCGCAAAGAGTCGGACATGACTGAGCGATTTCACTTTCACTTTTTTTTTTTGGTTTGTATCATTTTTAGATTTCACTTATAAGTGATATTATATGATATTGTCTTTGATTTACTTCATTTAGCATGATAATCTTTAGGTCTATCCATGTTGCTGCAAATGGCAGTATTTCATTATTTTTATGGCTGAGTATTACTCCACACATATCACATATACATATACAACATCTTCTTTGTCCATTCATCTTTCAATGGACATTTTGGTTGTTTCCATGTCTTGAATGTTTTCAATTAACCTTATCTCTACTTTCTAACATAGTAGTAGCTAAGAATTCAGCACGAATGCAGTATTTTACATAATCTAGACCAAAAATTTATATTGTACTTTGAATACTTGAAGTCCAATCTTCAACTCCTATTGCTGTTGATATATATATATATTTGGCTTCTGATAATTGAGTTGGAATCTATCTATTCATTATTTTGTAAAAGGAGAACAGAATTGGAAGCCAAAAGAACAAGTTTATTTGTTAAGAATGGGTGCTTAATATCATATTTTGTTCATAAAAGTGAATATTTTGAATGAGGAGCTAAGAAATTTTAAAGATTTTGAAAGGACAACCATTCATGAATAATTTGTTTTTTGTTACCAAGCTTTAAGGAGAGTTGGATATTCATTTCAGTAGTCCTTCTGGTCTCTTCCAAGACAGGGCTATGTTCTAGAGACTTGAAGAGAATGAATGTAACCATTCATAAAATGCCCATTACATAAATAAATAAAATTCACAAAATACACAATATGTCCCTTTGGGAGCTGCAATATTTCTCTTCTTCCAAGATAACTAAAATTCTAAAATACACATTAAAACATAAAGACACTAAAATAAATGCCTATCAAAGTCTGTGCTATATTCAACCTCACTAATTAAGTTGGATTCTGACTTCTTAAAAATGAGTAGCTTTGTTTAGCTCAAGGAGAAAATGATTCTGCTGTTAAGAGACTAGTATTCCAATTTCTACATTATTTTTATGCATAATTGCCTCATTACTTCTATTTCTCAGTCTTCCTGTCAGTAAAAGTGGGATAACCTTTACCTCTTATTCCTCAGGCCAATCTTAACTGTAATCTTGGGATCATGAATATTTAGGTAGTAAGCCCCTAGGAGGTAGAACAGAAAGAATAGTATAATACTTGCATTTTAGAGGATTCCTTTTAGAAAATATTATAAACACCAGAATTTCAGAATCTTAGAGATGGACATATCAATATGTATTTGTTTTTTACCCATAGAGCTCACCTTTCTCATTATCTCAATTTTCTCAGTGTCTAATCTCTTACAACTCAAATGTTGTTATTTTTGGTAGTATCAATTTCTATGAATCAAATTTAGAGTAAAATTTCGTAAAAATATGTGGAAACAGTTATTTCAAATAAAAATAAGGAGATGTAGAAAGTTTTATGTGTATTTTATCCATATAATTAAAGCAGATTCCCTCATATAAACTAGATCAAAGTTGCCTTGTAATGTTACATTGGTAGATAGAGTCACAGCTCATTTCTGACTCTACTTATATAGTTAAAAAGGGCACATGTAAGTCTCATATCTTAACCTCGTGATTTGCATCAAGTTCTCTAATAAACATACCTGGTCATCACTGAATCATTCAATTCCCTTTGTTATTTATAAATGGTAACAAAATTGGTTTTGCCAAGGTCAACTGTTGCCTCAAGAAGAATTTAGCTATCATGAGTTGAGGAGCTGGTTTATGAACTATCTGCAAAATTTCCATTTCCAAAGGTAACACTGCACAAATCTCCAAGGTTACTGTGCTCTCCAAGGCACATTAGTAAATATCAGCAAGGTTTCCATTTTCCTGACAGAAACAATTACAGATGCCATGCAAGAATAATTTCACAGAGTTGAGGCAGACATCAGAAGTCTCTTAGGTAATAGTTGCAAATGTTTATGCTAATATCATTTAGCTTTTCACTTAAAAAATCATGTTAGTGAATCTAGTGCATTTCTTTTGTTGTCAGTGTAGTTCTGGTTACTGACCAGGTTCTTGGCCTCCTCAGTCAATAGAAATTGATAAGAGACTAGATGGGAAATTCAGGCAAGGTTTCACTGGGACACCTGCCACAGGATAAGAAAGCAAAAACAAGAACAGTTTCCCTTGTTCACTTTCTGAGGGGGACAAGCTGGTTCCTTATAGGGGGTGACTTATATGGGGTGACCAGCCCAATGGTTGGGCCAGAGGGGTGACGTAGAGGGTCTGCCCACCCCCTTGGTGGTGCTATGTGCAGGGTGCCTGTGTAGTCCCTGCTTTTGCTCCTGAAAAAGTGAAAGTCATTCATTCCTGTCTGACTCTTTGCGACTCCGTGGACTGTAGCCCACCAGAGTCCTCTGTCCACAGAATTCTCCAACAAGAATGCTGGAGTGGGCAGCCATTTCCTTCTTGAGGGATCATTCCAACCCAGGGATCAAACCCAGGTCTCCCATATTGCAGACAGATTCTTTACCATCTGAGCCACCAGAAATGGCAGTATGTTTTTTGGTCTTTTTGTGTCTTGTTCATAATTTGCCCTAACTGTGCATGCATACTATTTTTAGTCCCTTATAGCGATTCATGGGGTCGCGAAGAGTTGGACACGACTGAGCGAATGAACTGAACTGAACTGAACTGATAGCAGTAGTCCCCAGCCTCTGGGATCTGATGATCTGAGGAGGAACTGATGTAATAATAATAGAAATAAAATGCACAAGGCATTTAATATGCTTGAATCATTCTGAAACCATTCCCCTGATACCCTGGTCTGTGGAAAATTGTCTTCTTTGAAACTGGTCCCTGGTGCAAAAGATTGGGGACCCTTTTTTTTTTTTACTAAGAACCGCCCCCCCCCCCTTTTTTTTCTTTTTTTTAACCAAGGACCTAAACCCTTGGTATAGCTTTTTTTTTTTTTTTTTAAAGGAGATGTTTGTCTAGGTGTAAGCACTTCAGCAAAGGATCCCAGGTCCCAACCTCTCTCAGTTGCAGTGGAAGGAATTAACAAATAAGATAGGAGATTTCTTCACAGCTTCTTTTACATTCTTCATTTTGGTACATTAAGCCTTATAAATGTTCCACGTTTTACTTGGAGTTTATAGGCAGAAGAAAGGTAAAGACTATGAATCTCTACAAGAAATCTCCTTATTACTGGATGATAATGGGTCCAGTGGTAAAGAATCTGCCTGCCAATGCAAGAGAGATAGGTTCAATCTCGGGGTTGGGACGATCCCCTGGAGAAGGAAATGGCAACCCATTCCAGTATTCTTGCCTGCAAAATGCCATGGACAGAGGAGCCTGTTGGGCTATAGTTCATGGGGTTGCAAAAGAGTTAGATGTAACAAGAATAACAATGGGACCTGAGAAGAACAGCAGCAAAAAATGTGGGGGTCAAAATTCTTCCCATCTCCACACTTTCAGCTGAAACTTCCTCACCTAATATGGAAAAAGCAACATTAAACTATGGAAAATGAGGCAGAATTTAAATATTAAAATGGCATAAAAAATGTACTTTAAAAGCAAAATTATCTATAAGAAAATAATTTAGAGGCCAAATACACAGAATTTAATATTAACGATGACACTTGATTAGTATTAGTCTGAACTGACATCTTATCCCTTCTTTATTTCTACTCTAAAGGTAAAGAATACCATGTAAAGATACTGTGTTCACCTTTATTAGCTGCATGGTATTAAACTAGTATTATGTCATTATTTTATATATAAATATATATATATAATTTTTTGAATGATTAGCTCTTTGGAAATATTAATTATTATTTATATATGTATAGGATAGAATTATAGAATTTAGCTTGTTTCATAATCTACTTTTCCAAAAGTTAATAAATTATATTTAAATAGATTCAGAGAACAGCTTGCTAATGGAGAATGATTTTATGATCTTCTTGAATTTATGATTTGTTTCTTTCATCAGTTAAAATTTCACTATAGATTTTTGCTTACAGATGGACTTCTCTGGTGTGCCATAAGTGTGACCCTTTTCTCTAATTGTGCTGATATTTGTACCTATACAGGGGCTAGGATAGAAGTGATAGAGGATGAGGAGCAATTGAATGTGTTTCAGTTAAGTGGTTAATGAGGTCTGTAAATTTATTAAAAATTCTGTGGACTAAAGGAGTTCAAAATCCTTGCTCTAACACATATTTATATTGTAATGTATAGCAAATACAGGACTTTCCTAATAAATTTGAGAAACTGATTACAGGAACTATGTATATTTTATTTTTACATAGCTGGTGCTTAGTGTACTTAGATGTATCCCTCTTCCTTTGAAAATTACTTATAAGTATACCTGCAAACTGGAGCATCTCAATTTGTTAGAATTTAATTACAAAATGTTATTTTTTTCAGCTTTGCTCACCAGCAATCTTGAATTGCTAATTTAACAATGTCTTAATTCCATAATCATCTTCAGTTATTAAAGCAATGTTTTTCCAGTAAAAAAAAAAAAGAAAATTACTTTTTCATAAATCCCATTATGTATACTTTATAGCATTTTAATATCAAAATATCTATTCTGATTGGTTTGTGGCTATTTATTGTTTCCTTTCTTCCTTTTGTATAATGAACTCTTTTTATATTATTTCTGTAATTGGTATCATGCAAAAACACAGATGTTTTTAACCCTGTCTCTCTAGTGGTTATGACTTTGCCTTCCAATGCAAGGAGTGTGAGTCTGATACCTGGTCAGGGAGCTAAGATTCCACATGCCTCACAGCAGAAACATAAAACAGAAGCAGTATTGTAACAAATTCAGTAAAAATTAAAACAAAGGAATAGGCATTGGGATATGTGAGTGGGTGGATATCCACTTACTTAAGATACAATTACTTAAGATACACACACTTACTGTATCATAAATGTTCTTAATTTTCAATATGCTATAATGGTTTGATAACTCAAAAATTCTTTATGACTGAGGAGAGACTGCCCCTCCAAGTTCTTCCCTGGTGACTCAGATGGTGAAGAATCTGCCAGCAATGCAGGAGACCCAGATTCTATACCTGGCTCAGGAAGATCCCCTGGAGAAGGGAATGGCAATCCACTCCAGTACTCTTGCCTGGAAAAATCTCATGGACAGAGGAGCCTGTCAGGCTACAGTTCAAGGGGTCACAAAGAATTACGTACAACTAACCCTTTAACTTTTTCAGAGATAATGAAGTGCTCAGACAGGAACATACCTTTGATATACAAACTAACCAGCCTAAAGCCTTGCCTCCCCTACCCCCCTGTCTGGCCCTTGCACCCAGGAAGCTACATTTCTCTGCCTTAAATACCCCAGGGCCAGGCTTCAAACAATTAGGGCCCACCCTTCTCAAAAGCCCTCCAAAATTATTCAAACAGCCAGATCCTAAACTGTCTTCCCTGTCCTGCCCTGCCCTGCCCTGCACTGCCTTGCCTTTCCTATGAATGTTCAATAAAGGCCCCAGCCAGCCTGCCCTACATCTTATCTTCTGCCTCCTGACCATCCTGGTGGTTTCCTTAAAGGCCCTGATGGCATCATGTTATGCTTCTTGTCTTTAGGAGCCCCGTGTATTATAAAATTGGCTTTTTCCTGAGCCTCTCGATCTCCTTTTATGGCTGCACCTAACAAATCAACTCATAAAGAATATAAAACATTTACATATTTCTTTGATCCTTTCTTCTTCCTTCCTTCCTTCCTTTCATTCAGTCATTCTTTCTTTCCCTTCCTTCCTTTCTTTGTTCATTCCTTCCAGGGAGAGGCAGGGTGAAATAATTTATTTCATAGAAAAACATCCATTTGGAAAACCTTCAATCCCCAAACACAGTTATTAGAGGAATTATCATTTGATTATTCCAATAGAACCCATTTGAGAGCCTAGTGTTACAACACTAAAGAATTTGTGCTATATTTCTGGCATCAATTGTCCATATTGTTTTCTAATTTCTGAATTATAGTGCCAAATAATTAACAAGAACAACTAAAATCAACAAAGGAAGCATGACTATAAGTAGTTTTCAGCAATAAAACTCTGAAAAAGCATCAGTTTGTCTATTCATAATTTAATCATCTAGATAACTACTAGAAGAAAAAAAACCAGAGCTTGGCCACAAGATAGAGCTCATGCAGAAATGATAAAGATGCTATCAACTGGCAACATGAAGAAATTATGCAAAATAATTGTTTTTCCTTACATTTTACCAGTTCCCTCATTCATTTTGGTATGGATAGAGGCCAGATAATAAAAGGCTTCTGGATGTTAACTTATTGAAAAGTTATCTTCACTGGTACACTCTGAAGGTTATGGACCATGACTTAACATTATAGGTATGACCCATTATGGTCAGGGCTTAATTAATAAATAAGTAAGCTCATAAAAACTTAAATTTGTTTAGAGCAGTGCTTCTCAAACATTAGTATTCATAAGATCCATCCAAAGGTCTTAGCTGAAATATAGATTTCCAATCTTTAGCCCCTAGAGACAGTGATTCAGTAGGTTGTAAATGGAGGCCATTTATTTGTTAGTTGTTTAACAAAATCCCAAATAATATTGACGGTGACAGTTTTTCTAGTCAATGGTTGAAGTGGCTTCTTTATTCACTGTTTAAAAACTACTTTTCGTGCCATATTGAAGCATAGATTGTGAATCGTGAGAGAGCGGTGAAAGTGAAAGTTGCTCAGTCCTGTCTGACTCTTTGCAACCCCATGGACTACAGTTTATGGAATTCTCCAGGCCAGAATACTAGAGTGGGTAGTATTCCCCTTCTCCAAGGGGTCTTCCCAACCCAGGGATCAAACTCAGGTCTCCTTCATTGCAGGCAGATTCTTTACCAGCTGAGCCACAAGGGAAGCCCAAGAATACTGGAGTGGGTAGCCTATCCCTTCTCCAGCGGATCTTCCCAAGCCAGAAATCGAACCGGAGTCTCCTGCATTGTCGGTGGATTCTTTACCAGTTGAGCTATCAGGGAAGCCAGAGAGAGGTTATGGTGTGTTCAATTATTCTATTTACTGATGCATGCAGACCCAGTTTAGAAAGACTTATAAAACAAAAGATGAAATGAAAGGGTTGAAGTGTTTACAGTGTTATGGAGTGTGGTGACCTCTGCAAGCTTACACATGTACACTTAAACTCTATGCCTATACAAGCTTACATTTTTTAAGAAAGAAATTAAACGAAGAAAGATACAAGTCAACATGTACTTACAAATTCTGGTAGTCTGTGTAAGATAAAATTGTGCTTCAGAAGACTATCAGGTGGACCTTCATTCAGGAAATCTACATTTAAAGTCAAATTTGCATGTTGAGTAGAAGTTAGCAAAAGCAAGGGGAAAGTACACTAGAAAGACAGAGTATCAAGTTCAAATACCTCCTTGCTATGTTGGAAGAAGCACAGAGAGTTGAAACATAGAAGGAAGTCCACAGCAGGAGTAAGTTTGGGGTACAGATAGGTGGATAGGGCTTTGTGTTCTAGGTTAAGAAATGTGGGTTTTAGTCCAAGTGCAGTAGAATGTTGCTGAAGGATTTTAAATAAATCTTAAAGATCTATATGTTTCAAGATCACTTTTACTGCTCTTTTGTCTTTGGTTTTGGTTGTGCTGGTCTTCGGGTGGTGCATGGATTCTGCCTTGAGTCTCACAGGCTTGTCTCATTGTGAAGCACAGGTTCTAGAGTGTGAGGCTCAGTAGCTGTGGTGCACAGGCTTAGATGCCCTGCAGCAGGTGGGAACTTAGTTCCCTGCCCAGGGATCAAACCCATGTTGCCTGCCTTGGAAGATGGACTTTCAACTGCTAGACCATCAGGGAAGTCCCCTTGCTGCTCTGTTTAAAAAAGATAGAAAAAACTACCAGTGGGATGAAGAGACCATTTAGAAGTCTATTGACAATCTCTATTTAAACAACTATGCTACTGTAAATCATTATATTAGCTTTGATCTTATTTCCTATTCAGTTCAGTTGCTCAGTCGTGTCCGACTCTTTGTGACCCCATGAATCGCAGCACGCCAGGCCTCCCTGTTTATCACCAACTCCCGGAGTTCACTCAGACTCACGTCCATCGAGTCAGTGATGCCATCCAGCCATCTCATCCTCTGTCGTCCCCTTCTCCTCCTGCCCCCAATCCCTCCCAGCATCAGAGTCTTTTCAATGAGTCAACTCTTCGCGTGAGGTGGCCAAAGTACTGGAGTTTCAGCTTTAGCATCATTCCTTCCAAAGAAATCTCAGGGCTGATCTCCTTCAGAATGGACTGGTTGGATCTCCTTGCAGTCCAAGGGACTCTCAAGAGTCTTCTCCAACACCACACTTCAAAAGCATCAATTCTTCGGCGCTCAGCCTTCTTCACAGTCCAATTCTCACATCCAAACATGATCACAGGAAAAACCATAGCCTTGACTAGACAGACCTTTGTTGGCAAAGTAATGTCTCTGCTTTTGAACATGCTGTCTAGGTTGGTCATAACGTTCCTTCCAAGGAGTAAGCATATTTTAATTTCATGGCTGCAGTCACCATCTGCAGTGATTTTGGAGCCCAAAAAAATAAAGTCTGACACTGTTTCCACTGTTTCCCCATCTATTTCCCATGAAGTGATGGGACCGGATGCCATGATCTTCGTTTTCTGAATGTTGAGCTTTAAGCCAACTTTTTCACTCTCCTCTTTGACTTTCATCAAGAGGTTTTTTAGTTCCTCTTCACTTTCTGCCATAAGGGTGGTGTCATCTGCATATGTGAGGTTATTGATATTTCTCCCGGCAATTTTGGTTCCAGCTTGTGTTTCTTCCAGTCCAGCGTTTCTCATGATGTACTCTGCATATAAGTTAAATAAGCAGGGTGACAATATACAGCCTTGACATACCCCTTTTCCTATTTGGAACCAGTCTATTGTTCCACATCCAGTTCTAACTGTTGCTTCCTGACCTGCATATAGGTTTTTCAAGAGGCAGGTCAGGTGGTCTGGTATGCCCATCTCTTTCAGAATTTTCCACAGTTTATTGTGATCCACACAGTCAAAGGCTTTGGCATAGTCAATAAAGCAGAAATAGATGTTTTTCTGGAACTCTCTTGCTTTTTCTATGATCCAGCAGATGTTGGCAATTTGATCTCTGGTTCCTCTGCCTTTTCTAAAACCAGCTTGAACATCAGGAAGTTCACAGTTCACGTATTGCTGAAGCCTGGCTTGGAGAATTTTGAGCACTACTTTACTAGCGTGTGATATGAGTGCAATTGTGTGGTAGTTTGAGCATTCTTTGACATTGCCTTTCTTTGGGATTGGAATGAAAACTGACCTTTTCCAGTCCTGTGGCCACTGCTGAGTTTTCCAAATTTGGTGGCATATTGAGTGCTGGAATCCTCTCTGCCTGCTATTTGGCATTACTATATCTGGTAACTTTTGGATATCATTTTATTACACAGTGATTACCAGTGAAAAGTACATATTTATTTTCAGAAACTCCTATCACTCTACTTTTTTCCTCCCTTAAATATCCCTGTGGTGCTAGTGCCTGGCTGGTTCATTTCCCCCCAAGTAGGACATGAATTGTGAGTTGTGGTTAAAACCTCAAGCTTTGAGATCATGCTGCCAAAGGTCATAACAGGCTTCATATCAAGATTCTTCTACTAAGTTATTTGTCTGCTCAATTCTCTATCTTGATTTTGTTATCTACAAAATGAGAATTCTGTGAAGACCTACCTGAGCACACTAACACAGAAAGCTCTCCAAAGGTCTTAATTATCATTACTATGTAAAATCAAAATAGAAACATTTCTATAAAATATACTTCCCTGAAAATATTGTATTTGATTACAAATGCAGATGGATGATTTCCACTTAGGGAACCGTTTGTTGCAAACATTAAACATAGGGAAGTTGAAAAAAATTGATATCTAATTTAATCTCAATTAAATCCAGTGCAGGTCAGCCACTGATGTATTCAGAGATAAACAGGATGGAAAATATGTACTCATATTGAAGGCTATACTTTATTACTACAAAATATTTTTTCCTAAAAAGTAGGAAACTGTAACCAATAGATATCTGTAGAAACATCTATAGATTTTATTAAACATAGATAAAATCTTTTAATAATGGGCCAATCAAAGATAAACTAGTATTCAATTTACTTGAAAGGAAACTGATCAGAATAAAGAGAAAAATAACAGCAATGACATGAAGAAGGACATGGTTACCCACTCTAGTAGACTGGCCTGGGAAATTCCATGGACAGAGGAGCCTGGTGGGCTACAGTCTATGGGGTTGCAAGAGTCGGACACTACTGAGCAACTGTACCACCACCACCAACAGAAATGATACAAAGCACAGCTCAACACATGGAAGAATTAAATGAAATTAGTTAATCATCTTTCAAGTTCAAACATTAAAGTTTTTCAAGCACATCATTTACTATCACTGAGATGAGCTCTGAGTAAATGTCACTCAGTGAACTAACTCAAGGGCTGTTCTCCATTGTTATTAATTATTGTTTGTAATTCAGTTCAGTTCAGTTCATTTGCTCAGTCGTGTCCGACTCTTTGCGACCCCATGAATCACAGCACGCCAGGCCTCCCTGTCCATCACCAATTCCCGGAGTTCACTCAGACTCACATCCATCAAGTCAGTGATGCCATCCAGCCATCTCATTCTCTGTTGTCCCCTTCTCCTCCTGCCCCCAATCCCTCCCAGCATCAGAGTCTTTTCCAATGAGTCAACTCTTCGCATGAGGTGGCCAAAGTACTGGAGTTTCAGCTTTAGCATCATTCCTTCCAAAGAAATCCCAGGGCTGATCTCCTTCAGAATGGACTGGTTGGATCTCCTTGTTTGTAATTAGAATGGCTAAATTAGAAGTACTTATGTCCTAACAATGTTATATGCTAATATTACACCTTAAGTCTTCTAAAAGCAAAAATTTTGATGAATATATTTACAAAAGCAAATTTCATTCCATTTCGAATGACTGAAATTTTATCCTTTTTTTTTAATTTATGTTTTTATTAAAGGATAATTGCTTTACAGAATTTTGTTGTTTTTGGTTAAACCTCAACATGAATCAGCCATGCCAGAGGGAGAGGAACCTCCCTATGAACCTCTCTCCCATCTCTCACCCTATACCACCCCTCTAGATTGATACAGAGCCCCTGTTTGAATTTCCTGATCCATACAGCAAATTCCCCTTGACTATCTATTTTACATATGGTATGTAAGTCTCCCTGTTACTCTTTCTATACATCTCACCCTCTACTATCCTATTTATGATATATCTCCATCAGTTAATACTCAAAACATGAATGTCCCTGCCTATAACATGTTTATAAAAGCAATATAAACCAGGAAAACAGACTATTTTCCATATGAATATTGCTTACACCTGATAAGAGTCTCTTGTGTTATTATAATGACATGATGTGAATTAAGATATGGTTTAATAGAATGATGTTTGAATTG
The DNA here is from genome assembly GCF_019923935.1 of Bubalus bubalis. Lineage (NCBI taxonomy): Eukaryota > Metazoa > Chordata > Mammalia > Artiodactyla > Bovidae > Bubalus > Bubalus bubalis. The sequence goes on along the minus strand of NC_059161.1, from coordinate 63,469,957 downwards.
TGATCATTTCATTTCATGAAGATATATATATATATATATATATGTTAAAGATTTAAATAACAACATTCATATCATAGAATCAACAATCAAATTTATTCGTTCAGCAAAATATTTAATGATTTTCTATTTCTATGCTTCAAGCATTTTTCTACATTCTTGGATCTGAACAATAAAATTAACATACCCGATCTCACGGTGCTGACTTTCTACAGAGAAAGATGTGCAATATATTGTTAAATTATAGATATTACTGATACATAATTTATATATACTCAATATTTCAGGAAGTTAAACACATTATAAAGGAAAAAAAAAATGGAGAGCACTCGAGAGGATCCTTTTCTAGAAGAGGTGGTCAGGGAAGGGGGCTCTGAGGATGGGAGTTGACAGAGTCTGGAGGAAGCATAGGGACCCGTAAGGCTTCTGGCCAAAGTACATGCCAGGCAGAAGGGATGCCAGCATAAATCTGTAGGTGGAAACTGCCTTTAGATGCTCTGGCAGTAGCCAGGGGCCACTACAGTTGAATCAGCGTGAATATGGAGCAGAGCAGGAGTCAAGAAGGTTGAGGAGGCTACTGGGAGCCTGATAATTTAACTCCAAGGCCTGTTCTAGAATTCCACTTTTACTGTGTGTCAAGAAAAGAGAGATAACTGGAGATTTTTGTTCTGGTTTGGTTTTAATTGAGGTACAGTTGCTTTACAATGTAGTGTTGGATTCTGCTGTGCAACAGCGTGAGTTAACCATATGTATACATATGTCCCTCGGATCTCCCTCATCCCACCCCTCCTCCCACCCCTCCTCCCACCTGTCCAGGTCATCGCGGAGCACCCAGCTGAGCTCCCTGTACTACACTGCAGCTTCCCACTACCTACCTATCTCACACATGGTAGTGCATATATGTCTGTCCCAGTCTTAACTGAAGGTTTTTGAGCAGAGGAATGACCAATCTGTGACAAGTGTGAAGAGGACTTCGGTTGTGAGTGGCAAGCTGACTTGTAAAGGCACAGAATGAAAACAGGGAGATGGGGAGGGAGCTGTCATGGTCGTCCAGAGGAGAGAGAATTGTTTGCTTAAGGATTTCAGTCTTGGGACTGTGACAACTGGTTGCATGGCAGATGTAGGCTCTATTTTGAAGAAATGTACTGGATATGCAAAGTTTAGAAAAAGTAAGCTATCCATGCTTCTCCATTAACTGTAAGATAAAATCCCTCTGCTTTTATTATTTTTTAAAAAAATTTTATCCAAGTATAGTTAATTTACGATGTATTAATTTCTGCTGTACAGCAAAGTGAGTCAGCTATCCATTTACAGATATTCCCTCTTTTTTGGATCTTATTGCCATTTAGGTCATCACAGAGCACTGAATAGAGTTCCCGGTGCTATACAGGAGGTTCTGATTAGTTATCAATTTTATACATAGTATCAATAGTGTATATATGTCAACCCCAAGCTCCCAATTTATCCACCCCCATGTCCCCCTCGGTATCCATATGTTTGTTCTCCATGTCTGTGTCTCTATTCCTGTTTTGCAAATAAGATCTTCTATACCATTTCTCTGGGAGAAGGCAATGGCAACCCACTCCAGTGTTCTTGCCTGGAGAATCCCATGGATGGGGGAGCCTGGTGGGCTGCCGTCTCTGGGGTCATACAGAGTTGGACATGACTGAAGTGACTTAGCAGCAGCAGCAGCATACCATTTTTCTAGATTCCACATATATGTATTAATACATGATATTTGTTTTTCTCTTTCTGACTTACTTCATTCTGTATGACAGTCCCCTCTGCTTTTCTGATTCTTCATGATCTGACTTCTGTCTCCAAAGCCTTTTTTGCCACCACATTTCAATATTTTATTTTCTTGTGATTGTTTTCTCTATTTCCATATTTGCCCATTTTTGTAATATTCACTTTTTCATGCCTCCCAAACAAATTCAAATTTTTCATTTAAGATTCACTTCTTCCAGGAAAACTTCCTCAAACTCTTAAAGCAAGATGAGGATGCTCCTGTGTTTTATTAAACTTAAGCTTTCTGTCTCTTTCTTTCTTTTTCTTTTTTGGCCCTGCCTTCTTGCAGCATTCCAGACTTTAGTTCCCTGACTAGGGATTGAATCTGTGCCTCCTGCTGAGGGAGCATGGAGTCTTAACCACTGGACCACCAGGGAAAGCTTTTAAATTCAGATCTCTGTCTCTCACTGACACACATGGACTCACACTCCCCAAAAATGCACACAGACAGATATTGACACAGCATATATCTTATTTATTGCATCATGTGTGAATTTTCTTTTCTTTTTAATTGATAAAAAGAGTCAGGATTAAAACTGCATTATCATGACCCTTTTATTTTTTTTTTAATTTATTTTAATTGGAGAATAATTACTTTACAATATTGTGATGGTTTTTGCCATACATCAACATGAATCAGCCACAGGTATACAGGTGTACCCCCTATCCTGAGCCCCCCTCCCATCTCCCTCCCGACCCTATCCCTCAGGATTGTCCCAGAACACCAGCTTTGAGTGCCCTGCTTCATGCATTGAACTTGCACTGGTCACCGATTTTACATATGGTAATATACAGGTTTAAATGGTATTCTCTCAAATAGTCCCATCCTCACCTTCTCCCACTGAGTCCAAAATTCTGTTCTTTGTGTCTCTTTTGCTGCCCTGCATATAGTATCATCAGTACTGTCTTTTCTAAGTTCCATAAATATGCATTAATATATAATATTTGTCTTTGTCTTTCTGACTTACTTCACTCTGTATAACAGGCTCCAGTTTCATCCACCTCATTAGAACTGACTCAAATGTGTTCCTCTTTATAGCTGAGTAATATTCCATTGTGTATATGTATCACAACTTCCTTATTTATTCATCTGCCGATGGACATTTAGGTTGTTTCCATGTCGTGCTGCTGCTGCTAAGTTGCTTCAGTCGTGTCCAACTCCCTGGCTATTGTAAATAGCACTGCAAAGAATATTGGGGTAATATGTCTCTTTCAGTTCTAGTTTCCTCAGTGTGTATGCCCAGGCAGTTCTATTCCCAGTTTTTAAAGCAATCTCCACACTGTTCTCCATAGTGGTTATACCAGTTTGCATTCCCAACAACAGTGTAAGAGGGGTCTAACCATTTTACACCATCTGCAGCATTTATTGCTTGTAGACTTTTTGATGATGGCCACTCTGATTGATGTGAGACAATACCTTATTGTGGCTTTGCTTTGCATTTCTCTATTAATTAGTGATACTGAACATCTTTAAAAGAGATAGGAATACCAGACCACCTTACCTGCCTCCTGAGAAATCTGTATGCAGGTAAAGAAGCAACAATTATAACTGGACATGGAACAACAGACTGGTTCCAAATTGGGAAAGGAGTATGTCAAGGCTGTATATTGACACCCTACTTATTTACCTTATATGCAGAGTACATCATATGAAATGCCAGGCTGAACAAAGCACAAGCTGGAATCAAGATTGCTGGGAGAAATAACAATAAACTTAGATACGCAGATGACATCACCCTTATGGCAGAAAGTGAAGAAGAACTAAAGAGCCTCTCGATGAAAGTGAAAGAGGAGAGTGACAAAGTTGGGTTTTGTATAGTGCCTGAATAGTGGTGGTGAGAGTTGGCACCCTTATCTCATTCCTGATTTTAGAAGAAATGCTTTCAGTTTTTCACCATTGAGGATAATGTTTCCTGTGGGTTTGTTTTATACAGCGTTTATGTTGAGGTATGTTCCTTCTATGCCTACTTTCTGGAGAGTTTTATCATAAGTGAAATTTGCTCAGTCATGTCCAACTCTTTGCAACCCCATGGACTATACAGTCCATGGAATTCTCCAGACCAGAATACTGGAGTGGGTAGCTATCCCCTTCTCCAGGAGATCTTCCTAACCCAGGAATCAAACCCAGGTTTCCTGCATTGCAGGCAGATTCTTTACCAGCTGAGCCACAAAGGAAGCCCAAGAACACTGGAGTGGGTAGCTTGTCCCTTCTCCAGCAGATATTCCTGTCCGAGGAATCAAACCGTGGTCTCCTACATTGCAGGCGGATTCTTCTTTACCAGCTGAGCTACCAATGGGTGTTGAATTTTCTCAAAGGCTTTCTCTGCATCTATTGAAATAATAATATGGTTTTTATCTTTCAGTTTGTTAATATGGTGTATCACATTGATTGATTTGTGAATATTAAAGAATCATTGCAATCTTGAAATAAAGCCCACTTGATCATGATGTGTGGTTGGCTAGAATTTTATTGAGGATTTTTGCATCTGTGTTTATCAGTGATATGGCCTGTAGCTTTCTTTTTTTGGTGGCATATTTGTCTGGTTTTGGTATCAGGATTGTGGTGGCCTCATAGAATGAGTTTGGGAATTTTTCTTCCTCTGCAATTTTCTGAAAGAGTTTGAGTATGATAGGTGTTAGCTCTTTTCTAAATTTTTGGTGGAATTCACCTGTGAAGCCATCTGGTCCTGGGCTTTAGATTTTTGATTACAGTTTTAATTTCCATGCTTGTGATTGGTCTGTTCATACTTTTTATTTCTTCCTGGTTCAGTTTTAGAATGTTATACTTTTCTAAGTATTTGTCCGTTTCTCCCAAGTTGTCCATTTTATTGGCATATATGAACTTCCTTTTCTTACTCCTAGAATGTATAGACTCTAGGTTCTTTTAGGTAAAAGACATAATGATTTTATTTTGTATTATTGACTTCTAATTCAGAGCCAGACACATTCTAGATGCTAAATAGACAAATACATGAGGACATTTTTCTTAATTTTATATTAGTTTTATAAAAGCACATTTTATTATGCCTAATAGTATATGTTGTGCATATTAATTTAGATTACATAAATATTTCTGAAATATTGAATACCTGAGGGTTATATATGACAACTTTATTTATGTGTAGTTACTTAAAGAAAAACAACTCTTTGAAGACTGGGGAAGAGGCTGATTTTTGCACCCCATAGAGTGCAGGTGTATTTAAATTATAAGGACTGTAGGAAGGCAATTTTGGCATAAACACATCTTTCTGTCTGTAAATATAAAGCTCATCTATTAAAAAATCCTTTATTATGTTTGAAGAATTCTTGAGAATTATAAATGAGATGTGCTGAATGATAAAACATAAAGCCCTTCATATTCCCTACTCTTGTTTAATATTTTATAACAATACAATTTGGCAATTTATTAAAAAACAAAACAAAACATCAAGTGATTATATTGAGACCTTTGTTTCTGAAGTATACTTGCAGAAAGTTTTCAAATACATATAATAACTTCTATAGTACTTTCCAGTTATTAATGTTGCATTTTTCTCCCCAAATCATACAATGTATTATTAAAACAACAGTTCTAGAAAATACATTTCTTTCTGATCAGAGGTGTAAGATGAAAGTATATGATGTTTTCTGAAGGTTCAAGAACTATTTGTAAGACTTGTCCCTCAAGAATTGTGAAGCTTTCAAAGGATATATTGTAGCAAAAGGAAAGGATAGTTTAATACACAACCTTCTCATCATATGCTGTGAAAACTGTGATGCCAATTTTTGGATATTCAGCTTTGAATGAAAATAACACACTTTTAAAATAATTCTTTCCCTTACAAATATGTACTTAACAGAAACGGGGTACCTAGAAAATATCCAAGCGACACAGTGTTCTTGTGGGACCTTCCCTTCCCAAATAAGCATCAAACCTGAGACCCTGGCAGTGAAAGTGCAGAGTCCTAACCACTGAACCGCAAGAGAATTCTCAATCCTATTGTTATTTCAATCAGTTGTGTCAATTACATCCTACTTATACACAACAGTAACTGTGTATCTTAAAAGAAGAAACAAAAATCAGGGCTGTTCTGAGGCTTTAGCGATGCTGTCATCAGAGCTCACGTCATTACAGGAGTGTTGAACTGGTGGCCAGACGCCTGAATGCCACCATGACCACAGTCTTTGCTTCAGGGCTTCAATAGCAAAACATTAAGTCACATGTCCTCTCCAGAAACCACAGAGGAAGTATTTGGTCCTCTTATTTGTCCTTTTGCAAAGACTTGGAAATTTCCCTCAAAGAAAGCCATTACAATAACAACAAGAAAATATACTTAAATACTGAATAGTAAGACCAAGTCAAATATTGATTCTATCAGTGAAGTTTATGCTAAAGTCAGGAATAAAATTGTAATTTCCCTGTAGATAAGGCTCATTTTCTTTATCTGGAAAATCTAGGCTTTCTAATCTGAGATAGAATAGATATTTCCAGAGTTACAACTTGGACCAGCACATAAAGCTTTTTAATATACTTGCTCTATGACAATATTCTGCACTCAGCAGTTCCTAAATGGTACAGACTGTCTTCCACATCTAGTTACTGAAGCAAGAATGAGAAACCATTCTCAGTTCTAAGCATTGTTCCATAACAGAAACCTTCTAATGTCATTACCATAACGGCCACATTGTGTCCAGTGGGCACCAAAGAGTCAGATGACAGATTATTTGGTGTCAAATAGTCTCTGGAGTAAAATTCCAATTTTACTCTTTGAACAAGATGCCATATAAATTCCCCAAACTTGTCTATGAGAATTGTACCTTAGGATTTTTCTAAAGATCCTTTAGGTTTCTTTGTCCTTTTTAGCACACAAATCCTAAGTTCTAACAACTGATAGGCACGTGGAGAATGAAGGATGCTTGCAAGCCAAATTCCTATACAACCCAAGCTCCCAAGCCCTTCAATCACTATTGAGATACCACCTAACTCTTATTTACAAAGTTTTAAAGTGTGCATTCTTCTTAAAATTTAGCTTTGTTTTTTCATCCCGATAGAGCATTTCTTCACCCCAATCTGCTACAGAATATATTCCCTGGTGGCTCAGACGGTAAAGTGTCTGCCTACAATGCGGGAGACCTGGGTTCGATCCCTGGGTTGGGAAGATCCCCTGGAGAAGGAAATGGCAATCCACTCCAGTATTCTTGCCTGGAAAATCCCATGGACAGAGAAGTCTAGTAGGTTACAGTCCATGGGGTTGCAAAGAGTCAGACATGACTGAGCGACTTCACTTTATTCTTTCTTCACCCCAATCTGTTACAGAATATATCTACCTCTAACATATGCTTTAATTTTATATAATTTTTGTGTTAGAGATTTGACTAGCAAGTGTAAGGTAACTTTTTTTTTTTTCTGATAACTTATTTCACTGGGGCTTCCCAGGTGGCTTAGTGGTAAGGAACCCATCTACCAGCGCAGGAAGCACAGATTTGATCTCTGGGTTAGAAAGACCCTCGGAAGAAGGAAATGGCAATCATTCCAATATTCTTGCCTGGGCAATCCCATGGACAGAAGAGCCTGGTGGGCTACAGTCCATAGGGTTGCAAAGAGTTGGACACGACTTAGTGATTCAGCAAGCAAACAAGTGGTTTTACTCTATATTAATATACATTTACACAGATATGGCATAGGTCAATGGAGAACGAATTTCATGCATTAGGCTGCTGCTGCTGCTGCTAAGTCGCTTCAGTCGTGTCTGACTCTGTGTTACCCCATAGACTGCAGCCCACCAGGCTCCCCCGTCCCTGGGATTCTCCAGGCAAGAACATGGGAGAGGGTTGCCATTTCCTTCTCCAATGCATGAAAGTGAAAAGTGAAAGTGAAGTCGCTCAGTCGTGTCGGACTCCTAGCGACCCCATGGACTGCAGCCCACCAGGCTCCTCCGTCCATGGGATTTTCCAGGCAAGAGTACTGGAGTGGGGTGCCATCACCTTCTCCTTGTATTAGGCTAATACCTATGAAAACCATCGCCAGATATTAGAGACCTAACACATTAGAAATGTTTCGCTCACATTACAGTGCATTATTGTGGGCGATTTTCCATTCTGGCTCCTTTCAAGTGTGGCTCTGACATCCCTGAATGTTAGCATTCTCTCCTATACCTTCAGCATTTTATGGGAAGATGAGGGAAAGAGTGTGGAGAAGCATATGAGAGGTTTTCATGGGCCAAGGTTGGAAGTGGCCAAACACTACTCCATTCTCATTCTGTTAGCTACAACTCAGCTACATAGCCCTACCCAACTGGGAGAGAGGTAGGGGAATGTATTCTAGTTGGGTAATAACCTTTCCCAGAGAAAATGAGTTTGATAAAGGACTAGCCAGGCTCTGCTACAGTCATCTAGACAGACCACCATTTAGGAGCCTTTCTATTACTTGAAACTTTAATCAAAACCTATGATGCTCTCTCAACAAGTACTTCCAGATAATTAATTTTTTAAATATTTATTTATTTTATTTTTTAATTTTACAATATTGTATTGGTTTTGCCATATATAAACTATCCCTTTAAACATTTCTGTGAATTATCAAGGGCTCCTATTTTCAGAAAGATAAAGAGCCTCATGGAAATATATACTGTCTTCTCTTTGACCCTTCAGCCACAGGGGTCTCGTAATACCAAATCCTCAAATCCAGCTCTGAAAATCATGGCTCTCTTGACAGCTGCACTGCTCAGTCACTCAGTCATATCTGTTCCTTTGGGACCCTATGGACTGTAGTCCACCAGGCTCCTCTGTCCATGGGATTTCCCAGGCATTTTCTCAAAATGTGATACTTTACATCTATATAAACATGGTACAATTTACTCTATTCTATAACTACAGAGAAAGTATTTGGCTTAGAGAACACAGAGCTGTTTATGCTAATTAGTAACTGTTTAATAACAATCACTTAAATTATTTCTCTAAGGCACGATGCCCTCCAGGACCATGCTCAACATTATCTGGGACAATACTGTGTGGCTCCAGGCAGTCACATGCCACATGACCTCCAGGGAGGAGAGCTCTCCCTCCCTCAGTCTTTCCTTCCACTTCTCCGCACTGAGCGATGCCCCAGTTAAACACGATGTGGTTAAATTTGGAGACGCCTTTGATGAGTGCACATGTGTGTGTTTGTGTGTGGTGTGCCTGGAGGGCAAAGAATGAGCCTTTACTTTTATGTCATAATACATGAGTAGAAATGATGCCCAAAAGTCTTCTTCAGCCTAGTGCTTAATGGATTAGTAAAATTTTAAATATATTACAGCTAATCAGTATCAATACATTTGTCTTTGTGCATCTTCTTATTCCGGCCATAATGTCTACATTGCATCTTGCTTATACGTATAAGAGTGACGATTTCTTCAAAATATTCCAGCTTCTTCAGTTCAGTTCAGTTTAGTCCCTCAGTCGTGTCCGACTCTTTGCAACCCCATGAATCACAACACGCCAGGCCTCCCTGTCCATCACCAACTCCCGGAGTTCACTCAGACTCACATCCATTGAGTCGGTGATGCCATCCAGCCATCTCATCCTCTGTCGTCCCCTTCTCCTCCAGCCCCCAATCCCTCCCAGCATCAGAGTCTTTTCCAATGAGTCAACTCTTCGCATGAGGTGGCCAAAGTACTGGAGTTTCAGCTTCAGCATCATTCCTTCCAAAGAAATCCCAGGGCTGATCTCCTTCAGAATGGACTGGTTGGATCTCCTTGCAGTCCAAGGGACTCTCAAGAGTCTTCTCCAACACCACAGTTCAAAAGCATCAATTCTTCGGTGCTCAGCCTTCTTCACAGTCCAACTCTCACATCCATACATGACCACAGGAAAACCATAGCATTTTCTAGATGGACCTTTGTTGGCAAAGTAATGTCTCTGCTTTTGAATATGCTATTTAGGTTGGACATAACTTTCCTTCCAAAGAGTAAGCGTCTTTTAATTTCATGGCTGCAGTCACCATCTGTAGTGATTTTGGAGCCCAGAAAAATAAAGTCTGACACTGTTTCCACTGTTTCCCCATCTATTTCCAATGAAGTGATGGGACCAGATGCCATGATCTTCCTTTTCTGAATGTTGAGCTTTAAGCCAACTTTTTCACTCTCCACTTTCACTTTCATCAAGAGGCTTTTGAGTTCCTCTTCACTTTCTGCCATAAGGGTGGTGTCATCTGCATATCTGAGGTTATTGATATTTCTCCCAGCAATCTTGATTCCAGTTTGTGTTTCTTCCAGTCCAGCGTTTCTCATCATGTACTCTGCATATAAGTTAAATAAACAGGGTGACAATATACAGCCTTAATGTATCCTCTTCCTATTTGGAACTAGTCTGTTGTTCCATGTCCAGTTTTAACTGTTGCTTCCTGACCTGCACACAGATTTCTCAAGAGGCAGATCAAGTGGTCTGATATTCCCATCTCTTTCAGAATTTTCCACAGTTCTTAGTTATATACAAATGTATAGATGAGTATTTGAAGTCTTAACCCTTATGACTGCTTGTTATTTCTTTATTTTATACCTCTGGGTGCATGAGGGTTAAGTTGCTTTAGTCATGTCTGACTCTTGGTGATCCTATGGACCATACATAGCCTGCCAGGTTCCTCTGTCCATGGGATTATCCAGGCAAGAATACTGAAGTGCATTGTCATGCCCTCCTCTAGGGGATCTGTTCCAACCCAAGGATCAAACCCACATCTATTACATCTCCTGCATTAGCACACAGGTTGTTTACAACTGTTACTACCTGGGAAGCCCATTTTATAGCTCTACATAATACCAAGACTACACGTTTTCCTTCCATTTTTCTTTTCCAGTTCTCACCAGTTTCCTGAGATTTTCAACCTTAAGCTGACATGACCCTACAACTGCAGAGCCAGAGTCATTTTAATGTTTTGACCTAGCATCTCTCCCAGGCTTCCTTGATTAGAACTAAATATTTGGTGGATGTCTTTTCTCTCTCTCTCTCTTTTTTTTTTTTTTCTTTTTCCACATTGCTATTTCCATGTCACTTTCTGAAAACATATGTTTTGGGCTCAGGATTTTTAGCAGTTTTTCTGGATATTCTGTTAAATAATTTATATTACATGACTACCCTGCCAAAAGAGCTACCTACCTAAGGTGGTGTCCCCGACTGTGCTAAAGATATATGTTTGAAAGAGACATATGGATTATTGAAAATTCCAAATGGTGTCCTTACCAGTAGACATATTTACATGGTTGGGAAATAAAAAGCTTAAGAGGCAACGATTATGAATGCCCATTATTAAATGTTCACTTTTTTCTTTTTTTTTTTTTTACTAAAATTTACTTTCATCCAGACTTTCCAGGTGGCACTAGTGGTAAAGAACCTGCCTCCCAATGCAGGAGACATAGAGAGACACACCTTCGATCCCTGAATCAGGATGATCCCCCGGAGGAAGGCATGGCAAACCCACTCTAGTATTCTTGCCTGGAGAATCCCATGGGCAAAGGAGCCTGGCATGCTACAGTCTATAAGGTTGCAAAGAGTTGGACCTGACTGAAGGACTTAGCATGCACACATTTATCCAATTTGTTTATTGTTGATCATGGGGCTATGTTTGATTAAAAATTATTTTACAGTATCTCTACTGGACTTTATTCTGCTTGTAAACATGCTTTAGTCTTCACTAGCTCTTTAAATGTGCCTTGTCAAACCTAAATATCATGCCTGTCTCTCCACCATGCTTTCAGTAAACTACTGGAGTGAGCCTGCAGCAGAACTGCCAGGAGAACTTATTGGAACCCGGGCTGCAGGGTGCTGCCCCCAGGTTCTGATTGATAGGTTTGAAGTGCGGTTGAGAATTTACAGTTCCTACAGGTTCCCAGGTGATGCTGATACTGCTGATTTGGGACCTCACAGTGAGATTCAGTGTGCCTCCTACTTCATACTGTTTGCCAATTTTCACAGCTAGAGCCACTTAACTCACACGTGTTGATTCTGCACCATGCAGGTAGAAAGGAATACTGGCCTTTCATTAGTTCAGTATGAGGTGATTTTAGGGCAGATTTGTCCTGGGTAGCAGAGCTTAGCCTTTGCTGAGTTTTCCAGCTCCTAAACTTCATCCCTTCCTAAATTCTTTGCTGGAACACTGTTTCCTCTGGGACTAGGACACTTTGAATTCCCTTGCTCCATGCCTTCTGAAAGCTAAAGATGAGCAGGTAAGCTCACTCCCTGCATCTGGGAATCTTCCTGGTTGCATTCTGGATATCTGTACCCTGTTCACTTTGGCAGCATTGATTTGCCTGTGCTGATTTTCTTTCCATTGCTTATTAAGACTTTTCAGTTTGCCTTTTCTGTGCCAATGAGTCCAGTGTTCTGGGTCTGGTATTCCCAGGTCTGACCTCAAACACTCCAGGCTACCTTCCTCTCTGCTTTTCAAACACAGGGGTGATTTACTCAATTGAACACCATCGTTGCTGTTTCTATGACCGCTGCCAATTCTTCCCCTCTCTTGATTTTTACCTGTGTTTCCAGACCCCTCTCTGCCAGGATCATCTCCCTCATGCTCTGAAACTCAGTGCTGGCCTAGTCTTTTTCCACCATGAATGATTACTTTTCTGGTAAGACCGTGCACCTTGGCTGGGAAGGTTCTAATGCTACCTACACGTATGACTTATGTCCAAGTAACTCAATTATATTATTTCCTTTTTAAACCTGTGTCAATCAGGTCTGTGGACTTGCTGTGCAAAATGCAGTCTGAGGATCAGTGGCTTTCAGCATGTTAGGGAAGCTTATTGGAAATGCAGAGCCTTAGGCCTTAGCTCAGATGGACTGAGTTAGAATCCATGTTGTAACAAGAGCCCCAGGTGACTTTCAAGCACATTGGAAAGAACCGATGTATGGTACAGCGCCTATGGGTTAAACTGCTCCCACCTACTTGTGATTAATTGAGACTAATTGTGACTCTCAACTTTACCAATCTCTATTTTTTCTGACTTCCTTATCACCACTGATGTGCTTTTACAAAACTGTGTCAAGTGAATTCTTGCTGACAGTGTCAGCTATAACCAAAAACCCATGATTCTGTAGGAACTCAAGGCTATGTACATCTCACGTTTGTTGTTTCCTATATCTTTTGCACAAGGTTTTTCAACTCTGTCAGCATACCAAAGGAATATTTCTTCATGCTTTTGGTCATGATCTTATGTGGACTTTGATGACAGGCAGCCTGAGGGTCCACGGTGGGTGAGTACCACTCAAGTTGAATGAAAAATTTTAAGTGCTTAATGTAATGCAGCCATGAAATTAAAAGATGCTTACTCCTTGGAAGGAAAGTTATGACCAACCTAGATAGCATATTCAAAAGCAGAGACATTACTTTGCCAACAAAGGTCCATCTAGTCAAGGCTATGGTTTTTCCAGAGGTCATGTATGGATGTGAGAGTTGGACTCACATCCATACATGACCATTGTGAAGAAAGCTGAGCACTGAAGAATTGATGCTTTTGAACTGTGGTGTTGGAGAAGAATCATGAGAGTCCCTTGGACTGCAAGGAGATCCAACCGGTTCATTCTGAAGATAAGCCCTGGGATTTCTTTGGAAGGAATAATGCTAAAGCTGAAACTCCAGTACTTTGGCCACCTCATGAGAAGAGTTGACTCACTGGAAAAGACTCTGATGCTGGGAGGGATTGGGGGCAGGAGGAGAAGGGGACAACAGAGGATGAGATGGCTGGATGGCATCACTGACTCGATGGACATGAGTCTGAGTGAACTCCAGGAGTTGGTGATGGACAGGGAGTCCTGGCGATTCATGGGGTCACAAAGAGTCGGACACGACTGAGCGACTGAACTGAATGTAATGCTAGTCCACAGTAGGTGACCATCCAAACATTCTCATCAGCATTTGTTGTGGAGAAAAAGTTGAAGGTGCATAAGGCTGAGTGAACTAACTTCACCCCAGAGCTTCAAAGGTGGGTGGGGCCAGCAGTTCTGGTCTGGACGTTGCTCAGTGAATGGCCTGGTTACCAGAAACTCATCCCTGAAGGAGCAGGACTCCAGCCAGTTAATGAGTCCACAAGTCAGGTCCAACCATTGCAGGGAGCAGGCTAATAAGACATGCACAGAGTGTCAGAACTTCAGTCTAGAATGCCTACAAAGAGTACAGGACTACAGTCCCTGAAAGAGGAAACTGATATATTCACCTGGAGGCCCAGCTGGACAGGCCCTTACTCGTAAGCAGTGGTACAGAAAGAATATGGGTTCTAGACTCCAAGCAGACTTTGTGTGACCTTGAGTAACTTTACCCTCAGAAAGTCTTCCCAAGCAAATAAAAATGCATGTCCAGTGTCTTAATAGAGGACTGAAAGAATGGATGCTTAATTAAGTGGTAGTTTATTATGTTTATCATGGGCTTACCTGGTGGCTTAGACAGTAAAGAACCTGGCTGTAATGTAGGAGACCCCAGTTCTATTCCCAGGTCGGGAAGATCCCCTGGAGAAGGAAATGGCTACCCATTTCAGTATTCTTGCCTGGAGGATCCATGGACAGAGGAATCTGGCGAGGTATTAGTCCATGGTGTCACCAAGAGTCAGACATGACTGAGTAACTTTCACTTCACTTTTTATTATGTTTATTATTGAGGGAATCCTATTCTTATGTTAGCCTATGGACCTCAGGGTTGCTCCAGGTTCTTTGAATTCAGACCCAATTGGTTAGACAGTTGGGAAGCTAGTGTAGTACCTTGTCCAAGGATATGAGCAGAAGTGGGTAGGCATGCTCAAAGTATAAGTGCTATTTTGACTGGTATGTGGTGGTACCTCATTGTAGTGTTGACTTGCATTTATCTAATAAACAGCAATGTTGAGCTTCTTTTCATGTATCCATCTGTATGTCTTCCTTGAACAGATGTCTGTTTAGGTCTTTGTCCATTTTTGAGTGAGTTGTTTTATTTATTTTTTATATTAATGCTTGAGTTGTTTTTATATTTTGGAAATACTCTCTTATTAGTTGCTTCATTTGCAAATATTGAATTGGCCAAAAAATTCATTCAGGTTTTTCCATAATATGGTATGGAAAAATCTGAGTGAATTTTTGATCAATCCAATATTTTCTCCCTTTATGAGGATTATCTTTTCATCTTGTTTGGTTTCCTTTGCTATGCAAAAGATTTTAAGTTTGATTAGGTCCCATTTGTTTATATTTTCATTACTTTAGGAGGTGGATCAAAAAAGATCTTGCTATGATTTATGTCAAAGAGTACTCTGCCTATGTTTTCCTCTAAGAGTTTTATAGTGTCTGGTCTTATATTTAGGTCTTTAATGCATTTTGAGTTTATTTTTGTGTATGGTGTTAGGGTTGGAGAAGGAAATGGGCAACCCACTCCAGTATTTTTGTGTGGGAAATCACATGGACAGAGGAGCCTGGTGGTCTAGAGTCTATGGGGTTGCAAAAGAGTCTTAACATGGTTTAGGGACTGTTCTAATTTCATTTGAATTTTGTAATTTTCTAATTTCATTGAATTTTACTTGTAGCTGTCCAGTTTTCCCAGCACCACTTATTGAAGAGATTGTCTTCATCATATATTCTTGCCTTTGTCATAAATTAATGAACCATAGGTGCATGGGTTTACTACAAACAAATGCTGGAGAGGATTTGGAGAAAAGGGCACCCTCTTGCACTGCTGGTGGAAATGCAAATTGATCTAGCCACTAAGGAGAATAGTATGGATGTTCCTTAAAAAACTACAAAGAAACTATATGACCCAGCAATCCCACCATTGGGCATATACTGTGAGAAAACCCCAATTCAAAAGATACATGCACCCAAATGTTCACTGCAACACTACAACAGATAAGACATGGAAGCAACCTAAATGTCCATTGACGGATGGGTGGATAAAGATGTGGTACATATATACAGTGGAATATCACTAAGCTGTGAAAACCAATGAATTTAGGTCATTGGTAGAAATGTGGATGGACCTAGAGACTGTCATACAGAGTGAAGTAAGTCAGAAAGAGAAAAACATGCTATATTAACATATATATGTGCATTCTAGAAAAAGGTGAACCTATATAGGGCAGGGAAAGAGACAGACATAGAGAACAAAAGTATGGATGCCAAGGGGAGAAAGGAGGGAGACAGGATGAACTGGGAGAGCGGGACTGACATATGTGTATATGCATACACACACACACACACACACAAGCACACACTACCATGTGCAAAATAGACAGCTAGTGGGAACCTTCTATATAGCATACAGAACTGATCTAAGTCAGTGCTCTGTGGTGATCTAGACAAGTGGATGAGGGTGTGGGATGGAGATCCAAAGGGATAGAATATATGTATACATGTACCTGATTCATTTCATTGTACAGCAAGAACTAATACAATATAAAGCAACTAGACCCCGGTTTACAAAAAAATCACAAGTAATTCACTAGCTATATTGGACTATTTTTTATTTTTTTCCTTTTCATTGTTTGTGATTTGCTATCTTTAGTGTTGTGCTGGGATTCCTTTTTCTTTTTTGTGTGTATGACTATTATAGGTTTTTGATTTCACGAGCTTTTGGTTTAGCAGTCTATATATTTGTGATTGTTTTAATTTGCTGATCTCTTAATTTCATATGCATTTTAAATACCCTGCACTTGCACTCTCCTCCTCTCATGATCACTGGTTTTGATATCATATTTTTGTGTGGTCCTGCCTTTACTGTATGTTTTTTGCCTTTACTGGTGAGCTTTCCCATTTTATAAGTTTCTTGTCTCTAGTCGTGACCTTTTCTTTTCTGCCTAGAGAAATTTCTTTAGCATTTGTTGTAAAACTGGTTCAGTGGTGCTGAATTCTTGGAACTTTTGCTTGCCTATAAAGCTTTTGATTTCTCCATCAAATCTGAAAAAAAGCTTTGCTGGGTACAATGTTCCTGGTTGTAGGTTTGTTTGTTTTTTTTGTTCTCCTTTCATTACTTGAAATATATTTTGCCAGTCCCTTCTGGCCTACAAAGTTTCTGCTGCAAAATCTGCTTAATCTTATGGGGATTCCCTAGTATGCTTTCTGTTGCTTTTCCCTTGTTGCTTTTAATATTTTCTCTTTGTCCTTAATATTTGTTCATTTGATTACTGTGTATCTTGGCATTGTCCTCCTAGGATGGGGTTCTTTGTGCTTCCTGGACTTGGGTGAGAGTTTTCTTTCCCATGTTAGGGAAGTTTTCATCTAATATATCTTCAGATATTTTCTCAGGTCCTTTTCTCTCTTCTTCTGGGGCCTCTATTATGTGAATTTTTGTGTATTTGATGTTGTCTAGAAGTCTCAAACTGTCTTCCTTTCTTTACATTCTTTTATCTTTATTCTGTTCTGCAGCAGTAATTTCCACCCCTCTGTCTTCCAGCTCACTATTTCATCCTTCTGCCTCATTTATTATGCTATCTATTCCTTCTAGTGTATTTTTCATTTCAGTTATTGTATACTTCAACTTTGGTAGTTCTTTGTTAAAAACTTTTTGTAACTTCTCTTTTTGTGCCTCCAATCTATTTCCAAGTTCTTGGATCATCTTTATGATCATTACTCTGAATATTTTGGGTAGACTATCTCCACTTCACCTAAATGTTCTTTGAGGGTCTTATCTCATTCCTTCAATATTCCTGGAGAATATTCCTTTGCTGTCTCATTTTGTTTAAATTTCTATTTGTATTTTTATCTATGTAGTAGGTTAGATACACTTCTCAACCTTGGAGATGTGGCCTGCTATTGTGGATGTCCCATGTGTCCCAACAGTACAGTCTCCTCTTGTCATGCAACGGCCAGTGTCTTGCTGTTCCCTGGCCCCAGGGTCGGTTTTGACCTGAGTTTATGGACTGTTTCATGGGCTGCAAGATTGTAGTTTTCTTGCTTGTGGTGCCTGCCCACTGGTGGGTGGAGCTGGGTCTTGCCCTCTGGTGGGCATGGCTGTGTTAAAGGATGGCATCTCTGTGTCTAGAGGCGACTGTGGGGTCAGGAAGTCTTTAAGCAGCCTGTCTGCTGATAGGTGGGGCTGTGTTCCCCCTCTATGACTTGTTTGGCCTGAGGTATCCCACCACTGGAGCCTGCAGGCTATTGGGTGGGGCTGGGTCTTGGTGCTTATGACCTAAGCAAGATGTCTACCTTCAATAAGAGTTCCTGTAGATAACATTCTTGATATCTCTGCCACTGCCACCAGTGTTCACATCCCCAGGGTGAGCTACAGATGCCCTCCACTTCCCCCAAGACAGCCTCTGAGACCAGCAGGCACGTCTGGTGCAAGTTCCTAGTCACCGCTTTTGCCCTGGGTCCCAGTGCATGTGAGACCTTGTGTGTGCCCTCTAAGAGTGGGGTCTCTGTTTTCCCCAGTCCTGTGGAGTCCCTGTAATCAAGATCTGCTGCCTTCAAAGCCAAATGCTCTGGGGCTCTTCCTCCTGATGCTGGACCTTTAGTCTGGGGAGCCTGATGTGGGGCTCAGAACTCTGACTCCTTCAGGGGAAATTCTGTGATATAATTGTTCTCTAGTTGAGGGTCACCCACTCAGGTGGTATGGAATTTCATTGTATCATGAGCACACCTCCTACCACCACCATCTTGCTGTGACTTCTTCTTTGTCTCTTTGGACATTAAGTTGCCTTTTTTTTTTTTTTTTTTTAAAGATTCCGGTCTAGTGAGTTGTGATTTTGATGTGCTCATAAGAGGAGGTGTGCTCAATATGTTTCTAATCCACCATCTTGTTCCCTCCAGCAGAAGGTTTCTCTTGACTAATCTTTGTACGTGCCAAAGATACCCATACAAAGATCACTTTCCCTAAAATGACATTAAATTAAATGGTATTCTACAGTGCCTCTATTCAGAATTTTTTTTTTTTTAACAGCTTAACATTTGAAGTCCAAAAGCCTTCTTTTCCCTGAGTTTCTGGGGATGGACAAACAGAACTTTTGTGTGCTGTGGTGAACTCTTAAGGCACTAGCACACAGAGTTGGTGGTATCTTTTTGGCTACATTAATTATTAATAATTTCTCTCCTAGGGCCTGGAATAGAATTATTTTTTTTCTTTTCTCCCTTTTCATGTGTAACAGTTTCAGTTATTTAAAGGAAAAAAGATGGAGATCTTTGTTCTTATAGTTAGCATTTTTGCTAAATTATTCTACCTTGAGTAGTTCAGTTGCTCAGTCATGTCTGACTCTTTGTGACCCCATGGACTGCAGCATGCCTGGCTTCCCTGTCCATCACCAACTCCCAGAGCTTACTCAAACTCATGTCCATCGAGTCGGTGATGCCATCCAACCATCTCATCCTCTGTCATCCCCTTCTCCTCCTGCCTTTGATCTTTCCCAGCATCAGGGTCTTTTCCAATGAGTCAGTTCTTAACATTGGGTAGTCAAAATAGTGGAGCTTCAACTTTGGCATCAGTTCTTCCAATTCAGGACTGATTTCCTTTAGGATGGACTGGTTGGATCTCCTTGCAGTCCAAGGAACTCTCAAGAGTATTCTCCAACACCACAGTTCAAAAGCATCAATTTTTGATTATATATAATCATATATGCAAATAAAATATATAAAGATATAATATTTGGGATAGCAGCTGCTGTTAAGTCACTTCAGTCATGTCCGACTCTGTGCGACACCTTAGACGGCAGCCCACCAGGCTCCTCCGTTCCTGGGATTCTCCAGGCAAGAACACTGGAGTGGGTTGCCATTTCCTTCTCCAATGCGTGAAAGTGAAAAGTGAAAGTGAATTCGCTCAGTTGTGTCCAACTCTTCGTAACCCCATGGAGTGCAGCCTATGAGGTCCTCCGTCCATGGGATTTTCCAGGAAAGAGTACTGGAATGGGATTTGGGGTAGATCCAGTACTTAAACATCTCCTAATTTTGCTCAATCATCTGTTCTCTCTAAAGAAGCCATTTATATTAAATCGGAAGAGAAAAACTTTTCCTCTCTTTAATACATGACAATAACTTGATGAGCTCGTATCTTTTAGTAACAGTATTTACAGATGTGATCAAAAATATTTAAAAATATAATTTCCATTAGTGAAGCAGCATTTGTCTTAATTTATAAGACACATAATGAACCTAACCTCTGAAATACACAGTTCTTAGTGCTTGAATATGTTAGTGAACAATATAAGTAACAATTCCTGTCTTAATAAAGCTTTTATTTTTATGCAATGAGACAAACAGTATAAACACAATAGATAAGTAAATTTTGCTGCATATCAACTGAACAGACTGTTTCCATACCTCAGCCTCTATTGATTGACTTTTTTCTTCCTAAAGCACTTTTGGTTTCTAGATCTGCTGTTCCCTATGGCCAACTACTCACTTGCCCTGGAATTTCTGGACTCTGTGTTTTAAGGGCTACCACTACCACAGCTGAAGCTGCTTTCCCAGTGTTTGAAGTTCCTCTTACCACTCAAGGACTTTAATAAAATGTATGACACCCCATATTGCCACCAAAAAAGGCAAATAACATTAGCTCTTCTTCATTCATTTATTCAACAAATGCTTTTTTTTTTTTGAACACATAAGGCTGGCCAGACAATGTTCAAGGTCTGAAGGATACATCATTAAATGTCTTGGAGCTAACAATCTAGGAGGCAGAAAACCAATGAGAAAGTATTTTAGAAATTGATAAGTACAAAAAAAAAAAAAAAAGATAAACCAAGGTAAGTGGGGTTTGGAGAGCTGGGAGTAGAGTGAAAGCAATTTTAAAGAAAGGAGTCGGGATAGGTTTCAATGATGAGGGAGCAATTGAGAAAAGACTTGGAGGAGGACTGGAAATCAGATTCAATGAGGGAGGAGCAGATAGAATAAAGGCAAAGAGGTAATTAGGATCAGCTCAGGTAAGATATTGGAGAAGGCGATGGCACCCCACTCCAATACTCTTGCCTGGAAAATCCGATGGATGGAGGAGCCTGGTAGGCTGCAGTCCATGGGTTCGTGAAGAGTTGGACACCACTGAGCAACTTTACTTTCACTTTTCACTTTCATGCATTGGAGAAGGAAATGGAAACCTACTCTAGTGTTCTTGCCTGGAGAATCCCAGGGACGGGGGAGCCTGGTGGGCTGCCATCTATGGGGTCACACAGAGTCGGACACGACTGAAGTGACTTAGCAGCAGTGGCGGCAGGTAGGATATTTGAACAATGTTGGCTTTTATTAATAGTTTGAGTGAAATGGGAATTGTTGCAAGATTTTGAGCAGAAGAGGGATGTGGTATGGAGAAAGAAAATGTGCATGTATGTGTACACACAACTGGTACATAAGGCAGCTGAATAAAAAACTCACATCTCCCTGAGCTAGGACCTCAGCCCTTCTCCTTTGATCTTGGGTTCTAAGCAGCTGGAGGTAGGATAAGCAAGAATTCACGTTTGCAATTTGCTCCACTATTGCTCTTGCTGATTGTCTTTTCTAAATGCTGCTGCTCACAATCTCACATTAATTCTCTATCAGACAACTGGGCTGTCCTATTCTTAGTTCAGAAGCAAGGACATGCATCTACTTGTGTAGACCTGCCATTTTAATTAAAAGCAAACACACATGCATACACATATACTCAAAAAGCAACTAAGCTGTGTGGCAGGTATTACACTTGAGCTGTCCAAGTAGTGGTGTTGGATTACCCTTGACACAAAATATATGATCTCTCTGGCCAGTTCAGGACATAGTATCACTTTTAAAAGCCTGTTTTTTGCAAAATAAATCCTCATTGTACTTGTGTGACTCTCTGGTGACTCAGATCTTTTGGTTTCATAATATAGCTCTCTCTGTCCCTCAATGTGTGGGCAGTGCCACAGAGCTACACCTAGGTGATGCACCCACAGCCTCGCACTGTCCCCCACCACCAGGCACTCTGACCTTCTGATCCTGCATCTATGCTCACCTCTCCTGAACTCTTTCCAACTCCTAGTCATCTTTTCCCTTCAGTGTGCTCACTTTTCTTCTAAAACCTGGTATCCATCAAAATTTCCAGAACATCAATTTATGTGAAGTCTAAGTATAGGTAGATTTCATGTACATTTCAATATGTATAATAGGATGGATATATATAAAAATTGACTATGGATGAAAATACATGGAATGTAACTATTTAAGGTAACAACTGGCCCATCTAGATAGATCCAGTCATTAACATGCTATAGTAACAAGGCACTGTTCAAAACAGGAATGAGTTGCCTAAAAGTATAGTGAGCTCTTAATCACCTGATGTGCTAAAGTAGATAAAATGTGGAAGACTGTAGGACTGCAGGAGGAAATGGCAACCCAGTCCAGTGTTCTTGCCTGGAGAATCCCAGGGGCAGCGGATCCTGGTGGGCTGCCGTCTATGGGGTCACACAGAGTTGGACACAACTGAAGTGACTTAGCAGCAGCAGTAGGATTAGGAATGCTGTAGAGAAAATAATTGATTTGGAATGACCGCAGCTAAAGAGAAGTATCCATTAGTCTTTACATTAAGAAAAAGAGTTGGTTAAAATGTCTATAAGTCTTAGGATCCAGGAGGTCTAAATTTGTGGGAGATGATATATGGCAGAAAGGCAACAGCAGAACGAACATTAAGGGATAAAGGGTCATCCTGACTTGTCATTTTCCCACCAGGAAATGACAGGCAGAAGATGACTACAGCAGGGCCAGGTCTCAGGAAGTCAGAACCTCAAAGATCAGACATTTAGGCAGGTGTTCAGCAACAGTACCAGGAAGAAAGGTTCTGAAGAGGAAGTTAATCATGGTACCTGAGTCATGGAGACTGCCATATCAAGACAATACTCTGCCCCAATAACAACTCCTCTTTTACTCTGATTTTTTAAGAAAGGAGATTTTTCTGGGCATGACTGTCTTAGGGCATAATGATTAAGAAAAGAAAGAGGTTGGGTGCATAAGTGGGACTGGTTACAGTATAAGGATGGTGGAACTGACTCTTAGCTCTGGGCTTTTCCCCTGTTATTAAACCCTCCCCACCCTCTCCATCTCTCACATACATATTCTGTTACTGTTAAAACTACACAACATAACTATTTTAATCATGAAAACGGTTGAATGGGAAAGTATTTTGTGTACCTTCTCAAATTGAATATTTTGACCTTTATTATTTTGACATCCTGATAGCTACAGGGCTTCCCTGATAGCTCAGTTGGTAAAAAATCTGCCTGCAATGCAGGAGACCCCAGTTCAATTTCTGGGTCAGGAAGATTTGCTGTGGAAGGGATAGGCTACCCACTCTAATATTCTTGGGCTTCTCTTGTGGCTCAACAGGTAAAGAATCCACCTGCAATGCCAGAAACCTGGGTTCAATCCCTGAGTTAGGAAGATCCCCTGGAGAAAGAGAAAGGCTACCCACTCAGTACTCTGGCCTAGAGAATTCCACGGTCTACAGTCCATGGAGTCATAAAGATTGGAACATGATGGAGTGACTTTCACATATTGACATCTATATTAACATCAACTATTTAAGTGTTTATGTGCATATGCTGAATTATAAAACCATTTGAAAACATACTACAAGTTATAGATCTTCCTTAAAACATTCTGAGTAGTTTGCCTGAGCTTAGTGAAGTGCAGATTCACACAGTGCTTTGTGATCATCCTGAATCCAGACTGAAAGCCATTTGAACCAAGAGTAGATTTGAAATTTTGCATTTTGTTTATAGGATAGCTATTATCTTAACTTCTTTTCATGATGAAAGGAGGCCATATAAACTTATCTGCAGGAAACAGGCTGCTCATTTCAAAATTCCTTCTCACGTCCCACAGTGCAATCATCTACAGCCAAGATGCAGTTGAGCAGAACACAGATGACGTTATGCTCCATATTACAAATGCATTCATTTAAGCAGGTTCTGCAGGAGACCACTGGAATATAAAACTCTTATCTTTCCTACTATGAACATCAAAGTTTTATTTTTTCATTTAGCTCTTGATAGAATAATGTGAAATACATTTGTGATGAGATTGCTATTAAAAAATTTAACCCATTTTTTGATGTACTCTGAATCTCTGGCAGGAGTATCTTTAAAAGTGAACTCAAGGTCAAAACACATGGAATGGAAAAATAAAGAAGCATGAGGAGAAAGAGACATGGTCAATTTTACTATCTAATGGGACAAAATCAGTTAAACTTTAATGAAGTCCTATAGCTTCACTCTTTGAAAAAAAATCTGAGTAGGTTCTATACATAGTATATAAAACACTGAAAAAGCAGAAGTCAGAATCTAAAAATATTTGTTTTTTGGAAGGCAAGGAAGTAGCTCTTATCTTAGTTATTTCCTTCTTGATAACTCCAAGTTAGACTATTCAAAGCCTTGTATTGATTTGTTTAACTTTTACAGTTAGCATCTGGGCACAAGATCAAAACCGAAATGAAAAAAAAGTTACACTTAAGAAAGTTCTCAGGAAAAATCAGAAGGAAAAAAAAATAACTCAAGTTCATATATCTGCAGTTTTTTTTTTAAAAAGCAAAACTTTGCCAGCAGAAGAAACACAGATAAAAAGATAACAATATCCTTAAAAATTAATGTTTTCAGATTCACTATGGATTTATTATCCCAGGCTTTGTCTTGATGCATTTTTTGGATCAAAGGCTTTACATTATCTGAATTGAATTAAGCACTCAACTCTGTGTACAGCAGATAACAAAGAATGATTGATAAAATTATAAATAAAATTATAAATTATAACTAAGATAGTATTACCAACTCAATAGACAGGAATGTGAGCAAACTCTGGGAGACAGTAAAGAACAGGGAAGCCTGGCATGCTGCAGTCCATGGGGTCACAAACTGTTGGACACAACTGAATGACTGAGCACCACACCAAAGAAGTTTTAGGGGCTTATAATGCCATTGTTTAAAAAATTTGAAAATTCCAATAAAATAATGTCTGCAACTGCAGAAATGAAACATTAAAACTAAAGACAAATGCTATGCTCCAGCAATGTGGAGGTACATACATTACTGAACCAAATTTCTGTCTTTGTCAGCCCACCTGTGTGCAGTAAAGTCAATCAACCGACACATGGTGAAGGAGTGTAAAGTGTTTATGCAAGTACCAAGCAAGGAGCATGGACATCTTATACTGAAAAGCCCAAACTCCCCAGTAGCTCTTAGGGAAGAGGTTTTAAAGAGGGAGGGAACAGCAGGTTGTGTGATCAGCTTGCATACAATTCTCAGGTTGGTTTATATCAAGGTGAAGTTTCAAGCATCATCAACCTTCTGGTTTCAGTTAGTCTAGGGTCTGTGTGATTGTGGTCAGCAGTTTTCATCTGGTGGGGTTCTGCTTCCTGTAAAAACAATTTAGGAATGTGTGTCAAGCCTTTAACTATATCTTTCAAGGAACTAGGTGTTCCATGATTCTGATGTGTGGCAGAATTATA
The DNA here is from genome assembly GCF_019923935.1 of Bubalus bubalis. Taxonomy (NCBI): domain Eukaryota; kingdom Metazoa; phylum Chordata; class Mammalia; order Artiodactyla; family Bovidae; genus Bubalus; species Bubalus bubalis. The sequence goes on along the minus strand of NC_059161.1, from coordinate 63,444,837 downwards.
CTCTAAATTGTTACCAATTCACCAGCCCAACAGTTATTCTTTGTTTCTACATCTTCACATTTCCTAATCATTAACTCTTGAGCCAGCATTTTGAGAATAAGGAGAGGCCTGAGAGGCTAAAAGTAAAGCCTTTTATTTCAAAAGACAAAGACATGTGCTTGTACATAATTTCACATACAGTTCTTTAGGTACAGTGTTCTGTCTAATACCTCTGTGCCCTTAAACACAGCCCTGCCTGTAGTACCATCTCCTTTCTTCTTACTGGCTGCCTTGTGTTTCTCTTTTAATATTCAGTTCACATATATTAACGCATATATGTGGAATCTAGAAAAAATGGTATAGATTAATGCATTTGATAAGCAGAAATAGACAAACAGGTGTAGAAAACAAATGCATGGATGCCAAGAGGGCCGGGTGGGATGGATTGGGAGATTGGGGCTGACATATATACACTTCAGTTCAGTTCAGGTCAGTTGCTCAGTCCTGTCCGACTTTTTGTGACCCCATGAACCACAGCACACCAGGCCTCCCTGTCCATCACCAACTCCCGGAGTTTACCCAAACTCATGTCCATTGAGTCAGTGATGCCATCCAACCATCTCATCCTCTGTTGTCCCCTTCTCCTCCTGCCCTCAATCTTTCCCAGCATCAGGGTCTTTTCCAATGAGTCAGCTCTTTGCATCAGGTAGCCAAAGCATTGGAGTTTCAGCGTCAATATCAGTCCTTCCAATGAACACCCAGGACTGATCTCCTTTAGGATGAACTGGTTGGATCTCCTTGCAGTCCATGGGACTCTCAAGAGTCTTCTCCAACACCACAGTTCAAAAGCAGCAATTCTTCGGTGCTCAGCTTTCTTTATAGTTCAGCACTCACATCCATAAATGATCACAGGAAAAACCATAGCCTTGACTAGACGGACCTTTGGCAAAGTAATGTCTCTGCTTTTTTTCTTTTTTTATTTTTAAACTTTACATAATTGTATTAGTTTTGCCAAATATCAAAATGAATCCGCCACAGGTATACATGTGTTCCCCATCCTGAACCCTCCTCCCTCCTCCCTCCTCATTCCATCCCTCTGGGTCGTCCCAGTGCACCAGCCCCAAGCATCCAGTATAGTGCATCTAACCTGGACTGGCAACTCGTTTCATACATGATATTTTACATGTTTCAATGCCATTCTCCCAAATCTTCCCACTCTCTCCCTCTCTCTCAGAGTCCATAAGACTGTTCTATACATCAGTGTCTATTTTGCTGTCTCATATACAGGGTTATTGTTAGCATCTTTCTAAATTCCATATATATGCGTTAGTATTGGTATTTTTCTTTCTGGCTTACTTCACTCTGTATAATAGGCTCCAGTTTCATCCACCTCATTAGAACTGATTCAAATCTATTCTTTTTAATGGCTGAGTAATACTCCATTGTGTATATGTACCACTGCTTTCTTATCCATTCATCTGCTGATGGACATCTAGGTTGCCTCCATGTCCTGGCTATTATAAACAGTGCTGCGATGAACATTGGGGTACACGTGTCTCTTTCCCTTCTGGTTTCCTCAGTGTGTATGCCCAGCAGTGGGATTGCTGGATCATAAGGCAGGTCTATTTCCAGTTTTTTAAGGAATCTCCACACTGTTCTCCATAGTGGCTGTACTAGTTTGCATTCCCACCAACAGTGTAAGAGGGTTCCCTTTACTCCACACCCTCTCCAGCATTTATTGCTTGTAGACTTTTGGATCGCAGCCATTCTGACTGGTGTGAAATGGTACCTCATAGTGGTTTTGATTTGCATTTCTCTGATAATGAGTGATGTTGAGCATCTTTTCATGTGTTTGTGAGCCATCTGTATGTCTTCTTTGGAGAAATGTCTATTTAGTTCTTTGGCCCATTTTTTGATTGGGTCATTTATTTTTCTGGAGTTGAGCTGTAGGAGTTGCTTGTATATTCTCGAGATTAGTTGTTTGTCAGTTGCTTCATTTGCTATTATCTTCTCCCATTCTGAAGGCTGTCTTTTCACCTTGCTAATAGTTTCCTTTGATGTGCAGAAGCTTTTAAGCTTAATTAGGTCCCATTTGTTTATTTTTGCTTTTATTTCCAATATTATTGGAGGTGGGTCATATAGGATCCTGCTGTGATGTATGTCAGAGAGTGTTTTGCCTATGTTCTCCTCTAGGAGTTGTATAGTTTCTGGTCTTATGTTGAGATCTTTAATCCATTTTGAGTTTATTTTTGTGTATGGTGTTAGAAAGTGTTCTAGTTTCATTCTTTTACAAGTGGTTGACCAGTTTTCCCAGCACCACTTGTTAAAGAGATTGTCTTTAATCCATTGTATATTCTTGCCTCCTTTGTCAAAGATAAGGTGTCCATATGTGCGTGGATTTATCTCTGGGCTTTCTATTTTGTTCCATTGATATATATTTCTGTCTTTGTGCCAGTACCATACTGTCTTGATAACTGTGGCTTTGTAGTAGAGCCTGAAGTCAGGTAGGTTGATTCCTCCAGTTCCATTCTTCTTTCTCAAGATCGCTTTGGCTATTCGAGGTTTTTTGTATTTCCATACAAATTGTGAAATTATTTGTTCTAGCTCTGTGAAGAATACTGTTGGTAGCTTGATAGAGATTGCATTGAATCTATAGATTGCTTTGGGTATTATACTCATTTTCACTATATTGATTCTTCCAATCCATGAATATGGTCTATTTCTCCATCTGTTAATGTCCTCTTTGATTTCTTTCACCAGTGTTTTATAGTTTTCTATATATAGGTCTTTAGTTTCTTTAGGTAGATATATTCCTAAGTATTTTATTCTTTCCGTTGCAATGGTGAATGGAATTGTTTCCTTAATTTCTCTTTCTGTTTTCTCATTATTAGTGTATAGGAATGCAAGAGATTTCTGTGTGTTGATTTTATATCCTGCAACTTTACTCTAGTCATTGATTAGTTCTAGTAATTTTCTGGTGGAGTCTTTAGGGTTTTCTATGTAGAGGATCATGTCATCTGCAAACAGTGAGAGCTTTACTTCTTCTTTTCCAATTTGGATTCCTTTTATTTCTTTTTCTGTTCTGATTGCTGTGGCCAAAACTTCCAAAACTACGTTGAATAGTAATGGTGAAAGTGGGCACCCTTGTCTTATTCCTGACTTTAGGGGAAATGCTTTCAATTTTTCACCATTGAGGATAATGTTTGCTGTGGGTTTGTCATATATAGCTTTGATTATGTTGAGGTATGTTCCTTCTATTCCTGCTTTCTGGAGAGTTTTTATCATAAATGGATGTTGAATTTTGTCAAAGGCTTTCTCTGCATCTACTGAGATAATCATATGGTTTTTATTTTTCAATTTGTTAATGTGGTGTATTACATTGATTGATTTGTGGATACTGAAGAATCCTTGCATCCCTGGGATAAAGCCCACTTGGTCATGGTGTATGATCTTTTTAATGTGTTGTTGGATTCTGAGTGCTAGAATTTTGTTAAGGATTTTTGCATCTATGTTCATCAGTGATATTGGCCTGTAGTTTTCTTTTTTTGTGGGATCTTTGTCAGGTTTTGGTATTAGGGTGATGGTGGCCTCACAGAATGAGTTTGGAAGTTTACCATCCTCTGCAATTTTCTGGAAGAGTTTGAGCAGGATAGGTGTTAGCTCCTCTCTAAATTTTTGGTAGAATTCAGCTGTGAAACCGTCTGGACCTGGGCTTTTGTTTGCTGGAAGGTTTTTGATTACAGTTTCAATTTCCGTGCTTGTGATGGTTCTGTTAAGATTTTCTATTTCTTCCTGGTCGAGTTTTGGAAAGTTGTAGTTTTCTAAGAATTTGTCCATTTCTTCCACGTTGTCCATTTTATTGGCATATAATTGTTGATAGTACTCTCTTATGATCCTTTGTATTTCTGTGTTGTCTGTTGTGATCTCTCCATTTCCATTTCTAATTTTATTGATTTGATTTTTCTCCCTTTGTTTCTTGATGAGTCTGGCTAATGGTTTGTCAATTTTATTTACCCTTTCAAAAAACCAGCTTTTGGTTTTGTTGATTTTTGCTATGATCTCTTTTGTTTCTTTTGCATTTATTTATGCCCTAATTTTTAAGATTTCTTTCCTTCTACTAACCCTGGGGTTCTTCATTTCTTCCTTTTCTAGTTGCTTTAGGTGTAGAGTTAGGTTATTTATTTGACTTTTTTCTTGTTTATTAAGGTGTGCCTGTATTGCTATGAACTTTCCCCTTAGGACTGCTTTTACCGTGTCCCACAGGTTTTGGGTTGTTGTGTTTTCATTTTCATTCCTTTCTATGCAAATTTTGATTTCTTTTTTGATTTCTTCTGTGATTTGTTGGTTATTCAGCAGCGTGTTGTTCAGCCTCCATATGTTGGAATTTTTAATAGTTTTTCTCCTGTAATTGAGATCTAATCTTACTGCATTGTGGTCAGAAAAGATGCTTGGAATGATTTCTATATTTTTTAATTTACCAAGGCTAGCTTTATGGCCCAGGATGTGATCTATCCTGGAGAAGGTTCCATGTGCGCTTGAGAAAAAGGTGAAATTCATTGTTTTGGGATGAAATGTCCTATAGATATCAATTAGGTCTAACTGGTCTATTGTATTGTTTAAAGTTTGTGTTTCCTTGTTAATTTTCTGTTTAGTTGATCTATCCATAGGTGTGAGTGGGGTAGTAAAGTCTCCCACTATTATTGTGTTACTGTTAATTTCTCCTTTCATACTTGTTAGCATTTGTCTTACATACTGCGGTGCTCCCATGTTGGGTGCATATATATTTATAATTGTTATATCTTCTTCTTGGATTGATCCTTTGATCATTATGTAGTAACCATCTTTGTCTCTTTTCACAGTCTTTGTTTTAAAGTCTATTTTATCTGATATGAGTACTGCTACTCCTGCTTTCTTTTGGTCCCTATTTGCATGGAAAATCTTTTTCCAGCCCTTCACTTTCAGTCTGTATGTGTCCCCTGTTTTGAGGTGGGTCTCTTGTAGACAACATATGTAGGGGTCTTGTTTTTGTATCCATTCAGCCAGTCTTTGTCTTTTGGTTGGGGCATTCAACCCATTTATGTTTAAGGTAATTACTAATAAGTATGATCCTATTGCCATTTACTTTATTGTTTTGGGTTCGAATTTATACACCGTTTTTGTGTTTCTTGTCTAGAGAATATCCTTTAGTATTTGTTGGAGAGCTGGTTTGGTGGTGCAGAATTCTCTCAGCTTTTGCTTGTCTGAAAAGCTTTTGATTTCTCCTTCATACTTGAATGAGATCCTTGTTGGGTACAATAATCTGGGCTGTAGGTTATTTTCTTTCATCATTTTAAGTATGTCTTGCCATTCCCTCCTGGCTTGAAGAGTTTCTATTGAAAGATCAGCTGTTATCCTTATGGGTATTCCTTTGTGTGTTATTTGTTGTTTTTCCCTTGCTGCTTTTAATATTTGTTCTTTGTGTTTGATCTTTGTTAATTTGATTAATATGCGTCTTGGGGTGTTTTGCCTTGGGTTTATCCTGTTTGGGACTCTCTGGGTTTCTTGGACTTGGGTCATTATTTCCTTCCCCATTTTAGGGAAGTTTTAAACTATTATTTCCTCAAGTATTTTCTCATGGTCTTTCTTTTTGTCTTCTTCTTCTGGGACCCCTATGATTCGAATGTTGTAGCGTTTAATATTGTCCTGGAAGTCTCTGAGATTGTCCTCATTTCTTTTAATTCGTTTTTCTTTTATCCTCTCTGATTCATTTATTTCTACCATTCTATCTTCTATCTCACTAATCCTATCTTCTGCCTCTGTTATTCTACTATTTGTTGCCTCCAGAGTGTTTTTAATTTCACTTATTGTATTATTCATTATATATTGACTCTTTTTTATTTCTTCTAAGTCCTTGTTAAATCTTTCTTGCATCTTCTCAATCCTTGCCTCCAGGCTATTTATCTGTGATTCCATTTTAATTTCAAGATTTTGGATCAATTTCACTATCATTATTCGGAATTCTTTATCAGGTAGATTCCCTATCTCTTCCTCTTTTGTTTGGTTTGGTGGGCATTTATCCTGTTCCTTTATCTGCTGGCTATTCCTCTGTCTTGTCATCTTGTTTAAATTGCTGAGTTTGGGGTGTCCTTTCTGTATTCTGGCAGTTTGTGGAGTTCTCTTTATTGTGGCGTTTCCTCACTGTGTGTGGGTTTGTACAGGTGGCTTGTCACGGTTTCCTGGTTAGGGAAGCTTGTGTCGATGTTCTGGTGGATGGAGCTGTATTTCTTCTCTCTGGAGTGTAATGAAATGTCCAGTAATGTGTTATGAGATGTCTATGGTTTTGGGGTGACTTTGGGCAGCCTGTATCTTGAAGCTCAGGGCTGTGTTCCTTTGTTGCTGTAGAATTTGTTTGGTATGTCTTGCCCTGGAACTTGTTGGCCCTTGTGTGGTGCTTGGTTTCAGTGTCGGTATGGAGGCGTTTGATGAGCTCCTGTCAATTAATGTTCCTTGGAGTCAGGAGTTCCCTGGAGTCAGGGTTTGGACTTAAGCCTCCTACTTCCAGTTATCGGTCTTTTTTTTACAGTAGTTTCAAAACTTCTCCTTCTATACAGCACCACTGATAAAACATCTACATTAAAGATGAAAAGTTTCTCTACTGTGAGGGTCACTCAGAGAGGTTCACAGTGTTACATGCAGAAGAGAAGTGGGAGGAGGGAGTTAGAGGTGACCCAAATGAGATGAGGTGGAATCAATAGTGGAGAGAGTGGGCTAGCCAGTAGTCACTTCCTTATGTGCACTCCACAACTGGACCACTCAGAGATGTTCACGGAGTTATACAGAGAAGAGAAGAAGGAGGCAGGAGACAGAGGTGGCCAGAAGGATAAAAGGGGGAAATGAAAAGGAGGGAGACAGATCCAGCCAGTAATCAGTTCCCTAAGTGTTCTCCACCGTCTGGAACACACAGAAATTCACAGAGTTGGGTAGAGTAGAGAGGGGTTAGGGAGGAGATACAGGCGACCTGGTGGAGAAAACGGAGAGTCCAAAGGGAGAGCGAGCGGTCAAGCCAGTAATCTCGTTCCCTAGTGAAAAATGGGTCCTGAATATTGGGTTCTTAAAGGTACAAAATTGGTAACAAATACATAAAAGCAAAAATTAAAAATCTAGAGTAGAGTTTGGAATTTCAAAAATGCGATGTTAATGAAAAGAAGAAGGAAAAGAAAGAGAGAAAAAATGAACAAAGAAAAACAAACAAGGTTGCGAAAATTATAAAGAAACTACAGGTACAAAATTGATAACTAATACCAAAAAGCAAAAATTAAAAATCTAGAGTAGAGTTTGGAATTTCAAAAATACAATGTTAAAAAAAAAGAAGAAGAAAAAATAAAGAGAGAAAACAAACAAACCAACAAAAACAATGTTGCAAAAATTATAAAGAAAATACAGGTACAAAATTGATATCAAATACCAAAAAGCATAAATTAAAAATCTTGAGTAGAGTTTGGAATTGCAGATATACAATGTTATATAAAAGAAGAGAAAGAAACAGAGGGAAAAAAAAGAAAAAAAAGTCACAGAAATTATAAAAAAAAAACTATATGTACAAAATTGATAACATATACCAAAAGGCTAAAATTAAAAATCTAGAGTAGAGTTTGGAATTTCAAAAATGCAATGTTAAAGAAAAGAAGAAGGAAAAGAAAGAGAGAAAAAACGAACAAAGAAAAACAAACAAGGTCGCGAAAATTATAAAGAAACTACAGGTACAAAATTGATAACTAATACCAAAAAGCAAAAGTTAAAAATCTAGAGTAGAGTTTGGAATTTCAAAAATACAATGTTAAAAAAAAGAAGAAAAATAAAGAGAGAAAACAAACAAACCAACAAAAACAATGTTGCAAAAATTATAAAGAAAATACTGGTACAAAATTGATATCAAATACCAAAAGCATAAATTAAAAATCTTGAGTAGAGTTTGGAATTGCAGATATACGATGTTATACAAAAGAAGAAGAGAAAGAAACAGAGGAAAAAAAAAGTCACAGCAATTATGAAAAAAACTATAGGTACAAAATTGATAACATATACCAAAAGGCTAAAATTGAAAATCTAGAGTAGAGTTTGGAATTTCAAAAATACAATGTTAAAGAAAAGAAGAAAAAGAAAAGAAAAGAAAACAAAACAAAACACGGTCAAAAAATTATAAAATATATATATGAATTTTTCTGAAGAAGAAAAAAAAATAGGGTCTTTTTTTTTTTTTTTTGCAAAGTACTAGTTATAAAAGTGAAAATTAAAGGACAATAGAGGACTTAAAATTTTTAAAAAAAAATTTAAAAAAAAAAGAAAAAAGAAAGAAAGATTGATCGTAAAAATACTAAAAATATATCTAGGTCTTTCTCTGGTTTTGTTGTGAGTATTGTGGGTTCAGTTCATTTTTGGCTAGTTCCTTGGTCGGACTTATATTTCTCAAGATCTATAGGCCCCTTCCTATGTAGTCCGTAGTAACCACAGGGTTTTAATCTATGGCCTGTAGCTTCCAAGGCGTTTCCCTCTGTTATAGCTTCTTCTGTTTGCTGGTCTCTTCAGTGTCTGGTTCCCGCCCTGACACAAAGGGGACGGTGGAGGACACTATTTTTTTTTTTTTTTTTTTTAGGCTCACTTGTTCAGCCGCGCTGTGGGGAGGAAGGGAGGGATGCTGCAAACAGATAACACTGGCGTGCGCTCGCAGTGCCTTGCTCACAGTGCCTCAGCCACACTGGGTCTGCCCCCGCTCACAGCACGTAGCCTCCCTGCCCACACTGCTCGGGCTCTAGGTTGTTCCGCCGGGAACAATCAGAGGCCGGACCTGGGCTGAGCTCCCAGGTCCAAGTCGCTCAGCTTCAGGCACTCGGGTAGTCCTCAGAGGCACAGACTCGGTTGGGCCTGCGTTTTGTCCTCTTCCCAGATCCGAGCAGCTCAGGTGATGTGTTTGGCGGGCGCCAATGCTGCGACTTATCGCCACCCCGCCACTCGGTTATCTGGGTGTAAAGGTGTAAAACCGGCGCACCTTCTCAGGCAGATGTTGACCATCCAGACCCCCAAGAAGTTTTAGTTAGCAAAGAAGCCTGCTTACAGTTTTATAGATAGTGTCTCTCTGGGGCTGCGATTGCCCCCTTCCGGCTCTGGCTGCCTGTCACCGGAGGGGGAAGGTCTGCAGCCGGCTATCTCAGTTCAGTCCTTTGTTCTGTGCGCGGGCCTGGCGGTGTCTTAGGTTAGGGCTGGCTTTTCGCGTGGTAGATATCCCACAGTCTGGTTTGCTAGCCCAAATTATTTCGCTCAGATAGTGCTCAGGACATTCGGGCGGATTCTTACTCTAAGGGACACAGCCCGTGCCGCACTTCCCTGCCCAGCCCCCGCTTGCTAATGGCATGTGCAGGCGTCTGCGCTGCTTCTCCGCTGGGGGAGTTACCTTAGGGCTCACAATCTGCGATTTTTAATTGTTTATTTATTTTTTTTCTCCCTTTTATGTTGCCCTCTGTGCTTCCAAAGCTCGGCACAGATTCGGCAGTGAGAAGGTTTCCTGGTGTTTGGAAACTTCTCTCTTTTTAAGACTCCCTTCCCGCTCCCTCTTTTGTCTCTTTTTTTGTCTTTTATATTTTTTTCCTACCTCCTTTCGAAGAGTTGGGTTGCTTTTCTGGGTGCCTGATGTCCTCTGCCGGCATTCAGAAGTTGTTTTGTGGAGTTTACTCGACGTTTAAATGCTCTTTTGATGAATTTGTGGGGGAGAAAGTGTTCTCCCCGTCCTACTCCTCCGCCATCTTGGCTCCTCCCCCCTGTCTCTGCTTTTTAATATGCTGTCTAGGTTGGTCATAACTTTCCTTCCAAGGAGTAATTGTCTTTTAATTTCATGGCTACAGTACTATGTATAAAATAGATAACTAATGGGGACCTGCTGTGTGACACAGAAAACTCCACTCAGTTTTCTTTGATGACCTAAATGGGAAGGAAATCGAAGGAAGACGGGATATATGTATACATGTGGCTGATCTGTTTTGCCGTACAGCAGAAACTAATACAACATTCCTGTAGCATGCCAGGCTACTCTGTTCATGGGATTTCTCAGGCAAGAATACTAGATTGGGTTTTCATTTCCTTCTCCAGGGTATTGAACCCACATCTCCTGCACTGGCATGCAGATTCAACTCTGAGCCACCAGGGAAGCCCCAAAGCAATTATACTCCAATTGAAAAAAATTAAAATTCAATTCAAGTGTCACATATAGTGACATATACAAAAGTATAAATAAGAATTAAGTACAAAATATATGTATTTATAATGAGAGAAGAAATATCAAATTATAAATTTTAAAAATCTGATAAATATTTCATCACATTACAGAAAGAAATTAATTGCCTCACCACTTGTAAGTGTGGAATAAAAAACAGTCATTTAGACAGTGAAAAAAGGTACTGTTTGGCTTGTTGTACATCTCAGTACAAACTTAACTGTACATAAATTATTTTTTTAAATACTTATTTTACTGAAGTGTAGTTGATGTTGACTAAATCATGCCCAACTCATTAGGATTGCATGAACTGAAGCACACCAGGCTTCCTTATCCTTCACTGTCTCCCTGAGTTTGCACAGTCTCAAGTCCATTGAGTCAGTGATGCCATCCAACCATCTTATCCTCTGTCACCCCCTTCTCTTCCTGCCTTCAATCTTTTCCAGAATCGGGGTCTTTTCCAATGAGTCAGCTCTTCACATCAGGTGGCCAAAGCATTGAAGCTTCAGTATTAGTCCTTCCAATGAATATTCAGGGTTCATTTCCTTTATGGTTGATTAGTTTGATTTCCTTGCTGTCCAAAAGGCTTTCAAGAGTCTTCTTCAGCACCACAGTTTGAAAGCATCAATTCCTTGTGCTCAGCCTTCTTTCTGGTCCAACTGTCACATCTGTACCGACTACTGGAAAAGCCATAGCTTTGACTGTAAAGAATCTTTGTCAGAAAAGCGATGTCTCTGATTTTTAATACACTGTTTAAGCTTGTCATAACTTCTCTTCAAAGGAGCAAGCATCTTTTAATTTTATGGCTGTAGTCACTGTCCAAAGTGATCTAAGAGCCCAAGAAAATAAAATATGTCACTGTTTCCATGTTTCCCCTTCTGTTTGCCATGAAGTGATGGGACTGGATGCCATGATCTTTGTGTTTTGAATGTTGAGTTTTAAGCCAGCTTTCTCACTCTCTTCTTTCACCCTCATCAAGAAGCTTTTAGTTCCTCTTTGCTTTCTGCCATTTGAATGGTATCATCTGCATATCTGAGGTTGTTGATATTTTTCCTGGTAATCTTGATGCAGTTTGTGCTTCATCCAGACAGGCATTTTGCATGATTCATTCTTCATATGTTAAATAAGCAGGGTGACAATATACAGCCTTGACATACTCCTTTCCCAGTTTTGAAGCAGTCTGCTGTTTCATGTTTGTTTCTAACTGTTGCTTCTTGATCTGGATACAGATTTCTCAGGAGGCAGTTAAGGTGGCCTGGTATTCCCATCTCTTTAAGAATTTTTTGCAGTTTTTTGTGATCCACACAGTCAAAGGGTTTAGCGTAGTCAATGAATCAGTAGATGTTTTTCTGGAATTCTCTTGCTTTTTCTATGATATAGATGTTAGCAAACTTGACTTCTGGTCCCTCTGCCTTTTTGACATCCAGCTTATACTTCTGGAGGTGCTTGGCTCATGCACTGTTGAAGACTAGCTTGAAGGATTGTGAGCATTACCTTGCTAAAGTGTGAAATAAGTGCAATTGTACAGTAGTTTGAACACTTTTTTTGGCATTGCCTTTATTTGGGATTGGAATGAAAACTGACTTTTTCCAGTCCTGTGGGCACTGCTGAGTTTTCCAAATTTGCTGACATACTGAGTGTGGCACTTTCACAGCATCATCTTTTAGGGTTTGAAATATTTCAACTGAATTCCATCACCTCCACTATCTCTGTTCATAGTGATGTTTCCTAAGGCCCACTTGACTTCACATTCCAGGATATCTGGCTCTAGGTGAGTGATCACACCATCGTAATTATCTGGGTCGTGAAGATCTTTTTTGTACAGTTCTTCTGTGTATTCTTGCCACCTCTTAATATCTTCTGCTTCTGTTACATCCATACAATTTCCATCCTTTATTGAGCTCATCTTTGCATGAAATGTTCCCTTGGTATCTAGTTTTCTTGAGGAGATCTCTAGTCTTCCCCATTCTATTGTTTTCCTCTATTTCTTTGCATTGTTCACTTAAAAAGACTTTCTTATCTCTCCTTGCTATTCTCTGGACTTTTCATTCAGTTGGATATATCTTTCTCTTTCTCCTGAGCCTTTTGCTTCTCTCTTCTCAACTATGTGTAAGGTCACCTCAGACAAACATTTTGCCTTCTTGTATTTCTTTTCCTTGGGTATGGTTTTGGACACCATCTCTTTCATAATGTTACGAACTTCCATCCATAGTTCTTCAGGCACTCTATCTACCAGGTGTAATCCCTTGAATCTATTTGTCACCTCCACATAGACATCTTTCAGTTCAGTTCAGTTCAGTCACTCAGTCATGTCCGACTCTTTGCGACCCCATGACTCGCAGCATGCCAGGCCTCCCTGTCCATCACCAACTCCTGGAATTCACTCAAACTCACATCCACCGAGTCAGTGATGCCATCCAGTCATCTCATCCTCTGTCATCCCCTTTTCCTTCTGCCCCCAATCCCTCCCAGCATCAGTCTTTTCCAATGAGTCAACTCTTTGCATGAGGTGGCCAAAGTACTGGAGTTTCAGCTTTAGCATCATTCCTTCCAAAGAACACCCAGGGCTGATCTCTTTAGAATGGACTGGTTGTATCTCCTTGAAGTCCAAGGGACTCTCAAGAATCTTCTCTGCTATCAGCAAACTAAAATGGATGGGGATTGGTGAATTTAATTCAGATGGCCATTATATCCACTACAGTGGGCAAGAATCCCTTAGAAGAAATGGAGTAGCATTCATAGTAACAAGAGTTTGAAGTACAGTATTTGGGTGCAATCCCCAAAACAACAGAATGATCCCAATTTGCTTCCAAGGCAAACCATTCAATATCACAGTAATCTAAGTCTATGTCTCAACCACTAATGCCAAAGAAGCTAAAGTTGAATGGTTCTATGAAGACATAAAAGGCCTTCTAGGACTAATAACAAAAAAGATGTTGTTTTCATCATAGCGGACTGGAAGGCAGAAGAAGGAAGTCAAGAGATACCTGGAGTAACAGGCAAGTTTAGACGTGGAGTACAAAATGAAGCAGGGCAAAAGCTAACAGAGTTTTGCCAAGAGAATACAGTTATAATAGTGAACACTCTCTTCCAACAAAACAAGCGATGACTATGTATAATATATGTATATTACCAGATGGTCAACACTGAAATCAGACTGATTATATTCTTTGCATCTGATGATGGAGAAGCTCTATACAGCCATAGAGATTGACTGTGGCTCAGATCATCAGACCTGAAGCTGACTGTGGCTCACATCACGAGTCCCTTATTGCAAAATTCAAACTTAAACTGAAGAAAGTAGGGAAAATCACTAGGCCATGCAGGTATGACATAAATCAAATCCTTTGTGATTATACAGTAGATCTACAATATTGTATTCATTTCTAGGTATTTTATGGTTCCATTTAAATTTTAGGATTATTCTAGTTCTGTGAAAAATGTCATGGGTAAATTAATAAGAATTTCACTAAATCTGTAGTTTGCTTTGGGTATTATGGCCATTTTAACAATATTAATTCTATCAATCCAAGAGCATGGTATATTATTCAATTTCTTTGAATCATCATCAATTTCCTTTATTAAAATTTTATAGTTCTCAGTGTATGTCTTTCATTTTCTTAGTCAGGTTTATTCCCAAATATTTTAGTTTGGGAGGGGTGCAATTTAAAAAATTTTTGTGTTTTTTAACTTTTGCTTTGGCATATTTCATTGTTAGTATAAATCAATGCAACCAATTTATGTATATTAATCTTGAATCCTGCTACCTTGCTAAATTTGTCTATCAGTCCTGGTAGTTTTGTGTGGAGTCTTTAGGGTTTTCTATATGTAGTATCATGTCATCTGCATTTAATGATAATTTTGCCTCTTCCCTTCCAGTTTGGATGCCATTTACTTCTCTTTCCTGTCTGACTGTTGTGGCTAAGACTTCCAACATTATGTTGAATAGAAGAGGGGAGAGTATCGACCCTGGCATTGTTTTAGATTTTAGCAGGAAAGATTTCAGCTTTTCACTGTTGAATATTATATTGGCTGTGGGCTTCTCATAGTTTTTATTATGTTGAAATATATTACCTCTATACCCACTTTGATAAGAGTTGTTATGAATGGATGTTGAATTTTGTCAAATGCTTTTTCCGTATCAGTTAAGATGATCATGTGCTTTTTGTCTATTTTTGATGTGTATGACATTGATTTGCATCTGTGAACTATCCTTGTGATTTGGGATAAATACAGCTTGGTTGTGGTATATAATCTTTTTATGTGTTGTCAGATTTGGTTTGCTAATATTTTGTTGAGAATTTTTGCACCTATATTCATTACAGATATTGGGCTGTAATTTTCTTTATTTTAGTGGTGTCTTTGTCTGGTTTTGGTGTCAAGCTGAGTCGGACATGATTGAGCAACTGAACTGAACTGAACTGAACTGATGGTGGCTTCATAGAATTTTGTTGGGAGTATTCCAATGTTTTTGAAGTTTGAGAAGGATCAGTATATGTTCTTTTTATGTTTGGTAGAATTTGCCTGTGAAACCACATGGTCCTGGATGTTTGTTTGTAAGGAGTTTGCTTTTTTTTTTAAATTACAGATTCTATTTCACTTCTGATGTTTGATCTGTTCAAATTATCTATTTCTTCTTGATTCAATTTTGTTGGGCTCTGTGTTTCTAGAAATTTGTCCATTTCTTCTGGGTTGTCTATTTCTGCAATATTTGTTGTTACGTCTCCTTTTTCACTTCTTATTTTATTTGGGTTCTCTCTGTTTTGTACGTGGTGAGCTTGGCCAGAGGTATGTCAATTTTCTTTGTTCTTTCAAAAAACCAGTTCTTGGTTTTATTGATTTTTTTCCTCCTTTAAAAAAATCTTTATTTCCTCTCTGATCTTTATTATTGCTTCCTTCTGCTGATTTTTCTTTCTTTCTTTTTTTTTTTTTGTCTAATTCTTTTAAGTAGTAGGTTAGGTTGTTTGAAATTTTTCTTGTCTCTTGAAAAAAGTCTGTATCACTATAAACTTCCCTCTAAGAATGCTTTCAGTGCAGCTTATAGATGTTGTATATGTGTGCTTTCATTGTCATTTGCCTCAAGGTATTTTTATATTTCCTCTTTGATTTTATCATTGATGCCTTTTTTTTTTTTTTTAAAGTAGGATGTTGCTTAGTCTCCATGTAATCATTCCCCCCGCCTCCATCTCATTTATTTTTGTGGTTATTTCTAGTTTCATGTCATTATGGCCAGAAAAGATGCTTGAGATAATTTCTATACTCTTACATTTGCTAGGGCTTCTTTTGTTTCCTGGTATGTCATCAATCCTAGGGAATGTTTCATGTGAATTGAAAAGAATGTATATTCTGAGTTTTTTCATTCATAAAATCCAATCAATTAGGTTTAACTGTCCTATTTTATCATAAGGTCTCTTTTGCCTTATTGATTTTCTGTCTAGAAAATCTGTCCATTGATGTGAGTAGGATGTTAAAGTCTCCTTCTATTATTGTATTCCTTTCAATTTTCCCCTTTTCATCTGTTACTATTTTATGTATTTGGGTGACTCTATATTAGGGGCATATATCTTAATAAGTGTAAAACTCTATTATTTTATCATTATATAATGTCCTCTTTACCTTTTTATATGCCCTTTGTTTTAAAGTCTGTTTTGTCTGATATGAATATGGTGACTCTTGCTTCCTTGTCATTTTTGTCATTTCTGTTTACATGAAATATCTTTATCTATTCCCATACTTTGAATCTGTGTGTGTGTGTGTGTGTGTGTGTGTGTTTGCCCTTAAGTTGGTCTCTGAAGGAGGTATATTATAGGCTTTTTTTTTTTCTTTAATCCAATCTGCTGTTTGTGTTTTGATTGGAGCATTTAGCCCATTGACATTTTGTTTTTCTTTTAAATTATGAAATTTAAATTGCCATTTTAAACCTTGTTTTCCTGTTGACACTGTGTTTCTTCTTTGTACCTTTCAGTTTTTCTTTTTGTGGTCTGATGATTTCTTTTTATTTCCTGCTTGTATTTTCTTTTTTGTGGTTTCTGTGAATCTATTTTATGTTTTTGATTTCTGGTTACCTCTGTTTTTCAAGTAGCTACTTGCTACTTCCTTTCTTTAGCTACTTGCTTTAGACTGATAGTCATATAGACATAAACACCTTCCAGAAATGCTTTAGACTGATAGTCATATAGACATAAACACCTTCTAGAAATACTTTAAAACATAATAGAATTGACATTGTCTTACTCTTCTTCCCCACATTTTATGATTTTGATGTCCTCCTTCACATCTTCATGTATATCCTTTTGCCATTCATTGTGGTTATCATTGTTTTCACAAAAATATAGATTTTTAAAATCTGTGTATGAGCTTATCTAAATGATTTACTTTCAAGTGTGATTTTATCTTTCCTATAGATTCTTTTTTTCAGTTTAGAGAAAACCTTTTAATATTTCTTTTAGGATAGGTTTAGTATTGCTGAATTTTTTTAGTTTCTGCTTGTCTGAGAAATTCTTTTTCTCTCTCCTATTCTAACTGATAATAAATATTGCTACATAGAATACATAGAGAGTATTCTAGGTTGCATATTTTTCCCTTTTAGGATTTTAAATATATCTTTACTTCCTTCTGGCCTGCAACATTTCTGTAGAGAAATCAGCTGATAACTTACGAGAGTTCCCTTGTAATTAACTCTTTATTTTCCTCTTGTTGCCTCGGGAATCCTCTAAGTTTTTCCGTTTTAATTGAAATATGTCTTGGTGTAGGTCTGTTTGAGTTTGTCTTATTTGGGACCCTCTGTGCTTTCTGTACCTAGGTTTCCACCTTCTTTAGTTTGGGGATGTTTTCAGCCATAGTTTCTTCAAATACATTTTTGATCTCCTTTTCTCTTTCTTTGTCTTCTGGGGTCCTTATTATGAGTATATCCGCGTACTTTTGATTATTCCATAGGTCTCATACATTGCTTTTCATTTTTTAAATGACTTCCTGTCTGCTGTTCTGATTGGGTTATTTCCACAATTATATCTTTCAAATCACTTATTCATGCTTCTGCATGATTCAGTTATTCATTGCTTTTAGCTCAGTTTTCACTTTGACAAATTAGTTTCCTAATTTTTCTTGACTCCTCTTTATAATTTACATTGATAGTTATTTTTATAGTAGTCTGCCTTTCTGTCAATAGACTTTCTTAATCCCTTCAGTATTTTCATTATCTCTTTTGTTAAATCAGTGCCTATTAGATTGAAGAGGTCCGTTAATGATTTGTTCTTTCAGGGGAAGTCTCTTGATCTTTTAACTGAGAGTGGTTCCTCTGCTTCTTCATTTTACTTATTTCTCTTACTCTGTAAGTTTAGGAGAAACAACTGTCTACTGTGGTCTTTGAGGGTTATGTATATGTGGCAGCATCTCTATCATGTATGGAAAGAAAATGAAAGTGAAAATATTACTCAGTTGTGTCCAACTCTTTGTGACCCTATGGACTGTAGCCCGCCAAACTCCTCTGCCCATGGAATTCTCCAGGCAAGAATACTGGAGTGGGTTGATGTGCCCTCCTCACAGGGGATCTTCCTGACCCAGGGATTGAGCATGGGTGTAGCATGTGTGGGTTTAATATTTTTGGTGTGAAGGCTGTTTTCAGTGTCAATGCCCCCTGCCTTTTTCCTTGGTGTGTGCTGGCCATGTTGCCCTTGTTGCAGGTGTGCAGATGAGGTGGCTGGGTGCCCACTTCCAGAGTTCTCAGCAGTGGTAGCAGCTGTGTGCATCCCTGGAGCCCACAGTGGCAGTGGATCATGACTGCTCCTGGAGTCCATGGCAGTGGCTGGCACCTGCTACCAAAGTTAATGCAGGTGGTGTTCTGTTGCCTAGGAGCTAGCTCGGGAAAAAGGTTGCAATGGAGGGTCTTGCCCCTCCCCGCTCATGCATCCTCCAAACAATGGCACCTGGTCTCTGAAGTCAACCAGACTTCCTCTGCCTACACATTTGGTTGTGGTCATACCAGACTTCAACCCTTTCAGTCCCTTTCTTGCTGGCAACCCCAGTTCTCTCCCTGGTTCTGAGCTATGAACCCTGAGACTCAGCACTGAGACCGCTCCTGCACCAGTGAGCCTGTGTTTCAAGTTGGGGAGTGCAGAGCAGAGGCAATGACCATTCTCTGCAGTTTTCTCTCCATTTTGGCTGCCACAAACTGGTTGCTCTCCTCTCTTCTGTGGCTCCAAAGCTGCCCCTCTGTCGAGGCTGATCTCCCTTCTGGTAAGGAGACTCCCCAGAGTGAGAGAACATTTCCTCTTTTATAGCTCTCTGGGAAATGTCAGTCCCATCCTGATTTCTCTCTTTTTTTCTTTCTTCTTTTGTCCTACCTAGTTACATGGAGATTTTCTTGCCCTTTTAGAAGCTTGAGGTCTTCTGCCAGTACTCAGTAGACAATCTGTGAGCATCACTGCATATGTAGGTGTATTTTTGATGTATTCATGGGAGGAGGTGAGCTTCACATCCTACTAGTCCACTATCTTGATTCACCTTCCAGTAGTTCTTAAATTTTTTAGGAAATTCCACACTGTTTTCCATAGTGGCTGCACCAAATTACATCTCCACCAACCATGTACCAGGATTCCTTTCTCTCCATTTCTTATTTTCTTTGTCATTTAAACAAGTGTGAGGTGGAATCACATTGTGTTTTTTTTGTTTGTTTTTTGTTTTTTTTTAATTTTATTTTATTTTTAAACTTTACATAACTGTATTAGTTTTGCCAAATATCAAAATGAATCTGCCACAGGTATACATGTGTTCCCCATCCTGAACCCTCCTCCCTCCTCCATCCCCATTCCACCCTCTGGGTCGTCCCAGTGCACCAGCCCCGAGCATCCAGTATCGTGCATCGAACCTGGACTGGCAACTCGTTTCATACATGATATTTTACATGTTTCGATGCCATTCTCCCAAATCTTCCCACCCTCTCCCTCTCTCACAGAGACCATAAGACTGTTCTATACATCAATGTCTCTTTTGCTGTCTCGTACACAGGGTTATTGTTACCATCTTTCTAAATTCCATATATATGCGTTAGTATACTGTTTTGGTGTTTTTCTTTCTGGCTTACTTCACTCTGTATAATAGGCTCCAGTTTCGTCCACCTCATTAGAACTGATTCAAATGTATTCTTTTTAATGGCTGAATAATACTCCATTGTGTATATGTACCACAGCTTTCTTATCCATTCATCTGCGGATGGACATCTAGGTTGCTTCCATGTCCTGGCTATTATAAACAGTGCTGCGATGAACATTGGGGTACACGTGTCTCTTTCCCTTCTGGTTTCCTCAGTGTGTATGCCCAGCAGTGGGATTGCTGGATCATAAGGCAGGTCTATTTCCAGTTTTTTAAGGAATCTCCACACTGTTCTCCATAGTGGCTGTACTAGTTTGCATTCCCACCAACAGTGTAACAGGGTTCCCTTTTCCCCACACCCTCTCCAGCATTTATTACTTGTAGACTTTTGGATCGTAGCCATTCTGACTGGTGTGAAATGGTACCTCATAGTGGTTTTGATTTGCATTTCTCTGATAATGAGTGATGTTGAGCATCTTTTCATGTGTTTGTGAGCCATCTGTATGTCTTCTTTGGAGAAATGTCTATTTAGTTCTTTGGCCCATTTTTTGTTTGGGTCATTTATTTTTCTGGAGTTGAGCTGTAGGAGTTGCTTGTATATTCTCGAGATTAGCTGTTTGTCAGTTGCTTCATTTGCTATTATCTTCTCCCATTCTGAGGGCTGTCTTTTCACCTTGCTAATAGTTTCCTTTGATGTGCAGAAGCTTTTAAGGTTAATTAGGTCCCATTTGTTTATTTTTGCTTTTATTTCCAATATTCTGGGAGGTGGGTCATAGAGGATCCTGCTGTGATGTATGTCAGAGAGTGTTTTGCCTATGTTCTCCTCTAGGAGTTTTATAGTTTCTGGTCTTACATTTAGATCTTTAATCCATTTTGAGTTTATTTTTGTGTATTGTGTTAGAAAGTGTTCTAGTTTCATTCTTTTACAAGTGGTTGACCAGAGTTCCCAGCACCACTTGTTAAAGAGATTGTCTTTAATCCATTGTATATTCTTGCCTCCTTTGTCAAAGATAAGGTGTCTATATGTGCGTGGATTTATCTCTGGGCTTTCTATTTTGTTCCATTGATCTATATTTCTGTCTTTGTGCCAGTACCATACTGTCTTGATAACCATACTGTCTTGATAACTGTGGCTTTGTAGTAGAGCCTGAAGTCAGGTAGGTTGATTCCTCCAGTTCCATTCTTCTTTCTCAAGATCGCTTTGGCTATTTGAGGTTTTTTGTATTTCCATACAAATTGTGAAATTATTTGTTCTAGCTCTGTGAAGAATGCTGTTGGTAGCTTGATAGGGATTGCATTGAATCTATAGATTGCTTTGGGTAGTATACTCATTTTCACTATATTGATTCTTCCAATCCATGAACATGGTATATTTCTCCGTCTGTTAGTGTCCTCTTGGTTTTGATTTGCATTTCCCTAATAATTAGTGACATTGAAAGTTTTTTCATGTACCTGTCAATCATCTGTATATTTTCTTTGGAAAGTTGTCTATTTGGATCATCTGCCCATGTTTTAAGTGGGTTTTCTTTATTGTTGTTGTTACTGAATTTGATTTTTCTGTATAATTTGGATATTAACCCTTTATCAAATATATGATTTGGAAATATCTACTCTCATTCAGTAGGTTGACTTTTCATTTTTATACTGGTTTCCTTTGCTGAAAAGAAGCTTTTTAGTTTGATACAGTCCTATTTGCTTATTTTTGCTTTTGTTTCCCCTGACTTTGGAGTCAGATACACTGCTAAGACTAATGTTAATGAGGCTACGCCCTATGTTTTCTTCTAGGAATTTTATGGTTTCAGGTTTTACATTCAGGTCTACCACATGACCCAGATATTTCACTTCTGAAAACACAAAAATCACTAATTTTAAAAGATATATGTATCTTTATCCTCATTACAGCATTACTTAGAGTATCAAAAATATGTTTAAAAAAGAAGAACTCATTGATGGATGAATAATTAAAGATGTGGTTAAAATATATTGAATGGAATACTATTCGGCCATCAGATCAGATCAGATCAGTCGCTCAGTCGTGTCCAACTCTTTGCGACCCCATGAGTCACAGCACGCCAGGCTTCCCTGTCCATCACCAACTCCCGGAGTTCACTCAGACTCATGTCCGTCAAGTCAGTGATGCCATCCAAACATCTCATCCTCTGTCGTCCCCTTCTCCTCCTGCCCCCAATCCCTCCCAGCATCAGACTCTTTTCCAATGAGTCAACTCTTCGCATCAGGTGGCCAAAGTACTGGAGTCTCAGCTTTAGCATCATTCCTTCCAAAGAAATCCCAGGGCTGATCTCCTTCAGAATGGACTGGTTGGATCTCCTTGCAGTCCAAGGGACTCTCAAGAGTCTTCTCCAACACCACAGTTCAAAAGCATCAATTCTTCGGCGCTCAGCCTTCTTCACAGACCAACTCTCACATCCATACATGACCACAGGAAAAACCATAGCCTTGACTAGATGGACCTTTTTTGGCAAAGTAATGTCTCTGCTTTTGAATATGCTGTCTAGGTTGGTCATAACTTTCCTTCCAAGGAGTGAGCATCTTTTAATTTCATGGCTGCAGTCACCATGTGTAGTGATTTTGGAGCCCAGAAAAATAAAGTCTGACACTGTTTCCACTGTTTCCCCATCTATTTCCCATGAAGTGGTGGGACCGGATGCCATGATCTTCATTTTCTGAATGTTGAGCTTTAAGCCAACTTTTTCACTCTCCACTTTCACTTTCATCAAGAGGCTTTTGAGTTCCTCTTCCCTTTCTGCCATAAGGGTGGTGTCATCTGCATATCTGAGGTTATTGATATTTCTCCCAGCAATCTTGATTCCAGTTTGTGTTTCTTCCAGTCCAGCATTTCTCATGATGTACTCTGCATATAAGTTAAATAAACAGGGTGACAATGTACAGCCTTGATGAACTCCTTTTCCTATTTGGAGCCAGTCTGTTGTTCCATGTCCAGTTCTAACTGTTGCTTCCTGACCTGCATACAAATTTCTCAAGAGGCAGATGAGGTGGTCTGGTAAAATTCTGCCATTTGGAACAATAGGGATGGACCTTGTGGGCATTATGCCAAGTAAAATAAGTTAAAGTTAAAAAAATAAATAAATAAAAACAAATGAACAAACAAAATTAAACAAAACAAATTCATAAATACATTGAACTAATTAGTGATCACCAGATAGCAAGAGGGTTGGGGGCTGAGCGAAGTAGGTGAAGGGAGTGAAATGTACAACAGTGTATGGTAACTAGACTTGTGATGGTGATTACTTCATAGTGTATATTTGTGTTAAATTTTAAGACTGTACACCTGAAACTTATTTTGAAAAAGGAATGAGTATATTTGACTCTACAAGCTAATTTAGATCTCTAAAAGAAACCTATTCAAATTAATTTAATATGATTGATATACCCTATGGATTTAGTGAATCAATTCAGTTCAGATGCTCAGTCCTGTCTGACTCTGCAACCCCAAGGATTGCAGGATGCCAGGCTTCCCTGCCATCACCAACTCCTGAAGCTTGCTCAAACTCATGTCTATCAAGTCAGTGATGCCATCCATTTCATCCTTTGTTGTTCCCTTCTCCTCCTGCCTTCAATCTTTCCCAGCATCAGGGTCTTTTGCAATGAGTCAGTCCTTCGCATCTGGTGGCCAAAGTATTGGAGTTTCAGCTTCAGCATCCGTCCTTCCAATGCATATTCAGGACTGATTTCCTTTAGGATGGACTAGTTGGATCTCCTTGCCATCCAAGGGACTCTCAAGAGTCTTCTCCAACACAACATTTTAAAAGCATCAATTCTTTGGCACTCAGCTTTCTTTACAGTCCAGCTCTCACATCCATACATGACTACTGGAAAAACCAACTTTGACTAGATGGACCTTTATTGGCAAAGTAATGTCTCTGCTTTTTAGTGAATAGTGGATGATAAAAATGTAAATTCAATGAGTTAAGACTCTTTATTTGAAAAATTTTTATAGTAAAAATTGATAAAATAGTTGGAAAAATTATCAGTGATTCATAAGTTTGTTTTTATTCACATATTTATAAACAAGGATTTCAATTTATTAACTTACAAACAAATGTATTATTATAAAGCTGACTGTAATAGCTGTTTCTATAGGTCACAGACAAAACTACATTTTTGTCTGAATACTCCTGTGATCATGGAAACAGGGTAAGGGTACTTTGATTTAAATATCATGGTTTTTTTTTTCCCTCTAAATTTGATGCAAGTCCACTGTGAATATATATGAGTCTATCTGGCACCCATCATGAGTAAAGAATTCTTTAAATGGTTGACATAAGCACTTTCTTTACTGAATAATCCTGGGGACACAGTATCTGAATCTTGCCTATGGAGTGAAGTTATTTTAAAATAAGTACCAGTGCCAAATGAGAAATTAAATAGTTGGATAGAGGAAAAACAAAGAATTAAAGTAAAGCTTTGCCGAGAGTGGGAAGTGGTATTACCTAGAATAAAACTCTAGTGTGGGTCTGACATTCTCCAGTAGTCTCCCTGGAGATGAAGTATAAGGCAATAGTTCTTTTATTCATTTTGTATCATTTTCTCCTCACACTAGATTGGTCATCTAGTTAGAAATAGATTTCTGGCTTAAAATGCATTTCCTTAATGATATCATTCTAAATGTTTTTACTTTTCAGTATTATTGGGAAAAAGGCTAGAGTCATTATGAGTTTCACTAATATATATTTGCAATTTTTGCTTCTGATTTTAATCCTCTTGGCTGTTATCTATCAATTGTGAATTATGGAATTTTGTGTCCTTAGAGGAAGTCTCCTTTAATTCAGTCTACTGGGCACTTGATATATACATTAATCTGGAAACACTTTCATTAAAGAATAATCTAAAATATTGTATTTTGTATAAAAATGTTTCTCCTATGTGAAATATTTAGAAGAGAAATGTTGGCTCCTCCATAGTAATGTTTTAAATATTTTTTTTTCCTAATTTCAATCTTTTACATTTTCCTTCTCTTTGTGTGATTTTTCTTTTACTGCGTTTCCCTTTAAAAAAAATTTATGTATAGTTGATTTACAATGTTTTCTTAGTTTCAGGTGTACAGCAAAGTGATTTATTTATATGTAAATATGTGGGAAATAGATTTAAGGGACTAGATCTGATGAACTATGGACAGAGGTTCCTGACATTGTACAGGAGACAGGAATCAAGACATCCCCATGGAAAAGAAATGCAAAAAAGAAAAATGGCTGTCTGGGGAGGCCTTACAAATAGCTATGAAAAGAAGAGAAGTGAAAAGCAAAGGAGAAAAGGAAAGATATAAGCATCTGAATGCAGAGTTCCAAAGAATAGCAAGGAGAGATAAGAAAGCCTTCCTCAGCTATCATTGAAAAGAAAAAGAGGAAAACAACAGAATGGGAAAGACTAGAGATCTCTGCAAGAAAATTAGAGATACCAAGTGAACATTTCATGCAAAGATGGGCTCAATAGAGGACAGAATGGTATGGACCTAACAGAAGCAGAAGATATTAAGAGGAGGTGGCAAGAATACACAGAAGAACTGTACAAACAAGATCTTCACAACCCAGATAATCACAATGGTGTGATCACTCACCTAGAGACTGACATCCTGGAATGTGAAGTCAAGTGTACCTTAGGAAGCATCACTATGACAAAAGCTAGTGGAGGTGACAGAATTCCAGTTGAGCTATTTCAAATACTGGAAGATGATGCTATGAAAGTGCTGCACTCAATAGCCAGCATATATGGAAAACTCAGCAGTGGCCACAGGACTGGAAAGGGTCAGTTTTCATTCCAATCCCAAAGAAAAGCAATGCCAAAGAATCCTCAAACTACCACACAATTGCACTCATCTCACAAGCTAGTAAAGTAATGCTCAAAATTCTCCAAGCCAGGCTTCAGCAATATGTGAACCGTGAACTTCCTGAGTCCAAGCTGGATTTAGAAAAGGCAGAGGAATCAGACCAAATTGCCAACATCCACTGGATCATGGAAAAGCAAGAGAGTTTCAGAAAAACATCTATTTCTGCTTTATTGACTATGCCAAAGCCTTTGACACTGTGGATCACAATAAACTGTGGAAAATTCTGAAAGAGATGGGAATACCAGACCACCTGACCTGCCTCTTGAGAAACCTGTATGCAGGTCAGGAAGCAACAGTTAGAACTGGACATGGAACAATAGACTGGTTCCAAATAGGAAAAGGAGTATGTCAAGGCTGTATATTGTCACGCTGCTTATTTAACTTAGATGCAGAGTACATCATGAGAAACGCTGGACTGGAAGAAGCACAAGCTGGAATCAACATTGCCAGGAGAAATATCAATAACCTCAGATATACAGATGATACCACCCTTATGGCAGAAAGTGAAGAGGAACTAAAAAGCCTCTTGATGAAAGTGAAAGAGGAGACTGAAAAAGTTGGCTTAAAGCTCAACATTCAGAAAACGAAGATCATGGCATCTGGTCCATCACTTCATGGCCAATAAATGGGGAAGCAGTGGAAACAGTGTCAGACTTTATTTTTGGGGGGTCCAAAATCACTGCAGATGGTGATTGCAGCCATGAAATTAAAAGACGCTTACTCCTTGGAAGGAAAGTTATGACCAACCTAGATAGCATATTCAAAAGCAGAGATATTACTTTGCCAACAAAGGTCCATCTAGTCAAGGCTATGGTTTTTCCTCTGGTCATGTATGGATGTGAGAGTTGGACTGTGAAGAAAGCTGAGCACCAAAGAATTGATGCGTTTGAACTGTGGTGTTGGAGAAGACTCTTGAGAGTCCCTTGGACTGCAAGGAGATCCAACCAGTCCATTCTAAAGGAGACCAGTCCTGGGTGTTCATTGGAAGGACTGATGCTGAGGCTGAAACTCCAATGCTTTGGCCACCTCATGCGAAGAGTTGACTCATTGGAAAAGACCCTGATGCTGGGAGGGATTAGGCACAGGAGGAGAAGGGGACGACAGAGGATGAGATGGCTGGATGGCATCACTGACTCGATGGACATGAGTTTGGGTAAACTCTGGGAGATGGTGATGGACAGAGAGGCCTGGTGTGCTGTGATTCATGGGGTTGCAAAGAGTTGGACACGACTGAGACACTGAACTGAACTGAACTGAAATATAATCAGTTGCTCAGTTGCTTCCAACTCTCTGTGGCCTCACAGACTCTAGCCCACCAGTCTCCTCTGTCCATGGGATTTCCTAGGCAAAAATACCAGACTGCACTTCCATTTCCTTCTCCAAATATATATATATGTGTTTGTGTGTTTAATTAAATTCATAAATATATAAAAATATACATATATATTATTTTTAAGATTCTTTTCCCTTATTATTACAGATGTTGACTATAATTCTCTGTGAATTTTCTGACCTAGTTTTTTCATATATATTCTAGTAATTAGCTACCATACTTGTAATTTCAAAAAAATTCTTTTACTGTTATAGGCCCTTTCATACAGCATATGGCCATTGCTTTTTTTAATGAATGTTTAATAATTTTCCCACTGTTTCTTGTGTTATATCTGTTAACATATTTTTTTTTTTTCAAAATTGCTTATTAATATTAGAGGAGGCTGTTTGGCAGACTAAGAAGGATATAAGTGATCTGTTAATATATCTGGGGTGAGAGGGAAAGTCTGACCATTCTGGTTTTCAAATTTTCTCCCTCCAATGTAACTCCTGTAAAGAATAAATCCCTATTATTTGGCCTGTGTATAGGCACATGTGGGCTTCCCTGGTGGCTCAGAGTTTAAAGCATCTGCCTCCAATGCAGGAGACCAGTGTTTGATCCCTGGGTCGGGAAGATCCCCTTGAGAAGGAAATGGTAACCCACTCCAGTATTCTTGCCTGGAGAATTCCATGGACAGAGAAGCCTGGTAGGCTACAGTCCAGGGGGTCACAAAGAGTCGGACATGACTGAGCGACTTCACTTTCACTTTATAGGCACATGTGCAGAGTTGAAAGGGGAAACAGCTGTTTCATACTTTTCAATATATTCTCCAGTCTTTTGCCTTATCCAGCCTATCAGTTATAAGGTCAAGGTTTTTGGTTTATGTTTTTGTTTTTTTTTTTTTACACTTCTGTAGGATGAATAGTTTCTCCTTTCAACATTTGTGTTTTTTTTCCCCTATATTTTAGTTGTTACTTCTTTTGGCCTATTAAATCATTTTCCCCCTCCTATGTGTCTGCTTTAAAATATTCATTGAAGACTTGCATCTACTACTTATTTTATCAGTTCAGTTCAGTTGTTCAGTCTCACTCTTTGAGACCCCATGGACTGCAGCACACCAGGCTTCCCTGTCCATCACTTCCTCTGTCATCCCCTTCTCCTGCCTTCAATCTTTCCCAGCATCAAGGTCTCTTCCAATGAGTCAGTTCTTCTCATCAGGTGGCCAAAGTATTGGAGTTACAGCTTCAGCATCAGTCCTTACAATGAATATTCAGGACTGATTTTCTTTCTTTTTTAACATAAATTTATTTATTTTAATTGGAGGCTAATTACTTTACAATATTGTATTTGTTTTGCCATACATTGACACGAATTCACCATGGGTGTACACGTGTTCCCCATCCCATCCCTCTGGGTCATCCCAGTGCACCAGCCCTGAGCATCCTGTATCATGCACAGAACCTGGACTGGCAATTCCTTTCACATATAATATTATACATGTTTCAATGCCATTCTTCCAAATCATCCCACTCTCGCCCTCTCCCACAGAGTCCAAAAGATTATTCAATACATCTGTGTCTCTTTTGCTGTCTTGCATACAGGGTTATTGTTACCGTCTTTCTAAATTCCATATATATGAGTTAGTATACTACATTGGTGTTTTTATTTCTGGCTTACTTCACTGTGTATAATAGGCTCCAGTTTCATCCACCTCATTAGAACTGATTCAAATGTATTCTTTTTAATGGCTGAGTAATACTCCACTGTGTATATGTACCATAGCTTTCTTATCCATTCATCTGCTGATGGACATCTAGGTTGCTTTCATGTCCTGGCTATTATAAACAGTGCTGCGATGAACATTGGAGTACACATGTCTCTTTCAATTCTGGATTCCTTGGTGTGTATGCCCAGCAGTGGGATTGCTGGGTCATATGGTAGTTCTATATCTAGTTTTTAAAGGAATCTCCACACTGTTCTCCAGAGTGGCTGTACTAATTCGCATTTCCACCAACAGTGTAAAAGGGTTCCTTTTCTCCACACCCTCTCCAGCATTTATTGCTTGTAGACTTTTGGATAGCAGCCATTCTGACTGGTGTGGTTTTGATTTGCATTTGTCTGATAATGAGTGATGTTGAGCATCTTTTCATGTGTTTGTTAGCCATCTGTATGTCTTCTTTGGAGAAATGTCTGTTTAATTCTTTGGCCTATTTTTTGATTCAGTCGTTTATTTTTCTGGAATTGAGCTGTAGGAGTTGCTTGTATATTTTTGAGATTAATTCCTTGTCAGCTGTTTCATTTGCTATTATTTTCTCCCATTCTGAAGGATGTCTTTTCACCTTGCTTGGAGTTTCCTTTGTTTTGAAGAAGACTTTAATTTTAATTAGGTCCCATTTGTTTATTTTTGCTTTTATTTCCAATATTCTGGGAGGTGGGTCATAGAGGATCCTGCTGTGATTTATGTCAGAGAGAGTTTTGCCTATGTTTTCCTCTAGGAGTTTTATAGTTTCTGGTCTTACGTTTAGATCTTTAATCCATTTTGAGTTTATGCTTGTGTATGGTGTTAGAAAGTGTTCTAATTTCATTCTTTACAAGTGATTGACCAGTTTTCCCAGCACCGCTTGTTAAAGACATTGTCTTTTCTCCATTGTATATTCTTGCCTCCTTTGTCAAAGATAAGGTGTCCATAGGTGCATAGATTTATCTCTGGGCTTTCTATTTTAGGAAACCAAATTGGAAAAGAAAAAGTAAAACTCTCACTATTTGCAGATGACATGATCCTCTACATAGAAAACCCTAAAGACTCCACCAGAAAATTACTATAGCTAATCAATGAATATAGTAAAGTTGCAGGATATAAAATCAACACACAGAAATCCCTTGCATTCCTATACACTAATAATGAGAAAATAGAAACAGAAATTAAGAAAACAATTCCATTCACCATTGCAACAAAAAGAATAAAATACTTAGAAATATATCTACCTAAAGAAACAAAAGACCTATATATAGAGAACTATAAAACACTGGTGAAAGAAATCAAAGAGAACACTAATAGATGGAGAAATATACCGTGTTCATGGATCAGAAGAACCGATACAGTGAAAATGAGTATACTACCCAAAGCAATCTATAGATCAATGCAATCCCTATCAAGCTACCAACGGTATTTTTCACAGAGCTAGAACAAATAATTTCAAATTTTGTATGGAAATAACAAAAAACCTCGAATATCAAAGCAATCTTGAGAAAGAAGGATGGAACTGGTGGAGTCAACCTGCCTGACTTCAGGATCTACTGCAAAGCCACAGTCATCAAGACAGCACGGTACTGGCACAAAGACAGAAATATAGATCAATGGAACAAAATAGAAAGGACTGATTTTCTTTAGGATTGACTGGTTTGATCTTGTAGTCCAAGGGACTCTCGCAGCACTGTTTATAATAGCCAGGACATGGAAGCAACCTAGATGTCCATCAGCAGATGAATGGATAAGAAAGCTGTGGTACATATACACAATGGAGTATTATTCAGCCATTAAAAAGAATACATTTGAATCAGTTCTAATGAGGTGGATGAAACTGGAGCCTATTATACAGAGTGAAGTAAGCCAGAAAGAAAAACACCAATACAGTATACTAACGCATATATATGGAATTTAGAAAGATGGTAACAATAACCCTGTGTACGAGACAGCAAAAGAGACACTGATGTATAGAACAGTCTTATGGACTCTGTGGGAGAGGGAGAGGGTGGGAAGATTTGGGAGAATGGCATTGAAACATGTAAAATATCATGTATGAAATGAGTTGCCAGTCCAGGTTCGATGCACGATACTGGATGCTTGGGGCTGGTGCACTGGGACGACCCAGAGGGATGGAATGGGGAGGGAGGAGGGAGGAGGGTTCAGGATGGGGAACACATGTATACCTGTGGAGGATTCATTTTGATATTTGGCAAATCTAATACAGTTATGTAAAGTTTAAAAATAAAATAAAATTAAAAAAAAAAAAAAAGAGTCTTCTACAACACCACAGTTTAAAAGCATCAATTCTTTGGTGCTCAGCTTTCTTTACAGTCCAACTCTCACATCCATACACGACTACTGGAAAAACTATTGCTTTGACTAGATGGACCTTTGTTGGAAAAGTAATGTCTCTGCTTTTTAATATGTTGTCTAGGTTGGTCATAACTTTTCTTCCAAGGGGGAAGCATCTTTTAATTTCATGATTGCAGTCACCATCTCCACTGGAGACTTTGGAGCCCAAAAAAATAAAGTCTGTCACTATTTCCATTATTTCCCCATGTATATGCCATAAAGTGATGGGACCAGATGCCACTATCTTCACTTTTTTTTTTTTTTAGGTGATTTCTTTCTTTCTTTTTTTTTTTTTTTTTTTTTTTTTAATTTTATTTTATTTTTAAACTTTACATAACTGTATTAGATTTGCCAAATATCAAAATGAATCCGCCACAGGTTCACTTTTTGAATGTTGAGTTTTAAGCCAACTTTTTCACTCTCCTCTTTGACTTTCATCAAGTGGCTCTTTGGTTCTTCTTTGCTTTCTGCCATAAGGGTGGCATATCTGAGGTTACTTATACTTACCCCAGCAATCTTGATTCCAGCTTGTGCTTCATCCAGCCCAGCATTTTGCATGATGTACTCTTTATATAAGTTAAATAATCAGGGTGACAATATACATCCTTGACATATTCCTTTCCCCAACTGGGACTAGTCCATTGTTCTATGTCCAGTTCTAACTGTTGCTTTTTGACCTGAATACAGATTTCTTAGCAGACAGGTAAGGTGGTCTGGTATTTATATCCCTTTAAGAATTTTCCACAGCTTGTTGTGATCCACAGTGTCAAAGGCTTTGGCATAGTCAATAGAGCAGAAGTAGCTGTTTTTCTGGAACTTTTTTGCTTTTTCAGTGATCCAATGGATATTGGCAATTTGACCTCTGGTTCCTCTGCCTTTTCTACATCCAGATTGAACATCTGGAAGTTCATGGTACACGTACTATTGAAGCCTGGCTTGGAGAATTTTGAGCATTACTTTGCTAGTGTGTGATATGAGTACAATCATGTGGTAGTTTGAATGGTCTTTGGCATTGCCTTTCTTTGGGATTGGAATGAAAACTGACCTTTTTCAGTCCTATGGCCAGTGCTGAGGTTTCCAAATTTGCTGGCATATTGAGTGCAGCACTTTCACAGCATCATCTTTTAGGATAATAACACCTTTCAAAATTTTAATATCAGTAGGTCTTGGCATAGGAGAGGTTAAAAAATGGGTACAAGTTTAGTTAATTTTTAAAATTTATTTTACTGGATTATAGTTGCTTTGCAATTAGTTAGTTTCTGCTGTACAGCAACGTAAGTCAGATATATATATATATATATATATATATATATATATATATATATATATGAAGTGAATGAAAGTTGCTCAGTCATGTCTGACCCCTTGCTACCCCATAGACTGTAGTCTGCCAGGCTCCTCTGTCTATGGAATTGATAAATCCAAGGCAAGAATACTGAAGTGTGGGTAGCTGTTCCCTTCTCCAGGGGATCTACTTGACCCAGGGATTGCACCCAGGACTCCTGTATTGCAGGCAGATGTTACCATCTGAGCCACCAGGGAAGCCTGCATATATATATATATATATACATGCTCTCCCTTTTGTACTTCCTTTTCCTTAAGGTCACCACAGTGCATTAAGTAGATTTCCCTGTATTATACAGTATGTTCTCATTACTTATATATTTTATACATGTATCAATAGTGTAAATGTGTCAATCCCAATATCCTAATTTGTTCCACTGCCCATTTGCCCTTGGTATCCATACATTTGTTCTGTACATCTGTGTCTCTATTTCTGCTTTGCAGATAGGATCACTTATATCATTTTTCAAGATTCCACATAGTAGTGAGACTGTTGGGTCATATGGTAGTTCTATTTTTAGTTTTTTAAAGAACCTTCATACTGTTTTCCATATCATACTGTATCAATACAGTTTGATATGGAATATCAATATTAATATGGAATATCAATACAATATCAAACTGTACCAATTTACACTCTTAGCAATAGTGCATGAGGATTCTTTTTGTCCACTGGCTCTCCAACATGTTTCAGTTCAGTTCAGTTGCTCAATCTTGCCTGACTCTTGGCAACCGACTCCAGTATGTTTATAGATGCTTTTGATGATAGCTATTCTGACTGGTGTGAAGTAATAACTCATTGTAGTTTTGATTTGAATTTGTCTAATCACTGGTGATATTGGACATCTTTTCATGTATTTTTTAGCCACCTCTATGTGTTCTTTGGAGAAATGTCTATTTAGGTTGTCTGCCCATTTTTAATTTTTTTTAGTTATTTTAATTGGAGGTTAATTACTTTACAATATGTATTGTGTTTGGCATACATCTACATGAATCAGTCATGGGTGTACATGTGTCCCACCATCCTGAACCCTGCCCATTTTTGATCGGGATTCTTTTTTTTTTTTTTAATATATATATATTGAGCTGCATTCATGTTTAGTTATTTTAAAAAGCATCCATTTAACAGGCTAAGTTTTGAAAAGCACATTCTTGAACTATGACTCCGTATTTTTCTTAGAAGTTAGAAGTAGTGTTTGATAAGGCAGATATACACATTCTGAAAGGAATAAATTATCTAAGTATTTCTAGGAATATGTACTTAATCACAAGCCTCCCTTTCCATATGCTGTCATTTATATATAGAAGCATAAACTCCATACATTTGAAATGGCCAGATGGCAAGTCTTCTCTTCATTACTAAAATGAAGCAGGGAACACAAGAGTTCCCTAGTGAAAACACACTGCAGTATTTTGTTTTAAAACATATAGCTTTGAAGTGAACATAAGCTTGCTTCTGTCCTTTTTTTTTTTTTTTTTTAATGTTTGTTCTCTTTTTTAGCACTGACACAAACTAGCACCTAGCGCTCCTTGCTGCATTGCTTGCACCTAGACAAATGTCTTTTCTAGCAACAAAATGCAAGAAAACTATAAGGGACCAAAAACAGCTGTGTGAATGTAAGTTGGGGCAAATTATGAACAAGATACAAAAAGACCAAAAACCCAACTGACACTTCTGGGGAGCTGGGTGCAGAAGCAAGGGACTACACATGCCCCCCTGCACATAGCACCACCAAGGGGGTGGGCAGACCACCTACGCCACTTCACCACTCCTTTGGCCTGACCCCTGGGTGCACCCCTATCCTCATCTCATGTAAGGAACACCCCCCACCCCCCCCTCGCAAAGGGAGTGAGCAAGAGAGCACTTACTTGTTTTAGCTTTCTTCTCTGCAGCATGAGTCCCAGTAAAGCTTTGCCTGAATTTCTTGTCTGGTTTCATATCAATTTCTATTGAGAAGGCCAACTACCCTGGTAGGTAACATACTTTGTAGAATCAATGAAGGGCTATTGTCCCTTTCTCAGAAGAGGACCTGGGCACCTCTGTGACCACTGAATGCAGCTTCTCCATGGGTGACAAGCAGCTGCTGGAACCTCTTGTTTCAGCCTCACCACATTCTGTAAGTCTGCCTTCCCAGCTCCAGGGAGCCACAGGATCCTCATTCAGGCAATAATCTTCTCTCCTTTTGTCCTTTTCCCTCTCCTGATATCTCTTCACTTCTCCCCTCTCTGTCCTCTCCTACTTTTGTCTTCTCCTTCCAAGAGAGTGGATGTTAGGCAGCTATAGCACCACCCCTCTCAGTGTGTGGGATAATGCTCCTTCTGGCCAGCAGTGGGTCACTTTGAAAAGTGACAAATATGATCTCAGGGAGACAGCAAGTGAGAGATCCTGAAGAGAGATCTTAATTTCCTGACCAGGAATTGGAGCTGCACAGCATAGATGAAAGGGGAGACCCAGTGGTTCAGCGATGAAGAATCCACCTGGCAATGCAGATTTGGGTTTGATCACTAGGGTGGGAAGATCCCCTGGAGAAGGAAAGGACAACCCACTCCAGTATTCATGACTGGGAAATCCCATGGACAGAGGAGCCCAGCAGGCTGTGGTCCATGGGGTCTCAAAAGAGTCAGACAGGATAGATAGACTAAACAACAACAAAAACAGTAGCTTGGATGAAAACCAGGAATTCCAACCACTAGACCACGAGGGGCTCGAGGCAGAAGCAAAGTGGCTTTGGCTCTTTCCCCTGTTCAAAAGCAACAGTGTTTCAAGGAGGCAAAAACTATAAAAACAGCACAAAATAATATGGATACCAGAAGCT
Organism: Bubalus bubalis; assembly: GCF_019923935.1. NCBI lineage: Eukaryota > Metazoa > Chordata > Mammalia > Artiodactyla > Bovidae > Bubalus > Bubalus bubalis. The sequence goes on along the minus strand of NC_059161.1, from coordinate 63,410,088 downwards.
GTATGTTTATGGAATTGGAACATTGCGAAAATAAATTTGTACATTGATAGGATTTTATACAGTTGGATTACATTTAACTACATAAGTTGGTTTTAATTAAAGAAGGGTAATGGAAGAATAAATTTGGGTTCTTTTAACTTTATAATGGAGTATAGTTGATTTACAATGCTGTCTTGGTTTCAAGCGTACAGCAAAGTGATTTGGTTATACATACATATATATATATCCTTTTTCACATATATGCATATGTTATAATAGCATGTTGAGCAGAATTCCCTGTGGGTCCTTGTAGATTATCTATGTGTTGTTTAGTAGCATACTGTTTATTATCTACCTGCTTGTGGCTTTTTACAGTTTTTTTCTGATAGTCAATATCTAATTTCATAGTGTTGTGGTCTGAAAAGATGCTTGATATGATTTCAAGTTTCTGAAATTTAACAAGGCTTGCCTTGTGGTCCATCATGAGATATATCCTGGAGAGTGTTCTACAAGCACTTGAAAAGAATGAATTCTGCTGCCTTCAGACAGAAGGCTCTAGAAATATAAAGTCCATGTTCTCTAATGTGTCATTTGAGGCCTGTGTTTCCTTATTACTTTTCTCTCTGAAATGATCTGCCCATTTTTGGGGGGTATCAAACTGGGGTACTCCTGTTTGATTTCTGTTGATTTCTTCTTTATGGCTGTTGTTGTTCAGTCACTCAGTCATGTCTGATTCTTTGCAACCCCATCGATTGCAGCATGCCAGGCTTCCCTGTCCTTCACCATCACCTGGAGCTTGCTCAAACTCATGTCCATTGAGTCAGTGATGCCATCCAACTATCTCATCCTCTGTTATTCCCTTCTCCTCATGCCTTAAATCTTCCCCAGCATCAGGGTCTCTTCCAATGAGTCAGCACTTCGCATCAGGTGGCCAAAGTATTGGAGCTTCAGCTTCAGCATCAGTCCTTCCAATGAATATTCAGGATTGATTTCCTTTAGTATTGACTGGTTTGATCTCCTAGCAATTCAAGGAAATCTCAAGAGTCTTCTCCAACATCGCAGTTCAAAAGTATCAATTCTTTGGTGCTCAACTTTCTTTATGGACCAACTCTCACTTCCATACATTGACTACTGGAAAAACTATAGCCTTGACTAGATGGGCCTTTGTCAGCAAAGTAATGTCTCTGCTTTTGAATATGCTGTCTAGGTTTGTCATAGCTTTTCTTACAAGTGCTTTTAATTTCATGGCTGCAGTCACCATCTACAGTGATTCTGGAGCCCAAGAAAATAAATTATGTCACTGTTTCCCCATCTATTTGCCATGAATTGATGGGACCGTATGCCATGACCTTAGTTTTTTGAATGTTGAGTTTTAGGCCAACTTTTTCACTCTCCTCTTTCACTTTCATCAAGAGGCTCGTCAGTTCCTCTTTGCTTTCTGCTTTGAGGAGTGGTGTCATCTGCATATCTGAGGTTATTGATATTTCTCCTGGCAATCTTGATTCCAGCTTGTACTTCATTCAGTCTGGCATTCATCAGCAGGGCTTCCCTGGTAGTGCAGCTGATAAAGAATCTGCCTGCAATGCAGGAGACCCTGGTTCGATTCCTGGGTCTGGAAGATCCCCTGGAGATGGTACAGGCTACCCACTCCAGTATTCTTGGGCTTCCCTGGTGGCTCAGTCAAAAACTCGCCTGCAATGTGGGAGACCTGGGTTCAATCCCTGGGTTGGGAAGATCACATGGAGAAGCTGGGAAGTTACCCTGCAGAAGGGAATGGCTACCCAATCCAGTATTCTGGCCTGGAGAATTCCATGGACAGAGGAGCTTGGCAGGCTAGAGTCCATGGGGTTGCAAAGAGTCGGAAACAACTGAGTGACTTTCACTTTCACTTTACTTTCAAGCAGAGTGACAACTAACAGCCTTGACAAACTCCTTTCCCAATTTTGATCCCATCCACTGTTCCATGTCTGGTTTTAACTGTTGCTTCTTGACCTACATACAGGTTTCTCAGGAGGCAGGTAAGGTGGTCTGGTATCCCTGTTATGGCTGTTAGCACTTCAATATATAAGGCAAATGTCCAAATGCTAATTGCATGCTGCTGCTAAGTCACTTCAGTCGTGTCTGACTCTGTGCGACCCCATAGACAGCAGCCCACCAGACTCCCCCGTCCCTGGGATTCTCCAAGCAAGAATACTGGAGTGGGTTGCCATTTCCTTCTCCAATGCATGAAAGTGAAAAGCGAAAGTGAAGTCGCTCAGTCGTGTCCAACTCTTAGCGACCCTATGGACTGCAGCCCACCAGGCTCCTCCGTCCATGGGATTTTCCAGGCAACAGTACTGGAGTGCGGTGCCAGATGTTATCTTTTTCTCTTGGATTGTCCCTTGATAATCATGTAATGGCTTTGTCCCTGATACAGTCTTATTTTAAACTCTATTTTACTTGATATTAGTATTGCTACTCCAGGTCTCTTTTGATTTCAAATTGCATGGAAAACATTTTTTGTTCCCTCACTTTCATTATGTATGTGTCCCTAGATCTGAAGTAGGTCTCTTTATAGACATATCTACATGGATCTTGTTTTTGTATCCATTCAACCAGTCTTTCAGAGAAGGCAATGGCAACCCACTCCAGTACTCTTGCCTGGAAAATCCCATGGATGGAGGAGCCTGGTAGGCTGTGGTCCATGGGATCGCTAGGAGTCGGACACGACTGAGCGACTTCACTTCCACTTTTCACTTTCATGCATTGGAGAAGGAAATGGCAACCCACCCAGTGTTCTCGCCTGGAGAATCCCAGGGACTGGGGAGCCTGGTGGGCTGCCGTCTATGCGGTCGCACAGAGTCGGACACGACTGACGCGACTTAGCAGCAGTAGCAGCAACCAGTCTTTGTCCTTTGGCTGGGGCATTTAATCCATTCACATTTAGGGTAATTACCAAAATCTACATTATTGCATTTTTTTGGGGGGGACTTGTTTTTGTAAATCTTTTACTTTTGTTAACTTGTTATTGGATAACTATTTTTACCATTGTTTGGATTCCTTTCTCTCCTGTGTATTTATATGTGGTAGACTTTTGGTTTGCAGTTATCATCATGTTTTGATATAGCAGTTTCTCTACATATACAAGATTGTTTTAAGTTGCTGTTCCTTAATATTAAATAAATTTCCTCAATCCTGCATGTTTGCTCCTCTTCTCATGATTGTTAGATTTGATACAATATTTATGTGTAGATGATTTCCTACCTTTACTGTATGTTTGCCTTTACACTATGCCTTCTCATTCATAATTTTCTTGTTTCTAGTTGTAGCCTTTTTTTCTTTTTTCTGGCTAGAGAGTTTCTTTTAAGATTTGTTGTAATACTGGGTTCGTGGCGCTGAATTCTCTTAGCTTTTGTCTGTAAAGCTTTTGAATTCTCCATCAAATCTTAATGAGAATTTTGTTGGCAGAGTATTTTCAGTTGTATGTTTTTCCCTTTCATCACTTTAAATATATCATATCACTGCCCTCTAGCCTGCAGAATTTCTTCTAAAAAATCAACTGATAACATTATGGGAATCCACTTGTATGCTTTTTGTTGCTTTTCACTTGTGGATTTTAATATTATTCTTTTCTTTTATATGTCAATATTTTTTTATATTTTCAAACAGTTTATTCCAAAATTGCACATATAATCTGTTGTTTCTTATGCCTACACCCTTTGTTTCCTTGAGCAATAATCATTGGCATCTTAGACACACTTGATTAAAATACAGGTTTAGTGACTTAGTTGAAAATAAATAGTTTAAAATACTAAAAGTTACTTTAGCTTCCAAGAGTTTAATACATATGTATTGTTTGTTGTGTTGAATATTTTATTTCAGGAGCTGCCTAAAGAAAGACTATGATGATTTCAGAAGACAGCCCAATCATGATAAATTTACTAGAACTGTGGACTACTGAATACGGTGAAGGAGATCTTGCATAAGAATCTCCTGAAGTAGAAATTGGGAGCAAGTCTGTAGATAGCAAAGAACCTCTAGATTCTGTAAGAAGATCATTTTGAAGAGGATCATTTTGATTCAGATAGGCCATCACGCTGTTTTTAAATCAACACTAACAGCACAATGAGGAATTTTAGTGTCGTTCCCTGGTGACTCAGATGGCAAAGAATCTGTCTGCTATTCAAGAGATCCAGATTCAGTCCCTTGGTCAGGAAGATCCCCTGGAGAAGGGAATGGCAACAAACTCCAGCATTCTTGCCTGGTGAATTCTGTGCACAGAGGAGCGTGGCAGCCTACAGCCCATGGGGTTGCAGAGAGTTGGACATGGCTAAGCAACTAACACACACACAGGCATTCAAACTCTTTAAATCAACACTAAAGCACAAAGAGATATTTTAGTGTCTTTTGTGGAGGTAAAGGAATAACCTGGTTAATAAAGTTTATTGATTGGAGAAATCTATTATGTTTGAAGGTGTACTTCTTATTGAAGGTTCTTTGGAGTCATTAGGAGTTTCTCGAGCCAGTGCCTGACTCCAGACCGTAGGCATGTACTGCTCATTACAGACCACACCTAGTTGATATACAATCCCTTTGAAAAAGATTTATCCTCAATTTCTGAAGTACTATTTCTGACGTTTGCTTTAAATGGAACTTGGCAAGTCCCTAATAATTGTGATGATTCTTTTTTATGAGAAACAATCAAAGCTGATGGCCTATTGCAGTGGGCCCATATGCGCTTATGTGTAGTATGCTATAGGGAGCTGTGTGTGGAGGCCTTGCACCTAATGACCTAATTAGAGCCCCCAGCACAGAACTACTGTGTCAACACCCCAGTTCAGTGTACCCTGTACAGAAGAACTGTTTTCAACATCTCAATTCAAGATGCCTGTTCCCAACACCTCAGTCTGAAATGCTGTGAGCTGGTTTCTCTTAAAAAACAAAAACAAAAACAAAAACAAAAACAAAAAAAACATTTTTCTTGGAATGCTGCTTTTGACAGCAGACTGTGCAAATTGCTTTGCCTTTAAATAATCTTTTCCCTATTTTCCCTTGAAATCTTTTATTATCTCTTTGGCTAAATGAATAAATATTGTTTCACATAGACCTATGATCCTATCTGATCAGGTGCTTTAAAACATTTTGATTTTTTTTTTAGTATGATGCAAAATGGTATAATCAAAAATTTCTTGAAATTTTCATGTAGTTACACACTTGAAAAAACATTGAAAGAATACAGTTCAATGTAGCACAAATTATTTCTGGGTGATGAGATTAGAGTTGAAATATACTTATTTTCAAATTCCTGTCATTTTAAATTTTAATAAAATATTTTTATAATTAGAAAAAATGTTAGAGGTTAGTTTTCCTTGAATTGATTTAAGATTTTTGCTCAATTTCAAATTATAGATTTGTCAGAAAATAAAGGAAAAATTAAATGGGCTACAAAAACTTTGTCACTAATAATAAATCGCTATTAATAAGTTATATAATCAGTTATCAAATTAAAATTAAAGCACCATAACAGGTTATTCATCCAACACTCCAAACTCTGAGTTGCCTTGTCTATTACATGGAGTTTAGATAACATAAGTTGTTTCATTTTGTTGCTGTTTTGGTTTGGTTGAGTTTCTGTCTCAATTTATACAAACAAATTTAAACCTCTATAGCTAAAAGTAAAAAGCAAATTAGATGACAAAAACATATGTATGTAAATTTGATAGAAAATTCAGAATTGCATTTTCTAAAGAGTGTCTTCAAAGTGTTATTTGTAAGAAAGCATCAAGTCCTTAGCAGGTAAATGAACAAAGGCTGTAAGCATATTTTGCTCAAGAATAATATAACTAATGAAATACAACAAATGGTTGTTCATTTTGACTAGGAATCAAAGCAAATCATAATAAACTCTGAATACTGACAAAGATTGTTGCAGAACTGGTGAGCTTCTCTGCAGCCTTCTTTGAATCACCCCAGTGATAGCTATCAAGCTACCACTCAAGACACTTGCTCTTAGTTATCTCAATTATGGAAATCTGCTGTGCGGGTAACTCAACAGAAACAAAAGTCTAAATGAAGACAAAACTGAATTCTACTATTTTCTCTTAAGTGTAAGGAAATAATACTTAAAACAGCATAGCGATACACCAAATAGGAATGGAAGTAAATCCTAGTATCCCAACTTAATAAAATATATGGCAACAGTTATGATAACAATTATAACTACACAGAACTATGAAAATAATTATACAATATTAATGTAAATATAAATGAATTATCTTTTAGCAATGATTGCTATTATTTCAGTATAGAATAATACGTGTCTGTGATCAGGGATGGAAAACAAAAAATGAAAGCAGTTGCATCTTGGTGAAGTTATAAATGATCCTCCTCCTATCTTAAATCTTTAAAAATCCCACAGTTTTTTGACAGACTTCCCAAATATAAAATTCCAATTAAAATTACTTTAACCTTCAGCTAATGTCAGGGTGCTTCAAAGGGTCCCTGGAGTATCCCAAAGAGAAATTCTAAACTAACTGGGTTCACTTGGTGAGTTAAATGACATGGGAATCAATGTCAAGAGTACTAAATCTCCTTACTATCAAATGGGTCGATATTATTAACACAGGTGTAAAAATTATATGGAATTCCTAAAAACCTGCTGCGTCCTGATAGAATGTTATCAGTCATAATTCTATTTAGCATAATGATGCTTCTTTGTCAATTGCATTGTAGTCAGATGTTTAACTGTGCCCTTCTAAATATTTTGTCATCTTGCTATACATTATATCACTTAGATTTATTTATAGCTGGAAGTTTGTATCTTTTTTTTTAATTTTATTTTATTTTTAAACTTTACAAAATTGTATTAGTTTTGCCAAATATCAAAATGAATCCGCCACAGGTATACATGTGTTTTCATCACTAGAAAAATTTAGATTTGTGTGTGGTAATGGATATAAAAATAAACATTGTGATAATCGTTTCACAGTATACATATCTTAAATCATTTTGTTGTACAACTGAAGTTAATACAATGTTATATGTCAATTATATTTCAAATAAATTTTTTCTAAAAATTGGAAAAAATAAAAAAAAATAAATATTTTGTCATTCACAGACAGATAACCTGATGCCTCATCTTTAGGAAGATTTATAGAAAGGGTTTTTTGAAAAATACAGGTTTTTGGTAATTGTCATATCATAACCACTGACCTGGGTGAAACTGATGGCTTTATAAAACTGTTAATTACACAGGTTGAGTAAACTGATGGATACGGTTATAATTTTTCAGTTTTGTCTAAAATATTACTGCTTTTAATCTGTGTTGTCCAGATATAACTGACTTGAGAAGAGGAGTTTCCTTATAATTTAGAGCAGTTTGGTAAATTTCCATACCTAAGTACACTTGAAATATCTATCTTTTCCCACTACTGTCTTCCTCCAGAAATTGGAAACTCATGTTACCAGCAGCTTTACTGGGTAAGTATGAAAGACTAGATGGCATCGCCAGTGCAATGACATGAACTTGGGCAAACTTTGGGAGATGGTGAGGGCCAGGGAGGCCTGGTGTGCGGTAGTCCATGGGGTCGCAAAGAGTGGGACACAACTAGGCAATGGAACAACAACAAAGAAAAGCCATCTCCTAAGAGGTGTAAGAATTTCACGGTATTTTTCAGAGACCTCAAAAAGAGAGGAATTCATCCAAATCTTCAAAACAAAATCTGTGGTAAGCCCTTGGTATTCCTTTCCTGGCCCTGATCAGCCCTTTTAAAGTTGAGTCTGAGATTCCTTATAAAAAATTCCATGACAGCCAATTTAAAAGAACTTATGACCAATTGCACTTACATAAGAAATAGACCCAAGTTTATTGAAATCATGCTTAATCTGCTAACAAAGTAATTTTAATTTGGCTGTATTTGGTAAATATGAGGGTACTTTAGAGATAAAGATTGTTTCAGTGGATATCAAATTCTGTGTATACTAAAATTTTCCAGATAGCCCCTATTTTTAAATTTTAAATTGCATTAATAAATAGACACTCTAAGATTATTTCTGAAGTTTATCCATGTCAAATAAAGATAAGCTTTATTATTCTGGGGATCAAGTTCTTCTTTAAACCTGGAAAGAGGAGTCCCCTGAAGACCAGCTACTCGCAACATGGAAGGCTCCTATAAAGTAATTTCAGCCACCCCCATTCTGTCAAACTGCAAGGGCAGTTGGGTACATTTGTCCAGACTAAAAGCTTTATCTCCAAAGAACCTGCAGGTCACAACAAAACAATATACCGGTGAGCCAGCAGAAAAATCCGAGATACCTATCCAAAAGACAGGTGCTATTGACAGATAAGTAAAATGAGGTGGTGCGTTGGACTTCTAGCTGCCATTCTTGCTATCGTCCTCCTGCTTGGATCTTCTGGTTTGCTTAGCCACCACCGCCAGAAAAGGAGCTTTTTCCACACTGGGTTTACAGAAAACACTCTACCACAGAAATGCTCTTTCTGCTGACTTTGTCCACCTTGCTAGTCCCTGTAACTAGGGGACGATGGCAAGAAAATACACTTAGCATTTCCAGAATCATATCTGAAGGGGAATGTTGAAAAGAATGCTTGGTATGCCATCATGCCATCACCATCAGAGCTGGCTACTGGTCCTACTATTGCATTTCCCCTGAACCTACCAGGTTCGATGGTAATTAACGATCTAAAGTGGGGACAGTTGCCACCCCCTTGACCTCTGCTACTCACACTTGAACTTTCCAGGGTGCTATTTCTATGCTCGAACTTGACTCCCTCATACACCTGTGGTGTGGGACATACTCTATTAATTTGTACAAATAGTATTTATTTCACATGCCCTGAGAACCCCCTGAGGTATAACTACATGAGATATCTTAGCCTCTTATATAGGGATAAACTGTACCTACAACTTGTTTCAATCTATGGCCCTGTCTCCCTAAACAACATGGAAGGGGAATGTGAGTGGTGGGAAGGAAATGTCCCCTCCTCCCAGTCAGTCCAATTCAACACACCTGGGGGATTCCAGTCCAGGCAAACTCATCTCGCCTACAGAGTGTGACTCTCTGATGATGTCAGCAGGATCACATATGAGCATCTTATTAAAAATGTTGCAGAGCTTTATACACTTAATTTTCAGCATAACATCTGCTGTCCTCTAACTGTTTAAGTACTAACAATAGTTAACAATATTTATATCCTTAAGAAACTGTCCACTCTTAATAATCATGAGAGAGACAGTCATGTCTGCATCCCTGAAGGGTCTGTTCTCATCTGCAGACACCTAAACCATCATATATTACAGAATTATGACTAGGCCCCATCCTTTCTCAACCAAGCTATGGCCTATCAATGCATTAATAATGTCCACTTAATAGGAGAGTGCACTATAGTCATAAGTATTTTTATATATAAGAGAACCATTCTGGCTCACCACCAAACCCTGAGAACACTAGCAATGATCCTAGCAGGGTCAGGGCTGACCACAGGACTGGCAGCTCCACAGGGAGGCTTTCGCTATCATAAAGCAACACTGAGAGATCTCACAAGACAGCTTCGTTTTGTGATGGAACAGACAGGACATGACTCAAGCCCTCTCTCGTTTCTTTGGCTAATGTAGTTCTTGACGATCATCTAGCTCTTGTTCACATTCTGGCAGAACACAGTGGAGTTTGTGCAATAAGTAATACTTCTTGCTGCACCTGGATCAATGTGGCAGGATAGGTACATTAATATTAAAGAAATATACACCCAAGCTGAATGGCTTCACAAGTTTAGGGATGATACTACCTCCACTGTCCTGGTTCTTTCCTTTATATGTCTTTTAGTAGCTGTGCTTCTCCTTTTGGCCCCTGTTTGTTTAAGCTTTTGGTTGTATTTTCTAGGCTCCAAAAGATTCAAGTAAGACTCATGATGGTTCAAGGAAGCTGCTCCACTCCAGCAGAGGGTGGCCCAGGTACCTGCAGGTTGTTGGAAGAGTCAATGAGGTACGTCTACACTTCTAGGGTGAGCTAGGGCTGTGGCCCCTGTCCAAAGGAAGTTTCAGAAGAAGAGATTTTAGGCACCCTATGCTTTAAGAAAGAGGGGGTGTAGAATCCATCAGTGACGAATGAGACAGGCTGGGATCTGAGACCCTTTGCTGTAATGCTTGTATCTGGACAACCATCTCCTCCAGCAACAAAATAAGGGACTAAGAGTAACTGGGTGCATATGCAGTTGAGGCAAATTAGGAACATCACAGTAAAGAACAAAAGCTTAACTGCCACTTCTGAGGGGCTGGAAGCAAAAGCAGGTACTAGGAAATGAACCCTGAATATTCACTGGAAGGACTGATGCTGAAGCTAAAGCTCCAATACTTTGTCCATCTGATGCGAAGAGCTGACTCACCAGAAAATACCTTGATGCTGGGAAAGACTGAGGGCAGGAGGGAAAGGGGATGACAGAGGACGATATGCTGAAGGACAGGGAAACCTGGCGTGCTGCCGTCCACAAGGTTGCATAAGTCGGTCATGACTGAGTGACTGAACAACAGTAATAAATGGCAGTGTACAAATTTCAATAGTAGGTATGCTTACCTTTTAGAAACAGACTGAATAAACCAGAAGTTATTTAGCAGTCTCAACTATAGGGTAATGACAATAACACAAAGGGAATTAAAGTATAGTGATTTTAATATGGCAACACATAAGTTTTAATTTTGATTATGAAAATTTATTTAATATGGTAAATACAATTTTACTTATTTTATCACTTGAGCTGATTTTTTAATTTTCATTTCTTTTTAGGAACCTAATTAATACTATTATCAATTAGGACAAAGAAGAAAATGTAAAATAAGTCAAAGGATGAACAAAATTTGACTGAAAAATTGTGCCCCAAATAAAGTGGGACTTTGAGGGGTAGGGAAAATTAAATATGTTACATTATTGAGCATAATAAATTCACTGTTTGCTCTTTTACAAGGACATTCATCAGTCAAATGTATATATAAATTTATTTTTACTGCACTCACAATAGTTTAAAACTTTTAAAACCCAAATAAATGCTAATACACTTTGGCATGCATTATGGAAAAATAATTAATATCAAATACTTGTAGAGTAACATAGGAAAAAAAACCTTAGCACAGATGTGCAATTCTCATATATACTGGAAAATAAATAATGCATTGATTTGCCATATTGCAAAAATCTGCACTATTATCTAAATTAAAAAATCAGGACAAGTAAATCGCTACATTAACCTTTTGGAATTACAATTTAATTATTCTCCACATACCAGTTCACATTTATGCAAGTTTTTCTTCTGAATTAATAAGTCATTTCATTTAATTGCTCAAAAGGTGTTCAAAGTTCTTATTTTTACAAGCACACCATTCACTAACAGTTTATTTTGGGAAAGTAGATATCTTTAAAATTTTCCTTTATTAAAATACTTACATATCATTTGCCAAAAGTCTGTGACAGAGCTAAAGAGAAATGCATAATGGTATTTCACAATTTCTCCTGGACATAAAACATATAATACATTTATGACTTATGTATGAGAATTACATCATTCAATGTTCAATTTTATGCTATTAAATATTTGAATACAATTATTAAAGCATTCATTCTAATATTATAGCCTTATATCATATGCCAAAATTAGCCTTTGAACTGTTTGAGCTTTGTCACTTTTTCACACTTAGGTTTTATAGTAATTTTCATTTCTACCAAAATAATATTTGTTTCTAGAATTCTGCAGAGGTAGAAATATCATTTTAAAAAATGAGTTGAAAATTTTCAACGTTCTACCTTATACTTCAGAAATAAGCATTTTTTCACATTGGTCTACATTTGTTTGTAATAGTTATAGGGTCTAAATCAGTCCTATATAAGAAGCTCTTCTTTGAAAGCAACAATAATAAATTATTGCATCAGCATGGCCTTTTTTTGAATAGAGAAGTACCTGTGGACTCTTGACCTTCTTTTCCCAGGGCTATCCTATACTGTCCAAAAAAGCATACACAGTTCTTGCTAAACCCTTTTGGTGAGATAGTCTGGCTTCATCCAATGGGATGGCTTATTTTAATCTAAATAAATTATTTCTGTATCTTATAAACCTTCAGTTTAATATGATTAACTTTATCTTATTCAAATAAACATTCTGAGATATTCTAACTTAAAGGAACACTCTAACATTTGGAATTATGGGAAAGAAGACTAAAAACAAATAAAGACTGTTTTAACAATTTTCCTGTTTTAAAATACTAGAATTCATCCCATAAGTAACACAATTAGGAGAATTTAACACAAACACAATTTCCCCACCCACCATCTGTAAAGAAGAGAGAAAATGAATTCTACAGAAAGCTAAGCCAGAATTTTGCCCAAACAATCCCTTTATTTTTACTTAGCTTCTTTCTTGTATTAATAGTATGCCTATAGTAATTATTTTTAAATGTATGCATATACTAAGTTATTGTATCTTCCCTGTGAATAAGACTTGGTCCTCAAAAGTATTTACTGCTTGATTCACTATCATTTATATTTTGTTGTTCAAGAGTAACACATACACAAGAAGAGATTTAGACACAACCTTCCTCAAACTGTTACAGTTGTTTCCAGTTCCCTCCATCTGGGGCACCCATCCAGATTGCAGCGGAAACTACATTTGATGTAGAGTTATACTTGAGTGAGTCTGAATCCTACTCCTGTAACCACTAACTAACTGGGGAAATCTTAGGTAATCATTATCTTCCTTGAGATCAAGTTTCATTATAAAACAAATATTCAAATATCCCCACCCGCAACCTATAGAATCAATGTAAATTTGAGCTTGACTCATCCAAGTTACTTCATCTTTTGGGATGTCCTCCATGGAATGCCCAAGACTTTCTTGTGAATCCCATGAAATTTGGGAACCTTCTATCACTTCTGCCTCACTTTCTGGCATCTCACCACAAACAAGTTACTCTTTTCTTCTTCCTGCTAGATTTAAATTTATTACCACTTTTCTCATTTCCCACAAATATTGTTTACTGAATATCTCCAACAGATTTAAAGGTAAACTTATGATGGTCTTTTGTAGTTTAATCTTGAGTATCATATAAAACATGTAAAAGAGATTTTAAAAATGATAGGAGATTAGAAGAACACTTAGGCTTTAAAGGCCTTGAACCCTCAAATGTGTCACTCATTCACAAGTTTGTGTTTCTCTTTGTTGTTTTTAGTCCCTTCTTTCATCCTACCTAACATTTTTATTGCCACAGCCAGGCAGCTATTTATATTTTATTTGTTTACTTATCCATGTACATACACGATTTTGATTCCTTCTCAATTCAGTTCAGTTCAGTCGTTCAGTCATGTCAAACTCTGTGTGACCCCATCGACTGCAGCATGTCAGATTTCCCGAGTCAATCACCGACTCCTGGAATTTGCTCAAACTCATGTTCATTGAATCTGTGATACCATCTAACCATCTCATCCTTTGTTGTCCCCTTCTCCTCCTGACTTCAATCGTTCCCAGCATCAGGGTCTTTTTTAATAAGTCAGTTCTTCACATCAGGTGGCCAAAGTATTGGAGTTTCAGCTTCAACATCAGTGCTTCCAATGAATATTCAGGACTGATTTCCTTTATGATGGACTGGTTGGATCTCCTTGCAGTCCAGGGGAATCTCAAGTCTTCTCCAACACCACAGTTCAAAAGCATCAATTCTTTGATGCTCAGCTTTATAGTCCAACTCTCACATCCCTACATGACTACTGGAAAAATCATAGCTTTGACTAGGTGGACCTTTGTTGGCAGAGTAATGTTTCTGCTTTTGAATATGCTGTCTAGGTTTGTCATAGCTTTTCCTCCAAGGAGCAAGCATCTTTTAATTTCATGGCTGCAATCACCGTCTGCAGTGATTTTGGAGCCCCGAAAAATAAAGTCTCTCACTGTTTACATTGTTTCCCCATCTATTTGCCATGAAGTGATGGGACTGGATGCCATGATCTTAGCTTTCTGAATGTTGAGCTTTAAGCCAAATTTTCACTCTCCTCTTTTACTTTCATCAAGAGGCTCTTTAGTTCATTTTCATTGGTACCATCTGCATATCTAAGGTTATTGCTATTTCTCCCAGAAATCTTGATTCCAGCTTGTGCTTCATCTAGCCCAGCATTTCAGATGATGTTCTCTGCATATAAGTTAAATAAGCAGGGTGACAATATACAGCCTTGACGTACTCCTTTCCCAATTTGGAACCAGTCTGTTTTTCCATGTGCAGTTCTAACTGTTGATTCTTGACCTGCATGCAGATTTATCAAGAGGCAGGTAAGGTGGTGTGATATTTCCATCTCTTTAAGAATATTCCACAGTTTGTTGTAATCCACACAGTCCAAGGCTTTGGTGTAGTCAATAAAGGAGAAGTAGATATTTTTTCTGGAACTCTCTTGCTTTTTCAATGATCCAACAGATGTTGGCAATTTGATCTCTCATTTCTTTGCCTTTTCTAAATCCAGCTTGAACATCTGGAAGTTCACAGTTGATGTACTTTTGAAGCCTGGCTTGGAGAATTTTGAGCATTACTTTGCTATTGTGTAAGATGAATGCAATTGTGCGATAGTTTTTACATTCTTAGGCATTGCCCTTCTTTGGGATTGAATGAAAACTGATCTCTTCCCAGTTCTGTGGCCACTACTGAGTTTTCCAAATTAGCTGGCATACTGAGTACAGCACGTTCACAGCATCATCTTTTATGATTTGAAACAGCTCAACTGGAATTCCAACACCTCCACTAGCATTGTTTGTAGTGATGCTTCCTATGGCCCACTTGACTTCGGATTCCAGCACGTCTGGCTCTAGGTGAGTTATCACACGATCATGGTTGTCTGGGTCATGACCTTTTTTGTATAGTTCTTCTGCGTATTCTTGCTACCTCTTCTCCTACTCCTATTTCTTCTTGTCTTGATAGGCTGACTCCTTCTAGTCAGAAGTAAAAAGACAAATTTTGCAATATCCATACTGATTAAATAAGACTACGATCCCTCTGCCAATACATGGCAGGCTATCATCATTAGTCAAAGCAAGTTATCCTTTTTCCCTTTTATCCAGAAAGTAGATGAGATATGGGATTCCGTGGAGCTGAACTCATAGACCACACCAGTGAATACTCATGGACATCAAACTATATGTACTCTGGGAGCTGAAGTTAGTTGTACATAAACAAAACAATTCAATGAAATTCATTCAATTACACAGTAAGTCTATTCTCTAAAACCAATGAAAAATAAATATTAATTGGGCTTGAGAGATTGTTACATGGCTTTCAATTTTCCTATCTCCTAGTATTCAAGCCCTGTGCAATCCCCTCTCCTTAAGCACAGGTGGGACCCATGACTTGTTTTCAATCCAAGAATATGGCGAAGCTGATGATATGTTATAGATGGAAAAATATACAATGTTCTTTGACTGGAGGATTAAATACTGTCAAAATGACTATACTACCCAAGGAAATCTAAAGATTCAATCAAATTACCAATGGTATTTTGCACAGAACTAGAACAGAAAAAAAATTATGTAGGCATGGAAAGAAAAGCGACCCCAAATAGCCAAAGCAATAAGAGAAAGGAAAAAATGAAACTGAAGGAAATCAGGCTCCCTGACTTCAGACTATACTATAAACCACACTAATCAAAATAGTATGAAACTGGTGCAAAAGAGAAATATAGGTTAAGATCATAACTCATGACTTTCATCTTACTATAAAAATTATCTCTGTTAACTCTCACCCTTACCAGCATTTAAGGAGCTCTACAAGAAAGTCCAAGTGATATGGAACTAAATGTGGCTTCCAGCAGGTAACCACAGATTTCAGATTTCAGGATGACATTCCTTAAGGAATTGAATCCTGCCAAAAGCCCTATGGACTTGGAAGTGGAACCTTTCTCAAATTTCACTACAGCCCTAACCATCATGTCCATGATAACAGATTTGTAAGACCTTGAAACAAAAAACCCAACTAAATCATACCCAGATACTTCACCATCAAAACAATAAACTTGTGGTGTTTTAAACTGCTAAGTTAATGGTAATATCATTACATAGCAAAAATGACTCAGATTATTTCCTCAATGTAAACAAAAACGGTTTCCAAATATTTTGGTGTAAAATTTCAAATATATACAGAAGTCACAACAATTATACAGCAAACACTGATATAAATAAGCCAGCAATTAGTGCTTTCAACTAATGAAAACTGTGGAAAAGAACATTGCAGGAATATCTCATTTTATTGCACTTTGGTTAACTGTGCCTCATAGACATTGCAATTTACAAATTGAAGATCTGTGGCAATCCTGTGTTGACCAGGTCTATCAGTGCCATTTTCCCAACAGCATTTACTTATTGTCTCCGTATCATATTTGGTAATTCTCTCAGTATTTCAGCCTTTTATTATTGTTGTTATGGTGATCAGTGATCTTTGATAACACTATGAGGACTTGCTGAAGGCTCAGATGGTTTCAGTTTTTAGCAATAAATTCTTTTTAATTAAAATATGTACATTGTTTCTTTAGACATAACGCTACTATATAGACAACTGCATGGTGTAAACATAACTCATATGCACTAGGAAACAAAAAATGTGTATGACTCACTTTACTGCCATATTCACTATATTAAGAAGCAAAATATTATCAAGAGTGCTAACTGAATTATATATTCTTATAATTTTCACATTAGACTTTTCTAACACATGTTAAATTATTTAATTTTACTAATTACAAGGAAGCACTGTTTTCCTTAAAAGGACAGAGTATTATTTTTGCACAAAGCCATGCTAATCTTCTCTGCATTGTTCCAATTTTATTAATAGTATATGTACTGCTGAAGCAAGCACAAAGATATTATTAAATGATTGAAAAATTAACATCTATTTTTAATATTTATAAGCATAACATTTGACATATACCTTAGTAGAAAGAAAATTCTTTATTATCTTTGGAAAAACTTAAAATACATTTTTTTTCCTCAGGAAAATATCACAACATGGATTTTAGTTTGTATTTAAAGGACAGTAGCAAACTAATTACATTTACAATTGGACTGATGCCAAAGTTGTTTTCATGAATAGTTAACATTATGAATGCTGACTATATGTTGATTATTACATTATCATAAGTGCTTCAAGAATATAAAATGATTACAGTCATCATGTCCTAACCTCATTTCCTATATCTAATACTTCATTTCTTAAAAAAAAAATCATTTTTTCAGGGATAACAGTAACATGATAAAGAAGATATTACTTTGATTTTAATAGTGCTGTAATTCTCATATATAAATGTTATAATTTTCTTACTTTAGTGTATTATATGCATTACTTACCTTGATTTTTGTAAAATCCATTTTCTAAATACCCTTTCATTGAAAAATTAGGTACTGACTGGAAGACAGATTTAACAAAACTTTGGGGGAAATGTTCAAATAATGGAATAGTACTTTAATGGATCCTGAAAATGTCTGTATGACTTTTTGGTTGAAATGTGTAAAGAAGTTGTATATATAAGGGATTTATCAAGTGGGGCTCAAATGTGAGAAAAATTGCAAATGCCATTAGCAATAACTGTAAAAAAAAATGCTGTCACCTGCTATTTGTTAAATTAAAGCATGGCTACAAAGGCCTGGGTTAAAATTTTGGAAAATTAAAACTTTATCCAATGCTGCACTCTCTATCAGGCTTCCCTGTGGCTCGGATGGTAAAGAATCCGCCTGCAATGTGGGAAACCTGGGTTTGGTTCCTAGGTTGGGAAGATACCCTGGAGAAGGGAAAGGCTAACCACTCCAGTATTCTGGCCTGGAGAATCCCCATGGACAGAGGAGTCTGGCAGGCTACAGTCCATGGGGTCGCAAAGAGTCAGACACGATTGAGTGACTAAGCTCAGCACAGCACTCTATCAGAAGTTCTGCATAAATAGCTTAAAGTCAGGGAACCACGGGGAGGACAGAGCTGAGCTGAACTGCCAGTGATGCTAGGAAGTATTGGTCAAGGTTATTATTGGGAAGCAACTCTGGGCTCCCTGAGAGTTCAGTTACCTGCAGTGTTCCAGCTGCAGAGACTTAAGCAGTACACAGACTGCGATTGGCACTGAAAACTTAGGCACAATTGTACAAACAGGAGTGACCACAGCCCATGGCCTCCATGGACCAACTGGATGCCCCTTCATTGATATCAGAACTATGCAGATGTGCTGAACATTTCACTTAATTCACTCTGGGCAGAGAAGAAACAAGAAGAGAGAAAAAAATTAATCTTAAATTAGTTGTGGTTGAATATTAAATTTGAGTTAATTTCATCTAAAAATTAATAATAATTTTAACCCTAAAGTGACAAAACTATTTTAAGAGCCATGCCTATCAGGTGGAATGCAAATGCATGTCGCTCAGTCGTGTCCGACTCTTTGCGACCCTGTGGACTGTAGCCTACCAGGCTTCTCCATCCATGGGATTCTCCAGTCAAGAATACTGGAGTGGGTTACCACTTCCTTCTCCAGGGGATCTTCCCAACCCAGGGATTGAACCCAGGTCTCCCACATTGGAGGCAGACGCTTTAACCTCTGAGCCACCAGGGAAGCCCTATCAGGTGGGGTTTTGTTTATTTCTGGTTTTACCCCATGAGAAGAAATGGCAGCTCCAAAGCTAATATCTGTTAAAAAAAAATACATTTTAATTCTGCATTTCTGCATTTTGACTGTATGTTTGAGCTTTGTCACAAATACACTAGTATATATGCATGTGTGTATCTGTGTAAACAAGTTTATCTCATAAGTTCAACTCTTTAAGGCACAAATATAGAAGGGTTTTTATTTTTCCCCAATACCTTGGTTTGTCAAATCTTGATTTCCTGTACTGTAATGTTGTTTGTGACAGATTTTACTAACTTTCGATCAGTTTTGTTAACTGAACTTGGTCCGAGCTATTTTAACACTTCCTATCTTATACTTGATTATAAACATGCAGATATTCTTCTACCATCATTACAGCTTTACTTGTTCTAGTGTCTGGAGGCAGAGGAGAGAAGGAAACCAAAGCTTTACAAGGTGATGTCACTGTCTTATGAAGAGAAGACAGTGATATCTCCAAGTCAGGCTTTAATGTCTTCTGGAAAAAATCTCTGGCAGTTTCCTATAAAGTTAAACATACACATAGTACTCCTTGATCAAGAAAGGTAACTCTTTGGTATTGGCACAGAGGAGAAGAAAACCATACAAACACATCCAGAAATAAACTAGCAAAGAGACAAAAACACTAGATTAGACTCTTCAAGTAATTCTTCCGCGTAACAGTCAAACATCAGAAACAGTAAGTGACTGGTCAAGCCCCTTGACTATTTATCCTATTTGACTATTGTCTATGTGTGTGCGTGTGTGTGTGTGTTAGTCACTGAACTGTGTCAAACTCTTTGTGACCCTATGGGCTGTAGCCCACAAGGCTCCTTTGTCCATGAAATTCTCCAGGCAAGAATACTGGAGTAGGTTGCCATTCCTTTCTCCAGCGGTTCTTACTGACCCCAGGAATCAAACCCGGGTCTCCTGCACTGCAGACAGATTCTTTACCATCTGAGCCACGAGGGATATCTTATTATCTGATACTAACTTCCTTCCCATGTAAGAATGGATAGTTCAAAAGCTCTCATGGGTTTCCCCGCAGCAGTTTCCTGAGTGAGCAAGCCTTTTGCAACAAACTCTGCACTCCCAGCAGTGCAGAAATCACCCGCCTGATTATTCTCTTCTCCTGTTCCCAGTATATGGGGGAGGATGACTGGGGTGATGTGTGGTGAAGCAGAGCTGGTTCTTTCTCCAAGAAAGCCCTTGGGCAGGGTGCCTGGTCCCAATTTTGGGTAGCTCCGGGGCACCTCTCTTTAGATTGGGCAACATTGCACATTTCATTCTTAAATTTGAGCCTGGCAAAATTTGGAAACACTAATATTCTCCTGAAAATCATACTGTACACACACTCACATAGGCAGTAAAGAGAAAGTCATGCAGTAGTTTCCAACCTGGGGTGACTTTGCCCCCACGCAACAGTTGACAATATCTGGAGACATTTTTGATTTTCACAACTGAGGTGGAGGATGCTATTGGCATCCAGTAAATGTTTCTAGACATCCTAAAACACCATGTGCCCCCATAAAGAAAAGAATTATCTGGTTCAAAATGGCAAAAGAGTTGAGGCTGAGCAACTTTTAGTTACAAGAAATCTCAAACTTCAGACTTTTATAAAGAAACTATAAATGCTGGAGAGGTTTAAAAAGTCGTACTCAGAGATACGACACTTTATAAGACTGAGCCTATGTGAAATAAACACACCATGCGATCAAGCTGCAGTTATTTACAGTGTTCACAGGCATTGTCTTCTCAACCTTCACACATCAAATCATTTCAATAAGCCCATACAGTTTTTCGGGAAGTAATTACAACTAGAAATGATAGCAAAACCATATTCTCAAAGGACAGTGTTGTACAGTAACCTAGTGATGCAGATAGAATATCATTTAGAACGTTTTAAAAGAATTATGAAGAACACCGCCAATGACATTGTGCTGTGTCCTTTAATGTGTAACACAGTATTTTAAATATTAAAGAAATATAATGCATTTAAATGATTCAAAGATATCTACTAATTTTCAAATTTTATTTAAACCCAGGAAAATAGTGCACCTATTTGTGCCATAACATATATACATTCATTTCAAAAAATTTGTTTTATAATTTGCCCAGCAGTAAACGATAAGTTTTGCAAGAAAATATATAGTCCTAATACACTTCACCTCTGTCTACATCCTAGAGTCAAAGATTACGTCAGTCGATTTTGTATTATTAAAAAGAATGTAAAGAAATATACAGTGTAAATTGACAAGTTTAATAAATGTCACATATATATCTATTCATTTATTTGACAAATATTTATTGAGCTTACAACTGAACAAGCACTGGGTTAGGTGCTAAATGCAGTGATGGACAGGAAAATAATGTCCTTGTCCAAGTGGAAAAAACATGCTAGTGCCACATTAAACAGTTTATATGTAGACTCTGTGAATCCTGAGCCAAAATAAGCTAACATCATTAATTTCACCCATACCAAAATCACATTATATAGATTGACTAATAATCTAAAAGTTCACTAAGAAGAGCAAAATTTCAAAAATATATGCTTCATATTCTAAAATCATTATTTTTAGCTTCTCTAAAAATTAAGTTTTGGCAATATATATATGCATAATATATATTTTATGATATAACTGCACATATATCTATATATAAACAAAATAAACACATTTTAATGTTTCATTAATAATTTTCCAAACTTAAAAAATATATCTTAAACATGCACCTAGAAAGCAACAGGCATTAAGCGAATTCAATAAAAGCACTGAAATATCTACCTTACAGTCATTATTTGATTTCTAGCCCAGATTTATATTGAGGTAACAAAGGTGTTACCATCTGTTTACTATGTGGTGGCCAGTCTTAAGTGAATTGGTAATCTTAGTCCAGCTCATTCCTCGATAACTCAGATCATGTTAAAAAAACGACTGCCCCTAAATAACTGAGACCAACGGTGGTCTAAATATCAACTTGAAAGATTACTGGAATCCACTGTTAAATGAGCACGGCAGCTTACATATCACTTTTAAGGTTTCACACAATAGAAATGTCACAGAATTTCTGGTTGGTAATTTCAATATTGTTTTAGAAAATTAAAAAAGAAATAAAGAAAAATGTGTAACAAAGAGGCAACTTTAAAGTTTTATAAGACCAGTAATGAAGTGCTTACAGCCACTTAAATATGTACTTGTTCGTTCAAGATTATGAAGTTATAAGTTCATTTGAACATTTTAATCACAATTATAAGTGACAGTTAAAAATATGACTTTCATATATATATTATATATAATAATATATACACATACACACACATGCATATAAACATACACATGAAACAAATCTGTGAAATAATGCTGATATGTATTTCTCCTCACCCTCTGAGCACTATTGCATACTCTCAGTCAGTGATAGTACAACGGAATATCTCACTGGATAACATTGTCTAAGGAGTGTTTGGAACAGATGCTAGCAGGCATCAACCAGATCATCCCTTAGGACTAAGAATTGCTAGGAATGCTGATAAAGAAAGGCTTCAGCTCTCAGCCATTGGGCAACAGTCAAGTCACATTCAATGACTGGCCAGACACGGGGATATGAATCCCTGGGTCCCTCACCCCCACGGGGTACAATTCTTAAAATGTGTTCCCCACCTCACAAGCTCTTTGTGGAACCAACCGAAGCCTCCATCAAGAGTTCATGACACAGATGTAGAGAACAAAGTGATGATTACCAAGGCAGGACAATGGGGTGGGATGGATTAAGGGGTTGGGACTGATATGTATACACTACTATGCATAAAATAGGTAACCAATGAAAAGCTGCTGTACACCACAGGGAACTCTACTCAATCCTATCTGGTGATCTAAATGGCAAAGAAATCCAAAAAGAAAAGGATATATGTATATTTATAGCTGATTCACTTTGTTGTACAGCAGAAACCAACACAACATTGTAAAGCAAATATACTCCAATAGAAAGACACATGCACCCCAGTGTTCACAGCAGCCCTATTTACAATAGCCAGAAGCAATCTAAATGTCCATCAACAAATGAATGGATAAAGAAAAGATGGTGCACATATACAATGGAATATTACTTAGCCTTTAAAAATAATGAAATTGGGTCATTTGTAGAGACGTGAATGGACCTAGAGTCTATCATACAGAGGGAAGTCAGAAAAAACAGTATCTTACATTAATGCATACTTGTGGGATCTAGAGAAACGGTACTGATGAACCTATTTGCAGGGAAGGAACAGAGAAGCAAGTGGACATGGGGGATAAGGGAAGGGAGGTGGGTATGAATTGGGAGCGTAGCATTGACATATATACACTACCTTGTCTAAAATAGTGGGAAGCTTCTGTATAGCATAGGGAGTTCAGATCAGCACTCTGTGTGTGACCTAGATGGGTGGGATGCAGGGTGAGAGGGAGATTCATGAGGGAGGACATATATGTAAATGTATAGCAGACTCATTTCCTTGTACAGCAGAAACTAACACAACATTGTTAAGCAACTATACTCCAATTAAAAAAAAGAATACCAGAGGAGTTTTACAAGATTCCCACCTTCAGTAAATATAGAAATCCACTATGATTGAATCAGTTCAGTTCAGTTTAGTCACTCAGTCATGTCCAACTCTTTGTGACCCCATGGACTGCAGCACTCCAGACTTCCCTGGAGCTTTCTCAAACTCATGTCCATTGAGTTGGTGATGTGATTGAATAAAAGGGTCTTTTATTGACTTAAAATATTAATAAAAAGAGTTCATGACAGAATTTTCCCCTTAGCTCACTCCTGCTTCCATCTCTTCTCTACCCTGGTATTGATTGCAGATGCATGCATGTTTGCTAAGTCACTTCATTCGTGTCTGATTCTTTGCCACCCTATGGACTATAGCCAGCCAGGCTCCTCTGCCCACGGGATTCTCCAAGCAAGAATACAGGAATGGGTTGCCATGCCCTTCTCCAGGGTATCTTCCCAACCCAGGATCAAACCTGTGTTTCTGAGGTCTCCTGCCTTGGCAAGAAGGTTCTTTACCACTAGCACCACCTGGGAAGCCCACAGAAACATTCCCTAATAAATCACCTACAGACTGATCTCCATCTCAGAGTCTGCTTCCTGTGAAAGCTGCAAGTGTTCTGACATATTCTGCCAATAATCTTCCCTTTTTAGTGCTCTCTGGCATTAGGTGAGCTCATCATGGTTTTTCTATGTCTTCATTCAAGCCATTTATTGGCATAGTTCTTAGAGAATTGTTTAGATGCATGACAAAAATTGTTCAACGAGTAGCACAGACCCACAGGAAAAAAAATGTATCACAGTGGACTGAAAATTGAGTTTCTGGAGTTTGGAATCCTTCAATAAAAATTAAGTAAACAGTGAAAAATAAAAAACAGGCAGCTAGAGATTTGTGGGAGCACTCTGACATTCTGAAGAACACTGTGAACATCAAGGCAACTTGAAAGGAGTAGAAATTCCAGCTGGAATTCAGAGCTTCAGGCATTTCAAAGAGAACAAAAAA
Source organism: Bubalus bubalis (assembly GCF_019923935.1). NCBI lineage: Eukaryota > Metazoa > Chordata > Mammalia > Artiodactyla > Bovidae > Bubalus > Bubalus bubalis. The sequence continues at coordinate 63,385,961 of NC_059161.1, read as the reverse complement.
GGGAGATCAATGAGTGAAACTAGGATAGGATCACAACAGGACTACACTGACTTTACCCCAAATTGTACTGATTCAGTCATTGCTCCTGTATTCCTAAGACTGGATCACCCATTTGAAAGAATATTTGGCTATGTTAAATGGCAATGAAAAAATAAGCTCAAAATTCTGGACACAGTGATCAATACGATGAAACATTTGCCTTCATGAAATTCAGTAAGTTTCAAAGGAAGTCATTTCAAGACTAACACATAATAACTTTTCTAACAAAGTTATTTCATCTTAAATATACATATTCCTATTTTTTTATAGTTTCAATATGGTAAAAATAAATACATTAAAACTCTTGGTATAACACAATCCACTCAATTTATGAAGCTCTCTCTTCACTAATGATGGAATTAAATGATGCCAAATTACTGAAAATGTGTTCTTCCAAAAGCACCATCTGGATTCTTGACAGAGTATTGGCAGCTGGAATCTTAGTTCTTAAATTTAACAGTACTCTTGGGCCTCTAATTTGGCTAGTCCATTATAAGCTAGGTTAACTAACAAAGGGTCACTCTGCTTTGGTTATGTAACATTCTTTTCTCTTTCATTTTTAGAAAACAATGTTAGTTTCAAAATGCAAGAGATGAAATTCTCAACCATTCATTGTATTATATTTAATACAGTTGGTCCCTAAATACTTTCAAAGAGAAAAATGTTATGAATTATTATTAATTCATTCAACTTTATTCATTTATTTAAGCTTCTAAACCCATGAGATCTGAGAACACTTTCTTTCATTCAATATTCTAAGACCAGCCCTTAGGCAGGAGAAGGAAATGGCAACCCACTCCAATATTCTTGCCTACAGAATCCCGTGGACAGAGGAGCCTGGTGGGCTGCTGTCCATAGTGTCACACAGAGTCAGACACGACTGAAGCAACTTAGCATGCATGCATGCATTGGAGAAGGCAATGGCAACCCACTCCAGTATTCTTGCCTGGAGAATCCCAGGGACGGTGGAGCCTGGTGGGCTGCCGTCTATGGGGTCGCACAGAGTCGGACACAACTGAAGCGACTTAGGAGCATCAGCCCTTAGGATAATGCCTGTAATTTATTAAGAATTACTGCATTATTGAATATACAAAAAAAATCCAAAAATGAATGAATGGATAAGTGCATGAACTAATTCTTCTTTTATCTCCCAGAATGGGCCTGAGTTACTTGTGCATCACATGCATTTTTTCAATTAACTAATTAATTTCAAAAATAAACACGAGCTAAAACGTAATCAATCCTACCAAAGCAAAACTTGTCCCCTAAGTATAAAGAAATAGCTTCAGGCAAGAGTTGACCTGAAAAAGGTTTCATTGATTGCATCATAAATACACAGATTTTCATCTTGCACTGCCTGAAAAGATTCTAGTTTCAGTTTAAACTAATTTAGAAAACTCCTAACCATCGACAGTAATGTCTTCACAAGTTTTATTTATACAACAGAGGTTTTCTTCTACACAGTTGGAGGGAAAAAAAGCGAAATCAAATATAATTTGAATTTTCTCTAAGGAAGAGGGAATTTTTAGTTGAGCAAATCATCCTAGGTAGAGATTTCTTGAGTATTTTATACCACTAGTTAACAAATCAAGGTCCAAAAAATTATCTGGGCAAAGTAAGAGAACAGAATTTCCAGACTTTGCACAAATTATGTTACCTGACTTACAAAGTCAGGACAGAAACAGCATTTAGAGGGACAATTCACTGTTGGTACATGCCCTTAAGGAAATAACTTAACAACTGTCATTGTTTTCAGATGACATGATACATGCTTAGAAAATTGTGAAGATCCTACCAAAAAAACTACTAGAGCATATCAGTGAATTCAGTAAAGTTGCAGGATACAAAATCAATACACAAATTTCTTGCATTTCTGTACACTAAATGGAAAGATTAGAAACAGAAATTAAGGAAACAATCCCTTTTTATTACTGCATCAAAATGAGTAAAATACCTAGGACTCTATCTGCCTAAGGAGACAAAAGACCTCTGCTCTGAAAACTATCAGATGCTGATGAAAGAAATCATGAAGAAGACACAAACAGATGGAAAGACACAAACGCTATGTTCTAGGATTGGAAGTGTCAACATTGTCAAAACGACTAGATGACCCAAGGCATCTACAGATTCAAATTACCAATACCATTTTTTCCACAGAACTAGAACAAAAATTTTTTAAATCTGTATGGAGTCACAAAAGTCCCCAAAAAGCCATCTTGAAGAAGAAAAACAGAGCTGGAGGAATCAGACTTCCACACTTCAGATAATAATAAAAAGCTACAGTCATCAAAAGACTATGGTACTGGCACAAAAATAGAAATGCAGAGCAATGGGACAGGACAGAAAATCCAGAAATAAAGCACACTGCTGCTGCTGCTGCTGCTAAGTTGCTTCAGTCGTGTCCGACTCTTAGCGACCCCATGGATTGCAGCCTACCAGGCTCCTCCGTCCATGGGATTTTCCAGGCAAGAGTACTGGAGTGGGGTGCCATTGCCTTCTCCGAAAGCACACAGCCAAAGCTAATTAATCTATGACAAAGGAGGTAACACTATACAATGGAGAAAACAGAGTTTCTTCAGGGAATGTTGCTGGGAAAATCAGACAGCTGCATGATACTATGAAAGAATGAAATTAGAACATTCTTTAATACCATATACAAAAAATAAACTCAAAATGGATTAAAGACTTAGATGTAAGATCTGATGCTATAAAACTCTTAGAGCAAAATACAGGCAGAACACTTTGACATAAATTGCAGAATATCTTTCTCTGTCTCCTGGAGTACTGGAAATAAAAACAAAATCAAATGGAACCTAATTAAACTCAAAATCTTTTGGACAACAAAGGAAAACATTAACAAAGCAAAAAGACAACCCACAGAATGGGAGAAAATATTTGCAAACAGTGTAATGAACAAAGGATTAACCTTCAAAATTTACAAATAGCTCATGTAGACTGAAGCAACTTAGCAGCAGCATGTAGCCCTATATCAAAACAAACAACCCAATCAAAAATGGTCAGAAAAAATATCAAAATGAATCCGCCACAGGTACACATGTGTTCCCCATCCCGAACCCTCCTCCCTCCCCCCTCCCCATTCCATCCCTCTGGGTCGTCCCAGTGCACCAGCCCCAAGCATCCAGCATCGTGCATCAAACCTGGACTGGCAACTCATTTCATACTGTGGCGGATTCATTTTGATATTTGGCAAATCTAATACAGTTATGTAAAGTTTAAAAATAAAATAAAATTTAAAAAAAAAAAAAGAAAAATAAAAAATAAAACAAGAGCTTATTTTGAGTCAAAAAAATCAAATATTCTAATAACAAAATAATTCTGAGCATACTTGGAATTCAGAATAAGGTATAAAATTAGAAGTGAGATGGATGAAGAATACTGTTGCAGTGAAAAAACAGGATTGAAACTAGACCAAGGGGATAATCTCTGATATCTGTTCTACTTGTGCTATCAAAGAAGTAACCTATGTCTTCAGGTGACCCTTAGTTAAAACTTCAGAATCTTCTCCTTCTCTGTGAAATTGTATAATAAAATTGTGTTTTCATCTTATGTAAAAAAAAAAAAAAAAAAATGGTCAGAAAAAATAAGCAGATATTTTTCCAAAGAAGACATACAGATGGCCAAGAGGCACATGAACAGATGATCAACATTGCTAATTATTAGGAAAAGGAAATCAAAACTACAATCAGCTAACACCTCACATCAGTCAGAGTGGCCATAATTAAAAAGTCTAAGGACAATAAATTCTGCAGAGAAAGTAGAAAAAAGGAAACTCTTCTGCACTGTTAGTGGGATGTAAATTTATACAACCAGTACGGAGAAGAGTGTGTGTGCATGCTGTCAAGTGGTGTCAGTTGTGTCTGACTCTTTGTGACCTTATGTTCATAGCCTGCCAGGTCCTCTGTCAATGGGATTCTCCAGGCAAGAACACCAGAGTGTGTTTCCGTGTTCTCCTCCAGGAGATCCTCCTGACCCAGGGATCAAATCCTTGTCTCCTATGTCTCCTGCATTAGCAGGTGGCTTCTTTTCCACTAGCACCAGGTGGAAAGCCCAGAGTATAGAGTCTCCTTAAAAAACTAAAGCCAGATCTACCATATGTTCCAGAAATCTTACTGCATAACATATATCCAGAGAAAACCAAAATTCGAAAGGATACATGCAAGCTCAATGTTTGTCGCAGAACTGTTTGCATTAGCCAAGACATGGAAGCAACTTAAGTGTCCATCAACAAAGGAATGGATAAAGAATTGGTATGCATATCCAGTGGAATACTACTCAGGCATTAAAAAAGAATGACATAATGCCATTTGCAGCAACAGGGATGGATGTGGAGATTTTCATACTAAAGGAAGTAAGCCAAAAGGAGGAAAACAAGTATCATATATCACATTTATGGGGAATCAAAAAAAAAAAAAAAGGTACAGATGAACTTGTTGACAAAATAGAAACAGACTCACAGACTTAAGAAAATAACTTATGATTACCAAAGGGGAAAGGTGGTGCCAAGGGATAAATTGGGAATTTGGGATTGACATATACACAGTTATGTATTTAGAATAGATAACCAACAAGGACCTACTTTATAGCACATGGAACTCAGCTCAATACTATTTAATAACCTAAATGGGAAAATCATTTGAAAAAAGAATAGATACACGTATAACTGAATCACTTTGCTGTATACCTGAAACTAACAACATTGTTAGTCAACTATACTCCAATATAAAATAAAATTACAAAAGAAATACTTTAAGAGGCTAGCTCTCAAGATTAGAAGTTCCACTTCTTTTTTTCAATGATTCTAGAGTATATCTAGCTCTTAGAAATCTATTTAAAATAACTTCAAAAGATGTATCCATAAATCATAATGTCAACTAGTTATATTGCACTCAGTGCTGATCATGTCCATTAAATACACATTTATACTGTGCTGCTGTAAAATGAAAGCCAGAATATGGGAGTTGAGCTAGTACTGGTCTAGTTTGTCCATGGTAGGAGAAGTGAAGAGCTGGCTTTCCTTGATTCCAAAAGGAAGACACACCTCTCTTGTGGCTATTATTTTCCTCTCTTGCTGTTTCTCAAGGCAATACTGGAAACAGCTTTCAATTCCAGCTTTTTGACTGTTTAAGGATTTTGACAGGTTTCCCCACCCCTCTCTTTTTTAATGTTAAGCAATTAATTAGTATTAATTAGAATCAATACCTTACTGGAGACTATTATTTTTGCATTGTCATAAAGGTCTAGGGTTATAAGGAATTAGTTTTTTCTTACATATTTTTATTGATTTCTTTATTAGGTGACAAATTTAGTATGAAATTCTAAGCTACTATTTTAGTTGTAAATTTCTCAGGGTACTTTTAGTACAATTTTGGCCTATGTACAGGTCTCCATTTAAAACTATAGGTTTTCTCTATCAAATGCATAAGTTGTGACAACCTATTGGATAGCTCAGGAAACGCTACTCAATGCTCTGTGGTGACCTACAGGGGAAGGAAATCCAAGGAAGAGGGCATATATGCATACATACATGCAGCTGATTCACTTTGATGTACAGCAGAAACTAACATAGCATTGTAAAGCAACTATATTCCAATAAAAATAAAAAATAAAACTATAGGTTTTCTATAGCTACATGTGCCCTCATCAAGCAAGAAGAGTTTACGCTTTTGTTCCAAGTCTGAAATACTGTATTTTTACATGTCTTAGAGCACTGTCCTTGTTCTTGTCCTAATATCAGTTCAGTTCAATCACTCAGTCGCGTCCGACTCTTTGTGACCCCATGAACTGCAGCACACCAGGCCTCCTTGTCCATCACCAACTCCCGGAGTCTACCCAAACCCATGTCCATCGAGTCGGTGATGCCATCCAACCATCTCATCCTCTGTCATCCCCTTTTCCTGCCCTCAATCTTTCCTAGCATCAGGGGCTTTTCAAATGAGTAAGCTCTCCGCATCAGGTGGCCAAAGTATTGGAGTTTCAGATTTAACATCAGTCCCTCCAATGAACACCCAGGAATGATCTCCTTCAGAATGGACTGGTTGGATATCCTTGCAGTCCAAGGGACTCTCAAGAGTCTTCTCCAATACCACAGTTCAAAAGCATCAATTCTTTGGCTCTCAGCTTTCTTTACAGTCCAACTCTCACATCCATACATGACCACTGTCCTAGTATGCCTCCTTGTTATTTTCAGACTAATTCTAATATTTCTATTAGACTGTAGTTTCTTGTAGGCAGGAACATTGTTTCATTACATTATGCACTGCAACACTAAAAAGAAGATCTGAACTTCCTAGCAGTATCAACAAAATGTAGAATGGAATGAATTCTTTTACCAAAATAAGCTATTACTTTTATGCATAGAGGCTGCATAGAAGAAGAGATTTTATGATCTTTACTAAGTTGCAAATTTCTAAATCCAAACAAAAATATGTATTTGTTTGTACATATCTTATGATTCTACATGGAAAACATATTCATTCATTGTAAATGAAATCTTGTAGCAATCTGTGCTAACCAATGTCTAGGAAAATGATACATGGCAGTGCTCTATCACAAGGTACAGACTGCATTTGACTCTATTACCTGGGATTAAATGTTCCATAATATATATCATATCTATCATTCAGGAATTTGTCATATTATTATGTAAATATATTGATTCTTATATTTAAATAAACCAATGAATAGAGATTCTGAATGGAAGATGAAGAGAAAAATAAAACATAACTTTGTCAGTAGATTTTGTGCCAAGAGATCTTTTCTGATCCCAGATATACAAGTGCAGAGAACCAAATGTGCTATTTTCTTGCAAAGAAAGAGCTAACTGAAATTCTTCACCACTTGCTAAAAAGAACAAGCAGCAGGTCAAGGAGACCTCTCCATAACAGGCAACCAAATACAAGTCAGGGATGCAATTAAGAGCGTTGAAATTTCAAGGGAACTGTGTGTATCTTAAATAAACAAATCAATAAACTGTACTTATCCTCTGAGTTTGGAATCGTTCTAACTGAGATAAAATGATCTAAGATACCTAATTGCTTAACTATATGTTTTAAGTCATTTTATTTCTCTAGTTCAAACTGAACTGCAGCTCTTTGTAGTATTTTTATAACAGAAAGCTCAGTACATACTGTATTAACTAGTGAACTATCAATACTATTGAGTTTAACTTAGACTGGAAGCCTCACAGATTATGAAAATCATGCTTGCACTTTAAGGATTTTACTCTAAATAAACTAAATAATTAGCATTTATACCATCTTTAGTCCATAAATGACCTACACTCTCAAAGTACAGATTTTACAATAATTTTCTCAGATGCAGTTCAATAGTATCCTAGATATTTGAAAGTATAGCTGGTAGTGCTTCTGGAATTTGCCTGTTTTGGGTTTTATTGTCTGTAATTATGTTTGGTACTTAATCATATATTTGTTAGATATTCTTGTTAAAGGAGATACTTTTCTGTTAAATGCCATGTTAAACATGAAAAAGAACCTGTGTAATAAAAGATACAGATATAAAGCAATCTTGTCAAAAATTTACATTTTTAAATTAAAAAGTGAAAAGCTTACTTACTATCACTATAAATACATAAGGCATAGTTAACCTCTTGTAATTTTATCTAACAGTCCCTTCTTAACTTCATATTGATTTTCTCAACAGCACAGGAAAATGGAGGCTTGAAGAAAAAAACCTATTGAGTTCCAGTAATAGTGAAATTGAAACAAATATATCCACTAGTGTGAATTCCTTTGTAAGGAAATTTGGATTAAAGTCTAGAAAGATTTAGATTGTTAAAATATCAATAAAATAGACATATAAAGTCAGGTGAAAAAGTGTCTCTGATTAAAACATTGTTGTTGTTGTTATTCAACTGCCAAGTCATGTCTGACTGCAACCTTGTGAACAGCAGCATGCCAAGCTTCCCTGTCCTTCGGTATCTCCCTGAGTTTGCTCAACCCATGACTATGGCTCAGATCAGGAACTCCTTATTGCCAAATTCAGACTTAAACTGAAGAAAGTGGGGAAAACCACTAGACCATTCAGGTATGACCTAAATCAAATCCCTTATGATTATACAGTGGAAGAGAGAAATAGATTTAAGGGACTAGATCTGATAGACACAGTGCCTGATGAACTATGGACGGAGGTTTGTGACATTGTAGAGGAGACAGGGATCAAGACCATCCCCAAGAAAAAGAAATGCAAAAAGGCAAAATGGCTGTGTGAGGAAGGCTTACAAATAGCTGTGAAAAGAAGAGAAGTAAAAAGCAAAGGAGAAAAGGAAAGATATAAGCATCTGAATGCAGAGTTCCAAAGAATAGCAAGAAGAGATAAGAAAGCCTTCCTCCCTGATCAATGAAAAGAAATAGAGGAAAACAACAGAATGGGAAAGACTAGAGATTTCTTCAAGAAAATGAGAGACACCAAGGGAACATTTCATGCAAAGATGGGCTCAATAAAGGACAGAAAAGATATGGACCTAACGAAAGCAGAAGATATTAAGAGGTGGCAAGAATACACAGAAGAACTGTACAAAGAAGATCTTCATGACCCAGATAATCACAATGGTGTGATCACTCACCTAGAGCCAGAATCCTGGAATGTGAAGTCAAGTGGGCCTTAGGAAGCATCACTACGAAGAAAGCTAGTGGAGGTGATGGAATTCCAGTTGAGCTATTTCAAAACCTGAAAGATGATGCTGTGAAAGTGCCGCACTCAATATGCCAGCAAGTTTGGAAAACTCAGCAGTGGCCACAGGACTGGAAAAGGTCAGTTTCCAATCCCAAAAAGGCAATGCGAAATAATACTCAAACTACCACACAATTGCACTCATCTCACAGGCTAGTAAAGTAATGCTTAAAATTCTCCAAGCCAGGCTTCAGCAATACGTGAACCGTGAACTTCCAGATGTTCAAGCTGGTTTTAGAAAAGGCAGAGGACCCAGAGATCAACACTCAGAAAACTAAGATCATGGCATCTGGTCCCATCACTTCATGGCCAATAGATGGGCAAACAGTGGAAACAGGGGCTGACTTTATTTTGGGGGACTCCAAAATCACTGCAGTTGGTGACTGCAGCCATGAAATTAAAAGAAGCTTACTCCTTGGAAGGAAAGTTATGACCAACCTAGACAGCATGTTAAAAAGCAGAGACATTACTTTGTCTACCAAGGTCCATCTAGTCAAGGCTATGGTTTTTCCAGTAGTCATGTATGGATGTGAGAGTTGGACTATAAAGAAAGCTGAGCACCAAAAAATTGATGCTTTTGAACTGTGGTGTTGGAGAAGACTCCCTTGGTGTTGGAGAAGAGTCCCTTGGACTGCAGAGGATCCAACCAGTCCATCGTAAAGGAGATCAGTCCTCATGTTCATTGGAAGGATTGATGTTGAAGCTGAAACTCCAATACTTTGGCCACCTGATACAAAGAGCTGACTCATTTGAAAAGACCCTGATGCTGGGAAAGATTGAGGGCAGGAGGAGAAGGGGACGACAGAGGATGAGATGGTTGGATGGCATCACAGACTCAATGGGCATGAATTTGGGTGGACTCTGGGAGTTGGTGATGGACAGGGAGGCCTGGCATGCTGTGGTTCATGGTGTTGCAGAGTCGGACACAACTGAGCGACTGAACTGAACTGATGTTAACATTTAAAATATATAATGCTGATAAAACTGGAGTAATACTTAAATTATACTTTCTCATTGTACAGTAGATATTATCTATGTAATATATGTGTGCCCAGATGTTTCTTTTTTATACTTTATATTATAGAAATTTTCCATCACATAGAAGGAAGAGAAAATAATATAGTTAATGTTCTGCTGCTGCTAAGTCACTTCAGTCATGTCCGACTCTGTGCGACTCCATAGACGGCAGCCCACCAGGCTCCCCTGTCCCTGGGATTCTCCAGGCAAGAACACTGGAGTGGGTTGCCATTTCCTTCTCCAATGCATGAAAGTGAAAAGTGAAAGTGAAGTCGCTCAGTCGTGTCTGATTCTTAGCAACCCCATGGACTGCAGCCTACCAGGCTCCTCCACCCATGGGATTTTCCAGGCAAGAGTACTGGAGTGGGGTGCCATTGCCTTCTCCATAGTTAATGCTCATATACCTATAATCTAGATTGGGCAACAGTGATAGTTTATTACACTTATTCCTCTATATTTTATGAAATATTTTTAAACATATTACATACACTACATCATTTCATTCCTAAATATTTTAATGTATAACTCAAAAAACATTATTCTACATGGCCAAACTATAATTTTCACTACCAACAAGATTAAAAATAGTCCCTTACTATCATAAATACCCAATTAAAATTCAAATTTCCCAAACTGCCCTAATAGTCTTTTACAGCTGTTTTGTTCCAGTCGTGATCAAATTAAGACCATAAATTTAATGCATGGTAATTTTTATATCTCTTAAATTTTAAAGATCGCTTTTCTCCACTTCCAGTTCTCACTCTAGAAAGCTGGCAAGTTGTCCTTTAGAAGGTACCAATTCTGGATTCATCAGGTAGTTTACTCATGTTATCATTTAATAAGTTCATTTTTGCATTTTGTATATGGAGAATTTAATGTATATTCTTTAGAAAGTATGTAGATCTATGAGATGAATCAGATTCAGGTTAAATACCATGGAAAAGTTACTTTATAGCTGGCAGTGGAAGTCACAAGCGTGATAAATTTAGGGGAGGAGGGATTAGTGAAATTGGGAGATGGGGCAGATTCTGTGGTAGAGACAGTGGTCTGTTTTGTTTCTAGATGTTAGTTATGCATGACTGTCCAGAACTGGGAACATTAATTAAGCTGTGAACTTTTATTTTAAAATGTTCATTTTAAACAATTGTTTTAGGAAGAAAAAAGAATATCACATGTGCTCCTAATCTATAGCATCGTGTCATTATGTGCATAATGCTCCGTTATCCTAATAGTTTTCCTAAAATGATCACACACTTAACTTTCCCTTACATAATTGTTTCCCTTATGGACAGGCAGTTATTTGTGGAATGATGTTTTGGTGCCCTGAAAATATCAAGTTTACCATTAGTCTTACATCAAATAATTTTAGTAACCACTCATGTTCCTTGCCTAAATCTATTAATCAATTTCTTTATTCATTAACTGTAACAAAACGGTGTTTATTCTCCTATAGTTTCTAAAGTTTGCTGCTGCTAAGTCACTTCAATCGTGTCCGACTCTGTGCGACCCCATAGACGGCAGCCCACCAGGCTCCCCCGTCCCTGGGATTCTCCAGGCAAGAACACTGGAGTGGGTTGCCATTTCCTTCTCCAATGCATGAAAGTGAAAAGTGAAAGTGAAGTCGCTCAGTCGTGTCCGACTCTTAGCGACCCCATGGACTGCAGCCTACTAGGCTCCTCCATCCATGGGATTTTCCAGGCAAGAGCACTGGAGTGGGGTGCCACTGCCTTCTAAAGTTTATACACAAGTAAAAAGCAAATACAAGCCACTGCCTGTATGCTTCAATATATAGAAAGATGTGTCTTATACATATGCATATGTACACATACAAGTGCATGTTTTAACTCCCCCCTTGTAAAAACCCATTATACTATAAATTTCATATTACATGTTTATGCAATATGACTTATGAAAATCCCACCAAGTGTGTTAGTATATACAATTCAATACATCATTTTTTTAATTAGTCCACAACAGTATACATATACACTCATTTATTCAGCCATTATTTTTCCCATTTTATGTTCCTACCAAGAATTTTGCAATTTATGTCCTTTATACACACACACATACACACATACACACATTCTTAATTCTTGAAGGATTGATGTATTTTAAACCTATTAGATATTTTCATCTTGCTTTCCAAAAAAAAAAAAAAAATTTAGAACCATGTACATTTTTTCTATTGGTGTTTGAGAAAAGCTATTTATCTTATGTCAACTGGTACAAAATGATATTTTATTATTACTTTCTCTAATAGTTTGAGAATCTCTGCTTTCATTTGCAGAATAGTTCAATATATTTGTTTGTTATTAGTCTGGTTAAATTCTTTGCCCTCTATATCTTTGATTTATTTATACTTTTACACTCAATTGATAAGAAATCTTTACAAACAGCATTGTCAGGATATAGAATTCTAGCTTTAAAATATTTAAAACAAAATTTTTAAGTCTTTTTAATGAGTTTCTTAAGAATTCACTTTAGTGATATGAAACCTGATGCCTCTATGATTTTTATACTCTGTTAAGTAACAAGTTATTGTTGTTTTTCTTGCTGGCGTCATTGAGAATTTCAACTTTATCTCTGGGGTTCAGAAATTTCACAAAAATAAAAATGAGCCTCTATTATTTATTCCTACTCAATATTTGACTATCTTAATTCTAAATACTCATGTCTTTACTTCCTTTAATTATTTCCTTCTAATTTCTTTTTTTTTTATTCTCTAGAATTCCTAATTGGCTATAGTCTGCCTTTTTACTTTTTCCCTTAATTTTTAAGAATTATGTGTTTTTTTATGACATTCTAGGTTTTTGTTTTTAGTGTGGTCTAGGAAATAACCTCACATTTATCTTTCCATTACCTACTTTGTTCCTAAGCTATGTTCACTCCTTAATGTAACAATTTTACCAGTATTTTAAAAGTCAACATTCATTCCTTATTCATTCATTCATGAATATTTACTGAATACATGAGGAATGTATTGGAGACTACAGAGGTATAAATAGAATCCTATATGCAATGACACACAGTGATCCTATTCTGATAGCTCATCCAAGGATCAGAGCACTGCCTTGATGCAGGTGTGCAGCTGCAAAGTGAGAAAGAATTATTTATTGAAAATGCAGACTCCAGTATTCTTGCCTGGAAAATTCCATGGACAGAGGAGCCTGGAGGGCTGCACTCCATGGGGTCACATGACTGGGCACACACGCATGAGATGGGTGGAGGGAAATGGAAATGGGCTGGTAGCAATAAACAGAGGCAGAACTAAAAAAAAAAAAAAAAAAAACCATGAAAATAAAGAGTGCCTATGTCAGAGTGGAGAAGCTCACAACAGATAACATTGCATATATGCTTGCTAGTTGATAAATCTCAGCTATGTCCTGTGTGTACAACATCTGATGAGATGTTCAGCAAAGCTGTAATTAATTACTGATAAGAGAAATGAGTCTCAGAAGGGAAATCCCTAACATCACTGAAATTTCTAATTCTCTTTTATCTGCTTGTTTCCTTTTCTTTCAAATAAACCACAATTCCCAGTGATCTCTGGAAGAGTGATAATGCCATTTGATACTCTAGAAAGGAAGAAGAGAAAACTGATACTGCCTGGACATGAAGAAAAGTGGATGAAGAAAGCACCTTTTCAAAAGTGGATACATGGCTTTCCATATAGCAAAAATAAAATAAACAAAAACAGAAAAGGAGTGAAACTACTGAAACAGAGCAAGAGAAGAAGATAATGTGTACAATAGGCAACAGTCAGAAATATAATGAAAAGAAACAGTCCCAGGACATCACTTGTCTTAGCATCATTGTCCCATTTGCTCTCTAAATGCTATGCCTTCAAAAGTAGGAGTGAAGAGGAGACCCCTAAAGCCACAGTGCCCTTGCAAAGATTGCTCTTCTTCAGGTAGGTGGAAAGGATAGTTAGGGTGTCTGGGATGCCCATGGACAGCTGCTATATTTTAAATGGGTAATCATCAAGGACCTACTGTATAGGTCCTTGCTCAGTGTTATGTGGCAGCGAACCCTGCTCAATGTTATATGGCAGCCTGGATCGAAGGGAAGTTTGGGGGAGAATGGATACATGTAAATGTATGGCTGAGTTGCTCTGCTACACACCTGAAACTATTACAACATTGTTAATTAGCTATTCTAGAGTAAAAAGTTAAAAGTTTAAAACAATTAAAAATGCCATCTTAAGTTTTCAAATATAAAAAAGCCATACCTTCCACTAACTTCTGAGAAGTGTGAGGACTCCCAATGTTATCCATTACAGGTCAGAACAAGGTATTGGAAAGAACAATAATTTGAAATGAGCTATGGGTTCTGGTTGTAGACAGAGTACACAGCCTCTGAAATGGTTTCCAATTCATCCATGTCCTCATATCTGTGCCTTTGTGCAATCCACCCTCCCTCCACTTCCCTGCTTACTCCATCAATATTCACAGCCTTTTCAGTACAACCTGCCTTAGAGATTCTGAGCACTGACTGAATCATAGTTAGTTAGTTAATTAGTTCACTTGCTCAGTCATGTTGAACTCTTTGCAACCCATGGACTGCAGCATGCCAGGCCTCCCTGTCCATCACCAACTCCTGTAGTTTACTCAAACTCATGTCCATCGAGTGGGTGATGCCATCCAACCATGTCATCCTCTGCCGTGCCCTTCTCCTCCTTCCCTCAATCTTTCCCAGCATCAGGGTCTTTTCAAATGAGTCAGCTCTTCGCATCAGGTGGCCAAAGTATTGGAGTTTCAGCTTTAGCATCACTCCTTCCAATGAACACCCAAGACTGATCTCCTTTAGAATGGAATGGCTGGAACTTCTTGCAGTCCAAGGGACTCTCAGGAGTCTTCTCCAACACCACAGTTCAAAAGCATCAATTCTTTAGTGCTCAGCTTTCTTCACAGTCCAACTCTCATATCCATACATGATTACTGGAAAACCCATAGCCTTGACTAGATGGACCTTTGTTGGCAAAGTAATGTCTCTGCTTTTTAATAGGCTGTCTGGGTTGGTCATAACTTTTCTTCCAAGAGGTAAGCTTCTTTTAATTTCATGGCTGCAGTCACCATCTGCAGTGATTTTGGAGCCCAGAAAAGTAAAGTCAGCCACTGTTTTTACTGTTTCCCCATCTATTTGCAATGAAGTGATGGGACCAGATACCATGATCTTAGTTTTCTGAATGTTGAGCTTTAAGCCAAATTTCTCACTCTCCCCTTTCACTTTCATCAAGAGGCTCTTTAGTTCTTCTTCCGTTTCTGCCATAAGGGTGGTGTCATCTGCAAATCTGATGTAATTGATATTTCTCCTGGCAATTTTGATTCCAGCTTGTGCTTCATCCAGCCCAGCGTTTCTCATGGTGTACTCTGCATATAAGTTAAATAAGAAGGTTGACAATATACAGCCTTGACATACTCCTTTTCCTATTTGGAATCAGTCTGTTGTTCCTTGTCCAGTTCTAACTGCTGCTTCAGGACCTGCATACAGATTTCTCAAGAGGCAGGTCAGGTGGACTGGTTTTCCCATCTCTTTCAGAATTTTTCACAGTTTATTGTGATCCACACAGTCAAAGGCTTTGGCATAGTCAATAAAGCAGAAATAGATATTTTTATGGAACTCTCTTGTTTTTTTGATGATGCAGCAGATATTGGCAATTTGATCTCTGGTTCCTCTGCCTTTTCTAAAACCAGCTTGAACATCTGGAAGTTCACGGTTGACTTATTGCTGAAGCGTGGCTTGGAGAATGTTGAGCATTACTTTACTAGCGTGTGAGATGAGTGCAATTGTGCATAATTTGAGTATTCTTTGGCATTGCCTTTCTTAGGGATTGGAATGAAAACTGACCATTTCCAGTCCTTTGGCCACTGCTGAGTTTTCCAAATTTGCTGACATACTGAGTGTAGCACTTTCACAGCATCATCTTTTAGGATTTGAAATAGCTCAACTGGAATTCCATCACCTCCACTAGTGATGCTTCCTAAGGCCCACTTGACTTTGGATTCCAGGATGTCTGGCTCTAGGTGAGTGATAACATCATCATGGTTTCTGAGTTGTGAAGATCTTTTTTGTATAATTCTTCTCTGTATTCTTTCCACCTCTTCTTAATATTTTCTGCTTCTGTTAGCTCAATACCGTTTCTGTCCGTTATTGTGCCCACCTTTGCATGAAATGTTTCCTTGGTATCTCTAATTTTCTTGAAGAGATCTCTAGCCTTTCCCATTCTATTTTTTCCTCTATTTCTTTGCATTGATCAATGAGGAAGGCTTTCTTATCTCTCCTTGCTATTCTTTGGAACTCTGCATTCAAAAACGTATCTCTTTCCTTTTCTCCTTTGCTTTTCACTTCTCTTCTTTTCACAGCTATTTGTAAGTCCTCCTCAGACAGCCATTTTGCTTTTTTGCATTTCTTTTGCTTGGGGGCAGTCTTGATCCCTGTCTCCTTTACAATGTCAAAAACCTCCATCCATAGTTGATCACGTGCTCTATGAGATCTAGTCCCTTAAATCTATTTCTCACTTCCACTGTACAATCATAAGGGATTTGATTTAGGTCATACCTGAATGGTCTAGTGGTTTTCCCCTCTTTCTTCAATTTAAGTGTGAATTTGCCAATAAGGAGTTCATGATCTGAGCCATAGTCAGCTCCCGGTCTTGTTTTTGCTGACTGTATAGAGCTTCTCCATCATTGGCTACAAAGAATATAATCGATCTGATTTCAGAATTGACCATCTGGTGATTTCCATGTGTAGAGTCTTCTCTTGTGTTGTTGGAAGACCCTGTTTGCTATGACCAGTGAGTTCTGTTGGCTAAACGCTATTAGCCTTTGCCCTGCTTCATTTTGTACTCCAAGGCCAAATTTGCCTGTTACTCCAGGTATTTCTTGACTTCCTACTTTTGTATTCCAGTCCCCTATAATGAAAAGGACTTTTTGAGTGTTAGTTCTAAAAGGTCTTGTAGGTCTTTATAGAATCATTCAATTTGAAATTCTTCAGCATTACCGGTCAGGACATAGACTTGGATTACTGTGATATTGAATGGTTTGCCTTGGAAACGAACAGAGATCATTCTGTCGTTTTTGAGATTGCATCCAAATACTGTATTTCAGACTGTTTGTTGACTATGATGGCCACTCCATTTCTTCTAAGGGATTCATGCCCACAGTAGTAGATATAATGCTCATCTGAGTTAAATTCACCCATTCCAGTCCATCTTAGTTCACTGATTCCTAGAATCTGAATTCTAGGAATCACTAGGAATGAGTAACTAATTCCCAGTGGTCATCTCTTGTTTGACCACTTCCAATTTTCCTTGATTCATGGATCTAACATTCCAGGTTCCTATGCAACATTTCTCTTTATGACATTGGACCTTGCTTCTATCACCACTCCCATCCACAACTGGGTGTTGTTTTTGCTTTGGCTCCATCCCTTTAGTCTTTCTGGAATTATTTCTCCACTGATCTCCAGTAGCATATTGGACACCTACCAACCTGGGGAGTTCATCTTTCAGTGTCCTATCTTTTTGCCTTTTCATACTGTTCATGGGGTTCTCAAGGAAAGACTACTGAAACGGTTTGCCATTCCCTTTTCCAGTGGACCACCTTCTGTCAGACTTCTCCACCACGACCTGTCCATCTTGGGCGGCCCCACATGGCCCCACATGGCATGGCTTAGTTTCACTGAGTTAGACAAGGCTGTGGTCCATGTGATCAAATTGGCTAGTTGTATGTGATTGTGGTTTCAGTCTGTCTGCCCTCTGATGCCCTCTCTCAGTGCCTACCACCTTACTTGGGTTTCTCTTACCTTGGCCGTGGAGTACCTCTTCACGGCTGTTCTAGCAAAGAGCACCCGCTGCTCCATACATTGGACATGGGGTAGCTCCTCTCGGCCACCACCCCTGACCCTGGACAGGGGATAGCTCCTCTCAGCTGCACCTGCACCACACAGCTGCCGCTCCTGCATCATACACTCAATCAATACCTGACTGTACCAGTCATCATGAGAAATACAATTGTCCTCAGCTATCTTCATGTCTTACCAGATATTTATCTCCTGATCCCTAAACCCTTTCACCCTGCACTCTAGAACACAGAATTCATTATTAGAATAATCTCCCAGATCTTTTTTATTGTTCCTGTGAATATTCACTTCTGATACCTGACTCCTCCCTGAAATTCAGACTTCCCTTGCAGCTCTCTTAATTTTCTTTACTATATCCCTTATCCTACTAGTTTGAAGGTGATGAAGGTGTCCTTGCTTCATGTCATTTCTTCCAACCTTACACACACTCACTTTAAAAAAAAAAACTGTAGATTTGAGGCTCTATTAGATCATCTCACCCACTATCCTTTTTTTCTGCATCATGTAGAGACTTCAGTTCACTCCCTTTGTTCCTTCAAGATTGTAGCTTCTAATATAATCTCCACAATCATTCTCATAATTTTGATAAGTTTCCAATCAACATATAAGTAGTTTTTCTAACCCACTGCCTCTGAATGCTTTGACCTTCACTCCAGTGATTACCTTATTCACAGTCTCTCTACCTCACCTCAGGATGGTCCAAATGGCCATTATCAAAAAGTATACAAATATACCAAGAAGAAAAGAGAAATAACACAAATAAAATGAAAAAAGATACATAACAACTGATATACAGAAAATCATAAGAGAATACTATGAACAATTATATGCTAACACATCTGATGGCCTAAAAGAAATGGATAAGTTTCTAGAAACATACAGCAAGCACACTAAAATTTAATAAAGAAAAAATACATCATTTGAACAGACTGATCACAAGGAGTGAGATAGAATCTGTAGTTCAAAAACTCCCTACACACAAAAGTGCAGGACCATGTCTGGATGGATGAATCACAAGCTGGAATCAAGATTGCCAGGAGAAATATCAACAACCTCAGATATGCAGATGATACTATTCAAATGGCAGAAAGCAAAGAAGAACTAAAGAGCCTCTTGAAGCTGCAAGAGGAGAATTAAAAAGCCAGCTTAAAACTTGACATTCAAAAACTAAGATCATGGTATCTGGTCCATCACTTCATTGCAAATAGAAGGGGAAACAATGAAAACAGTGGCAAATTCTATTTTCTTAGGCCCCAAAATCATTGCAGACAGTGACTGCAGCCATGCAATTAAAATGCTTGCTCCTTGGAAGAAAAGCTATAACAAACATAGACAGCATATTAAAAAGTAGAGACATTATTTTGCTGACAAAGGTCCATCTAGTCAAAGATGGTTTTTCCAGTAGTCAAGTTTGGATGTGAGAGTTGGGCCATAAAGAAGGCTGAGCACTGAAGAATTAAAGCTTTTGAACTGTGGTGTTGGAGAAGTCTCTTGAGAGTCCCTTTGATGGCAAGGAGATTGCAAAGAGTTGGACATGACTTACTGAGTGAACAACAAAAGCAATATGGCTTCACAGACGAATTCTATCAAACATACAAAGAACTTACACCGAGTCTTTTCAAACCTTCCAAAAAATTGAAGAGGGGGAACCCTCCCAAAGCCTTTTTATGAGGCCACAATCACCCTGAAACCAAAAACCAGAGGAATATATATCCAAAAAAGAAAATAACAGGCCAATATCTTTGATGAATATAGATCCAAAAATTCTTGACAAAATATTAGCCAACTAAATCCAGAAACACATCAAAAAGGTTATATATCAAGTGGGACTCATCCAAGGTTCATAAGGATGGGTCAACATATGCAAATCAATCAACATGATGCAACACATAAACAAAAGGAAAAAAAATGACACAATCATCCAAATAGATGCATAAGCATTTGACAAAATTCAACACCCATTCATGATAAAAACTCTTACCAAAGTGGGTGTAGAATAATATAACTCAATATAATAAAAGACATTTATAACAAACTCACAACCAATAAAATACTAAATGATGAAAAACTCAAAACATTCCCACTAAAATCTGGAAAAAGACAAGGATGCTCACTCTCATTTCTTCTTTTCAACATAGTATCAGAAGTCCCAGCCACAAAAATCAGACAAGAAATAAAAGGTATCCAAATTAGAAAGGAAGAGGTAAAACTGTCATTATATGCAGATGACATGATACTATAGATAGAAAAACCTAAAGACTCCACACAGAAACTACCAGAACTGATAAATTCAACAAGGTAGCAGGATACAAGATTAACATACAGAAATAGATTGCATGTCTTTACACCAACAACAAAATATC
Source organism: Bubalus bubalis (assembly GCF_019923935.1). NCBI lineage: Eukaryota > Metazoa > Chordata > Mammalia > Artiodactyla > Bovidae > Bubalus > Bubalus bubalis. The sequence goes on along the minus strand of NC_059161.1, from coordinate 63,365,970 downwards.
AGAAAGGGAATTAGAAAAACAGTATCTTTTAAAATCATATTCCCCAAAACAAAATACTTAGGAATAAACCTGACAAAAAGGATGAAAGAGATATATGTTAAGAACTATAAACATTAATAAATGAGACTAAAGATAACTTAAAGAAATGAAAAAATATTTCATGCTCTTGAAGAACTGTGTGTACACACTTAGTCACTCAGTCATATCAGCTCTTTGCGACCCCAGGGACTGTAGCCTGCCAGGATCCTCTGTCCATGGAATATTCCAGGAAAGAATATTTTAGTGGGTTGCCATTTCCTACTCCAGGGGATCTTCCTGGCCCAGGGATTGAACCTGTTATCTCTTGCACTGGCAGGTGAATTCTTTACCACCATGCCACCCGAAAGACCATCTTGAAGAATTAATATTGCTAAAATTGCCATAATATCTAATCTACTGATTTAATGTGATTCCTATCAAACTACCCATAGCATTTTTCACAGAACTAGAACAAATAACTAAAATTTATACGGAACCATAAAAGGCCCAGAAATGCGAAAGCAATCCAAGGGGTAAAAAAGAACAAAGCAAGAAGCATAATCCTCCCAGACTTCAGACAATATTACAATGCTACAGCATGCTATTGGCATAAAAACAGACATGTGTATTAAAGGAACAGAAGAGAATACCCAGAAATAAACTCAGACAATTACAGTCAATTAATCTTTAACAAAGGAGGCAAGATACACAAATGCTAAATGAAAAATAAGAGCTGAACTAGATCGCCACTCCAGGTGTGATGCATGAGACAGGTTTGCTCAGGGCTGGTGCACTGGGATGACCCTGAGGGATGGATGGGGAGGGAGATGGGACGGGGGTTCAGGATTGGGTACATAGGTATACCCATGGCTGATTCATGTCAATGTACGGCAAAAACCAGTACAATATTGCAAAGTAATTATCCTCCAATTAAAATAAATTGATAAATTTAAAAAAAAACTACAAAAATGAACCCCAAATAAATAAGAAATTGGTAACTGTTTTTTAGTCACTAAATCACGTCCAACTATTTGAGACCCATGGACTACAACAGGCCAGGCTTCTCTGTCCTACACCATCTCCCGGAACTTGCTCAGATCACATCCACTGAGTCAGTGGTACCGTCGAACCATCTCATCCTCCTCTGTCATCCCCTTCTCTTCCTGCCTTCAATCATTCCAACATCAGGGTCTTTTAGAATGAGAAGACTGCCTGCATCAGGTAGCCAAAGTACTGGAGCTTTAGCTTCAGCATCAGTCCCTCCAATGAATATCCCAGGATGATTTCCTTTAGGATTAACTGGTTTGATCTCCTTACTGTCCAAGGGACTCTCCAGAGCCTTCTCCAACACCACAGTTCAAAAGCATTTGTTTTTTGGCTATCAATCCTCTTTATGGTCTGACTCTCACATCTGTATATGACTACTGCAAAAAGCAAAGCTCTGACTATATAGACCGTTGGCAGCAAAGTGATGTCTCTGCTTTTTAATACACTGTCTGGGTTTGTCATAGCTTTTCTTCCAAGGAATAAGCACTTTTAATTTCATGGCTGCAGTTACCATCTGAAGAGATTTCAGAGCCAAAGAAAATCTGCCACTGTTTCCATTTTTCCCCATCTATTTCTCATGAAGTGACAGGACTGACGTTAGTTTTCTGAATGTTAAGTTTTAAGCTAGTTTTTCGCTCTTCCTAAATTGGTAATAGGAACATGCATATTGATAATTATCTTAAATGTAAATAGATGAAATTCTCCAACCAAAAGACAGAGACTTGTTGAATGGATACAAAAACAAGACTCATAAACAGGCTGTCTACAAGAGACTGATCTCAGCCCTACGGACAAATATAAACTGAAAGGGGATGGAAAAGATATTCTATGCAAATGGATATCAGAAGAAAGCTGAAGTAGTAATACTCATAGCAGACAGACTAGAAAGAAAAGACTATTACAAGAGAAAAGGAGGACACTACATAATAATCAAGGAATCAATCCTAGGAGAAAATATAATAATTGCAAATATTTACATCAGTGAGTCAGTCAGTTCAGTCACTCAGTCGTGTCCAACTCTTTGTGACCCCATGAATCGCAGCACGCCAGGCCTCCCTGTCCATCACCAACTCCCAGAGTTCACTCAGACTCATGTCCATTGAGTCGGTGATGCCATCCAGCCATCTCATCCTCTGTCGTCCCCTTTTCCTCCTGCCCCTAATCACTCCCAGCATCAGAGTCTTTTCCAATGAGTCAACTCTTCGCATGAGGTGGCCAAAGTACTGGAGTTTCAGCTTTAGCATCATTCCTTCCAAAGAACACCCAGGGCTAATCTCCTTTAAAATGGACTGGTTGTATCTCCTTGCAGTTCAAGTGGCTCTCAAGAGTCTTCTCCAACACCACAGTTCAAAAGCATCAATTCTTCGGCACTCAGCCTTCTTCACAGTCCAACTCTCACATCCATACATGACCACAGGAAAAACCATAACCTTGACTAGACGGACCTTTGTTGGCAAAGTAATGTCTCTGCTTTTAAATATTCTATCTAAGTTGGTCATAACTTTCCTTCCAAGGAGTAAGCGTCTTTTAATTTCATGGCTGCAGTCACCATCTGCAGTGATTTTGGAGCCCAAAAAATTTAATCAGCCACTGTTTCCCCATCTATTTCCCATGAAGTGATGGGACCAGGTACCATGATCTTCATTTTCTGAATGTTGAGCTTTAAGCCAACTTTTTCACTCTCCTCTTTCACTTTAATCAAGAGGCTTTTTAGTTCCTCTTCACTTTCTGCCATAAGGGTGGTGTCATCTGCATATCTGAGGTTATTGATATTTCTCTCAGCAATCTTGATTCCAGCTTGTGCTTCTTCCAGCCCAGCGCTTCTCATGATGTACTCTGCATATAAGTTTAATAAGCAGGGTGACAGTATACAGCCTTGACATACTCCTTTTCCTATTTGGAACCAGTCTGTTGTTCCATGTCCAGTTCTAACTGTTGCTTCCTGACCTGCATATAGGTTTCTACCCAACATAAAGTCTCAGTGGAAAACTAACTCCAGAAAGAATGAAAAGACAGAGCCAAAGCAAAAACAACACCCAGTTATGGATGTAGCTGATGATGGAACTAAAGTCTGATGCTGTAAAGAGCAATATTGCATAGGAACCTGGAATGTTAGGTCCATGTATCAAGGCAATTTGGAAGTGGTCAAACAGGAGATGGCAAGAGTGAACATCAACATTTTAGGAATCAGCAAACTAAAATGGAATGGAATGGGTGAATTTAACTCAGATGACCATTGTATCTACTACTGTGGGCAATAATCTCTAAGAAGAATTGGAGTAGCCACCATGGTCAACAAAAGAGTCCAAAATACAGTACTTGGATGCAATCTCAAAAATAACAGAATGATCTCTGTTCATTTCCAAAGCAAACCATTCAATATTACAGTTATCCAAGTCTATGCCCCAACCAATAATGCTGAAGATGCTGAAGTTGAATGATTCTATGAAGACCTACAAAACCTTTTAGAACTCACACCCAAAAAGATATCCTTTTCATTATAGGGGACTGGAATACAAAAGTAGGAAGTCAAGAAATACCTGGAGTAATGGGCAAATTTGGCTTTGGAGTACTGAATGAAGCAGGGCAAAGGCTAATCGAGTTTGGTGAAAAAAATGCACTGGTCATAGAAAACAGCCTCTTCCAACAACACAAGGGAAGACTCTACACATGGACATCACCAGATGGTCAACTATGAAATCATATTGATTATATATTTGCAGCCAAAGATGGAGAACCTCTATAGAGTCAGCAAAAACAAGATCAGAAGCTGACTGTGGCTCAGATCATGAACCCCTTATTGCCAAATTCAGACTTAAATTGAAGAAAGTAGGGAAAACCACTAGACCATGCAAGTACGACAAAAATCAAATACCCTACAACTATATAGTGGAAGTGACAAATAGATTCAAGGAATTAGATCCGATAGACAGAGTGCTTAAAGAACTATGGACAGAGGTTCATGACATTGTACAAGAGGCAGTGATCAAGACCATCCCCAAGAAAAAGAAGTGGAAAAAGGCAAATGGTTGTGTGAGGCGGCCTTACAAACAGCTATGAAAAGAAGAGATGCAAAAGGCAAAGGAGAAAAGGAAAGATATACCCATTTTAATGCAAAGTTCCAAAGGATAGCAAGGAGAGATAAGAAAGCCTTCCTCAGTTATCAGTACAAAGAAATAGAAGAAAACAATAGAATGGGAAGACTAGAGATTTCTTCAAGAAAATTAGAGATACCAAGGGAACATTTCATGCAAAGATGGGCTCAGTAAAGGACAGAAATGGTATGGACACAACGGAAGTAGAAGATATTAAGAAGAGGTGGCCAGAATACATAGAAGAACTGTACAAGAAAGATCTTCATGACCAAGATAATCATGAAGGTGTGATCACTCACCTAGAGCCAGACATCCTGGAATGTGAAGTCAAGTGGGCCTTAGGAAGCATCACTACGAACAACGCTAGTGGAGGTGATGGAATTCCAGTTGAGCTCTTTCAAATCCTGAAAGATGATGCTGTGAAAGTGCTGAACTCAATATGCCAGCAAATTTGGAAAACTCAGCAGTGGCCACAGGACTGGAAAAGGTCAGTTTTCATTCCAATCCCAAAGAAAGGCAATGCCAAAGAATGCTCAAACTACTGCACAATTGCACTCACCTCACACGCTAGTAAAGTACTACTCAATATTCTCCAAGCCAGGATTCAGCAATACATGAACCATGAACTTCCAGATATTCAAGCTGAATTCAGAAAAGGCAGAGGAACCAGAGACCAAATTGCCAACATCGGTTGGATCATCAAAAAAAAGCAAGAGAGTTCCAGAAAAAAACATCTACTTCCACTTTATTGACTATGCTACTTCTACTTTATTGACTGTGTGGATCACAACAAACTGTGAAACATTCAAGAAATGGGAATACCAGATGACCTGACCTGTCTCCTGAGAAATCTGTATGCAGGTCAGGAAGCAACAGTTAGAACTTGATATGGAACAAGAGACTGGTTCCAAACCATAAAAGGAGTACGTCAAGGCTGCATATTGTCACCCTGCTTATTTAACTTATATGCAGAGTAATCATGAGAAATGCTAGACTGGAGGAAGCACAAGTTGGAATCAAGATTGCCAGGAGAAATATCAATAACTTCAGACAAGCAGATGACAGCACCCTTATGGCAGAAAGCCAAGAAGAAATAAAGGGCCTCTTGATGAAACTGAAAGAGGTGAGTGAAAATGTTGACTTAAAACTCAACATTCAGAAAACTAAGTTCATGCCATCTGGTCCCAACACTTCATGGCAAACAGATGGGGAAACAGTGGAAATAGTGAGAGACTTTATTTTTGGAGGCTCTAAAATCACTGCAGATGGTGACAGAAGCCATGAAATTAAAAGACCCTTGCTCTTTGGAAGAAAAGTTATGACCAACCTAGACAGCATATTAAAAGGCAGAGACATTACTTTACCAACAAAGGTCTATATAGTCAAAGTTATGGTTTTTCCAATAGTCATGTATGGACGTGAGAGTTGGACTATAAAAAAGCTGAGTGCCGAAGAATTTATGTTTTTGAACTGTGATGTTGAAAAAGACTCTTAAGAGTCCCTTGGACAGCAATGAGATCCAATCAGTCCATCCTAAAGGAAATCAATCCTGAATATTCATTGGAAGGACTGATGCTGAAGCTGAAGCTCTAATACTTTGGCCACCTCATGTGAAGAACTGACTCTTTTGAAAAGACCCGGATGCTAGGAAAGCTTGAAGGCGGGAGGAGAAGGGGATGACAGAGGATGAGATTGCTGGATGGCATTAGTGACTCAATGGACATTAGTTTGAGTAAACTCTGGGAGTTTGTGATGGACAGGGAGGCCTGGTGTGCTACAGTCCATGGGGTCACAAAAAGTCAGACACGACTGAGCGACTGAACTGAACTGACTGATGCACTCAACATAGGAACACCCAAAACATAAGGCAAATGCTAACAGTCATAAAAAGGGAAATCAACAGTAAAACAATAATAGTGAGGGACTTTAACAATCCACTTACACCAATTTACAGATTATCCAAACAGAAATTTTAAAAAGAAAACAAAAAACACAGGGCTTAAATGACACATTAGATGAGAACTTTGTTGATATTTACAGAGCATTCCTTCTGAAAGAATACACTTTCTTCTCAAGTGCAAATGGAACACTCTTTAGGACAGATTACATCTTGGTGACAAATCAAGCCTCAGTAAATTAAGAAAATTGAAATCATATCCAGCATCTTTTCCGATCACAATACTATGCAATTAGAAATTAATTACATGAAAAAATACTAAAAAACAGAAACACATGAAGACTAAACACAGGCTACTAAATAACCAAGAGATCATTGAAGAAATCGAAGAGGAAATTAAAAAAAAAAATACCTAGAAACAAATAACAATGAAAGCATGATGACCCAAAACCTATGGGATGCAGTAAAAACATTTCTAAAAGGGAAGTTTATAGCAATATAATCCTACCTCAAGAAACAGGAAAAATCTCAAGTTAACAAACTAACCTCACATCTAAAGGAACTAGGGAGAGAAAAACAACCACAACAGCAACAAAAAGTTAGTGGAAAGAAAGAAATCATAAAGATCAGAGCAAAAAAAAAAATGAAATAGAAATGAAGAAACAGTAACAAACATCCAAGAAACTGAAAGCTGGTTCTTTGAAAAGATAAAACAAATTTGATAAATCTTTAGCCAGACTCATCAAGGAAAAAAGACAGGACTGAAATAACATTAGAAATGGCAAAAGAAAGTACAGATATAGAAAGCATCATAAAAGACTACTTCTACTGAAAGCAACTATATGCCAATAGAATGGATAACCTGGAGAAACGGACAAATTCTTAGAAAAGTACAATCTTCCAAGACTGAAACACAAAGAAATAGAAAATATGAACAGACAAATCACAAGTAATGAATCTGAAAATGCGATTAAAAAGCTTCCAGCTAACAAAAGTCGAGGGCTGAATGGCTTCACAGGTGAATTCTATCAAATATTTTGAGAAGAGCTAACAGTGATAAAGTTGGCTTAAAGCTCAACATTCAGAAAACTAAGATTATGGCATCCGGTGCCATCACTTCATGGCAAATAGATGGGGAAACAGTGGAAACAGTGGCTGACTATTTTTCTGGGCTCCAAAATCACTGCAGATGGTGACTGCAGCCATGAAATTAAAAGATGCTTATTCCTTGGAAGGACAGTTATGACCAACCTAGACAGCATATTAAAAGGCAGAGACATTACTTTGTCAACAAAGATCCATCTAGTCAAGGCTATGGTTTTTCCAGTGGTCATATATGGATGTGAGAGTTGGACTATAAAAGAGCTGAGCACCGAAGAACTGATGTTTTTGAACTGTGGTGTTGTAGAAGACTCTTGAGAGTCCCTTGGACTGCAAGGAGATCCAACCAGTCCATCTTAAAGGAGGTAAGTCCTGGGTGTTCATTGGTAGGACTGATGTTGAAGCTGAAACTCCAACACTCAGGCCACCTGATGTGAAGAGCTGACTCATTTGCAAAGCTCCTGATGCTGGGAAAGATTGAGAGCAGGAAGAGAAGGGGACGACAGAGGATGAAATGGTTGGATGGCATCACCCACTCAATGGACATGGGTTTGGGTGGACTCTGGGAGTTGGTGATAAACAGGGAGGCCTGGCATGCTGCAATTCATGGGGTCACAAAGAGTCAGACATGACTGAGTTATTGAACTGAACTGAACATCTAACCTTCTCAAACTTTTCCAAAAAACTACAGAGGGAGGAAACTCCCAAACTCATTCTATGAAGCTACCATCATCCTGATACCAAAATCAGACAAATATATCACAATAAAAGAAACTTCTATGCCAATGTCACTTATGAACATAGGCAAAAAAAATCTCCCCAAAATACAAGCAAAACAATTCAATCACACCTTAAGAGAATATATACCATTACCAAGTGGGATTTATCTAAAAAATTCATGGGTTCTTCAAATATGCAAATTAAAAAGTGTGATACATATTAACAAACTGAAAAATAAAAACCATACAATCATCTCAATAGATGCAGAAAAAGATTTTTACACAATTCAAATGACACACATTTTGACAAAAACTGTCTACAAAGTGGGCATAGAGGGAACCTACATCAAATTAATAAAGGCCATAAATGACAAACCCACAGCAAACACCATTCTCAATGGTGAAACAAAAAGCATTTTCTCTCTCAGATCAGGCACAATACAAGGCTGTCCACTTGGGTCACTTCTAATCACCATGGATTTGGAAGTCCTAGCCATGGCAATCAGAGAAGAGTTAAAAAAAAAAAAAAAAAGAATCCAAATTGGAAAAGAAGAGGTAAAACTCTCACTGTTTGCAGATACCATGAAACTATACATAGGAAATCCTGAAGATGCCATCAGAAAACTACTAGAGGTAATCAATGAATTTGGTTATATGGCAATATATAAAAATGAAATATTTTTTCATTTCATTTCATTTTCACTAACAATGAGAGATCAGAAAGAGAATTAAGGAAAGAATCTCATTTACTGCAACAAAAAGAATAAAATGTTGAGGACTAAATCTACCTAAGGAGACAAAAGACCTGCACACAGGAAAATTTAAGATGATGAAAGAAATCAAAGACAACATAGATGGAGAGATATACCATGGTTTTGGAGTGGAAAAATCAGTATTGTGAAAATGACTATACCATCCAAAAGAATCTACAAATTCAATGCAATTCTATCAAGTAACCAACGACATTTTTCACAGAATGAGAACAAAGATTTTATGATTTGTATGGAAACACAAAAGATTCTGAATAGCCAAAGCAATCTTAAGAAAAATGGAGCTGGAGGAATCAGGCTCTCTGACTTCAGACCATACTACAGAGATACAGGAATCAGGACAGTATAATGCTGGCACAAAAACAGAAATATAGGTCACTGAAACAGAATAGAAAGCCCAGAGATAAACCTATGCACCTACGGTCACTTTAATTACAGCAAAGGATGCAAAGCTATACAGTGGAGAAAAGACAATCTCTTCAAAACATGGCACTGGGAAAACTGGACAGCTACAGGTAAAAGAAGGGAATTAGAACACTTCCTAACACCAAACACAAAAATAAACTCATAATGGGTTAAATACATAAATGTAAAGCCAGACACCATAAAACTCTTAAGATGAAAACACAGGCAGACACTCTTTGACATAAACCTCAGCAAGATCATTTTTGATCCACCTTCCAGACTGAAGAAAATAAAAACAAACAAATGGACCCAATTAAACAAACAAACAAAAACAAAAAATAAAACCTTTGCATAGCAAAGGAAATCATAAGATGAAAAGACAAACTTCAAGCTGGGAGAAAATATTTGCAAATGAAGCAATGTAAAAATGATGAATCTCCAAAATATACAGACACCTCTTGCAGCTCAATATAAATGAATAAATAAATGAGAAGACACAAAAAGACATTTCTCCAAAGAAGACATACAGATGGCCAACAAACACATGGAAAGATGCTAAACATCACTAATCATTAGAGAAATTCAAATCAAAACTACAATGAGATATCGCCTCACACCAGTCAGAATGGCCATCATCAAAATATCTACAAACAATAAATGCTGGAGAAGGTGTGAAGAAAAGGGAACCCTCTTACAATGTTGGTGGGAATGTAAATTTGTATACCCATTATGGAGAACAGTATCCTTAAAAACCTAAAAACAAAACTACCATATGATCGAGCAATTCCAGCGGACATACACTCAGAAAAAATAAAAAAGATATATGCACCCCAATGTTCACTGCAGCACTATTTACAATAGCCAGGACATGGAATCAACCTAAATGCCCATCAACAGAGAAATAGGTAAAAAATATGATACATATATACAATGGAATATTACTCAGACATAAAAAGGGATGAAACTGAGTAATCTGCATACATGTAGATGGACCTACAGCCTATCATACAGAGTGAAGAAGTCTGAAAAAGATAAACAAATATTGTATATTAATGCATATGTCGGAGAAGGCAATGGCACCCCACTCCAATACTCTTGCCTGGAAAATCCCATGGACGGAGGAGCCTGGTGGGCTGCAGTCCATGGGGTCACTAAGAGTCAGACACGACTGAGCGACTTCACTTTCACTTTTCACTTTCCTGCTTTGGAGAAGGAAATGGCAACCCACTCCAGTGTTCTTGCCTGGAGAATCCCAGGGACGGAGCAGCCTGGTGGGCTGCCGTCTCTGGGGTCGCAGAGAATAGGACACAACTGAAGCGACTTAGTAGTAGTAGTAGTAGTAATGCATATGTATAGAATCAATAGTATAGGTGTTCTTATTTGCAAAGCAGAATAGAGAGACAGATATAGAGAACAAATATCTTGATACCAACAGGGAACAGGGGGAGGATGAATTAGGAGCTTGAAAGTGAAAGTGAAGTTGCTCAGTCGTATCTGACTCTTTGCGACCCTATGGACTGTAGCCTACAAGTCTCCTCAGTCCATGGAACTTTCCAGGCAAGAATACTGGAGTGGGTTGCCATTTCCTTCTCCAGGGGACCTTCCCAACCCAGGGATCGAATTCAGGTCTCCCACATTGCAAGCAGACGCTTTACTGTCTGAGCCACCAGGGAAGCCCGACATAAATTCACTACTATGTATAAAATAGATAAGTAATGAGGCTATTCTGTATAGTATAGGGGATTCTTCTTGGTGCTGGGCAGTGGCCTAAATGGGAAGGAAATCTAAAAAAGAGGGAATATGTGTACAGGCATAACGAATTCACTCTGCTGCATAGCAGAAACTAAATACAATATTGTAAACCAACTGTACTCCAATAGTCAAGTCCTAGAAGCAACCTAAACAATCATCAGTAGATGAATGCATAAAGAGGTGGTATATATACAATGAAATGTTACTCAGCCATAAAAAAGTCATGAAATAATGCCATTTGTAGCAACAGATGGACCTAGAGATGATCATACTAAGTGAAATAAGTCAGATAGAGAAAGAGAAATACCATATGATATCACTTATATGTGGAATCAAAAATAATGATACAAATGAATTTATTTACAAATAGAAACAGACTCACAAACTTTGAAAACAAACTTATGGATTCTGAAGGGGAAAGGTTGGGGGGGTGCTAAACTAGGAGTTTTGCATTAACATATACATACTATTATATATAAAATAGATAATCAACAAGCACTGACCCTCTAGCACAGGGAACTACTCAATATTTTGTAATTATTTATACTGGAAAAGAATCTGAAAAATAATGGATATATGTATATATAATACTGAATTACTTTGAGGGACACAATATGGCAAATCAACTATATTCCAAGATAGAGCAATAATTAAATATAGGGAGAAAAAAGGAGGCAAGAATATGTTAACAAAACAACCTCTTCATCAAGCGGTGCTGGGAAAGCTGGACAGCCACTTGTAAGTCAATGAAGTTAGAACACACTCTCTTAACATACACAAAAACAAACTCAACACGGGTCAAAGACTTAAGTATAAGACATGGCACCATAAAACTCCTGGAAGAGATCATAGGCAAACTATTCGCTGAAAAAACTGTAGCTATGCTTTCTTAGGTCAGTATCCAAGGCAATAGAAATAAACACAAAAACAAACAAATGGGACCTAATCAAACTTAACAAACTTCTGTACAGCAAGTGAAAGTGAAAGATGCTCAGTTCTGTCTGACTCTTTGCAACCCCATGGACTATACAGTCCATGGAATTCTCCAGGCCAGAAAACAGGAGTGGGTAGCCTTTCCACTTTCCAAGAGAAAATCAGGGATTGAACCCAGGTCTCCCGTGTTGCATGCAGATTCTTTACCACTGGAAAAAAAACACAAGGGAAGCCCAAGAATACTGGGGAGGGTAGCCTATCCCTTCTCCAGCAGATCTTCCTGAGCCAGGAATTGAACCTTTGTACAGCAAAGGAAACCGTAAATGAAACAAAAGATATAGAATGGTATAAAATATTTGCAAACCATGTGACTGATTAAGGCTGAATTTACAAAACATATATGTAGCTCAAAGAACTCAACAATAAAAAACAAGCCACCCAGCTGAAAATGACGTTTCTAAATAGACCTAAATAGATGTTTAGGCAAATCAGATGGCCACTGGGCATGTTAAAAGATGTTCAACATCAGAAGTTACTAGGGAAATACAAGTAAAAACTACAAAGAGGTACAACCTCATTAACAGTCAGAATGGCCATCATTAAAAAGTCTACAAATAAAAAATGCTGGAGAGCGTGTAGAGAAAGGGGAATCCTCTTACACTGTTCATGGGAATGTAAGTTAGTGTGGTCACTGTGGAAAACAACATGGAGATTCTTCAGAAAACTAAAAACAGAATTACCATATGATCCAACAATCCAACTCCTAAGCATATATCCAGACAAAAAGGTAATTCAAGATGCATGCATCCCTGTTCATAGAAGTATTATTCATACTATTCAACAAATGGAAACAACCTAAATGTCCAATGACACATAAACGCATAAAAAGAAAATGTGGTACATATATATAGTACAATATTACTCAGCCATAAAAGAACAAAATAATGCCGTTTTCAGAAACATGGATGGACTAGATATTAATGTACTAAGTGATGGCATCCAGCTCCATCACTTCATGGCAAATAGATGGGAAAACAATGGAAACAGTGACACACTTTATTTTCCTGGACTCTAAAATCACTATAGATAGTGACTGCAGCCATGAAATTAAAAGATGCTAGCTCCCTGGAAGAAAAGCTATGACCAACCTAGACAGCATATTAAAAAGCAGAGACATTACTTTACCAACAAATGTCCATATAGTCAAAAGTATGGTTTTTCCAGTAGTCATGTATGGATGTGAGAGTTGGACCATAAAGAAAGCTGAGCACCAAAAAATTGATGCTTTTGAACTGTGATGTTGGAGAAGACTCTTGAGAGTCCCTGGGACTGCAAGGAGATCAAACCAGTCAATCATAAAGAAAATCCGTCCTGAATATTCATTGAAAGGACTGATGCTGAAGCTGAAGCTCCAATTCTTTGGCTACCTGATGCAAAGAACTGACTCATTGGAAAAGAACCTGATGCTAGGAAAGATTGAGGCAGGAGGAGAAGGAGATGACAGAGGATGAGATGGTTGGATGGCATCACTGACTTGATGGACATGGGTTTGAACAAGCTTCGGGAGTTGGTGGTGGACAGGGAAGCCTGCTGGCGTGCTGTATAGTCCATTGGGTCACAAAAAGTCAGACACGACTGAGCAAACGAACTGAACTGTACTAAGTGAGGTAAGTCAGATAGAGGAAAACAGATACCATATGTTGACACTTACATGTGTAATATAAAATATGACACAAAGGACCCTGTCATTGACATAGGAAACAGAATCATGGACATAGAGAACAGACTAGTATTTGCCAACGGGGGTGGGTTTAGGGGAGAGATGGAGTGGGAGGTTATGGTTAGCAGAAGTAAACTTTTATAAATGGATAAACAACAAGGTCCTACTGTATAGCACACAACTATATTCAATATCCTATGATAAACCATAATAGAAAAATAATATTTAAAAATTAATGTGTATATGTAAAACTGAATCATTTTGCTACATAAAAGAAATTAAAACACTGTAAATCAACTATACTTCAATAAAAATAAAGAAATTGGCATCTAAAAAGTACACAAATAATTAATGCTGGAGAGTGTGGAAAAAAGGAACCCTACTACACTGTTGATGGGAATCTAAACTGTATGGAGGTTCCTTAGAAAACTAAAAGAAGAGTTGCCATAGGCTCCAGTAATCCCAATCCTGGGCATATATCTGGAGAAAACTAATTTGAAAATATACATGCACCCCTATGTTCAATGCAGCACTATTTTCAATAGACAAAACATAGAAGCAACTTAAATATCCATCAACAGATGAATGGATAAAGACAATGTAGTGTGTATACATATCCATATACACACACACAACACAGATGATGTAATATTACTCATCCATAAAAAAGAATGAAATAATTGCTTCTGGCCATTTGCAGCAACATGGATGGACCCAGAGACTATCATACTAAGTGAAGTAAGCCAGATAGAGACAGGGAAATATCATATGATATGGCTTATATGTGGGGAAAAAAACTAAGAACATAGCATCCAGTCCCATCACTTCATGGCAAATAGATGGGGGAAAAGTAGAAGGGGTGACTGATTTTATTTTCTTAGGCTCCAAAATTACTGTGGATAATGACCTGCAGCCATGAAATTAAAAGACATTTGCTCCTTGGAAGGAAAGTTATGGCAAACGTAGAGAGCATATTTAAAAGCAGAAACATCACTTTGCTGACAAAGGTCCACATAACAAAGCTATGGTTTTTTCCAGTAGTCACGCTGGACCATAAAGAAGGCTCAGTGCTGAAGAACTGATGCTTTCAAATTGTGGTGCTGGAGAATACTCTTGAGAGTCCCTTGAACTGCAAGGATATCAAGTCAATCAGTCCCAAAGGAAATCAACCTTGAATATTCATTGGAAGGACTGATGCTGAATCTACTCCGGCCACCTGATGCAAAAAGCCGAATCACTGGAAAAGACCCTGATGCTGGGAAAGATTGAAGGCAAAAGGAGGTGGTGACAGAGACTGATATGGTTAGATAGCATCACCGACTCAGTGGACATGAATTTGAGCAAACTTAGGGAAATAGTGGAGGATAGGGTAGCCTGGCATGTAGTATTCCACGGAGTCGCAAAGATTTGGACACAACTTAGCAACTGAATAACAACAAATAACCTCTGTTAATTTTCTTTATATGAAATAAACCTTTTCTTTAAAGTTTTCCTCCTGACCAGTGGCCATTCCTAAAGTTTCACTGCTGCCTCCATCATCTTTCTTAGTAGACTATCCAAAATTTATTCAGTTCCCAGACCCTGCCTCCTTTATAGTTATCCCTACAGCATTGGTGGACCCACAAGTTCAACGGCTATAAAATCATCTACACATTCATTATATCCATATATAATTTACCCCATTGTCTATTCAAACACATGAACCAGAATGGTTCTTTTAAATATAAGCCATATCATTCTCTTGTCTCTTAAAATTCCTGAAATTCCCATCATCATGATACCCTATAATATCCTACCTGATCTGGCCTCCCTACTACCTCTGACCACATCACCTACTATGCGCCTCTTTGCTCACTCTGCCCCATGTCGATGGCTTTGCCCAGCTATTTACCAAGCATGGAATTTCTTCAAGATTATTGTTTACTGTTCCCTTTGCCTGGAATGGTCATTGCTCAATACTTCAAAATTCATTTCTCACCTCTCTAAGTGTCCAATCAAAAGTTACTCTTTTTAAGTTATCTTTTACAAAAATAAATTAATAAATAAATCCTCACATGCAACAGTATAACAGTCTCTAAATATTTTTACACTGCTTTTTTCCAGAGTAATTTTCATCCTCTATGTATACATGTGTGTATGTATTTTTCCTTTTTTTTATTATTCCTACTAGAATATGAATACGATGACAGTAGGGGCCTTGTTTATTTACAGTTGTATCTTTAGAACCTAGATGCATATCTGGCATACAGTGAGTGCATAATAAATATTTATCAAATGGATACATTCATGCAAGAAAGATGGGATCAAATTGTACAAATTCTGGGGTTGGGAGAGAAAGCAATTTGGACTTTATTTAGTAACCAGTTGCTAGTTCTCCGATTTTTTTAAATATTGACATATTAGAGCACTGCTTTAGAAAGATTAACCCAGAGTGCTCTTCAAGATAGCATGACAGGCAGATAGGCAAAAGGAATAGAAAGCAGTAAGGAAGTTTTGCACTAGTATATTGGCCAGGTAGACGTAAATAAATAGATGGGCTATTCAAATATTAATATATCCGGGCAGAAAGACACTTCAGATATGATTTAAAAATCGTAACTGAGACTTCTGATAACCGTTCTAATACATATGCTTTAGTGGATTTTTCAAAACGGTGCTTTACTGTGGAGATTGACACTTAGAGCAAACTCTCCCTGAAATTTTTGTGGAGATTAATACCTCCTTGAATCCCGTCTGGTTCAGGAGTTTCAAATCATTTGATAAAAGTATCTATGGATTAGTTCCCTTAACACATCTGCCAAGGGAACACACAGCCTCTGATTACTCCCCACCCTGCCCGGCTCCCACAGGCTCCAGCTGACCCCTCTCTCTTCCTTCCACCCTCACGACCTCTATTTTAATTGGGTTTTCAGCCCTGAAAACACACATCTGGTTCCCAGCCCGCCCATTAATCTGAGGGCTGCACTCCGTAAACTGACAGACCTCAAAGCTCATCAAAGGGCAATATTTACATGAACCAACAGAAAAGCTTTCATTAAATAAGGGCTGGAGGGATCCCATTTAAAAAGATAATAGAGCTGTCAGTTTTCTTGATAATTAATGTACTTTTCCATAAAAGTCCAAGACCATATTTATGAACCAAAACAGATATGCACCTTATATGTATTTTGATTTCTCTCTTTCACTGAATTTCTTTTGAGAATGTGTCCTAGTGTTCTGAATATTTAACTTTTGTGATATATGCTCTGTACTCTCAAGAGATGTCTAAAGATGAAAAAAAAAAAAAATGCCTAGGTTATCCTGTATCTTGTGTGAAAGTGTCAGTTACTCAGTGGTGTCCAAGTCTTTGCCACCACATGGACTTTAGCCCACCAGGCTCCTCTGTCCATGTAATTGTCCAGGCAATAATATGGGAGTGGGTAGCCATTTCTTTTCCAGAGGATCTCCCCAATCCAGGGGTCGAACCCAGGTCTCCTGCACTGCAGGCAGATTCTTTATCATCTGAGCCACCAAGAGTGCTAGAGTAGGTAAACTGTAGCCCACCAAGCTGCTCAGTCCATGGAATTCTTCAGGCAAGAATTCTGGAGTGGGTAGCCATTCCTTTCTCCAGGGGATCATCCCAACACAGGGATCAAACCTACCTTATCATACAATAGTGGGCTTCCCTGGTGGCTTAGATGATAAAGAATCTGCCTATAATGTGAGAGACCTGGGTTCAACCCCTGGGTTGGGAAGATACCCTGGAGAAGTGAACAGCTATCCATTCCCATATTCTTGCCTGGAGCCTGACAGGCTACAGTCCATGGGTCACAAAGAGGCAGACACAACTGCGTGACTAACACTATCCTATAACATTAGACATGTTATATTTAAAAGCTTAACATTTTTCATTCCATATATAGTCACACAAATTATCCCACAGGATACAATTTTTTTAAAAAAAATACAGCAGACATAAGGAAGAAACAAATGACATTTAACATTGGTTTCCTAACAACCTAACATGTGCCTCAAGAAAATAAAAATAATTGTTAGCTAACTGTAATTTAATACACAAAGCCTTCTATATATAACACTCCCCTTGTTCATCTCAGTGCCGCTCTGTTCACTCTACAGTCTGCACTCTAATGGAAAAAAATGTCATGGCTCCACTGCCACCCTTGAGGTTGCCTGTCCGGTTCATTGATGACAAACCTTCAACATATGTCAGGCTGACGTTGCTAAAATCTGATCACGTGATCTTGTCATTTTCTAGTTGAAAAACCTCTCAGGGTCTCGCTTGTATAGGTCTGTAATACAAAAACTCTTTTTGTGAGCACACGCCTGACTTCTAGTCATGCTGTTGAACACATAATGCAACCTTTTTAAAGATTCCTAAATATTCCATATTGTTTTACACTGTTCACATGCTGTTCTTTTTCCAGAATGCCCATTTTTTAATTGAAGGATAGTTCATTTTTTGCAGGGCTTCCCAAGTGGCTCAGTGGTAAAGAACACTCCTGCCAATGCAGGAGAAGCAGGCTCAATCCCAGGGTCAGGAAGAACCCTGGAGAAGGAAATGGCAACCAACTCCAGTATTCTTGCCTGGGAAATCCCATGGACAGAGAAGTCTAGCAGGCTACAGTCTTTCGGGTCACAAAAGAGTTAGGCATGACTCAGCAACTAAAACAAGGCAGTTAATTTACAATGTTGTGTTAGTTTCAGGTGTATAGCAAAGTGATTCTGTTATACATATAGTCAGTGTGTGTGTATATATACACACACCTTTTAATATTCTTTTCCATTACTGGTTATTATAAGATCCTTGTTGGTTATCAATTGTGTATACAGTAGTGTACCTGTTAATCCCAAACTCCTGATTTATCCCCCCCTCAAACTCCTTCCACTTTCCCCTTTGATAATATTGTCTTCTATGTCTGTGAGTCTATTTCTGTTTTGTAAATAAGTTCATTTATATCATATTTTTAGATACTGTATGCCCATTCTGTTCTAGTTTAATTCTTGGTCACTTCTGCAACAAAGTTCAATGACCACTTCTTCCAGAGGGCTTTCCCCAACCCTTCAGTCTAATGTATATGTTCCCACACACCTGTGCTTCGAAAGCTCCCTGGGCAGATCCCCATGCCAGCACCTGTTAGTAATGCTGACTGCCTCGTATTTCTCCTGTGTGGCTGCTGCTTTATTCCCAGATCGAAGCACCGGAGCTGATATATAATAAATATTAAATCTGTCTGTTGAACAATTAAAGGCAATGCATTTGTTGATTAGAGGAAAAACAAAAATATTGATAAGAAAATTAAGTGATCCAAATTTCAACTAATTAGATAACATTATGATGCTTTTGGAGAAGGCAATGGCACCCCACTCCAGTACTCTTGCCTGGAAAATCCCACGGGCGGAGGAGCCTGGTAGGCTGCAGTTCGTGGGGTCGCTAAGAGTTGGACATGACTGAGCAATTTCACTTTCACTTTTCTTTTTCACTTTCATGCATTGGAGAAGGAAATGGCAACCCACTCCAGTGTTCTTGCCTGGAGAATCCCAGGGACGGGGGAGACTGGTGGGCTGCCATCTATGGGGTCGCACAGAGTCGGATATGACTGAAGCAACTTAGCAGCAGGAGCAGCAGCATGATGCTTTTAAGGGAGATTAAAAAGTGGGTTAGGAGGAGAGTGGCAGTTTTAAGATGTGAGCTCAGCAGAGGACACTTGAGCGAAACTGGAAGATGTGAAGGGGGTCCTGGGGATGGATACCTGGGAGGGAACAACTCACCAGAATGAATAGCGACGGCTGATGCCCTGAATCCTAAAGGAGATCAGTCCTGGGTGTTCACTGGAAGAAATGATGCTGAAGCTGAAACTCCAATACTTTGGCCACCTGATGCAAAGAGCTGACTCATTGGAAAAGACCCTGATGTTGGAAAAAATTGAAGGCAGGAGAAGGGGACGACAGAGGATGAGATGGTTGGATGGCATCACCGACTCAATGAACATGAGTTTGGGTAAACTCTGGGAGTTGGTTATGGACAGGGAGGCCTGGCGTGCTGAGGTTCATGGGGTCACAAAGAGTTGGACACAACTGAGTGACTGAACTGAACTGAATGCCCTGAATTTGGGGTGTGGGCACCACACACAAAAGCAGAATGTCAGCCACTGGGGAGCAGAGTGAGTTAGGGGTCCTAGGAGGATGACGTCCAGGGAAGAGTGAGGAGGAGGGACACAAGTCATATAGAAACTTTGGGACCAGTGTAAGGATTGGCTTTTGCTTCAAAAGAGATGGGATATATTTAAACAAGGCAGGCAATTTTCATTTTAAAAGAATCACAGCACTTGGTGGTCTAGAAATGCTACTAGCTCCTGTGCCATTAGGAATATATACTTTATTAAGACAGCCATTATCTCATTCTAAAGGATAAACTCAATTGTTTTACCTTTCAACTTAGAAGTCTCTCCACCATGTTCTATTATGTCATCATTGCAACTTCTAGGTTTCCTTCCCTGCCTTTCATTTTCTCAAGCACAGGGGTGGCCCAGGGCTCATTCTGATCCCTCTTCCGGTCGTCTTCTTCTTGCTATTATTTACACTGATGCTTATCAACTTGCAGGTGACTTTTCCTACCAGGGAATGTTTGAAAATATCTGAAAACCCTTCTGGTGTGGCAACCAGGCAGGAAGAGGTGCCCCTGGCTTTCAGTTGAGCCACAGATAGAAGGGTAGAAGCCAGGGGTGCTGCTCGACATCCTTCAGTGCACAGGACAGTCCCCAAAGCAAAGAGTCAGTGGGCTCAGAATGGCAGTAGCTCTGAGACTAAGAAACACTGATTCACACATTTCCCATTGGCATTCATATAATGACTCCCTCTTTTAAATTCCATCAGGATCCTAAAGATTTCCTCATTACCACACCATCTTCACCTCTCACCTGTGCTCCAGATATGTAAAAGTGAAAGAAAGTGAAAAAACCACTCAGCTGTGTCTGACTCTTTGCAACCCCATGGACTATGCAGGAATTCTCCAGGCCAGAATACTGCAGTGGGTAGCCTTTCCCTTCTCCAGGGGATCTCCCCAACCCAGAAGCTCAAACCCAGGTCTCCTGCATTGCAGGTGGATTCTTTACCAGCTTAACTACAAGGGAAGCTCAAGAATACTAGAGTGGGTAACCTATCCCTTCTCCAGTGGATCTTCCCGACCCAGGGGTCAAACCCAAGTCCCTCACATTGCAGGTAGATTCTTTACTGTCTGAGCCACCAGGTAAATCCTGAGAAGGTCTACAGATAATCTAAGCTTAACACATCTATAATATGATTTCAGATTTGCCCCATCAAAGCTGATCTTTTTCAAGTTTCTTCATCTTAGTAAATAGCATCATCTGGCCCAAATATGAAACCCAGGAGCCATTTCTGACTCATTATTTCTCTTATACTCCACATCTGTAAAGATGTTAAGTACTATAGGCTCTGCCTTTCAAATGCATTCTTAATCTATCCTGTTCTTACCACCACCACAGCTACAAATATAGTCTAAGTAGCACCATGACCCAAGAATAAGGCCTTTCGTGCTTATCCCTTGATAATCACTCCCCCCACACAATAGCCAAGGTTATGCTTTCAAAATAGAAATTGAGGGATTTCCCTGGTGGTCCAGGGGATTTTCCCGACCAAGGGATCGAACCCTGGTCTCCTGCATTACAGACAGATGCTTTACCCTCTAAGCCACAAGGGAAACCCCAGGAATAAGTGTATATGTTAGTTAATTTCATCATGGTAATCATTTTACAATATGTATGTATATCCAAAATAAATATTAACAACATTAAACTACTCTATAATACACACACACACACACACACACACACACACCAGAAGCAATACTATAACAAAATCAATAAACACTAATTTCCCACAATGATAAAGCCCTCCGTGGTCAGGCCCCTCCCCTTTAGAGCTTCATCTCCTATCACGGTGTCCAGCTTCCGGCCACCAGGCCATGACTGGTTTTCTGGCTACCCCTCAAAACACCAAACTCAGTTCTTTGGGGAATGGTCACTTGATGCTTTCTCTGACAGGGATTCTCTTTCGTCACAATGTCAACCCCCGTCACTCTCATTTTATCCAATTTTCTCCTCAAATATCAGGTTATGTGCTCTCCACTCTTTCTGAAAAAGCAGCCCTGCCCATTACCACCCCAGTCTGTTTTCTTCCCCTGCCTCATTTCTCATCTTAACACTTCTACTCTTCCAGGTCCTATTAAATATGTACTTGCTGCCTTCCTCTTCAACTAGAATATTAGCTTCTGGAGGCCAAGGATCAGTTCTCTTTCCTTGAAAACATTTCCAAGAGTGCTAACAGTCAGATCTTGACACATTCTGTAACTCAGTGAAGATTTGTTGAAGAAATAAATGAGAAGGCATTGCCTTCAGCCATTCCTGCTTATACAAGTATTCTATAGACGCCTTAATTAAGATTGCTTCTTCTTTTCTGCCTTCCATAATTTGTGTCTAGTGCTTTCTCTAACTATGATTAATAGTGATCTTATTTTCTATTTTAATCACTTGAAAAAGAGCAAACTGGAAATGGTAATTTATCCAAAGCAATAATCTTCCATCTCTCTCCCATGGAGACAGGTCTGTGGTAAGTTCCATGGAGGATACCGGATACTATTTCATAACCTTAAATCAGAAACTATTTTTTTTTACTACATTTTAGAAATCAAATTAAATAAGACTAAATTAAAATTATACTTTAACCTAACATAAAAACTGGAAAAAATATTTTGATAAGGAAATTGAATTTTCTTATTAAGATAGACTATAATATTTTAATCATATACATTCCCCAGAGGAATTAGTTCCTTTTGCACTAGACACTTAGAACACCATATGTAATAGCCCCAAAAACAGAAAATTAATTGCAGGCAAGATGAATGGGAGTAGTAGCACAGATAAAGAATTATTAACAGAACCATCTTTTGGTGATTTTTCAGAGGGTGTCTCACAAACTTTTTGTTTTGTGACAATTAGGTCATAAAATACAATCAGAAGGAGAACAGGAGGGCTAGTCAGTGAGCAGAACAAAAGTTCCACATATTTTCTAAAGTTAGAACGTTTGAGGATGCAAATCAGAGGGGGAGTTTTCTGCCATATTCCAATTTTCACAGCCTGGCACTTGCTATAACCTATGGTTCACCCAGGACAGGAGAGAGAAGTGAGGCAGAGGATCAGTGAACATTGGGAGGCTAACTGCAGATGCAAAAGTGCCTCTAAACACTTCACATCTTCCTACAGAAGGATGAAAACGATTAAAACATTAATCCAAGAGGGCAAGGTGATTGAAATTTCAGGCAGAAGTTGCCTAAGAATGTGTTGTTTCATATGTATCTTTTAGGATATTTTCTGATTTAACTTGGCACTGAAAGAGCTTATTTTGGATTGTACCAGGAAGGTTAGATAAGGAGTGTATTTCACGAGGCAATTTTGTATGAAACCAACTGCCTGAGGAGATCCATGAAATTTTTCACAGATTAACTAGTACAGTTACTAAATACATCTGTACAAGAAATGAACAGTTTCCCAAATGCTACTTAAATTGGGAGCATGTGGAATATCTCTTATATGCACATAAGTTTATTAGTACAACAGATAATGACACTGCATTATGTTATGGTTAATATTAAGCTTGAATTAATTTATTTATAATTAAAATAGATGTTGGCTGTATCATGTTGCACGTGGGATCTTAGTCCTTTGACCAGAGATTGAATCCAGGCCCCTTGCATTGAAAATGTGGAATCTCTTAATCAGTTAAGCATCAAGGAAGTCCCCAACCTTGATTTTAAATACAATAGAATTCATAAAATAATAGTTGAATCATAATAAATATTAACAAAATACCTGGCACATGCTATAGATTGGTGTTGAAAAGATAAGTTGTATTATTTGCTCTTGGGGGTTTCCCAGGTGGCTCAGTGGTAAAGAATCCACCTGTCAAGCAGGAGACACAGATTCAATCCCTAGGTCAGGAAGATCCCCCTGGAGAAGGAAATGGAAACCTAGTCCAGTATTCTTGCCTTAGAAATTCCATGAACAGAAGGAGCCTGGAGGGCTACAGTCCATGGGGTTGCAAAGAGTCAGACACAACTTAGTGAGTACACAATAACAATAACAATTATTTTCCTGGGAGGAGCTCCCGATTTCATATGAATATATAACCATAAGGCAATACTCCTAACTTTCTCACCAATCAAGATTATCACTACTACCCAGATATTACTCCAACTCTTCAGGAAATTAAAGAATGTTTTAATATCACTTGTAAATGCATCTCATGTGATTGTGACCTTGCAGCTACATACGAGGAGGCTTTTGCCAAGCAACAACATCAGAAACGATACTGAATGCAAAGATTAATCCTAAAAGTTATCTGAAATATATCATTTTATCTGAATTTGTCTAAAGGCAGAAGTTCATGGATGTCCAGATAATGACATATCTATTATTTTTTAGTCAATTAATTAAAAACTATCACTACTCCTTCCCACAAATTTTTGATTATAGATCTTATCATCTCTGAAATAAGCTTAGACAATCCACTTGTGCACAGAAGTAAGACAACTTGGGATCTGAAAACTCAAATATTCCTATATTCCTATTAGTTATGGAAAGAGTAAAACAGTTTAAAGTTTTTACTTTTTTTTTGTTTTGCTCTGACAAGTACTTACCCACCATATCCCACTGGTGTTTTAGGTTTTTTTCATGCAAAACTCAGGTAGTATTTATTGAGTATTTATCATGTAACAAGCACTGACTTAGGTTCTGGGCATATTTGTAGTTTTTGTTATTCAGCTGCCTAGTTGTATCTAACTCTGTGTGACCCCATGGACTGCAGCATGTCAAACCTCCCTGTCCCTCACCATCTCCTAGAGTTTGCCCAAATCAAGTCCCTGTATTGTGATGCCATCCAGCCAGCTCATCCTCTGATGCTCTCTTCTCCTTCTGCCTTCAATCTTTTCCAGCATCAGGGTCTTTTCCAATGAGTCGTCTGTTCATATCAGGTGACCAAAATACTGGAGCTTCAGCTTCAGCATCAATCCTTCCAATGAGTATTCAGGGTTGATTTCCTTTAAGATTGACTGGCTTGATCTTCTTGCTGTCTAAGGGACTCTAAAGAGTCTTCTCTAGCATCACAGCTTGAAGGCATCAACACTTCAGCACTCTGCTTTCTTTACGGTCCAGCTCTCACAATGGTACATGACCAATGAAAAGACTATACATAGCCTTGACAATATGGACCTTTGTTGGCAAAGTGATGTCTTTGCTGTTCAACATACCATCTAGGTCTTTCATAGTTTTCCTGCCAAGAAGCTTGGCAAGTCTTCTGATTTCATTGCTGCAGTCACCAACCACAGTGATTTTAGAGCCCCCAAATTGGAAATCTGCCATTGCTTCCACCTTTTCCCCTTCTATTTGCCATGAAGTGATGGGCATATACTAGCAAGCAAAAGCTAAACAACAACAAAAACAAAATGCAGACATATCCCTTACCTTCATGAAGTTTACAGTCAACTGGAGAACACAAATATTGATCAAAAACCCATTTGAAGGCATAATAAATGGAAAGCAACAGTTGTAGTAAATGATACTGTAGACAAGGTGATTGGGGAGAAATTGCGTGAATTACAGTAAGCATTTGTAGTCAGCAAGAGACTTTAAGAAAAATGAAGAATTAGCAGATATTCAATGAGAGGGTTAATCTGGTGAAAGAGGAAGTAAAAGTCCGAGGAAAAGAGTAATATTTAAAAGGCTCTATGATGAAATAATGCAGGTCATGTTCCAAGAAGAGAAATAAAGCCAGTATGGCTAGAAATCAGAATGCAAGGGAGAACACAAGAAGGTAAGTGATATAAACAGGGACCCGTCTTTAAAAGCCATCCACAAGAAGTGCTTTTGGGGTAATAGAATAAAAAACTGCTTTGGTCTCAACACTGGCTACTTTGAATGCAGTGTGGAGAAGAGTAGTTTCAGAGTGACCAGTTAGCAAGTTACTACAAACTAGGAGAAATAATAGGAGTAGGTAGTGGTCAATAAAGATGGAAAGAGGACTATATTGGAAGTATAGAAAAGGCAGAGGAACCAGAGATCAAACTGCCAACATCAACTGGATCATCGAAAAAGCAAGAGAGTTCCAGAAAAATATCTACTTCTGCTTTATTGACTATGCCAAAGCCTTTGACTGTGTGGATCACAACAAATTGTGGAAAATTCTAAAAGAGAAGGGAATACCATACCACCTGACCTGCCTCTTGAGAAAACTGTATGCAGGTCAAGAAGCAATAGTTAGAACTGGACATGGAACAACAGACTGGTTCCAAATCATGAAAGGAGTACGTCAAGGCTGCATATTGTCACCCTGCCTATTTAACTTATATGCAGAGTACATCATGAATGTATATTGGACTGGATGAAGCACAAGCTGGAATCAAGATTGCCAGGAGAAATATCAATAACCTCAGATATTCAGATGACACAACCTTTATGGCAGAAAGCAAAGAAGAACTAAAGAGCTTCTTGATGAAACTGAAAGACAATGAAAAAGTTGGCTTAAAACTCAACATCCAGAAAACGAAGATCGTGGCATCTAGTCCCATCACTTCATGACAAATAGATGGGAAAACAATGGAAACAGTGACAGACTTTATTTTTGGGTGCTCCAAAATAAATGCAGATGGTGACTATAGTCATGAAATTAAAAGACACTTTCTCCTTGGAAGAAAAGTTATGACCAACCTAGACAGCATATTAATAAGCAGAGACATTACTTTACCAACAAAGGTCCATCTAGTCAATGCTATTGTTTTTCCAGTAGTCATGTATGGATGTGAGAGTTGTAAAGAAAGCTGGGCAGGGATGGTATGGGGAGGGAGGAGGGAGGAGGGTTCAGGATGGGGAACACATGTATGCCTGTGGCGGACTCATTTTGATATATGGCAAAACCAATACAATATTGTAAAGTTAAAAAATAAAATAAAATTAAAAAAAGAAAGCTGGGCACTGAAGAATTGATGTTTTTGAACTGTGGTGTTGTAAAAGACTGAGAGTCCCTTGGACTGCAAGGAGGAAGTCCTAAAGGAAATCATCCTACAGGAAATCAGTCCTGAATATTCAGTGGAAGGACTGATGCTGAAGCTGAAACTCCAATACTTTGGCCACCTGATACAAAGAACTGACTCATCTGAAAGGACCCTGATGCTGGACATAATTGAAGGTGGGAGCAGAAGGAGACAACAGAGGATGAGATGGTTGAATGGCATCACTGACTCAATGGACATGAATTTAAGTAAGCTCTGGGAATTGGTGATGGACAGGAAGGCCTGGCGTACCGCAGTCCATGGGGTTGCAAAGAGTTGGACACGACTGAGTGACTGAACTGAACTGATGGATGGTGTATAGAAAGTAAAATTTATAGGATTTGGGTGCAGATTTGATAGTTAAAGGTAGAAATAGTTAAAGGTAGAAAAGTTTTATAGATGGTCAGTATATTTCTATCTAGAATAATTGTGTCATTCACTAAATTCATGAGTTCAGTTTCAGACACATTAATTTGGAGATCATGAAGAAATACAAGTATAAATCACAGCAGGTGGTTGGGTATATGGTTTTGGATATCAAAGAAATTATAAATTAGAGATATACATGAATACATTTGCAAGATGTTCATTAAAGCCATAATCATGGATCATATTTGTGGAGAAGCAAACAGTGAGAAGAACCAAAGGACTGTATCTGAGCTTTGAGAAAATTCAGTGTCTTAGTGGTCAGAAGAATATTACAGCTTAAAAAGAAGGAAAGCAAGAGTGGCCACTCTTGCCACCTTGTTCAACATAGCTTTGGAAGTTTTGCCACAGCAATCAGAGAAGAAAAAGAAATAAAAGGAATCCAGATTGGAAAAGAAGTAGTAAAACTCTCACTGTTTGCAGATGACATGATAATATACATATAAAACCCTAAATATGCCACCAGAAAATTACTAGAACTAATTAATGAATATAGTAAAGTTACAGGACATAAAACACAGAATTCCCTTACACTATTCCTATACACAGAATTCCTATACACTAACAATGAAAAACCAAGAAGAGAAATGAAGGAAACAATTCCATTCACCACTGAAACAGAAAGAATAAAATACCTAGGAATAAATCTACCTAAAGAGATAAAAGAACAGTATGCATAAAATTATAAGACATCAAATAAAGAAATCAGACACAAACAGATGGAGGGATATACCATATTCTTGGATCAGAAGAATCAATATTGTGAAAATGATTATACTACCCAAAACAATGTACAGATTGAATGCAATCTTTATCAAACTATCAATGGTATTTTTCATAAAACTAGAACAAAAAATTTAACATTTTGTATGGAAACACAAAAGACCCCAAATAGCCAAAGCAATCTTGAAAAATAAAAATGGACCTGAAGGAATCAACGTTCCTGATTTCAGACATACTACAAAGCTACAGCATGGTACTCATATGAAAACAGAAATATAGATCAATGGAACAAGATAGAAAGCCCAGAGATGAACCCAAGCACCTATGGGCAAAGGAGCCAAGAATACACAATGCAGAAAAGGCATTCTCTTTGATAGCTGGTGCTGGGAAAAGTGGATAGCTTCATGTAAAAGAATGAAACTAGAACATTTTCTAACACCATACACAAAAATAAAATCAAAATGGACTGAAGACTTTAAAACCAGAAACTATAAAGCTCCTAGAGGAAAACAGAGGCAGTATACACTTTGACATAAACCATAGCAAAATCCTCTTTGATCCACCTCCTAGAGTAATGGAAATAAAGATAAACAAATGGGACCTAATTAAACTTAAAAGCTTTTCCACAGCAAAAGAAATAATAAACAGGATTAAAAGACAACCCTCAGAATGGGAGAAAAGAATTGCAAACAAAATAACTGACAAACAGTTAATCTTTAAAATATATAAACAGCTCATCCAACTCACTAATGAAATATCAGAAAAATAAACAGCCCAATCAAAAAATGAGAAGACCTAAACAGACAGTTCTCCAAAGAAGACATACAGATAGCCAACAATCACATGAAAAGATGCTCAGCATTACTCACTATTGGAAAAATGTAAATGAAAACTACCAATGAGGTATCGCCTCACACCAGTCAGAATGCTCATCAGCAAAAAAATCTACAAACAATACATGCTGGAGGTAATGTGGATAAACAGTAACCCTCTTGCACTGTTGGTGGGAATGTAAATTGATAGAGCCACTGTGGAGAACAGTATGGAGAGTCCTTAAAAAATTAGGAATAAAACTACCATATGATCCAGAAATTCTTGGGAATATACCCTGAGAAAACCATAACTGAGATAGACATATGTACCCTAATGTTCATAGCAGCACTATTTACAATAGCTGGGATACTTAGATGTCCATCAATGGATGAATGGATAAAGAAATTGTGGTACATACATGGAATGGAATATTATTCAGCCATAAAAAATTTTGAACAGATTTGAGTCATTTCTAGTGAGGTGAATAAAGCTAGAGTCTGTTAGACAAAGTGAAATAAGTCAGAAGGAGACAAACAAATATTGCATATTAATGCATATATATGGAATCTAGAAAAGAGCACTGATGAATCTATTTCCAAACAGTTTCACATTAGGGATTTAGGTATTAAACACAGGAATTTGCGGGGGACACAATTCACTTCATAGCAGAGTACCTGCAATGAGAAAGCCTCAGTTTGTTTTAATGCTGTTGAGAGATTAAAACAAGATCTAGTCACAAATAGGTCAACAATGACCTTAGTAGGAAGAGTCTCATTAGAGTGGGTAGGCTTGCCAGACATAGAGACAGCAAGCATATAAAACTCTCTAAAAGTTGGTGAAGTGGAGGGGAGAGAGATAGGGCAGTTTGGCAATGAACATCTCTTGCATTTGAGGTGAAAAATAGCTTGGAGGTGATATGAGAAGTTATTGGTGCTTTGAAGCTTTTAAAATCTGGTTCTCCCTGAAAAACTCTCTCTGAGCTGTTTGGGATGAAACTTAGCCTCTGGCATACTGATTTCATGAACTGATTAAATCTACCAAATTATTTCTGCCTTCTATTATATGTTACACCAGGAATCAAGAGGCCACATTCATAGGGAAATAGATAACAGAAACTTAAAATGTAGGAGTGTTAAGTGGCCTGCTTAAAATTTCATAGTTAATGAGTAGTAATACTGAAATTAAAACACTTTTTCCTTCTGATTTCTAGTTATAGCAAACCAGTTTCTTCCCCTCAACACCCTGTCAGTAACTCTGACTTTTTGGCTGGTCCCCCCTGGTGGCTCAGATGGTAAAGAATCTGCCTGCAATGCAGAAGACTCAGGTTTGATCCCTGGGTCGGGAACATCCCCTAGAGAAGGAAATGGCAACCTACTCCAGTATTCCTCCCTGGAGAATTCCATGGACAGAGAAGCCTGGCAGGCTACAGTCCATGGGGTCACAAAGAGTCAGACATGACTGAGCAACTAATACTTACTTAACACACTAGGAAGCCACCACTTCCCTGGTGGCTCAGATGATAAAGAATCCTCCTGCAATGCCGGAGACCAGGGTTCGATCCCTGGGTTTGGAAGATACCCTGGAAAGGCAATGGCTGCCCACTCCAATATTCTTGCCTGGAGAATTCCCATGGACAGAGGAGTATAGCGGGTTTTGGGGGTCCATGGGATTACAAAGAGTCGGACACATCTGAGTGACTAACAATTTCACTTTAACACACCAAGCACTTCAGTGCCTCGGGACATCTGCACTTGCTGATGGTTCTTCTTCAAATGCTCCTCTACTGAATGTCCAGATGGCGACTCCTTCACTCCCTTTAAATTTCTGATTAAAGGTCACCTTGTCATGGAGACTTTCACTGACTTCTCTAAAGTTTCAAAGATCCTTATTTTCATTCATTCTTCATTTACTTTCTCCAAAAGATTTACTACCCTGTATTATCTGCCACTTATTTTTGTTATCATTTATTATTTCTATCCCACAACAACTGGAAAGTATGCTTTGTAACAGCAGAATTTTTGTATTTTTTCACCACTGTATCACTAGAGCTTTGAATTGTACCTATCATGGAACAGGTGCTCAATAAATGTTCTTCAAATAAATGAAGGAAAAAAAATCCTTAATATATACACAACAATGTTTTGAATAGGTATTACTTCCAATGCCTATTATTTTTAAGTAATGCTAGAAAAAAATTAAAGGCAGATATAAGCAACTCTAAAGGGAGTTAAAACAACATGGCCCAAATATTCATCTGTATTAAGTACCAGTTTTGATTCAATGAATACATTTAGAACATGAGTTCTTAATGTATGTGGATCTTCATGGACCAGTGAGGATGGAATTTGGGGGTCAGTATATTATGAATAAATGTAAAAATAAGATTTTAGCATGTTTAAGCAGTTTAGTTCAGTTCAGTCGCTCAGTTGTGTCCGACTCTTTGAAACCCCATGAATTGCAGCACGCCAGGCCTCCCTGTCCATCATCAACTCCCGGAGTTCACTCAAACTCACGTCCATCGAGTTGGTGATGCCATCCAGCCATCTCATCCTCTGTCATCCCCTTTTCCTCCTGCCCCCAATCCCTCCCAGCATCAGAGTCTTTTCCAATGAGTCAAGTCTTTGCATGAGGTGGCCAAAGTACTGGAGGAGTCCATTAAAAATCCCAACAGAAGAATATTTTTTTTAATATATTTCTTTGTGGCAGATATTCCTCCACTCCCCAACCCCTAAAAAATACTGGTTCCACTTTGGCCTGATGAGAATCAAAGGTACCTACTAGCCAGAGCCAGTCCCCCATAGTTTAGCCATACTGTGTGCATTTGTGTATAAAATAAGATATTATCTCTACCCTGATAGAAATGATGATATAGTTCATATTCATTAAAAAAAAATCCTACTATGGGCACTTTTTTGTATGAAGTAAAATAAATATTCAACATCAACATGTCATTGGCTTATTGTATATTATTTTTTATTTTACTCTGAATTGGTCTTTACCTGCAATTTGAAGGAAAGTTACATGGCTCAAAATAGCCTGGAGTTCAAACTCCCCTCCAGATCCTCCCCACCATTCTATGCAAAACAAAGAACTCTCTCACCTGAAGAAAAAAATGGGACATTAAGGTTGATTGCACCCAGCTCCCAGCAGGTCCCAGCCTCTGGCGGATCTCCAGAATTCTTTCCCTTAGCCTTTTAGAGACAACTAATCCGAACAACCCTGGAGAAGAATGGGCCCCCTTAAGACAGTAGATTTCCACATACATGCCTATATATACTGCCTCTTTTCTTGGGTTAGTGCAGCAGCTCACTAATCTGACTGCTGCCCCTTCTCACCTTATTAAAGGTGATCTGTTCCTATAAAGTGCCAGTTTTATTCTTTTTCTAAACCTTGCCTTCTCTGACTCCCTTACCCTACACAGTTAATAACATCCTAATTCATGTATGAGCATAATTAGCCCATTTTACAAATAACTAAGCTGAGGTTAGGAGACATGCAACAATTTATCTAAAATCACACAGCAACAGAAAACTAACACACTATATTGGATATTTTTCTTAATGAAATTCTTTATAAATTGAAATTCCATACACACTTCAGTGTTTGGTGCACTTGTAAAGATCTGAATTAGTAGTCAATATGGAAGGCAATGGCACCCCACTCCAGTACTCTTGCCTGGAAAATCCCATGGAGGGAGGAGTCTGGTAGGCTGAGGTCCATGGGGTCGCTAACAGTCAGATACGACTGAGCAACTTCACTTTCACTTTTCGCTTTCATGCATTGGAGAAGGAAATGGCAACCCACTCCAGTGTTCTTGCCTGGAGAATCCCAGGGACGGGGGAGCCTGGTGGGCTGATGTCTATGGGGTAGCACAGAGTCGGACACGACTGAAGTGACTTAGCAGCATGGCTATCTTGAAGTTTGGGAGAAATGTGGTATTAGACTGAAAACAAAAAATATGATGCAGTTGTCTTTTTCACTTTAAAAGGTAGTACTAAGTTGGATAATTTAAATAGTTATCATTTGGAGGATTATTTATTTCCCCTAGGATTTTCTGAATTCTCAGTTATTATTACCACCACAAAAGATTAAGATAGTGGCTCCAGAGTCTTGATCAGAATGGAATATTAAGGTGATTTTCATAGAATTAGGGTTCATAACTATGGATTTGCCTTCTTTGAATACTTGGGCTTGTCATTGTCCATAAGTATGCATGACAGGAGCCACACTGCTTCCCTTGCAGAATGCTAGTACTTATCTCTTACGCTGGGCTTGGAATCATCAAGTTTTAAAATAAATAAATAGAACAAATATTGTTTCTGGTATTTTACAATTGTGTTTCCCCAGAGCAATGTACTTGAATGTTGACTGGTGGGCCTCAGAGTTTGTGAATTAGATGTGTGATCTAATGAAGTATGCAAGCTCAATCCCATGAAGCACTGCTACCATCAGGGAGGAAGGGGACCAGCCCAGCCTACTAATTTCAGAGCATCCGAAATACCCACGGTACTAGGAGACCAGGAAGCGCTGCATCCTTCAGAGGAAGCATATGGAAAGCCTGCTGCTGAGGTCAGGCATCCATCCTGTTGTGAGGCAGCACATCCAGGACCATCTGTGTCCATATGTTTCAAGAATATGTCCCTGTACTAAGAGGTCTATAGCAAGGTTTGTGGAAATGAAACAGTAAAGTTCAGGGACAGAATAGTCTGCAAAGTGTGGATTATTTCTGAATCTGTGTGCTCTGTCACTCAGTTGTGGCCAACTCTTTGCCACCCAATGGATTGTAACCTGCAAGGCTCCTCTGTCCATGAAATTTTCCAGGCAAGAATACTGGACGGGTTTCCCATTTCCTTTTCCAATTTCTGAAACTACAATCTTGTAAATAATGGTATTTTTTTCTGTTTTGTTTTAGTTACTGATACCACCTTCCTTTTCTTCTGGAGTGACAACAAACACATAGAAACAAAACTGCCTGTTCTTTGTACACCAGTTAAGAAGGACAAGAAAACTCAATACTTTTGAGAAGAATCTACAGTAAGAAATGGTAACCCACTCCAGTATTCTTACCTGGGAAATCCCATGGGTAGAGGAGCCTGGCGGGCTATATAGACCATGGGGTCACAAAAAAGTCGGACACAACTTAGCCGCTAAACAAACTACTTCATGTAGTCTTTCTTCCATTGGGACTACGGTGATGCGGTTGATGTAAAGCCAATAACTCACTAATTACTACCTCCTCACCAAGAAATTTAATTCAAGCCTACATGGATTAAACAGACAGCCTCCTAACAAAGTTCTCTTTTTCTAGGGATCAATTTTATCATCTTCAGAATTAATACATAGGTTGATCTGATTAAATTCTTTGTTTCATTCTAATCCATATATTCTAAAATTATGTAACTTTATAAAAGGAATCCCAATTGGAAAAGAAGTAAAGCTCTCACTATTTGCAGATGACATGATCCTCTACATAGAAAACCCTAAAGACTCCACCAGAAAATTACTAGAACTAATCAATGACTATAGTAAAGTTGCAGGATATAAAATCAACACACAGAAATCCCTTGCATTCCTATACACTAATAATGAGAAAACAGAAAGAGAAATTAAGGAAACAATTCCATTCACCATTGCAACGGAAAGAATAAAATACTTAGGAATATATCTACCTAAAGAAACGAAAGACCTATATATAGAAAACTATAAAACACTGGTGAAAGAAATCAAAGAGGACACTAACAGATGGAGAAATATACCATGTTCATGGATTGGAAGAATCAATATAGTGAAAATGAGTATACTACCCAAAGCAATTTATAGATTCAATGCAATCCCTATCAAGCTACCAACAGTATTCTTCACAGAGCTAGAACAAATAATTTCACAATTTGTATGGAAATACAAAAAACCTCGAATAGCCAAAGCGATCTTGAGAAAGAAGAATGGAACTGGAAGGAATCAACCTACCTGACTTCAGGCTCTACTACAAAGCCACAGTTATCAAGACAGTATGGTACTGGCACAAAGACAGAAATATAGATCAATGGAACAAAATAGAAAGCCCAGAGATAAATCCACGCACATATGGACACCTTATCTTTGACAAACGAGGCAAGAATATACAATGGATTAAAGACAATCTCTTTAACAAGTGGTGCTGGGAAATCTGGTCAACCACTTGTAAAAGAATGAAACTAGAACACTTTCTAACACCAGACACAAAAATAAACTCAAAATGGATTAACGATCTAAACGTAAGACCAGAAACTATAAAACTCCTAGAGGAGAACATAGGCAAAACACTCTCTGACATACATCACAGCAGGATCCTCTATGACCCACCTCCAAGAATATTGGAAATAAAAGCAAAAATAAACAAATGGGACCTAATTAACCTTAAAAGCTTCTGCACATCAAAGGAAACACTAAGCAAGGTGAAAAGACAGCCTTCAGAATGGGAGAAGATAATAGCAAATGAAGCAACTGACAAACAACTAATCTCGAGAATATACAAGCAACTCCTACAGCTCAACTCCAGAAAATAAATGACCCAATCAAAAAATGGGCCAAAGAACTAAATAGACATTTCTCCAGAGAAGACATACAGATGGCTAACAAACACATGAAAAGATGCTCAACATCACTCATTATCAGAGAAATGCACATCAAAACCACTATGAGGTACCATTTCACACCAGTCAGAATGGCTGCAATCCAAAACTCTACAAGCAATAAATGCTGGAGAGGGTGTGGAGAAAAGGGAACCCTCTTACACTGTTGGTGGGAATGCAAACTAGTACAGCCACTATGGAGAACAGTGTGGAGATTCCTTAAAAAACTGGAAATAGAACTTCCTTATGATCCAGCAATCCCACTGCTGGGCATACACACTGAGGAAACCAGAAGGGAAAGAGACACGTGTACCCCAATGTTCATCACAGCACTGTTTATAATAGCCAGGACATGGAAGCAACCTAGATATCCATCAGCAGATGAATGGATAAGAAAGCAGTGGTACATATACACAATGGAATATTACTCAGCCATTAAAAAGAATACATTTGAATCAGTTCTAATGAGGTGGATGAAACTGGAGCCTATTATACAGAGTGAAGTAAGCCAGAAAGAAAAACACCAATACAGTATACTAACGCATATATATGGAATTTAGAAAGATGGTAACAATAACCCTGTGTACGAGACAGCAAAAGAGACACTGATGTATAGAACAGTCTTATGGACTCTGTGGGAGAGGGAGAGGGTGGGAAGATTTGGGAGAATGGCATTGAAACATGTAAAATATCACGTATGAAACGAGTTGCCAGTCCAGGTTCGATGCACGATACTGGATGCTTGGGGCTGGTGCACTGGGACAACCCAGAGGGATGGTATGGGGAGGGAGGAGGGAGGAGGGTTCAGGATGGGGAACACATGTATACCTGTGGCGGATTCATTTTGATATTTGGCAAAACTAATACAATTATGTAAAGTTTAAAATAAAATAAAATTTAAAAAAAATAAAAAATAAATAAAAAATAAAATAAAATTATGTAACTTCAGGGAGTAAAACTAATTAAATTAAATTGCTAAAATAAGGTATTGGTGTAAAATATTTGCAAATACATTTTTAAAATGATTATTCCAAATATTCAAAATACAAACAAAATCAGAAAAATCATCTGATTACTTGCTAAGTAATCAACATTTATGAATTTATCAATTTTAACCTGCAAATATAGAATGGAGATTATTAGGACTCTGGACTTAGTGAAGAAAGAAAAAAAAGTAAATATGATCTTTGATGCAATTGGGGAAAAAATCTTACTCTGTACTTTTAAATCATGTGTCAATAACACTAAGCGTGGTGACCAGACAAACAAAATTCTATTAAATGTCATTTTATTGCCCAATTACATTAGACCACCTGAGATATTTAAAACAAGCCTGAGGCAGGAAAGGAGAAAAATTAAGCCATTCATCTTTTGACTAATTTGTTCATGAAACAGACGGACTCATGTAGGAGTCCTTTCAGATAAAATACACCACTTGCTTTCCTGATGTCCAGAGTCATGTTAATCTACATATTTTTGATTCATAATTAATTGTCAAAATTATGATATTTTATTTAAAAGGCCCCCTATTGAGAAAGAATATTATGTTAGAAATTTATGTATTATTCAAAATGAATTTCCACAATGCCTATGAAAGATCATAGCATAATACCTTCACAGTCAGAGCTACACCTGTCAGCTATGTTTAATCCCCAATAACAAGGCTAGTTTTGCTCACTATCAAGTGGGATCTCCATCTGTTTATGACTATATAGATCTCCTGAATTCTAACTTGGGAAATAAATATATGCAAACATCAAACTTAGGGTGAGAAAGGGTAGAGAATGAATCATAACATTGGTTTTAGTCTATTCTTTCTAGATTGTTGCTGTTGAGTGTAAATCCTACTAAAAAGGAGACATATAACCACAATAAGATATCACTTCATACCCACTAGGATGACTGCTGTTAAAACCAAGTGAAACATAAAAAGCAAGTGTTTGTGAAGATGCAAAGAATTGGAACCCTGCACACTCTGAGGGAAATGCAAAATGGTGCGGTAACTATGGAAAACAGGATGCTGCCTTTATATATATGGATGAACCTTGAGAACATGCAAAATAAAATCAGCCAGTTATTAAAGAACTTTTTATGATGCTCTTAAAATAGTTCAAATCATAGAGACAGAAGGCAGAATGGGGGTCATCCAGGGAGTGGGGTGGATGGGAGGGATGGGAAGTTATGTTTAACGGACACAGAGTTTCTAATTGGGGAAGATGGGAAATTTTTGCAGATGGATGGTGATCATGGTTGCAAAACCATGTGAATATACTTAATACAGCTGAGTTTACCCTTAAAAATGGCTAAAAAAAGTATATTAATATCACCACATTTTTAAAGGGAGAATTATATTAATAGGAAATTTTAAAGTGTTAAAAAAATAAAATACAACATGAACTGTTTCTGACATACTGGATTTCACTGTCTTAGAAATCTAAACATTATAGGTCTATCAGATTCTTAGGGAAAAAACTTAAACAGTAAAGTATGTCCCTCCTCTTAGTAACAAGGAGTATTTGTTTTCTTCCTTTTAGGTTACAGATAGGGCTTCCAAGGTGATCTTTCCATTTACAAATCTTTCTAGATGTCTTTTTTTTTTTTTTTCCTGCTCATCCCAAGTTTGTGAACACCCACTATGCCAAGTCACTAAACAAGGCACCACTGAAGGATTCTGTTCATTTGAGGAAATGCAGATGGTTTTCTCTGGCAATGCCAGGACTGTCTGCTCCGGAAAACTCTGCATGTAGAGCTACTGCCCTTTTCTTCAAACTTATCTTCTGATTTGAAGAGTAGATAACTTGACCTGGTTAAATTCAGAAACACATTGATTTTCTCTTTAATTTATAGTTTGATGAACTAAAAAGTAACAATATTGCAAGGCAGAAAATGCTTTCCCTGTGCAGGCATGTTTTACTGCCTGCAAGATGAAAAGGAACAATTGTTTTTCTTTTTCTTCCAGCACATCTGATCTCCCTACATATTATGAATAACTAAATCTAGGTAAATAAGCATGTTCCAGAATAACTGGCTTTATCGTTTGCCCACCAGATATAAACTATACTTTTAATTTTCTCTATTCCTTAATCATTTTTGATACAAATGTTCAATAGGGGTTTAAATCCTTTTCCCAAGCTTCTCTTTTATCATGTTTCTAATTACCTAGCCTAATTGCTCAGAACCTTTAAGAGCGTGTGAAGTTTTTTAAATGGGTTTCTTTAATTATGATTCTTTTGTGAAGAAAATGCTGCTAAACAAAAGTTAATTGTGAATGCTGAATATCTGTGTTATAGGAGTAAAAAGAAGGAAAATAAATATTTGCTTTAAGAAAACTGATTTTGTCCTTTCCAGGCTTCCTGTCCCTATAAAAGACCCAAGATTCATGCTCATCACATTTATCTGATAAAAAAAATCATACAGCATATAAACACAATATACATGTAGCTTCTTTCTTTTACAGTTCCACACTTTACATACATATTCAGTATCAGAACAGTAAAATATATATATATATATATTTTTTGAATATTTTAGATAGGTATTTTCTGCCCAGTATAGAAATTTAGAGGCCTACTTAAGCTCTCAAGACAAAGACAGTGATTGTAAGCAGGAGGTATGGTTGACACCTTCTCAGTAGGTTAAGTTTCCAACTGGACTCAAAGTTTTTTTGTTTTTTTTTGTTTTTTGTTTTTTTTTTTATTAGGAACTAATATTTTTATTGAATGAAAAAATCTTTAACTTCTACAGTGCTTTACACCTCTGTTAAAAAATGGTGTTAT
The DNA here is from genome assembly GCF_019923935.1 of Bubalus bubalis. NCBI lineage: Eukaryota > Metazoa > Chordata > Mammalia > Artiodactyla > Bovidae > Bubalus > Bubalus bubalis. The sequence goes on along the minus strand of NC_059161.1, from coordinate 63,327,047 downwards.
GGAAAAACATTATTGTATGTGGTTGTGTTTTTTTTTTAAGATTTCAGTGAATAAAATTGTATGTCAAAAATTATTTTCCCCAAAGTACAAATAAAACTGTGTAGATACGAGACAGATATTAGAATCAGAATTTGGCTTCCTATGGGATTGCACAGACTGGAAGGCTGATTCATTTCTAGAGAGTCTAATGATAGCTGGAGGGTCAGGTGGAGATACAGAGGTGCAATTGAGAAGCAGCAGGTGACAGTGTTTCTTAGAGATCTGCATTTGGGAATGGAAGCCCAAAAGGTTGAAGGGATTATGAATTTAAATAGAAAAGCAGAATGAAACAGGGCTAGAATCTGAAAAAGGAATGTCAGGATGAGATTGTCTGAGGCAGTATAGGTGCGAGTCAAGGTATCTTATTTGAAAAGGGAATAAAATAGAGATGTGAGCTGGATAGGTCAGGCAGTTAGTAAAGGTGCAGTTAAAGTTGATTAAATTATGATATACCAAAGAGGCTGAGGACAGGTCAAGGCACAAAAAAGGGGTAAGGGAGCACACACCCTTAAAATCACTCAGAAGCAGAATTAACAAATTGCCCACGGTCATCCCAACTTGGACTGGCTGCCTGATCAGGTCCCAGACCTCAACAACCAGGAGCATCTAACAGAGTACCATGTTACGCCAGCCCCTACCCTGCAGAGGCATCAGAGGGAATAGCCCCCTGGGAAAACCAGGTCCTGTGATTCGGAAAATGCCTTGTCCTGCTTCCGTGACCCAGCATCTCCTAGCCTTTGCAGCACTGCAGGTGCTAGGCTGCTCGCAACTGCACAGCTCGCTAATGCTCAGTACACGGCCCCTTCAGCGGTCCTTGGTGGACATGGCCCTCATCCAGGCCTGTGGTTGCGGCCCACACCTTCACAGTCCGCAGGGTGGAGGGTGCCCTTTCCCCCAAAATTACTCTGAAGCAGCAAATACAAATTTGCAGCCGTAAGTCCCATTTGAACTTGCTGCCTGAGTGGCTCCCAGATAATACAGCATGGTCAGCACATGCACCCCAGCCCTTCCAGGGCAGTGGAGGAACCCGGCGTGTTTGCTTCCAGGGGAACATTCCCAGTTGGGGAGGTTAGGCTTTGCAATTATGCTTATAGCTTTTCTAGTAAAAACCCGTCAGAGACTCAGCTTCTGGTGCTTACTCTGTTCCAAGTTCCTGGGTACCAAGAAAGAAACACAGACACACGCGCAGTACGCACCTCGCCCCGAGGCCTTTGGCATCCAGGCTCTTCCGGGAAGTTGCAAAGGTTGGCCCCGCCCTGACAAACAGGTCAAGTTCCCTTGCATTTGCCTTAAAAGGAATACACCCCAGTGGGCAAATTTGAGCTCGGGTTACACAAACATCTTGTTCCCCAAAGCCCGCCCCTGGAACACAGCGTCTCCCCACGTTTGCCCTGCCGGTCCGCGCTTCCGCAGGACTTACCTGGTTAGCGGTCCTCCTGCAGCGAGGTCTTCCAGGCCTGCGGAGCTGGGTCCGGGCTCCAGACACCAGCAGAGCCTCCATGAAGGGCTTCAGCACCCTAAAAACCATTCTGAGGCCGTAGCTGCAAACTGACGACCGACAGTTCCCGTTTGAACTTCCTGTGGGATCAGCGCCCTGGCCTCTCTTGGAACCAGGGCTCCCAGGAGTCTTTGATTTGGCAAATTCTGGCGAGCCTGCAGGGCCCGAGGCCTGAAAAGGTAGCAGAGTAACCTTGCGTTTTGCCAGGAGGGGAAATATTCTCTAAGACCCCGCTTCGGTGATTCAGCTTCTCCGACATCTGTTCCAGGCCACCAGCTACCCTAAACCTGCTCCATGCTCATGGGCCTAAACCGCCACTTCACAAGGCGTTCCAGGATTTTGAGCTAGGTTCTGGCCCCAAACTCATGCAGAGCTTCCAGTGTAGAGGGACGTCCACGCAAAACTCAGTCTGAGACATCAGATGCTAACTGACAACCTTCGGTCCTCATTTGAATCTCCTGCCAGGATCGAGCCCTGGGTTTCAGAAACCAGTGCTCGCTCCCTTTCCAGCAGCCACTGGGGCACCCGGCCAGGTGTTCTCCATCAAGGCAGGATGCACCCACCTGCTTTGCCTTAAGGATGATTATGCTCCTTAGGGTTTGGCACCTTCAATCCGCTGCTCCTGTGAGCCGGCCTCTCCAGGCCCCTGCCCTGCTTGCCCCAGGATGGGCGGATACACACTTTGTGAGCCAGAGGTGGCTCAAGCACAAGCACCTTGTGTACTTGGCAGTTACGGCAGGCCTTTGGTCAACCTGGTGCTCCGAGGCTTTGAAGCCAAGTACATGCTTGAAATGCCAGCAGTCTCCAGGATGAGAGAGCCAACCTGCTGAATATCACTCTGCGTGTTTAGCGCCAAAATACCCTCCAGCCCCCATTCAGACTTACTTCCGGTCAGATGCCGAGCTCCTTCAGTTACATAAGGTTCCCAGGTGTCTTTTATTGGAGAAAATTTGTCAGCCAAGACTGTCCAATGGCCTTGAGTTTTGTCTTTAGGGAGGACATTCCCCCCTGCTTAGTCTAGTCTGAGATTAGCCTTACCCCTTTGAACCCCTAATGCCTGCTACTATGACCCAGCTTGTGTACAATTCCACGCTCTGGCATCCCACCGTTGCACGGCAGGCGCATGCGCATTTCTCATCCTTTCAGTCTCCTGGGGCCCGCCCACCTCCAGCCCCCCACACGGAAGAGCCGCCATGTTGGAGGGCGCCCACCATCGTAGGTCACTCTTGAGGTGGCAGGTGCAGATTGACGATAGTCAGTCCTGGTTTGGATCTGCTGCCTGGGCTTTTCCAACAGGATTCTGGAATGTCTCCTTGTTCAGTCACCAAGTTGGCAAGCCAGGCTTTCTTCCTCCAGTATCTCTCAGCGTTTGCTCAGACTCCTGTCCGTTGAGTCCGTAATGCCATCCAACCGTCTCATCCTCTGTCACCCCCTTCTCCTCCTGCCTTCAGTCTTTCCCAGCATCAGGGTCTTTTCTAGTGAGTCAGCCCTTCGTATCAGGTGGCCAAAGTATTGGAGCTTCAGCATCAGTCCTTCCAGTGAGTGTCTGTTGCTGCTGCTGCTGCTGCTAAGTCACTTCAGTCGTGTCTGACTCTGTGCGACCCCATAGACGGCAGCCCACCAGGCTCCCCCGTCCCTGGGATTCTCCAGGCAAGAACACTGGAGTGGGTTGCCATTTCCTTCTCTTACTGCAGACTATATTTGGAACTGCTTGCCTAAAAGACACCTTTGTAGGAAAGTGCAAACAGAGCCTCCTCTCTGCAGAAACAACTCCTTGGATGCCTAATGGGAGTGGAATCTTTGTGCAAGACAAAAAGAAACAGTCCCTCCCTCGGCATGGACCTACCTCTGCTGCAGTTGGACAGGAATGATTTCAGAGCCCACCTGGATCCTTGCCATGGTGTCTCTGTTCCAGGCTCACCACCTATCCAGCCATGGTTAATCCAGATACCTGCCTCACGAACTACTCCTATAAATGAGATCAACAGAAAGAAGAGCTTCAGTCTTCTGTCATTTGTTTATTTAGAAATACATATTGAACACCTGACCTGTTCCAGATATTGTGCTTTGCTACTGCATACATTACTCAGATAAAACCCCACTTCAAAGGTAAGAGCATGGGTCAGACTGAAACTGGAAAGGATGTGTGATCCTACAGACTAGCCTGTGGCAGAGTAACACGTCATCATGAAATCTATATACATTCCATATAGAAATGCATTTCTAGAAAATGAAAGTTTTTAAAGAATGAAAACTTTCAAACTTAAAAATTTGAAGTAGAACTTTTAAAAAATGGACTATCAGCATCCCACTGCTGCTAAGTCACTTCAGTCGTGTCCGACTCTGTGTGACCCCATAGACAGCAGCCCACCAGGCTCAGCCATCCCTGGGATTCTCCAGGCAAGAACACTGGAGTGGGTTGCCATTTCCTTCTCCAGTGCATGAAAGGGAAAAGCGAAAGTGAAGTCGCTCAGTCGTGTCCGACTCTTTGTGACCCCATGGACTGCAGCCCACCAGGCTCCTCCATCCATGGGATTTTCCAGGCAAGAGTACTGGAGTGGGTGGCCATTGCCTTCTCCATCAGCATCCCACACCTAGACTAAATATGTTTAACCTCTTCTTGGTAACTAGAAGTACTTTTATTAACAAGCATTATTATGGAATATATGGAGGATGCAGGTTCTGACATTGTCTCAGCTACTGCTTAGCCTTGTGAATAAAACACTGTTCTTAGATCTCAGTAGGTGATCTGTCACTTCTTGTCCAGCTCTGTAATTCTAAGTGTATAAGCTCTGTTTGTGTATGTAATGTCTAGATGAGACTTAACATACAGCATTTATCATGTGACAATACTCTTAGCAGTTTATGCATAATAACAGACTGAATCACCTTGAAAACCCTGGGAAAGGGCCACTTTTATTATTGCAGTTTTTCAGTTGAGGAAATTATGGAGAAAGGGGTTATCTTATAGCTCAAAAGTGATAAGAGTTTGCACGCAGGCATGATGAGACAGTTGGAGAGCATACTACTTCAGTGGACATAAACTTGGTTAGACAAACTCTGGGAGATAGTAAGGAACAGGGAGGGCTGGCGTGCTGCAGTCCTTGGGGTCACAGAGTTGGACATGACTTAGCAACTGAACAAATACAGTGTCTCCCCAGAGTCACTGCTCTTAACCAAGATGCCAAAGGCTATCAGATTTCTTTAGCCGCAAAAGTGTTATCCGAACATCTGCTCAAGTGGAATCCTGATACATAAAGCAAGTCAATGCTGAAATACTGCAGGAGGAGAGGAGGTATTGGGGTGGATGGGGCAGACAGCCCAGACTATTTGGTCCTCTATTCTCCCCCTTCAAATGCTTCCATTTAAAGGATAAGATATTAAAAATTACTGACAACTTAAAAATACAGGATATCTGATTCTTTTCTTTTTTTTTTAATTTTATTTTATTTTTAAACTTTACATAACTGTATTAGTTTTGCCAAATATCAAAATGAATCCGCCACAGGTATACATGTGTTCCCCATCCTGAACCCCCCTCCCTCCTCCCTCCCCATTCCATCCCTCTGGGTCGTCCCAGTGCACCAGCCCCAAGCATCCAGTATCGTGCATCGAACCTGGACTGGCAACTCGTTTCATACATGATATTTTATATGTTTCAATGCCATTCTCCGAAATCTTCCCACCCTCAGTTCTAATATTTTGACTCCATAACTTTAGAGAGCACAGGCATTCACCATTGTTTAAAACATATTTACTGCCTTTTATAGATCCATCCAGAATGTAAAATAATAAATCTTCTTGTACAGAAAAAGATTTTTTTTGTAGATTCTCCTTGTGAGCATGAAAGATGAATATTACCCTGCAGTTGTGCTTGCTACATTGCAATTACTTTCTCAGCAGTATATTAATTAGTCAACTCCAGTAGTCTAGAACTCTTTGATGCTAGGTAATGAGATTAATAATAGATTCTTATCAACTCTCCCAAAGCTACAATAGGCATCAAGTAGTTCTAATCTGCATTGCCTATACATGGCATGAAAAAGCTCTTTAGGAGTCCAGGGCTAAATCAGGACCATTTGTGTTCAGCATGCCACAATAGTCAGTGCTTACACGAGTAACGTCTGTGAAAACAGCATCACAACATTGCACTGCACACCTGGTGTAGAATGGATTGGCTTCTTTAAATTATGCACATAAGCTGCTTTCTCTGTAGGAATAATCTGACACTAGCGGTAGTCTGATGGATGGAAGTCTCTAAGAAACAAATGGTTTGTAGATTAGGAGATACTAGACACACAGGGATTCCCAGGTGGTGCTAGTGGTAAAGAACTCACTTGCCAAGGCAGATGTAAAGAGATGCAGGTTCCATCCCTGGGTTGGGAAGATTTTCCTGGAGGAGAGCACGGCAACCCATTCCAGTATCCTTGCCTGGAGAATCACTTGAATGGAGGAGGCTGGTGGGTTACAGTCCACAGGGTTGCAAAGAGTCAGACAGGACTGAAGTGACTTAGCACACAATCATACAGCAGAGAGTATATGTTGAGAAACATCTGCTATAAAAAGAAAATACATAGAATTTCTCTTCTTGAGGGGTTCATAATTTTCTCAACAGAACAGTATTGTGTATGGAGAGAAAATAAGAATCAAAGACATATTGTTTAAAAGTTAAAGCTGGACTGTGTATAGTATATCTTTAATAGACATCCACACATAGAAATACTCAAATCCACACCTAATGTGTATATAGTTTTTCTGTCTTGTACAGTTTAAGTACATTCATTTCCTTTTCTGTATCTTGGCACACCTGTATTTGACCTGTAAAATGTGGCCACATGTCTCTTCATGTGCAGAAGTTCCTAATCATCATGTCAGAACCTCAGTGGAGCTGTCTCCCCCTGTAGCCCCTCTGAGGAAAGACCCGTGGAAGAAACTGAAGCCTTTCCTACACATTGGGTTATGTCTCATGTTTGCTTGGAGTATAGACATTATTAACATGAATTTTAAGGGTTTTTTTCCTTTTCATTTCCGTATCAAAATGGGGGGCCATATATGTGTATGTTGGTGGTCCTTTTAGTTGTAACCAGATAATATCTCTAGATGTAATAATTATAGAGAATAAGTATTTGTTCAAGATTATATCATTAAATTACATATATATATGCATATATATATATATGGATATTTATATGGACTTCCCTGGTGGCTCAGACGGTAAAGCGTCTGTCTACAATGTGGGAGACCTGGGTTTGAGCTCTAGGTTGGGAATATCCCCTGGAGAAGGAAATGGCAATCCACTCCAGTACTATTGCCTGGAAAATCCCATGGACAGAGGAGCCTGGTAGGCTACAGTCTATGGGGTCACAAAGAGTCGGACACAACTGAGCAACTTCACTCACTATATATCTATCTATCTATATATATATATATAATTTATAAAATGTTATAAAAATGAATTCATTGCAGGAAGTGTTTAGTCATATTCCCATTTACAGGCCTAATGATCCCAAATGTTCATAGTGTGTTCATATTTTTCTTTCTCATAAGATAAAAATATAATGTATTGTGACTATTAAATATTTCTCTCAAATACATCATAACAAAATTACTAAGCAGCTTTCTCAGATGTTTGCATGTCACTTTTGCACCAAAGGGAACAGGTGGTTTGGTAAAGCTCCAGGAATAAATATTTCTGACTTATCCTTTGTTAACACTGATGCTATGGACTAGTGGGTCCGTCCATGGAGATTACCTCAAAGACGCCAAAGGAGTAGAGACTAGCCCTCTTTGTGGCCTGTCATATCTGTCCCTGGAGAAGCTACAAGAAGATTCAGAATGTTCCTCTGCTTGGAAGTAAGTGTTCATGCAGTTCTAGGCAAAAACTTTGAAGGGAAATTGACTATAACTAGACTGTGATCCTGGAGAAGGGAACAACAGAGGACATCATGGATGGCATCACGTGATGTTGGGGCTGCCGGAGTGGGGCACAAGAGAAACTCCATCTTAAAAGCTGTCAGTCATCTTAAGGCAGGATGTGAGCTGTGCCTGAACTTTGCTCAGAAATGAGGGAAGCACAGTTAAAGAAAAACTAGGTCTTCTTGGAGACCCCCTCCTCAGAGACAACAAACAGAGATTGGAAGTTGAGGTCAGTTTGCTCTTGTTAGATTAATGATAGCGATATCCCTTTGACATATAGCCCCTTAAAATTCTAATTGTTAATTCTTCCTGCACTTGTATATTGTAAAACTGAGTAGTGTAGCTGAAAAACTGAGTAATGTAGCTGACATGTAACCACTCATGTAGCAGGAGATATAAAGCTGTGTCTTCTATAATCATTGGGGTCCTTTTTGGAAACCGATATCCCTTGGACCTGCTGGCGTAATAAACTGTACTCCACTGTCTTGAGTGTCCTCCGAGGTGTGCTTTGTGACTTTGGATTCCACAACAGTGAGAGAGTCAATTTCTAGGCAGGTTGATAAGAAGTCCAGAGTCCTCAAGGAGGAGAGAGGAGTCTGGGTCTCTTGAAAAGGAGATAGGGGTCTACAGTTCTCAAGGAGGAGAAAAGAACAAATGTTTTTCTTCTACATTCCTTAGTCTTAGTCACATAAAATTGTTTTTTTCTTTAAGCCTGGACCTGATGATTACACAACAAAACAACTCAGCTTAAACTCTATGCTAAGGATTATATAACAACAATGTATCCTGCTTGAGGACAATTTCTCCTTCTTGAAAACCTTCTGACTAATTCTGTTATCTTAAAATGTATATTATGTGAGTGGGTCTGGTAAGATCTTTCTATTATTAGTTCTAACCCTGTCATCTTAAAATGTAGATTGTGGGAGTTGGTCTAGTAAGATCTTTACAACCTTGAGAGATTCTTTTAATTTATTGTAATAAACAATTTAAAAAGTATATAGCTCCCTTCCTAAGACTAGTGAGTGGGGCACTCTCTGCCCCTTTCTGATGTTTATGTCAGGAGCTTTCTCTGTCTCTTTTCACTGTAGTAAAATTTCTGCCACACAAGAGCCCTGAGTGGTCAAGCCTGGTCTCTGATCTTGAAGCTAAATCTTCTTCTTCAGATATCATGAATCTGACGTTGTTCACCAAAAGCTATCACATGGACTCAATGGACATGAGTTTGAGCAAACTCCAGAAGATGGTGAAGGACAGGGAAGCCTGGCATGCTACAGTCAATGGGGCTGCAAAAGTCAGACACAACTGAGTGACTGAACAACAACAACAGACTATGATCCATGAGTTATGCATGTGAATTCAGAGGTTGTTATATGTGTGGCTTAGAGTGTGAGTTTGTGTGAGTATATGTTACTGCAAATGGGTGTAGTGTGTGTGTGTGTGTGTGCATGTGTGTGTGTAGCTATTAGAAACTACAACTCTCACTAGAACAAGAGAACTTACACTGCCTTCTCTTTCTTCCACATCCTCCCTTTAACATGTCAGTCGTATTATTGTCTGGAAAAATCAGACTGAGATAGTTAAATTAATGAGAAAACTGAGGCCATTGTCTCAGGATTGACTTTTTAGTGCATTCTGCATTTATTATTGAAGAAGGCAATGACAACCCACTCCAGTACTCTTGCCTGGAAAATCCCATGGATGGAGGAGCCTGGTGGGCTGCTGTCCATGGGGTCGCCAAGAGTCGGACACAACTGAGCGACTTTACTTTCCCTTTCACTTTCATGCACTGGAGAAGGAAATGGCAACCCACTCCAGTGTTCTTGCCTGGAGAATCCCAGGGACCGGGGAGCCTGGTGGGCTGCTGTCTATGGGGTCGCACAGAGTCAGACACGACTGAAGTGACTTAGCAGCAGCGTTTATTATTATGTGATTTTATTACTGAAATTTGAATTTTCTACACTGAATTGACACTATTAAGTTCACTAGAGTGTTCTCAATGTCTGCCAGGTTGCCGGGTGACAGAAAGAGACCCGAGAAATGTTCCAATCAGTGAGATTTTCAGTGCATTTCCAGAAAGAATGGGTTTTATTATCAAGTCACATTCCTGAATTCAACAAAGATCCTTTTTAATTGTCATCTAAGTCAGAAGCTGCCCTTTTGTAAAATGTTTTGTTATTGTTGAATTCTTAGAGTGCAGGTGTTCCCTGATGTCAAGTACACTCTTTCCCTGCCTTCTTCAGCACAGCATAAAGGGGCCTTGCTCACCTGACTGGGTTCATGTTGACCAATCATAGCACTTGCCTGGGATTACAAGAACTTGACAGAAGGTTCTAGTACAATATTATAGCCAGGAAAAACCCATTTCCTCCACCGCTTGCCTACTTATAGCTGATGTGCCTGATTTTATTTAATCATTTACTAATTCAAAGTTATGAAAGTTTCTGTATTATCAGAACCGTAAATATAAAAACATACTTTGAGAAACTCTAAAAATATGCATTTTATTCAATTCCCTACACTTCATTATTTTAACTGTATCATTCACATAGAATGCTTTATTTATTCCTTTTTTTAAAGGGCATATAATGTCTCTTGGGCTTCCCTGGTAGCTTAGCTGGTAAAGAATACACCTGCAATGCAGGAGACCTCAGTTAGATTCCTGGGTGGAGAAGTTCCCCTGGGGAAGGAATAAGCTACCCACTCCAGTATTCTTGGTCTTCCCTGGTGGCTCAGATGATAAAGGATCCACCTGAGATGCGGGAGACCTGGGTTCAATCCCAGGGTTGGGAAGATCCTCTGGAGGAGGGCATGGAAACCTACTCCAGTATTCTTCCCTGGAGAATCCCCATGGACAGAAGAGCCTGGTGGGTTACCTTCCCTGGGGTTGCAAAAAGTCGGACACAACTGAGTGATTAAGAACAGCACAGCACAGTATATGTCTCTTAGAATATTGGTATTTTGAAATCAGAGTTTGGGACAGTTTCCTTTAAGGTGCTGTCCCCTGTTGAAATGCAAATGAGATAACACATTAAACTATACCATTTTACTAAGTAAAAATTCTATTTGTCAAATATTTGCATAACAGGTTTCAAAGAAGGGACAGTGGAGAGAATATGAAGACCCCAGTATTGATGGAGATTTAAGCCCTGGCCCAGGATACAGTTTTGTTGGGTACATTCTGAGCATAACGTGGTCAGAAGAATACATTTTAAATCAATGTGCAGAGCCTTCTGATGCCACCTGAAACTATTTGTATTTAGAAGCACATTTGAACAGATACTGGTTTATTGAAATCAAAGAATTCAGCAGTTTTCTCTATGTGATTTAATAGTATTTGTGTTAATCACCCTTCCTTGTTTTAACATTTCTATATAATGCTTATGTAATAGATATTTAGTAATAAATAAGTTACAAGCATTTTAAAGTAAAATTCAAAGACTTTGAAAATTAAGATGGTTAAGTCACAACTTTTATAATCTTTGTTTCTCAGTTTTTATTACTGTTACCATTATAGTCTTCTCAACACCACAACTACCACAAATATTCCTTTGTTTTCATGTCATCACATAATTGGTGGTTGTTATGCAGTGAATGTACCTCACCAAATTCTGTGTTGAAGTCCTAATCCCTAGTACCATAGAATGTGACTATACTGAATATAAGATCTTTAAAGAATTAGGTTAAATGATGTCATCAGGATGGGCTCCAATCCATTAGGAGGTAATTAGGACACAGAGAGATGACCAACAGGAGGACACAGCCACAAGGCAGCTGTCACAAGCCAAGAAGAGAGGCTTCAGTAGGAACCAAACCTGATGACACCTTGATTTTGGGCTTCCAGCCTCCAGAGCTGTGAGACAAGAGTTTCTGTTGTAATGAATGACTTGGTCTGAGGTTTTCTGTTTTGGCAGGCCTACCAGACTAACGCAGTGGTTATACAGGATATTCTCTATTTACCCCTTCTAATCCAACTTCTACCCATGTCCTGTTCTATAGAAGCTGATATTTATGAACTCTGATCAATGATTTCCCCTAGCAATAGCTTCAAGCTGGCTTCAGTAAAAGGAAAGCCTTAGCAGAGGGTCTGCCACCAGGAGGAGAGTAAGATATGGCCATTACTCTCCTGGCTTCTTCTGACTAGATGCCTTCAGGTGTCAGCCCTCCTTAAAAACGTCAGCTGCTATCCTGCAGCCCTCAATCACGGTGTCAGCTACTGGCTCAGGGTCCCAAAGCTCACTCCACTGGCCCCTTCCAAGTCAAGCTGGTAACACTCCTGGCTGTTGCTCCCTTACTTGAGATACTGTCCATGTCTTGCCCACACCTTCATACATCCCCCGCTTGTTAACCATCATCATCTCATTTTGAGCCTGCCTACCACGCCTGCCAGACACGCAGGCAGCAGTTGAGTGGATGTGAAGGGAACAGTCTATTCTTAGCAAGACTAAATCAAAAAGTCAACATTACCTGGTTGGAATATGTACTTTATGTTAATATGCTGTCTCATTTTACCTGCTCCTTTATATTCAATCTGACAGTGCCTTAAATAGATGGTACAATCAATGAGTAATTAGTGAGGGACTATCTTACAATACCTTTTAAAGATATTCATCTGCTAGAGTTGATGCTTTTAATATCCTAAATGTAATTGCAGGTTACTCTGAGAAATCTAAGAGGGCAGAATTAATGTTAGCATTTCTTAATTCATAAGGTCTCAAAAGCCTTTTTGTCACTCAAACTCTACCTATTTATGTTTTTCTTACAAGAGTTTAAAGGTGTTCACAAATCTAGAGATTGATAAAAGTGAAAAAAATTAGTTCAGTAAATGTATTATATAATAAAGTATCATTACTTATTTATGAGACCCCCAACCCAGTGGCTGACAGTGAAGAATCTGCCTGCAATGTGGGAGACCTGGGTTCAGTCCCTGGGTTGGGAAGGTCCCCTGGAGAAGGAAATGACCACCCACTCCAGTATTCTTCCCTGGAGAATTCCATGGGCAAAAGAACTTGCCGGCTACAGTAGGTGGGGTTGCAAAGAGTGAAACACACACACACACACACACACACACACACACACCCCAAACACCAACTTATTTATATTGAACTGAAACTATGTTTAAAGTTTTATACCGTAAATAATATGAAATGATTATCAAACATACTCTAATACACAAATAAATCATTTGACAATTTTAACCTTATGTAGTTTCTTCATCAGACTTCAAAATTTTTTAAACTTTGTTTTTCATGAGCAAATTGTCAATAATGTGCTAAATATTTATAATTGTGCCTCTGCTGCCATCTAGACGTTAAGAGAAAGCATTGCATGCAGACTTGAAATGATGCATAAGAAAATTCTCTGACAGTATTATGTTGCATTCTTTTTAACATACTCTTGCAAAAAAAAGTATCAGAAACTTAAAAACACATTAATTATTATATAGTATAATGCACCCAAACTTACCTTAGTAGTTAACCTTTAACAAAAGAAGAAAAAGAAGGCAAAATGTAAAATGATGAAGTAAGTCATATTAATTCAAGAAGTTTTAATTAGAATAAGCAACTCTGTAAATTAACATGATAAATTAAGGTTAGAGAACATGTAATTTACTCTTTTAACATGGATCTTTGCAACTCTAATAAATCTACCATCATTAATTATTCTTTTATAATATATCTGACCTCATCCATGAAATATTCATAAATTTTATGAGGAAGCATAGAGTGAAGCTATTTAATGTCAGGCTCTGGGAAGAATCAACATCAGGTTCAAATCCCAGTTCTGACACTTCAACAAGTGGTTCATCATCCCAATGTCATGTTTCTTATCCATATCAGGGAGATTATAATACCTGCTGCATAGATTTGCCTTAAGGATTAAATCCAATGACAGAATCCCTGTGCCAGATACAATGTTCAGGACATTTTACTTAACAGACTAGATACCCTCTCTCTCAACACTCCAGTCCAGAGGAGTCTCCCTGAATTTCTTAAGGATGCTGGCGTTCCCTCCCTGTACAGCCAAAATGATGTGTCTAATATTTACCATGTGCCATCTCTGCTGTTTTCTTTTTCTGACTAGAAACTTCATTCATCTTGAACTTACACAATCCAGACTCTGAAGAAATACAAACAGATAGATAGATACAGATGTTCATTTCCTCACAATTCCACCCTCTTGCCATCCTACAAAGAGATCCACTCTCAAGGTACAATGTACGTTGCTCTCTTTGTTTTTCTTTTCTATACTTCTGCTGGCACAGATTTTATTATTTTTCACGCTAATGAGATTAGCCTATGCATCTTCTTGGAAGTCAGCTCTTAACTGTCACTCCCCAGTCTGAATTCCACTCAGTTTGGCACCTACTCCAACATGTTTTCACATCCAAGAACAAGATTTGATTTGAGAAATGTTGAAAAATAATGCAAAATATTGCTGGAGATTTCTTAGGAAAATGAAGGTATTTTCAAAATACTACTCCCCATTCCAACTGCCATGTCTCTCCTCTTGCTTTGTCTCCTGCCTCCAGGCCCTGGAATCTGAGGCTTTAGCCACCCACCCCTCACTCACAAGCCTTCTGTGCCTTTCCCTCCTTACAACAATTTAAATAATGCGTTAGTTAGCTGTTGTTCTGCATCACAGCCCATCTAAACTTAGTGGCTTAAAGCAGACATAATTTATTATTTCTTATACCTCTGTGAATTAGTTGTCCATCTGGGAATCTCTTCATCTGGTCTTGTTCAGATTCACTCATGTGGCTATAATCTGATGGCTAGATCTCAATCACATGTCAAGCATGCCAGCTGTCACCTTGAGTGTCCTCATTTTCCTTCACAGGCCCTCTTACCCTACATAGACTAGAATAGACTTCTGTATAGCATGACAGTTTTGAGTTCTAGCGAGGGAAAATATCTAGTCTTGGCAGTAATGTGTGGTCACTTCTTCCACCTTCTAGTGGTCAAGAGTGAGCCAATACAGGTTCAAGGATAAAAGGAAATAGACTCCATCTGCATATGAAGCAAGCAGGCAAAGAAATCACATTGAAAACAGGCATGCTTGGTAGAGAGGTTGCTGTCACCTTCACAAAAGTCTACCATAAAGACTTTGCTGGTCATTTAGCAGCAGTCTCCAAATTGACAAGTTCTAGTCAACACGTTTATACACCTCATATTGTTCCCTGGTTCTGTGAGCTCACCATGATGGTGCTTACAGGTCAGTATGGACCACTGTACTCTAAACTCTTAAAATGAGGGAATGCCTTTATCTTCGTAATACAAAGTCTGACTCCAGTCTTTGGCATTTGATTGTCAGCAGTATTTAATTCTCACTCTTCTTTCTTCCTCCTCTGTCTCACATCTGGCAAAATTGACAAGAAAACCTAGGTGCTCTCTCCTCTGGTGCTGATAGGAATTTAAGTCACACACATGTCTATTGACATGGGAGCTTTCAACCTTGTTCCCACACCCTAAACACCATAACCATCCCAAGCCAGTCACTTTTCTCTACTTTCTCAAATCATTTTGGACCAACTGGGAGGACTGCCCTGCTGTATCTGTAGATCTTCATTATGTAAGTAATCAACTTTTTTTTCTGTTTTATTGGTGCATCTGTATTTGTTGCAGGGAGAGGGTGGGATTAGAGGAGGGGCCATTAGCTTTGACAGCTGAACCAAATTTTGAGTGGAGGCCCATGTTCTATCTTAACAGCAGCCACAGTGGCTGGCATTGTGAACAGGATTATCCAGACAACAGCAGTCAAGTCACCACCAGTGGTCTTTCTTTCTTTCCTTGTTGGCTGTGCTGTCTGTTGATGACCAAGCACTGGGAGTTATGCTGCTTTGTGCTGAGTTTGCTGAGTTCCACCAAGCCTCTGTTATCAAATTTAACTGGCTGAAGTTGGGATTTTTAATAATTCACATTTAGGGAAAGGAGTATAGGGTTGGGTTCTCCTTACTGTGGCTCTGGATCATGTGTCTATCCCCAGACATATCTGTGTGTCTTAGGTTGAACCATGTGTCTTGATTTCAACATAAGTGGAGACTGACACTAGACTCACAGGAAAGACCCTTCCTATGTGTTTCACCAGGCCTTGGCCCCCGTTTCAGAATGCTCTGTCCAATATACAGACCCACTGTGTAGTTGCTCCTATGGAAGGAGAGAACACTGTTTGAGGAGCAATCATGTGAAGATTTGAATTACCAAAGCCTGTGCTGCTAAAGGCTGATGTCTCATTAGGATTTTACAAACTGCCTTTGCTGCTACTGATGCCTATACCTCTAATTTCAGGAAACATCCTTGTCCTCAGTGTTTTAGGGAGAGAGATCTATGGAAACTCTGGGGCACAACCAAAGGGTTAAATATTTCCATGGAGGAAACACTTAAACCTGATAATATTGATTTGAGACTCTCTGGAAGAAGGGATTTATAAATAATAGCAGGAGAAAAGGAATCTTCTCAAAGTTCATCCAGAAACCACCAAAGTAAAATAAAAAAGGAGACAAGGGGAGAGAAAGGAAATATAAACAGAAGCCAGCATAAACAAAGGAAGAAATTTAAAAAACAAAACAAACGAAAAACTTGAAACAGAGATCCACAAATGGATTGAATCAGAAATACAAAATTTGTTAACATAATTTCTACAACAAAAAATGAAAGGGCAATGATTGAATTGTGCACATCAACAAAATAGTTTCTGAATTAAGATGTTAAATCTGCTGAAAGACACCCACTGGAAAAACTTCATGGCTTAATCACTATTGGGGCACAAATTACAGTTATACTGAGACTGCATTACATTTAAACTAGGTGCTACCTATAATCTTGCTGGTGCTGCTGCTGCTGCTGTTAAGTCGCTTCAGTCGTGTCCGACTCTGTGCAACCCCATAGACGGCAGCCCACCAGGCTCCCCCGTCCCTGGGATTCTCCAGGCAAGAACACTGATGGAGTAGGTTGCCATTTCCTCCTCCAATGCATGAAAGTGAAAAGTGAAAGTGAAGTCGCTCGGTCATGTCCAACTCATAGCAACCCCATGGACTGCAGCCTACCAGGCTCCTCTGTCCGTGGGATTTTCCAGGCAAGAGTACTGGAGTGGGGTGCCATTGCCTTCTCCATATAATCTTGAGGAGTTCCTAAATACAAAATAAAGGACGAATAATTATGCCTCACCATAACCACTGGAACCATGGTCTTGCCTAAATTCCCATGATCATCACATCCATAGCCCTAAATAAAATCCTGCCTAGTAGATGTGGACACTGTGATGAAATGAGTAATAAATTGAAATCAAATTCAGTGTTTGACAATTTAAAAACTGACTAGACAAATCAGACTCCATGGAACTACTTACCCCATTGGTTTCCATTAAAAATAGTTGATACAATTCAAAATAAAGTAAAATAGTATTTGAAACCCATTATACAAGACCTATTAAGGAAAGGGGTGATTATACTCACTAATTCTCCATTTAACAGACCAGTTTAGAAATTTAACTTGGAAAGAATAGTGACTCACAGTAGACAACTACAACTGTAATGCTATGGCCCAACCTATTAAGGTCCCCATATGGTCAGAAGAAGCCACCACTCCTTAGCCCTTTGTATACCTGGATAGTCTCTTGGGATAAACTGGATGAGCAGAGATAAGAATCCCGATACTCTAGTGACGGTATCACCACCATGCTCACTGGAGAGCTGTTGCTTTATATATCTCATCCAGGATGCCCCTGATAAAGGATAAGCACAAAGGTTAGCACAACTGACCACATTTTAGGTAATCATCTTAGTACTACCTTCTGGACAATAGGCAGCTTCAACTGCACATTTTCACTAACTCTTGGTCATTTGTCAATAATCTACCTGCCTGATCTGGCCAGTAGCATCAGGACAATCCCTTGTCCAAGGTTGCCTACCTGAGGTGAAGAATTCTAGGAATTTCTTGCCTTAGACATCTTCAAAATATACATTAAAGCTACATATATCTCTGTACATATTAAGGCATGAAATAAGACCTCATCAAGACACTTTTTATATTACTTGGTGTTAAACATACTATCAATAGTGACTCACTTCACTTTCCAAAATCCACATTGCTGGGCTCTTGAACAGAACTTTCACCTCTCTTACTAGCCTCTGGCCATATGCTTGAAAAGCACAATAATGACCTACTTATACAAGATTCTACTCAATTAAATAAAACATGGTACATACTAATCATCAATCAAACATCAGGAGGAACTAATAATAGTCTGATTCCATTTTTGAAGTTTGAGTGTCATCATCTTTGACGCTTCACGCCTCTGTCTTTCCCTTTTTCTGAACATCTTAGCAAACAGATAATAAATCTTGGACTCTCCCTCTTTTAGTGACTGTGTTAGTTTAAATTCATAAAAGTCCATGCCCGTGCGGGAACCCTCACTGCATCCTCACTCCCCAAACACCATCAAAACTCCAAGCCAATCTTTTTTTCCTGCTCTATCAAGCCATGTTCGGACTAGTTTTAGAGGCTAGCCTTGTTCTTCTATGAAATCCTAGCCATATAACTGATAAATCTTTCAATATCCTTTTGGTGCATGTGTGGCATCATTAGTCTTGCCAACGAGATCAAATTTGGGGTCCAAGCACAGTCCATCCTTCTTCTGAGAGAACATAACAGTCTTTTAATCTTATTTTTAGAAAGATAAGTTTGATACAGTGAAATAACATTGACTTTGAAGTAAAAACAAAACAAAACAAAAAAACCAAGGATTTTATTTCTGAGTCTGCTACATCTTAGCTAAGAAACCTTTGAGCAAGTTGTTTAATACATCTCAGGTTCCCCTTATAAGACATGCACAAGTATTTCCAAGATCAAAGAGTTTAGAGCTGATGTGAAATGTACACTCATGTAAATAAGGACGGATTCAATTAAGATTCTCCCATTTATGTGTTTCTCACATTCATTTGATGTTTATGTCCTATTTTAAGTCCCTTATATCTGTAAGCAAAGATGGTCAAATTCCCAATGCCAGGTTAAGAAAGAGATTCCACAGAGTTAACAATATTAATGTTACATGATCCCCAACCATGTGAAAAAGTTTTCTTTTTTCTAGACTTTTTATTCAGTTCAGTTCCTCAGTCGCTTCTGACTCTGTGACCTCATGAACTGCAGCACACCAGGCTTCCCTGTCCATCACTAACTCCTGGAGCTTGCTCAAACTCAAGACTTCTTATTACTTATCCCATTCTCTTTTCTTGTTGTTCAGTTCAGTTCAGTCGCTCAGTTGTGTCCAACTCTTTGCAACCCCATGAATCGCAGCACATGTCCTTGTTGTTAGGGTTAGTTAATTTCTATGTTTTCTTTTGGAGAAGGCAATGGCACCCCACTCCAGTACTCTTGCCTGGAAAATCCCATGGATGGAGGAGCCTGGTAGGCTGCAGTCCATGGGGTTGCTAAGAGTCGGACACGACTGAGAGACTTCACTTTCCCTTTTCACTTTCATGCATTGGAGAAGGAAATGGCAGCCCACTCCAGTGTTCTTGCCTGGAGAATCCCAGGGACGGGGGAGCCTGGTGGGCTGCCGTCTATGGGGTCGCACAGAGTCAGACACGACTGAAGCAACTTAGCAGCAATAGCAGCAGCATGCTTTCTTTTTATTCCTCAAACCCAATAGACACCTTTGTTAACTTTTGTAACATTGTGGTGTGTTTTTTTTTTAATTTTATTTTATTTTTAAACTTTACAAAATTGTATTAGTTTTGCCAAATATCAAAATGAATCCACCACAGGTATACATGTGTTCCTCATCCTGAACCCTCCTCCCTCCTCCCTCCCCATACCATCCCTCTGGGTCGTCCCAGTGCACTAGCCCCAAGCATTCAGTGTCATTCATTGAACCTGGACTGGCAACACATGTCATACAGTCTTATGGACTCTGTGGGAGAGGGAGAGTGTGGGAAGATTTGGGAGAATGGCATTGAAACATTGTGGTTTTAAAAGAGTGTTTAACTCGGTGACCTATGAAGGTTCACTACAAGACAACTTATTGAGGATATCTATGATTTATGCAAGTTAATCAAGAGTAATACAAGTCTAGCAGTGATAAAAGAAAGCTCTCCTGATGTAATGGAGAATCAAGCCATGGGCACATCTTTTGGTACTATTCAAGAAGGAAGAACTTTTTGATTAAGAGATAAGACACTATTTTAATCCTTGTATCTCTCCTTATTAGCTAAAACAGGGCAATTTACTTAACTCTTTTAAACCTAGGTTTACTTTAAAATAAGATAAGGAATATGATAGCACTTAGGGCTGATCTGAGAATTAAGCTAAATAAAGTACCTAAAGTGTTCAGAATAATGACCGGCAGATAATAAGAAACTAAATATGTATCATTACTACACAGTGCCAGAATAAAAGCTTCCCCTGAAGAGGTGTGTGTTTTCCTAGATATTCTGCTATGATACTGTACTTGAATAATGTGGTGGTTGGTTCTTTTATACACAAACATCTAATTTCATAAGAAATACAAAATTAAAGCCACTTTCCTTCTCTAGTTTGAATGATATGTAATTTTCCAGGTACATGCTGAATACAGGTAAGATGTGATATACTAGGAAAACAAGATACCTCGGAATAGTCAACCTAGTAGCCTTTATAGATGATCACTGTGACTATAACCTACAGAATAGGTATGGTGGTTTTAAAGAGGGACTGTGCTGTGTGCTGCACTTAGTTGCTCAGTTGTTTCTGACTCTTTGTGATGCCATGGACTGTAGCCTGCCAGGCTCCTCTGTACATGGGTATTCTCCAGGCAAGGATACTGGAGTGGGTTGCCATGCCCTCCTCCAGGGAATCTTCCCAACCCAATGATTGAACCCAGATCTCCTGCATTGCAGGCAGATTCTTTACTGTCTGAGCCACCTGGGAAGCCCAAGAATACTGGAGTGGGTAGTTGATCCCTTCTCCATGGGAACTCCCCAACCCAGGAATCGAACTGGGGTCTCCTGCATTGCAGGCAGATTCTTTACTGTCTGAGCCACCTGGGAAGCCCAAGAATACTGGAGTGGGTAGCTGATCCCTTCTCCAGGGGAACTTCCCAACCCAGGAATAGAAGTGGGGTCTCCTGCGTTCCAGGCAGATTCTGGATCCTTTACAGATGAGTTACCTGGGAAGCCCAAAGAGGTGCTGACAAACACAATAATATGCTTTGCTTCAAGAGATGAAGAATAAATTCCCTCCTCTTGAATGAGGTATGAATTAAGTGGCGCATTTTTAATAAATAGAATATAGTCGAAGTGAGTATACAGCACTTCTGAGATTGACTTATGCAAACATTGCAGTGTCAACTCGGAGTTCACTCACTTTTTATTGGATCACTTATTCTGGGGAAGCCAGCAGTCATGTCATGACAGGCAGTCTTTGGAGAGGTCTGTCAAAATTCTCCAAGTCAGGTTTCAACAGTACATGAACCGTGAAATTCCAGATGTTCAAGCTGGATTTAGAAAAGGCAAAGGAACCGGAGATCAAATAACCAACATCCGTTGAAACATTGAAAACGCAGGAGAGTCCCAGAAAAACATCTACCTCTGCTTCATTGACTATGCCAAAGCATTTGACTCTGTGGATCACAACAAACTGTGGAAAATTCTTCAAGAGATTGGAATACCAGACCACCAGACCTGACTCTTGAGAAATCTATAAGCAGATCAGGAAACAACAGTTAAAACTGGACATGGAACAACAGCCTGGTTCCAAATCGGGAAAGGAGTACATCAAGGCTGTATATTGTCACCCTGCTTATTTAAATTATATGCAGAGTACATCATGAGAAATACTGGGCTGCATGAAGCACAAGCTGGAATCAAGATTGCTGGGAGAAATATCAATAACCTCAGATATGCAGATGATACCACCCTTATGGCAGAAAGTGAAGAAGAACTAAAGAGCCTCTTGATGAAAGTGAAAGAGGAGAGTGAAAAAGTTGGCTTAAAACTCAACATTCAGAAAACTAAGATCATGGCATCTGGTCCCATCACTTCATGACAAATAGATGGGGAAACAATGGAAACAGTGACAGACTTTATTTTGGGGGGCTCCAAAATCACTGCAGATGGTGACTGCATCCAGAAAATTAAAAGACACTTGCTCCTTGGAAGAAAAGTTATGACCAACCTAGACAGTATGTTAAAAAGCAGAGACATGACTTTGCCAACAAAGGTCTGTCTAGTCAAAACTGTGGTTTTTATCAGTAGTCATGTATTGATGTGAGATTTGGAATGTAAAGAAAGCTAGCATGGAAGAATTGATGCTTTTGTACTATGGTGTTGGAGAAGACTCTTGAAAATCCCTTGGTCTGCAAGGAGATCCAACACTAGCCCATCCTAAAGGCAATCAGTCCTGAATATTCATTGGAAGGACTGATGCTGAAGCTGAAACTCCAATACTTTGGCCACCTGATGCTAAGAACTGACTCACTGGAAAAGACCCTGATGCTGGAAAAGATTGAAGGCAGGAGAAGGGGACAACAGAAGATGAGATTGTCGGATGGCATTACCAACTCTATGGACATGAGTTTGAGTAAGCTATGGGAGTTGGTGATGGACAAGGAGGCCTGGGATGCTGCAGTCCATGGGATTGCAAAGAGTCAGACACAACTGAGTGACTGAAGTGCGCTGAACTGAACTGATGTGAGAGGAACCAAAGTCACTCAAAAATATCCAAGAAAATACTGAGATCAAGAGAAGCACAATGTGAAAGGGAACCCTCCACCAGTTAAACTTTCAGATGGGATGACAGCCCCGGTTGTCATCTTTACTACAATCTCAGGAGACACCATATGCCAAAGGCACCCAGTTTTGCAGCTTCCTGGTTCCCAACACATGAAATAATACAATTTTATTGTTGTAATTTGCTAATATTTACAGATGATTTATTACATAGCATTAGATAGCTAATACAGCTGGAGAAAAATTGCTTAGTTATGAAAACACTAGATATTTGCCCAAATAAAGGCAGTGAGAATGGATAGAAAATACTTTTTATGAAAGATTAGAAGTAATCAGCATAAATTACATCATTATATAATGTATATTATATTCATTATTAGAAAATGTTATTCATAAACAAATTAAGTTCAGTGTCCAACAAGATCAAGTAGAGATATGGGTGCTAAAGTTTTGAGCCGAGAAGAAATCACAATTATACAAATTGCTGACACAACATGAATTTAACAAATCACAGCAGTTCATAATTTCACATTGTGCCAAATCAGTAGCTCCAATGATACAGGCAAGAACCTCAAAGAGTTGTACTAAGAATAATATAGAGCAAATTAGAGTCATGAATTTGTAAATGAATTTGTAAACAAATATACCTCATACAATAATGACATTTTTTGTTCACTCACAGGGGACATTTTCAAGGACTCACTAATTTTTATCTGCCTTTTTTAATGAAAAAATAAGTCCTTGGTATTTAACAAAGGTATTTCCATGTATGAAAGTTATAGAAAATTTGCAGTATAATGGCCATCGTGCAAATTCAGGTTCTGTCAGAACATATGTGGTAACTTGACACCATAAAACTATAAATTGAACCATAAAACTTTAAAAGGAGTAACTTCTAATGAGGAAAGAAATGATCAGTTCATAAATTTTATGGTTCTGCAATTAGGTTGTGGTTGATAGAGCAGGGTAAAGTTTAAAACTATGGGCTCATAACACTTAAAAATATGAGAAACAACAACTAGTATTGTTAGATAAATGCCTAAAAATGCACAAACATGAAATGCCCACATTCAAATATGGGGTTCAGCATATTTTCATGTACTATATTGTCCATAACCTAGAAAACTTGTTTCTAGACAGATATTATTGTAAAATCTGCTATATTCTTATAGTTTAATTTATAACTAGAAATTTTAAAAACTCACATTTCTGGGGACTGGCAGCTTTTAGGAACAAAATTCTATGCACACAGTGTTACAGATTTTGCCAAAGTAACCCTATGGTCCAAGACATAAATTAAATATATTGAAAAAAATGACTTATTTATTGACACATAGTGGCACATCATATTTTAACTCATTCTATAAAGCTATTTTCTTCATTATACAATTTCCAATGTGAATTTCATTTTATGAAATTTACTCTTTGTAAATAGTGCTTCCAGCTGGTATGTAATAAGATGGTTATTATTTTTCAGCAAAAGTTGCTAATTTTTTCAAAGACTTTTAGGAGTCATTGGAATCCCAAACAGGACTAGTTCATGATACAAATATGGAGACTTTATATTGGGTTGGCAAAAAAGTTGGCACAGAAAAACCCAAACAAATTTTTGGCCAAGCCAATATAACATTATAAGAAAAACTACCTATGGTTCCAGAAAACTTAAAATCACAATATGTTATGTTCTCTCTTAAAAAAAAAAAAAAAAAAAGCCAACCTTTTGTTTCTCAAGAAAAAATATAACAAAAATCTATACCATGAAAAATACTTTTTACTTGTCTTCTTTGGCTTCTGGTACATCATTAATTGTGTTAGAAATTCTGAATCATAGATTCAGGGGGAAAAATGCCAAATGATATAAGGTACGGTGGCAGCTGCTGAACAAGAATAAAACAGGCTCAATATGTAGCAAGAAAAAATAAAGGATCTATGGAAGGTTGAAGAATTTAGCTTTCTCTTTTTCAGGTCAGGATTTGAATTCTGGTTTCTCAGCTAAACCTTCATATAATATTGACTCTGATTTTAAGACATTATGAACTGCAATTTCTTCATCTGTAAAATGGGGCTATTAAGAGTACTCACCATGAAGAATTGTTGGAAATACTGTGAGAGACAGTATATTTGAAGGGCTTCCCAGGTGACTTACTGGTAAAGAATGTGCCGGCCAAGTAGGAGACAGTCTCTATCCCTGGGTCAGGAAGACCCCCTGGAGAAGGAAATGGCAACCCACTCCAATGTTCTTGCCTGGGAAATCCCATGGCGAGAGGAGTGTCGTGGGCTATACAGTCCATGTGGTTGTAAAAGAATCAGATACAACTTAGCAACTAAATAACAACAACAATATATTTGAAATACTTAGCATAGAATCTAGCCATCAGCCTACTGCCAGTCATAATTTATATATATACATTTTATATATTATAAAATAATATATTACCATATATAATGTATTTACTATCTTATTATTCTCACCATTATTAGTGACATAATTAATATGTTCATAGTCATCAATACTACAAGCAGATGTTATTATTTATTTTGAATTTATAAGGAAGCAAAGGGGGAGAGAATTTAAGTAATTTGCTTATATTTCCACAGTTAGGTAGTTTCAGAGCTACAATCCGACTTTAAGTTTTCATGACACGAAACTTGTGCTCTTTTAATGCACCATAACACTTCCATCTCTCCTTTTAGACCAGAATAGAATCCATCAATTCCTCGGTAGAGTATGGCCTAGCCAGGTTGATGGTGAGGTGGTCAGAAAAGATATAAATTACTCAGATAGTTATCTTTTTAAGTAGATAGACTTTGAACCACCTTGAAGAATGACCATAAAATTAATGTAGGATTGTATACAGTATTTCTCTATATTTTTTAAAGTCAGATGAATGACAAGCAAGATATGCCAATTGTGGCACTGAAAAAATAGACAGTATTATGACAGCTTAAAAAAATCCAGAATATATATTTAAAATAGTCTTTTCACCATCTGTCTCACAAGTGTCAGACTTGCTTAAGTGACTACATGCACATCTGGTGAGAGGCTCCTGTGATCCATCTGCATATATGCCACTTGCCAGTTGCTTGACTGGTACTAATTTGAGAAGGCTATGCTCTAAAAAATATTCATTTAATGGCTAGTAAGTATTCATTCACTGATATGTGCATGTGTATTTTCAAAATGTCTCACATAAAACTATGCCATTAGGAGGATGAGAACAACTGGAATTTGAGTTTTCATTCTTAGTCCTTGTAGCATATGGTTCTAACTAGTGTAAGCACAATTTTTTCACTTTTAAAATAGTACTAATAAACTTCCCTGTGTATTGATGGATTCAGCAAAGTAAAACAAGTAATTCACTAAGTAGTATGCTTTGCACATAGTAAATACACACTAACTACTACTGCTATTATTACTGTTCTAGTACTATTACTACTACGGTTAGTACACAAAGCAAGAAAATGAATTATCTGTGATAGAAAAAGTACAGTCACTTGGAGGCAAATTAAAGAGTTTAAGATACATAAAGTGGAAGTAGAAGAAAATAAGGATGCTGTAATCTAAATTGGGTGGCATTTGAAGTATTAAATAGGAGGAAGAAATTACAAAAAAGTCAATAGAAATGTAGATATAAAAGACAACATTTCTGCCCAGGAAGAATTACTAAAATCTAGTCTACAAACGACAAATGCTTGAGAGGGTATGAAGAAATGGGAATCCTCCTACTCCTACACTATTGGTAAGAATATCAATTAGTACAACCACTATGGAGAACAGTATGAATTTTCCTTATAAAATGAAAAATAGAACTACCATATAGTTCTCACTCCAGGGCACGTATCTGAGAAAACCCTATTTCAAAAAGGCAGATGCACCCCAGTGTTCATTGCAACACTGTTTACAATAGCCAAGACAGTAAGCAACATACAGTCCACTGAGAGAGGAGTGGATAAAGATGTGGTACATATATACGATGGAGTATTACTCAGCTATAAAGGGAACAAAATAATGCCATTTGCAGCAGCATGGAGGGACCTAGAGACTGTCATATTGAGTAAAGTAAGTTATACTGAGAAAGACACATATGCTATATGGAATCTGAAAAAAAAATGATACAAATGAACTTATTTGAAAAACAGAAACAGACTCAAGAGATTTCAAAAATAAACTTCTCATTGCCAAAGGGGAAATGTTGAGATGGGTAATGAATTAGGATCTTGGGATTAACATACACACACTACTATATATGGAATAGATAATCAGCAAGGACCTACTGTATACCACAGGGAACTCTACTCAATATTCTGCAATAACCTATGTGGGTAAAAAAATCTGAAAAAGAATGAACACATGTATATGTATAAGTGAATCACTTAGCTCTACACTTGGGATTAATACAACATTGTACATCAACTATACAGCAATACATTTTTTAATTACTAAAAGCTAAATAAAAGATACAAGACCTAGAAACCTACTTCATAAAAATTATTTCCAATGATGAAAGAAATGGTTAATACTCCTAATATGTAAAGATCTTTACAATCAACAATGAAAACACTGAAACTTCCTTTTAAAAACAGAAACTCTACCTAAACAACGTACCTAAATAGTAAAAATAATTGTTAAAAATAGGGAAAATGTTTATCCTCATTAATCAGAAAGGTAGTCAAATTAATGCAATGATTAGAATTTATTTTCATTTAACACTCAGAAGCTATTGTCAAATGTTGTTAATATTTTTTTAGAGTAAAATAGATCAGGTTGTTAATGATCTGCAGGGTGTAAGAAAAATATCTGACAATATGTATCAAGAAATTTCTAAAATATTAACCTAGTAATTTAACTGGTGGTAATCTATCCTGATTTACTAGCATTCAGACAAATGTCTGTGTTCAAAATATTGATTTTAGTATTCTTTTATTTCAAAAATTGAAAACAAGTTGAAAATCAAAAATGGAAAACAAATCCTTGACTAAGATACTTAATAAATAATTTCATGTAAATTCATGTTATTATTATATTACATTACAAAATAAAATTAATAGTCATGAAAAATTATGTGACAAATTACCCTAATAGAAAATTGCTAGAAATAATTTTAAGCTAACAGTAGGGTCAACTCTTTGTGTTTCTGCTTTTGGCAGGACCAAATCCCCTCATTCAGCTCATACTTAACCCTTCTGATTCAGTAGCGCTCTGTTGCAGGGCTGATGGTGGTAATAAGGATTGAGGTCCTGGCCCTGGGGAGAAATACTCTGAGGTGTACTGTAGGACATGTGGAGGGCAGAGTTCAGGAGTCCTAGAACCCAGGTACCAAAACCTCCCTTTCCAGTGCCTGTCAACCCAGCCTCCATAAACTCGCCCTGCCTTCACTGGGTCTCGACCCTCCCTGCCTAGATCAGCCCCTGGGTCCACTGTATGGGCACTCTTGCCCACTGCTGCTCTCATTAATAGTGAATGTGAAATTACAGAGGGTGTTTACTTTTTTACTTTTCATTTATATATTTTAGACCTTTATACAGGTTACAAATCTGTTTTTATAATTAGATTATAATTAGAACAATGCTACTTGAAATCCATGGAGGCTATGCAAACTTGGAGTGTTGTATAAACTCTGTACATTAAAAGTATTTTTAAAACTTGGTGTTGATGATTTCTTATTGCCCACGTTGTGATCCCTCAATGAGCAGCTCTCCAGCTCCAGTGGAATGAGCAGTCAGAAGGCGATCAAACAGGGACAGGTATACCCGTCCTCACTTGTGTCCAGTGAGAGTCAGTTCATCTCCAGCTTCACTGAAGAGCAACCGTTGATTTCCTTACAAAGGTGGAAATGCAAGGAAATCTTTGACTATTTTTGTTTCTTTCTGAAAACCAACATAATGAATCGTTTGAGTCTGCTATGCTGCAAGGCAATTACACAGTGACAAATGGTGTCGAGATACGATCCAGGTGCTGTACTTGATGTGTGATACAGAAACTCAGGGAAAATGAACAGTTTTCATTGTTCATTACGGTTATGTGAGCCAATGATTAGAACATCTTAAATCTTCTTTCTCTCTCTCTTGCTCTTCCTTCTCACTCCTTCTCTTCAATTAAGGTAGTTTAGTCATGACACATTTTCCTTTTTCCAAGAAGAAATGTGTATCTAACAACAACAAAGGAAAACAAATTTAAAGATGCTGGTTTTAAAAATGACTTATTCTGTTTCAGAAAGAAAATAATTGCTTTAGTTGGAGGAAAGTGGAAAGTTCTAAAAGTTTGTAGTAATTGAAAGCAAGTCAGGCAAGCTGTGATCAAAAGGAACTACTGTATCAGCAACAATCAGTGCCCACTTTGAAAAATATGATTAAATAAATAGGGAGGTACAGATATAGATATAGATAGATAGATACACATTCACACACAAATACATATATATTGTATATACATATATAATTATATGTATATGCTTTTGAACTGTGGTGTTGGAGAAGACTCTTGAGAGGCCCTTGGACTGCAAGGAGATCCAACCAGTCCATTCTGAAGGAGATCAGCCCTGGGATTTCTTTGGAAGGAATGATGCTAAAGCTGAAACTCCAGTACTTTGGCCACCTCATGCGAAGAGTTGACCCATTGGAAAGGACTCTAATGCTGGGAGGGAATGGGGGCAGGAGGAGAAGGGGACGACGGAGGATGAGATGGCTGGATGGCATCACTGACTCGATGGACATGAGTCTCAGTGAACTCCAGGAGTTGGTGATGGACAGGGAGGCCTGGCGTGCTGCAATTCATGGGGTCGCAAAGAGTCAGACACGACTGAGCGACTGATCTGATCTGATTGTATATACATATATAATTATATGTATACGTATTGTATATACATATATAGTTTAGTCGTTGTTTAGTCGTTCAGTCATGTCCAAGTCTTTGCAACCCCATGAACTGCAGCACAGCAGGCTTCCCTGTCCTCTATTATCTCCTGGAGTTTGCTCAAACTCGTATCTATTGAGTCGATGATGCCATCCAAGCATCTCATCCTCTGCTGCCCCCTCTCCTCCAGCCTTAAATCTTTCCCAGAATCAGGATTTTTTCCAATGAGATATGATAGGATGAGGTGCTGGATCTTTCCTTGACATGGGTATATACATATAGATTATATTACATTATATCATATATAATATAATGTATCTTCCTTCAACAGTGTTAATAGTAAACATTTGGAAAACCATCTTAAACTCATCATTTTATAATCCCTGGAAAGGATAATTGTATAAAAGATATCTCAATATATGTGCTTAGGGAATTAAAAAGATAATTATTTCTCTCACATCACTGTGGCATTCACCTTTACCACGTTGACTATAAGATATTAAATATTGTTTGCAAACTAGGGGGACAGTCTTGTTAGTAAAGATTAAGGAGTAAGCAACACTAAACTACTTTCATAATGAAACTTTCAATATGTTCCCTAAAACATATATAAAACTTATTTATGTGTAGTGCAGTCAAAAGAGGAGGGGGGAAGAGAGAGGAAAGGGGTAGAAAGGAAATTTTCTTGTGTCTCTATTACCCTTTATACAGTCATTTTTATATTCTGCAAATATTCATGGAGCTCCTAGTACAAACTGGGCACCCTTCCAAGCACTCTGGGACATGCCTGGGGAAATAAAACACCCAGAAGCAACTGTTCCTATACTCTGCTTCCTCTTCACAGATGGACAGAACTCATACAAAATTAAGACATGTTGATACTGAATTTTGTTGCTTTTAAAAATTCTTTTCATATTTAATTTATTCTAAAACCGGAAAAGTGTTTTTTAAATCTTTGTTCTACTCCATAATACATAGCCACTTTAGTGTTGAAATACTCTATATGGATAATATCTGGCACAATGAAATTTTTTTTTGGTGGAAAAGGATTGATGATCCTTCATAAACATCTGAAATACTTTTCCTGGATATAAAATTTCAGCAATAAAACATTCAAGGAAATCTAAGTATTTTCCTCATGTTTCTTGATTTTTCTCTTCTTTCCTTATTTAAAAAAAAAAACTCAAGTTGGTAGATAAAAGAAATGACTGACGTGATTTTGAGAGAGTCATTTCCTAGGCAGGTTGATAAGGAGTCTAGGGGTCCCCAAGGAGAGAGGGGTCTGGAATTCTCAAGGAAGAAGAAAGGACAAAC
Organism: Bubalus bubalis; assembly: GCF_019923935.1. Taxonomy (NCBI): domain Eukaryota; kingdom Metazoa; phylum Chordata; class Mammalia; order Artiodactyla; family Bovidae; genus Bubalus; species Bubalus bubalis. The sequence goes on along the minus strand of NC_059161.1, from coordinate 63,296,726 downwards.
TTTTTTTTTTTCCTTCTCTACATTCCTTAGGATTATATAACAATAATGTATCCTGCCTGAGGACAGTCTCTGGATTAAACCTTCTGGCTAATTCTGTTATCTTAAAATGTAAATTATGGGAGTAGGTCTGATGAGGTCTTTATAACCTCCAGACATTCTTTGGATTCATTGGAGAGTATATAACTTCATCGCTAACCCTAGCAAGGGGGTACTCTTTCTGCCCCCTTCTGATGCCTATGTCAGAAGCTTTCTCTATCTCCTTTATACTTTAACAAAACTTTATTACACAAAAGCTCTGAGCGATCAAGCCTCGTCTCTGGCCCTGGATTGAATTCTTCTCCTTCGGGGGCCAAGAATCCCAGTGTCTTCGTGTGATTCAACAACAACCTTTAAATTCAAAAAAAATAAAACTTAAAATGCTTGAAGAAATAATCACTGTGAAATTCTAAATACCTCAGACACTTATATCTAAAGTAGAAAGATCTCCACTGACAAACTTATATTGCCATTGAAAATGTTTTTGTTCTTTTATTGAAGAGTAACAATATGTCAATAAAACATTAGAAACAGGGCTCAAGATAAATGGGTCCCTTTTGTTCATTTTTACACTAATGTACAGGGCTTCCCAGGTGGTGCTAGGGGTAAAGAACCTATTTGCTAATGCAGGAGATGGAGGTTTGATCTCTGGGTTGGGAAGATCGTCTGGAGGAGGGCAAGGTAATCCACTCTAGTACTCTTGCCTGGAGAATCTCTTGGACAGAGGAGCTTGGTGGGCTATAGTCCATGGGGTCGCAGAGTTGTACACACACATGCACACAGTTTTCCTTTAAGATTCACTGGTTTGCTCTCCTTGCAGTTCAAGGGATTCTCAAGAGTCTTCTCCAACACCACAGTTCAAAAGCATCAATTTTTTGGTGCTCAGCTTTTTTTATAGTCCAACTTTCACATCCATACATGACTACTGGAAAAACCAAAGCTTAGACTAGATGGACATTTGTTGACAAAGTAATGCCTCTGCGTTTTAATATGCTGTCTAGGTTTATCATAGCTTTTCCTCCAAGGAGCAAGTGCCTTTTGATATCATGGCTGTGGTCACCATCTGCAGTGATTTTGGAGCCCCCCTAAAAATAAAGTCTGTCACTGTTTCCATTGTTTCCCCTCTATTTGCCATGAAGTGATGGGACTGGATGCCACGATATTAGTTTTATGAATATTGAGTTTTAAGTCAACATTTTCACTCTCTTCTTTCACTTTCATCAAGAGGCTCTTTAGTTCCTCTTCATTTTCTGCCATAAGGGTGATGTCATCTGTGTATCTGAGGTTATTGATATTTCTCCCAGCAATCTTGATTCCAGCTTGTGCTTCATCCAGCCTGGCATTTCACATGATGTACTTTACATAGAAGTTAAATAATCAGGGTGACAATATACAGCCTTGACATACTCCTTTCCTGGTTTGGAACCAGTCTGTTGTTCCATGTCCAGTTTTAACTGTTGCTTCTTGACCTGCATACAGATTTCTCAGGAGGCAGGTAGGGTGGTCTGGTATTCCTATCTCTTTCATAATTTTCCACAGTTTGTTGTGATCCACACAGTCAAGGCTTTGGCATAGTCTATAAAGCAGATATAGATGTTTTTCTGGAACTCTCTCGCTTTTTCAATGATCCAAAGGATGTTGGCAATTTGATCTCTGGTTCCTCTGACTTTTCTGAATCCAGCTTGAACATCTGAATGGTCAGAGTTCATGTACAGTTGAAGCCTGGCTTGGGAAATTTTGAGCATTACTTTGCTAGCATGTGAGATGAGTGCAATTGTGCAGTAGTTTGAGTATTATTTGGCATTGCCTTTCTTTGGGATTGGAATGAAAACTGACCTTTTCCAGTCCTGTGGCCACTGCTAAGTTCCAAATTTGCTGGCATGTTGAGTGCAGCACTTTCACAGCATCATCTTTTAGGATTTGAAATAGCTCATCTGGAGTTCCATCACCTCAACTAGCTTTATTTGTAGTGATGCTTCCTAAGACCCACTTGACTTCACATTCAGGATCTCTGGCTCTAGGTGAGTGATGACATCATTGTGGTTATCTGGGACATGAAGGTCTTTTTTTGTATAGTTCCTCTGTCTATTCTTGCCACTTCTTCTTAATATCTTCTGCTTCTGTTAGATCCATACCATTTCTTTCCTTTATTGTTCCCATCTTTCCATGAAATGTTCCCTTGGTGTCTCTAATTTTCTTAAGAGATCTCTAGTCTTTCCCATTCTATTGTTTTCCTTTGTTTCTTTGCATTGATCACTGAGGAAGGCTTTCTTATGTCTCCTTGCTATTCTTCGGAACTCTGCAATCAGATGGGTATATCTTTTCTTTTCTCCTTTGCCTTTCACTTCTTTTCTTTTCTCAGCTATTCTACTTTGGAAGAAACAAGTAATAAACAGTATGCTGCTAAGTCGCTTCAGTCATGTCTGACTCTGTGCAACCCCACAGACGGCAGCCCACCAGGCTCCACTGTCCATGGGATTCTCCAGGCAATAACACTGGAGTGGGTTTCCATTTCCTTCTCCAATGCATGAAAGTGAAAGGGAAAGTGAAGTCTCTCAGTCGTGTCCGACTCTTCACAACCCCATGGACTGCAGCCTATCAGGCTCCTCTGCCCATGGAATTTTCCAGGCAAGAGTACTGGAGTGGGGTGCCATTGCTTCTCCGAATAAACAGTATAAATACATAGCATTTTAAGTAGCAGTAAGTGTTGAAACAAGAGTTTTCAAACAGGGGTTTGTTATTTATACAAGGGAATTAGGGAGATGGCACTGCTAAGGGAATATCTGAGCAGATTCTTGAAAGAAGTGAGAGACCATGTTGTGGGATTCTCTGAAAGAGACCATGATTGGAGGAAGAACAAGGACAAAGCCAGGAGTCAGGAAAGTTTTGATGTGTGTCAGACATAGCAGGGAGCCAGTGGGTGAAGTAGGAAAACAAGGATGAAATATGGGTGATGAGGTCAGAGAGATAGGTATTTAGGATTGAGTACAAATCGTATAGAGTTTTTGACTTTGACCTTTTCAAAATTTATTTTTAATTGGAGGATGATTGCTTTACAATATTGTGTTGGTTTCTGCTGTACATCAACATAGGACTTTGACTTTTACATTGAGTGAAATGGGGACTAACGAGAGTGTTTTGAACAACAAAGTGATATGATTAACCTGCTATATTGATGACTGTAGCTTTGTAGTATGGTCTGAAGTCAGGGAGCATGAGACCTCCAGTTTTGTTCTTTTCTTCTCAAGACTGCTTTGGCTATTTGAAGTCTTCTGTGGTTTCATATGAATGCCAGTAAAATGTAAAATGTCATGGGTATTCCTGGGTCGTGTAGATCCCCTGGAGAAGGGATAAGTTACGCACTCTAGTATTCTTAGGCTTCCCTGGTGGCTCAGATAGTAAACAATCTGGCTGCAATGCAGGAGACCTGGATTTAGTCCCTGGGTTGCGAAGATCCCCTGGAGGAGGACATGGTAACCCACTCCAGTATTCTTGCCTGGAGAACACCCATGGACAGAGGAGCCTGACGGGCTATAGTCCATGCAGTTGCAAAGAGTCGGACTTGACTGAGCGAATAAGCACAACACATTCTGATAGGGATTGTATTGAATTTGTAGGTTACTTTGGGTAGTATGGCCATATTAACAACATCAATTTTTCCAATCCAAGAACATAAATTATATTTCCATTTCTTTGTATCATTTTCAAATTACTTCATTAACATTTTATAGTTTTCAGGAATACGTCCTTTACCTTCTTGAATAAATTTATTCCTATTTGATATGATTGTAAATGGGATTATTTCCTTAATTTCTCTTTCTGAGAATTCATTATTAGGATATTGGAAAGGAACAGACTTTTTTGTGTATTAATCTTGTATGTTGCAACTTTATTGAATTTATTTATTAGTGCAAATATGTTTTTGTGGCAATTATAGGGTTTCTTATGCAGAAGAGTGAAAGTGTTAGTTGCTCAGTCATGTCTAGCTCTCTGCAACCTCGTGGACTGTAGCCCCAAGAATCCTGGAGTGGGTAGCCATTCCCTTCTCCAAGGGATCTTCTCCACTCCAGGATCAAGCCCAGGTCTCCTGCATTGCAGGCTGCTAAGCCGCTTCAGTCGTGTCCGACTCTGTGCGACCCCATAGACGGAAGCCCACCAGGCTCCCCCATCCCTGGGACTCTCCAGGCAAGAACACTGGAGTGGATTGCCCTTTCCTTCTCCAATGCATGGAAGTGAACAGTGAAAAGGAATTCACTCAGTTGTGTCCGACTCTTAGCGACCCCATGGACTACAGCCTACCAGGCTCCTCCATCCATGGGATTTTCCAGTCAAGAGTACTGGAGTAGGTAGCCATTCCCTTCTCCAGGGGATCTTCCCCACTCCAGGATCAAGCCCAGGTCTCCTGCAATGCAGGAAGATTCTTCAATGTCTGAGCCATGAATAATGCCATGTCATCTGCAAATAGTGACAGTTTTACTCCTTCCCTTCCAATGTGGATGTCTTTTATTTATTTTTCTAGTCTGATTGCTGGAAGCACAACTAATCTTTTTGTGTTGATTTTCGATTATGAAACATCCCTGAAATTTTAATTTTAATATTTTTAGAGTTTTCTACATATAAGTTGATGTCATCTATGTCCATCACCTAAGCTTCCCAGGTGGCACAGTAGTAGTAAAAAATCTACCTGCCAATGCAAGAGATGCAAGAGACCAGGGTTCAATCCTTGGGTCTGGAAGAGCTCCTGGAGCAGGAAATGGCAACCCATGCTGGTATTCTTGCCTGGAGAAGACTATGGACAGAGTAGCCTGTAGGTCTATAGTCCATGGGGTTGCAAAGAGTCAGACATGGTTGATCACACAGACACATGTGCTCACCACATCGATGGCAAGGCACCAAGCTGTTCAATTCCTGGAAAAAACTAAAAATGAAATTGAAGTGTGAGTTACTGCCCATCATAGGCCTTCAGTTCAGTTCAGTTGCTCAGCCGAGTCTGACTCTTTGTGACCCCATGAGCCACAGCACACCAGGTCTCCCTGTCCATCACCAACTCCTGGAGTTCACCCAAACCCATGTCCATTGAGTTGGTGATGCCATCCAACCATCTCATCCTCTGTCATCCCCTTCTCCTCCTGCCCTCAATCTTTCCCACCATCAGGGTCTTTTCCAGTGAGTCAGCTCTTTGCATCAGATGGCCAAAGTATTGGACTTTCAGCTTCAACTTCAGTCCTTCCAGTGAACACCCAGGACTGATCTCCTTTAGGATGGACTGGTTGGATCTCCTTGCACTCGAAGGGACTCTCAAGCGTCTTCTCCAACACCACAGTTTAAAAGCATCAATTCTTCGGCACTCAGCTTTCTTCACAGTCCAACTCTCACATCCATACATGACTACTGGGAAAACCATATCCTTGACTAGACGGACCTTTGTTGACAAAGTAATGTCTCTGCTTTTTAATATGCTGTCTAGGTTGGTCATAACTTTCCTTCCAAGGAGTAAGCTGCAATCACCATATGCAGTGATTTTGGAGCCCAAATATATAGTCAGCCACTGTTTCCCCATCTATTTGTCATGAAGTGATGGGACTGTATACCATGGTCTTAGCTTTCTGAATGTTGAGCTTTAAGCCAACTTCTTCACTCTCCTCTTTCACTTTCATCAGGAGGCTCGTTAGTTCTTCGCTTTCTGTCATAAGGGTGGGGTCATCTGCATATCTGAGGTTATTGATATTTCTCTCAGCAATCTTGATTCCAGCTTGTGCTTCCTCCAGCCCAGCGTTTCTCATGATGTACTCTGCATATAAGTTAAATAAGTCTTACAGAGTTATTGTCAAAATGTAACCAGTTAACCAACTGCTAAAATGAAATTGTTAGTCTTAGAGGAATATAAATAATATTTGTATTATTTATTTTTATAAAAAATAAAAACCTTAATTTATAAAATATATATATTTATTTATATTTATATACACAATCTCTACTACATACATTCATAATGTCTAGGATACAAAAAAAAAATCGGATTGTCATGATTCAGGAGAAGTTACTCCATCCTTGAGGAAAAAGACAAACAGATATCAACCTAGAAATGATCCAAATGTTGAAACTATCAAATAAGAATTTTAAAGATTTTATAACTATGCTCTGTGATAGAAAAGCAAATGTACCACTAATAAATAAAAGTATGAAAATTCTTATTAGAAAAGTATACATCTAGATATGAAACTTAAGTATATAAAAATGTTGGAACTGAAAGTTTTGAAATTGAAAACAAAACTTAAAGAAAAATTAATTTGATAGTCTGAACAAAAAGGCAAATGACAGAGGAAAGAAGCTAGTGACTTTGAGGATAAAGCAACAGAAATAATGCAACTGGAAAGAGAGAGAGCAGAAACATTTAAAAATTGAACAAAGCTTCAGAAATCTATGAAACAATATCTGAAAGGTCTGAACTGTGAGTATTTGGAGACCCAGAAGGAAATGAAACAGAGAATTTGAAAGATAAATATCTGAAAAATAATGGAGTGAACCTACAGATTCAGAAAGCTTAGCTAATAATAATTAGAATAAATGCAAGAAAATACATGTCTAGGTATCCCATAGTCAAACTGCTGAAATAAATCTATTATTTCAATCATAAAGATAAAAATTCTAAAATAACAGGGAAAAAAATCACATTGTATAAAGGGAACACTAAAGCAAACAGGTGTCAAAATTTTATCAGAAAACATAAAAGCCAAAAGTCAGAGAATGCATAAAACTTTTTCAAAAAAATTCACATCTATTCATTATTAAAATTCTAAACAAACAAGAATAAAAAAGCATCTTCTACAGTCTGATAAAGGACATTTATAAAATACACAATGATGACTATTAAAAATTTTCCTTCCCCAGAGATTTTGAACAAGGCAAGGATGTCCGATATCACCCATTTTATTCAGTATCAAGCTTGAGGTTCCTCAGTAGTGTCTGACTCTTCATGACCCCACAGACTGTGGCCTGCGAGGCTCCTGTGTCCATGGGATTCCTCAGGCAAGAATACTGGAATGGGTTGCCATTTTTTTCTCCAGGGGATCTTCCTGACCCAAGGAAAAAACCCACACTTATGTCTCCTGCATTGGCAGTCAGGTTCTTTACCACTAGCACCACCCAGGAAGCCCCACTAGAGGATCAAGCCATTGTAATAAAGCTAAAAAGATAAAAGAAGAAAGAAAAGCTATAACAACTGAAAAGTAGGAAGCAAAATCTTGTCTATTTGCAGATGACATAATCACTTAGAGAGAAAATCTTAAGAAACCTATATATTTTGGACTCTGTGGGAGAGGGAGAGGGGGGATGATTTGGGAGAATGGCATTGAAACATGTATAATATCATATAAAAAATGAATTGCCAGTCCAGGTTGGCTGCAGGATACAGGAAGCTAGGGGCTGGTGCACTGGGATGACCCAGAGGGATGGTATGGGGAGGGAGGGTGGGAGGGGGGTTCAGGATTGGGAACACGTGTACACCTGTGGTGGATTCATGTTGATGTATGGCAAAACCAATACAATATTGTAAAGTAATTAGCCTCTAATTTAAATAAATAAATTTAAATTAAAAAAATAAATTAAAAACCCTAACAGAACTCATATGTGAATTTAGCAGATCATGTGATGTTTAATATATAAAAATTGTTTTTATGTAGAAGAATCAATTATAAAATAAAATCTTAAGTCATCTGTTTTACATTGGCTTCAAGAGCATAAAATACTTAGAAATATATTTAACAATCGTAGTGGTAAATCTTTGAACAGTAGAAAACTCTGCTAAGAGAAACTGAAGAAGACCTAAAATAAAGAGATAGGCCATGTTCATCAATTGCAAGAATCAATACATTAAGGAATAAACACTCTGCAAATTGATCTATCAATAAAATTCAATATCACTAAAAACTTGAACTTTTTTGTGAAATTACACCAAAACTGTACAATAGTAAATGTGTTGAATTAAAAAAAATAAATTATAAGCCTCAATACTATGCAAGTTCTAGATGAAAATGTAAGAGAAAACTTTTCAGCCTTGGTGTCTGGTAGCATTTCTGTATAGGGCTTCTTTCTAAGTCATCCTTAGGAAGTTTATAGTTTTTTTTCCAAATACAAAAATTAAGAGAAAACAGTTGAGGAATTGGAAAAATGTGAAAAAATTTATAATTCTGTAAGTATTAAATTTTTTCAATCAACATAAAGATAAAATGAATAAATCCACTAATATCAAATTGAGAGATGAGACAGAAGACACTAACACGTGGGTGTGAGGTTTAAAGCCACCATTTGCATAAACTGGGTCAAAAGCAAGTGAGAAGTCACCGTGGCAAGTGCTGTAAGCATGGTGAGTGCTTCTCACAGATTTATGGCAGTTACCATGTTTTATGTGTGAGTTTGTGGTTCTATATTATGCTAACAATGATTCACTGTTGCAAGTAACAATTTTTAATAAGTTTAAGTGCACAGTGTTCTTTTTGAAATCCCTATGAGTGGTGTTCCAAGAATTAATATATTTGGTGAGAATAATATGTCTGTAAATCCGCAATTTCAGCAAGTAATTTTATATAATGTTATTAAACTTGCTAGCCGATCCAAATGTTACATTATTCAAAATTTGCCTAATAATGTCCACTGGTGTTTTCCAGTGTTTTAATATTCACTAGAGGCTTCATTCTTTGTAACTTCTTTAGAAGAAAAATTGCAAAGAAGAAAATGTGCATATTAGTATGGAATTGTCCAATATGCAATCAGAGACTCATCAAACGTGATTACTTTTAATGGCAAAGTCAAATCAGAGTACTCAGATAACAGTTTCGTCATTTAACAAGGGACAGGGAGGCCTGGCATGCTGCGATTCATGGGGTCGCAAAGAGTCGGACACGACTGAGTGACTGAACTGAACTAAACTGAAGTTTATGTATTGGGAGACAACTGCATATGTAGACAAATGCATATAGAGGCATTGATGACTAATTTGCTCAAAATGGCATTTTCAAGCATGTTTATATAAGTAAGCTATCAAAGGAGACAAAGATGTCTCCCATCCCCAAGATTCTTTCTCTCTCCTTCCCCTAGTAGATTTTCTTCCATTTCAGGATGATAAGAAGAATATCTCCCTCAAACCTTGCATATGCGCTTATTCAAAATATTACAGAGTGATAAAGATAATGTCTTTCTTTCGACAAAACAGTGAGCAGATTTGCCAACAGCCTCCTTTATAAAATTGGGCCTTTCTAGTATCCATGGATCAGAGATAAAGAATCCACCACCCAGTGCAGGAGCTGCAAGTTCAATCTCTGGGTCAGGAAGATCTCCTGGAGGAGAAAATGGCAACTCACCCCAATATTTTTGCCGGGATAATCCCATGGAGAGAGGAGCCTGGTGGGCTACAGTCCATGGGGTCGCCAAGAGTAGGACATGACTAAGCACTCAAAGATTAATTAAGTATCAGGATTCCTCCCCTGCCATACTGTCTACTGTGGGCATAGGCAGCAACAAGATCCCATCATTTTAGTCTTGGGGGATTAGGGGATGGGTTAACTGACACAACAGTGTTACTCTGGCCACTGCTGTTGCTGTGAGTAATAAACTGTCTTTTATCTCTTACCCTGGATACTCACCTCTTCTGCCAATATATATACTGGCAAGAGAATACTAAGGAGAGATAATAAAGTCTTCTTAAATGAACAATGCAATGAAATACAGGAAAATAATAGAATGGGAAAGACTAGAGATGTCCTCAAGAAAATTGCAGGATATCAAGGGAACATTTCATGCAAGGTTGAAGGACGATAAAGGACAGAAACAGTAAGAACGTAAGAGAAGCAGAAGATATTAAGAAGAGGTGGCAAAAGTACACAGAAGAATTATACAAACAAGTTCTATACAAACCACAAAAAGTGGAGGGGACACATGTATACCTGTGGCCAATTCATGTTGATTTGGGCAAAAACCATCACAATATTTTAAAGTAATTATCCTCATATTAAAATAAATTAATTAATTTGAAAAAAAGAGGTGGCAAGAATACACAGTAAAACTGTACAGAAAAGAACTTAACAACCCAAATAATCACAATAGCGTGGTCATTCACCTTGAGCCACATATCCTGAAGTGTGGAGCTTCAGAAGAATTACTATTAACAAAGATAGTATCGTGCATCGAACCTGGACTGGCAACTCATTTCATACATGATATTTTACATGTTTCAATGCCATTCTCCCAAATCTTCCCACCCTCTCCCTCTCCCACAGAGTCCATAAGACTGTTCTGGATGCTTGGGGCTGGTGCACTGGGACGACCCAGAGGGATGGAATGGGGAGGGAGGAGGGAGGAGGGTTCAGGATGGGGAACACATGTATACCTGTGGTGGATTCATTTTGATATTTGGCAAAACTAATACAGTTATGTAAAGTTTAAAAATAAAATAAAATTAAAAAAAAAGAATCAGATCAAGGGCATAGTAAGCACCAAGAGAGCTCTTTCAAATATATTCTCATTAGAATTTCATTCATTTCAGAGTCATGAGAAGGAGTTACTGTTAACATCATGGGGACAATCAAAATATAACAATACATCAGATAAAGAGAAGAGTGAATAGGAAAAGTGAATTAGGTGATGAAAGCAGAACAAACAGAAACAGGTAGTAGAAGTTAGTAATATAGTAAGAATGAATAAAATTCACAAAAGAGAAAATTATACATAGGAAGTAGGAGGATTGAAAAAGAGAAGATCTTGGGGCTGGTGCACTGGGACGACCCAGAGGGATGGTATGGGGAGGGAGGAGGGAGGAGGGTTCAGGAAGGGGAACACATGTTACCTGTGGTGGATTCATTTCGATATTTGGCAAAACCAATACAATATTGTAAAGTTTAAAAATAAAATAAAAATAAAAAATAAATTAATTTAAAAAAAAACAAAAAACAAAGATAGTGGAGTTGACAGAATTCCAGGTGAACTATTTAAAATCTTAAAAGATAATGATGTGAAAGTGCTGCACACAACATGCCAGCAAATTTGGAAAACTCCACAGTGGCCACAAAACTGGAAAAGTTCAGTTTTCATTCCAATCCCAAAGAAAGGCAATGACAAAGAATGTTCAAACTACTGCACAATTGCACTTATCTCAGACGCTAGCAAAGTAATGCTCAAAATTCCCCAAGCCAGGCTTCAACTGTATGTGAACTGTGAACTTCCAGATGTTCAAGCTGGTTTTATGAAGGGCAGAGGAACCAGAGGTCAAATTGTCAACATCCGTTGGATCATCAAAAAAGCAACAGAGTTCCAGAAAAACATCTATTTCTGTTTTATTGACTATGCCAAAGCCTTTGACTGTGTGGATCACAACAAACTGTGGAAATTTTGGAAAGAGACAGGAATACTAGACCACCTTACCTGCCAGGCTGGATGAAGCACAAGCTGGAATCAAGAATACCAGGAGAAATATCAATAACCTCAGATATGCAGATGGCACCACCGTTATGGCAGAAAATGAAGAGGAACTAAAGAGCATCTTGATGAAAGTGAAAGAAGAGAGTGAAAAAGTTGGCTTAAAATCAACAATCACAGAACTAAATTGTGGCTCCAGTCCCATCACTTCATGGAAAATAGATGGGGAAGCAATGAAAACAGTGACAGACTTTATTTTGGGGGGCTCCAAAATCACTGCAGATGGTGACCACAGCCATGAAATTAAAAGGCACTTGCTCCTTGGAGGAAAAGCTATGATAAACCTAGACAGCATATTAAGAAGCAGAGACATTACTTTTCCAACAAAGTTCCATCTAGTCAAAGCTATGGTTTTTCCAGTAGTCATGTATGGATGTGAAAGTTGGACTATAAAGAAAGCTGAGTACCGAAAAATTGATGCTTTTGAACTGTGGTGTTGGAGAAGACTCTTGAGAGTCTCTTGGACTGCAAGGAGATCAAAGCAGTGAATTCTAAAGGAAATCAGTCCTGAATACTCATTCAAAGGACTGATACTGAAGCTGAAACTCTAATACTTTGGTCACCTGATGCGAAGAACTAACTCAATGGAAAAGAGCCAGAGGCTGGGAAAGATTGAAGGTGGAGGAGAAGGGGATGACAGAGGATGAGATGATTGGATGGCATCACCAACTTGATGGACATGCGTTTCAGCAAGCTCCGAGAGTTGGTAATGGACAGGGAGGCCTGGCTTGCTGCAGTCCATGGGGGTCACAAAGACTTGGACATGACTGAGCGACTGAACTGAACTGAACTGAATAATTAAACTGCAAACAATTAAACACTCAGATCCTTTGCATGTTCTTGAAATATAAAGCAACATATATTTTTACATTCATTTTACCTTTCTTTGTATTGGTTATTTTAAAATGAAGAAGATAATTTGAAATAGAGACTGAGAAAGAATAGCCAATAAAATAAGAGTTTTACTGAAAGAGAGTTGGACTCTAGGAAGTCAAATTAAATGAATTTTACTCCATGAAATGTTCCTGGCCATGGAATGAAATACAGATGGTGCCCTGATCATCAGATTTAGTATGATAGAGTTTATTCGTGACTTGGGCATGAGTTGTCTCAGTGGGGTGATAGAAATGAAAGATTGGTAAGTATAGGTACAAGAAGGAAGGGAGGAAGACAAAGGACATAACAACTAGAGATATTCCAATAGAGTTGGGAGAATTGAGGGTCAGGACATTTAGAAAAACTTTACCCCTAACCAAAACTTTACTATTAAATAATGATATCAAGAGAATCTGATTCTGTCAGATTCTCTTTCAGGTACAGCATGCAGCCTACATGCAGAATGTTAACAGCTGTCAGGGTCTTAAATTTCTTGACAGACGAGAATTTAGAAGTCATTTGTGAATTAACAGCACAATTCTGAATTATGATTGAGATGGACCCTGTATTGGCTAGCTATAGTTTTAGATTAATGAAGATATATTAGATTTTAAAATGATGGCTAGGTGATTTACATTTCAATTGACTCTGGGAATTTAGGGTTTATTGCCTGGGGAAAACCCTAATCCTCATAAAGTATGATTGACTACTACTCCATTGTTAGGGGGTTATAATTTGATTTTAACCAGGTTTTACTATGCAATTTAGTTTTTTTTTCCCTCCTCCTTAAATTCTTAACTTTCTTATATATACACATATTTTTTTTTTAATGTAGAGTAGCATCATTTTTGGTCCTTGTTTTTATTGTGTGCCAGAATAGCCATCTCAAACTTCACAGCTGCTCACCAATTCCAGAGAGTTTTGGTTAATGCAGCATCTGCCTTGTCTGTCTTATGCTTGTCCATGTATTAATACCCAGCTTCCTTCAGCTCAAAGACTCTCCCAAGCATAAAATAAATAAGTTTCAATGAATTAGAACCTTGTGCTTTAGCTGATATTAGAAGTTTTAGTTGTTCTTGTTGCTTTGTTTTTCTCTTTTGGCTAGTTTAAAATTTCTCTTGTTTTATCAGAATGGCTCAAATAGTCAAGGATTAAACATATTTTTAAAAGGTTAGAGTTTCTTTTTTATCCTAGGATACCTCAGTATTCCCCTTCAAGGAAAATCAACTGGTTTAGAAATAATTTTAGAAGCTAGGTATTATGAGATTTTTTGGTCACATAACTAAAAATGATTTCCATTTCATAGTGATATAGAATATACTATATTGAAGACATTCTAAAACTCAGGATTATAATTTTTAAATTTTATTATATTTTTATATGTATATATTTTACTACATACTTTAATTACAAAATAAAAATATTTAATATGTGATTTTTTCCCTTAAAGAGGTTTATACCCAAAGAGAAACAAAATAGAGAACAAGAAATACAATACTTTCACCTTCTATAAGACAGATTGAATGTGAGCATTACATTTTAAAAACCTATAGAAAAAATAAATAAAATATTATATCAGGATAATGAATGGATATACTAATTTCAACCTTGCTTATATCCTTTTTCCTTTTCCAAGAGTTCAGTTAAACACATAAAACTCCTCTGCAGAAAAGCTTTTTGCTGAATGCCAAAAGTCAAAGTTACTGATAACCTTTAAATGTGGCTTGTTCATTCTGTACGCCTGATTAATTCTGTATGCATATAATATAGATGGTATTCTCTACACTGTGTAGGTAATAATAATAAAATAATAATTATTATATTTATACTTTAAATGTCCAAAAATTTTAGGTACAGTAATTCTTTTTATCCTCACAACCTCTTTACAAGATGTTTCCAACTTTCTGACAGTTCAGAGTGATACAGCTAGTATTGGAAAGCAATTCTGAATGTACTTAGAGTCAATGTGCTAACCTTAACTGCTTGTACTGTCTCTCCTAATTCTATACTTCCCCTTTTGATTTGATTAAAGGTGCAAAATTAACAAAATCTGGGCATTTTTTCTTTTTTCCTCACAATATTGATTTCCAATACACATTGTTCTTTACTGCATGAACAAGTAAATGTAAAATGAAATGCCATCTCTAGTTACATATATAATAATTTGATTTTAAATTATTTATAACATTTGTATTTATATTTAGCAAGGAAGGCAGTTTTTTTGATCACACTATATTTTATTAAAAATTTCCTTGAGTTGAGGTTTTCATTCCCCAGAAGTTACTTTGTTACAATGTAGACTGTTGATTTTTGGATAATTCATTAGGATGGATTATGACAGTTTTCTCTCTAAAGCTGGAACCTGCTGCTGCTGCTGCTAAGTCACTTCAGTCGTGTCCGACCCTGTTCGACCCATAGACGGCAGCCTACCAGGCTCCCCCGTCCCTGGGATTCTCCAGGCAAGAACATTGGAGTGGGTTGCCATTTCTTTCTCCAATGCATGAAAGTGAAAAGTGAAAGGGAAGTCCTTCAGTCGTGTCCGACTCTTAGCGGCCCCATGGACTGTAGCCTAGCAGGCTCCTCCGTCCATGGGATTTTCCAGGCAAGAGTACTGGAGTGGGGTGCCATTGCCTTCTCCGAAAGCTGAAACCTACAATAAAGCAAAACATACAATTATGAATGCACTGAATGGTAATGTCACAACATATCACTTCTTTAATACTTGATATTCTAACATGAAATTCAGGTTGGAACTGCCTTAAAATTAGAAGTTTGACATTTCTGATTATAACAAATGCTAGCAATACTTCTTCTTAGTGGAGAAGTGTAGTTGAAGGAGAAAAGAAGAAAATTTTGTTTTAAATATGAAGGTTCCAAAACAAGATCATGGTTATAAAAATAAAGTCCATGCCTTTGTGAGTATTGTCATCACTTGCAGAGTGAATGTGTTTTAATAATATTTGGTTAGCCAAAAAGTTCATAAGTTTTATGGGAAACCCAGATGAACATTTTGGACAATTCAATATAAATCAGAACTATGAACTGATAGGTATAAATATACTTAGAGGTGATACAACATTTGAAATTAAGATTCTTTTTTAAAAATATTTAGTTGTTACAAATTTTGTTGCATTTGATTATCTGCCAAGATTTAATGAAAATATTACTTATATTCAGATCTTTTGAGATGGAGAAGGGAGCATTTAAATCTCCCAAACTAGTACTGTTTTAAGAGGTAAGATGTGTTTTAATTAATTTTTATTGGGGTATATTGCTTTACAATACTGTGTTAGTTTCTACTGTCCAGCAAAGTGAATCAGCTATGCTGCTGCTAAGTCGCTTCAGTCGTGTCTGACTCTGTGCGCCCCCATAGACGGCAGCCCACCAGGCTCCCCCGTCCCTGGGATTCTCCAGGCAGGAACACTGGAGTGGGTTGCCATTTCCTCCTGCAATGCATGAAAGTGAAAATTCAAAGTGAAGTTGCTCAGTCGTGTCCGACCCTCAGCGACCCCATGGACTGCAGCCTACAAGGCTCCTCCATCCATGGGATTTTCCAGGCAAGAGTACTGGAGTGGGATGCCATTGCCTTCTCCAAGTGGTGTATATACGGCAGTCCCAATCTCCCAATTCATCCACCCCTCTTCCTGCACTTGAAATCCATATGTTTGTTCTCTACATCTGTGTCTCTATTTCTGCTTTGCAAATAAGTTCATCTGTACCGTATCTCTCATTCCATATATAAATAATATTATACAATATGTGTTTTTTCTCTTTCTGACTTATTTCACTCTATATGACAGCCTATAGATCCAACCACATCTTTGCAAATGGCACAATTTCTTTCCTTTTTATGACTAAATAACATTCCATTGTATACATGTACCAGTTCTTTATCCATTACTCTCTTGCTGGACATATAGGTTGCTTCCATGTCCTGCTATTGTAAATAGTGTTGTAATGAACATTGGGGTGCATGTTTCTTTTTCAGTTTTGATTTTCACCGAGTTTGTGCCCAGGAGTGGGATTGCTGGGTCATGTGGTAGTTCTATTTTTAGTTTTATAAGGAATCTCCATTCTATTCTCCATAGCCACTGTACCAATTTACATTCCCAGCAACAGTGTAGGAGGGTTCCCTTTTCTCCACATCCTCTCCAGCATTACTTGTAGACTTTTTGATGATGGCCATTCTGACCAGTTGGATGATACTATCATTGTAGTCTTGATTTGCATTTATCTAATAATTAGTGATGTTGAGCATCTTTTCATGTGCTTTTTGGCCATCTGTATGTCTTTTTTGGAGAAATAATAGCTCATGCAGCTCGATTAAAAAAAACTCAATCAAAAAAATGGGTGGAGGACCTAAAATGCGTTTTTTAACTTATGTTTTCTTCAGTCTTGGCAGTATCAGTTAAATGTGATCATGAAAAACATGAATTCTAAACATATTTTTTTTTTGTTTTCAACAATTTTCCAGCTTGTGCTACTGCCTATACAAATGAAGCTCTCTGTCAATCTTGTAATGTATTTTCCTTTGCTGTGCCTCCCGTAAAGGTCTGCTGTCACAGAATTATCCTTCTGTTAGAAATCAAAATAAAACAAGCAAGATACATTTATAGAAAGGAAATTCCACTTACATCCCCATTGAATGAAAAGTATAATGCTAAAGTGTACTCTGAATATTTATACAAGTAAAATCTTGCCAAGCTCTTTCCTGAATGTCCACATGGAGACTTAAATCCTTCCATGAAGATGAATTTGTAGTTTTAATTGACATACTATTCCTAAAAATAGTCATAACTTTGTAAAATTTTTCCTCAGTTCCACTCTATGTATTTTAGGTATACGATGAAGATCTGTTAAATATTTCTGTGATTTAATCTAAAACATATGATTTGGGATCAAGTTCAGGTAACATCTGTAGTCCTATCATTTTTTTTTTTAAACTGTTTCAAGCTCTGTATCATGTTAGCATGTCAGTTAGCCTTTAAGGAAGTTCCTCAATCCATTTCATTTAAGAAAGTTAGTATTGTACTGACTAGAACTGATCTCAGAAATGATATTTTAAAGGATATTTTCCAACATACATATTAATAAATAATTGTATTTTATTTTTTTAATTTTATTTTATTTTTTGGTTATGCCACACATCCTGTGGGATCATAGCACCCCAACCAGAGACTTGGACCCAAGTCCCCTGCATTGGAAGCATGGAGTCTTAAGCATGCCATGTGCTTAAGGGAAGTTCCAGAAGTAATATTTTCATGTACTTTAGAAAGTGGTAATTCCATGAATAACAGGGTTCTACTTGTTTATTTCTGCCAGGCCCATGACTTAGGGATCACATATTCTTCAATAAAGAGTAGCAGGTTGGATAAATCAGCACCATTTAATATTATACAGGTTCCTCCAGCAGTACAATGCATCAGTTTTTGCACCAACCAGGACTCTCAACAGTAGAGTTGTCCAGAGTTAGTGAAGGATGTTAGGAATAGTGGAAAGAGACTTACAGGTACCCAAAGATATGTGCAGAGCTAAATGAAGATAAAGGCTCAATAGACTTATTGCTTCATGCATTCATTGAATATATATTGATTGAATGTCTTTCAGTCTCAATGATAAACTCTGTAGCAGTGAGTGGGGTTAAAAAAATTAATGAACTATAATCCCAGTCTCAAGATTCTTAGATACCATTAAGTAACTTGTACAATATTGGGAAAGGGGTATGTCAAGGCTGTTTATTGTCACCCTGCTTATTTAATTTCTATGCAGAGTACATCATGAGAAATGCCAGGCTAGATTAAACACAAGATAGAATCAAGATTGCCAGGATAAATATCAACAACTTCAGATATGCAGATGTTACCAGTCTAGTGGCAGAAATAAAGAAGAACTAAAAAGTCTCTTGAGGAGAATGAAAGAGGAAAGTGAAAAAAAACTGGCTTAAAGCTCATCATTCAAAAAATTAAGATCACGGCATCCAGTCCCATCACTTAATGGCAAATAGATGGGAGAAACAATGGAAAGAGTGACAGACTATTTTCTTGAGCTCCAAAATCACTGCAGATGGTAACTTCAGCCATGAAATTAAAAGACACTTGCTCCTTGGGAAAAAAAAAAAAAAAACATACACACACACACAAGAAAAACCTAGACAGGATATTAAAAAGCAGAAACATTACTTTGCATACAAAGGACCATATAGTCAAAGCTATGGTTTTTTCCAGTAATCATGTATGGATGCGAGAGTTGGACCATAAAGAAGGCTAAGCACTGAGGAACTGATGCTTTTGAATTGTGATTTTGGACAAGACTTTTGAGAGCCCCCTGGACAGCAAGGAGATCAAACCAATCAATCCTAAAGAAAATCAACCCTAAGTATTCATTGGAAGGACTGATGTTGAAGTTGAAGCTCCAGTAATTTGGCCACTTGATGCAAAAAGCTGACTCATTAGATAAACCCCTGATGCTGGGAAAGATTGAAGGCAGATGGAGAAGGGGATGACAGTGGATGAGATAGCTGCATGGCATCACCAACCCAATGGATATGAGGCTAAGCAAGCTCACCGTGAAGATGAAGGACAGGGAAGCCTGGCATGCTACACAACAGCTATATATGTGTGAGTGTTTGCGCATAACTGATTCATTTTGCTGTACAGAGGAAATTAACACAACATTGTCAATCAACTATACTTTAATTTAAAAACTATAGAAAGCACCAATAAATTTTGGAGAAAATCTGAAACAGATTATAAAAAGAATTCCAGTGGATCAGATAGTAGTTCTTAGAAATTGTGGCAAGATGTATGAAGAAGATTCAAACAAAAGCAGTTATTATTAAATAAATTCAGCAGAAATCAACAATGTACCCAGAATTATGGCAACTGGAAAACAAGGGTCAGGAGATATTCAGAAGTCCAAATAAGCAAGGAGATGTCATTCCTTAGGAAACAGGCTCCTCCGTCCATGGGATTTTCCAGGCAAGAGTACTGGAGCGGGGTGCCATTGCCTTCTCTGTTAGGAAACATAGTCTTATGTAAATAAAAAATTTGGTATCAGAGGAAGACTCAAACCCTTAGGCAATCAGACTGACTCAAACAAGACAAGGCGAAAGTCCTAAATATGATAAGAAATTATGTATGATTTTCATCATATATACTAAGATAGAAGGGAATGAAAAATAAAATAGAGGAAGGACTTGGTAGTAAAACACAGATGAATCTCAATCACTGTAACTGTAGTTTCTAAATGGCTAGAAAAATTATACAAATGAAGATATTTAATGTTAAGCAAACTTGGTATAAAATGGAGCTAACTTGCCTCTCCTCTGATACGTGGTTAAGGATGGTATGGATCCCAGATCCTAGGATAAAGGTGAACCTCACCAAGAGAGTTGAACTCTTCAGCTATAGGCACTTGAAGAATGTGGAAGCCATGAAACAAGGTGGTCCCAAAGAGAGAACTGCTAGAACAAAACAAAACAGACAAAACATGGATATGCCTTGCCAGCACTTACTATCCAGTCCCTACCTCCATCATTTCTCATCCTAACAGAATCCTGGATTTGATGCCAAGTCTACTCCCTTAGCTGTGTGAAAGTGGAAGTCTTTGCAACCCCATGGAATATACAGTCCATGGAATTCTCCAGGCCAGAATACTGGAGTGGGTAGCTTTTCCCTTCTCCAGGGGATCTTCCCAACCCAAGGATCAAACTCAGGTCTCCCACACTGCGGGTGGATTCTTTACCGGCTGAGCCACAAGGGAAGCCCAATAATACTGGAGTGGGTAGCCTATCCCTTCTCCAGGAGATCTTCCTGACCCAGGATTTGAACTAGGGGTCTCCTGCATTGCAGGCGAATTCTTTACCAACTGAGCTATGAGAGAAGTCTGTGACTAGGGGAAGATGAACTCATTCTAGTTTCTAGGAGGATATCTGAATTAGTTGAAGCCAATCAATTGATGGCAATCTTCTGAAGGTTGTTATTAGTCCAATGGTGAGCAAATGATCTAAATCAACCCAGTCAATATATCCTTGAAGCATGTACTCCATGCCTAGAAGATAGATTTTTTCTTTTGTTCTGTGACCAACAAAGCATGCCATTATCACTGGCAGTTATCTGGCAGGGAGAACAAGCCTTGGGATTAATCAAATATGCAAAATAGTAAGATGCTAAGACGGAAAAAAAATATATGGTTGCTTGTTAACATCATCAAATCATCATGCAGAAAGTCACCCAACCTCTGGACTACTAGACATAGGAGACAATAAATATCTTTATTGCTTAATCCAGTATGCTTTTAGTTTATACCCTTACTATTTAATGTACTTTGTGTTGGGGTTTTCTACTCTTGCAGTTAAAAGCAAGAGTAAAAGCTTCACTAGCTATTATGGTGCTTAATTGTAAATAGTAATATTTAAAATATTGATCTTCTCTTCCTGAATCTAAGATTCTGCTCCCCCCTGCAACATTATTACTCTCACTCTGGTCAGCTGGCCAGTTTTGAAAATTATTCTCTCCAGATTTTAGAGCAAATTTTTCTTCTTTTATTTAGGGATTCAAAACTGCAAATATTTTTGAGGGCAAGAAAGGTAATGAAAATGTCGACATTTGCCAAGGATAAGAGAGTAGGTCATATTTTTCAGACTTAAGTTTGATTTCAGTGGGCCATCGCCAGCCCTTTTAAATGAAAGAATATAATTGAGTAGGGTAGGAGAGGGTAGACTAGACTAGACTAAAACCATCAGAATATATTCCACGGATGAAATGAGGATAAGTACTGTTCTGTATTTGTCTGTCTGCATGTTGGTACATGTGTGTGTGTATGGGGGGAGTCTGTGCAACAATATAAAATACGTTTCTTATATTGTGAGTAGCTGTCAAATTAAAAAAAAAATTTTTTTTTTGGCAGCACCATATGATAATATAGGATCTTAGTTCCCTGACCAGGGACCAGACCCCTGTTCCCTGCATTGGAAGCACAGAGTCTTAAACACTGGACTGCCAGGGAAGTCTGAGTAGCTTTCAAATTTTGAAACACATTGAAGTAGGTAACATATGCTTTATTTAAAAACATTCACACTTAAACATAAATAAAACAATGCTCTAGCCAAAGAAAATACATATGCAGGTAGAAATCAGCCTAGGCACAATCAGCTGGTAATGCCATGTTGAATTCTTCATGTATAATACTAACTTATTTTCCCATTAAATATGATCATGAATTAATATTTTGGAATCAAATTACTTACACTGAATTTATCAGTGCTCATTAAATTTCCAGTGCATCCTGATTTCATTCAGGTGAGTATAGCTCTGTTACCTGGTCATCTTCATCTAACCCACTCCAGTACTCTCGCCTGGAAAATCCCATGGACGGAGGAGCCTGGTGGGCTGCAGTCCATGGGGTCACTAGGAGTTGGACACGACTGAGCGACTTCACTTTCCATTTTCACTTTCATACATTGGAGAAGGAAATGGCAACCCAGTCCAGTGTTCTTGCCTGGAGAATCCCAGGGACAGGGGAGCCTGGTGGGTTGCCGTCTATGGGGTCGCACAGAGTCGGACACGACTGAAGCAACTTAGCAGCAGTAGCATCTTCATCTGCTTGGCTTTGATTCTCATCTCTCCTTTAGTAGTTTTCAAAATCTTGTCACTGGGTAACAAATTGATAATGCCCTGTCAAAATGCTACCGTGTGAGAATGAAACATCAGAATCTTTTAACTACTTTGAAAGCAAGCTAATTATGAAAATAGATGTTAAGATACAGTCAATGAAACTCTATATACCCAAATTTCCCAACCTCCAGAATTTTTTTCTCCTCAGTGATTACCTTGTTTTTCTTGCCCACTGGTAACCCTAAAATAGAGAACTTTTTTTTGCCTTAAATTAAAGCAATATGCATTCAAAATATATATCTGAGATATTTTTCACAGCCCAAATTCTCAAACTAATCTTTTATAAGCATCATAATTGGGGATTTTTATTAGAGATAGCCTTTTCAAGCAAATACTCAGGATATCTGATAACACAGAAAACAATTTACAGAAAGAACTTTTTAAAAATGCAGTTTCTAAATCTGCTAGTTTCCAAAGGACAAGGTACTTGAAATATGTAAAGGAAATATCCTACATCAACTTTCACCTTACTATTAACTGTTAAATCTTAGAAGAAATAATAAACTTGAGGAACAAAACTGTAAACACAGTGTATCAAACTATTTTTTCCTTCCCATGACAATGTAAATTTTTTGCCTCCTCCTTCACAGTCAATACTCTCAATTTAGTAATTTTCAAAATACATTACACACATACACACAGGCTTCCCTAGTGGCTCAGATGGCAATCTGTCTGTAATACAGGATACCCGGGTTTGATCCCTGGGTCAGGAAGATGCCCTGGAAGAAGAAATGATAACCCACTCCAATATTCTTGCCTGGAGTATTCCATGGACATAGGAGCCTGCCAGGCTACAGTCCATGGGGTTGCAAAGAGTTTTACATGACTGAGCAACTAACACTTTCACTTCACTTTCATATATGTATATAGTCTTTTAACACTTTTAAACATAAATATCGAGTTCAGGAGACTAAAACAGGTAGACAAATTTAGAAGGTAAAAACATGGATGAAAAGATCAGTTGCCACATTTTACAAATGATTGTCTGAACTCCTTTTCTGGTCATTCATCTTGGTAGATAGTATTCCAATACCCCTTTCCACTTGGTCCACAAGGTCTGAATCAATAAAACCACCATATTGTCCAGAAGATGGATCCTGCCACCAGCACTCTGGCCTTCGTGTGGGACCCATCCATAGTAGTCTGGGTCATCTTTGGATATTTGAAGAAAATATTGGTGGAAATTTTCTTGGACAGGAAGCTCTTTCTTCAACTCTTCTGTGTTTCCCACATTCATTCTTTCATGCTGGGGTAAATCCTTGAGTTATGGAGCTGTTTTGCAAATATCTTGATAATAATTCTTCTGTTCCATCTGAGAGAGGTAAAGCTTATGTAAGCAGATAGGCAGTCCAAGGCTCCTGAAGGAGGAGGAAGCAAACATTATTTTATACATTCCTTTGCCTTAGGACATGTTTCTTTTGTACCCTGTACTGCATCACTATGAATAAAGCTAGTGGAGGTGATGGGATTCCAGTGGAGCTATTTCAAATCCTGAAAGATGATGCTGTGAAAGTGCTGCACTCAATATGCCAGCAAGTTTGGAAAACTCAGCAGTGGCCACAGGACTGGAAAAGGTCAGTTGTCATTCCAATCCCAAAGAAAGGCAATGCCAAAGAATGCTCAAACTACCACACAATTGCACTCATCTCACATGCTAGTGAAGTAATGCTCAAAATTCTCCAAGCCAGGCTTCAGCAATATGTGAACCATGAACTTCCTGATGTTCAAGTTGGTTTTAGAAAAAGCAGAGGAACCAGAGATCAAGCTGGCAACATCCCCTGGATAATGGAAAAAGCAAGAATGTTCCAGAAAAACATCTATTTCTGCTTTATTGACTATGCCAAAGCCTTTGACTGTGTGGATCACAATCAACTGTGGAAAATTCTGAAAGAGATGGGCATACCAGACCACCTTACCTGCCTCTTGAGAAACCTATATGCAGGTCAGGAAGCAACAGTTAGAACTGGACATGGGACAACAGACTGGTTCCAAATAGGAAAAGGAGTATGTCAAGGCTGTATATTGTCACCCTGCTTATTTAACTTCTATGCAGAGTACATCATGAGAAACACTGGGCTGGAAGAAGCCCAAGCTGGAATCAAGATTGCCAGGAGAAATATCAATAACCTCAGATATGCAGATGACACCACCCTTATGGTAGAAAGTGAAGAGGAACTAAAAGCCTCTTGATGAAAGTGAAAGAGGAGAGTGAAAAAGTTGGCTAAAGCTCAACATTCAGAAAACTAAGATCATGGCATCTGGTCCCATCACTTCATGGGAAATAGATGGGGAAACAGTGGAAACAGTGTCAGACTTTATTTTTGGGGGCTCCAAAATCACTACAGATGGTGATTGCAGCCATGAAATTAAAAGATGCTTACTCCTTGGAAGGAAAGTTTTGATCAACCTAGATAGCATATTGAAAAGCAGAGACATTACTTTGCCAACAAAGGTCCATCTAGTCATGGCTATGGTTTTTCCAGTAGTCATGTATGGATGTGAGAGTTGGACTGTGAAGAAGGCTGAGCACCAAAGAATTGATGCTTTTGAACTGTGGTGTTGGAGAAGACTCTTGAGAGTCCCATGGACTGCAAGGAGATCCAACCAGTCTATCCTAAAGGGGATCTGTCCTGGGTGTTCATTGGAAGGAATGATGCTAAAGCTGAAACTCCAGTACTTTGGCCACCTCATGTGAAGAGATGCCACATTGGAAAAGACTCTGATGCTGGGAGGGATTGGGGGCAGGAGGAGAAGGGGACGACAGAGGATGAGATGGCTGGATGGCATCATGAACTCGATAGACGTGAGTCTGAGTGAACTCTGGGAGTTGGTGATGGACAGGGAGGCCTGGCGTGCTGAGATTCATGGGGTCGCAAAGAGTGGGACAGGACTGAGGGACTGAACTGAACTGATACTGCAACAATATCTTGCTTGAGACTTAGCCTTTCTTTAGGTTTGGAGCTAATAATTATACAGCACAATAATATATCTTACTCATGGGTAGGCTCTTCTTAGGCTCTATGTTAATAATTATAATTGTAACAAATTTTGCCTGAGAACCTGTTTTCTCAGAAACAATATATCTTGCCCAGAGACACATTGACTAGAACTGGCTCCTTCTGGCTAATCTTGTACTAAAGTTATCTCAAGATATATGCCTTGGGAAAGGGTCTGTTGGAACTTTTACAACCTTGAGCAGCCAGTTGCTTTTTATCTATTTTCAGCAGCCAGCTGAAAAGTATATAATGCCCTGCTCGAACTAGTTAGGGCAGATACTCTTTCAACCCCTGCTAATATCTATTCAGAAGCCTTCCCCGTTCTTTCACTTTAATAAAATCTCTCCTACACAAAGCTCTTAGTGACCGAGCCTGTGTCTTTGGTCCAGGAAATCTTCTCCTTTGGAACCCAACACTGACTACTGTAAGGCATTACATCTGGCTGAGACGTATTTTTATGGTTTTTCCATTTCTCGGGGTGTGTAAAGTCTGTGGGATGATTTGTTTCCTGAACTGGTTCTTCTGACTCTTAACTTACGCCATAGCCTGCGTCTTCCATCCAACAGTACATGATCTGAGTCAATTTATTTTAATATTACGTAGACAGATAAAGAATCATTGCCTAGTGTCTAACTTTATAGTGAGAATACATTGTCTTATTACTTTGATCAGGTTTAAACCCACATCAAAAGCAAAGTATAATTGTTTGAAATTGAAATCTCATTCTTAACTAGTATAAATTAATGTTTTATGAATTTAATAGATGATATCTCAGTGGTTAGTAAGGAACTGTTAATTCTTTTGGTTGATATGGCTTTTTGTTAATTAATTATTTTATAATTAGTACTAATTTATAGTAATGAAATGTCTTACTAATGCAAAAATACTGAATAATGTATCAACTAATAGCATATGTCAAATTAATGATTTAGTGCAATTTGAGAGTAATAATTAAATTCAAGTTATTTTGACTCTGACATTGAAATATATCATGAACAAAAAACTCTGGTGTACATGGTATTTTTACAGGAAAATAATGCATTTATATTTCAAAAGCAGAGCTAGAAATATTCCAAGTATACTATGGAAAAAAATCTACTGTTTGCTGATTTACTGTGTGTTTGGGACACATGAATCTAACTAGGTAAACATTTTGGCCATTCAACCCAGTTAGTCATTAAATGTTGTACAACTTAAAAATATATTCTGTGTTTGAAAAGTTAACATTAATGATCATCATCATCACCATCCTTATTCACTAATCACAACTCAGGACATGGATGTACGGCTGATCAGAAAATTTAACCCTAGATTTATTTTAGTGTTGGTGACAGAAATGTTTCCTTTACCAGATCCTATCATTTCAATCTAGGGATTTAAGAACTTGGCATTTTCATAGACATACAATACATCTTAAGGCTAGTGGGCAATTAAAAATATAACAATTTAAAAAAATTAGAGAAGAATTATCTGTATCAAATGAGAGAATATTTATGGTACATGTGTAATCATGATCTAGTTGTAATCAGTAAGGCATTTATTTAGGAGGGAAGGATCACCAGAGATGGACTTGTGAAGTTGGCTCAAATGACTGCAGACTTAGAGCTGTGTGTGTGTGTGTGTGTGTGTGTGTACAACCGAACTTGGCTGTACACTTGAAACTACCACAGCATTCTAAATCAACTATAAGTTAATTTAAAAAAAGAAGAAACCTGACAGTTAGCTTTGTCACTCTCTAGTTTACTAAACAGCAAATCCTGTTGATTTCAAATATCTATCAATCCTTCCCCCTCTCCATTCTCAGTAGAACAAGTGCAGTCCACTTGCCTACTGCCTATGTCTTGGAATGAGGCACAATCTTCATTGATTCTCAGTCTGCTATCCTTAAACCCATTCTCCAAACTTCTGACTACAGGATGGAAATGAAACACGGACCACTTTTATTGTTTCAACATACTTCAGGTGTTGCCACAGCTTGAAAAGTAAGGTCCAGGCTCCATGGTTCTTCATGTCCTCTTTACTGCCTTGTTCTTTAACTGTATTACCCCCAACCACCACTTTCAGAATTAAACTTCACACTCTACAGATACAGGATTCCATACAGCTCTCCACAAACATCAAACTATGTGTTCTGCACTGACACAATTTCTTTTTTCCTTTCTTTTCTACATCACTGATCTCATGCATCAAGAGCCCAACATATGTATGACATTATTTCTTTTAACAGGTTGTAAACTGACAACCATCAAAGAATACATCAGATGGAGTTGCGTACTCTCACTGCAATCTAAATATTCCTCTCTCACAGTTTTAAACAGGCATATTAAATTATCACATGTATGTATCTAACACCAAGCTGTGGCATACTTCAGAGATTTTGTGGGCATAGTTCCAGGCCACTGCAAGGAATCAAATATCCCAAAAAAGTGAGTCACACAAAATTTTTCATTTCTCAGTATATATAAAAGTTATGTTTATACTCTGTGCTGTGCTTAGTCAGTCAGTCGTGTCTGACTCTTTGCAACCCCGTGGACCATAGCCTGCCAGGCTCCTCTATCCATGGAAATTCTCCAGACAAGAATACTGAAGTGAGTTGCCATGCCCTCCTCCAGGGGATCTTCCCAACCCAGGGATCAAAACCTAGTCTCCCATATTGCAGGTAGATTCTTTACCATCCGAGCCACCAGGGATCCTTATACTATACTATGAAATGGCAACCCATTCCAGTATTCATGCCTGGAAAATCCCATGAACCGAGGAGCCTGGTGGACTAGAGTCCATGGGGTCGCAATGAGTCGGACACGACTGAGTGACTTCTGTGTATGGTCTATTAAGTGTGCTATAGCAATTTGTTTAAAATGATGTACATACTTTAATTAAAAAATAATTTATTGTAAAAAAATGCTAACCATCTACTCAGGGAGAAGTGGCGGAAGGATAAATTAGGAGATTGGGATTGACATATACACATCAGGTAGCTCAATGGTAAAGAATCTGCCTGCCAATGCAGGAGACAGAAGAGACACAGATTCGATCCCTGGGTTGGGAAGATTCTCTGGAGTAGGAAATGTCAACCCAATTCAATATTCTTGCCCAGGAAGTCCTATGGATAAAGAAGCCTGGCAGGCTACAGTCCATAGAGTCACAAAGAGTCAGATACGATGGAGTACACATGCTTGATCATGCGTGATATATACAATAGATAACAAATAAGGGCCTACCTTATAGCACAGGGAGCTATACTCAATACTCTGTAATGATCTATACGGGAAAAGAATCTAAAAAAAGGTGATACATGTATATGCATAACTGATTCCTTTTGCTGTACACTTGAAACTAACACAACATTGCAAATCAACTATCCTCTAATACATTTTTTTAAATGCTATCATTTGAAAACACAGGGTTGCTACAAACTGAATTTGTAAAAAACACAATATTTTGAAGCTCAGTAAAGCAAAGTATAATAAGATGACATCTGTCAGTACATAGCTGAACAAAAAGAGTCAGTCATGCCCAATTTCTCTTTCTAGCTTTGATATCTAGCACTTCGATTCTAAATGTAAGACCAGAAACTATAAAACTCCTAGAGAAAAATATAGGCAAAACACTCTCTGATATAAATCATAGCAGGATCCTCTATAACCCACCTCCCAGAGTAATGGAAATAAAAGCAAAAAATAAACAAATGGGACCTAATTAAACTTAAAAACTTTTGCACAACGAAGGAAACTATAAGCAAGGTGAAAAGACAGCCTTCAGAATGGGAGAAAATAATAGCAAATGAAGCAACTAACAAAGAATTAATCTCAAAAATATACAAGCAGCTCATGCAGCTCAATACCAGAAAAATAAATGACCCAATCAAAAAATCGGCCAAGGAACTAAACAAACATTTCTCCAAAGAAGACATACAGATGGCTAACAAACACATGAAAAGATGCTCAGCATCACTCATTATCAGAGAAAGGCAAATCAAAACCACAATGAGGTACCATCTCATGCCAGTCAGAATGGCTGCTATCCAAAAGTCTACAAACAATAAATACTGGAGAGGGTGTGGAGAAAAGGGAACCCTCTTACACTGTTGGTGGGAATGCAAACTAGTACAGCCACTATGAAAAACAGTGTGGAGATTCCTTAAAAAACTGGAACTAGAACTGCCATACGACCCAGCAATACCACTGCTGGGCATACACACTGAGGAAACAAGAATTGAAAGAGACACATGTACCCCAGTGTTGATTGCAGCACTGTTTACGATAGCCAGGGCATGGAAGCAACCTAGATGTCCATCAGCAGACAAATGGACCAGAGAGCTCTGGTACATATACACAATGGAATATTACTCAGTTATTAAAAAATGCATTTGAATCAGTTCTAATGAGGTGGATGAAACTGGAGCCTATTACGCAGAGTGAAGTAAGTCAGAAAGAAAAACACCAATACATTATATTAATGCATATATGTGGAATTTAGAAAGATGGTAACAATGAACCTATGTGCAAGACAGCAAAAGAGACACAGATATAAGGAACAGACTTTTGGACTCTGTGGGAGAAGGCGAGGATGGGATGATTTCAGAGAATAGCACTGAAACATGCATATTATCATATGTGAAATAGATCACCAGTCCAAGTTCAATGCATGAAACAGGCATTCAAAGCCAGTGCACTGGGACAACCCTGGGGGATGGGATGGGGAGGGAGGTGGGAGGGAGGTTCAGGATGGGGGACATATGTACACCCAGGGCTGATTCATGTCAATGTATGGCAAAACCCACTAAAATATTATAAAGTAATAAGCCTCCAATTAAAATAAATAAATTAATTTTTAAAAAAGGAAAATAAAAGAATTTGATTGAAATCATGTTAAAGACACAAATATGTATATGTTCACACCTGTACATACAAACATATGCACACATGGACACTCAGGTGAAATAGAGATTATTTCAGTTAAAAGCAGCACATGTAGGGAAACTGAAACACTTAGTAAATTAAAAGCTATGAGTGTAATATTCCCTTCTATATATGCACCAAGGTTCTTTATCCATTCACCTGCTGGTAGATGTCTAGGTTGTTTCCATGTACTCAGTTCAGTTCAGTCACTCAGTCATATCCAGCTCTGCGATCCCATGAATCACAGCACGCCAGGCCTCCCTGTCCATCACCAACTCCCGGAGTTCACTTAAACTCATGTGCATCAAGTTGGTGATGCCATCCAGCCATCTCATCCTCTGTCATCCCCTTTTCTTCCTGCCCCCAATCCCTCCCAGCATCAGAGTCTTTTCCAATGAGTCAACTCTTCTCATGAGGTGGCCAAAGTATTGGAGTTTCAGCTTTCGCATCAGTCCTTCCAATGAACACCCATGACTGATCTCCTTTAGGATGGACTGGTTG
Organism: Bubalus bubalis; assembly: GCF_019923935.1. Lineage (NCBI taxonomy): Eukaryota > Metazoa > Chordata > Mammalia > Artiodactyla > Bovidae > Bubalus > Bubalus bubalis. The sequence goes on along the minus strand of NC_059161.1, from coordinate 63,266,273 downwards.
GATCTCCTTGCAGTCCAAGGGACTCTCAAGAGTCTTCTCCAACACCACAGTTCAAAAGCATCAATTCATCGGTGCTCAGCTTTCTTCACAGTCCAACTCTCACATCCATACATGACCACAGGAAAAACCATAGCCTTGACTAGACGGACCTTTGTTGGCAAAGTAATGTCTCTGCTTTTCAATATGCTATCTAGGTTGGTCATAACTTTCCTTCCAAGGAGTAAGCGTCTTTTAATTTCATGGCTGCAATCACCATCTGCAGTGATTTTGGAGCCCCCCAAAAATAAAGTCTGACACTGTTTCCCCATCTATTTCCCATGAAGTGATGGGACCAGATGCCACGATCTTAGTGTTCTGAATGTTGAGCTTTAAGCCAACCTTTTCATTCTCCACTTTCACTTTCATCAAGAGGCTTTTTAGTTCCTCTTCACTTTCTGCCATAAGGGTGGTGTCATCTGCATATCTGAGGTTATTGATATTTCTCCCGGCAATCTTGATTCCAGCTTGTGCTTCTTCCATCCCAGTGTTTCTCATACTGCTGCAATGAACATTGTACTTGCAGGGAAGCAATGGAGACACAGACATAGAGAACAGACTTATGGACAGTTTGGGTGGGGGTGGGGTAGGCAGGAGAGGGTGGGATGTATGGAGGCAGTAACATGGAAACATATATTACCATATGTAAAATAGATAACTAATGGGAATTTGCTGTATGACTCAGGGAACTCAAAATAGGGCTCTGTAACAACCTAGAGGGATGGGCTAGAGAGGGATACGGGAGGGAGGCTCATGGGGGGGGGACATAGGTACACCTATGACTGATTTATCTTGATGTTTGGCAGAAACCAACACAATACTGTAAAGCAATTATCCTTCAATTTAAAAATAAATAAATTTAATTTTAAAAAAAGCTATGTGCAAACAGTGAATGCAGCTTGCTCAAAACATGATTTGTGTTTAGGTTGCCTTATTTGAAAAATATGTGACAGTTTTAACTCTAGCTTTCCTTGTCAACACCAAAGGGACTACCTTTAGTTCTGGGTGAAGAGAGAGAAAGAAGGTTATGAAAATTAGTTTTGAAATCGCCACATGTCATCCAAGACACCAATTACCTCTCTAACCCTGTCTCTTCAATGGAAAATGATAAAATTAGGCCTTTAAGGGCCCTTCAGATTTCTCTGGTGGCTCAAAGGGTAAAGAATATGCCTTAAATTCAGGAGACCAGGGTTTGAACCGTGGCTCGGGAATATCCCTGGATAAGGAAATGTCTACCCTCTCCTGTATTCTTAGTTCCTGAGTTCTCCTAGAGAACTCCATGGACAGAGGAGCCTGGTGGGCTACAGTTCATGGGGTCACAAAGAGTAAGATACATCTGAAAGACTAACATTTTCACATGACTTCCACAGTGGTCCAGTGGCTAAGACTCCACACTCCCAACGCAGGAGGCCTGGGTTCAATCCCTAGTCAGGGAACTACACCCCACATGCACAACTACAGATTCGAGGGCTGCAACTAAGACCTGGCACAGCCTAATAAATAAATAATCTGGGAAGCCTCTGCTGGCTCAGTGGTAAAGAATCTGTGTACAAATGCAAAAGACTTGGGTTTGATCCCTGGGTTGGGAACACCTCCTAAAGAAGGAAATGGCAACCCACTCCAGTGTTCTTGCCTGGGAAATCCCATGGACAGAGGAGCCTGGCAGGCTGCAAAAGAGTCAGACATGACTAATGAATAAACAACAACAAGAGTACTTCTGGATCTAAGATTCTGCAATTCAATGCTTTGTCTATATGATGCAGAGAAGAGGTGGATATGTGAGGTGGAGGAAAACAGTGAGAGCAAGAAGACAAAACCCACAAAGCCCACATCCTGATTCATCCTACTTGCACCTATTAAAACATATACATGTGCTTTTGATTAAAGCAGTTGCATGAATTTTAAAGTTTCAAAATGCATGAGTATTTATACTACATTACAGAAACATGTAGCTTTAAGGGAAGGTGAATATGTTTTTTGAATATGTTCTATTCTTTTAAAATCCGATAGATATTACATGATAAGACAGCCCTCATAAGGCTAAGAATGGAGATAATAATAGCCAATGAAACAGCTGACAGGTAATTAATTTCCAAAATATACAAGCACCTCATGCAGCTCCATAACAGAAAAATGAACAACCCAATCAAAAAATGGGCAAAAGACCTAAACGGATTCTCAAAAGAAGATACAGATGGCTCATAAATACACGACAAGATGCTCAACTTCACTCATTATTAGGGAAACGCAAATCAAAACCACAATGAGGTATTGTCTCACACCAGTCAGAATGGCCATCATCAGAAAGTCTACAAACAATAAATGCTGGAGAGGGTGTGGAAAAAAGGGACCCCTCCTATACTGTTGGTGGGAATGCAAACTGGTACAGTCACTGTGGAGAACAGTGTGGAGATTCCTTAAAAAAACTGGGAATAGAATTGTCATATGACCCAGCAATCCCACTGCTGGACATACACCCTGAGGAAACCAGAAATGAAAGAGATACATGTACCCCAGTGTTCGCTGTAACCTATTTACAATAGTTAGGACATGGAAGCAAGCTAGATGTCTATTGGCAGGTGAATGGATTTGGAAGTTGTGCTACACATATACAAAGGAATATTAATCAGCTATAAAAAGGAACACATTTGAGTCAGTTCTAATGAGGTGGATGAACCTGGAGCCCATCATACAGATTTAAGTAAGTCATAAAGAGAAAGACAAATACTGCATATTAACACATGTATATGGAATTTAGAAAGACAGTACTGGACTGGCAACTCGTTTCATACATGATATTTTACATGTTTCAATGCCATTCTCCCAAATCTTCCCACCCTCTCCCTCTCCCACAGAGTCCATAAGACTGTTCTATACATCAGTGTCTCTTTTGCTGTCTCGTACACAGGGTTATTGTTACCATCTTTCTAAATTCCATATATATGCGTTAGTATACTGTATTGGTGTTTTTCTTTCTGGCTTACTTCACTCTATATAATAGGCTCCAGTTGCCAGTCCAGGTTCGATGCATGATACTGGATGCTTGGGGCTGGTGCACTGGGACGACCCAGAGGGATGGCATGGGAAGGGAGGAGGGTTCAGGATGGGGAACACATGTATACCTGTGGCAGATTCATTTTGATATTTGGCAAAACTAATACAATTATGTAAAGTTTAAAAATAAAATAAAATAAAAAAAATAGAAAGACAGTACTGATGATCCTACATGCAGAGCAGCAAAGGAGACACAGATGTAGGGAACAGACTTTTAGACTTAGTAGGAGAAGGCAAGGATGGGATGATTTGAGAGAATAGCACTGAAACATGTACATTACCATATGTAAAATAGATGACCAGAGCATGTTTGATGCATGAAGCAGGGCACCCAAAGCTGGTGCTCTGGGACAACCCAGAGGGATAGAGTGGGGAGGAAGGTGGGAAGGGGATTCAGGATGGGGGGACACACGTATCCCTGTGGCCAATTCATGTTGATATATGGCAAAGCCCATCACAATATTGCAAAGTAGTTATCCTCCAATTAAAATAAAATAATTGGAAAAAAAACACTGTCCATAAATGTTAATGATTTTATTTTCATTTTTCTTTCCCCCAGGTAAAATAACTGCATTAAGATGATGTTTGAACCTGGCAGGGATTTGGTTCCTAATACAGCTGTGCTCAGGGCATCAGCGGGATAAAGCAGAGATGTCAGTGCACTTTTATTTGGTCAGTCATGTTACAAAGAAGTGTTCCAGTCTTCATATTTTTCTATGGGAAGTTTTGAGTGCCATTAAAAATATATGGGCTTGCTATGGCTTTCAGTAGTACTTAGTGCATTATGGTACTTAGTGCATTATTATCTGATGTGCAGTAAATGACTGTTTACTAGCTGAATCATTAGCATACTAGTAAAAATGTGCTATGTAGAACATATTGGTATAGTTTTAAGACCATCATCAACGACCAAGAATATATGGAAAAGCGACTTTTATGACTGATAGCATAGTGGTCTCTGCCATGTAGGGACACCGTAGAGGAACCCATTTTTCTTCTCTATAAGGAGCATATGTCTGTTGAAAAGATGCAGACAGTAGAGTATGGATCAAATAAAAATAGAAATAACACTTGTCTTTCAATCTCATCTCATCTCCAAAATAACTTCCCAGATACAACCACTGATGACAGCTTGGTCTATAAGGGTCTGCATATTTTCTATGCCATTGTAATTGAATGGCATAGAAAAATGCAAGCAGAACTTTTCCTGCTGTTCTGGAATAGTTGGTGGCCAGACATGAGGGCAAATGGGTGCAAGCCAACAATTGGCATGGTTTACTGATTCTGTTTCCTAATGTTGAGAATTGGAACAATAATAAATGTCCTTCCTAACTCAGAGTATTTTCCTTTTAATTGATGAAACATAAGCAGACACGGTCTATATTTATAAGTCCCTACATAAACAGGACATTATTCTGATTCCTAAAAAAAAAAAAAAAAAAAAAAATTGAACCTATCATGCCCAAAAAGCAAGCAAGAAGTCCTGAAGCCTAAGAAAACATACCAGATTTAGATATGTTAATTAAATTGAGTGTAAATTTTGTGATTAAATCAGTGTCTGCTCAATAAAATGCCTGATCAACTAAAGAGTATTCACTAAATAAAAATAGACTTTAACATTTCATAAACTGTTCATGAAATCACCAAGTGATGGATTAGACATCTATTAAAATTGATTACATTTTTTTCTTGTTTCAAAAAATGTACTTGAACTTCAGAACAAAATAACATTCTGTGCATTACTATTGCAGCATGAAGGGCACACAGGAGTACAGTAAACACCATGCCTAAAATGAAAGTGTCACAATCAGCTTGTAAAGCTGTGACTTTTCAAATCTTTACATATTTTATTATATATTTTTTATGTTTTTAAAATACAGGGGAATGTAAGAGATAGAGAAAAATCAAAGATCCAGAAGGTATTTTGTACTAGGAGATGCACTGTGAGAGTTGAACCATAAAGAAGGCTGAGCTCCAAAGAATTGATGCCTTTGAACTCTGGTGCTGGAGAAGACTCTTTAGAGTCTCCTGGCCTGTAAGGGGATCAAACAAGTCAATCCTATAGGAAATCAACCCTGGATATTCATTGGAAGGACTGATGCTGAAGCTCCAATACTTTGGCCACCTGATGAGAAGAGTTGACTCATTAGAAAAGACTGATGCTGGGAAAGATTGAGGGCAGAAAGAGCAGGGGGTGACAGAGGATGAGATGGTTAGATAGCATCACCAACTCAATAGACATGAATATGAGCGAACTCCAAGGAGACAGTGAAGGACCAGGGAGCCTGGCATACTGTGGTCCATGGGATTGCAAAGAGTCAGACACGACTTAACAACTGAATAATAACAGACAAAACTAGGAGATAAAATCCCTACACATACTAATATAAGAATTTTATCTGCATGTTCCTTTAATTTTCCAGGCAAGAGTACTGAAGTGGGTTGCCATTTTGTTCTCCAGGGGAATCTTCCCAACCCAGGGATTGAACCCAGGTCTCCCGCATTGCAGGTAGACGCTTTACCATCTGGGCCAGCAGGGAAACCCTTATAATTGATTGTGTTCTCCTAAATTCATATGCTGAACTCCAATCCCAAAGAAAGGAAATGCCAAAGATTGCTCAAAATACTGCACAATTACACTCATCTCACACGCTGGTAAAGTAATGCTCAAAATTCTCCAAGCCAGGCTTCAGCAATACGTGAACCGTGAACTTCCAGTTGTTCAAGCTGGTTTTAGAAAAGGCAGAGGAACCAGAGATCAAATTGCCAACATCTGATAGATCATCAAAAAAGTGAAAGAGTTCCAGAAAAAAACATCTATTTCTGCTTTATTGACTATGCCAAAGCCTTTGACTGTGTGGATCACAATAAACTGTGGAAAATTCTGAAGGAGATGGGAATACCAGACCACCTAACCTGCCTCTTGAGAAATTTACATGCAGGTCAGGAAGCAACAGTTAAAACTGGACATGGAACAACAGACTGGTTCCAAATAGGAAAAGGAGTACGTCAAGGCTGTATATTGTCACTCTGCTTATTTAACTTCTATGCAGAGTACATCATGAGAAACACTGGGCTGGATGAAGCACGAGCTGGAATCAAAATAGCTGGGAGAAATATCAGTAACCTCAGATATGCAGATGGCACCACCCTTATGGCAGAAAGTGAAGAAGAACTAAAGAGCCTCTTGATGAAAGTAAAAGAGGAGAGTGAAAAAGTTGGCTTAAAGCTCAACAATCAGAAAACTAAGATCACGGCATCCAGTCCCATCACTTCATGACAAATAGATGGCAAACAATGGAAACAGTGTCTGATTTTATTTTGGGGGGCTCTAAAATCACTGTAGATGGTGATTGCAGCCATGAAATTAAAGGAATGCTTACTCCTTGGAAGGAAAGTTATGACCAACCTAGACAAGCATATTAAAAATTTGAGACATTACTTTATCAACAAAATTCTGTCTAGTCAAGGCTATGGTCTTCCAGTAGTCATGTATGGATGTAAGAGTTGGACTATAAAGAAAGCTGAGTACCGAAGAATTGATTCTTTTGAACTGTGTGCTGGAAAAGACTCTTGAGAGTCCCTTGGACTGCAAGGAGATCCAACCAGTCCATTCTAAAGAAGATTAGTCCTGGGTGTTCATTGGAAGGACGGATGTTGAAGCTGAAACTCCAATACTTTGGCGACCTGATGTGAAGAGCTGACCCATTTGAAAAGACCCTGATGCTGGGAAAGATTGAGGGCAGGAGGAGAAGGGGACGACAGAAGATGAGATGGTTGGATGGCATCACTGAGTCAATGGACATGAATTTGAGTAGGCTCCGGGAGTTGGTGATAGACAGGGAGGCCTGGCGGGCTGCAATTCATGGGGTTGCAAAGAGTTGGACATAACTGAGCAACTGAACTGAACTCCTACTGGGATGATATTAGGAGGCGGGCCTTTGGGAGGTAATTAGATATATTAGGGCGGAGCACTCATGGATGGGATTCTTGCTCTTCCAAGTGTCAGGAAAAAGTTTGCTTCAGTGGTTCTGTTCTCTGCCTTGTGAAGAGGTAAAATGTCAGGGGTCTGCAGCCTGGAAAATGGCCCAGATCAGTACCTGAATGTTCTGGACCTTGATCTTGGACTTCTAGCCTCCAGAACTGTGGGGTATAAATTGATGCTGTTTATTATCTCGCAGTGTATGATATTTTGTTATAGCAGCTGCAACAGAGACAGTCCTATAGTAATACATCCCTGACACATATACATCTCTCAGATCAGATCAGATCAGTCGCTCAGTCGTGTCCGACTCTTTGCGACCCCTTGAATCGCAGCACGCCAGGCCTCCCTGTCCATCACCAACTCCCGGAGTTCACTCAGACTCATGTCCATTGAGTTGGTGATGCCATCCAGCCATCTCATCCTCTGTCGTCCCCTTCTTCTCTTGCCCCCAATCCCTCCCAGCATCAGAGTCTTTTCCAATGAGTCAACTCTTCGCATGAGGTGGCCAAAGTACTGGAAAGAAATCCCAGGGCTGATCTCCTTTAGAACGGACTGGTTGGATCTCCTTGCAGTCCAAGGGACTCTCAAGAGTCTTCTCCAACACCACAGTTCAAAAGCATCTATTCTTCCGTGCTCAGCATCTTTACATATATATTAATGCATAGTTGCTACATAGTTACACATTTAGTAACACATCTCTAAATACATAATGGGAATGAATGGAGGAAAGTGATTCTTTCCCTAATGGCTTCAGACTTCACTAAGTATTTCTTTTTTAACATCATTTCTTCAAGTCTGGAAGCTCACAGGGGCTTGAGGAGTTCTGAATTCCTGCTCAGACCCTCCTCAGTTTGGGGTGCTGAGCAAGACATGGCCTCTCCAGATTTATAGGAATCATCACTGGAGAAATTGTTCAGTTAGAACCAGGGCCACTGGAGTGGCTATTTCTCATCCCATCTTGCTTTAAACCAGGGCACACAGAGGAGGAGACCCAGGCCTGCCCTCATGGAAAGACCCCTCTGGCAGAGGAGTCAGAGGACTTGGATGTCAGCGATCTGCATCCAGTTTAAGCAGAAGTGAGATGCAAACGGCCAAACAAGATGCCCAGGGTCCCCAGGTAAGGGCAGAGGGGTGACTGCCCATAAAGAATACTGTCTTCAAGACATGGAGGTTCGCTAGACTCCATTCTTCATGCTGCAAAACTACACCAGCTATAACGAGTCGGGCTGGGGTGTTGAGGGGTGCATGGCACAGTGAAGATTGAGGCTGAAGGGCTCAGAGAAGCCTGGAGCAGGAGGTGTCCAAAGAGGTCTGGAAACTCCTGGTAACTTACTTGTGGGAAATACAGAAAGAGGACATGGCTGGAACAGGGCGTCACCAAGCAGCCAAAGAAAACAGGCAGAGGGAAACCTCACGGCCACAGCTGATCCAAATGCCAGGGTTGAGGAGCCCGGTCACTTCCTCTGCATCTAGGGAGACTGAGGCCCAGAAAGAAGGGACTAGGCTTTTGAAGATGAAAGCAGGGTTGGGGAGAGGGTGGGGCAAGCAATGGAAAGCCTGTCTTTACTCTCAGAGGACAAGCAAGTGGTCATATCAGTGTGGCTGGCTCTGGGGCCAGCCAAGGATTAGCTTTGAGGATGGAGGGATTAAAAACCAGTGGCAGTGTTTATTTTGATCAGTCCCTGCCACCTCCTCTCCTTCTCCCAGCTGCCCCTGCCTCTCCCAGGGCCCTCCTAACACCTGCTGTGTCAGGCAGACCCTACACCTGCTCCGGCCTTACACAGTGGGGTCACCATCCAGGCACAGGAAGGATGGTGGGGGTGATGCACAGCCTGTGGCTAGCAGGGGCAGATTGCACTTGTGTTTCTGCAGCAGCCTGGAGCCCATCTCCAGGGACATTTATGCATCACCTCATCTCAGCCTGGGCACAGGCAGAGCCAGTCTGTGGGTGCAAGTCTATAATGGGACAAAGCACTGTTTGCAGCAGCGTGCACGGACTTGAAGGGTGTTATGCTAAGTGAAATAAATCGGACGGAGAAAGACAAATACTGCATCACATCACTTATTGTGGAATCAAAATACAACAAATCAGTGAATATAACAAAAAAGAAGTAGTCTCACAGATACAGAGGACAAGCTAATGGTGACCGGTATAAGCGGAGGGGATTAAAAGGTGCAAACTATTAGGTATAAAATAAACTACAATGACAAATTGTACAACATGGGGAATACAGCCAATATTTTATAGTAACCATAAATGGAGTATGACTTTTAAAATTGTGAATCACATGCTATATACTTGTAACTTACATGATATTTTACAGCAACTATGCTTCAGTTTAAAAAGGGGGCCAGGTTTAAAAAGCAAAAGCTGTGGTCTGCAAGTCCCAGGCATGGGGGTCTAGGCAGTCAGGGGCCTGTGGCTCTCCCTGCTGGCCAGAGATATTCTTGCTATGCTCCCATCTGACCACTCCTCCCTGCGGTAAGCACTGTCCACCAGCTTCTGGTATTGCACTTTTACTGAACTAAATGTTCAAAATGCCCAAAGCCATATTCAGCACTACACTGTTTTTGTAGATTTTATAAATATGAACATCCATTTAAATTTCCCAAACTGCCATTTTATATTCTTAAGCTATGTGAGAAACTGAAAATTTTATTACTCATTGAGAGCCAAAATTCAGAGGGATGAATCATAAATTAGCCTCAAAATACTTTTTTTTAACGTATTTTAAAAGCATTTCTTTTCCCAGATAGTATTACTCTGTGAAACTGACCTGTAACTCTGATCTCCATAATCTGTCTAGTTTTTAAGGACATTAATGCTTAGTCATTAGACTGGGGGAAAAAAAGAAAAAAAGCATCATGAATGATAATTTCAGAATCAGCCTGTGACCTATTACACCTCAGTGGATTTGGTGGCTGATCTTTTCTCATTGTGGTGTAACCCCAGCATCCCTGGTTCATTTAATTCTTTAAACTTTAATTAAAAACAGCAGGAAAAGCCAAGAAGATAAAGCAGATGAAAATCCCTTTATAGCCTGGAGTTCAATGAACAGCAGTTTGAAGAGATGAGGAAAATTTTGCTCAAGTATGAATATGATCCATGAAAATTTATTTCTTGTGGACTATCATTTTGCAGAAGAAAACCATATCAATCTTCTGTCTTGTTGCACCAGACATACCAGAATCAAGCTATCTGAAAAGTCTGTGTATCAGATATACAATGTTCTTTTACCTAGTTCGTAAAAGAGCTTTTTTTTTTTTTTTTTCCCCTCCTTCTGTAGTATTATTTAGGCTTGTTGTTAAATTTCCTCTTCTGTGGTATCAGATTCATAATCTTGCAATGTGGTCTGAACTGAATGATGCGACCATTTCCGTAATACAGCAAATAAGAGGATTTAGCTATAGGGTTGTTGGAGGGTGAATTAACCTTCCTGAAATATCCCATGTTATGGAAGTGATCTGGGTGCAACATAATTGTAACTAGAATTGGGATCCAGAGTTAATATAAATGAGACTATTACCTAGCCGGGTGCCCTGTACATAAGATATATTCCATAAATGTTTTCTCCATAAGTAAATGACTACATGAATGAAGTGTTGGGGGAGGTAGAAAAGACTAGTCCAAGACTAATGATGTGGTATAATAAACTACACTGTAATTGTAATCTCCTGAATTCAAGAAGATATTCATATGGTCCTAAAACCCAAAAGTACATTGAGCATTATTTAAATACCAGATAAATATAACATTATTTTTCAAACATATATACATAATCTGATGATGAATAAAATAACTTACATAAGTTATAAAATTCAGAGTAACCTGGACCATTATTTACTTCTCGCATCAATGCACAGTAATAGTACTAGTACACATTTTCCATATTTTAAGGGTTTTCCCATTGGCTCAGCAGGAAAAGATCTGCCTGCAATGCAGGAGACACAGGAGATGCGGGTTTGATCCCTGGGTTGGGAAGATCCCCTGGAGAAGAAAATGCAACCCACTCCAGTATTCTTGCCTGAAAAACCACATGGACAGAGGAGCCTGGCAGGCTACAGTCCAAAGAGTTTTTTTTGCAGAGTTGGACACGGCTGAGCAACTACGTACATATAGGCCATGAAATACTCTCAAAGTATGGCCAAGACTGTCCTTTTAACCCTGGCTATTGGGTCAGGTACTGCTCTGTGTTTTGTGTGTATTTTCTTGCTTTGCTCACATAATGACTCTATTAGAAGGTTTGATCCGTATCTCTGTTTTGGAAATGTGAAGAGTGGGGTACAAGGAGGTTACATAACAAGGAAGCATTTTTTAGGAAGTGAGTTAATATTTTATTAAGCATGTGGATGATGCTGGCACTGTATTACCTGGCAACAAAACACAGCCGTTGCCCTGAAACCACATACACTCAAGCTGGGGAGACAGTTAAAAAGAATGTGATGGGGGAGCAGAGGGGCTGGGGGACAACTTAGGCAGCACAGTGCATGGTTTGGAGTGGCCAGCAGGGATGATTTCTGGGGGAGAGGACAGTGAAGCCAAGACCTGAGGTTTAAGTCAAACTTTTCTGTGTTAGGGGAGCTTGAAGGAGAGTTGTTATTCCAGACAAAGAAAACACAAATTCAAATGCAGGGTAAGGCCTGCTTGGAGGACCTGGAAATGAGGAAGGGTTGATATTATGTAATATGGGAATGGCAGGGATGTGTCTGAATGGTCAGCTATTTAGGAGGCATTTTTATAGAGGTTGGTAATAAAAATGGAGGTATATATAAAATGGAGGGTTACCTTTCTAACAAGACTCCCACATCTTCTAGGAAGGGGGTGACCCTTTCTACGGGGTCACACTTTGTACAGGATGCTTTTCCCACGTGATGACTCTGTCCTGTAGCCAGTTGAGAGTTCCATGGGCAGCATGCATGCTAAGTCACTTTACTCGTACCAACTGTTTGTGACTCCATGGACTGTAGCCCACCAGGCTCCTCTGTCCATGGGATTCTCCAGGCAAGCAACTAGAGTGGTTCACCATGCCCTCCTACAGGGGATCTTCTCAACCCAGGGATCGAACCTGCATCTCTTCCATCTCCTACGTTAGCAGATGTGTTCTTCACCACTAGCTCCACCTGGAGCAGCACCTTGCCCAAACTGACACACTGATGTCTTTTGTGGGATTTTTCAAGCCAATGTGTATAAATCATTTCCTTCCTGGTGGTTCTAAATCCATGACACATAACAGCTTTATGTTCCTTCTCAAAGCAAAGAAGAAAATCTGGACTAAGAGAGAAGTAGGGGCTTCCCAGTGATAAAAAATCTGCCTGCCAATGCAGGAGACATAAAAGACATGGGTTCAAGCTGTGGGTCAGAAAGATCCCCTGGAGTAGCAAATGGCAACCCACTCCAGCATTCTTGCCTGGAGAATCCCATGGACAGAGGAGCCTGATGGGCTAAAGTCCATAGGGTTGCAAAGAGTCAGACACAACTGAACAGACAGACACACACACAAGAGAGAGAGAAGCCGGGGTGAGAAGTAAAGTGAATCCTGGAAATGTCTCTCCCTAGAAGCACATACCCAAAAGTAACAGTGGGTATGATGCTCTAGTTTTAGCCTTTAAATTTTCCAATTTACCTAAGTATTTATGGTAGTGGGGTTTCTACCACTTGAAACAAAACAGTCAATTGACAAATTAATTCACTGAATAGTATGTGCTGTAGATGTATTAGACTAGGCTGTGCCAAGATTCCAAAGTGGCAAGGAACCTAGATAATGTGAAAGTATGCCTTCTGTTTGGCCAAAAGATATAATGAAGACAGAAAAGAGACAGCAATTTTTACTATCTTTACGATCATTCTTCCTTTCTTTTTTTTATTTTTTTAATTAAAAAAAATTTTTAAGTCCTCTATTATTCCTTTAATTTTCACTTTTATAACCGATTACTTTGCAAAAAAAAAAAGTCCCTATTTTTTTAAAGCAAACTTCATATATATATATTTTTTATAATTTTTTTGATCTTGGTTTCACCCCTCCCCTTCTTTTCTTTAACATTGTATTTTTGAAATTCCAAACTCTACTCTAGATTTTTAATTTTAGCTTTTTGGTATTTGTTATCAATTTTGTACCTATAGTTTTTTTTTTTTTATAATTTCTGTGACCCTTTTTTCTTTTTTCTTTTTCTTTTTCTCTGTGTCTTTCTCTTCTTCTTTTAAATAACATTGTATATCTGAAATTCCAAACTCTGCTCTAGATTTTTAATTTATGCTTTTTGGTATTTGTTATCAATTTTGTACCTGTATTTTCTTTATAATTTATGCGACTTTGTTTGTTCTTGTTTGTGTTTTTTTCTCCCTCTTTCTTTTTCTTCTTCTTTTTTTTTAACAATGTATTTTTGAAATTCCAAAGTCTATTCTAGATTTTTAACTTTTGCTTTTTGGTATTAGTTATCAATTTTGTACCTATATTTTCTTTATAATTTTCGCGATCTTGTTTGTTTTTGATTGTTCGTTTTTTTTCTCTTTCTTTTCCTTCTTCTTTTCTTTAACATCGTATTTTTGAAATTACAAACTCTACTCTAGATTTTTAATTTTTGCTTTTATGTATTTGTTACCAATTTTGTACCTTTAAGAACCCAATCTTCTGTACCCATTTTTCACTAGGGAGCAAGATTACTGGCTTAACTGCTCTCTCTCCCTTTGGACTCTCATTTTTCTCCACCAGGTCACCTGTGTCTCCTCCCTAACCCCTCTCTACTCTACCCAACTCTGTGAATTTCTGTGTGTTCCAGACGGTGGAGAACACTTAGGTAACTGATTACTGGCTGGATCTGTCTCCCTCCTTTTCATTCCCCCTTTTTATCCTCCTGGCCACCTCTGTCACCTTCCTCCTTCTTCTCTTCTCTGTATAACTCCGTGAGCAACTCTGAGCGGTCCAGTTGTGGAGTGCACATAAGGAAGTGACTACTGGATAGCCCACTCTCTCCTCTATTGATTCCACCTCATCTCATTTGGGTCACCTCTAACTCCCTCCTCCCTCTTCTTTTCTCCATATAATGCTGTGAACCTCTCTGGGTGACCCTCACGGTAGAGAAACTTTTCATATTTAACGTAGATGTTTTATCAATGGTGCTGTATAGAAGGAGAAGCTCTGAAACTACAGTAAAAATAAGACCGATAACTGGAAGCAGGAGGCTTAAGTCCAAACCCTGACTCCAGGGAGCTCCTGACTCCAAGGAACATTAATTGACAGGAGCTCATCAAATGCCTCCATACCTGCACTGAAACCAAGCACCACACAAGGGCCAACAAGTTTCAGGGCAAGACATACCAAGCAAATTCTCCAGCAACAAGGAACACAGCCCTGAGCTCCAAGATACAGGCAGCCCAAAGTCACCCCAAAACCATAGACATCCCATAACTCATTACCGGACATTTCATTGCACTCCAGAGAGAAGAAATACAGGTCCACCCACCAGAACACAGACACAAGCTTCCCTAACCAGGAAACCTTGACAAGCCACCTGTACAAACCCACACACAGTGAGGAGACGCCTCAATAAAGAGAACTCCACAAACTGCCAGAATACAGAAAAGACACCACAAACTCAGCAATTTAAACAAGATGAAGAGACAGAGGAATACCCAGCAGATAAAGGAGCAGGATAAAAGCCCACCAAACCAAACAAAAGAGGAAGTGATAGGGAATCTACCTGATAAAGAATTCCAAATAATGATAGTGAAATTGATTCAAAATCTTGAAATCAAAATGGAATCACAGATAAATAGCCTGGAGACAAAGATTGAGAAGATGCAAGAAAGGTTTAACAAGGACCTAGAAGAAATAAAAGAGAGTCAATATATAATGAATAATGCAATAAATGAAATTAAAAACACTCTGGAGGCAACAAATAGTAGAATAACAGAGGCAAAAGATAGGATAGGTGATTTAGAGGATAGAATGGTAGAAATAAATGAATCAGACAGGATAAAAGAAAAACAAATTAAAAGAAATGAGGACAATCTCAGAGACCTCCAGGACAATATTAAACGCTACAACATTCAAACTATAGGGGTCCCAGAAGAAGAAGACAAAAAGAAAGACCATGAGAAAATACTTGAAGAGATAATAGTTGAAAACTTCCCTAAAATGGGGAAGGAAATAATCACCCAAGTCCAAGAAACCCAAAGAGTCCCAAACAGGATAAACCCAAGGCGAAACACCCCAAGACACATAGCAATCAAATTAACAAAGATCAAACACAAAGAACAAATATTAAAAGCAGGAAGGGAAAACCAACAAATAACACACAAGGGAATTCCCATAAGGATAACAGCTGATCTTTCAATAGAAACTCTTCAAGCCAGGAGGGAATGGCAAGACATACTTAAAGTGATGAAAGAAAATAACCTACAGCCCAGATTATTGTACCCAGCAAGGATCTCATTCAAATATGAGGGAGAAATAAAAAGCTTTTCAGACAAGCAAAAGCTGAGAGAATTCAGCACCGTCAAACCAGCTCTCCAACAAATACTAAAGGATATTCTCTAGACAGGAAACACAAAAACGGTGTATAAAATCGAACCCAAAACAATAAAGTAAATGGCAATGGGATCATACTTATCAGTAATTACCTTAAACATAAATGGGTTGAATGTCCCAACCAAAAGACAAAGACTGGCTGAATGGATACAAAAACAAGACCCCTACATATGTTGTCTACAAGAGACCCACCTCAAAACAGGGGACACATACAGACTGAAAGTGAAGGGCTGGAAAAAGATTTTCCATGCAAATAGGGACCAAAAGAAAGCAGGAGTAGCAATACTTATATCAGATAAAATAGACTTTAAAACAAAGGCTGTGAAAAGAGACAAAGATGGTCACTACATAATGATCAAAGTATCAATCCAAGAAGAAGATATAACAATTATAAGTATATATGCACCCAACACGGGAGCGCCGCAATATGTAAGACAAATGCTAACAAGTATGAAAGGAGAAATTAACAATAACACAATAATAGTGGGAGACTTTAATACCCCACTCACACCTATGGATAGATCAACTAAACAGAAAATTAACAAGGAAACACAAACTTTAAACAATACAATAGACCAGTTAGACCTAATTGATATCTATAGGACATTTCACCCCAAAACAATGAATTTCACCTTTATCTCAAGTGCACATGGAACCTTCTCCAAGATAGATCATATCCTGGGCCATAAATCTAGCCTTGGTAAATTCAAAAAAATAGAAATCATTCCAAGCATCTTTTCTGACCACAATACAGTAAGATTAGATCTCAATTACAGGAGAAAAACTATTAAAAATTCCAACATATGGAGGCTGAACAACACACTGCTGAATAACCAACAAATCACAGAAGAAATCAAAAAAGAAATCAAAATTTGCATAGAAACGAATGAAAATGAAAACACAACAACCCAAAACCTGTGGGACACGGTAAAAGCAGTCCTAAGGGGAAAGTTCATAGCAATACAGGCATACCTCAAGAAACAAGAAAAAAGTCAAATAAATAACCTAACCCTGCACCTAAAGCAACTAGAAAAGGAAGAAATGAAGAACCCCAGGGTTAGTAGAAGGAAAGAAATCTTAAAAATTAGGGCAGAAATAAATGCAAAAGAAACAAAAGAGACCATAGCAAAAATCAACAAAGCCAAAAGCTGGTTCTTTGAGAGGATAAATAAAATTGACAAACCATTAGCCAGACTCATCAAGAAACAAAGGGAGAAAAATCAAGTCAATAAAATTAGAAATGAAAATGGAGAGATCACAACAGACAACACAGAAATACAAAGGATCATAAGAGACTACTATCAACAATTATATGCCAATAAAATGGACAACGTGGAAGAAATGGACAAATTCTTAGAAAAGTACAACATTCCAAAACTCGACCAGGAAGAAATAGAAAATATTAACAGACCCATCACAAGCACGGAAATGGAAACTGTAATCAAAAATCTTCCAGCAAACAAAAGCCCAGGTCCAGATGGCTTCACAGCTGAATTCTACCAAAAATTTAGAGAAGAGCTAATACCTATCCTGCTCAAGCTCTTCCAGAAAATTGCAGAGGAAGGTAAACTTCCAAACTCATTCTATGAGGCCACCATCACCCTAATACCAAAACCTGACGAAGATCCCACAAAAAAAGAAAACTACAGGCCAATATCACTGATGAACATAGATGCAAAAATCCTTAACAAAATTCTAGCAATCAGAATCCAACAACACATTAAATAGATCATACACCATGACCAAGTGGGCTTTATCCCAGGGATGCAAGGATTCTTCAATATCCACAAATCAATCAATGTAATACACCACATTAACAAATTGAAAAATAAAAACCATACGATTATCTCAATAGATGCAGAGAAAGCCTTTGACAAAATTCAACATCCATTTATGATCAAAACTCTCCAGAAAGCAGGAATAGAAGGAACACACCTCAACATAATAAAAGCTATATATGACAAACCCACAGCAAACATTATCCTCAATGGTGAAAAATTGAAAGCATTTCCTCTAAAGTCAGGAATAAGACAAGGGTGCCCACTTTCACCATTACTATTCAACATAGTTTTGGAAGTTTTGGCCACAGCAATCAGAGCAGAAAAAGAAATAAAAGGAATCCAAATTGGAAAAGAAGAAGTAAAACTCTCACTATTTGCAGATGACATGATCCTCTACATAGAAAACCCTAAAGACTCCACCAGAAAATTATTAGAACTAAACAATGATTATAGTCAAGTTGCAGGATATAAAATCAACACACAGAAATCCCTTGCATTCCTATACACTAATAATGAGAAAACAGAAAGAGAAATTAAGGAAACAATTCCATTCACCATTGCAATGGAAAGAATAAAATACTTAGGAATATATCTACCTAAAGAAACTAAAGACCTATATATAGAAAACTATAAAACACTGGTGAAAGAAATCAAAGAGGACACTAATAGATGGAGAAATATACCATGTTCATGGATTGGAAGAATCAATATAGTGAAAATGAGTATACTACCCAAAGCAATTTATAGATTCAATGCAATCCCTATCAAGCTACCAATGGTATTCTTCACAGAGCTAGAACAAATAATTTCACAATTTGTATGGAAATACAAAAGACCTCGAATAGCCAAAGCAATCTTGAGAAAGAAGAATGGAACTGGAGGAATCAACCTACCTGACTTCAGGCTCTACTACAAAGCCACAGTTATCAAGACAGTATGGTACTGGCACAAAGACAGAAATATAGATCAATGGAACAAAATAGAAAGCCCAGAGATAAATCCACGCACATATGGACACCTTATCTTTGACAAAGGAGGCAAGAATATACAATGGATTAAAGACAATCTCTTTAACAAGTGGTGCTGGGAAATCTGGTCAACCACTTGTAAAAGAATGAAACTAGAACACTTTCTAACACCATACACAAAAATAAACTCAAAATGGATTAAGGATCTCAACGTAAGACCAGAAACTATAAAACTCCTAGAGGAGAACATAGGCAAAACACTCTATGACATACATCACAGCAGGATCCTCTATGACCCACCTCCCAGAATATTGGAATAAAAGCAAAAATAAACAAATGGGACCTAATTAACCTTAAAAGCTTCTGCACATCAAAGGAAACTATTAGCAAGGTGAAAAGACAGCCTTCAGAATGGGAGATGATAATAGCAAATGAAGCAACTGACAAACAACTAATCTCGAGAATATACAAGCAACTCCTACAGCTCAACTCCAGAAAAATAAATGACCCAATCAAAAAATGGGCCAAATAACTAAATAGACATTTCTCCAAAGAAGACATACAGATGGCTAACAGACACATGAAAAGATGCTCAACATCACTCATGATCAGAGAAATGCAAATCAAAACCACTATGAGGTACCATTTTACACCAGTCAGAATGGCTGTGATCCAAAAGTCTACAAGTAATAAATGCTGGAGAGGGTGTGGAGAAAAGGGAACCCTCTTACACTGTTGGTGGGAATGCAAACTAGTACAGCCACTATGGAGAACAGTGTGGAGATTCCTTAAAAAACTGGAAATAGACCTGCCTTATGATCCAGCAATCCCACTGCTGGGCATACACACTAAGGAAACCAGAAGGGAAAGAGACACGAGTACCCCAATGTTCATCGCAGCACTGTTTATAATAGCCAGGACATGGAAGCAACCTAGATGTCCATCAGCAGATGAATGGATAAGAAAGCTGTGGTACATATACACAATGGAGTTTTATTCAGCCATTAAAAAGAATACATTTGAATCAGTTCTAATGAGGTGGATGAAACTGGAGCCCATTATACAGAGTGAAGTAAGCCAGAAAGAAAAACACCAATACAGTATACGAACGCATATATATGGAATTTAGAAAGATGGTAACAATAACCCTGTGTACGAGACAGCAAAAGAGACACTGATGTATAGATCAGTCTTATGGACTCTGTGGGAGAGGGAGAGGGTGGGGAGATTTGGGAGAATGATATTGAAACATGTATAATATCATGTATGAAATGAGTCGCCAGTCCAGGTTCGATGCACGATACTGAATGCTTGGGGCTGGTGCACTGGGACAACCCAGAGGGAGGGTATGGGGAGGGAGGAGGGAGGAGGGTTCAGGATGGGGAGCACGGGTATACCTGTGGCGGATTCATTTCGATGTTTGGCAAAACTAATACAATATTGTAAAGTTTAAAAATAAAATAAAATTAAAAAAAAAAAAAAGAGACAGCAAGGTTTAGAACAGCTCATTCTTATACAAATGAAGAGATAGCATGGGATCTTGACTCATAGAGTTGCAGAATTTGTTGTTAATAGCCATACATTCTTTGGTGGCAAATCCATTCAACAGTGGCTGGATGAGTGTCATCTACGAATCAGGCACAGTCTTATCTCCTGCAAATTAGGGTCAGGGAGCAGCATGGTCTGATACACATGTAACACGTACGCCACCAGTCACCACATTTTTCTTACTCTCCACTCACCTTCCCTATCTCTGCTCTATTTTCATCTAAGTCATAATTTGAATGAAATTTACTTAGATGGAGTTTTCACTCTCTTTGCTTGAGTTGAAAGACTGAGTGTCCTCAGTTTGGGGAGTGGTTAGAGAAGGAGGCAGATGCTACTACTGGAATTAGAACTGACACAGCCACAGATGGCTGTGGCTTTTCTAGAGTCCAGCTGAACATCTTAAGATACTTCTACCTAAATTCTTAAATTTACTCACCCAATAAAGTAAGGTGGAGAGTGATGCGGATGAAGATTGACTGCTCAGTGAAGCCTGAACTTAGAGGTCAAAGAGGAAGCACTGATGTTAAAGTGGTGAGACTGAGGTGGAATGAAAGAGACAAAGAGCCATGATGTTTGAGGTGCCTGGGGAACACATGCCATTGCTATGACCAGTAGACAATTAGACAATCTAGACATATGGTGTCTAGATTTTCACCACCGGTATAGCTGGAAGTACATAATCAAACTTCAGCAGCATGTGAATGGGCATTAAAACAATAGGACCAGAAGAAATTGCATGGGAGAGTATCAGTTCAGTTCAGTTGCTCAGTCGTGTCTGACTCTTTGCAACCCTATGGACTGCAGCACACCAGGCCTCCCTGCCCATCACCAACTCCCGGAGCTTGCTCAAACTCATGTCCATCGTGTCGGTGATGCCACCCAACCATCTCATCCTCTGTCATCCCCTTATCCTCCCACCTTCAATCTTTCCCAGCATCAGGGTCTTTTCCAATGTGTCAGTTCTTTGCATCTGGTGGCAAAAGTAATGGAGTTTCAGCTTCAGCACCAGCCCTTCCAGTGACAGAGTATACAGAGCATAAAGTTGTAGGGTCACGAGGCCAGGCCTTGCTGGTTCCTTCTCTCAACATGAACATAAAACATTCTTTTGTAGGGCTGGTAGATTAATAATAATAAGTGTTTACCCTTTGAAAGTTTTTACTAAAAATCCATGATGCTTCAGTAATGCCATGACTTCCATATCTCTCTCTTTCCTTTTTATCTGGAAGCCAGATGAAACCACTCATCACAGAGGAAATAGAATCAATTAATACTATCTTCACCATTTTCATCAGTTACTTACAGTATTTTCCATTTACTGGTATTCTCCATGTGCTCCCTTTCTGCCTAGAGGGAATCTGGGAAAGTAACAAGCTTCAGATCAGATCAGATCAGTCGCT
Source organism: Bubalus bubalis (assembly GCF_019923935.1). Classification (NCBI taxonomy): domain Eukaryota; kingdom Metazoa; phylum Chordata; class Mammalia; order Artiodactyla; family Bovidae; genus Bubalus; species Bubalus bubalis. Next base: position 63,244,976 of record NC_059161.1, on the reverse strand, counting down.
CAGTCATGTCCGACTCTTTGCGACCCCATGAACTGCAGTACGCCAGGCCTCCCTGTCCATCACCAACTCCCGGAGTTCACTCAGACTCATGTCCATCGAGTCAGAGATGCCATCCAGCCATCTCATCCTCTGTTGTCCCCTTCTCCTCCTGCCCTCAATCCCTCCCAGCATCAGAGTCTTTTCCAATGAGTCAACTCTTCGCATGAGGTGGCCAAAGTACTGGAGTTTCAGCCTCAGCATCATTCCTTCCAAAGAAATCCCAGGGCTGATCTCCTTCAGAATGGACTAGTTGGATCTCCTTGCAGTCCAAGGGACCCTCAAGAGTCTTCTCCAACACCACAGTTCAAAAGCATCAATTCTTCGGCGCTCAGCCTTCTTCACAGTCTTTTGTCTGTGAAGTCTCTCTCACATCCATACATGACCACAGGAAAAACCATAGCCTTGACTAGACGAACCTTTGTTGGCAAAGTAATGTCTCTGCTTTTGAATATGCTATCTAGGTTGGTCATAACTTTCCTTCCAAAGAGTAAGCGTCTTTTAATTTCATGGCTGCAGTCACCAGGCATTAATACTTACCTTCGATCAGATAGATTTCTCAATACCCCTGAACTGATACTGCAAAGAAAGCTGCAGGGTCCCCAGGCATAAGGCCAGCTGGGCTTTCATTCTTCCTAGATTATTTAATTTAAATGTGTCCTCATTTTGAATCAACTTCTGTCTATCCAGATTTCTTTAGGTTTAGGGCACACATTGAAGAAACTTTTCCCTCGATGCAGTAAGCTAAATAATGACTATCAGGTCGTCATACATGGAACTTGTGAACATTACCTTACATTCAAAAGTATCATTTCAGGGACTTCCCCGGTGCCCCAGTGGGCAAGAATACAAGCTCCCAGTGCAGGGGTCCTGGGTTTGATTCCTAGTCAGGAAACTAGATCTTACATACTGCAGCTAAGAGTCAGTGCAGCCCAATGGATCAATAATTTATGAAAAGCATCATTTCAGATGTGATTAGGTTTTGAATCTTGAGATGGCAAGATATCTTGGGTGATCTGGGTGGACTCTAAGTGCCATAGCAAGTGTGCTTAAAAGAGCAAGGTAGAGGGAGATTTGACACATATGCAGATGAGAAGGTGAGGTAACGACAGGGTCTACAAAGATCTGAAGGTGCTGGACTTGAAGGCTGAGTGATAGGTCCACAAACCAAGAAATGCTGGCAGGCAGCTGGTAAAGAATTCACCTGCGATGCAGGAGATTCTGGTTTGATTCCTGAGTCGGGAAGATCCACTGAAGAAGGGATAGGCTACCCACTCCAGTATTCTCAGGCTTCCCTTGTGGCTCAGCGGGTGAAGAATCTGCCTGCAATGTGGGAGACCTGGGTTGGATCCCTGGGTTGGGAAGATCCCCTGGAGAAGGGAAAGGCTACCCACTCCAGTATTCTGGCCTGGAGAATTCTATGGACTGTATAATCCATGGGGTCACAAAGAGAGACACAATTGAGTGACTTTCACATGAGGACACAACTGAGTGACTTTCACTTTCACTTCCCTTTTTCACCAGGGGCTGGAATAGACAGAGCAGGACTTTCTATTCATGCCTGTAAAGGAAACATCCAGTCTCCAGAACCGTGACAGATTAAGTTTCTGTTGTTTTCAGCTACCAGGAATGTGGTATTGTGTTACAGTATTCACAAAAGAAAAAAAAAGAAAACTAATTCACATAAGTCAAAATCTGCCTTCTTGTACTTTTTCTTTTACCTTTGCATGTTGTTTGTATATAATTGGCTTTTCAACCTTCCACACATATTTATTATGTGTAAATTTTAGTTTAATTTCTGTCTATTTCAAATCTAAAAGGCTCTGTTAAATCCACATCATGGAAAAATAAAGAAGGGAAAAAGAAAGAAAGAGAAAGTAAAAGTGTTAGTCGTGTCCGACTCTTTGAGACCTCATGCACTGTAGACCACCAGGCTCCTCTGTCCATGTAATTCTCCGCAAGAAAGGAAGAAAGGAAGGAGGTAAGAAAAATGAAGAGCATATTTTATCAGGAACTTGCAACTCACACTCAAAATAAAAACAACAAATTGATATGTCATTTCTATAAATAAAAGGTTTTTTCCTATTTTATTAAATTTCAGATTGTTTATGTGAAATAAGTATTGGGTATTCTATAGGAGAAAAATCATTTGTTCTCAAGTTTTCAGTTTCTATTTTCTACTGTATGACTTTTGCCTGGGGGACTTGCATTTGTGTTCATATATTGTGACAGCCTGGTGTCAATGATGGCAGGGCCAGTGATATTTGCCAGATATCTTATCCTCCCCAAACTCACGCACACATTTCCTGGCACCCTTTCAATTAAGCACGCCCATGTCACTAGTTCTGGTCAATGAAATATGAACAAAAGTGAGCCACACAAATTCTTGCCAGAGGAGGTAAAATTTCCTAGCCTTAGTTCCCATGAGGCCTCCTCTTCCACAGCGGTGAGAAACGAGACTGTAGCACATAGCTCAGTTGCCATGTAGATTCTGGATCAGCCTGCCTGCAGATCCTGCCGACCCAGGCAAGACTTGTATGGTGAGAGAGAATACATGTGTCTTCCATAAAGTCACTGACATGTCGTGATGTTTACTGAAGCATTTCCTAGCCTGTTAAGGGCAAATGCAAAGTGTTTCTTTCTTACTCTTAAGTTTCTAAGAACAGAGTTCAAATCAAGAACTGGTAAAGAATTTGAACTTAATGATGATATTTTAGCAACTTCCCCTGGAAAAAAGTTCAGATTTAGAAGAAAATACTCTGTTAGCCCAACTTGAAATTTAAGAAACTCTGAGGTAAGAAATAATCACTTTTTCAAGAATATGTCTGTGTGCTCAGCCATGTCCGATTTTTTGTGACCCCATGGAGTGTATCCTGCCAGGCCCTGTTGTCCATGGAATTTACAGACAAGAGACTGGAGTGGGTGCATAATTTATGTGCAATAGTATATGACTCTATATAAACACCTTTTAGGTATGACTGCAAAACACATATTTGTCATTGTCTTTTCGTTCCTTTCCACAGATTTAGACTGCTAATCTTATCAAAAGCAATAGCTAGAAAACATTACTTTTATGGAAGTGTATTACAAAAGTTTTTCATTTTAATTAACTACTTTGATAAAATTTAGTATATATTAAGAATTTTATTTTCTCCAAATGCAGAAAAGTGGTATAAGTTTGATAAAATATGTTAAAGATATTTGAATTATGAAATAATGAACTTGTAGTCAATATGAACTTGACTAAAGGGATATCTGCTAGAAGAGAAAAATTTCATGCTTTAAGTAAAGGCATACGTGATCATGTTAGTACTGGACATTTTGAAACAATGTTTATGTCATGATATTTTAAAGACAGAAATAGCTAATATAATGGAAATACTTGATCAATTAACATAGATAAAGCAACAACTCGTTTGGAAATACTGAATTGAAAAGTTGATTGTTTATCTGAAAAAAGCAAAAAAACAAACAAAAAAAAACAAAAAATGTGGGCATTCATGAGCTTATCATGTCTTCTGAAAAACAGATAATCTGCAATTTCTTGTCCCAAGGATTCCTCATTAGAGATGTTCTCATTGGAGTTTTCAACCAGATGTGAAAGCTCACAGAATTCTCCAGAGAGTGTTATTACAATCAAACTTAAACAGCCACTTGGAGAATGTGTCATTATTCAAATCTTTAATAGTAACTGTAAAATGCACATGGCTGAAATGGAAAATAGCAAGTAGAGATCCCTCAGGAACTTCATGACAGGGATATCTGCTGGAATAGAAAATTTTAATGATCCATGGAAACAGAACAATAATCAAATTTGTAGCTGTAGGAAGTTATAATTGTAACAGAGGTACTTAGAGGACCATGACACTGTAAAGAAAGGTCAACTGTGCAGAACAGCAAGTAAAATCATTATTTTGGAACTGACAAGCGTTCTTACTTTTTCTCCTCTGAAAACCATATCTATCTAAAATTTATTTCTATGAACATCTGATTGGAACCCTGATCTATGAGTTCTACTGAGACTGATTTGCACCAATTTCCCATCAGGTGTATTATAATGAATATATTTAATAGTACCTCAAAGTCGACATTTATTTATTTAAAATGGTGCTTAATTTATTCAAGGGCCAGAATGAAAAACCAAAATGGGTACTGAAAGATAGACTAGCTTATGCAAATGAAACAAATTGAGGTGAGAACAAGGTATCCCCTTGATTCTCTTCGCCTTGTACTTAAAATTAACAAATCTAAAGTCATTTAGTAAAACACATTTCCAGCTTAACAAAATTCACACATAATTTTCATTTCCATATGAAGCATCTTATATGGAGTCAGTTTAATTACCTACAACCCTTGAATGACATTTTTTAATCCTTTGTGGTTCACTGGAAAGCTCCATAAAATATAACTAAGTGGTATGTTCATTAAAATGTCAGAAATATTTTCGAGACCAAATAGCACAGCATATTTTTCCTAAGTGTAGTAATAATACAATAACTGTGCCAGGAGGGTATAATTAACAACCGTTTAAAAGAACAATTGTCTTAAATTATTCACGAGCTTCATGCATAGCATCTTAATTAAGAAACAAACTTATTTTTAAGTTCATCCCTAGGCAAAAAAAAAAAAAAAAAAAAGAAAGAAAAACTGAAAATAAATGCAATGAAAAATCCAAGTTTGCATAGTTTATTTAATATATTTTACACATAACATTGCTGCAATTGTTTTGACAGGGCACCTTAAGTTCCATTAACACTGACAGAATATTATAGCTTATACGGAATTTCAAAAAGTATAGCAGTGATTGAATTCTACTTGAATCTTGACACCAACTCTGGGGAACTGGGAAGCTGAAAGCCCCATTGTGGAGCCATATTCTGTTTAATGTCTTTTAACTTGTAACAGAGGCATAACCAAGTCCGGGGTTACCTACCTTTTTATCACTAAGATATTATCTCTTTATCACTAAGACAATCACGTACCTCTCAATCACTAAGCCTTGCTCAAGTTCTGTGGTAGGAGCTTTAAGAATCATTCTCCACAGTTGTGCAGGAGACATTTAGACAACTAACCCTCTCAGCAGCAGCTGGTGTGGGTTTCTACATGGGGAGATATTATTGTCAACTCATGCATATCGTGCAAGAAGGCTATCCCTCCATCTGCAAAAGAGAAGCTGGCCTACCTGCCTCTCTATTGGCCCTGCGATAGCTGCTCACCTGTCTTCAGGGGACCTTTTCCTTCCTAAGTAAACACATGTCTGTAGTCTACCTTAGACAGTTGGATTTTGAAATGATTACAGGAAATTTAGAGGCAAGAAAGTTTTCAATAAATGGACTAAACATTGCAATGATAAGAGGGATTATCAAAGTAGATATTTAAAGAAGGAAAATTCAATGATACATTGTTCATGATAAATACTTTAAAGATACTACCTAGCTCAAATAAAGGGTTTCAAAAGATGAAGGAATCACAGAGACACATCAGCAGTTGTGTGACATGTTATAATTCTACTTTTAGAATTATATCTAAATTCTATATAGATATAATTTTAATTTTAAATAAAAATATTTTATTTAAAAATGAGATAAAGGATATAAACACCAAGAACAAGAAAATGATTTGACTATAATTAAGATAGGCTTCAAAGTAAAGAAACAAAGACGGACATTTTGCAATGATAAAAGCATCAGTTTATCAAGATGAACTTCAAAATGCTTATTTCTTCACAGAACAGAGCTTTAAAGGCATTAAGTAAAATCTGACAGAGTTCAAGAATAGACAAAGCAATAAGTGAGGTTGAAGATTTTAATATTCCTTTCAGTGACTGATGGAACAAGTCAAGGAAAAAAACAACAAAAATTATATAAGATATTTGAAAACCACAGTCAATTAACTTGACATGATTGACATTTATAAAAAACTATAGCCAACCATCAAAATATATAATTTTTTCCTACTGCACAGAGATGTTCCCTAAGACAGATTATATGCCAGTCTGTAACACATGTCTCAATATACTTCAGAGGACTGAAATCATATGGAACATGGTCACTGACAAAATGATAGTAGAAATAATGACATTAAGCTATCTAGCAGAAAAAAAAAAATAAGTAAAGACACCTCAGAAGAACCTATTAGCCTAAGAAAAATCAAAAGGCAAAATATAAATATGCTAAAAGAATTATAATTAAAATTTATAATTTTAAACTCCCAAATAAAAGTGTTTGGGAGTTGCAGCTAAACTTTAAAGATTAGGAAGGAAGAAATATATATAAAATCAATAACCTAAGCTTTTAGTTTAAGTTGGAAAAAGAAGAACATATCAAATGATAATGCCGGGACTATAGGCTATTTTTTTATGTGGACCATTCTTAAAGTCTTTATTGAATTCGTTACAATATTGGTTCTGTTTTACGTTCTGGTTTTTTGGCTGAGACATGTGGGATCAGAGCTCCGAACCAGGGATCAAACCCACACCTCCTGCACTAGAAAGCAAAGTCTTAACTACTGGACCACCAGGGAAGTCCTAGGACTTTAGGATGTTTTTATGAAGGAAAAGGGCAACTGTAATCCCTACCAGACCAGAGAATGTCTGTCAAAAGAGCAATGAAACAGTAATGAAACGGTCAAGTGGTATACAACAAAAACAAGAACTAAAATTCATAACAATAAAAACACAAAGGGTAGGAATAGTTAAATAGCTAAAATAGTTAAAGTTTTCTCAGGGAAAGGAGTACAATAGGGCTGTATACTGTCACCTTGCTTATTTAACTTGTATGCAGAGTACATCATGCAAAATGCCAGGCTGGATGAATCACAAGCTAAAATCAAAATTGTGGGGAGAAATATCAACAACCTCAGATATGCAGATGATACCACCTAATGGCAGAAAGTGAAGAAGAACTAAAAACTCTCTTGATGAGTGTGAAAGTTGAGACTGAAAAAGCTAGCTTAAAACTCAACATTCAAAAAACTAAGATCCTGGCTTCTGATCTCATCACTTCATGGCAAGTAGCAGGGGGGAAAGTGGAAGCAATGAATGATTTTATTTTCCTGGGTTCTAAAATCACAGCGGATAGTGATTGCAGCCATGAAATTAAAAGATGCTTGTTCCTTGAAAGTAAAGGTATGACAAACTTAGACAGCATATTAAAAAGCAGAGATATCACTTTGCTGATAAAGGTCTATAGAGTCAAAGCTCTGATTTCTCCAGTAGTCATGTATAGATACGAGAGTCGGACCATAAAGAAGGCTGAGCGCCAAAGAATTTATTTTTTTGAATTGCGGCACTGGAGACGACTCTTGAGAGTCTCTTGGACTGCAAGATTAAACCAGTCAATCCTGAAGGAAATCAACCTTGAATATTCAGTGGATGTACTGCTGCTGAAGCTGGAGCTCCAAAGCTCCAATACTTTGGCTACCTGATGTGAAGAGCTGACTTACGGGAAAAGACCCTGGGAAAACTTGAAGGCAAAAGAAGAAGATGGTGACAGACGATGAGATGGTTAGATAGCATCACTGAGTCAATGGACATGAAATCTGAGCAAACTCTGGGAAATAGTGGAGGACAGAGGAGCCTGGTGGGCCGCAAGGTCACAAAGAGTCAGACACGACTTACTGAGTGAACAACAACAGTTCCTAACACAGTCAAGAATTTTGTAAAAGTCATGATTTTTGCTAGACTAGAGTAAGTCTGTCAGGCAGGAAGTAATATTTAGGATAAACTAATACATTCAATAGAGGACAACAGTATCTGTAAGTATGAAAAGCAAATTAATAAATAGAAAAATAGAATGTTAGAAATGTTACATATCCCAAAAGTATGTAAGAAAGAAGAGACAAAAGAACTTAAAACATGAGGGTCTAAGAGAAAGCAAATTGTGCAGTAGTTATGGATCCAATTTATTGATAATCACATTAGATATAATTAGACTAATTTTTAAAGTTAAAAATATAGAATTGTAATGAAAGATCTTTTTATAACCTCATTGTATATATTATTTAGAAGAATCTCCTAAAACATTAGGAAATGGAAAGATTAAAAGTGAAAGGGTAAACTTATACTATGTAAATCCCAACTTCTATAGTTATAGTAATATCAAGCACAGCCAATTTAAGTCGAGTTGTTACTAGGGATTAATGTGGACATTTCAGAGTGATAAAGGTATCAATTCTCAAGGAAGACATGAAAATACTAAATCCAAAGATATCACATAACCTCAAAAGTATAAGATAATATAGTGATTTTTGTTTCAAGATGATCCATGTTAAAGCACCTAGCAATGTCTGAGAAAGTAGTTATGCCGTATCACTCACACCAACTCAGGAAACCGAGTTCAGAAGAACTGGGGTATACTCCCTGTGCTGCAAACAGCAGCTATGTAGACTTCCATCTCTCCATTTCCTCTAGCAAAATTTGAGGACTGGATCTCATACAGCACTACATTTTGCTAATGTAAAGAAGGAAAAGTAGTGACAATGTTACAAAGTGGTTTAGACAGAGAAACTTTTGACATCTAAAGAGCAACTGCCTTACACACCCAACCTCATAAACTTGGTGTTAATCTTTTTATACATCCACCAGCTTCCAGGAGTAGAAATGCTGAGAAGCTATACTTTGTAGAGCCAAGTCACACTGGCTCTTTTATATACCATAGCCTACTTATGTATTATCCAAGTTCTTCAGCCGAAAACTCTGGAACTCACAGAAACTGCCTTCTTTCCCCTAAGCTAGTAGATACCAGGGCTTCTGAATTCTCCATGGCTTAAGAAAATTTTCTCAAAGTTTAATTCACACTTCTGAAACACTTAATGAATCAATTAAGTGGCTAGAATGATTCTTAATTTTGTTTCACAGAGAAAGAAGATTTGAGAGTCTTAAAGTCCATCACATAAGGTATCTACCCAATCTCGGTTTATAGATGTTGACATTGATTGACTGGCTTAGCAGTTGCTAATAAATATTTGCTGACTGAATTAATGCAGTAAAATTGAATAACACTGCACAGAGAGTTCAAATTTCATCACCAATTAGCTGTATGATTTCTGACTTCAATTTCTCTAATTATAATTAGTTCAAATTTACTAGCTTCAAATACAGGTTCGAATGTCTGTGAAGTTATAAATATAAGTGACTTGCCCGAGGTCATGTATCCATCTAGAAATAGAGTAGGCATTGGAATCTCCTATTGAAATGAGTTTTCTTATAAAACAATTACTTTTTAGACCAAGTGAATTTTTAAATTGCAGGCTCTATGCTTAAGGGATTCATTTTGTGCTGTTGCTGGTGCTGCTGCTGCTGCTAAGTCACTTCAGTCGCGTCCGACTCTGTGTGACCCCATAGATGGCAGCCCAGATCCCTGGGATTCTCCAGGCAAGAACACTGGAGTAGGTTGCCATTTCTTTCTCCAATGCGTGAAAGTGAAAAGTGAAAGTGAAGTCTCCCAGTCGTGTCTGACTCTTAGTGACCCCATGGACTGCAGCCTACCAGGCTCCTCCATCCATGGGATTTTCTGTTGGCTACTATTAATTAATCAAATCAGTTTCAATAATGAGAGCCTGCAGTACCATCTTTAAATACTGCATAGCACTCCAACTGGCACATAATACGTAAGAGAAGCCTGCATTTACTCTACATTTACTGCTGCTGCTGCTGCTAAGTCACTTCAGTTGTGTCTGACTCTATGTGACCCCATAGACGACAGCCCACCAGGCTCCTCTGTCCCTGAGATTCTTCAGGCAAGAACACTGGAGCGGGTTGCCATTTCCTTCTCCAATGCATGAAAGTGAAAAGTGAAACTGAAGTCACTCAGTCCTGTCGGACTCTTAGTGACCCCATGGACTGCAGCCCACCAGGCTCCTCCTTCCATGGGATTTTCCAGGCAAGAGTACTACTACCAGGCAATATTGTAAGGACTTCTTCACATTGATTCACTGGATCCACATCAGTGAGGTAGGTCCTATAGTATCTCCATTAAAGAATGAAAAACAGGCATGTGTAAACATGCACACACACACACACACACACAGAGTAACATGCCCAAGTTATCTAATTTACAGAGCAGCCCTACTACCTTATTAGATAGATAGACAGACTTCCAAGACCCCTAATGGAAGCCTGAAACCGTAGAGTACCAAACCCTAAATATACTATGCTTTTTCCTATATATACATACCTATGATAGAGTTTAATTTATCAAAGAAGCACAGTAAGAGATTAACAGTAACTAAGAATAAAGGAGATCAGTCCTGGGTGTTCTTTGGAAGGAATGATGCTAAAGCTGAAACTCCAGTACTTTGGCCACCTCATGCGAAGAGTTGACTCATTGGAAAAGACTCTGATGCTGGGAGGGATTGGGGGCAGGAGGAGAAGGGGATGACAGAGGATGAGATGGCTGGATGGCATCATTGACTCAATGGACATGAGTCTGAGTGAACTCCGGGAGTTGGTGATGGACAGGGAGGCCTGGCATGCTACGATTCATGGGGTCGCAAAGAGTCTGACATGACTGAGTGACTGAACTGAACTGAACTGAAGAATAAAATGGAACAATTATAACAATATACTGTAATAAAAGTTATGTGGATATGGTCTCTCTCCTTCTTTCTTTCAAGATAACATTTTGTATAGCACTCCTCTTTATTCCTGTGATTATGTGAGATGGTATAATGCCTAGGGGATGAGATGGAGTCAGGTGAATGACTGCATATTGTGATGTAAGGTTAGACTACTGTTGACCTTCTGACAAGACGTGACAGGAAGGATTATTTGCTTCTGAAGATCTTGGGTCATCGAGCCATGACCATACAGATGACTGGATGGCAGGAACGGACTTTGCCCAAGACTGGGCATCTCAGATAAGTCAGAGTGCGAGGGTGTGAGATTTCATTACCTTATCACTCAGGAAAACTTAAAGATTATGAACTGTTTATTTCTAAAAATTTCCTTTGAATATATTCAAACCATGGTTGAACATAGGTAACTGAAACAATGGTTGCAAACCACAGATCAGGCAACACTAGTGTGTAGTTAGTAGATGGCAAGGCGAGAATTCCTCTTCTCATTGGACGTTTAGTGGTTTGGTGTATTATTCCTTTATTTTTTAATTGGAGTATAATTGAGCGGTTGGATCAGGATAAAAGTACTGCTGCTTTCCTCAGTGTGAAGGAAAACACAGTTTATATTAGGGGAGTTTTAAAAATATAGGATTTCACATACACAAAACAGCTAAAAGATCGCATCCTACATATGTCAGACTGAAGGGAGTCCTACATGAGGCCTTCAGATCAGTAAAACAGCAACTGCGAGTTTAAAATATTTCTGCTGTACTTGTAATTGCAAATAGATGCAGGGAAGAAGCAAGTATAGATTGACACCACACTATTTTTTTTCTTCTTCCCAACCCCAAAATAGAGAAAACATGCTTTGAGAATGAGAAGAAATGAAGCTTTTAGTTTTGATGAAATCAAATATATTCAGAAATCAAATGGAATGCATTGTTTTAACCAGCCACTAAACTACTGATTCTTTCCTCTACTGCACCTGACATTCTTTTTAAATATCACCAAATGCTGACATGCCATCATTTGACAGAGATTGCTTGTCATAAATGAAATATATTCTTAGAGTGTCTTTCCCTAATAACAGTCCTCACAGCTGTGAGAACAAGGAACAACACCCCCTCCCCCCACAGTCCTCCTTTATTATCTGTCCTTTTCTGAAATGTCAACTTGCAGAAATCTTTAATATGTAGAGAATGGCTCCATCTTACCATAAATACCCTGAATTCATAAAATCGCCTTGCACACAGAAAGATCAGTAAGTTAAGAATTAGATGTGGAGTTCACGGTGCTGGTAAAAGTTTGTTTATATTTTCAAAAGCCCACCAGCTAGCCTGTTTTCAGTTTGTAATATTTTCATTTGCAGAAAACTTTATACCGTCCATTTGGAAATAAGCCATTAAATCATATAGGGATTATTGCATAAATAATGAATGAACCAGTGAAAAATAGGGTCATTTAATTTTCTTTAAAACAAAGTGGACTCTGGATTAGTCTCAGAATGTTCTTTGGGGAACAAAATTCATTATTTGGCATATAATGTTCAGAGTCTTTCTATTTATGATTTTACAAAGCACTTAGAGTACAATTTTATAACCGGCATGCATCGAAGAATGAATTTAAGTACTTAAAACATAACTAAATTAATATAACCAACAACATATACTTTAAGAACCCAGGGCTTTTAAAGACACAATTTTACCAAACTAATGTATTAGGAGATTATCACCTTATATTTCATTTAACAATAAAATTTTAATCTCTGAAATACTTTATTTTTTGAGTACCGCATAGTGGTATATCACTGCAAAATTAGTTAGAAAATTATCTTTAAATGTGACAAACACCCACATGTCCACATACATAAGAGTTCAAATCAAAATTATTTGTAATTCTGAAATAGGAAATAAGCCAAGTTTAATTGAATAATAATAATTTCCATATAGTAAAAGGAAATAGCCATCAAAATCATAGTACAGATCTATACTGATTTATTAATCAATTCTTATGACATATCACAGAATTTTTAGATAAAATATTATGCATTTATTTGGTATATTGATGTATAGCTATGTGGTATAGATAAAGATCTCCAGTTAGAGACTTATAGTCACAGTTTTACCACTTTTTATCTCCTGTACCAGTTATTACTACATATATGTGTATATACACAAATAAATATATATTTGCTTTTGTATAAAGTGAATGTGTGTGTATACTGAGAGAGATTTCAAAGACGTGTCTTCCATGACTGAGGACTGGCTAAGCAAATCTGAAATCTGCAGTGCAAGATAGCTAGAAAGGAAGATGACAAGTAGGCTGGAATTCACGGGCATGACCAAAACTGCTGTTAAGCAACAGAGCTTTTTCTACATCTAAATGGAAAATTCAGCCCTACTTTTAATGCTTTCCAAGTGATAAAGTCAGGCCCACCCAGATTATCCAGGAGAACTTCCCTTATTTAAAGTCAACTGATTAGGGACTTTGATTACATCTAAGGGATTTCCTTGGAAGGAATGATGCTAAAGCTGAAACTCCAGCACTTTGGCCACCTCATGCGAAGAGTTGACTCATCGGAAAAGACTCTGATGCTGGGAGGGATTGGGGGCAGGAGGAGAAGGAGACAACGGAGGATGAGATGGCTGGATGGTATCACTGACTCGATGGACATGAGTCTCAGTGAACTCTAGGAGTTGGTGATGGACAGGGAGGCCTGGCGTGCTGCGATTCATGGGGTCGCAAAGAGTCGGACACGACTGAGACTGAACTGAACTGAGCTAAAAGTCCCTTCACAGGATCACCTAGAATAATGGTCAGTTAGATAACTGAGGACTGTAACTGAGTCTAACTGACACAACAAAAAGGCCATTACATCTCTCAAGCAATGATCATCTCTTGCTTGGGTTATTATAACCTCCCAACTGGCTGCTTGTTCCTGCCTTTAGCCTTGTTTAGTCTCATGGTAATACCAAAACCATAGTAATCCTGTTATTATCAAGACAGATTACGACACTTTGTGCAAAATTCTCAAATGGCTCCACATTTTGCTCAGAGTGAAAGTTAGAGACTTCACTATTACATACAATGCCTTCATTGTTTTGACTTCCTACTACCTCTCTGGACAAATTCCTTAGTTCTAACTACCCCATTTCTACATGTGCCCATTCACTCTGCTGTAGCCACACTGGCTGCCCACTATTATGAGAAAATATCAGGCATGTTCCCATCTAAGGTCATTTGCAATTGCTTCTAACACTGTACAGAATGCTCTTTCCCCAGGTGAACAAGTATTGAATCATTTCTTTACAGGCTTAGTAGCTTATAGATATTTAGGTCTTCAACTTATGAATTTTGAAGTGAGACAATTCAGTCCAAAGCACCTGACTTGTTACCTTTTTTATTCCTTTGCTTGAAAAGTCATAGTAGTCTTGCTCTGATAACTTTAAATTTCAATATCAGTTATTTAAAATTCATTGAAAAAACTTTTTTATCTGAATTACTTCTAAAAATTAAAAGTATACATTCAGTTGGAAAACAGTTTACGGCAGCCAA